>NC_141057.1:35034066-36306566 GCF_041138505.1 Cibotium barometz | reverse complement strand
GACAGAATCAGGGAGGTCAAGGTAGATGTGGAAGGAGGTAGGTGTTCGCAACACTAGAAGGGGGAGGTAGGCCCCATGTCATATATAATATCATACCAAATACAGATAACATTTTACTATTGTCATCATATGAATTTCATGTTTGGAACACATTAATGTGGAACACCAAAGAGCCATATATTCTTTGTGTGTGTGTGTACGACTAAAGGGTGCATGTGTGTCCTGACTCCTCAACATACAAGTCAAAAGGGTAGCTTTATTTGTAACTCTTATTTGTGGTGTTGAAGTGAAATTGCATTGTCCACCCACCAGTTGTCTCCTCATATCAACATCCAGATTCCAGATCGTTTAAAATATGCTGAATTGCGCTGTTTACAAAACGGCCAACAAAATCTTCTTAAGAAAAAAAAACTTTTAATATATATATATATATCGCGCATTTTTAAAAATGTATTGTACTAGTAAACATTGCTTTCAAAAGGAGGAAGAGGTGTACATTTTTTTAACGTATTTTTAGCTCGTAACGTTTGCTATCAAATCAAATTGCACCAATTCTCTTCTCAAGTATTTTGGAGAAATTGCCTGCAAGCAAAATCTTGTCCCTGACGAGAAATTGGATGCATGTGAGAATAAAACAAGATTTTTTTCTTTTAAAGTACGATTTTGTAAATTAAAAAATTTCACTTAGGGTGATGGCCGGACAATCCCCCATGTGAGATCATGTGGCCATTACGCTTGTGCTTCTTTTCACCGACACCCCTCTAATTAGCCCACGTGATTCCCACTTTGGACTCTACAGCCTCTTTTGTGCCCTCGTTGAAATTTCATTGATGATTTTCAGTCCAAGCCCTTAAGGCTTACTTCACACACTCCAAGTACTTACTAGCCTAAACCTATCTCACACAAACTCTCACTCTCTAAAACTCTCTCTCTCTCTCTCTCTCTCTCTCTCTCTCTCTCTCTCTCTCATACTCTTGCCATTACATACATATGTGCAATAATTACAATACCTTCATTTGAGAGGTAATCCATACTCTTCATTGCACTGCCACAATATTGATACAAAGAATATTCAAAGTTTCTATCGTTCCATAAACATTCTAGTTTTAAGACACCGTGAGAACATTCATGTCAAGTGTTCTTCCATTTTACTAACTACTAAAAATTAAAAAACACTCAAGTGAACCTATGGAAATTCAAAGAGAAAAGGATACTAATGGCAAAAGATGCGAAAAGCACCAAATTTGGTGGACCATGTAACAAATGTGTCCATATGGTCGTGAGCAGTGCTGCGCCTATTATACATATATAAAGGCCTAGTAGCCATGCGTCTACTTCACACTAGTCTAGCCCTTTATTACCCTTGTCATCCTTAACATTGTCAACCTCATCATAATCATGGCTCTTATGATCATAATTCTCAATCCTCACCATCGACAATATATTCTCTATATGTAGCTCTATATAGCATGTATTCATGGCCCCTCAACATCAACATCAAGTTAAGAAAAATGGAGTCGATCGTTTTTGCAAAGTTACAAGCCTAAAATTAGATTAAAAATCAACTCATAATGTCTAATTCAAACAAAGACTTTTTCCCTCCATTTTTCTTAATAGAATCTTTGGTAGTAACTATTTTTCACAAAAAAATAGTACTACCTTTGAACACAAGTGATCGCATTTAAAGATAAGTAATTGTGGAAGACCCAATTAAAGTAATTACTTAACAACATAACAACACTACCAAGAAAAAATTATCAAAAATTTGTGGTATTTCATTAAGCGAACTAGAGCGCCCTTAACTTGAATCTTATCTTACTCTAACTTAAACTTAAAGTTTAAAATATAGAACTTTCTTTCATGACTAAACAAAAGAAACTTCTTACAAATAAGTAATTATATAAAATATCCAAAATAGAAGCAATACTAAATGTTTGTCATGTGCATATCACTAACATGCATAAAACAACTGTTAAATTAATAGAAAAACCCTATAAATCTATGGAAAATTCTTTGACAGTATTTTCCATTCTTGTTGTGGTTGGCCTTTCTTCCTCTTCTTCTATGACGTCTATGACTTCTTCTTCAAGGCCCACAATTATTTCTCTATTTGTTCAAAGTGTCCCAAAGTTGGCAAACATGGCATATTCATGTCCATTTTCTGAAGGGAATCCATTTAGGATGAGCTCATAGTGTAAGGCGGCCTAACAGTTCCCATAGATCAAAGGTCATTCGCACCATTGTTAGATTTGAGCTTGTATCATTTTGATGAACATGATAACTTGAATGCCAACCTTTATTCTAGGAAGATTTATGTAAGTTTCCTCCTACCCGTGAAAAAATAAATAAAAGAATTTTGGCCCAAAAATAATAGATTGTGCATTATTTAAACAAGTTAAAATGTGTAATAGAATATGTACATGGAAAATTTTCTCAAAAATTACTAAAAACCTTTAAAATTTTAAATTTTGGTGGAAACTTTGAAATTTTAAAAATTTTATAAAGTTCTCATGCCCAAAAATTTACAAAGGTGCACTTGTGCACATGTGCGCACATGTGTATGTGTATGTTTGTATCCCTATGATGAGAAAGAACTTAGATCCCAAAAGAATTTAAAAAATATGATTCCGTAATTAAATCTAAAATGTGGGGTTTACTCTAGGACCAAGAGCATGGGTAGAAATATTATTAGCACATCAGAGAAAATAAATTAAAATGGGTTAACCTAAGTGTGTGTACCCTTGGGAAAATATAATTAAATTCTCTAAGGTTCTAAGGTTTAGGTGAAGACCATGGTTTGAGGAAACCAAGTGGAGTTGAGGAGGTGGCAAGTGGAAAATGGTAAGTGGTAAGTGGAATCAAACACATGGTTTTTGCTAGATGGTTTTAGTAAACCATGGGTTGGCTATTGGTTTCTTGCATGAGTGGTGTCGAGCTCCTTCAACTCTGTTGAGATATCGAGCTCAACTAGTGCTACAGTGGACATTGATGACCCGCTTGGGTGATAGCTTCCGCATCTACACCACTGGCATGGTTGGTGAGATTATGGGTGATATGTGGCCAGTGGGATGACAGGCTGTGTGACAGCCATTTTGGATTACTAGAGACTGGCATAGTTATAGCACCAGCTCATTTAGTCGGGTTCACATTATGGGTGATATGCGGCCAGTGGGATGACAGGCTGTGTGACAGCCATTTTGGATTACTAGAGACTGGCATAGTTATAGCGCCAGCTCATTTAGTCGGGTTCACATTATGGACCCTTGTATGTTGTAGTAGTTGAGTACTAACCCATATAGTGTGTACTCTTATCTTTATGTAGTTGGTTGAGTAGAGAAGAAGAAGATAGAAGAAAATTCAGCTATCCATCTCTCTCTTATGTCTTGCTCTCTCTTGTGTGTGTGTGTGTTTGCTTGCTAGGGTTTGAAGCTCTCCCTATCCCCCACATTCTCTTTATGGTATCAGAGCCTGGCTCGTGTGAGAGCTAAGGAGGCAAGCAAGAGGCAAGAACAAGCAAGGAAGGAAGCGGTACTACACGGGTAAGAGCACCATCATCTCTTTCCCCTTCTTGGTTTAGGTACAACACCCCCTTAGTAGCTCTGGGAGCTACACATCTCTGATTGAGGAGCTGTCTTCACGGGAGCGGAGCTACAAGGCAGGTATACTTTCCTATTAGGGACAACGTTTTTTCGAGGTAGATTCACGTTTCGGGTGCATTACGGGCCCCCGTTTTTTCGAGGCAGATTCATGTTTCGAGCGCATTACAGGCCCCGTTTCATCACTGCAGGGTATTTTCAATTTTCTGAAAGTTCTGGTATAAAACTATTTCTGCTCAAAATCTGGTTATTGCATTGCAACATTGTATTTTGGAAGTGCAGACAAGGTTTGCACATATATTGTTGATACAAGGTGTATGTACATGTACTCTGGTCACATTTGGTGACACACAGGCTATGATGAAGTACTGCTGTTATTGTTGCTGAGGAGATACTACTATATTACAAGTTGCATACAGAAGTTGTTTGTTTGCAGGTTATTTGATTGCTGAAGGAAAACATGTCTGACGAAATTAATCAGATTGTTAGTGAGAAGCTGCTGGATAAGAATAACTTCAACCTCTGGTCACATTTGGTGACACACAGGCTATGATGAAGTACCGCTGTTGCTGCAGCAGCTTACAGGAGATACTACTGTATTACAAGTTGCATACAGAAGTTGTTTATTTGCAGGTTATTTGGTTATTTGATTGCTGAAGGAAAACATGTATGACGGAATTAATCAGATTATTAGTGAGAAGCTGGATAAGAATAACATCCATGCCTAGAAGTTCAGAATGACCAATTTTCTAATGGGTAAAGGATTTTGGGATTATGTAGAAGGAGACAATGAGGAGCCTCCAGAGTTATCTAAGGAGAATGCCACTCCTACAAATATAAAGGCATTCACAAGGATTGGAATTAGGGTGCAAGAAAAGTCATGTACTGACTTTCAATTAGTGTCACAGACACTATGATAGGACACATACAGGATGCAAACACTCCAGCAGTTGGCAGAATCTAGTTTAGATATTACAGACTAACACAAAGGCAAGGAAGTTGCAGTTAAAGCAAGAGTTGCATATTGTGGAAAAGAAAAGCATGTCCATTACAAAGAAATCAAAATGCAAATAGCATAGACTGCTATTACTGTGGCAAACCAGGACATATTGGCAAAGAAGTGCTACAAAAAGTAGAATCATATTAAAAGTGGGAAGTTGCAGCAAGGCAACTATGCATCATCTAGCAATCATGGAGGTGATGATAGAAATGAGCAGCTATTTTTGTGATGCAACACATGCTTAGTTCCATAACAGGGGATGTTACAGCAAGGCAACTATGCATCATCTAGCAATCATGGAGGTGATGATAGAAATGAGCAGCTGTTTGTGATGCAACACATGCTTAGTTCCATAACAGGGGATGTTGCAGCAAGGCAACTATGCATCATCTAGCAATCATGGAGGTGATGATAGAAATGAGCAGCTGTTTGTGATGCAACACATGCTTAGTGCCATAACGGGGGATGTGTCAAGATCTCAAGATATATGGTATATGGATTATGGCGCCTCTAACCACATGACCAGTCATTTTGAGTGGTTTAGAGATATACAAAAAATGGAAAAACCAGGTTATGTAGAAACAAGTGATGATACTGCGCATCCCATTGCGCATGTTGGTAAAGTGTCATTGTCTATGTAGGATGGCAAAATGAAGTACTTGGCTAATGTACTTCATGTTCCAAATATTACAAAGAACTTGGTTTATGTTGGACAAATGGTTGAGCAGGGTCTGCAAGTGAGGTTTAATCCTCAAGGATGTTTTGTGAAAGACTTCAAAAATAAGTGTCACTTGGGTAGCAGAAATGGCAGGATGTTTACTTCAGATGTGAACATGCCTAAGATAAAGGCAATCATGTTTGCGCATGGAATAGGTGTCATTGCAGATATTGACATATGGCACAAGCGCATTGGTCAAGTGAATGTACAGAGACTAAAGTCTATGCAAGCCCAAAATATTGTTGTAGGTTTGCCAAAGTTTAAGGTTGACGATATGCATAAGGTATGTGAAGCATGCCAACTTGGTAAGCATGCCAAACATACTTTCCCACATGAAAAGCATCTCGCTTCAAAGCCATTAGATATCATACATTCAAATGTATGGGGGATCGACCAAGACTGCAACAATTGTAGGTTGCAGGTATTATGTTACATTCATTAATGACCACACTAGAAAAGTGTGGGTTTATTTCATGAAGGAGAAA
Organism: Cibotium barometz; assembly: GCF_041138505.1. Taxonomy (NCBI): domain Eukaryota; kingdom Viridiplantae; phylum Streptophyta; class Polypodiopsida; order Cyatheales; family Cibotiaceae; genus Cibotium; species Cibotium barometz. Next base: position 36,300,767 of record NC_141057.1, on the reverse strand, counting down.
AGTGAGGTGTTTGCTCACTTTCAGAGATTTAAAGCCTTGGTCGAGAAGAAAAAAGGCATGCAAATAAAATGCCTAAGATCAGATGGTGGGGGAGAATATTTCTCCAATGAGTTCAACGATTTCCTGAGAAAGTAGGGAATCAAGAGGCAGTTTACATGCAGGTACACTCTGCGCAACAGAATGGTGTTGCACAAAGGAAAAACAGGCACATTGTAGAAGTGGCACGTGCCTTGATGGCTGAAAAGAACATGCCACATTACTTTTGGGCAGAAGCAGTAGCAACTGTTGTGTACATTATGAACAGGACACTCACTGCAGCTATTCATGGTATGACTCTCGAACAGAAGTTTACAGGAATAAGACCGGATGTCACTTGAAAGTGTTTGGGTGTATTGCATATGTACATGTTCTTGATGAAGTGAGAACAAAGTTGGATCCAAAGGTAGAGAGATGCATCTTCATTGGTTATGCTATGGAGCAAAAAGGTTATAGATGTTATAACCCTACCACTCATGAGATGCGAGTAAGCAGAGATGTTGTCTTTGATGAGATGAGTAGCTGGTATGCACCAATAGTGAGGCAACAAAAGATGCAGATGTAAAAAGTTCTGATGTTGCACCACATGTAGAGCAGCAATCATAGGTGTTGAGTGGACCTAGGGAGTCCTCGAGCAATGGATCCAATGTTAGCCCATGGTCGGGCAGGTTGAGTGTGCGCTTTTGCCACACAGGTCGTAGCTGGGGACTTGCCGGACACCGTATGCGAGCCACAAATGGCTGCAAGCATACAACCAGGGAAGGAAGCTCAAAACAGAATGCAAAAGGTGTGTCACTCACCGCTTAACTGCCGCCTTGAAGGATTCTCACGTCGCAGCCGTGAAGGAGGAGCCGCCGTCGCCGCTCTACCGCCTCGCCACCGCCGCCGTGCCGCTACACAGTGCGCTCGATCGCTCTCTCACTCTCTCTCTCTCTCTCTCTCTCACACACGCAGGAGAAGGAAACCAAGGAGATAAGGCAAGAGCACTCTTGTATTCACAACACATGAGAATGAGGATTTTAGGGTTACATTTGACTCTTATAGGTGACTTGGCCGTTCACACTTGGGCACCCATACATGGCCGGCCGACCCTAACCCTTATCCTACTGATATTCAAGGTGCGCCTCTCATCGGCGATCACCCAATCCCTTCATCCTTAACATATGGTACCGACAAGCCCGACCCATGACTCAGAATATTTAAATTAATGACGTAAAACATAATACGTCTCAATGTTCATCATAGGTTAACATGCCCCCTTCCTGATGTAGATTCCGTCCTCGGAAGCTATGGTATGGTAAGCTCGAGAGGGTTGTTGTGGTAGACCATCTGCAAAACAGGGAAGTAGAGTGAAGGTATGCTAGAATTCAAAAGATATAAAGTGTATAAATTCAAGCATATTAGACCACAATGGATGTTGCTATGAGAACTTAGTTTAAGGGTCACATGAATGAGCTAGTGTAGCAAATTAACAGGAGTTTAAAATTATTGAAAGTAAATCAAGAGTAAGCAAGGTGTCAAAGGTTAATCAAGGCTTATAACTGGCCTAAGTCAAGGAAAATAACCAAGCTTAATAAATAAACACATGACCACACTGTGTCTACTCTAAGAACAAGTTAATACCACAAGCCTAGGGAAACAAGAAACATCAGAGTTACAGGAGCTTTTTGCCTCTTTTTTTTCTTTTTCTTTTTTTTTGCACGTGACAATTTTTACACACAATGGCGACCTTCCTAAGGCAAAACTAATATCGATCCTGGTACCATGTTTAACACAAGGCATTATTCAGGAATCTATTAGCTCACTTTAGGCAAGGCTACCCCCTACCAACCAAGGCATCGGTCTGGAGTAGAATACTCCTCGCCTACCAAGTATCAATAAGGCTATAGGCAATCATCAAAGCACATCATAGACCTGATTTTGCCATTTATTATAGGCTCTTTTTTTTATTTTTTAAATAATTTCTTTTGATCTTCGCTCCTGAACTATAATTTGTCTTGCATCCTTTCGACAAAGGGGTAATAGCTATGTCCTAGAGGTCAACACACACATGGCCAAGTGTCAAACATTAAGATGGTTTGACCCTAGACCTAAGACAATCGTATTCCAAGGTTAACTAAAGACGTCATGCTGCCTAGGAATATTTCCAATAAAGTTAAGCTCATTAATGATTTACACTAGCATGCAAGCAACTTCAAAACCGAAGTAGTACATTGACAATTTCCATGTGGTCATGCATTATAGTTTATGCAATTGATTGAACAGTAAAAACGAAAGAGAGTGGGTATGGAAGAATTACACCTGTAATTGGAGATCTCCTTGATTTGATGAGACAGCTTGCAATTTGATGTAGATTATGATGAACGTTGCGGCAATCTCAGGACTTGAAAGCGAACCCACCTCAAACTTTTTTAACCTGTACAATCAACTAACAAGCACTATACCTCGAGAGGCACATCAGTGTGAAAATTTCAAGACTTGTTTAAGGAATCTAAACTAGAAAAAACTTAAAAACACTAACCTACCTACCAGTCACCACACTACTACTGAGGATACGGTAAGAGGATGTTGTAGAGTCCTGGCTCTAGCCCTAAGGCTAAGCCTCTATCCGCATCATCCAAACAAATAAAGTCAACCTCAGTAGTGCCATGAGTTTCATCCGTCCATTCATCATTGTCAGATATTTCCTTTTCATTTTCCCATCCACATAAACTCATCAAAAATGTAACCATGCGAGGATAGTCATCTTGTGGAAAAGGAAAGCATTGGGCTATCGGGGATATGTCCTCTACGGAGTAGGGGTCAGTCATGGTCAATAGGCAAATTAGCCATTCTAATTCCTCAATATTTTCCTCTCTGGCTAGTACATCTATATGATCCCATTCAGTTTCAATTACAGGATAGCACATGTGGAATATCTGAGAAAGGTACAGATGATACCTCTCACCAAAGGTAGGAGTGGATGAAGTGTATAATGATCGGGCATCTGCCATATCTGCAAACACAGATATAGCATTAGTAGGTTTATGACAGGACAATCTAGTTCTTGATTGTATACGGATATTTCTCTTGTTTTTGTGCTCTTGCTCTTTTTACTATTTTTTGTTTTTCTTTTCTTTGTTTTTCTGTGTATGAAGCTATATATATACATCCCCTTGAATTTGGCAATTACATGGTCAGGGGAGAAGGCTAAGGAGGAAGCATTAGAATGTCGAGGGTGAGTACATACTCCCCCTTTCCTTGGGTAGATCATATTATTTGCAATGATGTTGCAGCCTCTTGGAACCAATTTGTCCAGCGGGTCATAGGTTGTGATGTGGGCAGATAGCTTTTTATGACCCTTGTGGCCACATCCAATTGTAGAGATGGTAGTGTACGTTCCCATTGACGAATGGAGGAAATGGTTTCCGATGATACTATTACAAGGGGAGACGTAGACTCATCGGTTTTTTGTTGGGTGTTGGCAAGAGTAGGTGTAGAGCATGTAGAAACTTCTATATCAGCGTGTGCCTGGCATGAGGAGCTAGAAGCTTCATGTGGCTCCCCCCTTCTTGAGCTAGGTGGTAATGATCGATATCATTTGGGAATCCAAACTAACTCTGGAAGAAGTGGTGTGGAGCACTCTGTTACCTTTCCCTTACCACGATCTTGAATTATCGTTGGGGTGGCAACAATTGGTTTGCAAGGTTTTACAGGTGATGTAGAGGGATTCAGCTTATGTTTAGGGACCCAAATCTGGTCATTTCCCTCGTAGTACCCTTGGGCTACTAATAATTTTTTAGGGATCCATCGCGATGTTACATTGCCCTTTCTCGGGTGGGTAGCTGCTTTCCTTTTACGAGGCTTCTTGGTGGCTGAACGAGATTGAGCAGGGGAAGTAGCTGTTAACGAAGCTTTGGGGACCCATTTGTATGTACTCTTTGGCATAGTAAGCGAAGCTTTAGGGACCACCTTGCCTGTTTCCAGTCTTGGCGTTGAAGCGTTAGAGGGGTGGCAAACAATCAAAGATGGTTTTGCCACTGGACTTGGTGATTTTTCGTTATCCATCATTTTGTCCAGAGTCGATGGCTTAGGAGCGAGATTTTGAGCGGTCAGACCTAGTGTTGGTTCTTGCGTCGTGACTCGTCTGGTTGCCCAATCGATATTGCATTTGGTGGCCATCATCCATTTGCGCCCTAAGTTTACAGTCCCTTCCATGGTACCCTTGTCATAACCAAAAAGCTTTGAATTATGGTTCCCTTGTCATAAGCAACCGGAGTGTGCAGAATTCCTGAGACAGGGGTTTTCTTCTTGTTGATTCCTTGAACTTGGATAGAGCTCTTGGATAAAGGTGGTTTTCCCAGTTGACACCACACGCCATATGATAGCAAATTGTGTTAAGCTCCTGTATCCAATAATGCATTATACAGCACCTCCCCGTAAGGACTCTGTAACTCAATTGGGTATCTTAGAGGTGGGTCAGATTCCAGTGCATCCTCCTCTGCTTCCTCGAAAAATACTTGCGTAATTCCCAAGTTGGCTTCTCGTTGTCTCCTAGCACGCTGTTGACGTTCTTTGGCTTCGACTCTTGCTTGTATCTTTTTAAGCTCAGCCTGTTCTTTAGCTGCCTTCTTTTGATGGATTGCGTGTAACTCCTCCTGGCTCAGGGGGTCATAGTATCTTTTGAATTTACTCCCATTAAGGAATCCAATGGTTTCAACTCCGTCGAGAGTCTCCACTCTGATGGTACCTTGCGGTGTAATTTCACATACTCTATACGGTCCCTTACCAGCATATTTGAGCTTCTTCTTTTCGTTTCGCACTCCATACATCAGGACTTTATCCCCAACCTTGATGTCCTTGTCCTTTAGATGGCGATCAAACCATTTTTTCCTTCTATCCTTCTCCACAAGGGCATTGTATACAGCCAATTGTCTTTCTTCGTTTAGCCGCTCAAGGATATATAGACGCTCTACTAAGGGATTACCATCCCAACCCTCTTGAGTAGCAACACGAAGACTAGGAATGACAAATTCCCACGGCATGACTGCTTCTTGGCCATATACCATTTTGAATGGTGTGCAATTAATAGCCACTTTGTACGCAGTACGATAGGCCCATAAAGCTGTCGTGAGCTTTAGATCCCAATCCGTGCGATGAGCTTCAACTGTCTTTGTCAAAACAGAGATTAATGTCTTGTTTGTACTCTCGGCTTGGCCATTCGCTTGTGGATAATAAGGAGTAGATTTATGATGGGATATCATGAAATTTGTTGTGAGCTCGTTAATCACTTCATTTATAAAATGCGTACCATTATCGCTCACAAGTTCAAAAGGACAACCGAAGCGTGTGATTATATTTTCAAAGAGGAACTTGGCTGTTGTCCTCGCATCTGCCTTACGTGTCGCTTTCGCTTCAGCCCATTTGGTCATATAGTCAGTGGCCACAATAATATAGCGAGATTGTGTGTTTCGGGCCGCTGGGCTAATTGGACCTACAAAGTCTAAACCCCACTTTTCAAATGGTTGGTTTACTTTGATTGGATGTAGGGGCATCTGATCTTTCCTTTGGGGTTTCTTATATCGTTGGCATTCATCGCAACCCTTCACAAAGAGTGATGCATCTTGGAACATAGTGGGCCACCAATACCCTGATTGTAAGATCTTTCGCGCAGTTAAGTCTCCTGAGAAGTGACCACCGGCTACGCTCATATGTGCCTCTTGCAAAATGTATAGATACTCATCCTCTCGGGCACAACGCCTAAGAACGTCATCCTTTCCTCTTTTATAAAGAGTCCCAGCTATCAGGCAATAGGGTTCGCATTCTTTGATTAGCTTTCGAGCTAGATCTTTACGAAGCTCCTTGGGTGGAAAGCCATTAACCAAAAAGTTAACAATCTGCTCACTCCATTCAGGCATTGTCTCCACCATGAACAGGGAAGTGTCCGGTAAGTCATCATCAACCCCCGTAGGAGCCTCACCATTAGGTATGCGAGACAAATGATCAGCCATAACATGTTTTTTGCCAGGTCTCACAACAACAGTGAAATCAAACTCAAGAAGAATCAATAGCCATCGTGTGATTCTTCCTGTGGAGCATGGTTTGTTTACCAGATACAACAATGCTTGATGATCCACATAGAAAACAAACTTGGTGGCAAGGAGGTAATAACGAAATTTCCTTACTGCATATATCATTGCCAATCCTTCTCGCTCCGTAGTGGTGTAGTTCATCTCAGCATCATTCAACTGGCGACTGGCAAAGCTAATGGGATAGTCTAGTTTGTGTTCTCCAGGTTGAGTTAACACACACCCAATAGCAAAGTTTGATGCATCAATATGCACATGGAAGAGTAAATCCCAGTTAGGCATTCTCAAGATTGGAGCACTCGCCAAGGCCTTCTTTAATAGCTCATAGGCACGATCACATTCTTCGGTCCAAATAAACTCGATGAGAAGTTTATACAATGGTCGAGCTATCTCAGCGAAGAAGAGAATAAACCTTCGATAATAACCAACGTGGCCCATAAAGCGTTGGACTCCCTTGTAGTTGGTGGGTGGTGGCAGTTCCAGAATGACCTTGATTTTACTCTCGTCTGTGAAAATCCCATTTTTGGACACTATATGCCCTAAGATAACTCCGTGTTTAACCCAGAATTGGCATTTGAAAGGATTCAATGAGATGCGATATAATCTACACCTTTCAAATATTTTTCGTAAACACATCAACAAGTGCTCATCCCAAGAGGAATGAACACAAAGATCATCTAAGAAAGCTTCACAGAAGTCCCTTAGATATTCCTTAAAGGCCGTGTTTATCAATCGTTGGAATGTTGCAGGTGCATTGGTCAAGCCAAAAGCCATGACACGAAAGGCAAACACTCCAAACTCCGTGATAAATGCTGTTTTAGCTTGGTCCTCGACTGCAATTGTGATCTGATTGTAACCCGAGTACCCATCTAAAAAGCTATATGCCTCCTTGCCTGCCACTCTTTCAAGCACATGTTCAGAATATGGCAAGAGGTAGTGATCCCTTCTGGTGGGTGCATTAACCTTTTTGAGATCAACGCACACTCTGAGTTTCCCATTCTTCTTTGGTACGATGACTATCAGAGAAACCCATTCTAAGTGCTCAATAGGGTATATGAATCCACATTTTACAAGCTTTTCAATTTCCTCTTGTACAATCTTTGCGTACTTAATAGGATTCATTGGGTAGGGACGTTGCTGGACTGGTTTAGCAGTGCTAATCATTGGAATCGTGTGTTGCACCACCGAGGGTGGAACACCCTTCATATCATGATATGTCCAAGCAAATATGTCCTTGAATTCTTTAAGAAGCTTCGTAAGTGCAGATTCTTCCGCCTTGGTGAGGTCTTGAGCAATAAAAACTGGTTTAGACTCCTCACCCGAATCTGCTAAGTCTATCTCCTTAACTACGGCAGGGCCATCGTAGACACCGCTTCTCCCATTTGTAGGCGTTCGTTGGGCTTTTGTGTAGACTACTTTACGTTCCTCTGTGGTGAATGATTTGAAATGCTCGGGTGTGGGGTGTAAGTCTACTGGTTCTTGTTGTGCCAGGATTTTTTCTTTCAATTCCGCTTCCTTTTGCTGCTGAGCCAACTCTTGGTTTTGCCGCCTTCTTGCAGTACGACTTAGTTTTGGCTTCTCATCAATTTCTAATTGGGCGACGTCATGAGGTTGCGGAATACACCACATGACACTTTGGAGGTATTGTCCCCAATTATCCGCTAACTTCCATGAGCATCAATGGCTCCTACATAACTAAGCCATTCTGCAGTGGATCTTTCCTTGTTTATTGCAGTGCGTACATTAGCTCGATAGCGTTGGCGCTTATGTCTTGTTTTCTTCTTACCAAGTTTTTGATTTTTGTTTCTATCAGATTCGGACTCACTTGGTCGATCTTCACTTTCGGATGAACTGCAGGAGGCCACTGTCCTAGGCCTTGAGCACCTTGCTTCCACATTTGGGTGAATATTTGATTTATCCCCCCCATCAGGCTCAGAGTCAGTTTCTTCTTGAGATTCATACTCAGAGTTGCATTGGTCTGAGTCTTCACTACTGTCAGTGTCAGTGGAGTTCGCCACTTTCTTGCCATCAAGAGTCAAGTGCATAACACCTATCATGTTTATTGGCACTAATGGTGGCATATCTTGCCCCTCAGCAGGTGTTACCCAACTTGTGCCTCTATTTTCCCATGTGTCTATGGTTGCCGCTAGGTGTACCCAATCCACGTTATCCGACTCAGTCATACCCGGTAGGACATCCATATAAGGAGAATCTTTCCCATCATCAATCTCTTTTTTGCATGTATAGCAATACCTTAATGGGGCGGAGTGAATAGTGGTATCCGATCGATTATCGATGATAACCTTGCTTCCTAAAGGATGTGCACGACCATTCTCAAGATCAACTCGAATGACAGAGTCCTGGAATTGTAGATAGACATGGTTTTTCGACCAGTCATGCACCATTTGTGCTTCCCTCATGAAAGGACGTCCTAAGATCATTTGATATGACATAGGATGCTTGGAGAAATCCATTACAATGAAGGTATGTCGTACCTTGTATCCCAGAACCTTGATCTTAAGGTCCCTTAACATTCCAATAGGTTTAGCAATAGTTCCGTTTGCCATCTTAACCACTATGTTTGTGACTTCAAGGTGAGGTCTCCCCATAGATTCCCAACAGTTTTTAGTCACAATGCTCACTCCAGCACCACCATCAAGGATTCCTTTTAGAGTTAATCCCTTGGTAGTAATGGGGAGGGTGGCATTAGATTCATCACCTTCAAAGTACTGTCCCAACTTGTTCACAGGTATTTCAACGATCGAATCTTCATTTGGGTTGGGTTGTAGATCCCAATGTTCCCCTTCATCTTGAAGCGTGTCGGGTCTATCCATATTTGCAAATTGTGGTAGCCCCGCCTTTAGTTCTCCATTGAGAAATGCCCGAAGAGCTAAGAATAGCTCAGGATCTCCGTATAATTTGGATATGATCGTGGTTCTGATTTCAGAGGACATGAAATCCATTAGCTTGGACACATTCAATGGTACTTTTCGAGATATCGCTCCTTGACTAGGAACTGGTGAAGATGGAATCACTTCCTCTTCAATGGGGTCAGGCATTCCCTCACTAAACATCCTTTCCAACAAGAAGGGTGTTTGCCCACTTCCTGATGTCCTATCCTCACTTTCTTCTCGAATGATACTAGGTATAGCTAATGGTTTATGGTTCCGGTGGGGCTGAACTTGCGTGGGAAACACTGTGTCTGGAATTTTGATTTTTCTCGGGTTTGGCTCCAGTTCTCTTTGAGTTTCTTCCACCAAACCCCTTAAGTGTTGCACTTGTTCAATCTCCTCAACTGGGTTTGGGTAAGTACCAATCTTTTTCTTGAGGGTTTTTGGCCCACGTGGCTTGTCTTGGGGAGTCTCAGTCCGTTTGGGTGGTCGAGAGGGCATTAACTGACTTGGTTGTGGGGCCGAGGAAGTTTCCTTCTATTTTCCCTTATTTATGTACTCGCTTGATTCTCCTTCATTGAGCTCCCGAGTGGGTTCCTCCCTTAAGGTAGTGGCTTTGGTCCCCATGGTTTCTATTGAATCAGAATCATCTTCAGGATCATTCATATACACGGGGTCGTCTCCTGTCCCTATGTTAGTCTTTGAACTGGGCTTGGAGCTCGTGGCATTAAGCGATCTCTTTCGCCGTGTTTTCTTTCTCTTTGCCTGAGCGATTGATGCAGTATCCCTCTCTTCAAGAATGTAGTTTTGATTTTGAAGCATTGACCGTGTAACTACATTCGCGGGTACAACAGGTGTGGTTCCTCGTGCTTGGTTGGTGACCTCAACCAAATTCAATGGCGTAATCTTGGGTGCATTAGGATTATGTGGACATTGAGCAATCAAATGATCTATGCCACAACGATTACATGTAAGTACCGGCATTCCCGATGTGCTCCCTTGATTTGGTTGCATCTGAGTAGCGATCTTCTGTAGCCTATTAGGGCACTCCGCTACACGATGCGGTCCACCACAATCATAGCATTGAAGAGGTGGTCTCCTTGCCAAGGTATTAAGGTTTTGCCCTCTTGTGGCGAGAGCAGCCGCTTGATATACAGGCTTGACTTGCCCGAAATGATCCTCCATGTAGTACTGGGGAATCATTTCAAACGTATCAATCCCGTATGGAGCAGTGGGGTCTATCTCCTCTTCATAATCCCCACATGCACTATGTGACTCACAACCCATCTGGTTTATTGGGGTAATCCTTGGTGGATGTGGAGGTTGTGGTCCTAACACTGGCGGTGGTAATGGCACAGACTGGACTACATTCGGATTCCTTGGAACTATGTGTTGTGACGGTTGCTCGACAGGTTGTGCAGGCATTAGCGCGGGTACCTGAGGTGTGTTTGACCAGGCTAGTGGTGCCTGATTTGTTAACATTCACTTAAGTACTAGGCAATCCTTAGATTGATGGCTGTACTTACCACATGCATTGCAATTCCCATTGAATTTGACTCTAAATGTGGGACATTCACTCGTGCTATGTGGTCCTAAGCACACCGAACACCATTGTTGCTCTCTTCTTGGGTACATATGGCTATTCTGAGGAGCTCGATTACCCCTAAAGTATTCTTGGAGAGCCTTAGTAAGGTCGGTCACAGACATTTCGGATATCTTGGGCTCCTTGGCAATAGGTTTTACTGTCATTGGCTCGTGCCCAGATACTTGCGAACTAACGGATTTTGTTTCTGAAGACACCTTTTTACCTGCAATCATCAAGTTGTCTTCTAACTGGATTGCATTGGCAGTGACTGCTTCCCACGTTGTAAGACCTCTAATGACTAGGCCATTGTAAATGTCCTCGTGGCGCAATCCTCGGATGAATCTATCGAGGAGTTGGTTGTTATTGAAGCGCTCATCGGGAGTGCAGCGAGAATTTAGATGCTTCAATCGACTTATAAAGTCTCTCACTGACTCCCCTTCCTCACGTTCAGCTTTTTGAAGTTGAGATGCTACCCCCCAAAGCACACCCTCGCGTATATATTCTTTCAAGAACAATCTCTTGAGAGTGGGGTAGTGAGTGCGCTCTTCAACCCTTAAGGTTCGATACCAATCTCCGGCCTTCCCACTCAAGGTTAAGCCTAAGGCTTTACACTTATGCAGCTCATTGTGCTCTTCCAAGGAATCACACACGTGTTCAAAGACTTCAATGTGCTTCCTAACATCCTCATTACCACTGAAGTTTTGAGTGAGCTTAGCCACTTGTACTGCCTTGCTTCTAGGTTCTCTCTCAGGCATGCCCCGCATGTTTTCCGTAATGGATCGTCCGATCGTCTGAGCAAATGCTGCGAGATCACCTAGGTGAGCAGGCATAGCTGGTGGAGGCACTTTTGGGATAGCCTGGCTGATAGGAGTTGGCGTTGGTCTGAGTATGTTGGCAAATGACGTAGGATATGATATGTGGCTAGGCCTAGCTCCTCTTGGATAAGGGTGGTGATAAGGCGGTCGTGGAGCATACGCCATTGGCATACTAGGAGGCGTAGGAGCTACATGAGCATGAGTAGCAATAGGTACATAAGGCCGATAGGCACTACCATGCACTGTTGTAGGTACTGTTCCACTAGGTAGTGGCATCGTACTCACTACAGTGGTAACAGGTGCACTTTCTATCATGCTCATCATTGGGGTAGGCATTGTGGATTCCTTAATGGAAAGTTGAGCCAAGGTTGGAAAGCTAAAGTTACTACTCGTGGGCTCAACCTGCATTGAGACTCCCGGCAAAACAACATACGAAGGGTCTATGGGACTCACGGAGGGAGTCTCCAATTGTGATAGGGTTGGTTGTTTGGCCTTGCCCGTATCCAAAAATCTCATAGGGCCAGTGGAAACTAGGTTCACTCCCCTATTTTGCCTCTCAATTTGGATAATTCTATGAATAACCTCACATATCATTTGCTGTTGCTCTTCTAGATTAGTGGCGCTAGATGTAGATCGTAGGACTTCTAACCAACCCACATGGTATGTGTAACCCGTGTATAGGTCCGTTAGAGTCTCTGTGTGTAGATCATATTCCCAATTTTCATTGAGAAATATCCCATCCAGACTTGGTGTGCCAAATGGTTCTCTTGAAGTGGACGCAATGTCACTTCTTATGGATTGGCTTGTAGGGACCTCTACTTTAGGAAGAGCATCGGAATGTGGTAGCTCATTAGGGCCCTCATTGAACGAAGTGGGTAGAATATCCACATGGACACTCTTTGGGAAGGTAGGGTCCACATAAGATGTGAATGGCGAATCCACTACCCCTCCTTCTTCATTTACTTCGCTTGTCGCATGTTCCGAGTGTGTAGCTCTACTAAAGGTCTCTATTAGACGACTAAACATGCTAGATCCAGGTTGTGGGGCCCACACTGGCATGTTTTGGCTTGTCTCCTCAGGGTTCTTGGTAGGGTGTCCTTCCATGGCTTCTGAGTCAGATGATGAGTCACTATCCACTATTCGTGGATCTTGGGTTGCACTCCCTTGGGTTCCAGCCGAAGGCCAAGATGCTAACGTGGAGGGATGGTGTGAGCCTGTGTAAACTGAAACGCTTTCTAGTGATTCAGGCTCTAGCACCCGACCAAAACGTAGATGCATGTGACGTGGGTACCCTACGTGTGTTGGTAACTACCCTTGAAGCCCACACAAGTGGTTTCTTGGGTATTTCGCACCCCGTTTTTACTTGTTTTTAGACTGTTTTTAACTCGTTTTTGACCCCCTTACTTACGGTCGAACTTGGACTAGGGCGTGTGATAGCTCGAAACGAGCATATCGTTTAAAGGGTCCTAGCGTGCTTTACAGCACCGTGTTCGCCTATCTAGAGCTCCTGTAGTCCTCAAAACAGTCCGTTTCCTTTGGGGGGAAGGGGCAAAAGCCTATTTGCTTGTGGAGGAAAGGGTGAGGGCTTTATCCCACATGCTCACTTTACTCCTTGGGGAGTGGGCTACATATAGGGCACGACTTCCCATAAGCTCTCACTTGAAAGAAAGCTATGGAGGCTCACTCTCCTATATATATATATATCAAAAGACCGAGACCGAGGCCGGGGTCGTGGGTCAATTGGGGTTTTTCTTTTCAAATTTTTTTTCTCAAATTAGAAAACCTTTCCTCTCCACACGTTTGGTTCTTTCTTTAAAAATAAAATTTAATTTTTTTATTTTTTATATTTTTTTATATTTTTTTTATTTTCTATTTTTTTTAGATAAGTTTTCTAGGGTTTCTTTTGGGTTCAGCCTTGGCCGCGGCGCAGTTCGCACACAGCACAGATCTGGGGATTCAGAAACCCCTGTCACACGCAAAAAACCAGATAACCGATCGTGCGCCCACACGTGGAGCGGAGAAATAACAAAAGAAACAAAAATGCAGAAGACAAATTGCAGAAACAGAGATTGCAAACCACAGAAACACCTCAACAGCAAACACACAGTCGCTTTCCTACAGTGTAGATTAAACTTCACGCAGCAGCCGAGCTGCAAACTGGAGCTTGGTGCAGGGCAACTCCCCGGCAGCGGCGCCAAAAATGTGCGCTTTTGCCGCACAGGTTGTAGCTGGGGACTTGCCGGACACCGTATGCGAGCCACAAATGGCTGCAAGCATACAACCAGGGAAGGAAGCTCAAAACAGAATGCAAAAGGTGTGTCACTCACCGCTTAACTGCCGCCTTGAAGGATTCCCGCGTCGCAGCCGTGAAGGAGGAGCCGCCGTCGCCGCTCTACCGCCTCGCCACCGCCGCCGTGCCGCTACACAGTGCGCTCGATCGCTCTCTCACTCTCTCTCTCTCTCTCTCACACACACGCAGGAGAAGGAAACCAAGGAGATAAGGCAAGAGCACTCTTGTATTCACAACACATGAGAATGAGGATTTTAGGGTTACATTTGACTCTTATAGGTGACTTGGCCATTCACACTTGGGCGCCCATACATGGCCGGCCGACCCTAACCCTTATCCTACTGATATTCAAGGTGCGCCTCTCATCGGCGATCACCCAATCCCTTCATCCTTAACATATGGTGCCGACAAGCCCGACCCATGACTCAGAATATTTAAATTAATGACGTAAAACATAATACGTCTCAATGTCCATCATAGGTTAACATTGAGGAATGATGCAGGGACACATGTACCACAGAAAGGGAAGGAAAAGGTAGATCAACCTTTATTGCTAACTGCAAACGTACATACGTTATGATAATTAGTCAAGGAAATAGCCAAGATATCAAGCATGTCTTTATACAAATAGTGGTTATAGATCTTTACCTCCATTAGACACATTCTTTGCATGACACCTTCCTGATCCGATGCCAATGCACAGTTTGCCATGTCTCTGTGAAGAGGGAGAGAGTGGGATAACAAGGAGAGGATGAGGGAGGAAGGGAAGTAGGGAGTCTCAGACACTGTTGAAATACTGAGAGAGGGAGAGAGGGTGGGACAGGGGCTGAGGGTTGAGAGGGGGTCATAGAGATCTATGTGTATGCATGCATGTGAGAGAAAGAGAGGGAGAGGGAGAGGGAGAGGGATGTAGCTAAGGCATGTGTCCACGTTATGGCATAATTGAATGCTAATATTTCAAAGACACTATTTTTAAACTTTAAAAAGAGAGGGAATGAAATTCAAAAATACATTTTATTTTCAAAAAGGACAATGTGGGACATTTTAAAATACAACTAACAAGCATTGCTAGTTAGCAATGTCTCGGGCCATTTTTTTAATGCACGTTAACATGCTTACACCTAATAGCTAAACGCATGGCACCCATTATGAGAGAATCTCAATTATCATGGGAATTTTACTTTTTGCATAAAATTAAATTTATCAAAAATTCCTCTTTTACCATTAATTACTTGAATCTCAATTATCATGGGAATTTCTCTTTTTATATAAAAATAAATTTTTTAAAATTTACTCTTTTCTCATAATTAATTAATTATGCATAATTATAAAATTATTTCTCATGAATATGATGAAAATCATTCTTTCTACATAAGATGTCCAATCCTAGAATATGGTAGGAAGTCCTCTTTTAGCATTATGCATAAAAATAAGATATGTATTATTTTCTAAAAATTTTGCCATAGCTTCGCTGCTATTACTGATAATTTTTAATTTTTCTAAAAAAGAATAAGACATTCTAATACCATTATGATAGAAGATCTATTCATAAACTTAAATCTAAATTATGAAATTAAATCATAAATTTAGCCATAATCATAAACTTAATTATAATTATTTCTACTAGATTATGTTATTTCTATTATTCCTCTTTTTTTCAAAATGATAGGATTATCTCTTTCACATTTAGAATCAATTAAAGTAGTTTTTTAACTACTTATAATAATCTAAAAGAACTTACCATTATTTTGTTAATATAAAAGCATAAAAATACCATTTTCTTATCCTCTAGCTTAACAAGCTTAACAAGCTTAGAGTTTGGTTTTGAAATAAGAATTTATCAATGAGAAGCATTCTTTTGCTAAAGAATTAGCCATAGGAATGCCTATTCTTTTTGGAGAGAGAGATATGCATAAGAAAACATTCTAATTAAGCATAAAGATTAACTTTTTTTTAATAATTCATTAAAATTCTTAGGGAAAGCTTGATTTGCATTTAAAACAATTGATTAGAAACTTCTCAAGCTTGAGAGGGGTTGAGAAGTGAAGTCATTTGAGAATATTAACAAAAACCATAAAATTCCTTCTTACCTCTCTCAAGGTTTAGCTTGCTTCTTTGTCTAGAAGTGAAGCCCTCAACCAATCAATTGGTATAGTAAGTTGAGAAGAAAGCGCCAAGAGTTGTTGTAGAGAGAGAGAAGCTCCAAGTTCTCCAAAAGTAGAGGATTTTTAAGGGATAATAGAAAATATGATTATCTTAATGTAATACTGGCATGGTATAGCTCACAGATATTTTTTACAAAAGACTAAGGATCTATTTATAGATGAGGGAGGCCACTAACCAAGTTCAACTGGGCTCTAGAATTTTTCGGGTTCAGTTTGACTCAATTTGGACAAGATTTGGACTAGTTTGGCTCTCTTTTTTATTTGGTTTGATCTAGGAAAGAGGAGAGATAAAAATATCACAATTTTTTTGAATTAAAAACCCTTCCACATGTGTGAAATAGGCGCCTACCTTAAGAGTTCCCCTCTTCTTACCAAGGTGTCAAAAATGCATCATTATTCCAAAATATCTCATTTTTTTAGTAATATCTCATAGTTTTTAACTAATAAAACTTGTACTTAGTCAACTCTTCATCTTATGTGTGCATTTACTTATTTTTGGGTATTTTCTTTTATTATTTTGGATTTATCTCATCCCAACACTTGGATTAATCCAATTGGCCCATTGGAACCTTAATTGAACCATAATCCAAAAATTTCTGAAAATGTAGACCCTTAGGCTGCTAAGGTCCTTTATACACATTTTCGATTAATTCCAAATGCACATTGGAAAGTTCATTTTGAATTTTTGTTTCAGGGAATCCATTTTAGGAGGATTTTTATATCCAAAGATATCTTAATTTTAGATTTATCTCTCTCTAGATATTTTCTCTCTCTAGGCCAAAACAAGGTAAAACAAGCTCTTTCTTCTATTTCAAAGAGGTGAATAATTACAAGAACAGAAGGGGAGGTTCTTACACCTTTACACCTCAAAAGCTGGAGATAGGAATCTTACATCCTACCCCACTTAAAAAATGCGAGATGTCCTCATCTCGCAGGTGGAGTATAATCTCTTTCATCTTCTTCTTCTTCAATCGTTTCCATCGTTACTGCCTCCCACAGAATCTTGGGATAAAGATCCCTTCTACAAGAAGAACATATAGAACCCAGTATCAGAGAATAATTCATTCATATTCTTAACACAGTAATGATCCATCAGACTAGAAATTCTGTATGAATATTCCTCCACACGAATTTCAGTTATGCAGGTTCTTAATTTCTCATCCCTTAATTAGAACCACTGGGTCAAAGGTCAAACAGCAGCAATCTGTCAGCATAATCAACTAATGTCATAGTGATTTGCTGAATTCATAATCATCATTCCAATTACTAACATCATCACTAGGATTCATCCCATTCATCCTCGTTGTGGCTTTGTTTTACTTATCTCCTTTCAACCAGAATTCAGGAATCATCATCTTTCAATCAGAATCCAAATCAACTCATCAATTCTCAACCAGAATTGTAAAAGAATATCAATCAGCATTCGAATTCATCATCTGGATAGCATTTTTGCTTATAATTTCAAGGTCTTAGATTTTCTCGTATATATTGTTAGTAAAAACCTGTAATTATACTCACGGTATATACGGTTAGTCATGATCCTTGGAGTTATAAGGTAAATACCATCATATCTAAGCCTCAAGCAAGTCAGGGATTCCATATAATTACGGTACTTCCATCTGAAGACCCAATTTCCAATTTATGAATCTTCATTCTGAATATCAATTTGAATGAATTTTATCACAAATTGTAATCTTTTACTGGTACTTCATAAATTTTTGACATTTCTTGCTTCTCAGTTATTCCACTTGCCAATTTGCTCTATACCAGCTGAAAGATCCCTGTCCCCTCCGTGCCACGAATTCAGGGATGCTAGCAGCGGAAGTAGCACTTCTTGTGTAGGGCAGAGCCTCTCACTGAGGGCCTCGTCCATGGATATCTGAACAAGAAACTAATCCCTCGATTCTTCCAAAACCGAACCAGAAAATACTTCCCTCGCCCAGAAGACACGGGCGATTCCTCCATGATATTTTTATTCTAGCGTAGTCAAGAGCCTTAACTAACCAAACTGATCCAACCGAACCCGTAAGTCACATGGTCAGATCAAGGAAGAGACTTGCACTTGGATTATAGAGACCAATGCTTTTTTCCTCATCGAGAGGCACAGCCGTTGATTCTTTTCCATAGAACAAAGACAATCCCGGATTTACTTTATCTATCGTACCATAATAGAATTTAGTCTCATTTTAGGGATCCATCAGTCCAGCCTAACCCCATCCAGTCCCATGGGTTTGCCAACGCCCAACCATTGTAGTGATAGGATCTATTTAGGAATTTGGTTATGTTTTGCCCCGAGTACCAAAGAAAAGAGTTCCCAAGCCCCCTAGCCGGCGCTTCAAGCAAACTTCAAGATAGTCACACCACTTACACACCCAATATGAAATTGTCTATTTCACAAATTCTGCTGTTTTTAAAACAATCTTTTAATGAAACCATAGTATCACTGATCATAATCCTCCAAAATATCTAGCTTGAGTTCCAATTTGCAATCATTCCTTCATCGATGTACCTATGGCATCATTGGTAACCAGAACGCTCACCACCTGTCCACTTAGGGGCCTTTTCAATAGTTCCTAGCTCATAGTACCGAAAAATATATTCACTTATAAAAATCCAGATGAACTCTCCATATTGAAGATCAGCAAGATCAACCAGCAGATCCATATAAAAGAGCCATGGACTCATCCATTGATGAGGGCCAGCAAGAACGATCAACCAGATCCATGCCCAAGTTCAGAAAACGACTCTAACTCCTTGTTTCATTTTCTTCCTCGATGCACGCGAGGGTATCTTGGGTGACCCAGAGCAGCCCGAGCACTGTATGGTCAGCACGCTCTAGGCTCCTTCGCAGGTCACCTAGCGCTTTACTCATAGGCATCTTCCTTGGTCCCTCATCCATTGTACCGGAAGCTCACCATTTAAATCGAACCGAGGCTGGTCAAGACCTCGGTAGACCTTGCTACGCCAGACGTCCTCCGTTGACTCTCTATCAGCTATTGCAACTTTATCAATTAGGTCTCCACGACCTCATTCACAAAATGGTCAAAATGCTTTCCCAACATTCTTGACATAAAACAATCATTTAAAAGCAGGTTTCATAAATACAATTTCTAATCACTCTCATCTTTACACATTGTTCCACATCATTTCTCGTTATTCCACATTCTTCTACATCAATTCACATTTCTTATTCCACATCCAATCATATGTATTCCCATCGTCCTCCATCCATTCTCATCCAATCACACCATATTACATCTCATCACATCTCATCCATTCACATCTCATCACATCATACTCACATCCATTTACATCTCATCGTATCATATTCACATCGCAACACATCCATTTAGATATCATCACATCACATTCACATCCATTCACATCTCATCGTATCCATTCACATCTCATCATATCCACTCACATCCATCACACCCATTCACATCCATTACATTCATTGCATCCACATCACATCACATTCATTCCATCCACATTACATCACATCCACATCTCATTCTCATCCATTTACATCACATCACATCCTTTCACATATCATCACATCTCAATCTCATCTCATCACATTCACATCCACATCCATTTACATCACATCACATCCCATCCACATCCACATCCACATGCACATCCATTTACATCACATCACATCCCATCCACATCTCTTCATATCCACATCCACATCCATTTACATCACATCACATCCCACCCATATCTCATCACATCTACATCCACATCCACATCCATTTACGTCACATCACATCGCATCCACATCTCATCACATCCACATCCACATCCATTTACATCACATCACATTCACATCTTATCACATCCACTCACATCTTATCACATCCTATCACATCGCATTTACATCTTATCACATCCACTCACATCTAATCACATCGTATTCACATCTATTCATATTTAGTAACATTTTCTACTTTTGATACCGATGATGGGACTTTTCTAAATTTCTGTCAATTGCTTGGCTTAGTTAAAGGTACTTTTTCTCGATGGATATTTTCATATTCTTTCTCAAATTTCTCAAGTGCAATATATTCAATATTCTTCTTTTGAGTAAAAGATTCATGGGAATTAGAAAAATCAAATTTACCCATATTTTTCACTAAAATTAAAAATACTCAAAATTTCACTTTTGATAAATATTCATAATTTGAATTATGCTAAAAATTCCTCTTTTACCATTTAATTTCTTGGATCTTAAATATCATGGAAATTTCACTTTTTGCATAAAAATAAATATATCAAAAATTTCTCTTTTACCATTAATTACTTGAATCTCAATTATCATGAGAATTTCTCTTTTTGCATAAAATTAAATTTATCAAAAATTCTACTTTTACCATTAATTATCTGAATCTCAATTATCATGGGAATTCCTCTTTTTATATAAAAATAGATTTTCTAAAATTTACTCTTTTCTCATAATCAATTAATTATGCATAATTACAAAATTATTTCTCATGAATATGATGAAAATCATTCTTTTTGCATAGGATGTCCAATCCTAGAATATGGTAGGAAGTCCTCTTTTAGCATTATGCATAAAAATAAGATATGTATTATTTTTTAAAAATTTTACCATAGCTTCGCTGCTATTACTGATAATTTTTAATTTTTCTAAAAAAGAATAAGACATTGTTATACCATTATGATAGAAGATCAATTCATAAACTTAAATCTAAATTATGAAATTAAATCATAATTTAGCCATAATCATAAACTTAATTATGATTATTTCTACTAGATTATGTTATTTCTATTATTCCTCTTTTTCCCAAAATGATAGGATCGTCTCTTTCACATTTAGAATCAATTAAAGTAGTTTTTTAACTACTTATAATAATCTAAAAGAATTTACCATTATTTTATAATATAAAAGCATAAAAATATCATTTTCTTATCCTCTAGCTTAACAAACTTAGAGTTTGTTTTTGAAATAAGAATTTAACAATGAGAAGCATTCTTTTGCTAAAGAATTAGCCATAGAAATGACTATTCTTTTTGGAGAGAGAGATATACATAAGGAAAAATTCTAATTAAGCATAAAGTTTACTTTTTCTTAATTATTCATTAAAATTTTAAGGGAAATCTTGATTTGCATTTAAAATAATTAATTAGAAACTTCTCAAGCTTGAGAGGGGTTGAAAAGTGAAGTCATTTGAGAATATTAACAAAAACCATAACATTCCTTCTTACCTCAAGGTTTAGCTTGCTTCTTTATCTAGACGTGAAGCCCCCAACCAATCAATTGGTTTAGTAAGTTGAGAAGAAAGCTCCAAGAGTTGTTGTAGAGAGAGAGAAGCTCCAAGCTCTCCAAAAGTAGAGGATTTTTAATGGATAATAGAAAATATGATGATTTTAATGTAATACTGGCATGGTATAACTCATAGATATTTTTTACAAAAAAGTAAGGATCTATTTATAGGTGAGGGGGGCCACTAACCAAGTCCAATAGGGCTCTAGAATTTTTCACGTTTAGTTTGACTCAATTAGATTTAGACCATTTTAGCTCCCTTTTTATTTGGTTTGATCTAGGAGAGAGGAGAGATAAAAATATCACAATGTTTTTGAATTAAGAACCCTTTCACATGTGTGAAATAGGTGCCTACCTCAAGAGTCCCCTCTCCTTTACCAAGGTGTCAAAAATGCATCATTATTCCAAAATATCTCATTTTTTTAGTAATATCTCATAGTTTTTAACTAATAAACCTTGTACTCAGTCAACTCTTCATCTTATGTGAGCATTTACTCATTTTTGGGTATTTTCTTTTATTCTTTTGGATTTATCTCATCCCAACACTTGGATTAATCCAATTGGTCCATTGGAACCTTAATTGGACCATAATCTATTTTTTTTTTTAACGTAGACCCTTAGGCTAAGGTCCTTTATACAAATTTTCGATTAACTCCAAATGCACATTGGAAAGTTCATTTTGAATTTCTGTTTTAGGGGAATCCATTTTAGACACTAGGAGGATTTTTATATCCAAAGATATGTTAATTTTGGATTTATCCCTCTCTAGACATTTTCACTCTCTAGGCCAAAACAAGGTAAAGCAAGATCTTTCTTCTATTTCAGAGAGAGAAATAATTACAAGAACAGAAGGGGAGGTTCTTACAACTTTACACCTCAAAGGTTGGAGGGAGGAATCTTACATCCTACCCCACTTCAAAAATGCAAGATGTCCTCATCTCGCAGGTGGAGTATAATCTCTTTCATCTTTTTCTTCTTCAATCGCTTCCAGCGTTACTACCTTGGAAGTGGACAGCCCGTTTTTGGAACATCTCTCTTTGACTTTCCCTATTCTGAGGTGGAGGTCTTGGATTACTTTGGATTCAAAATGGTTAGAGGGTCTACCTCTCAGATTTCCCTGATTTTGACAGCAAGGAACCTGATTACTCTGGAAGGAAGGAGCTAGAGTCTGGAATCTTGGTCCCTGACTTCCCTGCCCCGAAAACCTTGATCCAAAAGAAGTTGGGCAATCCATACTGCGATGTCCAAATCCTTGATAGTTTTAGTATTTCATCTGTCTATTCAAGGGTGGAACTTCTGAAGTTGAATTCCAGGGGATTGAACATCCGAGTTGAGCTCTTCGTCATTGAGTTGGGGGTTAACATTCCTACCACGACGACCTTATCCATGATCATTTCAAAAATTCTTGTCAAGTCCCTTTATTTATAATTCAAATTTGACTTTAGATCCACTTGATTATGGGGTTCTTTAGATTGGTCAACCCCCCACAGAATCTTGGGATAAGGATCCCTTCTACAAGAAGAACATACAGAACCTTTTATCTGAGAATAATTCATTCATATTCTTAACACAGTAATGGTCCATCAGACCAAAAATTTCGTCTCCACGAGAATTTCAGTTATGCAGGTTCATAATTTGTCATCCCTTAATTAGAACCACTGGGTCAAAGGTCAAACAGCAGCAATCTGTCAGCACAATCCACTAATCTCATAGTGATTTGCTAAAGTCATAATCGTCATTCTAGTTACTAACATCATCACTCAGATTCGTCCCATTCATCCTCATTGTGGCTTTGTTCTACTTATCTCCTTTTAACCAGAATTCAAGAATCATCATCTTTAAATCAGAATCCAAATCAACTCATCAATTCTCAACCAAAATTCTAAAATCATATCAATCAGCATTCGAATTCATCATCTCGATAGCATTTTTGCTTATAATTTCAAGGTCTTAGATTTTCTCGTATATATTGTCAGTAAAGAGCTGCAATTTTAGTCACGGTCCTTGGAGTTATAAGGTAAATACCATCATATCTAGGCCTCAAGCAAGTCAGGGATTCCATACAATTGCGATACTTCTATCTGAAGACCCAATTTCCAATTTATGAATCTTCATTCTGAATATCAATTTGAATGAATTTCATCACACAATTATAATCTTTTACTAGTACTTCATAAAATTTTGACATTTCTTGCTTCTCGATTGTTCCACTTTAGCCAATTCGCTCTGATACCAGCTTGAAAGATCCCTGCCCGCTCCGTGCAATGAATTCGGGGGTGCTAGCAGCGGAAGTAGCACTTCTTGCACAGGACGGAGCCTCTCACTCGGGGCCTCGCCCCACAGATATCCAGACAAGAGACTAATTCCTCAGTTCTTCCAAAATCGAATCCGAAAAAACTTTCCTTGCCCAGAAGGCATGGGCGATTCCTCCAGGATATTTTTATTTTAACATAGTCAAGAGCCTTAACTAACCAAACTGATTCGACCGAACCCATAAGTCACATGGTCAGATCAAGGAAGAGACTTGCACTTGGATCATAGAGACCAACGCTTTTTTCCTCATCGAGAGGCACATCCATTGATTCTTTTCCATATAACAAAGACTATCCGAGATTTACTTTATCTATCATACCATAACAGAATTTAGTCTCATTTTAGGGATCCATCAGTCTAGCCTAACCACCCCATCCAGTCCCATGGGTTAGCCAACTGCCCAACTATTGTAGTGATAGGATCCATTTAAGAATTTGGTTATGTTTTGCCCCTAGTACCAGGGAAAAGAGTTCCTAGGCCCCCTAGCCAGTGCTTCAAGCAAACTTCAAGATAGTCACACCACTTACACACCCAATATGAAATTCCTTGTTTCACAGATTCAGCTGTCTTTAAAACAATCTTTTAATGAAACCATAGTATCACGGATCATAATCCTCCAAAATATCTAGCTTGAGTTCCAATTTGCAATCATTCCTTCATCGGTGTATATCATTCCTTCATCGATGTACCTATGTTATCATTGGTAACCAGAACGCTCACCACCTGTCCACTCAGGGGCCTTTTTAATAGTTCCTAGCTCATAGTACGCAAAAATATATTCACTTATAAACATCCAGATGGACTCTCCATTGAAGATCAGCAAGATCAACCAACACATCCATATAAAAGAGCCATGGACTCATCCGTTGAGGACCAGCAAGAACAATCAACCAGATCCTTGCCCGAGTTAAGAAAACAACTCTAACTCCTTGTTCCATTTTCTTCCTCGACGCACACAAGGGTATCTTCGGTGACTTAGAGCCCGAGCACTGTATAGTCAGTACCCTCTAGGCTCCTTCTCGCAGGTCACCTAGCGCTTCACTCATAGACCGCTTCCTTGGTCCCTCATCCATCGTACCGGAAGCTCACCATTTAAATCACTGGTCAAGACCTCGGTCGACCGAGACCTTGCTACGCGAGACCTCCTCCGGTGACTCTCCGTCGGTTGTTGTGCAATTTTATCAATTAGGTCTCCACGACCTCATTCACAAAATGGTCAAAATGCTTTCCCAACATTCTTGACATAAAACAGTCATTTAAAACCAGGTTTCATAAATACAGTTTTCAATGAACTCTCATCTTTCCACATTGTTCCACATCATTTCTCGTTATTCCACATTCTTCTACATCAATTCACATTTCTTATTCCACATCTAATCATATGTATTCCCATCGTCGTTCATCCATTCTCATCCATCATATTACATCTCATCACATCTATCCTCATCACATCTCATCCATTCACATCTACCCATATCCACATCACATCAAATCACATTCATTCACATCACATCTCATCCATTCACATCTCATCACATCATACTAACATCCATTTACATCTCATCATATCATATTCACATCGCATCACATCCATTTAGATATCATCTCATCACATTCACATCTCATTGCATCCATTCACATCCACTCACATCCATCACACCCATTCACATCCATCACATTCATTGTATCCATATCACATCACATTCATTCCATCCACATTACATCACATCCACATCTCATTCTCATCCATTTACATCACATCACATCCTTTCACATATCATCACATCTCAATCTCATCTCATCACATTCACATCCACATCCATTTACATCACATCACATCACATCCACATCTCTTCACATCCACATCCACATCCATTTACATCACATCACATCCCATCCACATCCATTTACATCACATCACATCCCACCCACATGATTCATGGGATTTAGAAAAATCAAATTTACCCATATTTTCCACTAAAATTACTAATGCTCAAAATTTCTTTTTTGATAAATACTCATAATTTGAATTATGCTAAAAATTTCTCTTTTACCATTTAATTTCTTGGATCTCAAATATCATGGGAATTTCACTTTTGCATAAAAGTAAATTTATCAAAAATTTCTCTTTTACCATTAATTACTTGAATCTCAATTATCATGGGAATTTCTCTTTTTGCATAAAATTAAATTTATCAAAAAATTCACTTTTACCATTAATTACTTGAATCTCAATTATCATGGAAATTTCTCTTTTTATATAAAAATAAATTTTCTAAAATTTACTTTTTTCTCATAATCAATTAATTATGCATAATTACTAAATTATTTCTCATGAATATGATAAAAATCATTCTTTTTGCATAGGATGTCCAATCCTAGAATATGTCAGGAAGTCCCCTTTTAGCATTATGCATAAAAATAAGATATGTATTATTTTCTAAAAATTTTGCCATAGCTTGGCTGTGCTATTACTGATAATTTTTAATTTTTCTAAAAAACAATAAGACATTGTAATACCTTATGATGGAAGATCTATTCATAAAATTAAATCTAAATTATGAAATTAAATCATAAATTTAGCCATAATCATAAACTTAATTATGATTATTTCTACTAGATTATGTTATTTCTATTATTCCTCTTTTTTTCAAAAATGATAGGATTATCTCTTTCACATTTAGAATCAATTAAAGTAGTTTTTTAACTACTTATAATAATCTAAAAGAATTTACCATTATTTTGTTAATATAAAAGCATAAAAATACCATTTTCTTATCCTCTAGCTTAACAAGCTTAGAGTTTGGTTTTGAAATAAGAATTTATCAATGAGAAGCATTCTTTTGCTAAAGAATTAGCCATAGGAATGACTATTCTTTTTGGAGAGAGAGATATACATGAGGAAACATTCTAATTAAGCATAAAGATTAATTTTTTCTTAATTATTCATTAAAATTCTTAGGGAAAGCTTGATTTGCATTTAAAACAATTAATTAGAAACTTCTCAAGCTTGAGAAAAGTTAAGAAGTAAACTCATTTGAGAATATTAACAAAAACCATAAAATTCCTTCTTACCTCAAGGTTTAGCTTGCTTCTTTATCTAGAAGTGAAGCCCCCAACCAATCAATTGGTTTAGTAAGTTGAAGAGAAAGCTCCAAGAGTTGTTGTAGAGAGGGAGACGCTCCAAGCTCTCCAAAAGTAGAGGATTAATAGAAAATATGATTATTTTAATGTAATACTAGCATGGTATAGCCCACATATATTTTTTACAGAAGACTAAGGATCTACTTATAGGTGAGGGAGGCCGCTAACCAAGTCCAACTGGGCTCTAGAGTTTTCAGGTTCAGTTTGACTCAATTTGGACAAGATTTGGACTAGTTTGGCTTCCTTTTTTATTTGGTTTGATCTAGGAGAGAGGAGAGATAAAAATATCACAATGTTTTTTAATTAAAAACCCTTCCACATGTGTGAAATAGGCGCCTACCTCAAAAGTCCCTCTCTCCTTACCAAGGTGTCAAAAATGCATCATTATTCTAAAATATCTCATTTTTTTAGTAATATCTCATAGTTTTTATCTAATAAACCTTGTACTCAGTCAACTCTTCATCTTATGTGAGCATTTACTCATTTTTCGGTATTTTCTTTTATTCTTTTAGATTTATCTCATCCAAACAATTGGATAAATCCAATTGGCCCATTGGAACCTTAATTGGACCATAATTCAAAAATTTCTGAAAACGTAGACCCTTAGGCTAAGGTCCTTTATACACATTTTCTATTAATTCCAAATGCACATTGGAAAGTTCATTTTGATTTTCTGATTCAGGGAAATCCATTTTAGACACTAGGAGGATTTTTATGTCCAAAGATATCTTAATTATGGATTTATCTCTCTCTAGGCCAAAACAAGGTAAAACAAGATCTTTCTTCTATTTCAGAGAGAGAAAGAATTAGAAGAACATAAGGGGAGGTTCTTACTTCTTTACAACTCAAAAGTTGGAGGGAGGAATCTTACATCCTATCCCACTTAAAAAACGCGAGATGTCCTCATCTCACAGGTGGAGTATAATCTCTTTCATCTTCTTCTTCTTCAATCGCTTCGAGCGTTACTGCATTGTAAGTAGACGGCCGATTTTGGAACATCTCTCTTTCACTTCCCCTATTCTGAGGCAGAGGACTTGCATTACTTTGGATTGAAACTGAGGGTTGGTTAGAGGGTCTACCTCTGGGTATTCCTTGATTTTGACGGAAAGGAACCTGATTACTCTGGAAGTAAGCAAATGAGCCTGGCCACCATCAGTTGTTCTTCATCCAATGGTGGCGAGTACATGAGGAGGAGAGCGAACGCTTAGTGATACACTTCAATAGTTCTGCTCCCTTGGGTTAATTCTAAGAATTTATTCATCTTGGCTTCCAAAGAGCAGGGAGGACAAAATCTCTTTCTTAGGTAAATCTTGAGATTATTCCATATTTGGGGGTTCCAATCTAGACGGTTTGTCTCACATTGGTTTCTCCATGCCATCCTAGCTGTTTCTACTATCGTCAGTCTTGCAAGAGCCATTTATTCTTCTCATTGTACTCGGTGACATCGAAGTATTTTTCCACTTAGATCCAGTTCTCTAAAGCCTCGCCCAAGTTTTCCCCTTCACCCTTGAAAGGTCCAAGCTGCGATCTATGAAGAGTTTTACGAACATCCGAGTCGAGATCTTCCTAATCGAGTTGGGGGTTAACATTCCTACCACCACCACGACCTCGATCCATGATCCTATCAATACGAAAATTCTTGTTGAGTCCCTTTATTTATAATTCAAATCCGACTTTAGATCCAACTGAATATGGGGTTCTTTAGATTGGTCAGCCCCCCACAGAATCTTGGGATAAAGATCCCTTCTACAAGAAGAACATACAGAACCCATTATATCAGAGAATAATTCATTCATATTCTTAACACCATAATGGTCCATCAGACTGCAAATTTTGTCTGAACATTCCTCCATGGGAATTTCAGTTATGCAGGTTCTTAATTTGTCATCCCTTAATTAAAACCACTGGGTCAAAGGTCAAATAACAGCAATCTGTCACCACAATCCACTAATCTCATAGTGATTTGCTGAAGTCATAATCCTCATTCCAGTTACTAACATCATCACTGGGATTCGTCCCATTCATCCTCATTGTGGCTTTGTTCTACTTATCTCCTTTCAACTAGAATTCAGGAATCATCAATCCAAATCAACTCATCAAGTCTCAACCAGAATTCTAAAATCATATCAATCAGCATTCGAATTCATCATCTGGATAGCATTTTTGCTTATAATTTCAAGGTCTTAGATTTTCTTGTATATATTATCAGTAAAGAGCTGCAATTATACTCACGGTATATACGGTTAGTCACGGTCCTTGGAGTTATAAGGTAAATACCATCATATCTAGGCCTCAAGCAAGTCAGGGATTCCATACAATTGCGGTACTTCCATCTGGAGACCCAATTTTCAATTTATAAATTTTCATTTTGAATATCAATTTGAATGAATTTCATCACACAATTACAATCTTTTACTGGTACTTCATAAATTTTTTACATTTCTTGCTTCTCAGTTGTTCCACTTTAGCCAATTCGCTTTGATACCAGCTGAAAGATCCCTACCCCCTCCGTGCAACGAATTCGGGGGTGCTAGCACTGTAAGTAGCACTTCTTGCACAGGGCATAGCCTCTCACTCAGGGCCTTGCCCACAAATATCCAGACAAGAGACTAATCCCTCGGTTCTTCCAAAACTGAACCCGAAAAAACTTCCCTCGCCCAGAAGGCACGGGCAATTCCTCCAAGATATTTTAATCTACTGTAGTCAAGAGCCTTAACTAACCAAACTAATCCGACCAAACCCGTAAGTCACATGGTCAGATCAAGGATGAGACTTGCACTTGGATCATAGAGACCAACGCTTTTTTTCTTAACGAGAGGCACAGCCCTTGATTCTTTTCCATAGAACAAAGACTATCCGAGATTTGCTTTATCTATCGTACCATAACAGAATTAAATGGGTTAGGGATCCATGAGTCCAGCCTAACCCCATCCAATCCCATGGGTTAGCCAATCACCCAACCACTGTAGTTATAGGATCCATTAAGGAGTTCCCAAGCCCCCTAGCCGACGCTTCAAGCAAACTTCAAGATAGACACACCACTTACATACCCAATATGAAATTGCCTGTTTCACAGATTCAGCTCTCTTTAACTTTTAATGAAACCATAGTATCACTAATCATAATCCTCCAAAATATCTAGCTTGAGTTCCAATTTGCAATCATTCCTTCATCGGTGTACCTATGGCATCATTGGTAAAACCAGAACGCTCACCACCTGTCCACTCAGGGGCCTTTTCAATAGTTCCTAGCTCATAGTACTTGGAAATATATTCACTTATAAAAATCCAGATGGACTCTCCGTTGAAGATCAGCAAGATCAACCAACAGATCCATATAAAAGAGCCATGGACTCATCCGTTGAGGACCAGTAAGAAGAATCAACCAGATCCATGCCCGAGTTCAGAAAACAACTCTAACTCCTTGTTCCATTTTCTTCCTCGATGCACGCGAGGGTATCTTCGGCGACCCAAAGCCCAAGCACCATATGGTCAGCACCCTCTAGGCTCCTTCTCGGAGGTCACATAGCGCTTCACTCATAGGCCGCTTCCTTGGTCCCTCATCCACCGTACCAGAAGCTAGCTCACTATTTAAATCGAGCCGAGGCTGGTCAAGACCTCGGTCGTGACCTTGCTACACGAGACGTCCTCCGTTGACTCTCCATCGGCTGTTGCAACTTTATCAATTAGGTCTCCAGGACCTCATTCACAAAATCGTCAAAAATGCTTTCCCAGCATTCTTGACATAAAACAGTCATTTAAAAGGAGGTTTCATAAATACAGTTTCTAATGAACTCTCATCTTTCCACATTGTTCCACATCATTTCTCGTTATTCCACATTCTTCTACATCAATTCACATTTCTTATTCCACATCCAATCATATGTATTCCCATTTCTTCTACATTAATTCACATTTCTTATTCCACATCCAATCATATGTATTCCCATCATCCTTCATCCATTCTCATCCAATCACATCATATTACATCTCGTCACATCTATCGTCATCACATCTATCCTCATCACATCTCATCCATTTACATCTACCCATATCCACATCACATCCATTCACATCACATCTCATCACATCATACTCACATCCATTTACATATCATCATATCATATTCACATCGCATCACATCCATTTAGATATCATCACATCCATTTAGATATCATCACATCACATTCACATCCATTCACATCTCATCGCATCCATTCACATCCATCACACCCATTCACATCCATCACATTCATAGCATCCACATCACATCACATTCATTCCGTCCACATTACATCACATCCACATCTCATTCTCATCCATTTACATCACATCACATCCTTTCACATATCATCACATCTCAATCTCATCTCATCACATTCACATCCACATCCATTTACATCACGTCACATCCCATCCACATCTTTTCACATCCATATCCATTTACATCACATCACATCCCATCCACATCTCTTCACATCCACATCCACATCCATTTACATCACATCACATCCCACTCACATCTCATCACATCCACATCCACATCCATTTACATCACATCACATGACATCTCATCCCCCATCACATCCACATCCACATCCACTCACATCTTATCATATCGCATCACATCCACATCCACATGCACTCACATCTTATCATATCCCATCACATCGCATTTATATCTTATCACATCCACTCACATCGTATTTACATCTTATCACATCCACTCATATCTTATCATATCCCATCACAACACATTTACATCTTATCACATCCACTCACATCTTATCACATCCACTTACATCTTATCACATCGTATTCACATCTATTCATATTTAGTAACATTTTTTACTTTCGATACCGATGATGGGACTTTTCTAAAATTTTGCCAAATACTTGGCCTAGTTAAAGATCCTTTTTCTCGATGGATATTTTCATATTCTTTCTCAAATTTCTCAAGTGAAATATATTCAATATTCTTCTTTTGAGTAAAAGATTCATGGGATTTAGAAAAATCAATTTTACCCATATTTTTCAATAGAATTAATAATGCTCAAAATTTCACTTTTGATAAATACTCATAATTTGAATCATGCTAAAAATTCCTCTTTTACCATTTAATTTCTTGGATCTCAAATATCATGGGAATTCCACTTTTTGCATAAAAATAAATTTACCAAAAATTTCTCTTTTACCATTAATTACTTGAATCATGGAAATTCCTCTTTTTGCATAAAATTAAATTTATCAAAAATTCCACTTTTACGATTAATTACTTGAATCTC
The DNA here is from genome assembly GCF_041138505.1 of Cibotium barometz. Taxonomy (NCBI): domain Eukaryota; kingdom Viridiplantae; phylum Streptophyta; class Polypodiopsida; order Cyatheales; family Cibotiaceae; genus Cibotium; species Cibotium barometz. The sequence continues at coordinate 36,268,886 of NC_141057.1, read as the reverse complement.
AATTATCATGGAAATTTCTCTTTTTATATAAAAAAAATTTATCAAAATTTACTCTTTTCTCATAATCAATTAATTATGCATAATTACTAAATTATTTCTCATGAATATGATGAAAATCATTCTTTTTGCATAGGATGTCCAATCCTAGAATATGGTAGGAAGTCCTCTTTTAGCATTATGCATAAAAATAAGATATGTATTATTTTTTAAAAATTTTGCCATAGCTTCGCTGCTATTACTGATAATTTTTAATTTTTCTAAAAAAGAATAAGACATTGTAATACCGTTATGATAAAAGATATATTCATAAACTTAAATCTAAATTATGAAATTAAATCATAAATTTAGCCATAATCATAAACTTAATTATGATTATTTCTATTATTCCTCTTTTTTCCAAAATGATAGGATTATCTCTTTCACATTTAGAATCAATTAAAGTAGTTTTTTAACTACTTATAATAATCTAAAAGAATTTACCATTATTTTGTTAATATAAAAGCATAAAAATATCATTTTCTTATCCTTTAGCTTAACAAGCTTAGAGTTTGGTTTTGAAATAAGAATTTATCAATGAGAAGCATTCTTTTGCTAAAGAATTAGCCATAGGAATGACTATTCTTTTTGGAGAGAGAGATATACATGAGGAAACATTCTAATTAAGCATAAAGATTAACTTTTTCTTAATTATTCATTAAAATTCTAAGGGAAAGCTTGATTTGCATTTAAAACAATTAATTAGAAACTTCTCAAGCTTGAGAAAAGTTAAGAAGTGAAGTCATTTGAGAATATTAACAAAAACCATAAAATTCCTTCTTACCTCAAGGTTTAGCTTGCTTCTTTATCTAGAAGTGAATACGTCAACCAATCAATTAGTTTAGTAAGTTGAGAAGAAAGCTCCAAGAGTTGTTGTAGAGAGAGAGAAGCTCCAAGCTCTCCAAAAGTAGAGGATTTTTAAGGGATAATAGAAAATATGATTATTTTAATGTAATACTGGCATGGTATAGCTCACATATATTTTTCACAAAAGATTAAGGATCTTTTTATAGGTGAGGGAGGCCACTAACCAAGACCAACTGGTCTCTTGAATTTTTCAAGTTCAGTTTGACTCAATTTGGATAAGATTTGGACCAGTTTGGCTCCCTTTTTTATTTGGTTTGATATAGGAGAGAGGAGAGATAAAAATATCACAATGTTTTTGAATTAAAAACCCTTCCACGTGTGAAAAAGGTGCCTACCTCAAGAGTCCCCCTCTCCTTACCAAGGTGTTAAAAATGCATCATTATTTCAAAATATCTCATTTTTTTAGTAATCTCTCATATTTTTTATCTAATAAACCTTGTACTCAGTCAACTCTTCATCTTATGTGAGCATTTACTCATTTTTTGGTATTTTCTTTTATTCTTTTGGATTTATCTCATCCCAACACTTGGATAAATCCAATTGGCCTATCGGAACCTTAATTGGACCATAATCCAAAAATTTCTGAAAACATAGACCCTTAGGCTAAGGTCCTTTATACACATTTTCTATTAATTCCAAATGCACATTGAAAAGTTCATTTTGAATTTTTGTTTCAGGGGAATCCATTTTAGACACTAGGAGGATTTTTATATCCAAAGATATCTTAATTTTGGATTTATCTCTCTCTATATATTTTCTCTCTCTAGGCCAAAACAAGGTAAAACAAGATCTTTCTTCTATTTCAGAGAGGGGAATAATTACAAGAATAGAAGGGGAGGTTCTTACACCTTTACACCTCAAAGGGAGGAATCTTACATCCTATTCCACTTAAAAAACGTGAGATATCCTCATCTCGCAGGTGGAGTATAATCTCTTTCATCTTTTTCTTCTTCAATCACTTCCAACGTTACTGCCTTGGAAGTGGACAATCGATTTTGGAACATCTCTCTTTGACTTCCCATATTCTGAGGCGGAGGTCTTGCATTACTTTGGATTGAAACTGAGGGTTGGTTAGAGAGTCTACCTCTTGAATTTCCCTGATTTTGACGGAAAGAAACTTGATTACTCTGGAAGGAAGGAGGTGGAGTTTGGAATCTTAGTCCTTGACTTCCCTACCCCGAAAACCTTGATCCAAAAGGAGTTGGGTAATCCATACTGGGATGTCCAAATCCTTGACAGTTATAGCATTTCACTTCTCTATTCAAGGGTGGAAATTTTGAAGTTGAATTCCAGGGGATTGAGTTACAAGAAAAGAACCTTTCTTCCATTCTGGAACTTCCCATATCGTGAGCTTGACATCGTTGTCTCTTAGCCATGGAAAGTTGCAATCGCCTTCTGGAGCTAGAAATCTTTTGAAAGATGATGGTGCTAGCTTTGGCGGGACCTTGACATCAAAGGCCTTAGCGAAATCCTTCGCCATCTGCACTGCTTCGGCCATGGAAACTGGCTTCGCATTCTTCACAAGGATATTCAAAGTTTCGTTCAGTCCCCGAATGAACCTGGCCATCAGTTGTTCTTTATCCAACGGTGGCGAGTACTTGAGGAGGAGAGCGAACGCTTGGTGATACACTTCAATAGTTCTGCTCCCCTGGGTTAATTCTAAGAATTCGTTTCTCTTGGCTTCCAAATACGGGAGGACAGAATCTCTTTCTTAGGTAAATCTTGAGATCATTCCTTGTCTGGGTGTTTCGATCTAGACAGTTTGTCTCACAGTGGTTTCTCCATGCCACTCTAGCTGTTTCTACTTTCTTCAGCCTTGCAAGAGCCATTTTACTCTTCTCATTATACTCAGTGACATCGAAGTATTTTTCCACTTCGATCCACTTTTCTACAGCCTCGCCCAAGTTTTCCCCTTCACCCTTAAAAGGTCCAGGCTGCTGCGATCTATGAAGAGTTTTACGAACATCCGAGTTGAGCTATTCCTAATCGAGTTGGGGGTTAACATTCTTACCACGATGACCTCGATCCATGATCCTATCAATACAAAAATTCTTGTTAAGTCCCTTTATTTATAATTCAAATCCGACTTTAGATCCAACTGATTATGAGGTCTTTAGATTGGTCAGCCCCCCACAGAATCTTGGGATAAAGATTCCTTCTACAAGAAGGACATACAGAACCCATTATCAAAGAATAATTCATTCATATTCTTAACACAGTAATGGTCCATCAGACCGCAAATTTCGTCTGAACATTCCTCCACCACGGGAATTTCAGTTCAGGTTCTTAATTTGTCATCCCTTAATTAGAACCACTGGGTCAAAGGTCAAACGGCAGCAATCTGTCAACACAATCCACTAATCTCATAGTGATTTGCTGAAGTCATAATCGTCATTCCAGTTTTACTAACATCATCACTGGGATTCGTCCCATTCATCCTCATTGTGGCTTTGTTCTACTTGTCTCTTTTTAACCAGAATTCAAGAATCATCATCTTCATTGTGGCTTTGTTCTACTTATCTCCTTTTAACCAGAATTCATGAATCATCATCTTTCAATCAGAATCCAAATCAACTCATTAAGTCTCAACCAGAATTCTAAAATCATATCAGCATTCGAATTCATCATCTGGATAGCATTTTTGCTTATAATTTCAAGGTCTTAGATTTTCTTGTATATATTGTCAGTAAAGAGCTGCAATTATACTCACGGTATATAGAGTTAGTCACGGTCCTTGGAGTTATAAGGTAAATACCATCATATCTAGGCCTCAAGCAAGTCAGGAATTCCATACAATTGCGGTACTTCCATCTGAAGACCCAATTTTCAAATTATGAATCTTCATTCTGAATATCAATTTGAATGAATTTTATCACACAATTATATTCTTTTACTGGTACTTCATAAATTTTTGACATTTGTTGCTTCTCGGTTGTTCCACTTTAGCCAATTCGCTCTGATACCAGCTGAAAGATCCCTGTCCCCTCCGTGCAACGAGTTCGAGGATGCTAGCAGTGGAAGTAGCACTTCTTGCATAGGGCAGAGCCTGTCACTCGGGGGCGTCCACAAATATCCGGACAAGAGACTAATCCCTCGGTTCTTCCAAAACCGAGAACCCAAAAAAACTTCCCTCACCTAGAAGGCACGGGCGATTCCTGGAGGATTTTTTTATTCTAACGTAGTCAAGAGCCTTAACTAACCAAACTGATCCGACTGAACTCGTAAGTCACATGGTCAGATCAAGGAAGAGACTTGCACTTGGATCATAGAGACCAACGCTTTTTTCCTCATCGAGAGGCACAGTCGTTGATTCTTTTCCATAGAACAAAGACTATCCGGGGATTTACTTTATCTATCATACCATAACAAAATTTAGTCTCATTTTAGGGATCCATCAGTCCAGCCTAACCCCATCCACTATAGTGACAGGATCCATTTAGGGATTTGGTTATGTTTTGCCCCGAGTACCAGAGGGAAAAGCAACCAACAACAAATCCATATAAAAGAGCCATGGACTCATGCGTTGATGAGGACCAGCAAGAACAATCAACCAGATCCATGCCCGAGTTCAGAAAACAACTCTAACTCCTTGTTTCATTTTCTTTCTCGACACACGTGAGGGTATCTTCGGCGACCCAAAGCCCGAGCACCGTATGGTCAGCACCCTCTAGGCTCCTTCTCGCAGGTCACCTAGCGCTTCACTCATAGGCCGCTTCCTTGGTCCCTCATCCACCATACTGGAAGGCCACTAACCAAGTCCAACTGGGCTCTAGAATTTTTCAAACACTATTTTTAAACTTTGAAAAGAGAGGAAATAAAATTCAAAAATATATTTTATTTTCAAAAAGGACAATGTGGGACATTTTAAAATACAACTAACAAGTTTTGCTAGTAAGCAATGTCTCAGCCATGTTTCTTGCTTACACCTAAAAGCTAAAAGCATGGCACCCATTATGAGAGAATCTCAATTATCATGGGAAATCCTCTTTTTGCATAAAATTAAATTTATCAAAAATTCCACTTTTACCATTAATTACTTGAATCTCAATTATCATGGGAATTCCTCTTTTTATATAAAAATAAATTTATCAAAATTTACTCTTTTCTCATAATCAATTAATTATGCATAATTACAAAATTATTTCTTATGAATATGATGAAAATCATTCTTTTTGCATAGGATGTCCACTCCTAGAATATGGTAGGAAGTCCTCTTTTAGCATTATGTATAAAAACAAGATATGTATTATTTTCTAAAAATTTTACCATAGCTTCGCTGCTATTACTGATAATTTTTAATTTTTTTAAAAAAGAATAAGACATTGTAATACCATTATGATAGAAGATCTATTCATAAACTTAAATATAAATTATGAAATTAAACCATAAATTTAGCCATAATCATAAACTTAATTATGATTATTTCTACTAGATTATGTTATTTCTATTATTCCTCTTTTTTCCAAAATGATAGGATTATCTCTTTCACATTTAGAATCAATTAAAGTAGTTTTTTAACTACTTATAATAATCTAAAAGAATTTACCATTATTTTATTAATATAAAAGCATAAAAATACCATCTTCTTATCCTTTAGCTTAACAAGCTTAGAGTTTGGTTTAGAAATAAGAATTTATCAATGAGAAGCATTCTTTTGCTAAAGAATTAACAATAGGAATGACTATTCTTTTTGGAGAGAGACATATACATGAGAAAAAATTCTAATTAAGCATAAAGATTAACTTTTTCTTAATTATTCATTAAAATTCTAAGGGAAAGCTTGATTTGCATTTAAAACAATTAATTAGAAACTTCTCAAGCTTGAGAGGGGTTGAGAACTGAAGGCATTTGAGAATATTATCAAAAATCATAAAATTCCTTCTTACCTCAAGGTTTAGCTTGCTTCTTTATCTAGACGTGAAGCCCCCAACCAATCAGTTGGTTTAGTAAGTTGAGAAGAAAGCTCCAAGAGTTGTTGTAGAGAGAGAGAAGCTCCAAGCTCTCCAAAAGTGGAGGATTTTTAAGGAATAATAGAAAATATGATTATCTTAATGCAATACTGCATAGTATAGCTCACATATATTTTTTACAAAAGACTAAGAACCTTTTTATAGGTGAGGGAGGCCACTAACCAAGTCCAATTGGGCTCCAGAATATTTCAAGTTTAGTTTGATTCAATTTGGAAAAGATTTGGACCAGTTTGTCTCCCTTTTTTATTTAGTATGATCTAGGAGAGAGGAGAGATAAAAATATCGCAATGTTTTTGAATTAAAAACCCTTCCACATGTGAAATAGGCGCCTACCTCAAGAGTCCCCCTCTCCTTACCAAGGTGTCAAAAATGCATCATTATTCCAAAATATCTTATAGTTTTTAACTAATAAACCTTGTACTCAATCAAGTCTTCATCTTATGTGAGCATTTACTCATTTTTGGGTATTTTCTTTTATTCTTTTGGATTTATCTCATCCCAACACTTGGATTAATCCAATTGGCCCATTGAAACCTTAATTGGACCATAATCCAAAAATTTCTGAAAACGTAGACCCTTAGGCTAAGGTCCTTTATACACATTTTCGATTAATTCCAAATGCACATTGAAAAGTTCATTTTGAATTTTTGTTTCAGGGGAATCCATTTTAGACACTAGGAGGATTTTTATATCAAAGATATCTTAATTTTGGATTTATCTCTCTCTAGATATTTTCTCTCTCTAGGCCCAAACAAGGAAAAACAAGATCTTTCTTCTATTTCAGAGAGGGGAATAATTACAAGAACAGAAGGAGAGGTTCTTACACCTTTACACCTCAATTGAACAAAACCACGAGGCTGCGATACATACACCTCCTCATGCAAATCTCCATTCAAGAACGCAGTCTTTATGTCCAACTGATGTACATTCCAACCATTTTGAGCTGCCAATGCACAAATGCTACGAATGGTAGTCATACAACAAGTAGGAGCAAAGGTCTCATCAAAATCAATGCCCTTTTCTTGAGCATAACCCTTTGCAACAAGTCTAGCCTTATAGCGATCAACACTGCCATCTGGCTTTCGTTTCAACTTAAAAACCCACTTACATCCAATGGCCTTTTTACCAATAGGCAAATCACACAAAGACCATGTACCATTCTTGATTATAGCATCATATTCACTTTGCATTGCAGCCAACCAATTTTCTAATTTTTGTGCCTCATCAAATGAAAGAGGTTCTTCCTCTTCACACATACTAGACACAGCCAAAGCATAACAATCTGATGCATAAGAGGCATGCTGAAAACCTGAACGAGTACGACTAGATATAGGTGCATCAATTTTACTATCACGCAAGGTTTGCACCAGCCATTTAGGCATACCTCTAGCCTGCTCATTTTCAGCCCTATCCTCAAAAATTACATCCTGTAAATCTGCATCAGAAATAGGCTGATCTATGATGTCGTTTGAAATCTGCATAGGCTGAATATTTACCTCATTAGGACTTACATTTGAATTCCCACCTGTAAACAAAGGCAACAATGTATCAAATACATCCCGTGAGCTCACACCTGTCTCTTTGGTACATGATAACAAAGGCTACAGAGCATCTTCCACAAAAACAACATCTCGACTAATCAAGATACGCTTTGACTGCGGATGATACAATCTGTAACCCTTGCTCTCAGCACTGTAACCAACAAAAATGCATTTGACAGCCTTATCATCCAATTTTCTGCATTGTTGCACAAGCACTAAAGCATAGGCCAAGCAACCAAAGACACGCAAGTGACCAATAGAAGGCTTCCTACCATGCCAAGCTTCGTATGGAGTAATAGACTGCAAGGCCTTAGTGGGACACCTGTTGAGTACATATGCAGCACACATGACAACCTCAAGCCAAAACGCATGTGGCAAAGCTTGGCTCTTGACCATACATCGTGCCATCTCCATAAGTGACCTGTTTTTTCTCTCAGCAACACCATTTTGCTGAGGGGTATACGGCACTGTACATTGGTGTTTTATCCCACAACTAGCCAGAAATGCATCAAACTCTTTAGACATGTACTCCCCCCCCCCGATCAGAACGGAGGGTGCCCACAGTACAATTGGATACATTTTCAACCATAAGAAAAAACTGTTTGAAGCACAAAAACACTTCGGACTTTGCCTTCAGTGGATATACCCATGCATGCCTCGAGTAATCATCAATGAAAGTCACGAAGTACAAGTGTTTACCAAATGACAGAGTTTGCATAGGCCCACATACATCACTATGTACAAGTTGCAATTTGCGAGTGGCCCGCACAGAACCATCCTTTGGAAACGCAGAACGCTGCATTTTGCCCAAAATATAGCCTTCACAAACATGTTTCAATGGTGCCTCAAAAGGGGGCAATGAAGCAACCATATCAAATTTCTGCAAACGCAGCAAACTAGCAAAGTTCAGATGACCAAAACGAGCATGCCATAGTTTTGCATCTGAAACTGCCTTTTCATCAGAAACTGCATTTGCTGAATCTTCCACACACTTGTCATAAGAATTGAGCCTATACAGCCCACGAAACAAGGTGCCAGATGCAATAATCGTATCACCAGAAATCATGAACAGTACATCTATCATCCACAAATTTGACTACAAGTCCAAGTCTAGCAAGCGCAGAGACAGACAATAGATTCTTCTTTATCCCTGGCACATACAAAGCATCTGAAAGTGTGAAAGCGCTGCCATTTGCAGCAGTAAGCATAATTTTACCAACGCCCTTCACTGGGTAAGAAGCATTATTGGCACATGTGACAGTATTCCCATTAGAGACAGCCTCAAGACAAGTGAACATATCACGATGCGAGGTAATGTGCTTTGTAGCACCACTGTCAAAATACCATACATTAGAGTCAACAGAAACTGCCAAACATGCATCATGTATAGATGGGTCATACTAGCAATACACGCTAAACGCTCATTCTGTATCCTGCACAACATTTGCAGAATCTGCATTTGTAGAAGCATCCGCTATTGTGGCTGCATTTGACTCTTTCTTCTTTGCCTCTTTAGCCTTTAGCTTAGGGCAATTCTTAATGACATGATCATTTGCCTTACAATAGTTGCACCTGGTCTTTTTCTTGCCTTTATCAAGAGCCTTCTCAGAATTATTGTTGCTACCTGTGGAAGGAGAAGAAGTTGCAGACCTATTAATAGGAGAAGAAACAGTGGAAGGGGCTGCCTTACCACTTCTTCTCTGTTGCTGGGCAGCAATAAATGCTTGATCAACTGCACGCTGCCTGGCCCTGTTTTTCCTGGACTACGCTTCTTGCAAGAGCTTGTTGACTAAAGTATCATACTTGACAGCATCAGGTCTGTCCTCATTAAGAAGTCTCCACGTGGAAGCGGGGAAAAAACCTCCTAAAGAGGAAAAAAGTGCCCCAGCGGTCCTAAGTGTGTTCACACACATCACTGCCTATATATATATGGCAACAGATTCCTCCAGGATATTTTTATTCTAACGTAGTCAAGAGCCTTAACTAACCAAACTGATCCGATCAAACCCGTAAGTCACATGGTCAGATCAAGGAAGAGACTTGCACTTGGATCATAGAGACCAACGCTTTTTTCCTTATCGAGAGGCACAGCCGTTGATTCTTTTCCATAGAACAAAGACTATCCGGGATTTACTTTATCTATCATACCATAACAAAATTTAGTCTCATTTTAGGGATCCATCAGTCCAGCCTAACCCCATCCACTGTAGTGATAGGATCCATTTAGGGATTCCTTCATCGGTGTACCTATGGCATCATTTGGTAACCAGAACGGTCCACTCAGGGGCCTTTTCAATAGTTCCTAGCTCATAGTACCCGGAAATATATTCACTTATAAAAATCCAAATGGACTCTGTGTTCAAGATCAGCAAGATCAACCAATAGATCCATATAAAAGAGTCATGGACTCATCCGTTGAGGACCAGCAAGAACAATCAACCAGATCCATGCCCGAGTTCAGAAAAAACTCTAACTCCTTGTTCCATTTTCTTCCTCGACGCACGCGAGGGTATCTTCGGCTACCCAGAGCCCAAGCACCGTATGGTCAGCACCCTCTAAGGTCCTTCTCGCCGCACATCACCTAGCGCTGCACTCATAGGCCGCTTCCTTGGTCCCTCATCCACCGTACCGGAAGCTCACTATTTAAATTGAACCGAGGCTGGTCAAGACCTCGGTCAACGACCCTGCTACGTGAGACGTCCTCCGTTGACTCTCCGTCGGCTGTTGTAACTTTATCAATTAGGTCTCCACGACCTCATTCACAAAATGGTCAAAATGCTTTCCCAACATTCTTGACATAAAATAGTCATTTAAAAGCAGGCTTCATAAATACAGTTTCTAAGGAACTCTCATCTTTCCACATTGTTCCACATCATTTCTCGTTATTCCACATTCTTCTACATCAATTCACATTTCTTATTCCACATCCAATCATATGTATTCCCATCGTCCTTCATCCATTCTCATCCAATCACATCATATTACATCTCATCACATCTATCCTCATCACATCTCATCCATTCACATCTACCCATATCCACATCACATCCATTCACCTCACATCTCATCACATCATACTCACATCCATTTATATCTCATCATATCATATTCACATCACTTCACATCCATTTAGATATCATCACATCACATTCACATCCATTCACATCTCATCGCATCCATTCACATCTCATCACATCCACTCACATCCATCACACCCATTCACATCCATCACATTCATTGCATCCACATCACATCACATTCATTCCATCCATATTACATCACATCCACATCTCATTCTCATCCATTTACATCACATCACATCCTTTCACATATCATCACATCTCAATCTCATCTCATCACATTCACATCGACATCCACCTACATCCCATCCACATCTCACATCACATCCCATCCACATCTCTTCACATCCACATCCACATCCATTTACATCACATCCACATCCACATCCACATTCTTTTACATCAAATCACATTCACATCTTATCACATCCACTCACATTCACACCTTATCACATCCACTCACATCTTATCACATTCACTCACATCTTAACATATCCTATCACATCCACTCGCATCTTATCATATCCTATCACATCGCATTTACATCTTATTACATCCACTCACATCTTATCACATCGTATTCACATCTTATCACATCTATTCATATTTAGTAACATTTTCTACTTTCGATACAACCGATGAATGGGACTTTTCTAAATTTCTGCAAATTGCTTAGCCTAGTTAAAGGTACTTTTTCTCGATGGATATTTTCATATTCTTTCTCAAATTTCTCAAGTGAAATATATTCAATATTCTTCTTTTGAGTAAAAGATTCATGGGATTTAGAAAAATCAATTTTACCCATATTTTTTATTAAAATTAATAATGCTCAAAATTTCACTTTTGATAAATACTCATAATTTGAATTATGCTAAAAATTCCTCTTTCACCATTTAATTTCTTAGATCTCAAATATCATGGAAATTTCACTTTTTGCATAAAAATAAATTTATCAAAAATTCCTCTTTTACCATTAATTACTTGAATCTCAATTATCATGGGAATTCCTCTTTTTGCATAAAATTAAATTTATCAAAAATTCCTCTTTTACCATTAATTACTTAAATCTCAATTATCATGGGAATTTCTCTTTTTATATAAAAAAAAATTTATCAAAATTTACTCTTTTCTTATAATCAATTAATTATGCATAATTACTAAATTATTTCTCATGAATATGATGAAAATCATTCTTTTTGCATAGGATGTCCAATCCTAGAATATGGTAGGAAGTCCTCTTTTAGCATTATGCATAAAAAAAGATATGTATTATTTTCTAAAAATTTTACCATAGCTTCGCTGCTTTTACTGATAATTTTTAATTTTTCTAAAAAAGAATAAGACATTGTAATACCATTATGGTAGAAGATCTATTCATAAACTTAAATCTAAATTATGAAATTAAACCATAAATTTATTCATAATCATAAACTTAATTATGATTATTTCTACTAGATTATGTTATTTCTATTATTCCTCTTTTTTTCAAAATGATAGGATTATCTCTTTCACATCTAGAATCAATTAAAGTAGTTTTTTAACAACTTATAATAATATAAAAGAATTTACCATTATTTTGTTAATATAAAAGCATAAAAATACCATTTTCTTATCCTCTAGCTTAACAAGCTTAGAGTTTGGTTTTGAAATAAGAATTTATCAATGAGAAGCATTCTTTTGCTAAATAATTAGCCATAGGAATGACTATTTTTTTGGAGAGAGAGATATACATGAGGAAACATTCTAATTAAGCATAAAGATTAACTTTTTCTTAATTATTCATTAAAATTCTAAGGGAAAGCTTGATTTGCATTTAAAACAATTAATTAGAAACTTCTCAAGCTTAAGAGGGGTTGAGAAGTGAAGTCATTTGAGAATATTAACAAAAACCATAAAATTCCTTCTTACCTCAAGGTTTAGCTTGCTTCTTTATCTAGACGTGACGCCCCAACCAATCAATTGGTTTAGTAAGTTGAGAAGAAAGCTCCAAAAGTTGTTGTAGAGAGAGAGAAGCTCCAAGCTCTCTAAAAGTAGAGGATTTTTAAGGGATAATAGAAAATATGATTATTTTATGTAATATTGGCATGGTATAGCTCACAGATATTTTTTACAAAATACTAAAGATCTATTTATAGGTGAGGGAGGCCACTAACCAAGTCCAACTGGGCTCTAGAATTTTTCAGGTTCAGTTTGACTCAATTTGGACAAGATTTGCACCAATTTGGCTCCCTTTTTTATTTGGTTTGATCTACGAGAGATAAACATATCACAATTTCTTTGAATTAAAAACCCTTCCACATGTGTGAAATAGGCGCCTACCTCAAGAGTCCCCCTCTCCTTACCAAGGTGTCAAAAATGCATCATTATTCCGAAATATCTCATTTTTTTAGTAATATCTCATAGTTTTCAACTAATAAACCTTGTACTCAGTCAACTCTTCATCTTATGTGAGCATTTACTCATTTTTGGGTGTTTTCTTTTATTCTTTTGGATTTATCTTATCCCAACACTTGGATTAATCCAATTAGTCCATTGGAACCTTAATTGGACCATAATCCAAAAATTTTTGAAAACATAGACCCTTAGGCTAAGGTCCTTTATACACATTTTCGATTAATTCCAAATGCACATTGGAAAGTTCATTTTAAATTTTTATTTTTGGAGAATCCATTTTAGACACTAGGAGGATTTTTATATCCAAAGATATCTTAATTTTGGATTTATCTCTCTCTAGGCCAAAACAAGGTAAAACAAGATCTTTCTTCTATTTCAGAGAGGGGAATAATTACAAGAACAGAAGGGGAGGTTCTTACACCTTTACACCTCAAAAGCTGGAGGGAGGAATCTTACATCCTACCCCACTTAAAAAACGCGAGATGTCCTCATCTCGCAGGTGGAGTGGAGTATAATCTCTTTCATCTTCTTCTTCTTCAATCGCTTCCAGCGTTACTACCTTGGAAGTGGACGGCCAATTTTGGAACATCTCTCTTTGACTTTCCCTGTTCTGATGTGGAGGTCTTACATTACTTTGGATTGAAACTAAGGGTTGGTTAGAGGGTCTACTACCTCTGGGGTTTCCCTAATTTTGACGGAAAGAAATCTGATTACTCTCGAAGGAAGGAGGTGGAGTCTCGAATCTTGGTCCCTGACTTCCCTACCCCGAAAACCTTGATCCAAAAGGAGTTGGGCAATCCATACTGCGATGTCCAAATCTTTGACAGTTATAGCATTTTACTTCTCTGTTCAAGGGTGGAACTTCTAAAGTTGAATTCCAGGGGATTGAGTTCCAAAAAAAAGACCTTTCTTCCATTCTAGAACTTCCCATATCGTGAGCTTGACCTCGTTGTCTCTTAGGCGATGGAAAGTTAGAATCACCTTCTGGAGCTAGAAATCTTTTGAAAGATAATGGTGCTGGCTTCGGCAGGACCTTGACATCAAAGGCCTTGGCGAAATCCTTTGCCATCCACACTGCTTCGGCCATGGAAACTGGCTTGGCATTCTTCACTAGGATATTCAAAGGTTCATTCAGTCCCCGAATGAACGGTGGGGCGAGTACTTGAGGAGGAGAGTGAACGCTTGGTGATACACTTCAATAGTTCTGCTCCCCTGGGCTAATTCTAAGAATTCATTCATCTTGGCTGCTGGGAGGATAGAATCTCCTTCTTAGGTAAATCTTGAGATCATTCCATGTCTGGGTGTTCTGATCTAGACAGTTTGTCTCATAGTGGTTTCTCCATGCCACTCTAGCTATTTCTACTATCTTCAGCCTTTCAAGAGCCATTTTACTCTTCTTATTGTACCCGGTGACATGGAAGTATTCTTCCATTGCTTCGATCCACTTCTCCACAGACTCGCCCAAGTTTTTCCCTTTACCCTTGAAAGGTCCAGGTTGTGATCTATAAAGAGCTTTACGAACATCCGAGTCGAGCTCTTCCTCATCGAGTTGGGGGTAAACATTCCTACCACAACGACCTTAATCCATGATCCTATAAAAAATTCTTGTTAAGTTCCTTTATTTATAATTCAAATCCGACTTCAGATCCAAGTGATTATGGATTCTTTAGATTGGGCAGTCCCCCCACAGAATCTTGGGATAAAGATCCCTTCTACAAGAAGAACATACAGAACCCATTATCACAGTATAATTTATTCATATTCTTCACACAGTAATGGTCCATCAGACTGGAAATTCGGTTTGAACATTCCTCCATGGGAATTTTAGTTATGCAGGTTCTTAATTTGTCATCCCTTAATTAGAACCACTAGGTCAAAGGTCAAACAGCAGCAATCTGTCAGCACAATCCACTAATCTCATAGTGATTTGCTAAAGTCATAATCATCATTCCAGTTACTAACATCATCACTGGGATTCGTCCGATTCATCCTCATTGTGGCTTTGTTCTACTTATCTCGTTTCAACCAAAATTCAGGAATTATCATCTTTCAATCAAAATCCAAATCAACTCATCAATTCTCAACCAAAATTCTAAAATCATATCAACCAGCATTCGAATTCATCATCTGGATAGCATTTTTGCTTATAATTTCAAGGTCTTAGATTTTCTCGTATATATTGTCAGTAAAGAGCTACAATTATACTCACGGTATATACGGTTAGTCACGGTCCTTGGAGTTATAAGGTAAATACCATCAGATCTAGGCCTCAAGCAAGTCACGGATTCCATACAATTGTGGTACTTCCATCTGAAGACCCAATTTTCAATTTATGAATCTTCATTCTGAATATCAATTATTTGAATGAATTTCATCACACAATTACAATCTTTTATAATCTTTCTTGCTTCTCGGTTATTCCACTTTAGCCAATTCGCTGTGATACCAGCTAAAATATCCCTACCCCTCCATGCAACGAATTTGGGGGTGCTAGCAGCAGAAGTAGCACTTCTTGTGCAAGGGCAGAGCCACAGATATCCGGACAAGAGACTAATCCCTCGGTTCTTCCAAAACCAAACCCGACAAAACTTCCCTCGCCTAGAAGGCACGGGTGATTCCTCCAGGATATTTTTATTCTAATGTAGTCAAGAGCCTTAACTAACCAAACTGATCCGATCGAGCCCGTAAGTCACATGGTCAAATCAAGGAAGAGACTTGCACTTGGATCATAGAGTCCAACGCTTTTTTCCTCATCGAGAGGCACAGCCGTTGATTCTTTTCCATAGAAAAAAGACTATCTGGGATTTACTTTATCTATCATACCATAACAGAATTTAGTCTCATTTTACGGATCCATCAGTTGCTCCATCCAGTCCCATGGGTTAGCCAACCGCCCAACGTAGTGATAGGATCCATTTACGTATTTGGTTATGTTTTGCCCCGAGTACCAGGGAAAAGAGTTCCGAGGCCCCCTAGCCGACGTTTCAAGCAAACTTTAAGATAGTCACACCACTTACACACCCAATATGAAATTGCCTGTTTCACAGATTCAGTTGTCTTTAAAACAATCTTTTAATGAAACCATATCCTCTAACATATCTAGCTTGAGTTCCAATTTGCAATCATTCCTTCATTGGTGTACCTATGGCATCATTGGAAACCAGAACGTTCACCACCTGTCCACTCAGGGGCCTTTTCAATAGTTCCTAGCTCATAGTACCTCGAAATATATTCACTTATAAAAATCCAGATGGACTCTTCGTTGAAGATCAGCAAGATCAACCAACAGATCCATATAAAAAAGTCATGGACTCATCCGTTGAGGACCAGCAAGAACAATCAACTAGATCCATGCTCGAGTTCAGAAAACAACTCTAACTCCTTGTTCCATTTTCTTCCTCGATGCATGCGAGGGTATCTTCGGCGACCTAGAGCCCGAGTACCGTATGGTCAGCACACCCTCTAGGCGCCTTCTCGCAGATCACCTAGCGCTTCACTCATAGGCCGCTTCCTTGGTCCCTCATCCACCGTATCGAAAGCTCACCATCGAGGCTGGTCAAGACCTCGATAGACCTTGCGATCCACTTCTCCACAGCCTCGCCCAAGTTTTTCCCTTCACCCTTGAAAGGTCCAGGCTGCGATCTATGAAGTGCTTTACGAACATCCGAGTCGAGCTTTTCCTCATCGAGTTGGGGGTTAACATTCCTACCACAACGACGACCTTGATCCATGATCCTATCAAAAATTCTTGTCAAGTCCCTTTATTTATGATTCAAATCCGACTTTAGATCCAATTGATTATGGGATTCTTTAGATTGGTCAGCCCCCCAGAGAATCTTGGGATAAAGATCCCTTCTACAAGAAGAACATACAGAACCCATTATCAAAGAATAATTCTTAACATAGTAATGGTCCATCAGACCGAAAATTCCGTCTAAACATTCCTCCACGAGAGTTTCAGTTATGCAGGTTCTTAATTTGTCATCCCTTAATTAGAACCACTGGGTCAAAGGTCAAACAGCAGCAATCTGTCAGCACAATCCACTAATCTCATAGTGATTTGCTGAAGTCATAATCGTCATTCCAGTTACTAACATCATCACTTGGATTCGTCCCATTCATCCTCATTGTGGCTTTGTTCTACTTATCTCCTTTCAACCAGACTTCAGGAATCATCATCTTTCAATCAGAATCCAAATGAACTCATCAATTCTCAACCAGAATTCTAAAATCATATGAATCAGCATTCGAATTCATCATCTGGATAGCATTTTTGCTTATAATTTCAAGGTCTTAGATTTTCTCGTATATATTGTCAGTAAAGAGCTGCAATTAAACTCACGGTATATACGGTTAGTCACGGTCCTTGGAGTTATAAGGTAAATACCATCATATCTAGGCCTCAAGCGAGTCAGGGATTCAATACAATTGTGATACTTCCATCTGAAGACCCAATTTCCAATTTATGAATCTTCATTCTGAATATCAATTTGAATGAATTTCATCACACAATTACAATCTTTTTTGCTTCTCGGTTGGTCCACTTTAGCCAATTCGCTCTGATACCAGTTGAAAGATCCCTACCAACTGAAAGCAATGAATTTGGGGGTGCTAGCAATGGAAGTAGCACTTCTTGCGCAGGTCACAGCCTCTCACTCGGGGCCTTGCCCACAGATATCCGAACAAGAGACTAATCCCTTGGTTCTGAATATCAATTTGAATGAATTTCATCACACAATTACAATCTTTTACAATCTTTCTTGCTTCTCAGTTGTTCCACTTTAGCCAATTCGCTCTAATACCAGCTGAAAGATTCCTACCAACTGAAAGCAACGAATTCGAGGGTGCTAGCAGCGGAAGTAGCACTTCTTGCACAGGTCACAGCCTCTCACTCGGGACCTTGTCCACAGATATCCGGACAAGACTCACTAATCCCTTGGTTCTTCCAAAACCGAACCCGAAAAAACTTTCCTCGCCCAGGCACGGGTGATTCCTCCAGGATATTTTTATTCTAATGTAGTCAAGAGCCTTAACTAACCAAACTGATCCGATCGAACCCGCAAGTCACATGGTCAGATCAAGGAAGAGACTTGCACTTGGATCATAGAGACCAACGCTTTTTTCCTCATCGAGAGGCACATCCGTTGATTCTTTTCCATAGAACAAAAACTATCTGGGATTTACTTTATCTATCGTACCATAACAGAATTTAGTCTCATTTTAGGAATCCATCAATCCAGCCTAGTCCCATGGGTTAGCCAACCGCCCAACCACTGTAGTGATAGGATCCATTTAGGAGTTTGGTTATGTTTTGCCTCGAGTACCAAGGAAAAGAGTTCCCAGGTCCCCTAGCCGACGCTTCAAGCAAACTTCAAGATAGTCACACCACTTACACACCCAATATGAAATTGCTTGTTTCACAGATTCGGCTGTCTTTAAAACAATCTTTTAATGAAACCATAGTATCACTAATCCTAATCCTCCAAAATATCTAGCTTGAGTTCTAATTTGCAATCATTCCTTCATCGGTGTACCTATGGCATCATTGGTAACCAAAACGCTCACCACCTGTCCACTCAGGGACCTTTTCAATAGTTCCTAGCTCATAGTACCCGAAAATATATTCACTTATAAAAATCCAGATGGACTCTCCATTGAAGATTAGCAAGATCAACCAACAGATCCATATAAAAGAGTCATGGACTCATCCGTTGAGGACCAGCAAGAACAATCAACCAGATCCATGCCCGAGTTCAGAAAAAACTCTAACTCCTTGTTCCATTTTCTTCCTCGACGCACCTAGCGCTGCACTCATAGGCCGCTTCCTTGGTCCCTCATCCACCGTACCGGAAGCTCACCATCAAGGCTGGTGAAGACCTTGGTCGACAACCTTCCTACGCGAGACATCCTCCGTTGACTCTCTGTTCGGCTGTTGTAACTTTATCAATTGGGTCTCCACGACCTCATTCACAAAATGGTCAAAATGCTTTCCCAGCATTCTTGACATAAAACAGTCATTTAAAAGCAGGTTTCATAAATAGAGTTTCTAATGAACTCTCATCTTTCCACATTGTTCCACATCATTTCTCGTTATTCCACATTCTTCTACATCAATTCACATTTCTTATTCCACATCCAATCATATGTATTCCCATCATCCTTCATCCATTCTCATCCAATCACATCATATTACATCTCATCACATTCACATCCACATCCAATTACATCACATCATATTACATCTCATTCACATTCACATCCACATCCAATTACATCACATCATATTACATCTCATCACATTCACATCCACATCTAATTACATCACATCACATCCCATCCACATCTCTTCACATCCACATCCACATCCACATCCATTTACATCACATCACATCCTATCCACATCTCTTCACATCCACATCCATATCCATTTACATCACATCACATCCCACCCACATCTCATCACATCCACATCCACATCAATTTACATCACATCACATCTCATCCACATCTCTTCACATCCACATGCACATCCATTTACATCACATCACATCCCACCCACATCTCATCACATCCACATCCACATCCACAACCATTTACATCACATCACATTCACATCTTATCACATCCACTCACATCTTATCATATCCTATCACATCGCATTTACATCTTATCACATCCACTCACATCTTATCACATCATATTCACATTTATTCACAGTTAGTAACATTTTCTACTTTCGATACAATCGATAATGGGACTTTTCTAAATTTTTGCCAATTGCTTAGCCTAGTTAAAGGTACTTTTTCTCGATG
Source organism: Cibotium barometz (assembly GCF_041138505.1). Classification (NCBI taxonomy): domain Eukaryota; kingdom Viridiplantae; phylum Streptophyta; class Polypodiopsida; order Cyatheales; family Cibotiaceae; genus Cibotium; species Cibotium barometz. The sequence goes on along the minus strand of NC_141057.1, from coordinate 36,249,186 downwards.
GATATTTTTATATTCTTCCTCAAATTTCTCAAGTGAAATATATTCAATATTCTTCTTTTGAGTAAAAGATTCATGGGATTTAGAAAAATCAATTTTACCTATATTTTCCACTAAAATTAATAATGCTCAAAATTTCACTCTTGATAAATACTCATAATTTGAATTATGCTAAAAACTCCTCTTTTACCATTTAATTTCTTGGATCTCAAATATCATGAAAATTCTACTTTTTGCATAAAAATAAATTTATCAAAAATTTCTCTTTTACCATTAATTACTTGAATCTCAATTATCATGGGAATTACTCTTTTTGCATAAAATTAAATTTATCAAAAATTCCTCTTTTACCATTAATTACTTAAATCTCAATTATCATGGGAATTTCTCTTTTTATATAAAAATAAATTATCAAAATTTACTCTTTTCTCATAATCAATGAATTATGCATAATTACAAAATTATTTCTCATAAATATGATGAAAATCATTCTTTTTGCATAGGATGTCCAATCCTAGAATATGGTAGGAAGTCCTCTTTTAGCATTATGCATAAAAATAGGATATGTATTATTTTCTAAAAATTTTGCCATAGCTTCCCTGCTATTACTGATAATTTTTAATTTTTCTAAAAAAGAATAAGACATTGTAATACCATTATGATAGAAGATCTATTCATAAACTTAAATCTAGCTTAACAAGCTTAGAGTTTGGTTTTGAAATAAGAATTTATCGATAAGAAGCATTCTTTTGCTAAAGAATTAGCCATAGGAATGACTATTCTTTTTGGAGAGAGAGATATACACGAGGAAACATTCTAATTAAGCATAAAGATTAACTTTTTCTTAATTATTAATCAAAATTCTAAGGGAAAGCTTGATTTGAATTTAAAACAATTAATTAGAAACTTCTCAAGCTTGAGAGGGGTTGAGAAGTGAAGTCATTTGAGAATATTAACAAAAACCATAAATCTCCTTCTTACCTCAAGATTTAGCTTGCTTCTTTATCTAGACGTGAAGCCCCCAATCAATCAATTGGTTTAGTAAGTTGAGAAGAAAGCTCCAAGAGTTGTTGTAGAGAGAGAGAGAGAAGCTCCAAGCTCTCCAAAACTAGAGAATTTTGATGGGATAATAGAAAATATGATTATTATAATGTAATACTAAAATGGTATAGCTCACATGTATTTTTCACAAAGGACTAAGGATCTATTTATAGGTGATGGAGGCCACTAACCAAGTCCAACTAGGCTCTAGAATTTTTCACGTTCAGTTTGACCTAATTTGGACAAGATTTAAACCAATTTGGCTCCCTTTTTTATTTGGTTTGATCTAGGAGAGAGTCGAGATAAAAATATCACAATGTTTTTGAATTAAAAACCCTTCCATATGTGTGAAATGGGCGCCTACCTCAAGAGTCCCCCTCTCCTTACCAAGGTGTCAAAAATGCATCATTATTCCAAAATATCTCATTTTTTAGTAATATCTCATAGTTTTTAACTAATAAACCTTGTACTCAGTCAACTCTTCATCTTATGTGAGCATTTACTCATTTTTGGGTATTTTCTTTTATACTTTTGGATTTATCTCATCATCCCAATACTTGGATTAATCCAATTGGCCCATTGAAACCTTAATTGGACCATAATCCAAAAATTTCTAGACCCTTAGACTAAGGTCCTTTTTACACATTTTTGATTAATTCCAAATGCACATTGGAAAGTTTATTTTGAATTTCTGTTTCAGGGGAATCCATTTTAGACACTAGGAGGATCTTTATATCCAAAGATATCTTAAATTTGGATTTATCTCTCTCTAGATATTTTCTCTCTCTAGGCCAAAACAAGGTAAAACAAGATCTTTCTTCTATTTCAGAAAGGGGAATAATTACAAGAACACAAGGGGAGGTTCTTACACCTTTACACCTCAAAAGTTGGAGGGAGGCATCTTACATCCTACCCCACTTAAAAAACGTGAGATGTCCTCATCTCGCAGGTGGAGTATAATCTCTTTCATCTTCTTCTTCTTCAATCGCTTCCAGCGTTACTGCCTTGGAAGTGGACAGCCAATTTTGGAACATCTACCTTTGACTTCCCCTATTCTGAGGCGGAGGTCTTGCATTACTTTGGATTAAAACTGAGGGTTTGTTAGAGGGTCTACCTCTGGGATTTCCCTGATTTTGAAACGGAAAGGAACCTGATTACTCTGCAAGGAAGGAGGTGGAGTCTGGAATCTTGATCCCTGACTTCCCTGCCCCAAAAACCTTGATCCAAAAGGAGTTGGGAAATCCATACTGCCATGTCCAAATCCTTGACAGTTATAGTATTTCACTTCTCTGTTCAAAAGTGGAACTTCTGAAGTTGAATTCCAAGGGATTGAGTTCCAAGAAAAGGACCTTTCTTCCATTCTGGAACTTCCCATATCGTGAGCTTGACCTCGTTGTCTCTTAGGCGGTGGAAAGTTGGAATCACCTTCTGGACCTAGAAATCTTTTGAAAGATAATGGTTCTGGCTTCGGCAGGACCTTGACATCAAAGGCCTTGGCGAAATCCTTCGCCATCTGCACTGCTTCGGCCATGGAAATTGGCTTGGCATTCTTCACTAGGATATTCAAAGGTTCGTTCAGTCCTCAAATGAACTTGGCCATCATCTGTTCTTCATCCAATGGTGGCGAGTACTTGAGGAGGAGAGCGAACGCTTGGTGATACACTTCAATAGTGTTACTGCCCTGGGTTAATTCTAAGAATTCATTCATCTTGGCTTCCAAAAAGTCGGGAGGACAGAAACTCTTTCTTAGGTAAATCTTGAGATCATTCCATGTCTGGGTGTTCCGATCCCCCAGACGGTTTGTCTCACAGTGGTTTCTCCATGCCACTCTAGCTCTTTCTACTATCTTCAGCTTTGCAAGAGCCATTTTACTCTTCTCATTGTACTCGATGAAATCGAAGTATTCTTCCATTGCTTCGATCCACTTCTCCACAGCCTCGCCCAAGTTTTTCCCTTCACCCTTGAAAGGTCCAAGCTGCGATCTATGAAGAGCTTTACGAACATCCGAGTCGAGCTCTTCCTCATCGAGTTGGGGGTTAACATTCCTACCATGAAGACGACCTTGATCCATGATCCTATCAAAAATTCTTCTCAAGTCCCTTTATTTATAATTCAAATCCGACTTTAGATCCAATTGATTATGGGGTTCTTTAGATTGGTCATCCCCCCACAAAATCGTGGAATAAAGATCCCCAATTGATTATGGGGTTCTTTAGATTGGTCAGCCCCCCACAGAATCTTGGGATAAAGATCCCTTCTACAAGAAGAACATACTGAACCCATTATCAGAGAATAATTCATTCATATTCTTAACACAATAATGGTCCATCAGACCAAAAATTCCGTCTGAACATTCCTCCACAGGAATTTTAGTTATGCAGGTTCTTAATTTGTCATCCCTTAATTAGAACCACTGGGTCAAAGGTCAAACAGCAGCAATCTGTCAGCACAATCCACTAATCTCATAGTGATTTGCTGAAGTCATAATCATCATTCCAGTTACTAACATCATCACTTGGATTTGTCCCATTCATCCTCATTGGGGCTTTGTTCTACTTATCTCCTTTCACAACCGGAATTCAGGAATCATCATCTTTCACTCAGAATCCAAATCAACTCATCAATTCTCAACGAGAATTCTAAAATCATATCAATCAGCATTCAAATTCATCATCTGGATAGCATTTTTGCTTATAATTTCAAGGTTTTAGATTTTCTCGTATATGTTGTCAATAAAGAGCTACAATTATACTCACGGTATATACGGTTACTCACTGTCCTTGGAGTTATAAGGTAAATACCATCATATCTAAGCCTCAAGCAAGTCAGGGATTCCATACAATTCCAGTACTTCCATCTGAAGACCCAATTTCCAATTTATAAATATTCATTCTAAATATCAATTTGAATGAATTTCATCACACAATTACAATCTTTTACAATCTTTCTTGCTTCTCGGTTGTTCCACTTTAGCCAATTCGCTCTGATACCAGCTGAAAGATCCCTACCCCCTCCGTGCAACGAATTCGGGGGTGCTAGCAACGGAAGTAGCACTTCTTGTGCAGGGACAGAGCCTCTCACTCAGGGCCTCGCCCACAGATATCCGGACAAGAGACTAATCCCTCGGTTCTTCCAAAATCGGAACCCAAAAAAACTTCCCTCGCCCAGAAGGCACGGGTGATTCCTCCAAGATATTTTTATTCTAACGTAGTCAAGAGCCTTAACTAACCAAACTAATCCGTTCGAACCCGTAAGTCACATGGTCAGATCAAGGAAGAGACTTGCACTTGGATCATAGAGACCAATGCTTGTTTCCTCATCGAGAGGCACAGCCGTTGATTCTTTTCCATAGAACAAAGACTATCTGGGATTTACTTTATCTATCGTACCATAATAGAATTTAGTCTTATTTTAGGGATCCATTAGTCCAGCCTAACCCCATCCAATCCCATGGGTTAAGCCAACCGCCCAACCACTGTAGTGAAAGGATCCATTTACGAATTTGGTTATGTTTTGCCCTAGTACCAAGGAAAAGAGTTCCCAGGCCCCCTAGCCAACGCTTCAAGCAAACTTCAAGATAGTCACACCACTTACACACCCAATATGAAATTGCTTGTTTCACAGATTCGGCTGTCTTTAAAACAATCTTTTAATGAAACCATAGTATCACTGATCATAATCCTCCAAAATATCTAGCTTGAGTTCCAATTTGCAATCATTCCTTCATCGGTGTACCTATGGCATCGTTGGTAACCAGAACGCTCTCACCACCTGTCCACTCAGGGGCCTTTTTAATAGTTCCTAGCTCATAGTACCTAGAAATATATTCACTTATAAAAATCCAGATGGACTCTTCGTTGAAGATCAGCAAGATCAACCAACAGATCCATATAAAAGAGTCATGGACTCATCCGTTGAACCAGCAAGAACAATCAACCAGATCCATGCCTGAGTTCAGAAAACAACTCTAACTCCTTGTTCCATTTTCTTCCTCGACGCACACGAGGGTATCTTCGATGACCCAGAGCCCGCCGAGCACCATATGGTCAGCACCCTCTAGGCTCCGATCACATAGCGCTTCACTCATAGGCCGCTTCCTTGGTCCCTCATTGACCGTACCGAAAGCTCACCATTTAAATCAAACCGAGGCTCATTCACATTGCATCACATCCATTTAGATATCATCACATCACATTCACATCCATTCACATCTCATCGCATCGCATCCATTCACATCTCATCGCATCCATTCACATCTCATCACATCCATCACACCCATTCACATCCATCACATTCATTGCATCCACATCACATCACATTCATTCCATCCACATTACATCGCATCCACATCTCATTCTCATCCATTACATCACATCCACATCTCATTCTCATCCATTTACATCACATCACATCCTTTCACATATCATCACATCTCAATCTCATCTCATCACATTCACATCCACATCCATTTACATCACATCACATCCCATCCACATCTCTCTCACATCCACATCCACATCCACATCCATTTACATCACATCACATCCCATCCACATCTCTTCACATCCACATCCACATCCATCTACATCACATCACATCCCACCCACATCTCATCACATCCACATCCACATCCATTTACATCATATCACATCCCATCCACATCTACATCCATTTACATCACATCACATTCACATCTTATCACATCTACATCCATTTACATCACATCACATTCACATCTTATCACATCCACTCACATCTTATCATATCAATCCTATCACATCGCATTTACATCTTATCACATCCACTCACATCTTATCACATCGTATTCACATCTTATCACATCGTATTCACATCTATACATATTTAGTAACATTTTCTACTTTCGATACAACCGATGATGATGGGACATTTCTAAATTTCTGCCAATTGCTTAGCCTAGTTAAAGGTACTTTTTCTCGATGGATATTTTTATATTCTTTCTCAAATTTCTCAATTGAAATATATTCAATATTCTTCTTTTGAGTAAAAGATTCATGGGATTTAGAAAATGTAATTTTACCTATATTTTTCACTAAAATTAATAATACTCAAAATTTTACTTTTGATAAATACTCATAATTTGAATTATGCTAAAAATTTCTCTTTTACCATTTAATTTCTTGGATCTCAAATATCATGGGAATTCCACTTTTTGCATAAAAATAAATTTATCTAAAATTCCTCTTTTACCATTAATTACTTGAATCTCAATTATCATGAAAATTCCTCTTTTTGCATAAAATTAAATTTATCAAAAACTCCTCTTTTACCATTAATTACTTAAATCTCAATTATCGTGGAAATTCCTCTTTTTATATAAAAATAAATTCATCAAAATTTACTCTTTTCTCATAATCAATTAATTATGCATAATTATAAAATTATGTCTCATGAATATGATGAAAATCATTCTTTTTGCATAAGATGTCCAATCCTAGAATATGGTAGGAAGTCCTCTTTTAGCATTATGCATAAGGATATGTATTATTTTCTAAAAATTTTGCCATAGCTTCGCTGCTATTACTGATAATTTTTTATTTTTTTTAAAAAGAATAAGACATTGTAATACCATTATGATAGAAGATCTATTCATAAACTTAAATCTAAATTATGAAATTAAACCATAAATTTAGCCATAATCATAAACTTAATCATGATTATTTCTACTAGATTATGTTATTTCTATTATTCCTCTTTTTTCCAAAATGATAGTATTATCTCTTTCACATTTAGAATCAATTAAATTAGTTTTTTAACAACTTATAATAATCTAAAAGAATTTACCATTATTTTGTTAATATAAAAGCATAAAAATACCATTTTCTTATCCTCTAGCTTAACAAGCTTAGAGTTTGGTTTTCAAATAAGAATTTATCAATGAGAAGCATTCTTTTGCTAAAGAATTAGCCATAGGAATGACTATTCTTTTTGGAGAGAGAGATATACATGAGGAAACATTCTAATTAAGCATAAAGATTAACTTTTTCTTAATTATTCATTAAAATTCTAAGGGAAAGCGTAATTTGCATTTAAAACAATTAATTAGAAACTTCTTAAGCTTGATAGGGATTGAGAAGTGAAGTCATTTGAGACTATTAACAAAAACCATAAAATTCCTTCTTACCTCAAGGTTTAGCTTGCTTCTTTCTCTAGATGTGTAGCCCCCAACCAATCAATTGGTTTAGTTAGTTGAGAAGAAAGCTCCAAGAGTTGTTGTAGAGAGAGAGAGAGAGAGAGAAGCTCTAAGCTCTCCAAAACTAAAGAATTTTGATGGGATAATAGAAAATATGATTATTTTAATGTAATACTAGCATGGTATAGCTCACAGATATTTTTTACAAAAGACTAAGGATCTATTTATAGGTGATGGAGGCACTAACCAAGTCCAACTGGGCTCTAGAACTCTTCACGTTCAGTTTGACTCAATTTGGACAAGATTTGGACCAATTTGGTCCCTTTTTTATTTGCTTTGATCTAGGAGAGAGGAGAGATAAAAATATCACAATGTTTTTGAATTCAAAACCCTTCCACATGTGTGAAATGGGCGCCTACTTCAAGAGTCCCCCTCTCCTACCAATGTGTCAAAAATGCATCATTATTCCAAAATATCTCATTTTTTAGTAATATCTCATAGTTTTTAACTAAGAAACCTTGTACTCAGTCAACTCTTCATCTTATGTGAGCATTTACTCATTTTTGGGTATTTTCTTTTATTCTTTTTGATTTATCTCATACCAACACTTGGATTAATCCAATTGGCCCATTGGAACCTTTATTGGACCATAATCCAAAAATTTCTGAAAACGTAGACCTTTAGGCTAAGGTCCTTTAAACACATTTTTGATTAATTCCAAATGCACATTGGAAATTTCATTTTGAATTTCTATTTTAGGGGAATCCATTTTAGACACTAGGAGGATCTTTATATCCAAAGATATCTTAATTTTGGATTTATCTCTCTAGACATTTTCTCTCTCTAGGCCAAAACAAGGTACAACAAGATCTTTCTTCTATTTCAGAGAGGGGAATAATTACAAGAACAGAAGGGGAGGTTCTTACACCTTTACACCTCAAAAGCTGGAGGGAGGAATCTTACATCCTACCCCACTTAAAAAATGCGAGATGTCCTCATCTCGCAGGTGGAGTATAATTTCTTTCATCTTCTTCTTCTTCAATCGCTTCCAGCGTTACTGCCTTGGAAGTGGACGGCCAATTTTGGAACATCTCCCTTTGCTTCCCCTATTCTGAGGCGGAGGTCTTCCATTACTTTATATTGAAACAGAGGGTTGGTTAGAGGGTCTTCCCTGATTTTAACGGACAGGAACCTGATTACTCTGGAAGGAAGGAGGTGGAGTCAGGAATCTTGGTCCCTGACTTCCCTGCCCCGAAAACCTAAGGAGTTGGGCAATCCATACTGCGATGCCAAATCCTTGACAGTTATAGCATTTCACTTCTCTGTTCAAGGGTGGAACTTCTGAAGTTGGATTCCAGGGGATTGAGTTCCAAGAAAACGACCTTTCTTCCATTCTGGAACTTCCCGTATCGTGAGCTTGACCTCGCTGTCTCTTAGGCGGTGGAAAGTTGGAATCACCTTCTGGACCTAGAAATCTTTTGAAAGATAATGGTTCTGGCTTCGGCAGCAGAAGCAGGACCTTGACATCAAAGGCCTTGGCGAAATCCTTCGCCATCTGCACTGCTTCGGCCATGGAAATTGGCTTGGCATTCTTCACTAGGATATTCAAAGGTTCATTCAGTCCCCGAATGAACCTGGCCATCAGATGTTCTTCATCCACAACGGTGGCGAGTACTTGAGGAGGAGAGCGAACGCTTGGTGATACACTTCAATAGTTCTACTCCCCTGGGTTAATTCTAAGAATTCATTCATCTTGGCTTCCAAAAAGCCGGCAGGACAGAATCTCTTTCTTAGGTAAATCTTGAGATCATTCCATGTCTGGGTGTTCCGATCCCCAAACGGTTTGTCTCACAGTGGTTTCTCCATGCCACTCTAGCTCTTTCTACTATCTTCAGCCTTGTAAGAGCCATTTTACTCTTCTCATTGTACCCGATGACATCGAAGTATTTTTCCATTGCTTCGATCCTCTTCTCCACAGCCTCGCCCAAGTTTTTCCATTCACCCTTGAAAGGTCCAGGCTGCGATCTATGAAGAGCTTTACGAACATCCGAGTCGAGCTCTTCCTCATCGAGTTGGGGGTTAACATTCCTACCATGAAGACGACCTTGATCCATGATCATATCAAAAATTCTTCTCAAGTCCCTTTATTTATAATTCAAATCCGACTTTAGATCCAATTGATTATGGGGTTCTTTAGATTGGTCAGCCCCCCACAGAATCTTGGGATAAAGATCCCTTCTACAAGAAGAACATATAGAACCCATTATCAGAGAATAATTCATTCATATTCTTAACAGAGTAATGGTCCATCAGATCGGAAATTCCGTCTGAACATTCCTCCACGAGAATTTCAGTTATGCAGGTTCTTAATTTGTCATCCCTTAATTAGAACCACTGGGTCAAAGGTCAATTAGAAGCAATCTGTCAACACAATCCACTAATCTCATAGTGATTTGCTGAAGTCATAATCGTCATTCTAGTTACTAACATCATCACTCGGATTCGTCCCATTCATCCTCATTGTGGCGGCTTTGTTCTACTTATCTCCTTTCAACTAGAATTCAGGAATCATCACTTTCGATCAAAATCCAAATCAACTCATCAATTCTAGGACCGCGCTCACTGAAGCTCTCGCTCCCCCCTTTCTCGCGCTGACTGCACGCTCCCCCCTTTTACCCGCCTTCGCATCTGCTCTCCCCCGCCTGCCCTCGCGTTTGCCCCCGCTCCCCTGCCTGGCTGTTCTGCGTGCCCCAGCGCTGCCCCCAGTGCTGCTGCGCCGCCGTCCCCTGCTCCAGCTCCTCTCCTTCACGCCCCCCGTCTGTCTTCAGCGCCCCCCCCTTTAGCCACCGTCGCCTCTTCTTCCCCCCGCCCCCCCTTCTTCGCGCTGCTGTCGCCTCCCCCCTAGGGCCTTTTTGTCCTTGTCGGCTTACCCCCCCCCCTTTTTCCTTTTCTGATTTTTTCGTCCCCCCTAGGGTTTTCTTCTTTTTTGCCTTCCGCCTTCCCCCTCCGTCCTTTGTGTGCAGGTCGGTTCTAGCAGGACTCTCCTCATTCGCTCCTCCTTCGACATAGCTTCAGACACTAATGGAGGCTCCTCTCGCCCCGCCTCAGAGGGACTCCCCCGTAGGCCCCCCCTCGCCCGCCCCTAAGGACACCCCCATCAGGCTTTCTCTTTCGCCAGAAGAGGAAGCGAGCCTCGCCGCAGAGGTGGAATGCCTCCAAGCTCATTCCACCATCTGTCATATAGTCGGCACTCGCCCCAGCAGAGGCGAGATCCGGGATCTTCTCCAGGCCCGCCTTCTTGCAAATGTGGGCAAGATCCTGGACATTCAGCTACTACTGCGCCGTGGACATTACCAGATCGAGTTCGAGACAGCCCAGAGCGTGGCCAAGGTCCTAGCCATGAGTCCCCTTGACATCAGGGGTGCTCGGGCTTTCTTCAGACCTTGGCAACATGGCTTTGACCTAGCAGCGAGCCGAGCAGGGAGAGCGCCTTTTCCATGTTACAGTTTGCTTCCCTCAGACCTTGGCAACATGGCTTTGACCCAGCAGCAGCGGGCCGAGCAGGGAGAGCGCCTTTTCTAGGTTACAGTTTGCTTCCCTGGACTCCGTCGGGAGTACCTTTCGCTCCTTTCTAGGCTAGGAGCATTGGTGGGTTTGGTGCTAGAGACTGGCCCCACAATAGCTTCAGTGGTGGCCAGAGCAGCTGGGCTACCCTCGGTCAAAGTTTTGGTGTCTGACATCTCCTCCCTTCCGAAGGTCATTCAGCTACCTAGGATAGGGGGGTGGATTGATCAGAGAGTGGAGTTCTCGGGGCTCCCGAACCAGTGCTTTATTTGCAAGCAGGTCCGTCATCTGGCCAAGGCCTGCCCTCGCAGGAGACCCCGGCCGACCTTCACCGTAGTAGCAGGCCCCTGATGGCCCACGCACAGATGCGGCTCGGCAGGCAGCCTCCGGGACACCTGCTCAGGCCACAGAGACCTTGGAGTGGCAGCCTGGACAGGGGCGCCGTCGAGGGAGATAGCCATAGCAGCATGCCCAGAGACCATTGCAGCAGCAACCACAGTCTCAGCATCACTAGGTTCCTGTGATGAGGAATAGCTTTGCTCCCCTCTAGGAGGAGACCCCTGCGCGATAACTGAGGACCAGGAGATGCCAGCACCCCCTCCTTCACCCCCCCACCCCCGTCCCCCCCTACTGCCCTGGCAGTCCCCTAGTGTTCACCTGCAGTCCAGAGGGCTCTGAGCACCGACCTTGCTCGAGCACCGTAGAGGAGACTTACCATGCCGATTCGGGCTTCACAGATATCATCTATCCGCAGTCGGCTGAGTCGCCTCGGCAGTAGACAGCGCTTGGAGGCTTTTGATTACTCTTTCACATGGCTTTTTAGAGCAGAGGGCCCCCATGAGCCAGCACCCATCAGAGTTCATGTAGTGATTCCTCCGGCCCGTGTGGGGAGGAGGCACTTGATTCAGCGGTGGCCTTCTCGTTCCCTCTCTGTGGCCCATGCGACCGGGAGTGGACTCTGGAGCTCGCTCTTAGCACTTTGAAGACTCAGGCAGTTGAGTTTTCTCACCATGTGAGCGATCTGGAGGTGACAGATGTGATAGGCCGACTATGGGAGTTGGCTCATTTTTTCTTGGATCCCGGTGTCAAGGCTGCAGCGTGCAGAAAAGAGCTAAGCTCGATGAGTCCCTAGGCACACTCACCTGCTGCATCCTGGTCAGAGCACTGACTATCATGCCAGATCCTCTCAATGTCCTCAGTGAGACTAGGATCTGTAAGTACCCTCTCTGGGATCCTCAACTGCAAGCTGGGCTCACGTGTCCTCTCCTCAAGTGTCAAAATAACTGGCGCATGATCTGAAAATGAGGTGCCAGCAAGAATGCCAACGGATCCCCCTCGCTCCCCTAACCAGTCGCCCACATAAAAGCGATCAATCCGTGATAGATTAGTCCCTCCCTACCGGCGATCCGACTGAGAGAAACTAAGACTGTCCTGAGAGCGAGAGAAGGCCCCATGCTGCCATGCATCAGTGATCCTCAGTGACATGCAAAATCGCTCCCAAGCTACAAGCTCCGTGCTGTGCACTGTAACATGACTGCCTCCCACCCTATCGGCCGAGTCCTCAAGCATGTTGAAGTCTCCCCCGACACACCAATGTGCAGCCTCTGGCAATGCATCCGTAACCTGGGTCCAGAACTGTGCTCTGGCACTAGCATGGTTGGGCGCATAGGCGTTGAGCACGCCCAATAGCTTATCATGCATCCTCAGAATGACATACTGTGCTCTACCAAGCACAATGATCCCTCGATCCACAATGGCCTGCTGCCATACATCTGCAATGACCATGCATACTCCTCCCTGTCCACCCAAAGGACCAAACCCTGCAGATCAAAAGGTGTCCCATCTACCAGGCATCACCGAACCATATCTCCAGATCCTGCTCTCACCCAAGTGGTGCTCCTGCATCATCAAAATATCAATGCTGCCACCAACCAGGCATCTCTGAAGCTCCTGCCTCAAGCAACCACGATAGCATATATAATGTGCTCCGCCAAGGCAATGTACATTCCATGAGATGATCCTCATGGATGACCTACTGAGATGGATGCTGTCTCAGCCGTACAGCGGGCCTTCGCAAGCGGCTTGGATGGAGAGTAGTCCCCATCCGAGCGGCTGCAAATCTGCCCACCTGGTGTACTGCAAGAATCACGGATCAGGCGCCAGTGGTGGCTGTGTCCCATGGCGACTGCCTCCCGCTCAGACAGAGCAACCTCGTGTATACATACATATCCAGGGTCGCGTGCTAAGTCTGCCACTATGCAAACGACCAAATGACGGAGAGATTCGCGAGTGGGAGCATCGGCTGAGACGCAGCCTTGCTTCGCTTCAGCGCCTTCAGGAGCAGTAGCCTGCATGTGAGTGGGTGGCATCCCAGCTGAGCCAGGCACGTCAAGAGGTTAGAGAGTCAGAGGAGCAGAGGAGCAGAGACATGAGTTTTACTATCGTCACCAGTGGACGCAGCTTGGTGATAGAGTGACTGGGGAGTTTTTTTAGATTACTGGACCCCGCCATGCTCGAGCAGGAGTCTGTCAGCTTGGGAGGCCGGACGGATCGGTAGCTACTGAGCCCGGGGAGATCAGAGCCATTGCCACTGGGTTCTATAGAGACCTGCTTTCAACGGAGCCAGCCACTTAGGCTTGGGATGCTTGCGGACAGACTGTGTGGGCCCATGTGTAGAGGAGGGTCACAAATCATATGCGTACAGTTCTTGGTGCGCCTCTTTCAGAGGTTGAGCTTGCTGAGGCCTTGAGGGTCCTGCCGCACCATAGTTGCCCAGGGGAGGACGGACTAACACCTGCCTTTTTTATGCGCTATTGGGACCTTTTGGGGCCAAGCCTCCGCAGGGGCTTTCAGTATGTTTTGGACACTGAGGTGATGCCATAGAGCTTTTCAGAGGGCTTGATCTTTTTTATCCCCAAGGGGGAGGGAGTATCAAATGATATTCGGCATTGGAGACCTATTACGATCCTCAATACTGTCTACAAGGTCTTAGCAAAGGCCTTGAGTTTGAGGATCCAGTCCTTCCTGGGGGAGTTGATTCATGCTACCCAGACAGGATTCGTCAAGGAGCGTAGTATCCTTGACAACATTTTCACCTTTTGGGAGGTGACAGCCCGAGCTAGATTTCTTGGTGAGGACTTGGTCGTGATGCTTCTCGATTTTGAGAAGGCATACGATAGAGTCGATTGGGGTTTCTTAGAGGGCACTATGCTTCGCCTGGGCTTTGAGCCAGGTTGGATTAGAGGGGTGGCAGCTCTGTATTCCATAGCTCGTAGCCAGGTGTTGATTACAAGACAGGGGCCGAGTTTTGAGCTGACCAGATCAGTCCGTCAGGGGTGTCCCCTCGCCCCTTTTCTTTTTCTCTTCTTTGCGGAGGCTATGAGCATGTATTTGACGGCAGAGGAGGTTGGTTTGAGAGGACTCTAGCTCCCAGTCCGGGGGGAGGACCTGCTTGATGATGCTGAGTTTGCGAACGACACGGGCTTATTTTTGCATGGCCAAGAGGCCAATCTTCTTCGGGCAGAGCAGTCGCTCCAGGTTTTTAGTGCAGCTTCGGGAGCATTGACCAATTGGCGCAAGACAGTGGCCTTTTGGATCAGCAGTGCTCCCACTCCGGCATGGAGCCCGGACCCCGGTTTTAGATGGATTCCTCCTGGCACAGCAGTGTGGTATTTGGGATGCCAAATTGGACTAGATTTGTCACCTGAGCAGCAGGTTGCTCCGCTTCTTTTGAGCATTCGGAAGAAGCTTTTATATTGGAGTACAGCTCGACTATCCTTGGCTGGGAGGGTGGTGGTGGCAAATCAGGTGCTGTTAGCGACCATGTGGTACATTACGTCTTGCTGGATCTTCTCGAGCTCTTGCATCAGCCAGGTACAGAGGCTGATCAAGAACTTTCTTTGGTCTTGGTGGGACAGTCAGCTAGCCCGGGCAAAGGTTGCATGGACAGTTATTACACTTTCGCTGGCTCAGGGAGGCTTGGGCATTATAGATCCAGTCGATCAGAGTAGAGCCTTATTGGGGAAGCTTATTGTTTGTGGGCTGCTTCCAGGCACTGAGCCTTGGAAAGAGCTTCTCTTGCAGCAGCGGCTACAGGCTCGGGCTCCCCCAGCAGGGGGCACTTGGGCACCAGAGATTCGATGGATCTTTATAGAGATGAGGAGGATAGGCCTCAGTAGAGGATGGGAGGACAGATTTGCCTTGAGCATCCTGAGAGCTTGGGAGCTGCTGAGACCAGGGCTTTGTCACAGCGACCTCCTTCTTGTATTGAGGAGCGGGCCCGACAGCCGCTCATCTAGAGTCCATCGGTTCGCACAGAGCAGGGTCATATGCTGGGTTCTCGGCCTCGTCTAGCCTGGGGACCTTTGGCGGCAGGCCCACCACGTTTGGAGACTGGCAGGCCTTTTGCAGTCTCCCAGAGGAGATCCAGGTGGAGAGGCTGAGGCACTTCAGAGGGGGGTTGATTATGAGGGATGACATTCAGGAGAGGCACTCACAGAGGAGTGGTTCACACCTATCGAGCTAGTGGCCCCACGGTGGATGGGAGCCTTTACACAGTTGGAGATCCTGATTGCTGTCAGAGCTTGCACTGAGGATGGCACATGCCTCTACTATGAGATTCAGGATGAGGGCAGACTTCAGAGAGTGGAGGTGGAGTCGCCTTTGGTTGCAGAGTGCACCTTTCAGAGGATACGGGTAGTGGTCGCCGCTTTTCGAAAGTGGCATATTAACCTAGACCCTGCAGATGTGCTCCCGGATTGGCGCATATGGACATATGCAGTGTGTCCCTTGGCCCGGCTCCAGTGGGACCCTGGTGAGTACGAGTGGCATGATCCTTATGCATCCCTTGAGGCCACATAGATTACCTTTTTTCAGTATACTATTCAGTTGGGGCGGCATATTTTGACGGCGATGAGGAGGATGGTCTCTCCAGCTGCAGTGGGGCACTAGCAGCTACAGGGACTCTCACAGGAGTTCCTGGATGATTTTTGGGCCCGGCTTTGGGCTAGTCGACAGGCCCACAGGATCTCGACTTTCCAGTTGGTCGCCCACAAGGGCTCAGCAGAGTTGGCACCTGGCTTGTCTACAGTGGTCAATGCTATTACTGATAATTTTTAATTTTTCTAAAAAAGAATAAGACATTGTAATACCATTATGAAAGAAGATCTATTCATAAACTTAAATCTAAATTATGAAATTAAACCATAAATTTAGCCATAATCATGAACTTATTTATGATTATTTCTACTAGATTATGTTATTTTTATTATTCCTCTTTTTTTTCAAAATAATAGGATTATCTCTTTCACATTTAGAATCAATTCAAGTAGTTTTTTACCAACTTATAATAATCTAAAAGATTTTACCATTATTTTGTTAATATAAAAGCATAAAAATACCATTTTCTTATCCTCTAGCTTAACAAGCTTAGAGTTTGGTTTTGAAATAAGAATTTATCAATGAGAAGCATTCTTTTGCTAAAGAATTAGCCATAGGAATGACTATTCTTTTTGGAGAGAGAGAGAGAGAGAGAGAGAGATACATGTGAGGAAACATTCTAATTAAGCACATAAAGATTAACTTTTTCTTAATTATTCATTAAAATTCTAAGGGAAAGCTTGACTTGCATTTAAAACAATTAATTAGAAACTTCTCAAGCTTGAGAGGGGTTCAGAAGTGAAGTCATTTGAGAATATTAACAAAAACCATAAAATTCCTTCTTACCTCAAGGTTTAGTTTGCTTCTTTATCTAGACGTGAAGCCCCTAACCAATCAATTGGTTTAGTAAGTTGAGAAGAAAGCTCCAAGAGTTGTTGTAGAGAGAGAGAGAAGCTCCAAGCTCTCCAAAACTAGAGGATTTTGATGGGATAATAGAAAATATGATTATTTTAATGTAATACTAGCATGGTATAGCTCACAGATATTTTTTACAAAAGACTAAGGATCTATTTATAGGTGAGGGAGGCCACTAACCAAGTCCAACTAGGCTCTAGAATTCTTCACGAGAAGGGGAGAGAGAGGGAGAGAAAGAAAGAGTAAAAAAGAAAGAAAGAAAGAAAGAAAGAAAAAGAAAAGAAAAGAAACGAAAATATAATTTGATTTTTTTTAATTTTAATATAAAAAGAAAAAAGAGAGGGGAAGAGAGAAAAACAAAGAGGATTTTTTTAAAAAAATAATTTAAAAATTATATATATATGTATATAAGTGAAAGAGCTAATGTATAAATATATATAAATTTTTTAAACTTTTTATTATTTTTTTAAAATTTATCTTTAAAAATGATAAAAAAGAGTAGTCATGTGGGTGCATTTTTTTAAACGTTAATTATCAAAATACATATCAAAACTAGATCAACAATGGATATTTAAAAAAATAAAAAGTACTTTTTTTATATTTTTTATAAATTGGAAAAAAAGGAAACATAAATAAACAGTATAGGAAATTTTTTAAATAGTAATTTCAAAAGAAAAGTTCAAATAGAGATGAAAGGAAAAAAGAATTAGAAAAGGAGGGAAAGGTGATTTTCACTCCAAATAATGTGGGGGGGTGTATTTTTTTAATAGCAAAGGTACAAGCGACAAAGGTCAACACCCCCTCCTAAATGCTTATGACACTCCCTTCTCCTTTTCCTTGGATTTTGTCCACCTTTGTCTTACACATGCCCCAGTAGGATTCTTCAATGATGAAAGAGGAATTCCCACAATATTGGAATTCAAATATTTAAATGAGGAAAGTGTGATTCCTTCAATGGCCTTAACCCTAATGAGTTGTGTAATTAAGCAATTAACACTAGTCTTATAAATGAGCCACAAAACTAGCTTAAACCACTTTTGTGGCTCCTGAGTTTAGCACTTTCAAAATTTGGTTTATAAAAAATAATTAAATAGTCACAAAAAATTTTCATGAAACTACACACATGATAGTAGGTGGTCACAAATTTTGGAATTCAAATGTAAAAGTATGTGAAAATGAGAGGAGATTGAAATGGGGCCAAATTTTGAGAATTGGTGGGGTAATTCAACTTCAATTTCATCCCGAATGAAATTGGAGACGTGGCCCAATGAAATGTTATGGAGGGATTCTAGATGATTGGAAGTAGGTTGGAGGGAAGAACCCTTTATGGCGAGGAAAAAAAATGGAGGGCTTTGATTAGCCTCACTAAAGTGATCCAAGGGTGGTTGTTGAACCCCCAATATATCATGGTGGGTTTCCTCCTTGTATTCGTGCTTTGGTACACCCTTCCAATCGGGCGATTTATTTTTATTGCAATTCCTTCTTTGGTTTTTCTATTGTGTCATGTTTTCTCCATGCGTACACGTGAGAGGTAGGGAGGTAAGGCACATATGTATTTTGGTCAATGTGGTAAATTTCTTGTTTAATGTGGGTAATAACAAATGATATGAGCTTGACTTCTATTTAAATAGATCATATTGGTGTCATTTTTAAATGGTAAGCAAGAAAAAGCTGTGGTAATACAATTACGTAAGAAATTTTTGTGTATCATATAGAAAGTGGATGTTGTATTCTTGTTATAGTGGTAGTTTTTAGATAATGTTGTGTCATCAATTGCTTGTGAAGTTCACAACTGTGTAGGGTAGATATGGAAAATATTTCTAAAGTAGGGTTAATTGTCGTACTAAATCTACATGATAGTTGAATGTGTATGTGTACATCCACAATGATCAAGTACATGTATGCAAATGGATCTTACTCATGTTTTTGGAATTGAAATGGCATGATAAATTATCTTTTGACTATGTGAAATTTTTTGTGTGTGCATGGAGAATGAGAATGAATATGTATTCAAGTGGATCTTGCTTATAATTTTGAAAGAAAAGTGGAATGTTGAAATTGCTTTTTGACTAGAGAAATATCCTTTTGACTAGGCAAATGGGCATGATATTTGAATATTTTGTGTGTATGGATAATGACAATCAATGTCATGAAGTAAATTTTGCATATGATTTTGAAATGAAAATGGTATTGTAAATTTCCTTTTTGACTATGGTCTTGTGTGTCTTAGTATTGAACTTTTGCAATGTGATTGCGTTGATCATGCTTGTAATCTTGAAATTATAGTTACCACCAATGAACATTCTCTTAAATATGTTCTCTTGCCCATACTTAGTGATATATGTGAATGTGTGGGCCTTTGATCAATATTGTGAAGTTGAAGTTACATGTTAATGTTTTTAAGTAGATATTATTTTTCCATAGTACTAATTTTGTTCAATGAAATTACAAATTCAATTCTAAGCATATTTCCTTCTCCATATGTATTGATTCAAGCGATGATAATACAAATGCAATTCCGTTGGTGTTAGCAAATGGTATATTTGTTTTTAAGAGAGTATGGCAATGATATGGTTATTTTTTAAGAGTTCAAATAACATTGAAGGAAAAATATCACCAAATTACTGGACTATACAAAATGAGGCTACTACATAAGAAGTCAACATGTCAAACAAAGCACATTGTTTGGCATGATCCTTATGTAGGAGGTGCTTATGGTTCTTAGGATACATATTGGAAAAACCCTAGGTACCACCCCCTGCTATGAATGGATCGCAATTATCACATAAACACTATAACCTATGATGAGAGGGGGGACAAGACGGGTTATAGGCCTCCTCAAAACCAGTCCACATTTTTGTCAAGTAAAAATACAATTTACTAGTGGATAGAAATGTAATGTAAAGCAACATACAATGAAATTCTTTGAACTAAATGTGTATAATGTTTTTTATGTAGTTAATGGAAATTGGGAGTTCATCACTTTTAGAGTCAAAACAATATGTAGGGAGTGAATTAAAAGTGCCTGCATTATGGTAGGCAATTCATAGGACCAAGCAAAAATATGGGAAGGAGTGGAAAAGTAGTTTTTACATAGGGAAGATTGTGGAATATGAGGCATGGAAGAAAATTTGGTGTGCTATTTTTTATTATTACCTTGTTGCATATAACTTCAATTTATCCAACATCTTGCAATTTTTAATTGGTAATAGTATGCAAGTGTCTAATAGTGACCTTAAGTTTGATGAAGAAATGCCGTTGTCAAGATTTAGGCTTACCAAAGTACAAAAGCATGTGCAAATGCAACATGAGACAATGCAAAATCTTGCTGAAGATGTAAATCACAATGCTAGGAATGTGCATGTGTCATTGTGTGCTTCTCCTTTCATTAACACATTTGAAGATGAAAATTATAGCCATGATAAAAGATTGATAAATAATGCACTAGATATAACACCTTCAAATAATCAAGTGACACCTACTAATGAAGAAAATGCTCCAAGAGAGAGCTCCTCTAGGAAAAGGGTAGAACAAGAAAACGAGCTTGTAGTGCTTGGAAGAGGTAGCAAAGAAGGGTATCATATCTCCAAACATTAGCATTATTCTTACAATAGCCACTTCATTCACCAACAAGTGCACACAATAGGTCCTCATTAATGTGGTCTTTGCAATTTGGGAGATGTTCAGCTTATAGACCATGTGCCTCCTTTAAGCAAGGTTTTTCTGCAGCTACCCCTTGATATGGTGATGTGCAATCCACTACTCCATGATCGTCAACTTATCGACTACCCCTTGATATGGTGATGTGCAATCCACTACTCCATGATCGTCAACTTATCGACTAGCCACTTTAAGCAAATGCACTATGCATTTTATAATGCCCTCTGTATGAAACCCTCCCCATGCCCCCAACTTCCTTTTCCTTTGCATGACTTTGCACTTCATTTTCTCAACCTCTATGCTAATTTTAGTTGATTTTTTGGCAAAAAATTTTTATGGGATATATAATTAAGTATAAATCACGTAACTATTGAATTAATCATGGTTTTTACCCCAAAAACAAGCATTCCAAAAATTTATATTCAATCCATGTTTAAACAATGTATAAAATAGTGCCAAAATGTTGCTATTTTTTTTGAGATCATGAGTTTGGTGTAGCCTATTTCATAGTCCCCTACAACGTCTCACCTATTTTTGACAAGTTTAACAACCTTTTCGGAGATAAAAACATGCTTTTGTAGCCTTTTTTGGTCAACTACTCCATGATCGTCAACTTATTGACTAGCCGCTTTAAGCAAATGCACTATACTATCAAAAATGCATGGCCTAATGATAGATGCAAGCCTAGCCCATGGTATGACCCATCATGTGGAGAACCCTTGACCTTATAGGTACCTCCAAAGAGCTTCTATGCTTGTAACCTTCTTCAACACTAACACAATCTCACCGGACGTATTTACCACGAAGAAGCCTAGTCTCTATGAGACCGGGCATAATATCATGTTGCACCAAGACAACTCGGACCCTAATTTTGAAGGGTCCCCATGAAGGAGGCCTCACATGAAGAACATCCTCAATAAGCTGCCTATAACCAGAACTACCCAACTCTTCTCACCAATATACCCAATTATCATATCCTACAAAAGCCAAGAGTGATGAACAAGATGGCTTATGAGTAATGGTTGTCGCCAACATGGAATTTAAGTATAATCCCTTCACCATCATCAATTTCCTTAATTCTCATGACTCTGATAATGATGTTAGAGTGCCGAAAGATGGAAGTCAACAGGTAGAAGTAACATGCACTAAGGAATTGGTGGTAGAAGAGCTCTAGGATAGCTAATTAAGTACAAGCGTAACAAATAAGGTTTAGAGGGCATTGACCTTGGTGGCTCTTATGTCCAAGGATGGTGAAAAAGTCATAGTAACTTTTGAGTTTAGAGGGCATTGACGTTGGTGGCTCTTATGTCCAGGGATGGCATAAAAGTCACATTACCTTTTGAGTCCATATACAAGACTGCATCTTATATGGACTCAAAATGTAGTCTTAGAGGATGCCAATCGAGTATAAAATATGGACTCAAAATGTAGTCTTAGAGGATGCCAGTCGAGTATAAAATATGATGCAAGTCAAGTATGTGGACAAGCATAACAGGATAGTACCTCACGAGTTGTACATCCTTGCCCATCTAATCTTCAAGGACTTAAGGGAATTTGCAAAGATAACAAGGAGGCAATGGTGAATCCTTTTCCAATGCGTCAAATATTTTTATATACGGAGCTAGAAAAGCTCTAAGCTTTCCCCAAGTCACTCAAAAGATGAACGTAGAAGTTGCATTGAAGTCACCAGTTGCATCAAAAATTGGGAAAGGAGATGCAGGTATAGCTCTTACTAAAGATGTGCATTCACATTCAATCACCATATCAAAAAGGATTGAACTTCTCACAAAGCAAGTCAAAAGAGGTGATACCAATCATGGTGGGGGTGTTTATTCGAGTGACCTAGGGAAAGAGGTGATAGTTTTGGATTCAAAGAACTCTGGGGGGGGGATTCACCTAAAAATATGTAAGTGTAGCATGTGAGTTCCTCATGACGGGTATATTAATTCAAAAAAGTTTCAAAATTTCATTTACAAGAGAGGTTTTTAAAACCAATTTTGAAAAAAAAAACATAAGTTTATGAAGAAAAAGGGGCCATTTTATTCATAAAAGTATGCAAGTGTAAGGGGTTTTTCAAATACCCCTTGAACGCACATGATGATACATAAAATTTCTTGGAGGTGAACCTCCTAAGAAAGAACTAAAAGTTTCAAACTAAATCCAATAGGAGGTAATGCACTCTGACCATCCTTTGTAGTAAGAACTCAAATGTTGAACCTCTTTGTGCTAGATTAAGAAGGAAATTTTGAAGATCAAGATGATAGGCTCATGGCACTCTCAAGGGGTTTGATCCAAACTTCTCATCATAATCCTCCAAAATATCCAACTTGAATTCTAATTTCTAATCATTCCTTCAAGTAGATAGAGACTGAAGACTCATGCTCCTCAGTTCGCCAACTGCCACCGTTGAATAGCAGTTGCCCCTAAAACTCTTGAACAAACTCAAGTCTTTTTCACATCTGCCTTACTGTTGTCAATGAGTGAGAGGGAAATATTTTTTTTTCTTCTGTTAGCCATAACGATGTAGAGTTCATGTCTAGGAGGTTGTCAAAGGCACACAAATCGGCACACAAATCCTACTTTTATCATGGCCATTTTCATGAGGATGTAGCACTACAGGAACCTAATGATGTTTTGGAGTTTCCAATTCATCCTGTAGTTCTTAACTTTAGGGCCTAAGTCACTATACTTATGCATTATTAGGATTTCCCTAATGATGATGATCCCTTCTTTCTTAGTTTTTTGCTTGAAAACACGTGCAATTTCCCTTGTGGAATATATTTCTAGTAGACTAGCTTGGATACACATGATGAGACCTTCCTTCTCAAGATTTCCCAATAGAGATGATGACCACCCCCCACACCATAACCTCAATAACCCTTCTGGGAGTTCACCAAGTAGGAATGGGTACCTAAGAGTACCCTGGCTACCAAGGAAAGTATGATACCCTTGAAAAAAACCTGGTAGCAACACAGCAGCCACCACCATTTGGCCTAAATTCCAACCCCGAGCAAAGATCTGCCAAATAGGAGTTCCATGCCACAGTGTTTTACCCAAACCTCGAGACCCTTTGAAGCTTAGCAATAGGCATAAGGAACGGCCCCAACACCCATGAAAGGCAAGATGAAAAAAACCAGTACGAATGTCAAGGAGCTGTTGTTCATTCTCTATATAGGGGAAAAAAAGCATTCTCTAAATAATTCCTAAGATATAAATGAGCATATCTAGGAAAAGTGCAAACCAATGAAAATGGAGCACTTTTCTAGATAGGCTAACTAGGAAATATAATGCATAGATTTCTCCACCTTCATGTCAGCTCTACCAATCAATAGGTAAGGATTTGTTTTAATGCATAATCATTATTTTCTATTCTTCTATCTCTTTGATTCTGTGCTTTATGCATAATGTTTAAGCTTAATGCTTTTAAGCTTGCCTCATTTTCTTGTTTTGTATTATAAGTCTCTCTTTTTTTGAGCCTAACTCTTCTCAACCACTCGAGGTAAGCTCTTACACACTCGAGGTATCTCCTTTTCTTGTTTTATATTGTAGGTCTCTCTTTTCTTGAGCCAAAATCTTCTCAACTACTCGAGGTAAGCTCTTACAGACAAGCTCTTTTGCTCTTTAGGCTTTTCTTGTTTGCACCCCTGGGTGCTGGGCTTTAGCGTTAGTTATATGAAGAAGCTCTTTGCATGCATAAAGCATGCTCTATGCTCTATACTCTATTCATATTGATCTCTCTATGCATGTATATAGAATGCATATTTCTCTCTTTAGATTCTATGATGCATAGTCTTATGAAGCTACAAACAGGCGTACCAACCATTCCCATGACAAAAGGTAAGCTCTTCTTTCCTCTCTTTTGTGCTACACTATGAGAGAGTGCTTCTCACTATGACCCTCAGATTTGTGTAAGAAAAAGGCTAAACATCCCCCTCTCCAAAACCAAGTAGTGTTCAAACTCCCATTCGGTAGTACTACTCTTCACCATGATTAAACCCATGTCCCTTCATAGAGGCCTAGTTTATGCTTGAGTTATTCCATTTCTTTGTTGCGCACTTCACATACAAACTTCACATACAAATGATGTGTGCACTCCCCTAAATCTAAGAACATAACCCCCGCACAAGAAACGCAAGAAGGATGGGGGGACCATGACGAGCGCAAGCCTAGCACGAGCCATCACTTGGATGACCATCAATCTTGCCAGGTACCTCTCCAAAGAGCTTCAAAAGAATACAACCTCTGCTTCTTCGACTCCAATTCAACACAAACACAACCTTGCCCTAGTGGGCATATTAGCCACAATGAAGCCCAATCGCTAAGCATCGTCATCAAATTTAGAAATAATATCATGTCGCACCAAGAAGGTCCTCTTTTTACCTATGCAAATCATTCAATAATGGTCTTGGTACTAATTCCGCGAATCAAAAGGTGCGGGCCGCTTCTACCACAATCGCCTGTTTTTGAAGGGGCCCATCCACTTCCACTACAGAAGAAGCCACATGAAGAACTTCAACATCATATATATCTTTTATGTCGCCTTGATAAGTTGCCTACCACCAGGGCTACTGAAAGATTATCCACAACATGCCCTGCATCTAGCTACCGTGTATCAATCTCGAATCCACCACTTAAATTTGCATGCCAACATCATGGTGTATCTTGGACTATTGATAGTACTCCGAACCGGAAATAAGCATCACCACTGACCTAGTCAATGTGAGAACATGGTCACCATTAGAAAGGGGGGTATGTTTATTGTCGTTCCGGTTAACATGGTTGCTCTCGCACTCGTATTGGAATATATAAAGCGACCTTACTATGAGCTTAATGTCAAATAAGGGAAGTCTAAGGACTTCGTGTATATACTTGCTTAAGACTAGTAAGAGTAACCGAACCATTTTTAAGTTTCATCTAGTAACTAGTCACTTGTATATAAGTTAATTTTGATAATAAGCAATACACATTTATTCCCTTACAATAGAATCTTTGTGAGTTCTTCTCTTCTCTACTCTGTATGCTTCTAGCATGCTAGATGGATGGGTTGCTTAAATAGATTTGCTTGTAGGTTGCTCCATCGCATGAGCTCCTTCTATGTCCACCTTTTGTGAGAGAGAACCACCGGGAAGGCCATGATCTTTTTGCCTCCATCTAGGCAAAGAGAGCTCTACCTTCACCACGCTAGCCATAGAGCATTTCGGTGTGACAACAAAGTGAGGACGCAACAGACAAGCTAGTACACGGGTCCACATCGAGGAGTTACATTTGTGACTCAAAGGCAAGACCCAACGACACTTGATTCGGCAAGGCTAAGGTAAGCACTTGACTTGAATAGTGATTACTAGAGAGATTCTTCATCAACACCATCACCATGGTGTTCTCCTACAAGCTATTGTACACCCGATTTTGTACGACCAAACCCTAACCATGTGTACGGACATGCTTTACAATCCTGTAGGACATGTACTAGCTATTGTACTAACTATAGGGGCAGCATGTACGGATTCAGTAGAACCCTTGAAACTCCTTTTTGGAAAATTCGATCATCGTAAAATTAGTAAAGCATGTTATATCCATTTTATTATTAAAAGCATCCTTCGTGTGGCCTTCATCATTGCCATGGACGTGGATGTTATCCATATGTATCTTTTGTACCGGTTCATGTATTATCTATACGTGGTGTACTTGCAACTATTCCATGCGTATTTGCTATTCCTGCTTTTGGATATGGCTTTGGCCGTTCACTTGGGGCTGATTTTTATACTTCTCGGGTGGGCCGCCTTGGTTCTTGGTTTGAGTTTGAGTGGCTTTATTCGCCCTCTCCATCAGGTGGAGTTTATTGGATATCTTCTTGGATGCCCTCTCTTGGCCACCACCCGTTACTTGGATTCAATGTGTGTTCCAAGATGGAGATTGAAGACAAGATCTCATGTTTTATGGATTCCCCAAGGTTTTCACAGGAATCTGTGGACTAGTGCTATCTTTTTGGGAACTTATACTTGGCATTCTGGATAAGCTGGCATGTTCCATGTGTGGGAACAAGAGAAGGTCCCCATAGCTTGTAACTAACAAATACTCCTCGATAATATGACGTAAAGTCCCAAGCAAGGGACCGGTCCCGTTGTGGGGTCAGATCCTTGTGTGTGCGTGTGATTTTACATGGATAAAAGTATGTGTTTTCAATTCAAGTGTTTAATTGCATTAACAATCGTGTGTGAACCCACAATTAGTTGCACAAACCCACCTGATTAAGATGGTTTCATGTGACACATGAGCATCATCACTAGACCCTTGCTAACACTAGACCCAATCCGAGCGCACGTAATGGCTATACCGATTTTTTAGAATGGATGTTCATTCTCTTACATTTTTGTGTATATTCCATTTGTTTTACAAATTTGTTCACAAGAAGTGCACACGCAATTCAATTACATACGTTCGTGAATCGTGGCGATCTATAAATCATCCTCAACAGTAGATTCATGACAATTATGAGAACCTATGGGTTTTCACAAAGAGACGCCCATGTTAATGAAGATTGGATCGATGTGAGATTTCATGGCAGTGACAATTGTGATTTTTTTGATGGGAAAGCTATTTCGTTAATGAAACCCAACATTGTGGAACAACTCAATGGCATCCTTCTTGAGACCTATAGCATGGAATTCTAGTACGTTTTAAAGATACTGTTCTGAATGGTGGCTTACCGTGTTGTTAATAGCTGCAATGTGCTATCTTTGTTTGTCACATGGAGAGATCGGGAAGATTGTGCTCCTAATCTTGTCTACTCGTTCCAATTAGCAGTAATCTAATGCATCATTACATTGCTTATTATCCTACGACGCTCTAATACCATGTGCAAATTTTAAGTTGGCTAGAAAGGATCAAAGCAATACATGAAAACTCACAGTAAACTACCAAACAAAGCGAATGTTGAAATAATCAAGATAATCAAATTTCTAATCTTTGAATAGGATAAACAAAGTACATTTTTAAACAGCTCAAGAGAGTACGCATAATGCTCACACACTTCATATGATCAACATAATCCATGTGGCTACCACTTTCCATATAAGCATATGATATCATCCACGACCTGCATAATCTCTATACCTTTTCTTCTTCTTCTCTCACGCACTTGCGTTTACAAAACTCTCATCGACCTTTAAACAGCACCGTTGCCCCCTCTTAATCAACAAATTTTGAAGAACCTACCTCCTCTACTCACATAATGTCAATAAGAACCAATATTTAACCACGAGATAATCAACTTTGTAGAGAAAAAAAACCAATTCTATGGAAAGTTCTTGTGGACATCATGAGACCCATCTAAACTTGTTAAACATTATCAGAATGTTATTACAAAATACAAATTTAGCCTTAAAAAGGCTTTTGAATCCAATTGTAAAAGTTTGCCATGATAAGATAAGCTTACACACAATCAAATAAATCATCATCTTACTTTATAATTTCATTTGTAGCTTAAAGCATGCATCAATGTCCAACAACAGGATCTACTTAAACTTAATTTTCAATAAATGTAATTGGGAGTGAGTCTTTGCAAATAACAAGCGGCAATCCTCCTAACCATGTCACGCTCTGAGTGGAGCACTCCTTGGGTCCTTGCAACTGTCTAACGCATTCCATGTTATGGGAGAGGCCATGGGCAGCAAGTGTCTATTACATGTACCTCCCATTCGAGTCCAGAATGATTCCTATGCATGATAACGAAACTCAGCACTGCTCCAAGGAGCCACTAAGCATCACGGTGTTTTTCAAGTTCCCTCTCCAAAGCACACAATCTACACCTGCAGGCTCTCTCTCTATCCAAGATCACATTGTGATAAAGATCACTTACACTCTCTAAGGCAAGAGCAACTCTTTGCCTAAAGTCAGAAGCATCACAAGCTCTCTAAACATCCATCTTAATTTGAAGGATGTGCCCAAAGCATCACAAGCTCTCTAAACATCCATCTTAATTTGAAGGATGTGCCCAAAGCATCACAAGCTCTCCAAACATCCATCTCAATTTAAAGGATCTGCCCACTATGAACCTAGTTCTCTTGCAGATAGCACCCATAGCTAGAAAAGATTAAACCATTGCAACCCAAGAGAGGTTGGCCCACCTAGACCATATGAGGATTCTTGGTTGATGCTCTGTTAGAGAAAATTTCAAGTATTTAAGCGCTTAAATATCATTAGACCTTACATCAACCTACAAGCGGAAGACTTAGATATCACTTTTAGTGCTATTAAAAATCAAAAATTGGCTAGGCACTTTTTTTTCACGACTTTTTAAGTGTAAATGCAAGTGTACTCGAGCAAGTTCATAGCTTTCTGAGATGATTACTTGCCTTCGTATTCCTTAAAACTTTGTAAATTTACCTTGCACCATTTTGTTAATTGAATCCACTTTTTACGCAACTTCCATTAATTAATAAACAACCTTCATCACATTCTATAAACTAAATAATTACGTAGCTTCCATTAATTACTGTAAGCAACCTTCATCATATTCCATGAACTAAAAATTACGTAACTTCCATTAATTTACTATAAGCAATTTTCATCGTATACTATAAACTAAATAACTAATTTACATAGAAATATGGAAATATACATATACAATAAACAATATATACATACACCTAAATTCAGACATTTTAATTTATTAACTAATATTATAATTTAAAAATATGTAAATATAGTTTGAATGAACAAAGCCTTATGTGAATTTTTATCGAATATTTCGATGGAAAACAAAATGAGGATTTTTCAACGAGTCCTTGCCAATGAGACCACACTTGATCGGTACTAACAAGTCAGAGGAAACCTTCAACAGTTTTACCTTCAACCTTTTCTAAGTATATATTCACCGCTTGCTCCATCGTGCCCGTTTTCTTTAGCCTCTGGCCTCGTTTGTTGCCTGATGGATGTGTCGTCATATATTGAAGCAAGTCAGAGGATCCACTGAGCTCCCCTAGCTTCTCGTACAATTGTGGTGCAACCCGTGGATCGTAGCCTGCAGCTGCCATCAGCAGCAGCCCAATATGATCTGCTTCTAGTTCTTGGCTGCAAAACATTCATTATGTGATACCACACGAGCACAGGACACACATGCACAGGTCCCCCCCCTCCCCCCCAAAAAAAGACAACTCTTTCTCCTTCCCATCCCCAAACCCTTCCCCCCACCCACACACATGCTTGTCTTGCTTCAATTACACAGCAAAAGGATGCACTACACCAAGCTTCACTGCAAGTTATCTAACCTACCACGTAAATATGGTTAGCTGAGCCAAACACATTGAAACTAAAAGAGATGTACAAAGAAAGCAACTGGCATCACTCCAACGAAACCATTCATGGCAAATCCCCTAAAACAAGAGTTATGTTCTGTTCAACACTCTGCATGGAAACACTGCATGGAAACAAGGTGTATTCACCAAGTAAATCAAGAGTAATGCAAAACCTTTTACCAAGCACATCGGCATACCTTCTTGAAAACGGAAGCTCGAGAAATAGCGTCGATGCTGATCTTACAAGGTCCGGAGCATAGAAGAAGGCAAGAATAAAGAGCTCCACCAATGTCAAAAATAAATGGCGTGTTAGCCGCTCTGCACTATGCCTTGCAACCACGTGTGCAACCTGCTCAATCCACATCCCCACAGTCAACTAAGTATCAAACAACATACTCATGGGCTGATTTTCCTTCTAGCCACGAAATCTGTCTTTGTTGATTCTTCTTATTTTCCAAAATTAGATGGCATTCATTTTCACAATTCTTTTGGCTGGGTTTATCTGCATTCTTTTCATCTGAGATTCACGAACGATAGTTTTTCAAACTTTTCAGCCCCTCGATTTCTTTGTGTCAGCAATGAGTGACCAACAATCAAGAATTAAGTGATTGATGAGTGGAGGTCGTCCGTTAATTTTGTTTAATCAATCATTATTCATTCATTTCTCTTACTTGGATTCAGTCATCTTGCACATCTATTGTGTGATTCATGCATTACGTGATTGGCGTTAATTAGCTTAATCAAGATTAGCTTCTGCAGTCATGTTACATTGGCATCAGAGCAACAGGGTGCCTTTTTGCTAGGGTCTTGTATTAGGTGATCCTAAGCAATTGCATCTAGCATTTTTTGCATTAGGGATTTGCAGGCAGCCAGGTGGTGTGTTAGGGTTTGCAGAGAGCAAGTTGCACTAGGGTTTATGAGTTAGGGTTTTCTGCAGCCAACCCTTGCACATCTTGCATCGGGGTTTCTTGTTGCCACGTGCATCCCGATCATGGATGCTACGTGGACATGCTGTACACAGAAATGCAAGGACCTAGAACTAGACACTAAGTGTTTTGTGAGCCCTTGTCCACTGACCAGTTGTCAATGTATGGACAAGAGTGGTCAAGTCAAGTCATGCTAGTCCTGCACATAACATGTAGCCCACTTGCAAAATGTGCAGGGTGTCTAAACACCCTAATGGCATTCATTGGGCATCAGGACTGTTAGCACATTCATCCCCAGTTTCTGCCCATGTTTGAAGTCCCCTTTTGGTCCCTTTTCATGGCCCTTGGTTGTGGGCTGGCCACCCTATTTTTCCATATTTTTCTGGCATTTTTCCCAGGTTGGGTGACTGATGTCCAGTCGGCCAGCTTCATGTTGTCCAGTCGGCCAGCTCTAGTTGTCGAGTTGGCCAGCCCTACTTTACCTATTTATAGGTGGGCTTGCCTCCCTCAATTTTCATAGTCTAGTCTTCCTTTGTATCCCTCACTTTTCATAGTCTAGTCTTCCTTTGTATCCCTCACTTATGAGACCTTTTATGTCTCTTGTTTGGGACTGTTCCAGTGTAGTATATTCAGCATAGTTGCTTCATATTTCTCTCTCTCTCAGCACACTCTAGTGCTTGTATGCTTCCGCTCTGTGCACTCTTTCAAGGACAACCCGGTGTGAAACTTCATGGAGGGAACTAGACACAAAATATGATATGAAGCATTTTCACTGTAGAAAGGGCTATGTGAAAGGACAATTTGTCAGCCAGACGAGTCATGCCAAGTGGAGGAGAAAGTGACACACCTACAGGCGCAAGGACGAGGACCAGATACAGGTGCCTAGGTCCTATGGTTGGTCATGCAACCTGTAGGACAATCGGGCAGCCCTGGACCATACGGATGTGATCAGCATCCCCCTAAGCAGGGTCGGGCAGCAGTCAGCCAGCCCTCGTGTAAAAAGGGCCCATAAGCTAGTCGTAAGCAGGCCAACAGGGAGAAGAGCAGGCCAACCAACCCTACCGGCCTTATATTAAGAGGAATCGGATCCCCATTCCCTCATCTCAGAATTTTTCGAGGGCACAGTCAAGGAGACCTGTTCTCAGGCAGATTGAAGGTGCTGGAATCGATCTGCAGCAGTGTTGTGGACTGAGATCAGAGATCAGATATTCAGTATCATTTTCTAACTGAGATCAGAGATCAGATATTCAGTATCGTTTTCTAACTGAGATTCAGCTGTAAACATTACATTTTCACTGTTTATATACAGTAAGGATTAGGATACTTATCTTGTGCTCGCAATTTCTATTCCGCTGCTCTCTCCTCTCTCTCTCTCTCTCTCAACTCTTGCACTTAGGCACACGTATTCTCCAACATGGCAATCAAAATACACATGAGACTTACCTACAACAAGGCAATCAAATTACACAATGACACTTACCTTAATATTTAATCACAAATAATGCAAGACCATATGTTTCAAAGTAGTGTGTGACTCGTAATAAAATACTTGTGGTTGGATTCATTTAACATTAAAAGTGACCTTGATGTTCCAACAAACAAGATTTTAATTCAAATGTGAGGCATTAGTAAGCCAATGTTTTATAGAAACTGAACCATGGCAAAGTGCGTTACTGATGCTAACCTCATGACCCAAGACTGTTGCAACCTCTGCATCACTAGGAAAACGTTTTAGAAGGCCAGTGAACACAACAATTTTACCACCAGGAAGGCAGAAAGCATTTACAACATCCTTGTCCACCACAATGACTTCCCACTTGGCTGGCTTCAGATGCTCCACAAAAGGTTTGGCACCCTTTTTCATACCCTTTTTCCTGGTTTCATCAACCCATGGGTCATCTAGGACCTCATCACGACCCTCCCATTGTGTTGAAACAGTAGTATCAGCACTGTCTCCCCATACCACCTTATCCCTGTCACCTTCCTCAAGAAGGCGTGCATGATCCTCTGTTCTTGTGCCTTCCATCACTGCTTGAATTACATCTTTGGCAATTTTGCGTACTCGAATGGCCTGAGGATGTATGGGTGGAAGAATCTGTGCTTTCCATTGTTTCTTGATCTGCACTCAAAACCACCTTGTTACGCAACTGGCAGAATTGATTACAAATATCAAAAACACTGTTTCTAGAGTTGCAAGCACCTTTGACATTCATAAGCACCTTTGACATTCATATATGCCAACAATCACAGCCTTCAGTCTATGGAATACAAGTCATGTTATTTCAATGGCACACTTTTATCAGAACTCAAGGGTACTGAAGAATTTATGCAAGATATCAAAAATGTGTCTCCTCCCCGGCCCCCCCCCCTCCCCGCGGCTCTCTCTCTCTCTCTCTCTCTCTCAAAAATCATTCACACCACCATTGAGAAGGAGAAGATGAGGCATGCCCGCCGCCTCAACATTCGAGGCACGGGTATAGCCAAGACACCCGACTCCACTCCCGAGAAAGATGGACAGCTTCTATGCATGAAGCTCGGCTACATGGAAGAGGACCCTCTCCCCTTCACCAAAGCATGGAGAGCCGGGAAAGACTCAACACGCAAGCGAGCCCTCATCCTACAGTTTGCAGGAGAGACGGAGAGGGTCACCTTCATGAGGAAGAGGGTGATTCTACGAGGATTACAAGGAGATCCCATCTATTTGGATGACGACCTTACAAGGATGCAAATAGAACACAGGAAAATATGCATGTCGAGAGTCCTACAGGCCCGGAAAGAGGGCAAGAGAGCATTCTATCGCAAAGGCCGTGTCATCATCGATGGCAAGGCCACCGATTAGCGCCAAGCGGCCTATGGGCTATCGGCTATGGAGGATCCAGATTCACAGATACACATAGCAGTTTGGAACTGCAATGGAGCACTTTGGACACATCCTGGGAGGATGGAGGAGGTCATGGAGGGACGGGACATCATACTACTTACAGAGACGCACTAGAGCCCAGAGAGGGGGCTACCCAAAGTAGAGGGCGATCAATGGGAGTTTACATACAGGGGGACCACACGGCAGAGCACATCGAGAGAATCTGGAGGTATAGCGGTACTCTTCAAGCGAGAGCTACAGGAGCACCTACAGGTGGTAGCACGTGACCAGGAGGCTAGATACATGTGGATTAGACTGCAGCTCTCAGCACCAAACAGGTCGTTATACATTGCTCTATGCTACTTCTCTCCTAGAGGATCGAGATATGCCATGACAGCAGAGGAGGAGAGTAGAGGGGAGGAGGACACAGGGCCATTGGGAGAGTCACCATATGCAGCCCTTTCAGATGAGATCATACACTACTCCAACCTAGGGGAAGTCCTCCTTATGGGGGACTTCAATGCACGGACACAAAGCCGACAGTGCGACATTTATGATTTCGAGCACCCCGAGGTGATGCACACACTAGAGGTGGAGGACACGGGAGCTTGCAGGGTGTCAGAGGACATGGGGCCGGATAACACCAGATATGGTCATCACTTACTTGAGCTGGGAGCACGACACCATCTCGTTATTTATAACGGGATGAGACAGTGGCAGGATTCAAGAGCACTG
Source organism: Cibotium barometz (assembly GCF_041138505.1). Taxonomy (NCBI): domain Eukaryota; kingdom Viridiplantae; phylum Streptophyta; class Polypodiopsida; order Cyatheales; family Cibotiaceae; genus Cibotium; species Cibotium barometz. The sequence continues at coordinate 36,215,142 of NC_141057.1, read as the reverse complement.
ACATGCTTTCCACGATCGGGGGGAGGTAGCACAGTGGACTACATCATGGGGTCCATGGAGACCACACAGGCAGTGACATCTTTCACCATCCCCCCCTGTCCTATTGGTGCGGATCACACGTACCTCTTACTATCACTAGCAAGCTCCACAACCCAACACAACCCACACAGGCATCGCATACAACTTTCTACTTCACCCATGACTTGGCAGACATATACGAGCATCATGTATATGACGGGCTACTCCAGATGGATCCCCTGTCACCTCTAGACACACTCACCACCCAGCTGTCATCTCTACTCCATACGGCCGCCACCCACAACTTCCCCCATCATACACATTGCACACATAGATAGATCTAGGAGCATGCCCCAGAATCGGTGGTATGATGATGAGTGCAGAGAGCTATATAGACACCTCCGTGCCCAGAGGACCACTGGGGACCATTACACAGAGACAGGCAAGCCAACAGATGAGGAGGCACAGTACTGGGATATATACCACCTACTCATGAGCAGAGATGCAGCCACTGCATGGCGCAGGATGAGAGAGCCTCACCCTCGGAGGAGGAGGGACTGCGAGCACCAGGGCAGGCTGGATTCCAAAGAGGCTTCCCCCCCCCCCCCCCCCCCCCCCCCCCCCCGAGAAAAGATCCCTTCATTAGTTATACAAAAACGCCCGTAGGGCTACAAAAGATCTCTCCTGCTCATAAGAGAAACAGAGCAGAGAATACAGCAAGGCAGTCCGAGAGACTCTCCCTAGGAGCTACAAAATACAAGCATCAGTACTAAGGACTGGGGGGCTTGTCAGAGTCAAGGAAAGATTGTGCTCGCTGAAGCTCCCGCCCCCCCCTGCTCGCATTGCTGCACAGCGCCCGTCGCCCTCCCTGCCTGCTCGCCCCCTCGCCTTCCCTCGCTCCTTGCCCCCCCGCCTTCCCTGCTTTGCCCGCCGCCTGTCTTCTAGCTTCCCCCCGCCTGCATTCGCTGCTGCGCCCCCCCCCTTCCGCCTGCCTTCGCTGCCGCCGCCTTGCTCTGCTCGCCACCTTCCTCTCCTTCGCGCCTCCCCCCCTTGTCTTAGCGCCCTCCTCCCCTCTGCAGCGCCTCATCCCCCCCCCTCCGCCAGCTCGCTTTCCTCCCCTCCCTATTGCGCGCAGCCCCCGCCCTCCCCCCCCTTAGGTTTTCTCCTTCGCCTGCTCCCCCCCCCCTCCTTTTTTCTGCTTCCTCCCCCTGGGGGTTTTGTTTTTCTTTTTTGCTCCGTATTCCGCCTCTGTGTGCAACTCGGTTCCAGCAGGATCCCGCCTTCGCCGCAGCTTCAGACTCTGACGGAGGCTCCTCCCGCCCCGCCTCAGAGGGACTCTTCTGCAGCCCCCTCGCCCGCCCCTGAGGACACCCCCATCAGGCTTTCTCTTTCGCCAGAAGAGGAAGCGAGCCTCACCGCAGAGGTGGAACGCCTCCAGGCTCATTCCACCATCTGCCGTATAGTCGGCACTCGCCCCAACAAAGGGGAGATCAGGGATCTTCTTCAGGCCCGCCTTCTTGCAGATGTGGGCAAGATCCTGGATGTACAGCTCCTGGGCCGGGGACATTATCAGATCGAGTTCGAGGCCACCCATAGCGTTGCCAAGGTCCTTGCCATGAGTCCCCTTGACATCAGGGGTGCTCGGGCTTTCTTCAGACCTTGGCAGCATGGATTTGACCCGGCAGCGGCGGAGCACGGAGAGCGCCTCTTCCATGTTACAGCTTGCTTCCCTGGACTCTGCCGGGAGTATCTTCCGCTCCTCTCCAGGCTCGGAGCATTGGTGGGCTCGGAACTAGAGACTGGCCCCTCAGCAGCTTCAGTGGTGGCCAGAGCAGCTGGGCTACCTTCGGTCAGAGTGTTGGTGTCGGACATCTCCTCCCTTCCTAAGGTCATTCAGCTACCTAGGATAGGGGGGGGATGGATAGATCAGAGAGTGGAGTTCTCGAAGCTCCCGAATCAGTGCTTCATTTGCAGGCAGGTCGGTCATCTGGCCAAGGCCTGCCCTCGCAGGAGACCCCGACCCACACCACAGCAGCGGCTACTGATGGCCCGCCCACAGATTCGGCTCGACAGGCTGCCTCCGGGACACCTGCTCAGGCCACAGAGACCTCGGAGTGGCAGCCTGGACAGGGGCGCCGACGAGGGAGACAGCCCCACAGCAGCACGCCCAGAGACCGCTGCAGCAGCAGCCACAGTCTCAGCCTCACTGGGTTCCCGTGAGGAACAGCTTTTCTCCCCTCCAGGAGGAGACCCCCGCGGCGACGACTGAGGACCAGGAGATGCCAGCACCCCCTCCTTCACCCCCCCCACCCCCGTCCCCTCCCACCGCCTCGCTTCCACCATCGCCTCCTCCCGTCTCCGCTCCGGTTTCGGTAGCGGCTCCCTCTCCACCCCCCTCGCCTCCCCCTCCTCCCCCTCCGCCCGCCTCACCTTCCCGGGAGGCCCTGGCAGTTCCCCTGGCGTTCACCTGCAGTCCGGAGAGCGCTGAGCACTGACCTCGCTCGAGCATCACAGAGGAGACCTATGCCGATTAGGGCTTCACGGATTTCATCTATCCGCAGTCGGCTGAGTCGCCTTGGCATTAGACAGCGCTCGGAGGCTTTTGATTATACCTTCACACGGCTTTTTGGAGCAGAGGGCCCCCATGAGCCAGCACCCATCCGAGTTCATGTAGTGATACCTCCGGCCCGCGGGGAGGAGGCACTTGATTCAACGGTGGCCTTCTCGTTCCCTCTATGTGGCCCTTGCGACCGGGAGTGGACTCTAGAGCTTGCTCTTAGCACTCTGAAGACTCAGGCAGTTGAGTTTTCTCATCATGTGAGCGATTTGGAGGTGACAGATGTGATAGGCCGGCTCTGGGAGTTGGCTCATTTTTTCTTGGATCCCGCGAGTGTGGATGCCTCAAGGATTCATCATTTGGTCGTGCATATAGTGGCAGACTTAGCACGCGACCCTGGATATGTATGTATACACGAGGTTGCTCTGTCAGAGCGGGAGGCAGTCGCCATGGGCCACAGCCACTGGCGCCTGATCCGGGATTCTTGCAGTACACCGGGTGGGCAGATTCACAGCCACTCGGATGGGGACTACTCTCCATCCAAGCTGCTTGCGAAGGCCCGCCGCACGGCTGAGACAGCATCCACCTCAGCAGGTCATCCATGAGGATCATCTCATGGAATGTACAGGGCCTGGGCGGAGCACATTTTATACGCTATCGAGGTTGCTTGAGGCAGGAGCTTCAGAGATGCCTGGTTCGTGGCAGCATTGATATTTTGATGATGCAGGAGCACCATTTGGGTGAGAGCAGGATCCGGAGATATGGTTCGGTGATGCCTAGTAGATGGGATACCTTTTGGTCTGCAGGGTTTGGTCCTTTGGGTGGACAGGGAGGAGTATGCATGGTCATTGCAGATGTATGGCGGCAGGCCATTGTGGATCGAGGGATCATTGTGCCTGGTAGAGCACAGTATGTCATTCTGAGGATGCATGATGAGCTATTGGGTGTGCTCAACGTCTATGCGCCCAATCATGCTAGTGCCAGAGCAGAGTTCTGGACCCAGGTTACGGATGCATTGCCAGAGGCCGCACATTGGTGTGTCGGGGGAGACTTCAACATGCTTGAGGACCCGGCAGATAGGGTGGGAGGCAGTCATGTTACAGTGCACGGCACGGAGCTTGCAGCTTGGGACCGGTTTTGCATGTCACTGAGAATCATTGATGCATGGGGCTTTCTCCCGGTCTCAGGACAGTCTTAGTTTCTCTCGGTCGGATCGCCGGCAGGGAGGGACTAATCTATCACGGATTGATCGCTTTTATGTGGGCGACTGGTTAGGGGAGCGAGGGGGCTCCGTCGGCATTCTCGCTGGCACCTCATTTTCAGATCATGCGCCAGTTATATTGACATTGGAGGAGGGGACACGGGAGCCCAGCTTGCAGTTGAGGATCCCAGAGAGGGTACTTACAGATCCCAGTCTCGCTGAGGACATTGAGAGGATCTGGCATGATAGTCAGTGCTCTGACCAGGATGCAGCGGGCCAGTGTGCCCATGGACTCACCGATCTTAGCTCTTTTCTACACGCTGCAGCTTTGACACGGTTGGGAGAGATTCGCGAGCGGGAGCATCGGCTGAGACGCAACCTTGCTTCGCTACAGCGCCTTCAGGAGCAGCAGCCTGCATGTGAGTGGGTGGCGTCCCAGCTGAGCCAGGCACGCCGGGAGGTTAGAGAGGTAGAGGAGCAGAGACATGAGTTTTACTATCGTCGTCAGGCCTCTCAGTGGACGCAGCTTGGTGATAGAGTGACTGGAGAGTTTTTTGAGATCACTGGACCCCGTCATGCGCGAGCAGGAGTCCGCCAGCTTGGTAGACCGGATGGATCGGTAGCTACTGAGCTCGGGGAGATCAGAGCCATTGCCACTGCATTTTATAGAGACCTGCTTTCAACGGAGCCAGCCACTGAGGATCGAGATGTTTGCAGACAGACTGTGTGGGCCCATGTGCAGAGGAGGGTCACAGACCGTATGCGTACAGTTCTGGGTGCGCCTCTGTCAGAGATTGAGCTTGCCGAGGCCTTGAGGATCCTGCCGCGACATAGTTGCCCAGGGGAGGACGGACTGACGCCGGCCTTTTTTATGCGCTATTGGGACCTTTTGGGGCCAGGCCTCCGCAGGGGCTTTCAGCATGTTTTGGACACTGGGGTGATGCCGCAGAGCTTTTCAGGAACTTGATCTATCTTATCCCCAAGGGGGAGGGAGTGTCAAATGATATTCGGCATTAGAGGCCTATTACGATCCTCAATACTGTCTACAAGGTCTTAGCAAAGGCCTTGAGTTTGAGGATCCAGCCCTTCCTGGGGGAGTTGATTCATGCTACTCAGACAGGATTTGTCAAGGAGCGCAGTATCCTTGACAACATCTTTACTCTCTGGGAGGCGACGGCCTGAGCTAGATTTCTTGGCAAGGACTTGGTCGTGATGCTTCTCGATTTTGAGGGGGCATACGATAGAGTTGATTGGGGTTTCTTAGAGGGCACTATGCTTCGCCTGGGCTTTGAGCCAGGTTGGATTAGAGGGGTGGCAGCTCTGTATTCCATAGCTCGTAGCCAGGTGTTGATTACAAGACAGGGGCCGAGTTTTGAGCTGACCAGATCAGTCCGTCAGGGGTGTCCCCTCGCCCTTTTCTTTTTCTCTTCTTTGTGGAGGCTATGAGCATGTATTTGACGGCAGAGGAGGTTGGTTTGAGAGGACTTCAGCTCCTAGTCCGGGGGGAGGACCTGCTTGATGCTGAGTTTGCAGACGACACGGGCTTATTTTTGCATGGCCAAGAGGCCAATCTTCTTCGGGCAGAGCAGTCGCTCCAGGTTTTTAGTGCAGTTTCAGGAGCATTGATCAATTGGCGCAAGACAGTGGCCTTTTGGATCAGTAGTGCTCCCACTCCGGCATGGAGCCCGGACCCCGGTTTTAGATGGATTCCTCCAGGCACAGCAGTGCGGTATTTGGGATGCCAGATTGGCCTAGATTTGTCACTTGAGCAGCAGATTGCCCTGCTTCTTCTGAGCATTCGGAAGAAGCTTCTGTATTGGAGTACAGCTCGACTATCCTTGGCTGGGAGGGTGGTGGTGGCAAATCAGGTGCTGTTAGCGACCATGTGGTACATTACGTCTTGCTGGATTTTCTCGAGCTCTTGCATCAGCCAGGTACAGAGGCTGATCAGGAACTTTCTGTGGTCTGGGCGGGACGGTCAGCCAGCTCGGGCAAAGGTTGCATGGGTAGTTATTACACTTCCGCTGGCTCAGGGAGGTTTGGGCATTATAGATCCAGTCGATCAGAGTAGAGCCTTATTGGGGAAGCTTATTGTTCGGGGGTTGCTTCCAGGCGCTGAGCCTTGGAAAGAGCTCCTCTTGCAGCGGCTGCAGGCTCGGGCGCCCCCAGCAGGGGGTACTTGGGCACCAAAGATTCGCTGGATCTTCATAGAGATGAGGAGGACAGGCCTCAGTAGAGGATGGGAGGACAGATTTGCTTTGAGTATCATGAGAGCTTGGGAGCTGCTGAGACCGGGGCTCTCTCAGCGGCCTCCTCCTTGTGTTGAGGAGCAGGCCAGACAGCCGCTCATCTGGAGCCCAGCGGTTCGCACGGAGCAGGGTCATATGCTGGGTTCTCGGCCTCGTCTAGCCTGGGGACCTTTAGCGGCAGGCCCAGCTCGTAGTTTTGGAGACTGGCAGGCCTTCTGCAGTCTCCCAGAGGAGATCCAGGTGGAGAGGCTGAGTCACTTCAGAGGGGGGTTGATTATGAGGGATGATATTCAGGAGGCACTCACAGAGGAGTGGTTCACGCCTCTCGAGCCAGTGGCCCCACGGTGGATGGGAGCATTTACAGAGTTGGAGATCCTGATTGCAGTCAGAGCTTGCACTGAGGATGGCAGTTGCCTCCACTATGAGATTCAGGATGAGGGCAGACTCCAGAGAGTGGAGGTGGAGTCGCCTTTGGTTGCAGAGTGCACCTTTCAGAGGATTCGGGTAGTGGCCGCCGCTTCTCGGAAGTGGCATATTGACCCCGACCCTGCAGATGTGCTCCCGGATTGGCGCATATGGGCATATGCAGCGCGCCCCTTGGCCCGGCTACAGTGGGACCCCGGGGAGTAATCCTTATGCATCCCTTGAGGCCACAGAGATTACCTTTTTCCAGTATACTGTTCGGCTGGGGCAGCATATTTTGACGGCAAAGAGGACGGTCTCTCCAGCGACAGCGGGGCATTGGCGGCTACAGGGACTCACAGGAGTTCCTGGAGGATTTTTGGGCTCGGCTCTCGGCTAGTCGACAGGCCCGCAGGATCTCGACTTTTCAGTGGCTGGTCGCTCACAAGGGCTCAGCAGTTGGCACTTGGCTTGTTTACAGCGGTCTTCCGGCGGCCTGCGTCCGATGCGGCCACCCTATGGAGACACAGAGACATTGCCTTTGGGATTGCCCTCAGGCGCAGCAGATTTGGCTGCGGATGCTGCATATTCTGGCTCCCCCCTCTCCAAAGGGTGTGTTTACATGGGGTGCCGCTGCTTGGTCGACCTCGTCAGGGCCTGCGATGGGCTATGAGATGGAGCAGGGCAATCAGGCCATCAGATTTATTAGGGGCCAGCCTCGCCTGGTTCCGGCACCGGATTTCTCGTCCGCCAGCTGGACACAGGAGAGGGATTTACGATGGGAGCTCCTCGGCAGCCTTACCATCTGGTTCACCTGGAGGGCCCGGTGCTTCACGGCCTTTGAGGGGAGATTGGAGCCACCAGCAGAGACTGTACGGGGGATTTGGCAGGAGTTGATCCACACCCTGCGAGGACAGTACGACCGCATTCGGGGAGACTCGGATGAGGCGATCCTGCGGCGCCATGCCTTTCACACCACTTGGCGCTGTGGCCCCTTCTACACCTTACACACGGGATCCCCCCGTTGGCACTACAGGCCACCTGTTTGGCTCTTCCCCCCCCCCCCTATTGTATGATTTAGCCTCTCAGTCCTTTGTGCTGATGCTTGTATTTTGCAACACCTAGGGAGAGTCTCCGAGGCTGCCATGCTGTATTCACTGCTCTTTTTCTTTTATGAGCAAGAGAGATTTTTTGTAGCCCTACGGGCGTTTTTTATATAACTAATGAACGGATCTTTTCTCGGAAAAAAAAAGGACTGAGGGGCTAAATCATACAATAGGGGGGGGGGGGGGGGGGGGGGGATAGCCAAACAGGTGGCCTGTAATGCCAACGGGGGGATCCCGTGTCTAAGGTGTAGAAAGGGCCGCTGCGCCAGGTGGTGTGAAAGGCCTAGCGCCGCAAGATCGCCTCGTCCGAGTCGCCCCAGATGCGGTCATACTGTCCTCGCAGGGTGTGGATCAACTCCTGCCAGATCCCCCGAACAGTCTCTGCTGGTGGCTCCAGTCTCCCCTCAAAGGCCGTGAAACAACGGGCCCTCCAGGTGAACCAGATGGTCAGGCTGCTGAGGAGCTCCCATCGTAAATACCTCTCCTATGTCCAGCTGGCGGACGAGAAATCCAGTGCCGGAACCAGGCGAGGCTGGCCCCTAATGAATCTGATGGCCTGACTGTCCTGCTCCATCTCATAGCCCATAGCAGGCCCTGTTTTGAAGTCGACCAAGCAGCGGCACCCCACGTAAAAATTCCCTCTGGAGAGAGGGGGGCCAGAATACGCAGCATCCGCAGCCAAATCTGCTGCGCCTGAGGGCAATCCCAAAGGCAATGTCTCTGTGTCTCCATAGGGTGGCCGCATCGGACGCAGGCCGCCGGAAGACCGCTGTAAACAAGCCAGGTGCCAACTGCTGAGCCCTTGTGGGCGACCAGCCACTGGAAAGTCGAGATCCTGCGGGCCTGTCGACTAGCCCAGAGCCGAGCCCAGAAATCCTCCAGGAACTCCTGTGAGAGTCCCTGTAGCCGCCAATGCCCCGCTGCAGCTGGAGAGACCATCCTCCTCACCGTCAAAATATGCCTCCCCAGCCGAACAGTATACTGGAAAAAGGTGATCTCTGTGGCCTCAAGGGATGCATAAGGATCATGCCACTCGTACTCCCCTGGGTCCCACTGTAACCGAGCCAAGGGGCGAGCTGCATATGCCCATATACGCCAATCCGGGAGCACATAAGCAGGGTCGGGGTCAATATGCCACTTCCGAGAAGCGGCGGCCACTACCCGTATCCTCTCAAAGGTGCACTCTGCAACCAAAGGCGACTCCACCTCCACTCTTTGAAGTCTGCCCTCATCTTGTATCTCATAGTAGAGGCATCTGCCATCCTCAGTGCAAGCTCTGACAACAATCAGGATCTCCAACTGCGTAAAGGCTCCCATCCACCGTGGGGCCACTGGCTCGAAAGGCGTGAACCACTCCTCTGTGAGTGCCTCTTGAATATCATCCCTCATAATCATCCCCCCTCTGAAGTGACTCAGCCTCTCCACCTGGATCTCCTCTGGGAGACTGCAAAAGGTCTGCCAGTCTCCAAAACTGCGTGCTGGGCTTGCCGCTAAAGGTCCCCAGGCTAGACGAGGCCGAGAACCCAGCATATGACCCTGCTCTGTGCGAACCGCTAGGCTCCAGATGAGCGATGAGCGGCTGTCTGGCCCGCTCCTCAACACAAGAAGGAGGTCGCTGAGAGAGCCCCGGTCTCAGCAGCTCCCAAGCTCTCACGATACTCAAAGAAAATCTGTCCTCCCATCCTCTACTGAGGCCTGTCCTCCTCATCTCTATGAAGATCCAGCGAATCTCTGGTGCCCAAGTGCCCCCTGCTGGGGGAGCCCGAGCCTGCAGCCGCTGCAAGAGAAGCTCTTTCCAAGGCTCAGCGCCTGGAAGCAGCCCCCGTACAATAAGCTTCCCCAATAAGGCTCTACTCTGATCGACTGGATCTATAATGCCCAAGCCTCCCTGAGCTAGCAGAAGTGTAATAACTACCCATGCAACCTTTGCCCGGGCTGGCTGACCGTCCCGCCCAGACCAAAGAAAGTTCTTGATCAGCCTCTGTACCTGGCTGATGCAAGAGCTCGAGAAGATCCAGCAAGACGTAATGTACCACATGGTCGCTAGCAGCACCTAATTTGCCACCACCACCCTCCCAGCCAAGGATAGTCGAGCTGTACTCCAATACAAAAGCTTCTTCCGAATGCTCAGAAGAAGCGGGGCAATCTGCTGCTCAGGTGACAAATCCAGTCCAATCTGGCATCCCAAATACCGCACTGCTGTGCCAGGAGGAATCCATCTAAAACCGGGGTCCGGGCTCCATGCCGGAGTGGGAGCACTGCTGATCCAAAAGGCCACTGTCTTGCGCCAATTGATCAATGCTCCTGAAGCTGCACTAAAAACCTGGAGCGACTGCTCTGCCCGAAGAAGATTGGCCTCTTGGCCATGCAAAAATAAGCCCGTGTCGTCTGCAAACTCAGCATCAAGCAGGTCCTCTCAAACCAACCTCCTCTGCCGTCAAATACATGCTCATAGCCTCCACAAAGAAGAGAAAAAGAAAAGGGGCGAGGGGACACCCCTGTCGGATTGATCTGGTCAGCTCAAAACTCGCAGAGATATGCCATCAGATCGACTCTCACATAGAGCTTTTGAGGCATCCACGCAGCTCGCAGAGAGTGGAGATAGGAGATCATGGTATTCACAGATGATACAGTGGCTCACTCAACATGGTCTTGACATAGATCACCTGCCACCTTTCCAGTATGATATACATGCACACCACATCCAGCTCTCTCACAGTGAGAGGAACAGAGTCCTTCGGCAAGATTTATGGTAGCGATACACTCAAGAGACTTGGATTACACCCAGTCAACCTCTACCGCCGAAGATGCTATACTATAGAGATCAGTTTATGCGTATCTCAGCGGATGTATTCATACAGAGACCTGGATACATGGATGTGTACATGCCTCACAAAGCCCGAGTGGCGATTGGCTAGCTCAGAGTGTCATCACACCAGCTTGAGATTGAGGCAGGTAGGGCAGCACGGATCCCCAGAGCAAAGAGGATGTGCAGACTGTGCCAGGAGGAGGTTGAGAGTGAGGAACATTATGTATGCAGATGCAGAGCATATAGTGTCATTAGAGAGAGATACACCACCATCTTCAGTGGGCATCCCTCACTCCGCCAGATCATGGAGTCCGCAGACCAGTGCAAATTTGGCCAGTTCTTGTTAGAGAGACAGCGCCACAAAGAGAGACTGATACGGGCTCATACCACAGGGAGAGGCGGGCGACAACTCCAGCTCACTGATTTCTTCCAGAGATCTATCCCAGTGCCTACCCTGACACAGGAGGAGGTTACACTTCAGCGCGCTGCGGACCTCCGAGCCAGACGGAGACCGAGAGCATCACGCTACCAGACTCCCAGACTACATCAGACAAAGATCACAGAGATACGGACTCGACATTAGCACCATATCCAGGAGCGGGTAGCTCACTTACACTCACACCCGGAGATCATGCTCCGAGGTATTTTTGACTCACCATCGCCTATGTATCACATATTACACCCCCATTATGGTACTGGTTGGAGCTAGACAGATCTGCATTGCATTCTTGTATACCCTACGCATATAGGTTGCATATTGAGCCTCTAGCAGTAGTGCTCCATCCATCACACCCCCCCACTAGCTCAGTACTTTCATAGTTTATTTCATGTTCATTTTGTTCTTTTTTTTCTAGACATCCACAAGACATTGACAGTTGTACATTGATTTGTCTCATAGGTCGAGTTCGGCCTCTAGTAGACGTTAATACGGCATGGGAGACGTCCAGTCAGAGTACTCACCATGGAGGACATTGAGGATATCCGCCATCGACTGATGAGAGACATCTTTGGATAGTGATGTGTATGATGCTTACCTTTGTTGCTGGAGTTTTCCTCCGAGTGGAGAAATTGTACGTTATGATGCTCTCACGCGTGATCAAGAGAAAGCCATCAGTGTCACATGCCGTAGTATTGGCTGAGTTCGGATCAGCCCCTCTCGTCGTGGATGCCTTGTTCCACGCAGTCACATACATAATATAGCACATCTACACACTATATAAACATCGCCTCCCACGATTGCCCTTGCAGTCCTCTAGACAGCTGGAAGAAGATGGACTGCCTCTCTCCCTTTGAGTACAGCTTGGACTCTCCCTTTCTTGATCTCTCACCGCAGAAGATCAACCGCATCATCCGTCTAGATCTAGCTAGACTTCATACGCACCAGACATGGATATCCCTACGCCAAGCTTTTTGCAAAGCTTCACTTCCGCACAGAGCATTTCCTAAGGGTCTCTAGGGATGGTTTCACTGAGAGGCCTAGTTATCTCCACAGACACATGTCCCACACCATGAGGATTGCTATTTGTCAACTGAGGGTGTCTTCACACAGCTTGTCACATGCAGAAGCTCCGGGAGTCTTCTTTCAGCCCTAAATACCATCTTGGAATATGCTGATGCAAAACGCATACAGAAGAGAGAGAAGAGAGAGAGAGAGAGAGAGAGAGAACCGAGTCCGACAGGAGAATATTCCCTTCTTGCGCTGGTCGACAACCCTCCTATGTTCTCCACAAGTCTTTCCCTGCCCACTCAAGCAGCACATACTCCAAAATCAGGTTCCAAAACTAGTTCTTTATCTCCTACCTTTCAGGAAATAGCCCTAGGTTAAGCCTGCACATGACATCCCCCTCTACTAAACTTGCTAAGGTATCGTAAGGGTACAAGAACTAGTCGGCAGGTTGCTTAGGAAACTACAGGCATCGTCAGTAGCATATGGATTTTTGTACGACTTTTCTACTGGCCAACAGGTCGGCCAGTTGTGGACTTCTCTTGAGGCCTATAAAAGGCTTTGCCAAAGAACCTTTGGATCATCTTCCCTTACTTGAGGCTAGGTCTAGACATAGGACCCTTGAGGTCATATATTAGGTGTTTGCTACCTTTTCATGGGCATGCCTAGGGCTGCCAAGAACTATGTACCTTTTTGTACTATATGAATATACTGAAAATACAGCTATGTCTCTCTTTTATCCATCTCTTCTTTGCGTTTTGCATCTATGTGTTCCTATGAAAGGTGTTTGGTACTGAATGAAGACACAAAGCTTCTGCGCATGTGACAACTACATAGGCTTGGTTGAAGAAGCTCTTGAATGTCAAGACCTATACAATTAGATTTGATCACCTGGCCTTGTATGCCATACTTATGCCGAGAGGGAAAAACTCAGAGTGACAAGTGTCACATAAAAATGATGGAAAGCAAACTAGTATGACTAGGCTATTGCCAGTATGGTAGACTATTAAAGACCTTTGTCTAGTGACTTGGGTACTATATCCTCTTTTGACTGCTGAGTGGCTTGGAAGGAAGGACCTCTTTTCCTTGCTCCCTTGCGCCCAATCACCATCACAATCTCCTACACACCTATACGGACTCTTGTATGGAATCTGTATGGCCAGTACAGATATGTACATAGCTGTACGACCAGCTGTTAGAAACCCTAATATGCTGCCAAAAACACTAAAATTCAGTTTTTTGTGTTTCATTCACACGGAAACCAGCAAAACAGATTGAAGCTGGTGTCTATCACATGCACGCCCGTGCCATGGCTAAACCTCAGCATGGACATCATTAGTCCCTGATTAATCATCAGTTAAGTCAGCATTTAGGTCATCAGCAGTAGCATAATTACCATCAGTATTAGCATCAGCAGCCTCATCATCATCAGCATCATCATCATCATCTTCAGCAGCATAAGCACCTGTGGGCAGCCAGCAGCAGCCAGCATGGGGTCCTATGCAGCCAGTCGACAGCAGCCATGTGGAGGCCAGCAGAAAGGGGGGCAAAGCACAGCATTTAAAGTCAAGAAACCATCATGAATACTTGTCCAGACCTGGCCAACAGTCTCTGCTACTTGCTACTGGCCGACCAGCACTCCCCGCATATATAAATACGTTCGGTCATTATTCAGCACTCATAAGTCATTCATTCATCTATCCATCATAGAAGTTACCAGTAAAAGTGTATGTAGGGCCAAAGGTCAACCCCTTTGGAGCTGACCAAGAGCCTCAGCCATGTACATTCATAAGCAACCTTTTTGTACCATATTAAATACACAAAAAACCTGAGACCAATCTCTCTTCTTCTCTCTCCTTTGTCTTAATCATGTTTATTCAGCATCTTGTTCTTAATCAGGCTTAGGGTTGTGGATTAGTACAACAAAGGCTACCGCACATGCAACATTGATATCAGAGCATTCAGGCTCAGCCCACTAAGCAAAGTCCCAAGGATGGTGCACAATTCCAGCAAAAGAAAGCAACACACACGGTGGCAAATGGAGTGGTTTGCAACATCGAAGCTAGAGAAAGCATTCCCTGAGGGTATGTACGCATAACCAGTACATCATTAAGCTCTCACATCAATTCCAAATGCTTGGCGACAGGCATGATTAGTTCCGGCAGGTAACCCACCACTGAGTTAAGGGAAAGGGATAGCGAACACGGGGACAACAGAGGAACAGATACTCAGACTTCAGTTCTTCAACAAGACTTGGAAGTGGAGATCAGAAGTGGAAGGTGTTCGACAAAAATATCAGTCAAAGTCAAAGTCAATTAAAGTAGCAAGTCAAAGTCAAAGTCAGAGTCACTAGTCCAAGAAGGAAGGATGACAGAGTGTCCACCACGTCATCAAGTTTAGCAAGAGGGGATGTCACGTGCACGCCCGTGCCATGGCTAAACTGTTAGCACATTCATCCCCAGTTTCTGCCCATTTTTGGTGTCCTTTTGGTCCCTTTTGTATGGCCCTTGATTGTGGGCTGGCCACCCCTTTTTTCCATATTTTTCTAGGATTTTTCCCAACCCATTTGGTATTTTACCAGTCGGCCATCTCCTCTGCTCCAGTCGGCCAGCATATTCAGCCCCAGTCGGCCAGCACTACCCACCTATAAATAGGTGCGGCTAGCCTCTCACTTTTCATTCAGTCTTGTACATATTTTGCTCCCTCACTTATGAGACTTCTTGTGTCTCTTGCTTGGGACTGTTTTGCTTCAGTATACTCAGCATAGTTGTTCCATATCTCTCTCTCTCTCCTGCACTCTCTATACGGCACACTCTAGTGCCCCTTTGCTTCTACTCTGTGCACTCTTTCATGGTATCATCACTCCCGGTTCAGCGAATCCTCTGCTGCCCTAGATTCAGCCCTATTTTCAGCACCCTCTCCTCTGCGTTTTTCTCAGATTTGCAGCCTCTTTGTTGCTGCGTTTTCTGGACAGCATCTGCTGATCACTTCCTCTTCAGATTGGCTTCATCGCTTGCAGCCATCAGGAAATTTTCTGATCAGCGTTTCATTTCACGTGGAGTTTGGACATAGTCGGCCTGTTTTTTCAGGACAGCAGCCCTTTCCTGGCTGCGTTTTACCTCTCCGGTGGTCATTCCCTTTTGCAGAGGGGGTTTGTGGTGTTTCAGGCTTTGGTGGCACCCTTGGTACCTGTGGAGGACACTTCTTCTTTTGAGATTGTGCATATTTCTAAGATTGAGCCCAAGCTTTTGTGATGGCTGCTCCGACTTCTTTTCATATGTTCTCTGAGTCTGCAAAGTTGGATGGTTCCAACTACACCCTGTGGAAGGTGAAGGTGAAATCAGCCTTACGTGGCGTGGATCTTTCGGATTGGCTTGTTTCTCCAGCCAATGCCACCCCTCCCACCCTTGCTTCCGGTGGTGTGACTCAGGCACATATTGATACTTGGCAGGCGAATGATCATCGCGTTTTCTCCTGTCTGATGTTGAACTGTCAGGATTCTGTTCTCTCACATGTGCGTACAGCAGATGCTGCACATGAAGTTTGGAAGGCTTTTGCATATCTCTAGGATTTTGTTCTCTCATGTGCGTACAGCAGATGCTGCACATGAAGTTTGGAAGGCTTTTGCAGATCTCTACGAGATTAAATCTCCAGGTCGGATTTTGGAGTTGGAAAAGCAACTTATGAACTTATCAGTTTCTGTCTTTCCATCTTTATCTGCTTTCATCTCGAAGATGAAAGATCTTCGGGACGAGCTTGTTGTTTGTGGCGAGGACATCTCTACAGAGGACATGGCTATTCGGCTTCTCTCCAAGCTTCCAGAGAGGTTTGATGCATATTTTCAGTCTCTTGTTTCTTCTCCTCGTCCTGTTCCAGTTACGTGGGAGGAAGTTCTCCCCTCCAATATGCAGATTGAGTCTCACTTTGAGGAGCGGACTAGCACCTCTGGTGGCCCTGATGGAGCTTTGGCAACGCGAGATAAACGGAAGAATGAACAAAAGAAAGGGAAAGGGGGTTCTGACAAGAACTCCAAGGATTCCGACAAGGATAAAGACAACATCAAATCTTCTAGAACAAGGACATTGAATGTCATTATTGTGGCAAGAAGGGTCATAAATCACCCCAATGTCACAAGAAGAAGCGGGATGAAGCAGCAAAGAACTCTCCCTCTATAGCGGTGTCTCAGACCAAGAAGGATGATGGCATCCTTCTATTAGCAGGTACTCGTCGTATACTTGCTCTTGTGACTTCTCAGTCACGGTCGTGGATTGTGGATAGCGGTGCTACTGCTCACATGACACCCCATCGAGATTGGTTCGAGGACTTCATTGCCAGGTTGGGCGACATCACTTTGGGTGATTCTTCTTCCGTGCCAGTACATGGTCATGGCACCATCCCCATCTTCCGCTCTTCTGAGGACAAGAGGTACTTCTCTGACATCCTCTATATTCCAGATTTGGCTTTTAACCTTTTGTCAGTGAGTGCTCTTACAGCTCAGGGTGCCAAGGTGATCTTTTCTCGTTATGACATTACCATTCGTGATAAGGCGACTGGTAGCATCTTGGCTCAGGGAGTCCAGAATAGTGGTCTGTACAAGTTGATCGCTCTAGTGGTCTGTACAAGTTGATCGCTCTACTTTCTTCTAGTGCCTTCTTCTGCTCTTTGGCATGCTCGGTTTGGCCATTTGAGCTATCAGCTTCTACAGCGAGCTTCGTGTTAGCACATTCATCCCCATTTTCTGCCCATTTCTGGTGCCCATTTGGTCCCTTTTGTATGGCCCTTGATTGTGGGCTGGCCACCTCTTTTTTCCATATTTTTCTAGGATTTTTCCTAGCTATTTTGGTATTTTACCAGTCAGCCAGCACATATGCATTCCTAGTCGGCCAACATACCTCAACTATAAATAGGTGGTGCTGGCCTCTCATTTCTCATTCAGATTGTACATATTTTGCTCCCTCACTTACGAGACTATCTATGTCTCTTGCTTGGGACTGTTTTGCTTCAGTATATTCAGCATAGTTGCTCCATATCTCTCTCTCTCTTGCACTCTCTATTCAGCACACTCTAGTGCCCCTTTGCTTCCGCTTGGTCCACTCTTTCATGGTATCATCGCTCCCGGTTCAGCGACTCCTCTGCTGCCCCAGATTCAGCCCTATTTTCAGCACCCTCTCCTCTGCGTTTTTCTCACATTTGCAATGTCATGTGCATGAAATGCCATGGACATTCTCAGAGATATTCTAGAAGGGGCAGCCAAGAAAAAGACCATTAGAATTAGGACATGGAGCACAGAGTGCTGTTTGGCAGTGTGAGACTTGGAGCAGGGGCATGGAAGGCATTGAAGGATGACCTGTCAACTGCGTTAGAATGCAAGAAAGGATAGTCGGCTGAGACGAGAGCTGTCGACTGTACAGGAACTGCTGTCGACTGCTTACAGGGTGGTCGGTTGAGCCAGAGGACGAGGTGGGCTGCAGGCGCATCATGACACATGAAGAAGCCCAGTCGGACAATATTTAAAAGCATTTATTGTACTGTACACTGGCCGACCAGCAGTCGGCCAATATGCCAAGTATTTCAAGAAGACTCTAAATAGGCAAGAGGTGCTCCTCAATGATTCATTCAACTCCATAAGAGTTGGGTCCTTAGGGTCCAAGTAGGGACTAGATTTTGGGTGATGTTCACCTTTTGTATGAAGGCAGCCTAGGGCTGCAGAGTTAGGTACCTTTTTGTACCATAGGAATATACTAAATTTCCAGTATTTCTCTCTCTCTCTCTCTCTCTACTCTCCCTTCTGTCTGTGTTTTTTGCATCAGCATGTTCTCAGTGGTGTTTAGGGCTGAAAGAAGACCCCCAGAGCTTCCGCATGTGCTGCCTCTTTGTTGCTGCGTTTTCTAGACAGCACCTGCTGATCACTTTCTCTTCAGATTGGCTTCATCGCTTGCAGCCATCAGGTAATTTTCTGATCAGCGTTTCATTCCACGTGGAGTTTATAGGCCGCCTGTTTTTTCAGGACAGCAGCCCTCTTCTGGCTGCGTGTTCCTCTCCGGTGGTCATTCCCTTTTGCAGAGGGGGTTTGTGGTGTTCGGGATTTGGTGGCACACTTGGTACCTGTGGAGGACACTTCTTCAGAGATTGTGCGTTTTCTTGAGGAGAGCCCAAGCTACAGTCCTTGTTGATGCCTTTCCCTCTTGCACCCTCTTACAGCATATTCCCAGGCCCTGTGTGGCTGCCTTTCCTCTCTATATCAAATCTGCATTTTTTGGTTCTCTTCTGGTGACCTCAAGGTTGGAGGTACAGTCGACAAAAGCTTCTGTGTTTTTTGCTACAGGAGGATATTTTCAGGTGCTGTCCAACCTCTTGAAGCGTTTTGGTGGGAGGAAGGGCCCTATATCAGCGTTTTCTAATTTGGACAGTTTTATCTTGTGAGGGTTGGTCCTATTGATTGGATCAATGATGACAGCTTCAGATTTGGCTCATGTACCACTCTCTTGTTATTTCCTAGATGAGGCAAACAAGTTGGATGGTGGTAACTTTCAGTCATGGAAGGTGCAGGTTACTTCTATTCTCAGGAAGTATGGTTTGCTGGAGTTTCTCTCGTACAAGAATCGGTGCTTGCCAGACCTTGCCTCTGTGGAGGATGTGTGTCGGTGGAGGAAGACTGACGGACAGATCTATGGCTTTCTCCTCCTGAATTGTCAGGATTCGGTTCTTTGACACTTCATCTATGCTCCTGATGATGCTTCTACTTTCTCTGTGTGGCAGTTGCTTTGTGACCTGTATGGTGATGCCAGTGATCACAGATGGTTCCTACTTCTGGGTGCTATGCAGCCAGTGATCTTGTGGATACTTCTTTTGGAGATGTTCCTGCAACGAAGGAAAGTGGGCTAGTTTTGCTCATTGCATTTGAGGAGTTTGTTTCTCCTATTGCCTTGCCTTCAGTTTCTGTGCATACTTCTCCTTGCCAAGATGATATCTCTGGTAATGTTTTTGAGGAAGACAGCGGGCTATCTTTGCTCACAGCTTCTGAGGGGGATTTTTCTCCTATTGCTTCGCCTCTGATTCTTTCTTCGTCAACCAGTGACCAGGATGTGTTGCTAGTCCCTTTGCCTTCTATGGAGGAGCCTGCTTCTACGCTATGTGATCCTATTGAGGAGGCTACTACTACTTCAGTTACCACTACAGTGAATGTTCCTCTTTCCCTTACTCTATGTGACGATTTTGGATTGTGGTCAAGTGTGTCCGTGACTATGCCTGAGGTACACTGGTACTTCTAGGGATTGAAGGATTGGGATTTGGATTTGGTTGGGCCTGGGGAGTCCCGACATCAGTTTTCAGAGGGGCCAGTTGAGTTCTTACATCTGGCAATGCCGACCTTCAAGGAGGGTGCTATTGTAGAGCATTTGGCTACTCTTGGTACAGAGTTGGAGCAGATGGACTCTATTTCTTTTGAGGGTATTATCTTCTTGGAGCTTCAGGCTTCTAGGGATTCCTGTGACACTGTGTTTTCATTTGGGTTTGGCACCAATATTTTGAGCAACACGACGCAACCTACATGGTTGTTCTCTTCTAGAAAAGCAGTGTACGTGGCAGCTTGTTCTATTGCTTTTGTAGCTGAATTGCTGTGGAGATTGCTTGTGGAGCTTTCCTAGTACCTGTTGTTGCTGCATTCTTTTGTCTTTGACAGAGGACGACTTCTTCGGCTTCTCGGAGTATGTTCAGCATCTGGTGCTGAGAGGGGGTGTTAGCACATTCATCCCCAGTTTCTGCCCATTTGGTCCCTTTTGTATGGCCCTTGATTGTGAGCTAGCCACCCCTTTTTTTCGTATTTTTCTAGGATTTTTCCCAGCTGTTTTGGTATTTTACCAGTCGGCCAGCATACCTCACCTATAAATAGGTGGTGCTGGCCTCTCATTTCTCATTCAGTCTTGTACATATTTTGCTCCCTCACTTATGAGACTATCTGTGTCTCTTGCTTCGGACTTTTGCTTCAGTACATTCAGCATAGTTGCTCCATATCTCTCTCTCTCTTGCACTCTCTATTCAGCACACTCTAGTGCCCCTTTGCTTCCGCTCTGTGCACTCTTTCACTTCGAAGGATGGGTTGGTTGAGGGTTTACCGACCATCAAGGCTCCATCTTCTGCTTGTTCCTCTTGTTTACAGGGGAAGCAACACCGAGCCGCCTTTCCGAAGGAGGCGACACACAGATCTTCGACATCACTTGCTCTCATTCATGCAGACTTATGTGGTCCTATGAGTACCGCGTCTTTGAGTAAGGCGTTGTACATGCTCGTGATGGTGGATGATTTTTCCACATATACTTGGGTTTTCTTTATGAAGACCAAGGATGAGGCTTTTCAGCACTTCTGTGATTGGAGAGTTGAGGTGGAAAAAGAGACCGGTCATTCGGTCAAGGCTCTCAGGACCGACAAAGGGAGTGAGTTTACATCCCAAGAGTTTCAGCAATATTGCAAGACCCATGGCATTCGGAGACAACTTACTACAACACATACTCCATCACAGAATGGAGTTGCAAAGAGGAAGAATAGGACCATTATTTTAACACGCGGAAGCTCTGGGGGTCTTCTTTCAGCCCTAAACACCATTGGAAACCATCTGATGCAAAACGCACACATGAAGAGAGAGTAGAGAGAGTGATGTGCTGGAAATTCAGTATATTACTATAGTACAAAAAGGTACTCTTCTACAACCCTAGGCTATCTTCATAAAAGGGTGATAAACACCAAAATTTTGGTCCCATCTTGGACCCTAAGGGACTCAATCCCTAGAGGATTGAATAGTTCTATCTATGAGCACTGTGCCTTTTATAGTGGTCTTGGACACTTGGTATACTGGCCGACTGCTGGTCAGCCAGTCATTTATGCTTCAAATGCCCCTTCAGCGTTGCCCGACTGGTGTTCTTCTTTGATCGTGATGCGCCAACTGCCACCCTGTCCTCTGGAGCGCCTGCAGCCGCCTTGCCCCTCTAGTACAGCCGACAACACCTGTATGCAGCCGACAGCACCAAGTCATGCAGCCGACAGAGTATCCACGTCCTTCTCCAAGTCCAACCTTGGCCCCAAAACTGTAGCATGCTCTAAACTCTGGTCCTTTTCTGGCTGCCCCTGCTGGACTAGCTAAGGAACTTGTCCATGGGCATATGTGCACATGACAATTATGGAGATGGCCCGTGCTATGCTTGAGCATTCTTCATCACCTCGACGTTTCTGGGCTGAGGCGGCTTCCACTGCTGTCTACATTCAAAACAAGTCTCCTACTGCTGCTCTTCCCAATAAAAGCATCGCTCCAAGTTGGACTCGAAGTCTCAGTACATGACTTTTCTCGGATACAACACTGTGTCCAAGGCATATCATCTTTATGATCCTCAGGCCGGCAAAGTTGTTGTGAGCCGTGATGTAGTGTTCAACGAGACTCCTACATCTTCAGAGGGGGGGGGGGGGGGAGGGGACCTTCTTCCTCCACCTCCGTCTCCGCCTTCTCCTCCTCCCGCTGCTTCTGTTCCGCCTCTAGCTGTGGATTCTCAGTCAGATGATGATGACTCTGCTCCTCCTCCAGTGAGTTCGAGCAGATCTGTGCCTGGATGGTATTATCAAATAGTTCGTGATTCTGGGTTACGTGAGCTTCCTTCAGCTCCTCCGTCTGGTTCTCTCCGACGTTCTTCCAGAGTTACAGGGAAACATGTTTGTTAATTATGCTCTTATGTCCTCTATCATTAATGGTCCTTCTGATCCCACTTCTGTGGACGAGGCTTTTTCACATGAGCCTTGGCATCGTGCTATGCAAGCAAAGCTGGATGCTATTGAACGGAATGGCACTTGGATTTTGGTGCCTAGGCCACTGCAGCATAAAGTGATTGGTGTGCGTTGGATCTTCAAATCGAAGTTTCGAGCTGATGGCAGCTTGGACAAGCACAAGGCGAGGTTGGTTGCCAAGGGTTATACTCGGTGCCCTGGAGTCGACTTCGATGAGACCTTCGCTCCGACGGCCCGGATGACTACCATTCGCACCGTTCTTGCTCTTGCAGGGCATCATAGATGGCCCGTTTTCCAGATGGACATCAAGGCAAACAGGATAAGGTGTACCGGCTAAAGAAGGCTTTATATGGTCTGAAGCAGGCTCCGTGGGCTTGGTACCAGCGTATTGATGAGTTCTTTCAGAAGCTCGGCTTGCGCCGTTCTCATGCAGATTCGAACCTCTATATCCTCCTTGAGAGGGGGTTGATTGTTATCATTGTGTTCTATGTTGATGACCTCATCTTTAAACGTTCTTATTCTGTGAGGATCCGTTCTGTCATGGATGCTTTGGAGACAGAGTTTGAGATGACGGATCTTGGCCTTCTGCATTATTTTCTCGGCTTTGAGATTTGGCAAACCTCGAAGGGCATTTTCTTCTCTCAGCAGAAGTACACACGGGAGATTCTCGACAGATTTCAGATGATTGGATGCAGACCAGTATCTTCTCCTATGGATATTAGTGAGAAGCTTTCTCTACTTGATGCTTCTTCTGGGATTGATTAGGGACAGTATCGGGTTCTCGTCGGTTGTTTGGTTTGGTTGACCTACTCTCGATTGGACATATGTTTCACAGTCAATTTATTAAGTTCTTTCTCATCCAAACCCCGTCAGTAGCATTGGCGGTGTGCTCTCAGAGTTCTTCGGTACTTGCGTGGCACTCTAGACTTTGGCATCTTCTATGGCCAAGGTTGCACTCTTGTTGGATGGTCTGATTCAGATTGGGCTGGAGATCCAGATACTCGGCGTTCGACCACTAGTTGTGTTTTTACACTCGGGTCTAGAGCCATTTCATGGAGCAGTAAAAAGCAGCCTACTGTGGCGCTTTCCTCTACAGAGGTGGAGTACCGTGCGGTTTGTTATGCTCCATGTGAGGCGATATGGTTGCGAAGATTATTGGAGGAGCTCGGCTATCCTCCTACCAGATCTACTCGTCTTTGGTGTGACAATCAGAGTTGCATCACCATCGCCAAGAACCCTGTGTTTCATGCTCGTACGAAACACATTGAGATGCAGTATCACTATGTTCGTGAACGGGTTCTTGCTGGAGATTTGCGTTTGGAGTATTGTCCTTCAGTGGAGAATGAAGCAGATTTGTTCACCAAACCGGTTTCTCAGGCTTCCTTGGCTCCTCATCTTCGGCTTCTCGGAGTTTGTTCAGCATCTAGTGCTGAGAGGGGGTGTTAGCACATTCATCCCCAGTTTCTGGCCATTTCTAGTGTCCTTTTGGTCCCTTTTGTATGGCCCTTGATTGTGGGCTGGCCAACCTTTTTTTCCATATTTTTCTAGGATTTTTCCCAACCCATTGGTATTTTACCAGTCGGCCAACTCTTCTGCTCTAGTCGGCCAGCATATTCAGCCCCAGTCGGCCAGCACTAACCCCAGGTGGGACTGGCCTCTCACTTTTCATTCGGTCTTGTACATATTTTGCTCCCTCACTTATGAGACTTCTTGTGTCTCTTGCTTGGGATTGTTTTGCTTTAGTATATTCAGCATAGTTGCTCCATCTCTCTCTCTCTCTCTTGCACTCTCTATTCAGCACACTCTAGTGCCCCTTTGCTTCCGCTCTGTGTACTCTTTCATAAACCTTAGCATGAACATCATTAATCCTTGATTAATCAACAATTAAGTCAGCATTTAGGTCATCACCAGTAGCATAATTACCATCAATATTAGCCTCATCATCATCATCATCATCAACATCAACATCATCATCTTCAACAGCTTAACCAACAAAATAAGCATCATTGTGACACTTCATAATTTTGTATAAAAAATTTTCAAAAATTCATGTTGTAGAAAGTGTGTAGAATGCTTTGTTAGGACATCTAACGTGTTTTGACAAAATTTTGTGTTGCAAGAAATTTTTTTGGTTTTGGTCATTTTCAGGTAGTTGCCATTTTCATGGGTGATTTTTTATTAGGCTAGAGGTGGAATCAAGAGAAGTTTTGTGAGAGAGAGTTTTTCCATTTTGTACATAGAACAACTTTGCTCGAGTGAAAATTTTGTGATTCGCATCTTTTCACGTCCATTTGGTGACTCCAAAGTGGTTTTTGAGTGGTTTTGTGCTAAAAGTGTGCCTTGGTTTTCGTATCGAGACATTGCAGATCCTAAACGGAGGTCAAGGACAAAGATTTAGCCTCGAACGAACAAATACAAAGTCGAAGAGAAGGATGGAACATTCGAGATGAGCTATTGAGCATCCTCATCGGGTCACCGAGACACGAGCGGCACCATGAGAAAGGGCCGTTTTCTCGGTCTTTTAATGTAATCTCATGGGAATGAATGATGTCCGTGTGTGAAGGCGGCTTCCCGAACACGCTTTTCCAAAAAGGGACTACATCGCCAAAAATATGGCATTCGGTTCAAGAAAGCCCAAAAAAGGCTACTTTTGGGTTTTTGTGGAAAGAAGAGGAACTTAGAGAAAATAGAAGAAGAGTGCGAGTGCGAGTACAAGTGAGATAGCTCGGGGATGGTCGGGTGGTTTGAGCTCTTTTTTCCAAGAGTACTTCATATCAAATTGTTGTAAGAACTTTCTTAATTATATACAGAGTTGTTCTCTTACTGCCTCGAATATTTGTGCAAATTCTATTCTCTTTGAATTGTATTGTGATTTTTGAGCCGAAGCTTCACAATCATAGGCAGAGCATGGGACCCTTTCGACAGTCAGCAGCACCCAACATGGGATCCTATGCAGCCAATCGACAGCAGCCATGTGGAGGACAACAAAAAGGAGACAAAGCGCAGCATTTAAAGTCAAGAAAACATCATGAATACTTGTCCGGACCTAGCCGACAGCCTCTACTCTACTGGCCGACTAGCACTCCTAGCATATATAAATACATTCAATCATTATTCATCATTCTAAGTCATTCATTCATCAGTCCATCATAGAAGTTATCAGTAGAAGAGTATGTAGGACCAGAGGTCAACCCCTTTGGAGATGACCAAGGGGCTCAGCCATGTACATTCATAAGAAACCTTTTTGTACCATATGTTAGACATCATCCCCTACTTGCTGGCTTCCACTTTCTGCCCCAGATCTGCCTCAACTTTCTGCCCCAGATCTGCCTCAGTTTTCAGCACCTTCACATCTGCATTTTCTTCTCAGATCTACTGCTGGTCGGCTGGCTTCTTCCAGCACCTCTCCACTGCAAATTCAGGTCTTCCCTCACTGGTTTGATCTCTGAGATCCCCCTTTTTCAACTGTCGGCTGATCCTTTTCAGGGCTGCAGCATCTGTTTCGCTGCGTTTTCTTCCCTACAAGTGGCTTTGCAGTTTTTGGTGTTCTGAGTTGAGGATTGGTGGCTTCTGGTACCTATGGTGGACACTCCTTCCAAGATTGTGCATTTCGTTCTGAGATTGGGCCCAAGTTCTTGTGATGGCTGCCCCGACTACACTTCATATGTTCTCTGAGTCTGCAAAGTTGGATGGTTCCAACTACACTTTGTGGAAGGTGAAGGTGAAATCACCCTTGCGTGGCGTGGATCTCTGGGATTGGCTTGTTACACTTGCCAATGCCACCCCTCCCACCCTTGCTTCCGGTGGTATGGCTCAGGCACAGATTGATATTTGGCAGACAAATGATCATCGTGTTTTCTCTTTTCTGATGTTGAATTGTCAGGATTCTGTTCTCTCTCATGTGCGTACAGCAAACGCTGCACATGAAGTTTGGAAGGCATTTGGAGATCTTTACGAGATTAAGTCTCCGGGACGGATTTTGGCTTTGGAAAAACAACTTATGAACTTGTCAATTTCTGCCTTTCCGTCTTTATCTGCTTTCATCTCGAAGATGAAAGATCTTCGAGACGAGCTTGCTGTTTGTGGCAAGGATATCTCTACAGAGGATATGGCTATTCAGCTTCTCTCCAAGCTTCGAGAGAGGTTTGATGTTTATTTTCAGTCTCTTGTTTCTTCTCCTGGTCCTGTTCTAGTTACTTGGGAGGAAGTTCTCCCCTCCATTATGCAAATTGAGTCTCACTTTGAGGAGCGGACTGGCACCTCTGGTGGTTCTAAGGGAGCTTTGGCTACACGAGATAAAGGGAAGAATTAACAGAAGAAAGGGAAAGGGGGTTCTGACAAGAACTCCAAGGATAACGACAAGGATAAAGAAAAAGACAAAAGCAGATCTTCTAAAAACAAGGACATTGAGTGTCATTATTGTGGCAAGAAGGGTCATAAATCGCCCCAATGTCACAAGAAGAAGCGGGATGAAGAAGCAAAGAACTCTTCCTCTTACAAAAGCCTTGAAGTCATCCTCATGGGGGAGTTATGTGCCAACATTGTTGACATAGCAACATACTATCTATGTGCACATCATGTGGTTGAGTACTCTTATGTTGTTGGAGAATGTCCTTGATCTGAAGCTATCACAAGGATGGCACCATTTATGTGCACGGGGGTGCTTGGCTTTTTGAAGGTGCTATGATTTGTCTATGATTACCCCTTTGGATGCATTGGGGGGCCAACATGGGCACATGCGACTAAAATAGTACATATCGGGTAGTACAATTTCGATGGAAGATCATAAGGCATATGCAAAAACATGAAAAAGTAAAGTAATCCCACCAATGTGTGAGGAGTTGTCACCATCATAGGTTGGCTGTAATGAGCCCGGACAAACAATGGGGCTTTCTCACTACTTTGTTCACATTAACAAGTCTCTTAAAGTGTCGAGTTTGGACAACTTAACATACTATTCACTTAGCATAAAAATGAGAAGAGGCACACTGTGGGGCGAACATAGGACCACATAAGTCTGCATGAACAAGAGCAAGTGATGTCGAAGATCTGTGTCGTTCCCTTCAGAAAGGCGGCTCGGTGATGCTTCCCTTGTAAACAACAGGAACAAACAAAAGATGGAGCCTCAATGATCAGTAAACCCTCAACCAACCCATCCTTCGAAGCTCGCTGTAGAAGCTGATAGCTCAAATGGCCAAACCGAGCATGCCAAAGGGCTAAAGAAGAACCAGAAGAAAGCAAAGCAGTCAACTTGTACAAACCACTATCTTGAACTCCCTGAGCCAAGATGCTACCAGTCTCCTTATCTCACGAATGGTTATCTCATAACGAGAGATCACCTCCGCACCCTGAGCTGTAAGAGCACTCACTGACAAAAGGTTAAATGCCAAATCTAGAATATACTGAACGTCAGAGAAGTACCTCTTGTCCTCGGAGGAGCGGAAGATGGGGATGGTGCCATGTCCATGCACTGGCACGGAAGAAGAATCACCCAAAGTGATCTCACCTGTCTTGGTAGTGAAGTCCTCGAACCAATCTCGATGGGGTGTCATGTGAGCAGTAGCACCGCTATCCGCAATCCACGACCGCGATTGAGAAGTCACAAGAGCAAGTACACGACGAGTACCTACTAATAGAAGAAAACCATCATCCTTCTTGGTGTGTAGTTTAGTATGAGCTTTTTCTTTCCACATCCTCGTCTTTTGCGAATAAAATTGTTACGAAAGTAAAAGAAGAGATGAAGCAAGACTAGCATGAGACCATTAGTAGCATTTAGAGGTTAAGAAAGATTTGAGAGAAAACATCAATTCCAAAGTCATAGCCGAAATTAAGGAAAATGAACCAGGGCCATTGAAGGCTCTTCATATCCATATGGGCGGTTTACTAAGGATGGTACATGGGTGGAGACGAGGAGGTATCAACTACATTAAGCCGTGCTAAATATTAAATGCGAGCTAGTATTTGCCAAAGTTTCATAACAAGGTGATCATGATATAATCAATTATAGAATGGGCTTCTAAAACAATCAAACAAACTTAATGAATAGAAAAATGAGTCCCAATGTAATTCAATCATAAGAATGCAGCATAAATCCAAGACGGGGGACAATCTATGATGAGCGTAGAGCTCTCATTGAGGATTTTCATAAGTGCAACCCAAAACTAGAACAAAAACCAAACATATGATTGGTGACTATAAGTGATGCTTGGCATTGCAAATCTACTAGTTGATTAGTAGAATGTTTTCTTTTATTAGACAACAAATTTAGCTCAAGACCAACATGGTCTTTATGTTATGTATTGGGTCTCATAGGTCATTTTGGCCTTCTATTAACGTTAATTATTCTCTCTCTCTCTCTCTCTCTCTCTCTCTCTCTCTCTCTCTCTCTCTCTCATTCGTCGCCAATTCCGCCTCGCTGATTCGTTCGCCGCCACCTTCCTCTCCGATAGGCCTTGTGATTCCACCTCACTGATTCGCTTCACTGTTCGCCGCCGCCTCGCTATGCTGGCCCGCCTCCCTCTCCGCTAGGCTCAGTGCCACGCTTTCCCCACCCACCCTAGGCCCCCAAGGCAACAACATAACTCTCTCTCTCTCTCTCCTCCCTGCCTGTGGGAAGGACTGCAAAGTAATATGGAGGAATGGCCCCAAGTCTCCAAGAGAAACTCGAGGCCCTCGAGACGGCAATGAAGGCACTAATCAAGGAGAACAAGAAGACATCCGATTCCAACCTCAATGAGGTGGAGAACAAACTACACCGGCACATCATGGCTCTCGAAGCACGGGTCACGGACCTTGAACAAGAGAACACGGCACTCAAGGAGGAGGTGAGTGCATTGAAAGTGGAACCGGTAGCCATCAAGAATACTGAGAAGGAAGAAGGGGAGATCAATGACAACACTCACGGCCATCAAAGAAGAGATCTCCAAGGAGATCACAAAGGACATGGAGGGAAAACTCGAAGCCAAGCAGTCAGGATGGGTTGAGGTGGTGAAGAAGAACATCCGTAAAGAAGTGAGGGAGGAGACTCAAAGGGAAGAACACCAAATCATTCACACCACCATTGAGGAGGAGAAGATGAGGCATGCCCGCCGCCTCAACATTCAGTCACAGGTATAGCCGAGACACCCGACTCCACTCCCGAGAAAGATGGACAGCTTCTATGCATGAAGCTCGGCTACAGGGAAGAGGACCCTCTCCCCTTCACCAAAGCATGGAGAGCCGGGAAAGACTCAACACCCAAGCAAGCCCTCATCTTACAGTTTGCAGGAGAGACGGTGAGGGTCACCTTCATGAGGAAGAGCGTCATACTACGAGGTTTAGAGGGAGCTCCTATTTTCTTGGATGATGATCTCACGAGGATGCAGCTTGAGCATAGGAGAGCTTGCATGCCACGAGTCTTACACGGGATGATGATCCCACGAGGATGCAGCTTGAGCATAGGAGAGCTTGCATGCCACGAGTCTTACACGCGAGGAGAGAAGGCAAGAAGGCCTTCTATCGAGATGGTCGAGTCATCACTGATGGCCGGCCCATGGATTAGCGGTTTGGGGCCTATGGGACACGGACCAGGCCACTGACAGAGATACACACGGCAGTATGGAATTGTAATGGTTCGCTATGGGTAGCCTGGACGACTGGAGCATGTTATGGTGGGGAGAGATCATACTTCTGACAGAGACACATCAGAGCCCAGAGAGAGGGCTACCTCAAGTAGAGGGATTCCAGTGGGAGTCAGCATACAGGAGGACCACACGCCAGGGTACCTCGAGAGGGTCGGGGGGGAGTGGCAGTTCTATTCAGACGGGAGCTACAGGGGAGACTAAGAGTGGTAGCATAGGATCCACAGGCCAGATACGTGTGGATCAGCTTACAGCTCTCACAGGACAGGGTTATATACATAGCCCTATGTTACATTCCTCCATCAGGATCCTCCTATGTCATTACAGAGGACATGCCACAGGAGGAGGAGACAGGAGCCTCGCCATACACTAGTCTGTCAGAGGAGATTATGCATTATTCTACACTAGGGGAAGTATTTCTTACGAGCGACTTCAATGCCCACACACAGAGCAGACAGTGTGAGGTGTATGACTATGATGACATGGAGATCCTCCACCCTGTGGATCCAGAGGAGATAGAGGCTAGTCGGGCATCAGAGGACACTGGACCAGACAGAGGACATTATGGAGACCACTTACTAGAGTTGGGAGCCAGGCATCGTCTCGTTATTTATAACGGGATGCTACACTGGCCGGGATCAGGAGGGCTGACATGCTTCCCACATGGGGGTCATACACGGACCGGAGGCACGGTGGTAGACTACATTATGGGATCTTTGGAGGCATCACAGCTTGTCACCTCATTCTCCATTCCACCTCGTCCTATTGAGGCAGTTCATACATACTTGGCACTTTCACTAGCCGGATCACCAGTATCACCAACCCCTCACATACCGACGCCACACACTACCATCTACTTCACACATGACATGGCAGACATATACACTGGCAGAGTAGAGGAAGGACTCCTACTCATGGATCCCCTGGCACCTATGGATACCATTACAGCCCAGCTGGCATCACTCCCAGAGCTTCCCACATCATGTCCACTCAGGAGAGCCTGCGAGATCTAGGACTATGCCCCAGAACAGATGATATGATGACGAGTGCAGAGCCCTATACTCACGGCTCCGCATACAGAGAGCCTTGGGAACCATCCCAGAGCAGGAGTCGAGGAGAGAGATGAGGAGACTTACTCGCCGCAAAAGGCGGGCCTTCGCAGAATACAGGAGCTAGAGATCTTTCATTTCTTCATGAGTAGAGATAGCCCTATCTCATGGCGGCACTTCAGAGAGCCCCGGACACCGACACCTATTGCAGACCCACAGACATGGCACACATGCAGAGGGCCTATACCACGCCCCACAGCAGCCACCTATACCTCAGCCACAGGAGCCTCGACCTACCACAGCTAGCTTCTTTACCCACTCGATGGTAAAGGAAGCTATCCGCCGCCTACAGCATGGACGGGCCGCCGACCATATGGGCCTGCAGGGTGAGCATCTCATATATGCAGTAGATTCTTTGGCTCCTTTTCTTGCACACCTGTTTAACAGGGCCCTAGCAGAGGGTTTGCCTACGGAGTGGACGATGCACACCATTGTGCCAATTCACAAAACAAGGGATATGCTCGATCCGAGCAACTACAGGACGGTTATGGTTGGCCACGTGTCTGCCAAACTCTATGGTGCAGTGTTGGAGCGAGAGCTTAGCTTATATGCTGAGCGAGCAGGTTTACGCTCATCAGGGCATGCAGGCTTCAGGAGAGCTTTCTCTACCACTGACCATGTATTCACTTTGAGATGTATAATTGATCAGGCCAGAGTGAGGAAGAGAAAGCTCTATTGCTACTTTGTGGATTTCCGCAAGGCATTTGACACAGTACCACGAGAGAGGCTCTTTCAGCGCCTGCAGTCTCTTGGCATACCCGCAAATAAGACATGGGGCATCTATGCATTATATGAACAGGTTTTTGGGCGAGTCAGATGTCCAGGAGGTATGTCCGAGACTATTGCCAGCACCATTGGTGTGAAGCAAGGATGCCCACTTTCCCCCACGCTATTTGGGTTATACATTGATGAGGTGGCTGACTTCATCACACGGGGAGGCGGAGATGGAGTTGATTTAGCAAGTACCTCAGTACATATTATGCTTTATGCTGATGATATTGTATTAGTGTCTGAGTCACTACATTTTTTCAGAGATCCATCCCACTCCCAGCCCCTACACGGCAGGGAATTACTCTCCAGAGAGCAGAGACACTCAGAGCCCGCAGGAGACGGAGGACACCTGGCTTTCGGACACCACGCCTATACCAGAGAGAGATTGTCACCAATTGACCGACCATTTGGTCCATCTCCAGATTTGTGTCTCGTTCACTTGAGGCCAGGCCGGTGTCTCATGTGCAGAGGCCAGTATTTTTGCTTAACATGGACGGGAGCCAGACTGGTGCCACCCGTGTGTTAGCAGGATGGTGTCGTACGGATGGGAGCCAAACTGGTGCCACCCGTGTATGACCTGGACTGTGTTCTATCCATGGGATTGTCACTCCATGGAAGAGCCAGTATTTGTGCCGTCTCGCCTATGGGATTGTCACTCCATAGGGAGGCTCGTGCCTGGAACTGTGTTTTACCTATGGGACTATCACTCCATGGAAGACCACGATTTATGTTTTATGTCGAGCCATTTTTGTGCTCGACAGATATTTTTGTACTTGTTCCATGAACGGGAGATATGTCCATGATACTATTTGCACATGCACTCATGTTTTGCATGTTTGAAACTGTTTTCGCATGACTTGTATTTTTGTGTTTGCCTACTTGACGTGTTACTTATTGAGCGGGGACGCCCGCCAGTGAGTCCTGAAGTTTGCTCTGTCTTCTGGCGAGTTTTGTTGCATGTGAACAGGTGGTAAGTGTATTGCACTTGTTGGTGTAATAAGTTTTAATTCTAACCTTTTATTTTATAAGGTTGTATGTTCACATTTCATTAAAAGTGGGCACCCACATATGGGCCAAGGTGGGGAGCCACACTTAACCTTTTGTGTGTGTGGGGGTGGGTGCATGACCACCTACCCACACCACACTATGAAGCTCGCCGCCCCCATGCAAACTTGGGGAGCCGGCCGGCTGTGGTCGTGGAGCTCCCCTCCAACACCTTCAAAAGATGGCGACCACCCTTCTGCTCTGGACACACACGATCGTACGCTTCCATCTCCACCACCTCAGCAGCCGGCAACTCTATTCCTCCACGCCTCTTTAGGTTGCGCTACTTTTCCTCTTCAGACTGGCTGCTAAGCGACTCCATAGGCGGCTGTGTTCTGCATACAAGCGACGGCTGTGCTCTGCAAATTGGAGCCTCCTCCACTTCAGAACTGCTGCGCCTCCTCCTCTCATCAGGCTGCGCTTCTGCTCCTCTCAGGCTGCGAATGCCCCTCCTCCAGCAAGCTACGCTGCCTCTTGCAAGCGACTGTGTGCTCACCTCCAGCGGGTGGCTGTTCTCTCTGCACTACAGGCGGCACAGGCTGCAGCCATGCGTCTCCTATCCATCAAGCGGCTACACCACAGGCTGACGGCTGCTCATCCATCTCCTCAGGCGGCTATGCCCTATGCAGGTGGCTGCGCCTGTTCTCCAGCCAGCTGCCCACTCCTACCGACGGCTGTGTGCCATCCTCTAGCAGGCGACTGCCTACTCAGCATAGCAGCTGTGCGCTCCATCTCCAGTAAGGCTACGCATCACCACTTGGTGGCGACTGTGCGCTCCATCTCCAGCAGGCTGCACATCACCACTTGCAGGCGGTTGTGAGTTCTCTCCAGCAGGCTGTGCTCTGCAGCCAGGCGGCTCCTCTTCAGATAGGCTACTACTACTCCTCCTCCTCCTCCACAGAAGGCGGCTGTGTCCTACACAGCAGGTGGTCGTTCTCCTTTACATAG
This sequence comes from Cibotium barometz, assembly GCF_041138505.1. Lineage (NCBI taxonomy): Eukaryota > Viridiplantae > Streptophyta > Polypodiopsida > Cyatheales > Cibotiaceae > Cibotium > Cibotium barometz. Next base: position 36,182,097 of record NC_141057.1, on the reverse strand, counting down.
GCGACATCTTCCTTCTTCAGATAGGCTACACCTTTTCCACAAGCAGCTACCCCTCATCCTCCTCGACAGGCTGCTGTGTCTTGGTGTCTACCACTAGTAGCTGCACACAGACACTTTCGGGTATTGGTCTTCCATCTGCGAGCTACAAGTAAGTGCATTCAAATTTAAAGTAAAGAACTTTGTTGTAAATCTGATAAAGAATTCTCTCTCCAGCTAACACCCGTTCAGTGCCGGGTAGTCCAAGCTTTTGGAGAACCACGGTCCAAAGGTGCTGAGATCGGGAGAGCCAGGCATTAGTACAAGAGCACCTGTTTGTGCATGGTCTTGGAACACCAGTGTGGCACTCTCCGCGGAGTCTAGTGAAGGCACAGGACCGTAGAGATTGGACCACTCAAGTGGTCGCTCTCCTTCGAACATCTACTTCGAGCCTCTTGTTTGGTACTGTATTCATTTTGTACATGGACATCATCTGGTTCATTGAACCCATGGAGCATTGTATTTGTTAAATACTCCCAATAATATATCATATATTGAGGGGGGGGTCGGCCCGTTCCGGCCCCAATGCTGGTGTCCATCTATTTCATTTTATTTCAAAATTCAGTAGTTGTTAAGTTGTCCATTCCAAATTGTGATATTAAGTTGTGCTATTACGCGTGTGGGTGTCCAACGGAGTCTATTCCCACTTGATGGGATCGGTTTCAGAGATGACAGAGATCAGAGCTCAGTTTCACAGAGAGGGTGCGGAGCGACTGGCTCGCTTCAGAGCAGACCCAGGCATGTTCTTCAGGGAGCTGTGGACACCCCGGGAGCTGTGGACACCCCGGGAGCTGTGGACACCCCCTTCATTGATGTATACCATTTTATACCCCCAGTTTGGTACAGGATGGAGCTAGCTAGGTTGCATATCATGATTGTATACTCCATGCATATAGCTTTGCATTCTCCTAGTAGTACCTCCCCCACTCATTGTACTTATTGCACACCCAGATTCAGCTTTTTAGTTCATTTTGTTGGGATGACAGAGGATACCCCCTACAGGTACACCGATTTGTCTCATAGGCCAAGTTCGGTCTTTTGGAAAACGTTAATAAAATCTCTCTCTCTCTCTCTCTCTCTCTCTCTCTCTCTCTCTCTCTCTATATATATATATATATATATGTATGTATGTATGTATGTATGTATGTATGTATGTATGTATGTAAGTAAGTAAGTAAGTAAGTAAGTAAGTAAGTAAGTAAGTAAGTAAGTAAGTAAGTAAGTAAGTACTGTAACCATGTATGTATGTAATATACTAATATATGAATGTATGAAACGTATGTAATGTATATATGTATGTGTATGTAAAATGTATGTATAAAACGTATGTATTGTATATATGTATGTGTATGTAAAATGTATGTATGGTATTTATGTGCACCCGTGCTTTTTTCTTCCTTCCTTCCTTCCTTCCTTCCTTTCTTTTTGTGTGTGTGTGTGTGTATATGTGTGTTTAGCCACAAAGTAATTAAGCACGAAAACTATAAAGGAAAACTATAATATCCTCTGTTATCCCAACGAAAATCAAGAAATAAGATAATGGAAAATGAATATCAGAAGATATATAGACACTTACAGCTTCAAATTGATTTTCCACTAGCTTGGCTTCGAAGTCAGGGGGGATGAGTACAGTGTGTTTGCGGTAGGTGTAGGGCACGATCTCTTGATGGGAGGCATAGATGAGGGTACAGAAGCCACCTACAGTGATGAGGATGATGGTGTACATTCTGGCTCTGTTTTTCCCATGGGGAGCTCCGAATCCCCTTCTCTGGAAATGCTCATAGCCGCGCGAGTCCACATGGTAGAAGCGGCACCCTTGCGAAACCCTAAGGCCCTTCGAGGGCACTATCCTGTTAAAACCGCCATTAATGTTTGCAAACTGCCTTGTGAGCACCGCGAAGCCAGCAAATCTAAAGTTTGCCGATTCCCTTAATCTAGGATTCGCAGACTCCCTGGCTGCAGCTGAGGAGAAGAAGCCTGCGCCAGATGAAAACTTTTTGGCTGTCTCTGATGAAGCTGTTTTTGCAGAAGAAAGAAGCTTGAAGAAATGCTTCCGCAAGCCCCGCGACATCTCTCAGATTTTCCGATGTGAAAGAAGAGCGGAATATGCGTGCGAAGAGGGCAAAGTTTATTTACACCAGTTCGTGGTAAATTAACTAATTAATGAAAAAAAAGATTTTTGAGTGCATATGTACCCAAAATGTTTTTTTCGCATTAATTAATTAGTTCGGGAGAATTTTATTGGTTTTTTTTTTAAGACGTAATTAGAAAGACTTGATTCTGGGGATTTATTTTTTCGTGTCATGTACCCGTACATATTTTGCTGGATTTTCTTTCATATACATGGCTGTTTAGCATTCATGGACGAGTTGCACTATCGAGGGCAACCATGCTCTCTCTCTCTTTCTCTATTAGCGTTCGTGACAAGCCATGCCTTGTTTGTTTCTCTCTCTCTGTTCGTTCCAGCAACCCAGCAGGGTGGGCGTGAAGGAGCACAGTCATTGGCGAAGATGTTAAAGCCATAACTAATAACCTGTAGTCTATGGTGGCTCTGTACACTGCCACACAGTATGCAGCGTGCTACGCCGAGGATTGCATTGGACGTGGAGGAGAGGGGGAGAGCGTAGGGCAGTGGGCGGGAGACATCGGTGTAAATTGCAGGGGTAGCCTTACAGTAGGCATTATTTAATTAATGCCACGTCGGTGCTCACTGAATATACCACATCAATAATTAACGCTTTTTTGAAGTGTGATATTAACACTTTTTTTGAAGTGTGATATTAACGCTTTTTTTGAAGTGTCTATTAATTAGTTGCCCGTATTAGACAGACTTGATTTTGGGGATTTTTTTCTTCGTGTCATGTACCCGTACATATTTCGCTGGATTTTTTTTTTGTATACATGACTGTTAACGTTCATGAGACAAGTTGCACTATCGAGGGCAGACATGCTCTCTCTCTCTCTGTGTTAGCGTTCGTGACAAGCCATGTGCTGTTTGTTTCTCTTTCTCTATTCGTTCCAGCAACCCAACAAGGTGGTGCTACGCTGAGGATTGCATAGGAGGTGGAGGAGAGGGGGAGAGTGTAGGCGGTGGAGAGGTTGTGAGCATAGGCAATGGACGCTAAGCACATGGAGAGCACGGGGAGATGTCATTGTAAATTGTAGGTGCCCACTGAAACAAGCGGGCAACTAATTAATAGACACTTCAAAAAAAAGTGTTAATATCACACTTCAAAAAAGCGTTAGGTACCCAAAATGTTTTTTTCGCATTAATTAATTTGTTTGGGAGGAGAAAAGACAAAAGGGTTGATTTCTAAGGTTCGAAATGTTTTTTTGCATTAATTAATTTGTTCGGGAGGAGAAAAGAAATAAGGATTGATTTCTAAGGTTTTATTGGTTTTTCTAAAAGACATAATTAGAAAGACTTGATTTTGGGGATTTTTTTTCTTTGTGTCATGTACCTGTACATATTTCATTGGATTTTCTTTTGTATATGTGGCTGTTAGCGTTCGTGTGACGAGTTGCACTATCAAGGGCAACCATGCTGTCAAGGCTTTCTCATTCCAACAACCCATTAGGGTGGGGCATAAAGGAGCACAATCTCATTGGCGGAGGTGTTAAAGCCATAACTGCGTAGAGAGCAAGGATTGATAACATGTAGTCTATAGTGGCTCTGTAGACTGCCACACAATACGCAGCATGCTACGTCGAGGATTGCATTGGAGGTGGAGAGTGTGAGGCGTGAGATTTTAGGGATTTCTATCCGGCCTCACATGGTGCTCTCGAGGTATGCTTGGACGCCCCGAATTCTTTGCATCTATATGGGAGTACCTTGAGGTGGAGTAATGTGGCCTAGCCTGACCTCTCCTACCTTCGTTTAGATACAAGACGGCTTGTGGGCAAGGGATCCCGTGCCGGATACCCACAAGTTATTTTCTCTCATCACTCTTGTGATCCCTTTGTAATCTTGTCGCATGTCGGCATTTTACCAATACAAGTTTTGGGTTGGAAGCCCGCATTTGGATGACACCGTTTTCCATTGTCGGTTGTATGTTTTTGGTCATAACTCCCTCATACAAACTCCGTTTTCGGAGTTCTAGTACTCAAAATGACCGGCTTGTCGTCCTCTTCGAGACGAGCTATAGGTCTTGGGGTGCAAGATTCAGCAAGTACTCTCTGTTTTCACTTTTGTACTGGATTTTCTAGTCCCGAGCGGGAACTCGCGCCCGCTCCGTGACACTTGGTATCAGAGCAGGAAACACCGCGTCGCGGTGAGTTTGGTCAAGACTTATGTCAAAAGGGAAGACCACGGAAGGTGGCTATCTGGACGCGGAAGAAGCCGCGAGGATTGAGGAGGAAGCAAGGCAAGAAAGACAGGCAGAACTTGACGCTGAAGTAACAGCTTGGATTCGACATGAAAGGCATAACAGACGTCTCGAGGCAAGGGCAGTAGATACTCGAGAACACCAAATGGATGACCCAAGGGATCTAGGGCCGAGCTGGCAAGATCACCAAAATGACAAACTCGACCGACTAGAAGGCATGTTGGCCTCCTTAGTCGATCAACTACACAAGAAGGATGGCAGCTGACCTTCATCGCCAAGACAAATGAGGTCGAGGTCCCCCTCCAGGCGTCAACACAGAAGACGGAATGACAAGAGGGACTCAGGGTCATCGAATGAGGGATACGGGAAGTATAAGCCGTTACCCTCGGAAAAGTATACTGGGCAAAGAGATTCGCTTGTGGTGACAAGGTGGATCCGTGAGAGGGAGGATTATCTCACCATGAACAAAGTATCTCATAAACACTGGATCCATGTGGCATCGCGACTGCTATCAGGGGATGCATACACTTGGTTTCTCGCAAGTGAGGCAAAGAGGCCGTGGACAAGGTGGGATGACTTTACCAAGGACATGGCCGAGTATTTCGTACCACGAAATGAAGTCTTCAGGGTACGGGATGAATGGTGTAATCTCAAACACGCAGATGGAAAACTGCGAGATTATATCAACAAATACAGACAACTTATGCTGCCCGGGGAGAAAACTCTGGGACAAGTATAAGCGGGACAAGGTCGAGTGGATTTATTATACCCCGAACCTATGGGAGCAACTCCGGGAATAGAAACTTTGTGCCGGGGAGGGGGACATCCCAATCGACCAATACAGGGAGATTTACCAATACCGCTAGGCGTCCTCTACCTCCCCCAACACGCCCATGCAGAGGTTGCGGAGGCAACCATTATGACAGTGAAAGCCCTCGTCGACCCGCACAAAGTCGGGTTACCACCGTTCAGGCCTAAGGGCAAGAAGATAATTATGAACGGATGGATCGACTCAGGATCACTCAGATTGAGGACGCAGAAACATCGTCTTGAGGACGAGGCGATAGCCCACCAAGGGTAGGCGTAGTGCAGGCAGTACCAAAATGCATGGCAGCACAGTTAGCGTCAGTGTAAAATGTTTATTTTGAGGCCAATGTGAATGGCCTGGAGCAAAACATCATGTTGGATACGGGAGCCACCCATAATTTCATCACCCCAAAATGCGCTAGGAAGCTGGGGGAGTGAAGGTGTGCGACTCCACTAAGATGTCAGTGTCGTTTGCACAGGGATAGGATGACAATGTAAAGATGGCATACAATGTACAGGTGCAGGCAGGCGCATGGAAAGCGTGGCTGGACTTTATAGTTGTGCCAATGGATACTTTCGAAGTGATTGTCGGGCTCACTTGGGTCGACAAATATCTCATCGCCTTTATGGGAAAAGGTGTAAATAACATGATATTGGATATGCAGGGTGCAGGAGTCAATGTGCCATGTATCCGTCCTCACTCGGGGGATAAAATGGTCAACAAGAACATTGGAAGCAAAAATCCAAAGCACTCCAATGTATGCAGCAGGGGCAAGTAATGCTCACACAGTAAAACAGATAGCCGTGGCAAGGCGCCGGAATGGTGCAGTGCAAAGCAGGCAAAGAGGGCAGCCAAGCAAGGGTGCCAAATACACTTATGCATAATGAAGGAACAGGATGCACATCCAACAAGATGCAAAATTGGCGAAGCAGAAATACACGAAGTGCTGAGGGAGTTCCAAGATGTCTTGCCCGAAAAATTGCCAACTGGGTTACCGCCAAAACGATCAGTAGATCACAAAATAGAACTCTTGCCAGGACATAGTCCTCCGGCTAAAGCTCCTTATAGGATGGACGCTACTAAGCTCAAGGAGCTCAAGGTTCAGTTAAAGGAACTGGCCGAAAACGGTATGGTGCGCTCCAGCAAGTCACCGTATGGTGCACTTGTGTTGTTTGTCACAAAGAAGGACGGGTCAGCCAGGTTATGCACCGATTACAGAGCTCTGAATAAAATTACTATCAAGAATCGTTACCCCGTACCAGTAATGGAGGAACTCTTAGATCAACTGGCGGGAGCAAAGTTCATGATCACTACCCCTTGCCTTAACCATATGTTGGAAATAGTCATCGAAGCAGAAGCATAAATCTTAGATAGATTCTCTAGATATCGACCCAGTCGACTAATACAAGACGGTGTTTGATATATGGAATGGAAAACATACATATATTGTTTCATGCCATTCGACTTGACTAATGCCCCCACCACCTTCCAATGCTTGATGTGTATAGCCTTCAAGGATCTCCTTTGAAAGATCTTGGAGATATTTATTGACAATGCATGCACTCCAAGTGAAATGAGCATCTTACTCATCTTTGGCAAACTCTACTACATCTCGTTAAACCCACTCAAATGTCTAAACATGGTGTTATTCTTGGGGACACGTCATCTCCAAGAATAGCATCTCCATGGATGAAAACAAGATCCACATGATCTTAGAGTTGCCACCACCTACTATCAACTATAAGGGGGTGCAAAGATTCATAGGGCACGTAGGGTATTACAAAAGAGTCATCTTAATGTATGGCGTATATGCTAGACCATTATATAAGCTATTGATTATCTTTGAATGGAAATACAAATGCCAATGGGCATACAAGAAACTAAAGAAGGCATTATCAAGCACACCCATCCTAAGATCCCCCAACTGGGAGATCTAATTTTCCATGTGCATATAGACTCTTTAGCCTTTGCTATTGGGCACAACCAAGGGAGCACAACATGGAATTCCCTGTGACCTTTGCTAGTCATCAACTTAATGATGCTAAGATCACAACTACACCACCATTAAAAGAGAGGGGTTAGCCATGGTATATGCCATGAATTCCTTGTGACCTTTGCTAGTCGTCAACTTAATGATGCTGAGATCACAACTACACCACCATTAAAAGAGAGGGGTTAGCCATGATATATGTCGTGAATATAGCTCATTATATATGCAATACAACAATTTTCTTGTTGAGAAACTACTATATTGTACATAACCTATGCTATATAGCTTAATATATTATATATATTAAGCTATATAGTTTCTCAACAATTTTCTTGTTGAGAAACTACTATATTGTACATAACCTATGCTATATAGCTTAATATATATAATATAGTAGTGTGCTCAATAATGCAAGCATTAAATTATGTACTTTATAGCACTCGTATAGTAACCAACACACTATGTATTATGTGTAGTGAGTTATATAGCACAAGGGACTCTAACATTGTGGTATATATCACAGTGTTATAGTGTCTTGGGCTATATAGCACAAGGGACCATAACATTATGCTATGTAGTACAATGTTTATAGTGCCTTGTGTTATGTACTATCCGTGCTATATAGCGCAAGGCAATGTAACATTATGTTATATATCACAATGTATATAGTTCCTTGTGCCGTGTACTATCTATGCTATATAGCACAAGACACTATAACAAAGTGTCACATAGCATAAGACCCCATAACAAAGTGCTATATATCACAATGTTATAGTGCCTTGTGCTATATAGCTCATTATAGTAATATTAAAGTGTTCTAGTTAAGCAAACTTTACATAGTGCACAACTTGATGTGGCTGAATATAATTTGGCACTCTTCTTGTGCTATATAGCACAATAATAGTTGATCCTTGTACTATATTACATTGTTTATATTATCTGTTTGCAAGTAAGGTTGATTTGCCACATGTATAGTATAATATGTGCTATAAAGTTATTTTATATATTATAATCTTTGCTATAAAGTTATGCTATATGGCACATGCTCACTTGGAATTATATGATATATAGCACATTGTCTGCTGTATATCGGAGTGTGTTACATAGTGTGGAGGTTGTGTGTTATAAAGGCATGCTATATAATATAAGGCTAGTACTATGAAGCCTACCAATATTGTAGTTTTTCTATTGAAAGCATCATTTTGCATTCAAAGTGCTATATAGCATAGTAATGTAATGCAAAGTGTTGAATGATGCATTATTTATGTTGCATATAGAAAGGGTTCTGCTATATTGTATACCATTAGAGGCATCAAGTTTATATTTTTGTTTCCTCTTGCTTATAACTATTGCAAGTTCTATTGGCACTCAAAATTTTTGATCAAGAAGGCATCCAGAGCTACTACATTTTGTGAAAGACTTGTACACAATGCGGTGTCTAGGGGGAAATACATGGCTGTACCCCTCCACCCATAGTGGGGTATGACCTTGACAATACAGTCATGGTTGGTCACTTAGCTAGTGGCTACAATGGGTGTGGGCAATGAAGTAGATGCATTTTCCTTGCCTTGTGGGTATTCTACCACCTATTATGCTTTGCACATATGGGTGTTGATGCCTGAGAGGGCTAGCTGCATGCTAGGTCTCTCAACTCCAAAGGTCAAATTAGAATCTAAGACCACTAGTAAGTTACACAATACCACCCTAAACCATACAATATGAATTTTTGCTTGTATTGTTGGTATAAATTCTCTCATGTTTTTGTGCAAACAATGTGGCATCGACATTCTTAAAGGAGGAAAAATAGGTGATCTAATGTCCATGCATGTCACTGGTTTGTAGTGGTTACTTTTTAGTTCTCATAGTATAGTGTTATATTGTAAATTCCAAACTTTTTGTATACATTTACAGAACAACTTTTGTATGTATGCCGTTCAAAGGTGGCCGTTCAAAGGTGGTGGTTGATAGAGTTCTAGAGGAGTGCACATTCACATTTAAGGACAATGAGTGAGTGAAGCATAGTCTAGTGTGGCTGAAGTAGTGAAGAAGATTGAACGCATGTCCAAAGAAGATGCCGATCTTGTTCAGCCTTCTCCAAAGCACACCCAGCCATCCCCAAAGAGCATACAGTTGGCCCTAAAGAGTACAGAGCCATCCCCCAAAGAGTTCCAAGGCATCCTCAAAGATGGCACAACCATCCCCAAAGAGTTTCAAGGCATCCCCAAAGATGGTACATCCATCCCTAAAGCAGTCCAAGCCATCACCAAAGAGTTCTAAGGCATCCCCAAAGATGGCACATCCCCAAAGCAATCTGAGCTATCACCATGCCTTAAAGGAGCTGAATAATTTGATGTTTTTATTTCTGAGTTTGTTAAGATTAAGAAGCCTAGTGCCAAACAAAAACTTGATCTTAATGGTAGGTTAACTAGGTCTTTACATATTCCTTGATGTTGTACTCAAGAATAACCACTTTTCCATGTAGCCTTTAGGAAATTTTGGATGTGTAATGGATTTCAGTCACTTTCACCACATCTTGTAAAAATTTTGGAGCTATGTGTATCTTGACACATGCCTAGTTATAATGGTTATTGTTAGAATGGTTTAGTTTTTATTTGTGGTGAAGTGATCCATTTTTGTACATGGGTGTTTACTCTTTAAAAAAAATTATAATTAGTGGTAATTTGCTCCATAATGAAAAACTGGATAACTATCTTAAATAGAAAATTTGTGCTACTATTGGTTTGCCATATATAGCACTGGTCTACTATACAATAGACCGGTTAGTTACAATAGACCGGTTAGTTACATTTAAGGACTATGCTAGTTGTTAGCTACTCTACATGTGGTAGGGGTTGCAGATGTCCGTCAAGTTCTAATTGTTAGGTGCACTTGATGTGGCACATGATGTGACATGTGTTTCTATCCATGTAAATTATAATTGTGTCCATAAGAAACTATGTCATGGAGAAAGCAAAATTAAAAATTTGAAATTAACAACAATTAACTGACACGTAGCTGGATCCATATGGGCATGGGCTAGACATGTGTACAATGAATCAATATCCCCGACACACAAGTGCACACTAATAATTACATGAAACAAGGATGGAGAAAAGAGTGGGTATTAAGATTCCATTCAAATCAAAGTTGAGGTACATATAGGAAGCAATGATGAGGAGACACCTTAGCTAATAAAATCTCAAGATGTCTCATATGGTATAGAGTTATAGATGGCCTGATTTATCTCAATAGACACTTGTACATTTTATCCACCATGGGCATGGGAAACTTATGGCCCTAACAAGGTGAGATAGGATGCACATGAGGTTTAACATTGAGCAAATAGTAATAACCACCATCATCTTTCTCTTCATACCACCAACTAGTAACAAAGTATGCACCTTCTTTGACTGTGTTTCCCCACGTGTCTTTGAGATGTCTGTGCTTTTTGTTTTGGCTAGTTGCATTTTAATATGTAGAAGTCAACTCCTTCTTCATTATTAGCCTCTACATTAACTACAAAATTGTTGCCTGATATCAAGAGGTCACGAAGGAAGTCTTGACATCCTTTATACATAGGTTTGTCCACTTGTTGGGACTCTTCAGCTAAGGCCTCTTCAGTGGGGTGGAGAAGGATGCACTTCCATGGATGAACACATGACTTGTTGGAACATGATCAACGATTGTGTAAGCATGCATCACAAAATCATGATAATTCCCTGGTCCTGTGATTAGTATAGACATATACTTTGAAAACCACAAATGGAATGCAAGGACTGAGACCCATCAGCTCGTACACAAGCCCATGGGTTCAACCTATCTACATCACCCACATTTATCTCCCAAAAAGTTATTCTTGTGTAGCTTTTGCGAAGACTTTGGCTATTTGACCATATAGCGCACTACATCCATTACCTTTCTCAATGTTACCACATCAGTCTTTAGTTGTTCATGCGTTAGTGTCCCTTTTACTACTGCCACCTACACCTTCATGCTCCCCTTTTTCATGGCTTGATGTTGAGAAGTTTCACGACATCTCAACATCAATATATTTAAAATACCTAGTGATAAAATAGAATATTCATGCAGTCTTCAATTTGCACCATCAGACCACACCTATTGCTTCTTCAATTGTACTTCTTAGTCATTAAGCCATTGAGTGTGTAATAGAAAACAAGGCTGAACAAAAAGAGTGTCATGCTACCTATCATCTGATTGTACAAATACATTTCCTTGATTATTCTATCTTCCATGCCACTATGTTGATAACTGATGTGAACTAGGATTGTGTATTAGTCAGTGTGCCAGTACATTCTCTGTATCTCATTTTGCTCTTTGAAAGAGTAATTTTTTGTAAAATCAGCAACTAACACAATTGTATCAACTAGAAATATGCTCAAACACTCCCTAAATTGTTGGGCTTGCCATCTGTACATAAAATTGTGCACGACGAACTTTAATGTGTGATCATGTAACATTAACATGAACTGATTAAGAGGTAATTACTGGAAAGAACTTTGCACGTTTCCTTCTCTCATTGTGCATGATGAACTTTAGTGTGTGATCATGTAACATTAACATGAATTGATTAATAAGCAATTACTTGAGGGAAATAAATTTGTGCCTTTTCTTCTCTCTATTTTTAGTCAGCCCAACCTCTATGTCTTCAAATACCTAAACACTTACCATCTTTGTACCTTGAGATTGTCCACATGCGTAGACAACAAGCTCTTGTACATCACAATTGCTACACTTCCCTATAAGACACTTGTACTCATGCTATGCCAAGTCCTACTTTTTGGCACATAAACATGATGCAGTTGTGTAACCCCAAAAAACACATGTTCACATGTAAGACACTTTTGTGATATTGCTAAAGCCTTATAGACATCACAAGCACATTGGCATAAAGATCCATGTAAACCAAAATAATATGTGCACACACTATTGAAAGAATCCTTCAAGTACATCATTTACATGTGGTAGATACAATAACATGTGCTTTGGTCCTTTAATTTGCATATAGAAAAGGCTTGATCTTCTCAAAGGAGCATTGCCTAATGAGAACTTTTGAATGTTTGGCTCTGAACCTGAGAAAAAAACTCTCTCTGTACATGTTTCATATAATCTGCTATAAAGCACATGTGGTAACCCACACAGTTATGCTAGTTACTTCTTATACTATATAGCACCTACAGATTTGCTATTGTTACTACATGCAGTAACCTTCATAGTAATGTGAGCTAGTTCATGTGCTATATAGCAAAAAAGATCTGCTATTGTCACTACATCATATTACAACACATCTATTATGCACATATACTAACATTGCTCATTGTGTCTAGCACCTATACAGATCTACTATTGTCACTATATGTGGTATACAATACAACTATTATGCTATATTGCACATGTACTAACACTGCTCATTGTCTATACCTACTACATTTGCTATATAGCACAAAAGTAATGTTAGTTACTTCTTGTGCTATATAGCACCTACTACTATTTTCACTACATGTATATAACACAACTATTATGCTATATTGCACATGTACTGACACTGCTCATTATCTGTATCTACTACATGTGCTATATAGCACAAGATATCTATTATATTGCACATGTACTGACACTGCTCATTATCTGTATCTACTACATGTGCTATATAGCACAAGATATCTATTATATTGCACATGAACTAACTTACATTATTGTGCGGGTTACCAAATGTGCAATATAGCAGATCTATTGTGCTATATAGCATATGTAGTATGAACACAAATTGATGTGAGTCATTATATATGCAATATAGCACATCCACTAAGTATGTTGTTCCACATATGCTATATAGTACACAAGATTTGCTTTATTGCATGTGCGGGTTACTTGTGCTATATATCACAGTGGCAGGTGGCTATGTTGTATTGCAGATTCCCCAACTCACATCAATGTGTATTGCTACTACATGTACTATATATCACAAAAGATATGTTGTATTGCATATATACTACCTTATACTACATGTACTATATAGTACAAAAGACTATTGTATTGCATATACTACCTTATATGTACTATATAGGAGACTGGTAGTGCTATCTTACACATGCACTAACTCATATCAAATGTATGGATTACCACATGTGCTATATAGTAGATTGGTAGTGCTTGTTACACATGTATAAACTCACATCAATGTATTCTACCTTATATGTACTATATAGTAGATTGGTAGTGCTAAATTACACGTGCACTAACTCATACCAATGTATGGATTACTACATGTGCTATATAGTAGACTGATAGTGCTATATTACACATGTATAAAATTATATCAATGTATGGCTTACTACACATGCTATATAGTATCATAGTTATGCTATATTGCACATGTACTCTCTCACAACATTGTGTCGGTTACTACATGTGCTATATATAGGTTGAAAAGTGTGACATATTGCATATGTACTAACTCACCTCAATGTGTGGCTTACTATATGTGCATTATAGTAGACTAGTAGTGCTATATTGTATATGAAGTAAGTCACATCCCTATGTGGGTTATTAGTACATGTGCTACCAAGCTTAGTGCCAATGCTATATTGCATACATGTACTCACTGAGTAGATTGTTATATTGCACATATGCCAAACCATTGAACTGGGTCCATACCTAGGATTCATTAAGCAGATGTACTGAATGCTCCATGTAAAGCTTTTACACCAATTTGTTGACTGATTCATTGGCGACAAACATCTTTTTTTGTTAGGGGACACTTTGCTCTCCTCTATCCAAAAAGTAACAACTAGCACTTTGATTTTGGTAGTAACCACATCATCCCTTGATTTTCTTTGACATTGCTTAAAATACATTTGGCTTGATGAACCCTCGCTTTGAACTCTATCCAATGCTCTGTATAGATTCCTTGGGTGTATATTAAGAAACTTTTATGCTTTTCAAATACTTACATCTTCTTGATTTCCTAGCACATTCAAATCATGGTTAAAGTGTTTTTCTTTACAAAAATCTCAGCATTAGATCTAGGGTTTTTCAAAACTTTCAATGAACTTTTAAGCGCAAAAAAATGACAGATGTATGCATTTAGTTGCTCTCCATGTCACATGCTAAAACACACTTAGATCTCTCCTTGAAATATGCCAAAACACGCTCTTCATTCAAAACATCTTGCACCACTTCAGTCTTTCCCTTCTTGCAAAAATGCTTAAGCACTCCCAATACATCCTCTACAGTCCTCTCCACAATTTCTTGCGTTAGCGCATCAATATGACTAGAATCTTGTGCTTCTTTTTCTAATTTGATTTTTTTTCTTTGCTCCTTCTTCCTACTAGCTTCATACTTCCTTAATACTTCTACCTCTTCTTCATTCATGAAGGTCCTTCACTATTACTGCATTATAATGCCTCTTCATGAAACCCCATAAGCTTACAAAACACACTTCTGTAGGTGGTTATATGAGCCATTTCCTAGTTGACCTCAAGTCTACAAAAAGAACATGTAGGCTTGTCTTAAACCTACAATACACCCTTCTTTGTTGAAAACCTTAAAAACTTACAAAGAGCACTTGTAGTGTGAGATCCCCCCTCCGAGGCTCCGGTGGTAGAAGCGGTGTCGGCCTCCCGCGTGCGAGGCGGGGATCCACACTCGAGATCTCGCCCGCGGATGTCCGGGCGTCCGAGCAGATGTCCAGGCAGTTCCTCTGAAACCGGGCCCGGAAGAAAGACTCCCCTAACCCGGAAGGCACGGGCAATTCCACCATGGGAAAATCTTCTAATGGGGGAATTACTCTAACGAGTCAAAGTCTTAACTAGTTAAACTGATCTGACCGAACTTGAAGTCACATGATCAGATCAAGAAGAGACTTGCACTTGGTCCATGGAATCACCGCTTTTTTCCCCATTTACGAGGCATAGCCACTGATCCCCTCCCACAGAACCAGGTCTTCTCAGGATTTAATTTAATTAACGTAACTAATCGTATCTAGTTATTTCACAGGACTCCTCTGATCCAGCCCCATCCGGCCAACCACCCGACCACTGTATTGGTGGGATTCCTTTATAAAGATTTGATTGTGTTTTTGCCCGGGTACCGAGGAAAACACATGCCAAATGCTTCCTCCAGCATTCTGGCATAAAACAGTCCTTTAAATGAAAAATAGAGTTTCCAATGCGAGTAAATTCTAGTTTGAGATAACCCCTTTTTCCATAATTCCCAATTTCATAATGAGGATCCTTAATCTCTCATGAGGGTAATCTACCAATCATTTTGTCTGTTTGTCCAACTAGATTCTTAGTGAGTTCGGTCAAAGGAAAAACTAGTTTAGTTCCGGTAGTCTATTCTTTGTATTTAGGAACTGGAATTGGTCAACGAAGTTTTTTGCTTGATTCAGATCGAGAGATGGACAAGTAGGTTTACTGTCCGTCCCTCTCGTAGTCTAAGCAAATTCATTTAGTTTAGTTCTAATAAGGATTCCCTTCAGATAAACATCTAGTTTTGGGTAAATATCAATTTAGTGATTTTTCCAATTAAAATATCCAAAGATATTCCTTATGCCGCATTATTTGTTGACCTTAATTCATTAGGTAGAATGATGGTGGAAATTCATCTTTTGACACTAAGATTTAATTCAAATCCACCTTTTCTTCAATATCATAAAAATTCTTCTTTTAACTAAATACCAATACCTATTTTTTTGAATAAACTTAAAATCCCTCTTTTTCTTATTTAATGAGTGCAATCCAATTATCATGGGAATTTCTCTTTTACTATAAATTAATTCTATTTAAAATTCTTCTTAAAAATTACATAAAAATATACATTAATTCCATTAAGCTAGAAATTCCACTTTTCTCATTCAAATGATTGAATTCCAAATATGGTGGGAATTCCTCTTTCATCATTTAAATTTATCTATGCAAAAAGATAAATTTAACTAAATTTTCTCTTAAAAATTAAATAAAAATCTCCATTAATTCCTTTACACTAGAAATTTCATTTTTCTCATTTAAATGGTTGAATCCAGTTATGGTGGGAATTCCTCTTTCATCATTTAAATTTATCTATGCAAAAAGATAAATTTAACTAAATTTTATCTTAAAAATTAAATAAAAATCTCCATTAATTCCTTTACACTAGTCCCTTTTTTCCTAATGAACTATTTATGTATAAACATAAAAATCAAATTTTCCATGGTTATGATGAGAATTATTCAATTAATCTAGGATGATTAATCCATATGGTAGGAAGTCCTCTTTTCATATTATGTACGAAAATGATTTATGTGTTAATTTTTTTGAAATTTTAGCATAGCTCCGCTGCTATTACTGATAATTTTTCAATAATTTTGAAAGCATAAAGTTTTAGTAATACAATATGATAGAATAACTATCATTAGGATCAATATCCAATTATGGACTTGATTCCTAAGTTTTTCATAATTTAAATAGCATAAAAGCATTAAAAAGCCACTTCTTTGGCCTCTAATTTGACAAGCATAGAAATTACTTTCAGATTTGAGAATTGCTTCATGAGAAGTATCATTTGAATATAGAATAGGTCATAGGAATGACCATTCTTTGGGGGAGAGAGAGATATGCTTAAAGATCATTTTAATTTAAGCATAAATGGAAACTTTATAAGATTTATCATTAAAATTCATTAGAGAGTTCCAATTGCATTAAAGAGCCATTCAATTGAATGCTTCTCAAGCTTGAGAGGGGTTGAGAAGTGAGAAACATTTTGAGATTAAGAAAAAAGACCATAAACCACACTTTACCTCTTAATTTGCTTGATTCTTTAGTCTATGGAGAGGCCCCCAACCAATCAATTGGTTTAGTATGTCGATGAAGACTCCAAGGAAGGTTGAAGAGAGAGAGACGCTCCAATCTCTTCAATTTGTAGAGGATTATTAGAGGATAATAGAAAATATGCTTATTTTAGAGTAATATCGGCATAGTTTAGTTCACAGATGAGAATACAAAAGAATGAGGGTCTATTTATAGGTGAGGAAGGCCACTAACTGAGTCCAACTAAGTTCTAGAATTTTCCAGCTTCAGTTTGGCTGAATTTAGACAAGATTTGGACTAGTTTGGCTCCCTTTTTGATTTGGTTTGATCCAGGAGAGAGGAGAGATAAAAATATCCTTTTTTTTTTGAGTTTAAAACTCCTCCACACATGTGAATTAGGTGCCTCCTTGAAGGCTCCCCCTTTCCTTACCAAGGTGTCAAAAATGAATGATTACTCCAAAATATCTCATTTTTTTAGTAATATTTCATAATTTTTAACTAATAAATCTTGTACTCAGTCAACTCTTCATCTTATGTGGGCATTTACTCATTTTTGGGTATTTTCTTTTATTCCTTAGATGTATCTCATCCCAACACTTGGATTAATCTTATTGGTCCATAGGAACCTTAATTGGACCATAATCCAAAATTTTCAGAAAATCTTGACCCTTAGGCTAAGCTCTTTTAAATCATTTTTAAATAATTCCAATTGTACCTTGGAAAATTTGTTTTGATTTTCTATTTCAGGGAAACATATTTTTGACATTTGTAGAATTTATATAACCAAAAATATCTCGATATTGATTTACCACTCTCTAGAAATTTTTATCTCACTAGGCAAAACAAAGAAAAATAATATTTTCTTGTATTCAGAAACAGGGAATGATTACAGGGTAATGAAGTAAAGACTTATTCATTATTCAGGCTGAGGAGGAATCTTACATCCTCTCCCACTTGAAAAACGCGAGATGTCCTCATCTCGCAAAGTGGGGGTAATCCTTCGCCAACTCTTCTTCTTTCTCCCAGGTGGCGTCTTCTAGAGGGAAGAACTTCCACTTTACTAAGAATTCTCTCAGAACTCTGCTCTTGATAATCTTCTCCTGAACGTCAAGGATTTCCTCAAGTTGGAGTACCATCTGGCCTTGAGTCGGAGAGATTAATTGTTCATCATCAAGCACGTGACTCGGGCTGGGTACATACTTCTTAAGCAAACTGACGTGGAATACATCATGTACCTTGAGATGGGGAGGCAGAAGAAGTTTGTAGGCTAGATCGCCCACTTTCTTTATAACAGCATAAGGCCCACAATATCTGGGAGAGAGCTTCTTGTACTTCCCTAAGGATAAGGAACTTCTTTTTGGTCGTACTCGAATGAAGACCATATATGATTCTTTAAATTCTCTCTCTGATCTCTTTTTATCAGCATACTGCTTTTGCTTGTCTTGGGCTACCTTTATATCCTTACAGATTGATTGCGTCTGTTGGTCCATGTGATCAAGCATTTGTTTGGACATTTCGACTGTGATCAATGGGTTAGACCAAGTCAACGGTGTAAGGTAATCTTGTCCATACAAAGCTTTGAAAGGACTCATCCCAATGCTTTGATGATAAGAAGCATTGTAAGCAAATTCAACCAGATGCAAATGGCTTAACCACTTCTTGGGTTCCCTGCCACAACATGACCGAAGGATATCTTCAATTACCTGGTTCACTCTTTCAATCTGCCATCTGTTTTGGGGTGATAGGCTGTGTTGTGATCCAAGAAAGTTCCTACTGCTTCGAAGAATGCAGTCCAGAATTTGGATGTGAATTTGGGATCTCTGTCACTTACTATCCTCCTGAGTAAACCATGCCATCTAAAGATCTCCTTAAGGAAAACTCTGGCAACATCCAATGCAAAGTATGTTTCTTTCACTGGAATCAGATGGACAACTTTGGTTAGCTTGTCACAACAAAAATGGAGTTGTAAAACCTGATTGTACTGAAGGTAATCCAGTGACAAAGTCCATATTGATATATTCCCACTTCATCTCTGGAATGTCTAGAGGCTGCACTTTCCCTGGCATCTTGACTCTCTCTGCCTTGACTCTTTGGCACATTAAGCATTTCCACACATGATCAAGTACACCCTTTTTAAGTCTTGGCCCAGAAGAAGCTTTTCTTCACAGACATATAGGTTTTTATAAACCCTGGATGTCCAGCTATCAGGCTATCATGGGCTTCTCTCATAATTCTTCCATTTATTCCCTCATCATTGGGGATACATAGCCAATTATTATAATACATGCATCCTTCATCCAATTTGTACCCAAGAACTCGATTCATTTTCTAAGGAGTCTTACTTTCCTGCATCAGAAGGGTAAGCAATAGGGGCAAAGAATTTGTCTGCATGATCTTCTCCTTTGCTTCACTGATGAATGGATTTGACACCACTGTAATTGCAAGCAAGGAGGCTTTTCTGCTGAGCGCATCTGCAACCGCATTTTCTTTCCCCGGTCGATAATTAATTTCAAAATCAAATTCGTGCAGGGTCTACATCCATCTCCTTTGATGCATGTTGAGGTCCCTTTGGGTGAAGATCCGCTTCAAACTTTGATGATCTATCATCAAGGTGAACCTTTGTCCCAAAAGATAACGTCTCCACAACTTCAGAGCATACACTACTGAGAGTAACTCCAAGTCATGGATGGCATAATTTCTCTCATGTGTTCTGAGTTTTCTGGATTCGTAGGCCACTGCATGACCTTCTTGCATGAGAGCACCACCTAAGGCTAATCCACTGCTGGCATCAGTAACCACCTCGAAGGGTTTGGTAAAATCTGGTAACTTAAGGACAGGGTTGGTTACTAAGGCTGTCTTTAGCTTGTCAAAGGCACTCTGACACATTGTAGTCCACTGAAAAAGTGTACTCTTCTTGAGAAGGTTAGTTAAAGGGGATGCTATCTAAGCATACCTAGGTATAAAGATCCTATACCATCCGGTTAACCCTAGGAATCCTCTGACTTCCTTTACTGCCTTGGGTTCTGGCCATTCTACTACTGCTTGGATCTTTGCGAGGTCAGGAGAAATCCCGTCCTTTGACACTATGAATCCCAAGTATTCCACCTGGTCAATAGAGAAAAAACACTTGCTCTTCTTTGCAAAGAGTTGGTGTTTCCTTAGGATTTCCAGGACCTTGCGCACATGATCTTCATGATCTGCAGCATTCTTTGAGTATACCAAGATA
Source organism: Cibotium barometz (assembly GCF_041138505.1). Lineage (NCBI taxonomy): Eukaryota > Viridiplantae > Streptophyta > Polypodiopsida > Cyatheales > Cibotiaceae > Cibotium > Cibotium barometz. Next base: position 36,161,906 of record NC_141057.1, on the reverse strand, counting down.
TCATCAAAGAAGACAAGAATAAAATCATCAAAGTATTCTCTGAGAATATCCTGCATAAAACGATTAAACGTCGTCGGGGCATTAGTCAATCCAAACGGCATAACTGTGAATTCATAATGCTCATAGCGAGTATTGAATGCTGTCTTTGGGATGTCCTGCTCTTTGATTCTGATCTGGTAGTACCCGGATTTGAGATCTATCTTTGTGAACATTTGGGTCCCACAACCGATCCAGAAGTTCATCAATCCTAGAAATAGGAGGAGGATACTTATCTTTAATTGTTAATTGATTCAATCCTTTGTAGTCAATACAGAGTCTTAGCATTCCATCTTTTTTCTTTTGAAAGAGAACAGGCGCACCCCAAGGTGAGACACTCGGTTTGACGAATCCCTGCTTTAACAGTTGTCTTAACTACTCCTTAAGTTCTGTGGCTTCAGGGAGTGGCTTCAGGGACTGGCATTTTGTATGCACGCTGAGCCACTGGCTAAGCTCCGGGGGTTAATTCGATCTCATGATCTACTTCACAAGACGGAGGCATCTCAGTCAGCTCTTCAGGAAACACATCTGCATACTCACTTAACCACTCTGGTTCTTTAGCCTTGCATTTTATGTCTACTGGATTCATTTTAACGACATACACAACTTGCCTCTTTCTGAGCCCTTTTAATAATTTAGAAGCCTTGACTAATTGCAGCACTCGGGATCCGAAAATTCCAATCCCTTGAACTTTATTCCCGTGAAGGTCTAGGAAAGAGATGGTTCCTTTGTGACAATGAATGTCAGCTTGATTCTTTTGGAGACAATCCATTCCAAGGATTCCATCATAGATTCCCAAGGGTAGGACTCTAAACTGGCACTCTGTTACGTTCCCATCTAGGCTAAACTAAATAAGGTCTGTCTCAAGGTGTGTGAAAAGAATCTTTCCACTGGCCAATTCCACTTGCATAGGTTTCCCTGATTTTTGATTTAGGACTAATTTACGCAGACATCCTGGGAAAATAAAAGAATGAGTGCTGCCTGAATCAATCAAAAGCTTGAATTGCTTACCTTGGTACTCTGCTGGAGTCTGGAGGACTGAGAATTGACGATTATTCCTCTGATGCTCTATTGCTGCATAGACCTATTCTTTCTCTTCCTCCACTTCATCAGCTATAGTGACAGCCCTAGCTGCTACAGTCTGAGGTGGAACTCTCTCTCTTTGATTGTTCCAATTATGGGAGGGAGTTCGGAGACTGCTTTGCATGGAGGCTGCAGGCTGAGTTAGCACTCTTCTGGGGTTGCCTTGATTCTGCCGCCCCGCGGGGACCCTGATTGGACTGATACGAAGGAGTCTGTCTTTAAATTCTGGGACCCTGGCTTCCTTGGCCCACAGAAGGAGATGGGAAATCCTTGAGCTGGTGCCCAAATCCCTGACATCCCGAAGCATCTGTTCTCGCTTCGAAGCTGTTCCCTTTGGATTCTTGAGAGAGCTGGAGTTCCTGAGAAAGTACTTCGAGGAAAAGGTCTTCCTTCATTTCTGAAGCTTCCCGTCTCCACATTCTCGTTTTAGGACCTTGGTGTCTCTTTGGAGGCGGAAGGTTGGAAGAACTTCTCGGTGTCTGAAATCTTTTGAAGGATGAGGGAGCTGGCTTTGGCGGGACTTTCACGACGATGAAGGCTTTGGCAAAGTCCTTCGCCATTCTGACAGCTTCTGCCATGGATACTGGCTTGGCATTCTTGACCAGTGTGTCTAAGGGTTCCTTCATTCCCCGAATGAACCTGGCCATGAGTTGTTGTTCATCTAGAGGTGGTGAATATTTGAGTAGAAGAGCGAATGCCTGGTGATATTCTTTGATGGTTTTGCTCCCCTGTTTTAGTTCTAAAAATTCATTCATTTTGGTTTCTAAAAACCCGGGGGGACAAAATCTCTTCCTCAAATAGGTTTTAAGATCGTTCCACGACTGAGTATTTTTGTCTAGATGGTTGGTGTCACAATGGCTCCTCCATGCCACCCTGGCTGTTTCCACAATTTTTAGCCTGGCAAGAGCCATTTTGCTTCTCTCATTGTAGCATGTGACTCAAAATATTCTTCCATAGCTTCCACCCATTTCTCCACAGCCTCGCCCAAGTTCTCCCCTTTTCCTTTGAAGGGTCCTGGCTGAGTTTTGTGAAGAGCCTTACAGACGTCAGGGTCAAGCTCTTCATCTATAGAGAGAGGGTATGGCTGACGGCCACAGTTTCCTCGTCTCATGATTCTGCCAAAAAATGATATATCATTAAATTTTTATTTTGATATCATCCACGAGATCCTAAGACTTAAGAGGTTTGGAAAACAATTTCTTAAATAAGATAAATGATCTTATTGGAGATCTATGACATATGTCCGGTAATAGATTTTTCTTTATCAGCTTGTCCATAAACAATCACTTATACAACAGGGAATTTTTCTCCAGAAAACATTTCTTTATTTATATAAAAGATACAATATGTACATAGAGCAGCTCGGCTCCAGAAGTCAAAATCTCCTCAGGAGACGCATAAGACAACGGTACTGGGCTATAGACATGCCCTGATACAAATGTTCCCTTACTACCAAGGGAGCTACTATCATCTCCTTAGGAATAAAGCGACTAAGGAGTCTGTAGATTTGGCAGGAAAGTCTGAAATTTTGAGGCCTGGAGTGATATAAAATGACACTCATCAGAATCATGGCCAATGAGAGGTTCTGCCGCCTCAGCATCCCACACTGCTCGCAAGAGGCGTGGACATACTGCCCTGCAAACCATTTGTGCTACTGTCTCTCCGCTGGGTTAGGAAAATATAGATCCTCGAAATGGCGTGCGAGTCTTGCTCGGCTCGTTCGAGTTGTAGCAGAAGAGATGAGATGCTCGAAGGTGCACACAGTCATGTCTTGTGAGACTGGGTGAGGTCGGGAACACCAGATAAGTATGGAACTTCCATCTATAAAAACAATTTCTTTGATTAAAATTTTTTCATTAATGAAGCTTCCTGGAATGAAGATATAATATGAAAATGCTTTTTCTGAGTTTTTATTATTAATTTCTGATAAGAATTTGTTTGTCCTTATTAGCTTTTAACAAAGCTTTGATACTAGCTGCTGTGAGATCCCCCCTCTGGGGCTCCGACACAGCGTCGGCCTCCTGCGCGGGGCGAGGATCCACACTCGGCGGGGCCTCACCCGTGGATGTCCGGACGAGAGGCTAGCCCGGGCGTTCCTCTGAAACCGGGCCCGAAAAGACTCCCCTCGCTCGAAAGGCACGGGCGATTCCGCCATGGGAAAATCTTCTAACGAGGGAATTACTCTAATGAGTCAAAGTCTTAACTAGTTAAATTGATCTGACTGAACCTGAAGTCACATGGTCAGATCAAGAAGAGACTTGCACTTGGTCCATGGAATCATCGATTTTTTTCCCATTTACGAGGCACAGCCGCCGCTGATCCCCTCCCACAGAACAAGGTCTTCTCAGGATTTAATTTAATTAACGTAACTAATCGTATCTAGTTGTTTCACAAGAATCCTCTGATCCAGCCTAACCCTATCCGTCCCATGGGTTAGCCAACCACCCGGCCACTGTATTGGTGGGATTCCTTTATAAAGATTTGATTGTATTTTTACCCGGGTACCGACGACGAGGAAAAGAGTTCCCAGGCCCCCTAGCCCACGATTCATGCAAAAATTAAGGTAGGCATACCACGTACACACCCAATATGAAATTGCCATTCAGAATAGATTCGACTGGCTTTAAACAATCCTTTAATAGAAATCATAATATTTTTGATCTCATCAATTTCTAAAATTTCAAGTCCATTGTATTACAAAATGTGTGCTCTGGACTCTTCGTTGAAAGACCAGCTGGCCAACCAACAACGAGATCCAGTATCAAAATTTGGTTCTCAAAAATCTTTCCTTTTAGTCCATCTGAAATCTTCCTCGACATACGCATGGGTGTCCTAGCAACTGCAAGCCCATGCATCGCCTGGTCAGAACCCTCTAGGATCCTCCTTATGTGTCATAGCACTTCACTCAAGGACCGCTTCGTCTCGGTCCTCACCCATCGTACCAGAAGTGCACCATTTTAACCGTACCGCGGCTGGTCAAGACCTCGGTAGGCTTTGCCGTGAGCGACGTCCCTTTTGACGACTCCCCACCAGCGTTCCAACGATCCTCCTCTTAGTAAAATACATGCCAAATTCTTCCTCCAGCATTCTGGCGTAAAATAGTCCTTTAAATGAAAAATAGAGGTTCCAATGCAAGTAAATTCCAATTTGAGATTGGTTCCAAAAACCCCTTTTTCCATAATTTCCAATTTCATAATGAGGATCCTTAATCTCTCATGAGGGTAATCTACCAATCATTTTGTCTGTTTGTCCAACTAGATTCTTAGTGAGTTCGGTCAAAGGAAAAACTAGTTTAGTTCCGGTAGTCTATTCTTTGTATTTAGGAACTGGAATTGGTCAACGAAGTTTTTTGCTTGATTCAGATCGAGAGATGGACAAGTAGGTTTACTGTCCGTCCCTCTCGTAGTCTAAGCAAATTCATTTAGTTTAGTTCTAATAAGGATTCCCTTCAGATAAACATCTAGTTTTGGGTAAATATCAATTTAGTGATTTTTCCAATTAAAATATCCAAAGATATTCCTTATGCCGCATAATTTGTTGACCTTAATTCATTAGGTAGAATGATGGTGGAAATTCATCTTTTGACACTAAGATTTAATTCAAATCCACCTTTTCTTCAATATCATAAAAATTCTTCTTTTAACTAAATACCAATACCTATTTTTTTGAATAAACTTAAAATCCCTCTTTTTCTTATTTAATGAGTGCAATCCAATTATCATGGGAATTTCTCTTTTACTATAAATTAATTCTATTTAAAATTCTTCTTAAAAATTACATAAAAATATACATTAATTCCATTAAGCTAGAAATTCCACTTTTCTCATTCAAATGATTGAATTCCAAATATGGTGGGAATTCCTCTTTCATCATTTAAATTTATCTATGCAAAAAGATAAATTTAACTAAATTTTCTCTTAAAAATTAAATAAAAATCTCCATTAATTCCTTTACACTAGAAATTCCATTTTTCTCATTCAAATGGTTGAATTCCAATTATGGTGGGAATTCCTCTTTCTTCATTTAAATTTATCTATGCAAAAAGATAAATTTAACTAAATTTTATCTTAAAAATTAAATAAAAATCTCCATTAATTCCTTTACACTAGTCCCTTTTTTTCTAATTAACTATTTATGTATAAACATAAAAATTAAATTTTTCATGGTTATGATGAGAATTATTCAATTAATCTAGGATGATTAATCCTAGAATATGGTAGGAAGTCCTCTTTTCATATTATGTATGAAAATGATTTATGTGTTAATTTTTTAGAAATTTTAGCATAGCTCCGTTGCTATTACTGATAATTTTTTAATAATTTTGAAAGCATAAAGTTTTAGTAATACAATATGATAGAATAACTATCATTAGGATCAATATCCAATTATGGACTTGATTCCTAAGTTTTTCATAATTTAAATAGCATAAAAGCATTAAAAAGCCACTTCTTTGGTCTCTAATTTGACAAGCATAGAAATTACTTTTAGATTTGAGAATTGCTTCATGAGAAGTATCATTTGAATATAGAATAGGTCATAGGAATGACCATTCTTTGGGGGAGAGAGAGATATGCTTAAAGATCATTTTAATTTAAGCATAAATGGAAACTTTATAAGATTTATCATTAAAATTCATTAGAGAGTTCCAATTGCATTAAAGAGCCATTCAATTGAATGCTTCTCAAGCTTGAGAGGGGTTGAGAAGTGAGAAACATTTTGAGATTATGAAAAAAGACCATAAACCACACTTTACCTCTTAATTTGCTTGATTCTTTAGTCTATGGAGAGGCCTCCAACCAATCAATTGGTTTAGTATGTCGATGAAGACTCCAAGGAAGGTTGAAGAGAGAGAGACGCTCCAATCTCTTCAATTTGTAGAGGATTATTAGAGGATAATAGAAAATATGCTTATTTTAGAGTAATATCGGCATAGTTTAGTTCACAGATGAGAATACAAAAGAATGAGAGTCTATTTATAGGTGAGGGAAGCAACTAACTGAGTCCAACTAAGTTCTAGAATTTTCCAACTTCAGTTTGGCTGAATTTAGACAAGATTTGGACTAGTTTGGCTCCCTTTTTGATTTGGTTTGATCCAGAAGAGAGGAGAGATAAAAATATCCTATTATTTTTGAGTTTAAAACTCCTCCACACATGTGAATTAGGCGCCTCCTTGAAGGCTCCCCCTTTCCTTACCAAGGTGTCAAAAATGAATGATTACTCCAAAATATCTCATTTTTTAGTAATATTTCATAATTTTTAACTAATAAATCTTGTACTCAGTCAACTCTTCATCTTATGTGGACATTTACTCATTTTTGGATATTTTTTTTAATTCATTGAATTTATCTCATGCCAACACTTGGATTAATATTATTGTTCCATAGGAACCTTAATTGGACCATAATCCAAAATTTTCAGAAAATCTTGACCCTTAGGCTAAGGTCTTTTAAATCATTTTTAATTAATTCCAATTGTACCTTGGAAAATTTGTTTTGATTTTTTGTTTTAGGGAAACATATTTTTGACATTTGTAGAATTTATATAACCAAAAATATCTCGATATTGATTTACCACTCTGTAGAAATTTTTATCTCACTAAACAAAATAAGGAAAAATAATATTTTTCTTGTATTTAGAAACAGGGAATGATTACAGGGTAATGAAGTAAAGGCTTACTCATTATTTAGGCTGAGGAGGAATCTTACATCCTCTCCCACTTGAAAAACGCGAGATGTCCTCATCTCGCAAAGTGGGGGTAATCCTTCGCCAACTCTTCTTCTTTCTCCCAGGTGGCGTCTTCTAGAGGGAAGAACTTCTACTTTACTTAGATTTCTCTGAGAACTCTGCTCCTGAGAATCTTCTCTCGAATGTCAAGGATTTTCTCAGGTTGGAGTACCATCTGGCCTTGAGTCGGAGAGATTAATTGTTCATCATCAAGCACGTGACTCGGGCTGGGTACATCTTAAGCAAACTGACGTGGAATACATCATGTACCTTGAGATGGGGAGGCAGAAGAAGTTTGTAGGCTAGATCGCCTACTTTCTTTATGACAGCATAAGGCCCACACAGTAACTGGGAGAGAGCTTCTTGTACTTCCCTAAGGATAAGGAACTTCTTTTTGGTCGTACTCGAATGAAGACTATATCTGATTCTTCAAACTCTCTCTCTGATCTCTTTTTATCAGCATACTACTTTTGCCTGTCTTGGGCTGCCTTTATATCCTTACGAATTGATTGCATTTGCTGGTCCATGTCATCAAGCATTTGTTTGGATATTTCGACTCTGATCAATGAGTCAGACCAAGTCAATGGTGTGAGGTAATCTTGTCCATACAAAGCTTTGAAAGGACTCATCCCAATGCTTTGATGATAAGAAGAATTGTAAGCAAATTCGACTAGATGCAAATGGCTTAACCAGTTCTTGGGTTCTCTGCCACAGAATAACCGAAGGATATCTTCAATTACCTGGTTCACTCTTTCAGTCTGGCCATTTGTTTCGGGGTGATAGGTTGTGCTGAGATCCAAGAAAGTTCCTACTGCTTCAAAGAATGCAGTCTAGAATTTGGATGTGAATTTGGGATCTCTGTCACTTACTATCCTCCTGCGTAAACCATGCAATCTGAAGATCTCCTTAAGGAAAACTATGGCAACATCCATTGTTGCAGAGTATGTACCTTTCACTCGAATTAGATGGGCAACTTTGGTTAGCGTGTCAACTACCACAAAAATAGAGTTGTAACCTGATTGTACTGAAGGTAATCCAGTGACAAAGTCCATATTGATATATTCCCACTTCATCTCTGGAATGTCTAGAGGCTGCACTTTCCCTTGCATCTTGACTCTCTGCCTTGACTCTTTGGCACATTAAGCATTTCTGCACATGATCAAGTACACCCTTTTTAAGTCCTAGCGAGAAGAAGCTTTTCTTCACAGACATATAGGTTTTTATAAACCCTGGATGTCCAGCTATCAGGCTATCATGGGCTTCCCTCAGAATTCTCCCTTTATTCCCTCATCATTGGGGATACATAGCCGATTATTATAATACATGCATCCTTCATCCAATTTGTACCCAAGAACTCGACTCATTTCCTGAGGAGTCTTGCTTTCCTGCATCAGAAGGGTAGCAATAGGGGCAAAGAATTTGTCCGCATGATCTTCTCCTTTGCTTCACTGATCAATGGATTTGACACCACTGTACTTCTCTTCTTTACATTTCCAACCTTTCTTAATCCTAGAAAGATTAACTAAGTGATTAATTAAACTCTTCTTATTGTTTACTCTCTCGAATTTAGAAAAGTGTGTAGATTAGAGTTCTATAGTTCTAAATTGGGTTAATTAAGTTTAGTGGAGAAAGATAAAAATGAGAAATGGTCAGCCATATATAGGAGGTTATGGCAAAATTTTCTAAAATTTTATGAAAAGAAAGTTTGTTTTTATGTTATTCCAAAAGAGTAATTCCCACCATTTTTGCATCTTAAAGAAATATTCTAATTACTCCATGTACATATTCACCTATGAATATGCATGGATATCACTGATATTAATTATTAAATTGATTTCTATGCATAGAAAGATGCATAAAGGAAATTTTTTATTACAAAAGTGTTATTCTTATTAAATTTGATTTTCATGCATAGAAAGATGCGTAAAGGAAATTTTTTATTACAAAAGTGTTATTCTTATTAAATTTGATTTCTATAGAAAGATGCATAAAGGAAATTTTCTTATTACAAAAGTGTTATTAAATTTGATTTCTATGCATAAAGGATTTTTTTTTAATTATAAAAGTGTTATTCTTATTAAATTTAATTTTTATGCATAGAAAGATGCATAAAGGATTTTTTTTATAAAAGCGTTATTCTTATAAAATTTAATTTTTATGCATAAATAGATACATAAAGAAATTATTTTTATTATAAAAGTGTTATTCTTATCAAATTTGATTTTTATGCATAGAAAGATGCATAAAGGAAATTTTTTATTATAAAAATGTTATTCTTATAAAATTATTTTTTATGCATAAATAGATGCATAAAGAAATTCTTTTTATTATAAAAGTGTTATTCTTATTAAATTTTATTTTTATGCATAGAAAGATGCATAAAGAAATTTTTTTATTATAAAAGCATTATTCTTATAAAAATTAAATTTTATGCATAAATAGATGGATAAAGAAATTCTTTTTATTTTAAAAGTGTTATTCCTATCAAATTTGATTTTATGCATAAATAGATGCATAAAAGGATTTTTTATAAAAGTGTTATTCCCATTGAAGTTGATTTTTATGCATAAATAGATGTATAAAGAATTTTTATATCAAAATTAGAATTCTCTTAAATTCTATGAGTATTTGATAAATGAATAATTCATTACTCTAAGAGAGAAATTTCTATCGTTTTATATTCACACAGATTGTAAAAAGAAAATTTAGGAAATCTATCGAGATAGAAATATTCAGATAAATGATTAATTTATTCCTCATTGGAGTTGGTAACTAATTTAGAAATCAGTTAAGTGAATATTTAAAGAAAGAAATTCAGTAAAATAGTAACTAAATTATCATACCTTTTCGAGAAAGATAGTTCAGGAAAAATCTTATCTGACTCGAACCTTGAATCAGACTATGACTAAGACCAAACTCTTTTGTCAGTTTTGAGGAAAGAAGGTGTGACCAGTTTAGAAAAATACACTCCAAAACTCTGCCAAATCTGAAACTAAGTTTGAGACCCTTCAAATTGATCTGTGGATCAAGGTTATAGAATCCGAGGATAAGTTTCCTTATTTCTTCATCAGCGTTTGGATATTCCCCAATCCCCTTAGGTGTTTCTGGTCTCTCCTTTGTAGTTTCTTGGCCGTGCCTATCCTGTTTCGGCACTTGGCCGTCTCTTTCCTTTGATTGGGTGGATCTGGTGTCAATGGTATCTTCTTCGGATCCATCCTGAATTGTGACCATGGCATCACCTTTGCCTGCTTTCTTTACTCTTCTCCTCCTTCTAGTGTTAAGAGGTTGTAACACCCACTGGGTTTTTCCCCTTGCCCACTTCTTTTGTTTGTGCTCGTGTCAGGACATTCAATGGCATGATATTCCTAGGATGCACACTTATAGTCTTGATTGTGGCATGGTTAGAAGTGGAAGCAGAACCATTGGCACGATATGGCATGATATTCCTAGGATGCACACTTATAGTCTTGATTGTGGCATGGTTAGAAGTGGAAGCAGAACCACTGGCACGATATGGACAGTCTTTGATCAAATGTTCAACCCCACACTGAACATAGGAAAGTGTTGGCATGAGGTTGGTCGGTGTTGCCAAGGGGTGGGCTTGGCTCGCATTAGCCACATTCTTACGAGGACACTCCATTATTTGATGAGGTCCATTACAACTAAAACACTGTATTGGCCCCCTTCTCATAGTTGAGTTTATGTCTTTACCTTTCCATTGCACTGTGGTTTGAAACACTGGCACTGGCATGTTGTTTTGTAAGACATAAAACTTTGGCGTGATCTCTGCGGGCTCCTTGTAGTAATCATTATTTATTTCTATCTCACGCATGACTTTCCCCTTGTCCAAGGGCTCTTGAATTAACACCTGATTGATTTTAGCCTCTGGTGGTTTTGCAGTGGTAGAACAGGCAGCAGCAAAGGCGACGTGTCCTGCATTCGAAACTCCCTCTTAGTAAGTAGGATGGGTTTGCTTGCCCTATAGTCATAGTGGTTTGTACTGGTGGTGTTGGTAAGGCTAGTGGCACTCTAGGAGCCGACAATTGTGCTAAGGGCTGGACCCTCGGATATCTACACATGACAGTGTCATGGTTCTCCAATCTCATACAGTGAGCACAATAAAGTAGCTACCTTAGTGTTAAGTGAGAGCATTCGGTGGTCGTGTGATTTTGGCTACAATTAGAGCACCAAATCAGCTCTCTTTGGGGTAGAGATGAGCATTCCTTGATGCTTCTCTTCCATCCCTGACGTTTAATTTCTCTAGTATGGCATTACTTAGCTCTTCCACTGACATATTTCCAAATTGCTTACTCTTGGTTCTTGCATCTTGGGTGACTTGAGACTCGCGATGTTGCCGCTACCAAAGCTACCTTGGCATCTTCTGGTTGATTGCAACACGTATCTAGAGTAGCTGGTCGGGCTAACACTAGATAATCATGCATCTTATGATCTCGGATCCCTCTTCGGAAGCAAGGTAATTGATCCATCAGTTAGCCTTTCCCTCAACTTGTATCTTGAATTCAAGTGCTTGAGCCGAGATACGTAATCTCGCATGGACTTGTTTTCTTTCTGCTTGATATTGTGGAGCTGAGCCACATGACTCCATTTGTCAACCACTTCAAGCAAAGCTTGGTATGAACACATTCTTAAGCCTAGTGAAGTTGACTTTATCCTCTGAGAACGAGGTGCTAGACAGCACAACAACATTGGCCATAGCTCATCAATCAGAGACACAAGCCCTAAAGAAACGGGAAGAAGAAGAGGTTATGTGTCTTTGCTTGGCTGCCAAAGCCGTAGTGATTAGAACAGCGAAGGCCAAATTAAGTAGAGTATGGGATCAAGCGCTGCAAGCTCTGGTGGAGATTCAGGAACAAATGTCTTGCAAGCCCCAACAAGTCATCCATAACCTGGAGGATAACAATGATAATGATCGTAAGCAATAGCAAACACACCAACAACAGTAGCAACACCAATAGCATCTACAAGAACAACAGCAACAACAGCCGACAGGCCATGAATCTCCCACAATTGGTACTTCTGGAAAGGCAAAACAAATAGAAGGTGAAAATTAGAGTCTAATATACAGGCGCTAAAGGCCACCACACCGGGAAGGCAGAACATTGGGAGAAGAAAGCAAAGAGGTTGGTGGAAAGGAACAAGTTATTGCAAAGCAGGAGTTGCAAGAGGCCATGCCCATAGAAGAGTATGCAGATATATTAAGGATGCGCTTCAGAGGAAAGGGACGAGGCAAGAGACCAAGCAGATGAATACAAACAGAAGTTTGAAAGAAGCACAAAATTTGAAATGGATGCCATCAAGGAGATGAATGCACTAGAACTCGAATTGCAACAGTGCATGGAAAATGAAAACTAGCTTCGGAAGGAAGGACCCGGAGACTAGGAAAAGTACAGAGTTGCCCTTGAGGCACAAATAGAAGAAGTGCGGCAAGTAGCTGAAAAAGTGAAGCAGACACAGAAAACAAGGCTATAATGGAAATTGGAGCTGAGGGAAGCAAAGGAATAAATTTCGAGACTCCAAGCAGAGAATGCAAAAGTAAGAGTAGATGCGGAACTAAGCATGGAAAACACATAGATGCTATCACCCAGTTTGCTCCCAGAAAGGAAAGAGGTGAACTGCTAGTTGAGGTTCGGAAGCTGCAAGATGCCAATCAAGCTTTACTCAAAGAAAATGAATGCCTAAAAGACCGACTGGTCAACAGTTCCTTAGCTCCATGGGCCAGCATAGACAACCCATTCTTTGAGACATGTCATGTGATGTTTTCTAACTTGCTAAAGGCAGGTATAGAGTTACCGTAGTACTTTAAAAATGCAGAGAGAATAAAGTCTATACTTACCCGAAAACCTCTTCCCCTGGAGCACCCGTACACACAATTTTATTCTCACAGACACCTGAGGGAAAGAGAATGCTTCCACCCAGAATGCAACCTCCTGCAAGTGTCAGTACATGGGGATGGAGCACCGAAGAATCAGTAGAAAGCAGAAAGAGCAAAAATCCCTTCTTCAGATAATCAAAAAGAGTATGAGGAGGCTGCCCAGGTTGAGTGGAGACCAACACCAATGGCATAAAAGAAGATTCTGGGGCAAACTCCACTCAGACCAGCGGTGAGACTTTTTGATAAAAAGGATCACATGCAACCAAAAGGGGTTTGGGCTGTTCAAAAGAACATGGAGAGAAGATGAAAAGGATTCAAAAAAGCACCACAACACACAAAATTTACATTCTGGATCACACTCGCCCAGAAATGTTCTTCAAGCTCAAGCAAAAATTTATCAAGGGAACTGGTCCGGAGCAGAAGATTTATCACCAGGCGTTGTTGCACCTGGCACGGCGGTGCAATAGTAGCAGAAGGGTCAGTGAAAATTGGTGGAGCAGTCAACCCACAACGCACGAAGTGAGCACCACCTCGGTGTCACAGATGTTAAGGCGGCAAATTGTAACCACCTTGGAGTTGTTTCCAAGATCAAGAAGGCACAACTTAGAAGAGTGATCAACTACTGCAGAAAAGAGAGATGGATGAGGAGACCAAAGCATTCCCAACAACCACTTTAAATTTGGTGTTTGAACCTTGAACCTCTATAGGGGGAGTCCTCATGTCTCCCACGGCATTGCCTGACTAGTCTGCCACCCCAGACTGCCGTCTTGCCATTCCACTAATAGGGAGATTAGTGAGAAACAATGGCTCTCACCACAATATTATCTTGAACCTCTAAGGTGCATTCACAAAAACTACAATGTGTTCTCACACTACACGACTTAACATTACACCTTTCAACACCCCTCCTCAATGTAAAATTGGGTGTTCATAATCTCTCCAATCAACTAGACCAGTCACCTCTCACCCTCAACCAATTTGTCATTGACAATCCCAACAATGTGCACCAATGGCTTGAACCCCTAACTGTCTCTTAACCATCAACAATGGTCATAATAAGCCAGAGTTCCCACCAAAGACGTGCACCAATGTCTTCCTCATAATGGGGTCCTTTACAAATGTGCACCAAACATCAATGTGAGATACATACCAACACCCCCCCTCAATGTTTTCTCGAAGATAAATTATGTTCTTGGCCCACCAACGCCAAGTTGATGAAGATGCCAAGTGAGTTGGTTATTCTGAAGAGCCTTGGTGATGATGTTGATGCAATTTTGGTCTGTCGAGCGAATAGTACTCCAGCTCCACTATCTCATCCTCAATCAACTCTCACACATAATGAAGCTAAATCTCAATATACTTCATTCAAGCATGCAACATAGGGTTCTTGGGAAATAGCCATGAAACTATGGCTGTCACATTACAAGGCTGTAGCCCCACTAATCTAAACTCCCATGTCCACTAAAATCCTCCTGAGCCATAGTACTTCACAAGTAGCAAAACAAGCTACCCTATACTCACCATTTTTAAAGGACATCTACAAAAGCTGAGTACAAGTCCTAAAAATGCTGAGTAGAAAAACAAGCTACCTTGTACTCAGCATCTGTAGATGTCTGTTTAGAAATACTGATTTGCTGAGATGTCTGTTTAGAAATGATCAATAGCAAAACAAGCTACCTGTAGATGTCTGTTTAGAATAAAGTGCCACTGAAGGCTGCTTCTTACTAGTCTAATAGAAAGCATTAGAACTAAGAAAAAATAACATCCAAAAATTGATTTTCTAGAATCCTAATCTCCTACACAATCTAAATCAATAACCCATAAGAGTGTCACCTACAATGTAAATGATGCTATACTCAAGAGTACCTCTAATGTACCTAGTTACTAGCATCCCTTGCTTCCACATGACTCTCTCGTGGCTTGTTGGGAAACCTGCTCAAAACACCAACTCTGAAGCTAATATCAAGGACCTAGAGTTAGTGAGAAAAATTAAACTCCCCACCACCTTTTTGTACTTTGTGATGCCTATTAGTACTTCACATTCACCTCCATAGGCGTTAACATAGGTTTGCAATTAGTCATCCCAAATGCTATGAGAAACTCCCAAGCATACTTTTGCTATGATATGAAGATCTTTCTTGATGACCTCAATCCCCAAACAAAAATGCATGACCCAATTCTGTCATCTCAAACTCATAGCTCAGTATATACATTGTTTTGTTGGATCATTTATGTGATGTTTAAGTCATCTACATATAGAACAACCAAAATAATCTTGCCATGCCTTTTCAGAACATATAAATCAGCATCACAAGCACTTTTCTAGTAAGCCTAATCTTTTTTAAAAACTTGTTTATCATGTGATACAATGCCCTCAGGGTCTCTTTCAGCCTATACAATGCTTTCTTAAGCCTCTTACAAACTTTGTTTTCTGATTTGGATATCTCAAACCTTGGACTGAGGTACATATAATACTCCTTAAGATGTCCATTTAGAAATGCTAATTTGACATCTATGTTAAAAATTAGCTGCTATTTATGAGCAGTCAAGGTAAGTATTGCCCTAATAGTTGTCATGTAAGCTATGGGAGCAAAGGTTTCAGCAAAGTCAAAACCCTCCACCTGTGAAAATCCCTATGCAACTAGCCTAGCTTTGTATTTTTCAAGTGAGCTATTAGCCTTGTACTTAGCTTTCCAAACCCATTAGGTACCACAAGAATCTCAAGCCACAGAATAAGGCCAATTTTACTCAACTTAATAATGTATTCGTGCCAAGATTTACAAGAAGCAATGATAAGTGGAGCCTAGTGGCACGACTCAATAACATCAAGTAACAAGGGCATGAGTTAATGAGAGATTATATCTCTCACTTTAAACATTTTAACTTTCTATTTTGGTGGTCAATTAACTAGCTCCCAGGTGTTGTTCTTTAGGATGCTATCATACTTGAACTATATCATGGCTTTCCACTTTGGATGTGCTAAGGCCTTGTCCAAGGTGGCTAGCTCCTTCACTGTTCCCATTATCTTAGCCACCATCAAGGCCATGTGGACAATGAGATCAGATGCTCCTCTTGGTCTATCCACTAAAGATTCTGGAATCTCACGTAGTGGGTTCCACTCATTAAAGTGCTGATGTGCCCACTTTGAAAGTGGCTATCCATGTGGTGCAATAGTAGGCTGGTGTGATGCCACTATTTAAACTTGCCAAAAGCTCGTCTTATCTTGAAAGAAATAAACCCAAATCTTCCTATTATAACCCTCGACTAATAGCATAAAGTAAGAAGATCCTCCCAATGTAGTAGTAGACATCTTACCACACAGAGATCAACTATTGTACAGGATTATTTTCCCAATTACTACTTTCCTATGGAAATGCCTTGCATGTTGCTTGCCCATCATGTAAGCCTCACATGATTCTTGCAATTCTAAAAATGTAGACAAATTAGCTACTACCATTCCCTTTTTTTGCATATGCTTTAGTACTATAAATTTAATGTGGCCAAATCACTCGTGCCAAAGCCTACTCGTGCTCTTATCTGCAAGTCAACTCGTATAGATTATTACACCTTACTCCTTTGCCAACTAACTTACTAGAAACATCTAGAATTTTGGCTTTAGTTTGCTTGAAGTATACGTCAAGTCCACGATGTGTCATCGCCCAAACAGCAACAAAACTGACAAAACAAGTTCCACTTGATTTGAGGTAAATAAAGCACATTTGATAGCTTCTTCACCACATGAAAGAGATGGTTCCAAACCCTTTGGCTAGACATTTAGCATTATTCCCAACAACAGCACTAATGGGTTCCTATAGAGGCTTCTAGGATCTATACTAGCCCTTTTTACTAGTCATGTGCTAGGATGCTCAAGTATCTAAAATCCATGAATCATCAATAATTAGAGCCTGAGCAGATGAGCATACCTCTTGGCGACCCAAAGTTCAAGCTTAGTCTTGGCATTATTAATTGATTCCTTTCTTTCTATAAGACTTCAAGGTGCTATTCTTCTCATCAACCTGCTTTTTTCTGTAGTCTTTGACATGACCCTTCTTGTCACAATAATAGAAGCTCCTGTGGAACTTTTTTTTTGTCTTCTTCTTCTTATTATCAGAGGATACCATGCCTTTACCTTTAGTGTTGGATAAAGATGCAGTGTCACTGCCATCGTCTCGTAGGTTTTTAGCCACATCTCCTTCTCAAGCAACATAGAAGTAAATTCTTCAAATGATAGAGGTGGTACTCTAACCTAAGTATATAGTGTTGTAACCAAGCCATCATACTTTTGTGGAAGAATTCAAATGAACCTCCGAGCTAGTTCCACTAGTCTTTGTAATCCTCATATAGCAACCATTTAATCCCGCAAATGTTTTATCCACGTGATAAATGCTTCACAAGATTCTCCTTTAGCAAACTTCTTAATAGCAAGCTGATTCTCTAGGTTATGAATCTTGTTCTGATTTCGAGTCTGATACTGAATCAGAGGAAGAATAGAATCACTTACATTGGTAACGATGGCATAAAAAGCAGCATCATTACACCTGTTCCATGCTCAAAAAAATGTAGTATCCAGTGGAAGTATATTCGGACTATTATTGGGACCAAAGGTTCCCACTAGTTCTACATCTGTTCCCATAACAATTTCTAAAAGATCATAAGAGTCTAAAATGGCATTGATTTTGAATTTTTAGAGAGTGTAGTTTGTCCCATCAAGATTGCCTTCTATGAAGACTAGTGGATAAATGCACAAGACTGGTGCAGTAGGAGCATACAACAGCGAGGTAGAATCCATCACTCCTAGTATTCTATGTAAAGAAAGAGTAGATTTTATGCATTATTTATACTAAAAGCACCTAAGCTTTGATACTATATAAGAATATAGCATAGCGGAAAGATGCATAGCAAAATAAAAGTGCAATAAACAATGCAACAGATAGAGAATGGAGAGAATTTAAAATTCTGAGATGGTAATTATTAGTCCACGGTAGAGCTTAGATGGTGATCTAGACAGACTCTAGATTGAGGAAGTACTAAGTGTAGAGGGTGTGAATACTTATATTAAGTATTGGTTCTAAAGAGGTGGTGTGGTAGGCATGTATATAATGCAGGCAGTTATGTGGCATGTATATAATGTAGGCAGTTACGCGGCATAGACATGGTCTCACCACCCTCAAGACGTGGCCAACCAACCACCGCCCCACTAATAATAAACCCATACTATTAGGCTAGCTCGGATCCCCAAGCCAGGGTGCTGCCTCAAGCCCTAGTTAATGATTGGATCCCTGACCATCTCCTAACCATTAATGGTCACAATAACGACCCCATCGATGTCAAAGACAGAGTTCCCACCAAAGACAAGTGCACCAATGGCTCCTCCTCATAATGCCAAATGTGCACCAAACATTGATGTGAGGTACATGCTGAGAGCTAGGCATTGAGTGCACACTAACATTTTTTAACAAAATAATACGATGTTTATGTTGGATTAGTGGATTGGAGCATGAATATATCAATAAAAACTATAAAAATATACCAAAAAATATTTATCCATAAAAAATATATCCACAAAGACATATCTCGACACTCCCATATGATAAGCATGAGTATATTAATAAAGACTCAAATAAATATCACATCAAACCACATTAGATTGCTTTAACACATACCTTCCTCATTTTTTTCTAAATCCTGAAAGAAATATATTCTTTATGTTACCATAGTAGGAGATTACTTAGTTGTATTAAGTATGATTGTTCGAGTAACACTAGGGTTTTAGTTAGGAGAAAACTTAAAGCAATTTGTACATGAGAATCCTAGAAATAGGTAGGCCTATATCTTAATGTATCTCATGCCATTTTTGGTTCCCTACAACAATTAGGGATTCCTACAGAGTTATACTCTTCTATGATATTGAAGATGTCAGTTTTGTAACTTTAGGACTTTATCCATATGATGTGAATAGAGTTGTACTCTTCTATGACATTGAAGATGTGAATAGATTTGTACTCTTCTATGACATTGAAGATGTGAATAGATTTGTACTCTTCTATGCCATTGAAGATGCCAATTTTGTAACTCGTTTCTATATCTTAGATGAGTTCATTAATATGATGCATATAACTTGTTTGTATATCTTAGATGTGTTCAATTTTGTAACTTTTCATATAGCTTAGATGAGTTCAATATATCTATGTCTCATTATGTGTATCTTTGTATGCGCATCTACTGCTTTTTATCTCTACTTTTGTGATCATTGAATATTGATAATGCAAAGTCTCTATATAATTTGTAATAAAATCATTGATTAAATATCTATAAATGATTTGTTTTGATTTGTGTGAACAGTGGCCGTAGTAGAAATTGTTGAGAATCCTAATGATGTCCAAGATCCTCTAACCCCATCACGCGTAACAAGTCTAAATGTGATGCACAAGCTCCTCTAGCCCCACTGTAGCAAATCTTGGTGATTTTCAAGCTCCTCCAATTCCACCGACAAATTTAGTACATTGAATTGATTGGTTCGAGACTCAACAAATCCTAAAGAATGTGTTTTTAAGTATTTGGACATTAAGATCTATCTCTAAGCCCACAAGGTAAGATATCTTGCCAGGTTCATCTTTCTTTTGTCTCAAGCTTTATATCCATTACATTAAACTTGTGTGTGCAACATTATACCTATCCTTCAATGTGTGCAACGCATTTACCTGTTTGATAGGCACATATTGAACATGTATAAGTGCATGCTGGTCCAGGAACGCTAAACAAGTGATGCCATATTTGATTCACCACATCCTTATAAAAGGCCATCTAAACTTGTGTGTGCAACATTATACCTATCCTTCAATGTATGCACAAAAAATGACTTGAGGCACTCAAATGAGCATTGTTGTATTTTGAGATCTGGGTGCACATCCTTGAATCTGTGGAAGAGCTTGACCTGTAATAGTATATATACATAGTAATATGCAACTATAGGGTTGCCTGCAAGCTGAGAATCCCCAAACCTAAGAGTTCCATGTTTTCTCCACCCAACCTTAGCCAATCTTCCACACAGCTCTTCTATGTTAGGACCCCTTCTCTTTTAGTAGCTATTCTCCTTTTACATGTGCCCAACCACTTTCATTAGTGCTCAGCCACCTTTGAGTCCATTGCCGGTCATATTGGCTCCCCTAAACCCCGCCCATGCCTTGTCTGGATGGTTGAGCTCTCTAGGCTCCCAGAAATACCGCTATCTCATGACATTACTCCCCCCTTAAGAGGAGTTTTTGTCCTCAAAAATGAAATTCAAGAACCTTTGTTTGAGTGTGCTTATTTTTTCCCAAGTAGAACCTTCTTCTGGTCTATCGTTCCATTTGACTAAACACTCCTGTCATTTTACAGAGTGTTGGGTCCCTTTCTCTTGGGAAATCCAAGACTTTTTCTAGTTCATGTGGTAAGGATGGGGGTTCAATAAGTTCTAATAGGATCTCTTGACATCACCCAATTTATTTTTCAGTCTACTGACGTGAAAAATTGGATGAACTTTAGAGCTTTTTGGTAAAGCTAACTTATAAGCAACAGTATCTACTTTTTTAAGTATTGTGAATGGACCACAATACCTTGGAGATAGCTTCGGACTTCTCCTAATTTTCAAAGATTCAGAGTGTTCGGGAACCTTAAAAACGTTTTGTCACCTTCTTCAAAGATGATTTGTTTATGATTTTTGACTGCATAATGTTTAGCACGGTCCTGTGCTCTCTTAACATTATTTTTCACGATTTTCATCATCTCTTGGAGATCTTGAAGAAAATCTTTAACCTTTTGCATCTTTTCTTTCTTGAGTCATTGGGGCTCGCGGTTGAAAACCATACATCAACATGAATGGACTAAATCCCATTGTTGAATGTTTGGCACTATTATAAGAGAATTCCAATATGGGTAAAAATTCTTTCCAATTGGTTTGCTTTTTGCTTATATATGCTTGTAGCATGTCTTCCAAGATTTGGCTGATTCTCTCGGTTTGACCATCGCTTTTGTGGATAATCAGCCATACTCATACTTAGCATGGTGTCCAATCTCTTGAGCATAGCACGCCAAAAATGACTATTAGACTTTGTATCTCTATCACTAACTATATCGGCAGATAACCCATATAGTCGATAGATATTCTCAATGAACATCCGTGCTACGTCAGGCGTAGTCACTATCGTTTTTATCGAAATAAACTGACACATTTTTGTCAACCTATCCATGACCACCCAAACTGAATCGTGGCCTCTGTTCATTTCAGGTAATCCAACTATAAAGTCCATTGAGATACTCTCCCACTTGCCATTTGGGATGTCTAGTGGACTTAGTAAACCACCTACTTTTAGGTGTTCTGCTTTGTTGACCTGGCACTTTTGGCATTTTAAGACAGTCCTGGACGTCCTTGCTTAAGCCAAACCAATAAAATTATCTCTTAACTAGTGCATATGTCTTCCGTATTCCAGGATGACCAACACTTGGACTATCATGACATTCATATAAAATATGGCAGGGTATACATACTCTATCTTTGTAAAGTACGTAACCATTATCGATGGAAAAATTCTTTCAACGATTTCTTTCATCACTCGTAAAGTGACATGTCTCCTTGAGACATCTCTTGACGAGATGCTAGTGGAAGTGTCTATCTCGTTAACGGGGCTATCTTTATTTATAGTCAAGGGATCCCTCTTCTCTATGACACTCCACACGTGGGTATAATGCAGATCATCAACACACTTCCCCTTAAGTGATTCCAAAAAGTCACTCTTAATATGAGTAAAACTCAACTCATTAACCATGGGCATACGACTCAGTGAATCAACTACCACATTGTAATGTCCTTTTCTATATCTCCTTTGAAAGTCAAACTCCTGGAGCAACTCTGCCTATCGAGCTTTGCATCCTTTCAACTCTCTTTGACTAGATAGCCATTTGATACTCTCATGATCAAAGACTATCTCAAATCTGGAACCATATAAATAATGCCTCCACTTCTTTAAGGCATGAATTATAGCATATAACTTCCTTTCATAAGCTGAATAATTTTGTTAAGCTTTGTCCAACTTTTAACTTCAAATGCAATAGGTTTTCCCCATTGTAAGAGGCTTACACCTACTGCATCTAACATCTGTCTCTACCACAAAAGGTTGATTCGGATCGACCACTTGTAAAATGGGAGCCATAGCTATAGCTACCTTAAGTTTTTCAAAACTTCTTTGTTGGGGATCCCCCCAAACAAATGTCTTTCCCTTTCCTTTAAGCTGATCCAGAACAACTATCTTCGCATAATCTCGAACTTGCTTTCTATAGAATCCAAAAAAACCAAGAAAAAATTTTAATTCTTCTAAGTTTGTGGGATGTGGGCATTTCAATATGGCTTCAACTTTCACTGGATCCATACGAATGCCATCTTCCAAGATTATGTGACCCAAGTATTGGATTTTGTTGACGAAGAATTCACATTTTCTCTCTTTGGCATAAAGTGAATGCTTCCTGAGTAACTCAAATCCTTGTCGTTAAGTGTTCAAGATGTTCTTTCTTAGTTCGATTATAGATTAGGATATCATCTAGGAAAACCATAACAAATTTTCCTAAATAAGGTTTCAAGACACTATCCATGAGTGTCATGAAAGTAGCCGGAGCATTAGTCAAACCGAAGGGCATGACTAAAAACTCTTAGTGACCAAACTTAGTTCAAAAAGCAGTCTTTTGGACATTCGCTTCCCAAATTCTCACTTGATGATATTCGGATCGTAAATCGATTTTTGTAAAGTAATTTTTCCCTTGGAGTTGATCAAACAACTCATCTATTTGCGGCAAAGGGTACTTATTCTTAATGTGATCGTATTCAAACCACAGTAGTTTACTTATAGTCGCATAGACCCATCGTTTTTCTTCACCAATAGAATCAGTGAAGCCCAACTTTAGGTGATTGCCGGCCGAACTGATTGTTGAATAGCTGGGGTAAGAGAGGGAGGTTGACAACTTGCTCCACTCAAATTACGCCGTCGAGGGGGTTGTTGTTGGCAAGGCTGGGGTGTGGTTGTTGTTGTTGTAGGCAAGGCTGGGGGGAATACCAATATAAGGTCGCATGTAAGCTGAGCGCTCCATGTTTTCTCCACCCAATCTTCCACACAGCTCTTCTATGTTTGGACCCCTTATTTTTTAATAGCTATTCTCCTTTTACATGTGCCTGGCCACTTTCATTGGCCACCTTTGAGTCCATTGTACGTCATATTGGCTCCCCTAAACCCCGTCCATGCCTTGTCTCGAGACGGTTGAGCTCTCTAGGCTCTCGGAACTACCGCTGTCGGATAGCAACTCAATTTATCTTTTTAATAATTATCACTATTTGTACAAAGCATAGAGTGCCGCCAAAAGAAGGTAAATCTATTACAAAGCACTCATATCAATCAAATGATTTACACAACATCGTGTGAACTACTTGAAAGTAGTAAAAAGTAGCATGTGAACTTCTACTGCTTGAAAGCAGTAGTAGGTAACTAGAAAACTACAAAAAGCAGGAGAGAAGGTAACTAGCAGACTACAAAAAGTAGCATCATGTGAACTACTTGTTGAAAGTAGTAAAAAACATCACACAAACTAAAAAAACAATATGCGGACTATTAAAAGTCAACCAAAGATGTGGTGGATTATTAGAAAAGAAGCATCATGTGAAATACTTGTTGAAAGTAGTAAAAAGAAGCACATAGACTTAAAAAACAATATGTGATCTAAAAAACAGTATGTGGACCATTAAAAGGAAACCAAAGATGTGGTGGATTATTAAAAGGCAACCAAAGAAGTGGTAGACTATTAAAGGTACTAAAGAGTCTAGTTACAAGCAAAGAAAACAATGTAGAAACTAAAAAGGCATTCCAATGACCATTAAAAACTAGTCCTCGAACAACTAAATAGCAGTCTTGGGGATACTAAAAATAAATCACGTGATTACCAAAAGAAATCATGCGATTACTCACAAAAGCAATCCTACGACTACTAAAAAGTAGTATGTGGAGTGCTAAAATGCACTCAAAGTAGTTTGTGGACTTGTGCAAGTACAATTCATGTCGCAAAAGAAAAGTAACACCTGAGAATTGTTTGCTTCCCGCATAGAAAATGTCATTCTTTTACAAATTGGATTTATCTCCTCCCCACACATGGATTGATCTTATTGGCCCATAGGAACCTTAATTTAAAATTTCGAAAAAATCTTGACCCTCAGGATAAGCCTCGAACAAATTATACTTGATTTCTAATGCACCTTCTGGAAATCTTTTTGAACTTCTATTTCAGGGGAACTTATATTAATAAGCACATCCTATCACATCTCATACACATCTTATTAGGCATAAAGAAACTTTAGTAGGAATAACACTTTTATAATAATCCTTTTATGCATTTTACTATGCATTAATTCCAATTTAATGAGAATAATACTTTCGAAATAAAAATAAATATTTTATACATCTTACAAGTAGGAAAAGGCAATCTAAAAACTCTAAAAACAACTCTAGAGACTACTAAAAAGTAGTCAAAGAAGTTGCTACACAATCAAAAAGCCTTGAAAGCGGTGTATGTACAACATAAAAGCACACCACATACTTGTTGAGAAAACACACACACACACACACACACACACACACACACACACACACACACTAGCTGGGAAGCTTCGGGGTGAGAAGTGTGAGAGAAATGTCTTATTGATTGTATTGCTTGAAGTAAGAGCTCGAGGATAAGGAACATACAAAATGAGCAGCAACCTTAAACAAGGTGAGAGGTTGCTGATATACTAACTAACCTTCACACCTAGATGTCCAGGTGGTGCCGTGAACCCCTTGTCCAGAGCCATGCCATCACCACTCCCAAGCCGTGACCCCCCCCAGCCAAAGCCGTGGTATGCGACCCCTAGGCCGTTCCGTGACACCCCCTTGAGGGGAATAACCTGGTGGAAAATAGTGCCCCCTGATGAAGGGCATGGGTGGCCTCACATGTTGTGCTACTGTAAATAGCTTAAAAAAACCCCATGTCATACAAATATGAGGCTTATAGAGATTGCAATTTATTCTCTATAGGGGATGAGGCCTAAAGTTTTGTGGAAGGTCTTAAACTTTTCACATGATAATTCTTTAATTAAAATATCTACCACATTGTTATGTGTACTGCAATAGATCATATTGATCTCATCTGCATGAAGTCTCTTTGATATTGTGGTAATTTACTTAATGTGCTTGGTCCTGGCATGAAAGACATGATTCTTTGCAACTACCATTACGCTGTTGTGTCAACGGCATAGTGAGAATAGAAGTAGGAGCGATACAAAGATCCTCCATCAATCTTCTCAACCCAAACACATTCAACTGTCACTATGAATGTTGCTCTGTATTTAGCTTCACAAGATGATGCTGCCACAGTTGGTTGCTTAGCCAAGATATGCATGAGCTACTAAGAAAGAAGTAGCTTCTAAATGTAGACTGTCATGTATCATAATCACTTGCCTAGTCTAAATCATTGAAAGCCTATAGTTATAAATCACCCCCTTGGGGCATAGAACAATCCAAGGTCTTGAGTGCCTTGCAAGTAATGAAAGGTACATTTATCTACTTGCTAATGTTTGATTCTTAGGCAATGCATGAGCTTTGAAAGTTGTGATACACCATACTAAATGTTTGGCCGTGAGTTGCACAAATAGATTAGGCATCCAACAACTTGAGCATAAGTGGTAATGTTAAATATGATTCTGGGATCTTACAGAGACTAATCTTTACACCAGGTCCCATTGGTGTAGATATTATTTTGTAACTTTCTATATTGAAACTTTTAAGTAGTGCCTAGATGTACTTTGACTACTTAATGACTATATCGTCATCTTGCTTTGTATGAATTACATACCTAACATAACTAAATAGTACTATAAAAGACCAAGATCTAACATCTCAAAATTTGAGGGAAGGTCCATTGGTGTAGAGATTAGTTTATAGCTTTCTATATTGAACCTTTTGAGTGTAGTGCCTAGATGTACTTTGGCTGCTTAATGACTATACCATCATCTTGCTTTGTTTAAAATGCATACCTTCCAATAGTGTAGATATTAGTTTGCAACTTTCTACATTGAACCTTTTTAGTAGTGCCTAGATATACTTTGATTGCTTAATGACTATACCATCATCCTACTTTGTATAAACTGCATACCTAAATAGTAGTGTAAAAGACCAAGATCTGACAACTCAAAATTTGAAGGAAGATCAACCTTAAAGGTTGTGATCAAATCCTCATTGGTGTTAATCAACATGTCATTGACATCTTAAAATTTAAGGCTAGGTCACCCTTAAAGGTTGTGATCAAATCCTCATTGGTGCCATCCAACATGTCATTGACATAGTGGCATATAGGATAACAACGTGGTCCTTTTTGACATATAAGGTGTTTTCTTTAGGACTATTTTGTAACCATGTCCAGTTAAATAGGCATGAATTTTTTGGTATCAAGATCTAGGAGCTTATTTCAGACTATAAAGAGCTTTCTTAATCTTGTATACCTTCTTTTCTTGGGTAGGTTGGCCAAATCTAGCCAATTAACTCTCACATAAACTTCTTCCAGCAAGTCACCATTCAAGAATGTTGTTTTAATGTCTAATCGGTGCACTTTCCAACCATAGTGGGTTGTCAAAGCAATAACAAATCTAGATAGAGTTCATATGGGAAGTGGGGATAAAGATTTCATCAGGGTCATGCCTTTCTACTGGGCATAACATTTTGTAACAAGTCTAGCCTCCTTCAACTTGTCCACCACAGATCCATCAACCTTTATCTTAAATTTGTAAAACCACTTACTTACCAAGAGGTAGATCTGCTAAATCCAAAGTACCAATTTGTTTCTTTATAACAAGTCTAGCCTTGAACTTGTCCACATATCCATCAACCTTTATCTTGACTTTGTAAAACTGCTTTAGTACCAATTTCTTTCTTACCAAGAGGTAGATCCACTTAATCCCAAGTACCATTTTTTTGAATGGCTTAAATTGCATCCTGCATGGCTTTAACCCAATTTGGATCTTCTTGAGCCTCTTTAAAAAACTCAAGTTCATCTATATCATGCAGAGAACCAAGAAATGGAAACTTAGCAATGTGAGAGAGAGAGAGAGAGAGAGAGAGAGAGAGAGAGAGAGAGAGAGAGAGAGAGATTATATATTATCTCTACTTGCTTGGTGTTAGAGGGAATAATTATCTGTAGATATATGGTAGAGAGTTAAGGGAACACAGCTCATGGACCTTGGGAGTATAACAGACACACACACATACATACATAGAGAAAGAGAGAGAAAGAGAGAGGCCCTGCCATGTACATTCTTGGAGGAGTAGCAATAGAGGGCTCAATATAATAAGAGAGATAGAGAGAGAGGAGTAGCTCAATTGTAGCAGAGAGAGGCCTTGCATGTGCCTTCTCGTAGGAATAACAAACAACATTGGGGTAAGGCTCAATTGTAGAGAGAGAGAGAGAGAGAGAGAGAGAGAGAGAGAGAGAGAGAGAGAGAGAGAGAGAGAGAGAGAGAGAGAGAGAGAGAGAGAGAGAGAGAGTGGGGGGCCACGTAAACATAACGCAGTGGTGGGAAACTCTCTTTGGAGTTAAAATTGAAACTCAAAGTGTCAAATACTAACGTGCTATTCAACTAGCCAAATAGCGTAGTGGAAGACTCTTTGGAGTTAAAGTTCAAATTTAAATTGCCAAATACTGAAGTGCTATTCAACCAACCAAATAGCAATGTCCCGGACAATGCTTTTTAGTTCACATTACCATGCTTATACCCAATTGTGGTTATTTGCTACTACACACTAGATTATTAGCATGTACTTGAAAATGTCAACAATAACGAGACAATAACATGCACTTTATAAACATGGATCTCTTGAGCTTGAGGAATATACGTCTCCATTACTAGTATGATGATTCAAGATAGAGTTGACTCCTCACCCAATTAACAAAACATTCTATGTGAATCCTCGATCACACATTAGCATACTTAGTTCCACATGTGATTTACCAGTTTCTTGGATCACTTGTCCTTAGAACACTAACTTTTGTTAATGAGCCGTTTCACTTTCTCCTTGAACCAAAAACCTAATCCTTCTAATCTTTGGAATTATATCAAAAGCACCAATGGATGAATTTGCAATTCCAACAATTGATTAGAAATGATTGCATATCCTATACCCCTTTCAACAAAGGTTTGTAACACAATGCAAAATTCCACGTCTTAACTTTCCTTGGCATTTAGCTTCCTAGAAAAATTATCAACATTCACTTTGGCCATTCATTAGATCCAAAATTACACTTTAGTCATTGTAGAGTATCAAAAATTTACTACAATTACATAACAAACATGCTTGGAGAATCTAAATTTGATAATGTTCTCATGAAAATGAGTGTTGTCACATCAAAGAATCTTTTTATCTTAATGGTTTGTGGCATAAGTGAAAGGGGTGTTAGCAAGGTCCAATATATACAAGAAAAACACATTATTATCAACACATGATTCAAAAAATATGATATTGGATCATCATGGATGTAAGAAAGTTGCATCGTTTGTTGTCGTTGATGTAACATATTCATATAGTGTGTAGCATCAATTTGTATGGACTGTCATATAAAATCAAAACATCCCAGGTGATCAAAGAGAGTTCTTATGTTTGAAACATCAAAGTTTAATAGTATACTCAAGATATTGGCACGTAATTTGAAAACAACAAATTCGCGCAACATTGCATGAAGCAATTTCAATGATATCATCCATAATTTTGAGTTATTTACACGGGATCATGAGCATTCAAACTATATGTAATTTGCATATAGATGTCAAACTAGTTTAGGTTGCCATCACCATGACTATCATTCTAATTTAATCTTAAATAAGCACAAAAGAATATTGTAGGTTGTATTTGGATTAGCGAGTTCAAGGCTGGGTTGCTCTCTTGAACTTAAGGAAGGTTGTGCTGGTACCTGCAAGATAGCAAACACACAAATAAGGTTGAATGTGTGTTAACTACATCAACTAACATTACTCTGAAATCAAGACAACATTTTCAAGCCATATTTTTTGTGCGCTTCATGCAAATGATTATGAAAAATCTTTGAGCGTATGATGTGTAATGCTAGAAGATAGTTAAAACTGAGCTCTTATGACTTGTGTAATGCCGGTAATGTATACTTAGACTAGGAAATTAGCTTAGACTAGCTTTTAGGCCCCTAGTCATTACTTGGGTGGATTATACATATGAGTCTTATATATAAGACATTTTGACTAATGAGAAAACACGTAACCCCAGTCTCACAATTGAGTTTGAGTTTCTTTGCTCTTGGGACTAAAGCTTGCTTGTATGCTCTCTTTTCTTTGTTGCATACATGCTTGAGGATTGTGTGGATGAGTGATGGTATGTTGATTCAAGTTCTCTTCCCTTCTCCCTCATGCTCCCACTCATTGAGGCATTGAAGTAGAGGTTGAGACTTCCATAGCTCTCTCTTTCTCTTTACTCCCCACCCATTTTGTAGTGACAATAAGAGAGGAAAGGTTGAGGACCGTAACTACACTCCACAAGAGAGGGTTACTCTACTAAGAGTGAATAGAGGTGCAAGCCGATAAGACCCTTGCATTCTTCCTTTTCTTCTCTCTATCTATCAGGCTCAAGTGTTCTTAAATCAGTGAACATCTTTGGAATCACTGCTAGGAAAGCACCTTAGCTTAGGAATCCCTTGCTATACTTTGTATTTGGAGTATTGGCATAGCCTGGTTGGAGTGTAAATCCACTAGTTAATAGTGTTTAACTCTTGTTTTGTTATTTTAATTGGTTACCTTGGTGCAATGGAGCATGGAGAAACCCTTCAAGCTCAAGATGCATGTTTATAAGTAAGTGTTCCTTTCCAATTCCTTTGATTCAAGCTCTTCTTTCTTGTAATTGCTAAATTTTTGAGTTCTAATTCATTTTAGGCATTCATCTCACTATTAATCATTGTAAAAACACCATTAGGACTGCATCGAGCATACCATGAAATAGGTTAGGAAAAGCTCAATCATCATATTAAATTAAAAAACTAAAAAACGTACACTATTAAACAAGAATTCGAGAACAAAATCTAGATGCAACAACCTAATTAGTAGGGAATGCATAGCTTGAGCATATCAACTCCAAATTTGTTGGAGGTGGCAGATTTAGAAGCTACTTTTAAGGGTTTTCAAACAATATGCCACATCTAATTAGAGAACAAAAATCATGACTTGGTTTGGATACCAATGAATTGACTGAATTTCATTTTGATCTTTGAATACCAATGCATTGACTGAATTTCATTTTGATCTTTGAATGAGTAATTCTCAGCAAAGTCAACCACAAACACCACTACATCATCAAGAAATCTCAAGACACACTCCTTGAATTGTGTAGCTTGACATCTGTAAATGAAGTTGTGCTTGATGAACTTTACAATGTGTAATTGGAACATGTAAAGAAGATTCTTACACAAAAGTTCTTTCCTTTTTTTTTCCTTCCCTGATTCATCAGTGCCCACCTTCACATCTTTAAAAACCTTTGGAGAAACTAGCAACTTCTCCTCAGCCCCACCTCATGTGGGCATAAGGACATGTTTTTCATGCCAAAAGCCCATTACATATTTTTGCATGTGGAAGGTGGCTCTAGCAGGTTTGGGACATAATACAAACTCCCAAAGACCCGCGATGCATGCCAGGAGGATTTACAAACAGCGAGTTTACTTGTTTGATAAGTACATATTGAACATATATAAGTGCATGTTGTTCCATGAAGGCCAAACAAGTGATGCCATATTTTATTCACCACATCCTTAAGAAAGGCCATCTAAACTTGTGTCATGTAACAACATTATACCTATCCTTCAATGTATGCACAAAAAATGGCTTGAGGCACTCAAATGCGCGTTGTTATATTTTGAGATTTGGGTGCACATCCTTGAATCTGTGGAAGAGCTCGACCTATAATGGTATATACATAGTAATATGCAACTCAATTCATATTTTTAATAATTATCACTACTTTTAAAAAGCATAAAGTGCCAAAAGAAGGTAAATCTATTATGAAGCACTCATAGGATTTATGCAACATCATGTGAACTACTTGAAAGTAGAAAAAAGTAACATGTGAACTTCTACTACTTGAAAGAGTAGAAGGTAACTAGCAGACTACAAAAAGCAGCATCATGTGAACTACTTGTTGAAAGTAGTAAAAAGAAACACACAGACTAAAAAAACAATATATGGACTAATAAAAGGCAACCAAAGAAGTGGCGGACTATTAAAAGGCAACCAAGGAAGTGGTAAGACTATTAAAGGTACTAAAGAGTCTGGTTACAAGCAAAGAAAACAAATGTAGAAACTAAAAAAGCATTCAATGACCACTAAAAAGTAGTCCTCGAACAACGAAATAGCAGCCTTGGGACTACTAAAAATCAGTCATGTGATTACTCAAAAGAAATCATGTGATTACTTCATCGAAGCTGGATTCATTTATGAGATAGAGCATACGGAATGGCTATCCACAATAGTCATACTAAGAAAAATAGAAAGATAGAAAGATCTAGGTTTGTGTTAACCTCAAAAAGGTTAATGCACTCACGATAAAAGAGAATTACACACATTGCCATTCTTGAGAATGTGTTGGAACACGTAGCGCACGAGCAAGGAGACCTATAGCTTCCTTGATGGGTTATGGGTTATAACCAAGTGGAGATAGACCCTAATGATCAATATAAGACTGCATTTGCCACTAAATGGAGCACTTACACATATACAGTTATGCCATTCAGCTTATCCAACACCCCAAGAACTTTTCGAAGACTCATGTGCACGGCGTACAAGGAATACCTTCAAGAGTTCCTCGAGGTATTCATGGATGACCTTTGCGTCAATTCCAAATGGAAAGCATATCTCTGGTGCCTAAGAAAGGCACTCGAGAAATGCAAATTGTATGAATCTCTCTTAACCCGCTTAAATACCAATTTTGGGTAAGACATAGGGTGATCCTTTGCCACATTATTTCTGAACGTGGCATATCAAGAGATGATAGCAAGGTGAAGTTGATTCTTGAGCTCCCACCACCCACCTTCATGGGACACGTCAGTTGCTATAGAAGATTCATAATCTTATATGCCGATATAGCAAGACCCTTGTATCGAGACTACTTATCATCTTTAAGTGGACATCCTAAGACACTCTCAAGAAAGCCTTACCAAATGCATTAATCCTAAGATCTCCCAACTGGGATATTATCTTCCACTTGCATATTGATGCTTTGATCTTTACAATTAGTTGCCTCTGCATAGGATGGATTCCCTATTAGCTTTGCTGATATAACAACACCCTTGTACCAAGACTACTTATCATCTTTAAGTGGACAGCCTATGACACTTTCAATCAAGCCTTAGCAAATGCATCAATCCTAAGATCTCTCGACTAGGACATTATATTCCACTTGCACATTGATGATTCAACATTTGCAATTGGTTGCATAAGCATAGCATACATTGCCCTGTGATTGCAGAGCAATTGTACAAGCTAGTCCAAGACAAAATCATGAGGTGGTCCTCAAGAGTACGAATATGTCGATGTCCTTGAGCAAGCCCACTCCGATGTGACTAGACATTTCTCGATAGACACCACCACAATAGAGCAGGCTTGTGGTGGCCTACTTTGTTTGGAGATGTAGCAAAATCCGTAAAAGGTTGTGATGAATGCTAGAGATTTGTTGGGATTCATAACCACATGCCCTTGCACCCTATAGAGTCTGCAGTTATTTGAGGAATGGGGTATGAATTTGTCGGACCAATTAGTCTAGTTGCTTGAGGTATTCAAGCGCGGTTTATCATTGCCGATGGACTACTTTACCAAATGGGTTGAGGCCCATGCTACCACAAATGACCCTAGTGCAACATCCAAATTCCTTTATGAGAATATAATTACTAGATTTGGGTGTCCACTTGAACTAGTAAGTTATAGAGGGACTCACTTCATCAATGACGTGATCAAGTTCTTACTGAGCAAATTCTTGGTAGTACACCGCAAATCCTCACTCTATTATCCCCAAGCTAATGGCTAGGCTGAAAGCACCAAAGAGATTATGTGCTATCCTGACCAAGACAATTGAAGCCTCACACAATGACTGGGAACAGAAGTTACCAGCTGCTCTTTGGGGTTACATCCACACAACACCTTTCAACTTGACATATGGAACAAATATCATCATGCCCATGGAATTCTTAGTACCAAGGATTACCGTCAAGGAAAGATTCACAAGAAACATCTTGACCGATCGATTATTAGGGCTTGCATACTTAGGAGAAGCCAAACTACGTGCAATCTATGGAATGATCGTCGAAAATTTGAGACACATGGAATGGTTCGATGAGAAGCTCAAAGACAAAGAAATAGAAGTCGGGGATATGGCTCTCATGTACAACATAAAGAACCAAAAGCGCAAGCTAAAATTCAAAGGATTGGTACCGTTCCTTGTGTGCTAGCTCACCCCTCGAGAATCCGCACGCATCAAAATACTTGACGGTGTGGAGATGAAAGGATTCTTCAACGGCCAATAACAAACTTAGATGCTATTATGGAAGGACATTCACAAAAAAAAGAGGCTGCAACAATGAAACGAGAGGCCCAACGGCACGAAGCTAAGGCTAGGCAAGACAAGTTGCGCAACCCTACCACATCTCCATTAACATGGCCTAAGTCATTGACTTGGTGAAGCCCGCTAGACTCTGGCTGGGCATGACCACAAAAATTGGTCTAGAACAAAGGCTAACGCTTGTCCACACAAGCGCGTACGCTATAGCAATTATTGTTGACTCCCATAAAAACATGAGTGGAAGGAGTAAACACATTAAAAACCACATGCATAGGTTTGCTCCCTGCCATATTTTACATTGGGAATCTTAGAAGGGAAGTTCTATGTCATGCCTGTGAAGTACTTCTTGAACGAGGATGGATGGAACACAATAGATGCCAAATAGATTGGGACTCACGAACCGCCCGCTACCTTGCAACTCACATTAGGACAGGTAACTGTTTTGATGACAGAAGAGGACCCCATGTCCTGGAAAACCTCAATACCAAATAGCCATTCTCCCAGCAACAAGGTACTAGAGCCAATCAAGTCCCCAAAGGCAACCTATACTTTGTTCAAGCCACTCAAAAAGAGGCTGATCCTTTATTACTTAGCCGTAGGAGTAAGTAATTAAAATCCATCAAAAGCCTCGCCCATGCCAAATCAACCCTCGTCGTCGCGATACAATCAAATCCCCAAAGAAGGCAACCTATACTCTAATCAAGCCACTCAAAAAGAGGCTGATCCTTGATTACTTGGCTGTAAGCAACTAAATTCCATAAAAAGCCTCGCCCATGGCAAATCAACCCTTGTCATTGATACAACTAGCCTCCCCAAGAACTAATCCAATTGATACCCATACAGCCAACATTTCTAACATTGCATAATAAGAATCGTAGGTGGCCAAGCCCACCAATTCTCAACACTACCAATGTTTCTATAATAGGGGTGAAAAATGGTGGGTGCCAAACAAAAGAAATACTTCAGCCACAAGGTTACTATGAAGACAAGAAAATCTGGTTACTAAGAAAAAGGTCTAGCCTATGCCAGTGAGACAACCATGCCACAAGCTGGACCTCAATGCAAGGCAATGAAACCCAATCCTAAACCGAAACATGGTTCGTCAGGAAGGGTCATTAGAAGTCCAAGGATACCATGCAGGTCACACACTTCAACCATGCTGTATGGAGTGGAGATATGGGGACCCTCAGTGGATCACCACAGCCGAGTTGGTAGCATTGATGGATGGAGACGTATGGAGAGGCCCTTGGTTTCTATGATTTCCCGGATGATTAGGGCCAAGGCCTCCGTACCACATGATATTATCCGTGCAGAGATGGCTGCCCCCCCATTGGTAGTAGTAGAGGCACTCACTCGATCAGTCTCCTTTATACATAGCACTTGGGCTCTCCCTAGAGACAGATATGCTCACTCTCGCTACCTAAGCAGCACAGCCAAAAACAACCCGTCAAAGGAGGTTTTTTTTTTTTGGCGAGCTTCCGTGGACATGCTTTTTTTGAACTCTAGATCATTGGGGGAAATTTTTAAAAGAAAGAAGAAGCACACTTTTAAAAAGGAGGGCTAAAGGAGTCCCAAATTTCCATCATTAGATTTAAAAAGTTTTTGGGTGTAGATTTTGGCACTTTTGACATCCGAAATGAGATCAAAAGGCCTAAACATGGTAAAATCAACTATAAGCACACCTATGTTCCGAGTCCCGACTACCTTTCTCCAATTGCTAATGTTCAAGAAAGGACCCTTGGATTGTCAATGCCAACACTGACAACACCCCCCTTATGAACATCAATCGAAGAAAAGTGGTCAAAACATAGGCATGTTTACAATTGATTTTACCATTGTTGGGCTTTCTGAGTTCATTTTTTATGTCAAAAGTGCCAAATGCTACATTAAAAAAAAGTTTTAAATCTAATGTATAAATTTGAGCCCCTTAGTCCCCTGTTACACTGATAAAACCCCCCTTTCTTGAACATCAATCGGAGAAAAGTGGTCAAAACATAGGCGTGTTTACAGTTGATTTTACCATTGTTGGGCTTTTTGAGTTCATTTTTGATGTCAAAAGTGCCAAATGCTACATTAAAAAAAGTTTTAAATCTAATGTATAAATTTGAGCCCCTTAGTCCCCTGTTGCTCTTGAATAGTGTAGCCCCTCAAATAATGTAGGTTATATGTAAACATCTTGAGTAATAGATAAATATATTGCTGCTAAGGTGTTGATCTTGATGCTATAAACTTGCTAGTATGATGGTCTTGAGAGTTGGAAAAAAGCTTGAAAATTGGGAAAAGGCCCACATGCAAAAGCTTGCAAAAAAATACACTCCCACCCCAACTAAGGTAATAAGAGAATTTGGGTACCTAAAGTGACATCGTCATTACTCCCAACTTCTTCAACCGCAAACAAGGCAAGGTGGCGATGGCAACCCAAAGCTACCAACACCACTGGAACTCCATGGGAAAGATTGAAGAGGTCATGGAGCCCCGTGACCATTGCCAAACACACCATGAATAGGATATTCCTTTTGCATCGACCTCAAGAGTCTATGTTAGAGAGCTGAAACCACGAAACACCAATTCTCCTACCGCAACGCACGTCATTCACAAGCCTAGCTAAATGGGCCAAACACAGGTACCTCACCCATGTCAAAGGAGGGTACCCATCCCAAAATCCAATGAAAAATGTCAAGAAAGCAGTAAAAAGAGTCCAGGAAATCAGTGAAGACGGTGCAAGGAAAAAAGGAGAGAGAGTAGAAAGCAGGAGTAATGGAGATTTGGAGAGTCCCCAAGAATCCACCAATTGTAATTATATAAGTGGTTCTCTAATCACTACCTTTCTAGGTACATCTTCGGATGGGGAAGGCATAGTGGATGAAAAACTCGTTCATCGTACGACCCATCACCAGGATCGCTGATGATCAGAATGCCACTAATTAAGGTACCCACACCAGCACGGCCCAACACCGCACCTACATATTCACTCAGGGCCTTCTTGCATGCAAAATCTCTAAAAAAGCAACATGTACAATATGTGCATGCACATTCCAATATGCACAAGCAACTTCACTTTTGGGCATGCATGTTCACTATTTGCGAACATGTGTACATCGCTCTACGTACGCACATTCCCAAGAATGGTCTGTGAATGTACGTACCAACCTACGTGCATACGTTCCCATGCTAGACCTATATAAGTTGGGGCCCTCCTCACATTTTACACTATTCACTCTCCAGCTAGCCACACTCTTGCCAATTTTATTCAAAAATCCTCCACAACCTCATAGCCCCCCCCCCCCCCCCCCCCCCCCCCCCCCCTTCCCTCCAACCCACAAGCATCATGGTAGCAGCAAGGGGCATTTTAAACCTCATTTGATAGTGTTGCTCACAACCACCAAGAACAGGAAGGCCACAAAAGTCAATAAACTCTTGGAGTATAGGTGTCAGCACAACCCACTGACTTCTCCCCACCTTTGCTAGGACTGGACCTACTTCGAGAAGTCGAAGGACACATGATCCACAACAGGATCCAATCTGAGAAGAAGGTGGAGCACAAACTCACCTACCACACCCAAGAATGCAACCAAGTAGCAAAGAGGCCAGAGGAGGTCATGGAGCATATGGACAGACTTGGACTCGGTAGGTTGGCAGCTCTTCTGACATGGGGGCTAGACCTTCGCACATGCTTCAATCTCAACACTAGCACTGTCAAAGATTCCACAGGAGCTGATTTGACCCTGGCCCAGACTCTAGATGGTGTCCACGATGCCTTGCAACTGCTTAGAATCACCAAACCCTATCAACAGAAACTCAATGTTGCACAAGGGATGGTCAAAGACATTATCAAAGGCACTGTCAACAAGGATGGAGTGAAGTGGGAAGATATCTCTTGCCCTGACTTGATCACCCCTGCTAGAGTTCTCATTATGGTTACCAACCTCAGGTGGACCGACAGATACAACAGATGCAACCTCTCAGCAAGGATTGCCAGTGAATTGGGAAGATCACTTCCATCATGAGCTCCACAGCATCTACAACAACCCTGCCAACATATTTGGAGCAGCCATGATCCTCACCAAGATCCCCTACTATGTTATAGGTTGGGAAGAGCTCCCCGAACTGTCACCAGCCTCGACATTTCCCAGTATGAAAGGGGTTTGGTGGACTCCAGGATGTCTAAATATTTAGAAAGTACAAGCTTTGGGAATGGGATATTATCCTAGAATACTAAGGACCAC
Organism: Cibotium barometz; assembly: GCF_041138505.1. NCBI lineage: Eukaryota > Viridiplantae > Streptophyta > Polypodiopsida > Cyatheales > Cibotiaceae > Cibotium > Cibotium barometz. The sequence continues at coordinate 36,124,287 of NC_141057.1, read as the reverse complement.
ACTCCTAAAATTTAGGAGAGTTGCTATTTTTGGCCCGACTCCGATGGAAATTCTATTCGCGTCATTACATCTGGAATTGAGAAGATACCAAGAGTTGGCAAAGTGCCTATGACAGAATGTTTACCAGTTGGGATATTTTTAGAGATAAAGTTTATGGAAGGACCCATCTATTAGATTGGGACATGTGGCAAGAAAGTGGACCAAAGTGAGACAAGTGGCAAAGTGGATCAAAGTGAGACAAGTGACCTCACACTTGTCACTTCAGCTATTGTGTGGCTCTTCACTTGTCATTGTAGCCTTCTCTTGCCATTTTAGCTCATGGGAGGCCCAAATCTATAAATTGGAGCCCTCTCTCTTCATTAATAAAGGCTCTCTTGCTGCACACTAGCCTCTACCACCGTTACAAGCTGCCCTAATGATGGCTACTCTCTTTCTCTCTCTCTTGAAGGCTGCCCATGAAGAATACCGACTGTTGGGGATTGTTTTGGAGGCTTCCATTGCGAAGAAATATTGAAGGCAAGGGTATTTAATCATTTATTATGATTTCTAGCCATTGTACTTGTTGTACCAGCCCTTGTACCTACTATACCAATCCTTGTACTTGTTGTGATGGCTACTCTCTTGAGGGCTGCCCATGAAGAATACCGACTGTTGGGGATTGTTTTGGAGGCTTCCATTGCGAAGAAACATTGAAGGCAAGGGTATTTAATCATTTATTATGATTTCTAGCCATTGTACTTGTTGTACCAGCCCTTGCACCTACTATACCAATCCTTGTACTTGTTGTACCTACTGTACCAACCATTGTACCGATTGTACCAACTTTTATACTAGCTGTACCAGCCACTATACCAACATTTGTACTTGATGTACCTGTTGTACCCACTGTACCAACATTTGTACTTGATGTACCTATTGTACCAACCACTGTACCGGATGTACCAACCATTGTACTTGTTGTACCGACTGAATGGAGAGTTGTACTTGATGTACCAACTCTGTTGCATGAAGACCCGTGGTTTTTGGGGAAGAATCAATACCCACATGGAGGTATATGGATTATATTGTTGGTTCGGCATTTTTACAGCCTATGTTCCGGCTTGGTAGCCTCGTGTTGGGCTGTGTTATGGCATTTGTATATGGATAATGCGGCATCTCCCGTGGGGAGAGTAAGGCCCTCAAAGCTTGTACATGATATTATTCTCCTTGGGTAATAAAATACTCCAAGGGAGGAGGGGGGGGGGGGGGGGGGTCGGCCCAGTCTGGCCTCTATGCGGTGTCACGTGCAAGCTCCATTCTCAGCATTTGTGGATGTTTTTCCAGCTTTTATGTTTTATGCAAAGTGATGATGGATATGTGTTAAGGTTGTGGCTATGTTTAAATGTTTTAATATGCATTGATGGTATCAACAAGTGTGTCAAAGGCCCTAGTCCCCCGGGCGCCGCGAGTTACACGAACCATATAGCTACCAAAGTGTTTCCACCCCAAGCAAGCCCCTTCCACAGCACTCCCCTTTGGCTCCCTTCCCCACAAGCTCCCCTCAACCCAAAAAGCTGAAGATGGATAGGGAAAAGCTACCACAGATTCTTTTGCAGAATTCTTGGAGACAAATTTGATGGACACCTCCACACAGCAGGTGGTAGCAGAGCTAAGGCAAGTGGCAAAGCCAGGCCCCCGAAGAGCATGCCCAATTAGGAGGCCCCTCTACCTGCTCATTTCCCGCTGCTGAAGAAGGTATCTGGCGTGTGTTTCACTTCCATGGTTATTGATTCTCCAGCTCCTATGAAGCCGCACAACATTATAGAGCCACACAGGTGGATCTAAGAAGGCCACATCACCTCAGCTTTTGACAGTTTCTCAAGGGCCATCTTCAACTCGCAAGGCCACCTTCCAAACTTCCCTATAGCCTTTAACTCCATAATCCACAACCTTGCAGGGCACATGACAGTTTATGCCAGACAGAAAGTAAAAACTCACGCAGCCTAGCAAGCACTTCTCCTTCCCTATGCCAATTTTGCTCAGCTGGAAACACAGGAATGTGGCATTTGCACTGAACGACCAACTGCCAAGTGCAAGCTCCAGAGGTTGGCTATAGGATCCACTGCCTACAGTGAGAGCTGGTGTGCTGCACACACAAGTTGAGGGAGCTACAGCAGCAACAAGGGCACAGACTCAAGAGGAGATCACATAGGCAATCCGCTGCACTGCAAAGGGCTGAAACAATGGGATACAACAGGCAAAAGCACAACAAAATGTCTAAGCAACGCAAGGACTTTAGGAGGGCCATAGAAGCGAAGGATAAGACAATTGAGGCACTGGAAATGAAAGCAGGGCCGCAGCAGGAGCAGGGCGCCCGACACGAAGGAGAAGGTTGACATCCTAATGGATGCAACCACAGAACTCGCCATCCCTCCCGAACCGCCCTTTGGCATCCTCAAGCTGCAGCACAGGAGCCTCTAGCTCAATCTTCTTCAACACAACATCTACATTGACGAGGACATCCCCACATCCGCCTTCCCAACCATCCTCTATAAGGTGCCATGGGCCTCCAAACCCACCATAGCTATGATGTTCTTCTAGAACACCATCTCCTTCATAGAGCCCTCCACCATCTTCCGTTTCCCTCACCATGTCCTTTCCCTCAACCTCCAGTCCTAGTGCAGAATCCTCAACTTATCTGACCAACTGGAAGAGGGAGATTACATTGACGTCTTTGTTCCCGAATCTTTGCTCATACCCTGCCTCCACAAATGTCATCAGCAAAGCCATCCACTGGATGCACACCAACAGCTGGGATGATACTTACAGGCATCTCACCTTGCAGGGCAGCATAGTTTACTAGCACATTGGCATATTGGTATTGTATCACAGGATCTGGAAACAAGTGCAACTCATGAGGCAGAACCAGCGTCATCTATTTGACACTGTCTATGTGGCCTACCCCCAGGATGTTTCCGCGACGATGAATACAGGAAGGCCCATGAATTTTATAGATCTATGAGACCAACGGCCACCACTGTCCACAGAGGGTATGAATCGTATCGAAAGGATGGACTACTGGTGGCAAGGTGAGGGTGCCCACCATGGCCTCACTACAGCAAGCTCTCCAAATATGCCATGCAACAATATTGCTACAAATCTCCCATCTCTTGCAGGAACCGGAAGTCCAATGATAAAAAAAGGGGACTGTAGAGATACAGAGATGAGAACCTGCAAGGCAAGGCCCCCACCATCCTCCTCATATCCCATGGCAGCCTCGACTTCAATGGCCCAATCAACTATGCCCCAAGTAATTGTAGCCGGGGTCATGAAAGGGGGGGGGGGGGTGCAGGCGGGCTGGAAGAAGCTGACGGAGGCAGCTGGAGAGGGTCAGGCGGCAGCGGGGTAGGGTTGGTGAGAACAGGAGAGGGGCACAGGCTGAAGCAAGGGGATGGGAGGAGGCGGCGCACGAATGCAGGCAGAGGCTGGGCTCCAGCTCGAACGAGGCGAGAGCTCCTCCAGCCCAAAATTGTCCATCAGACTTGAGGCAATATCTCGCTTAGTTAGAGGATATGCATCATTAGCATGGCTAGAGAGAAAGTTTCCTGCCATATTTTCAACAAGTGCATATCAAATGCCTCATTTTTAACTCTTTGTTAGACCCAACAACAATATGTGGGACAGTAGCCAAGAAGAGAGATGATGCTCTCTCACCTTATTCATAGTAAACCCTCTATTCCACACATCATTCTAGCACAGTTTGTAGCCCATCCACTTCTTCACACAAATGCCTCATTCAACTGGTCACATACATACACAAGATGTGATGCCTCGGGGCCACGCTAGAACGCCGACGAAGACTTGCTTTCACTTCATCTATCCCCTGGCTTTGCAAGGAGTAAGTGATCACAAGAATGCTTGTGTTTTGAAATGGATGACTTCACATGGGCTCTTTTGATGCAAGAAGTGGTAGTGCTGGTATGAGACTATTTGAAGAGCAGGTGATAGTGGACTAATGTGGCTGCAAAGATTGACACACATGTGAAAGTGATCAAGCCTTGGCATGGGAGGGAACATGTGGAAGTGTGGGAGTATGTGAGATTAAGGTGCGGAACCCAATGAGGTAGTCGACCACACTCTTCCCCTCCGCGTGGGTGACATATACCTGAGGAAGTTGACCAAGCATCCTCAGTCCTTATCTTGCCATCAAGAAACTTTATGGCATGTCTTTTATGAAACTTCACTGCTTGCCTTCCAGATCTAGTTAATGGAATACAACCCTTCATAAGTTCTAATGCTTCCTGACGTGCAGATTCAACTTTCATGGTGTCTTGAGATTCTTAATGCAACATGAATTGTGTCTTAGCTCTTGCAAGTTGCATCAGAATCCTCGTGTGCAAATGTGATGGGGCTCTTTGCAACAAGGAAAGCACTCAAGCCTCAAGGCATGCGCATCCTTAGTCTATCTATGGATAACCTTTGTAGTGATGTGTGGTTGTAACTGTGGACAACCTTTTTTAACCACACAGTTACAACCTTTTTAACCACGTGCTTATCAACACCAAAAGCATTAGTAGAACAGTAGCAACATGCATAGCACAATTAAAGAACAGTGAACACATATCATTAAAGCTAAGATTTGGTTTTGGATCCGGAATTAGAAAGTGTCAATTATAAAATACCAAACGACTGCCTTCACAATCCATTTCCTCATCATTACATCGCTTCAAAAGGTTCAAAGCTGAGAGAAGTAAATTGTGTGTGTTTAAAAGGTGATGTCCCAAAACAGAGAAATGGAATGTGTTTCGAACAAAGATGGAAAGCTCCTTCACATTAGATACCTATTCCCTATTCCAAACTTCCAGTACAAGTTAGGATTTCGGAAAACAAATTGAAAGCAAAGACCTTTTATTATGCAGTAAGCTATGTTACATATTGACCTACAGCTGAGTGTGGACTTACAAAAAGGCTGTGAAGTTTCTTGGTTGTTTCTCAATGCAAGTATCAATCACCACTGATAATATAGGACTCGCCAGTTTCCTTTCACCTCCACGCCACTGCAATAACAGAAATACGTTAGCATGTCTATCCATGCAACTACACATACAGTCAGGTAACATGTATGCGCACGTCCCAATGACTATAATTTGACAATATAAGTTAGGCCATGCTCCATTGCAATCATTTCTTTTGTGTACTACCCAACTGAGAGCCCAACTATGTGGGCATACTAATGCCATTGAGCACCCAAGGTGGCCAGAATTTGCTGTTCCCATGCCAGGAGCGGCTTACCAAGAAATCACTAGAGAAGTGGCAATTGAATGATATATGATGATCTATGTCTATTTAAAACAACAGACTCTCTTTATTCCAATCAGCAGTAGCACGTATGTATTGCACAACTCAGTGTATCTAAGCACTTGTGAGGCTACTCATGGCTTCTGTAAGAAAGAGGGAACAGTCGTGACTGCCCAGCAAAGCTCATAACACACTCCACGTGCTCCCAGGTAGAGGATGCAAAACCCAGGCCAACTGAAAAATTATATGTATGATACCTATCTTATGCCAGAAAGCTGTACAAAGCATGGAAGCTATGAAACAATCAACTTCAAGACAAAATTCCTATCCAAAATTCAATGTAAAAGAAAGTACAGTAAATTTGCGAAAGGAGAGAATCACAGGTGTAGGGAGTGAGTGTGCACGTGCTCGCTCTGTCATTGCTGTGCTGCTGAGATGGATTGGGAAGGGGGTTTGAAAGAGGGGAACAAAAGAAGTGGGTGGGCTGACTGGGATGACCTTGACATGAAGCGAAAGGTTGGGCGTGGCTACTACCAGGTTGAGTTTGACTCGGCAATGGCGTCTAATCTTGTCATGCAGCTGGACCCCATTGCATTGCATACAGCCCAGGCCTTCTTTGCATGGTGGCAGCACGGCTTTGACCCGGCATCCAACCCTCTTGTTGGAGTTTCAGGCTTCCCCGTGACAGTCTGCTTTCCAAGCCTCAAGAAGGAATACCTTCCTCTTCTCCCATTGATAGATGGTGCCATCGGGAGAGTGATGGAATCCCCCCCCCCCAACTGCTGCCTCGGCCCTCGCACGAGCAGCCAGGATTCCGTTTCTCTGCATCTGTGTTGCCTCGCCGGAGTCTACGCCTCACACGATATCTATTCCCAGCCTTCAGGGCGACCCCATTTTACAGAGAGTGGAATATTCCGGCCTTCCAGGCCAATGTTTCATTTGCAGGCAGATGGGTCATCTGGCCAGAGCTTGCCCTCGACGTCAATCTAGGAGACCGCCACCGGTGGTTCCCCCTCCTACTTCCCACTCAGATCCTCACCAAGGGGCCGAGGAAGGAGCATGTTCCCAAGCCGTGGAGCACCAAGTTTCAACCATGGATGACCGACCCATCAACCGGAGGGTGGCGGCCGGCAGGCCCCTGCCTGGGTCACCGGCCGAGCACCAGAGCTAAACATCGCTGCCCAGAGAATGGCACGATGATCTTCTCTTTCCCCTTGAGCGCAGCCCCCGGGGGCCGGGACAGAGTGGGATCCAGAGTTGGTGGCCGCTACCATTCAAGGCCAAGCAGTTCAGCTATCGCATCATCTACAGGATCTCCGCATCATCGACGTTCTTACTCATCTAATGGCCTCTGGCCAGGATGGAGCTTGGTGGATCAGCTCACAGAGACCAGGGAGGGGAGATGGTAACCTCCAACCTCGAGGTACTGCTTTTTGTGTTCATGCATACCTCTATGGCAGTACCTCTACCCCCTTCTTACAGATATCTCCATTGTGATCAATGGAGCACAGAGTATATATACTCTCGCGCTCGGGCAGAGTGGCAATCCATGGAGGGCACCCACTTGGCGCGACGTCGCACCAAGACAGATTGTGACTATTCCCCATCTACGCCCGCGTCCAAGACTCTTCGAGTGGAGGGCAGTTCCGATAGTTCCGCCTCACAGAGATTGATATGAGGATTGTATCATGGAACATTCAGGGCTTAGGGGGGCCTCAGTGCTTTCAGGAACGAGGCGTCCTTAGAGGAAAGCTGTAGCGAGCTATGGTGGGGGGACCCATCAACATTCTTGTCCTCCAAGAGCACCATCTTACTGAGGGGCGTACCCGCCGTTGCGGGAAGATTCTACCAGGCAAGAGTCATACTTGTTGGTCTCCATCCTTCGGCCCTTCAGGGACGTAGGGAGGAGTGTCTCTCTCTGTCAGTGAGTAGCTTCTGCCGTTTGTGACAGGATTGGGAGTCATAGTTCCAGGACATGCTCAATGGATTACCATTCTGATTGGGGAGGATAGCGTTGGCTTCCTCATCATTTATGCCCCGAATGCTGCTGTAGGTAGAGCTATCTTTGGAGCACTGTCCAACAGGCCCTGCCCCAGGCTGATTTTTGGTGCATGGCCGATGACTTCAATATGATAAGAGGCAGCAGAGGACAGACTTGGAGGTGGCACCGCCACAATCTCAGGAGCGGAGTACTCTGCATGGGAGGAGATGATATTGATTCTTAGGGGACAGGACCCTTGGCATCTTCCAAAGTTTGGGTGTAGCCCTGGGAGTCTTAGCTTCTCTCGATCGGATAGGCAGAGCACTCGCCCCAACCTCTCTCGGCTAGACAAGTTTTATGTCGACAAGTGGGCTTGCAGCCGTGGAGGCATGGTTGGTATTCTGGCAGGCACTACATTTTCAGATCATGCCCTAGTTATTATGTCCCTAGAGGACCCATGGAGGCATGACAAGCATGCGAGCCCCAGGATTCCAGAAAGCTTCATTCAGGACCTCGGGATTTGCAGCTGGATCGAGCAGATATGGGCGGGACTGGACTTTTCCTCAAGCTCTGCAGCGTGCACTTTGGATGATGGCCTTGGGGAGATCAGTATTTTCTTTATAGGATGCAACCCAGAGTAGATTGGAGGGATTTCGGAAGCAAGAGAGGAGTCTAAGGAGGGGCCTAGCCTCTTTACAGCGTCTTCACGAGAGTTCCCCAGACAGCCCGTGGATTGAGAGTCAGATTGCTGCCACCGGCACGGAGATTCAGTCCATTGAGGAGAGGAGAGTGGAGTATAGATACCATGCCAAGGCTTCATTCTGGACTCAAGCCGGTGACAGAGTTACTGGAGACTTCTTTGAGATAGCTGGCCCCCACAAGAGGAGAGACGGTATTCGCATGCTGCGTGGCCAGGTTGGAGCTATTGTTTTTAATCCCCCACATGTGAGACATCGCCACGGATTTCAGGTGATGGATGCGCACGCGAGAGTCTGGAGGCACACGAGAGAGGTGGTTCCCCCCTCCCTTCGGTCCTTCTTATTGACCCCTTTCACTTCAGAGGAGCTGGTGGAGGCGGTGGCAACATTACCCAAGGGCAAATGCCCGAGGGTGGATGGGCTTCCTGTTTCTTTCTTTCTTTGCCATTGGGACCTCATGGAAGGTGGCCTTCGTGCTGCCTTCAATGAGATTATGCTCACAGGTGCCATGCCAGAGAGGCTCACAGAGGGCTTGATACATCTGATTCCCAAGGAGGGTGGTGATAGATTGGAGATCGGACAGTGGAGACCCATCACGCTTCTAGGGATGGCCTATAAGACTTTGGCCAAGACCATCAACATGCGACTTCAGCCTTCTCTCCCAGACTTGATCCACGACACTCAAACTCGTTTTGTTCAGGATCAAAGCATTCTAGACAACATCTTTACCTTTTGGGAGGCAACAGCTTCGGCCAGGATGCGGCAACAAGACCTCATTGTGCTACTCCTAGACTTTGAGAAAGATTATGACAAGGTGGATTGGAGCTTTCTGGAGGGCACAATAACCATTCTCCTCGCCAAAATCTGCCTCGATCTCTCCTATTTGTGATCGCCATCTCTTGCTACAAATCTGCGCCACATTTTGGTCGTCATATCCTGCTGAATATGCCCGTCATTGTTCCTAAATCTGGCTGCTCCTGTTTGCCCCATCCTTCAGCAACAGCCCGTCGTAATCTTTCCGGCCTGTTCTCCTGCTGTCCGACCAGCAACTAATCAAAGCCTGCCATTATCAAATTTCTGGACGCTCAGTTCTGCCCGTCATCTTCCTGCCCAAAGAACTCCTCTACAATTGGTCGACTCCTTGAAGACAGGCTGCATTTGTTTCTGATTTAAGCTATTCGTGACATTTGTTGCATGCTGCACTCCATTTATCTACATCGACATTATTTTGGGCTAAATCTGAACAAAGGTTTAGTGCTATTTGCATCAACTACTGGACCTCTGCCAGGAAGATGAATCTCTTCTTTCATTCATTTCTGCAATCTTGTAAGGGAATAGACACTGCCCTTGCATCTTAGCAAGAGGTAAGACCTTCCCACATGGCCTCTTCTACTCATTCTCTCATGTCTATCGACAAATTCAATGGGTCTAACTTTCACACTTGGCAAATCAAAATCAAGTGCCATCTTATGAAAGAAGGTCTTTGGGACGTTGTTCACCATGCTGCTCCCGAAGATTCCGACATTGAGCAAGTTATCACTTACGTTCCCACTGCCAAGAATGACAAAGCCTATGCTATCATCTTGCTCGGTCTTGGAGATGATTACATTCATCACATCTCCGACATACATTCTGCTTCTCAAGCATGGATCACTTTGGATACCGGACCCCGCTCTAAAAACTCTAAGATTGCACTTATGATCTCATTCTTTGATCTACATATGCAGGAGGGAGCTACTATAGCCTCTCATGTCAATTATCTTCGCAGTCTTATGGTTCAGCTTGCATCAATGAAGTCCCCCATCTCCGAAGATATTGCTATTGCTGTGCTTCTCAAGAGCTTACCTGACACCTATGCTACTCTTGTCACTACCTTCAAGTATCACAATAATCCTACTCTTGAAGGTATCATCAATGCTCTCCAAGAAGAGGAAAGAACTCAACAACAAAAGGTAACTAACACTGCATTTTTAGCAAAGAAAGGAAGTTCTAAAGTAAGAAAGCCTTGCACCCATTGTGGCAAAACTAATCATATGGAGAAGGACTGCTTTAAGGCTCATCCATGCACCATTTGTGGCCGTGATAATCACCGGGAGAAGGACTGCTACTCTAAACCCTCTACATCAGCCCCTGCATCTACCTCAGCCCATGTTGCTGCAGCATCTCCATCAGCAGATCTTGCTGTTCATTCCTCATATGATGAGGAGTGGGCTTTCTGATTACTTCATCTTTCTTGTCTACCACTTTGACCACCGATGATGTAGGTCAAGGGTTCTATTGTCTTATTCATTCTACTTTTGGACCTCTCTCTTGTCTCTACCCAAGAGGCAGAGGTTGCCCTTGAGGAGGGCATGTCTTCAAGGTCCATTTGTTTGTCTACAGTCAGTCTTTTGTCTATCTAGTCTTGTCTGTCTGTCTATTTGTCTATCAATCTGACTGTGTCTTGTTTTAGATCCATCTTGTCCCTACCCTTGTGGACCCATATGAGGATATCACTTGAGAAGGGGTGTCTCAGGATCTTTTCTATCTTGTCTTCTATCTTGTCTTTCAGTCTTGGTCTTGTCTTGTCTGTCTTTCAGTCTTGTCTTTTGTCTTCCTTCTAGTGTCCACTTAAGGAGGGTGTTGGAAATAAGTGCACACTAGGTGTACTCTTTTCCTAGTCTAGTATAAACTTTTGTCTTAAGTCTTGTGTGTCTGCCATGTGGCATCTTATTTGTCCCACATATCAGCGTGGCTATTATCTCTTGTACTACACACCTATATATTGTGGATGTCACATCATAAGAAGTATTCAGCTTGTGTCTTGTCTACACTCATCTCAAGGTAACTCTTTGTCTTTCAGTCTTGTTCTTATTTCACTTCTAGTTTTCAGTTTCTAGCTCTTGCTTCTATATTTCTATAGTCGTGTGGTTTTTGGGTAGGCTCAACACCCACCCCGACTTGGCGACCAGTTGAGGCTTTCCAGGGGATCTCGAGGGGCACTCCAGTCTCGGTTGCCAGGTTGGCATTGATATCTCTCCTGAGCAGCAGCTCGCTCCGCTTCTTCTAAGTATTCAGAAGAAGCTTTTATACTGGAGCTTGACAAGGCTATCCCTAGCAAGTAGAGTGGTGGTGCGAACCAGGTACTTCTTGCCACCATGTGGTACATCACCTCGTGCTGGGCCTTTTCTCGGGCATGTATCGGCCAGATACAACATTTGATCCGGAACTTCTTGTGGACCGGAAGTGATGGGAGACCAGCCAGGGCCAAGGTGGCATGGAGAGTGATCATTCAGCCACGTAGCAGAGGGGGGCTTGGCCTCATCGATCCAACTATACAAAGCCGTGCCCTACTTTTGCAAGTTGATTGTCTGAGGACTCCTACTCGGTGGTGAGCCTTGGAAGGATTTCCTCTTGGCCCGGGTTTCAGCTCGCACTCCGAGCCTTGGAGGCCCGTGGCCACAAAGTACTAGATGGATCTTTACAGAGATGCGAGCCCATGGTTTTAGTCCTGCCTTTGAGGACAAATTCGCAGCCAGTTTACTTCGTGCTTGGGATCATCTTAGGCCAGCCCTCAGACAGATTGTTCCAGTAGCCTCAGAGGAGCAGCTTCGGCAGCCTTTGATCTGGAACCCCCTCATCCGTTTACCCAGTGGCCACATGCTAGGGGCCCGACCGCATATATCCTAGGGTGCCTTGAGCATGGGACCAGCCAGGTCTCTCGGAGATTGGATTGCACATAGGCAATTACCTCGGGCATAGCAAGAGAGGCTTGACAGGGATCCAAGATAGAGACAGGCTCAGCATCGACATCGCCTCGGCTATTCCTCGGGAGTGGTTGACTCCTATTCCAGACCCAACCCCCCGGTGTGGCTAGGCGTGTTCACCAGACACGATAGCCTCGTGGCGGTCCATGGAGCAGATGAAATGGAGCAAATGAGGACAATGGTCTACTCACTTTTTCTATTGGATCCCATGGCAGACTAGACAGATCAGAGCACCCCTTGGAGGATTTCAGAGGCTGCACCTTGCAGAGTGTGAGGGTGATTGGTTTTCGGGCACGGGCATGGCACATAGATCCAGCACCAGCCAAGGTGGCCAAGGAGAGACTTTGGTGGCTATGGATTTGGGAGTGCCGACCTCTCACGCGGTTGCAATGGGACCCTGGAGAGTGGACTTGGCATGATTCCACAGATCGGGTGGAGACTCTGGATGCCCCTTTCTTTGTATATACAGCCACATTATCCAGATGCCTGAGATAGATGGCACACCGGCAACAATAGCACACTGGCAGTCTCAGGGCCTATCACAGCGCTTCCTTTCAGATTTCTAGAAGAGGCTTTGGGACAGCTTTCGGCTGAGGAAGATCACTCTCTTTCTTTGGCTGATGGCACACAGGAGTGTGGCGGTCGGTACTTGGCTGGCAGTCGGGAGGTCGGTCATCAGCTTGCCTGAGGTGCGGCCACCCCCAGGAATCTCAACGACATTGCCCATGGGATTGCCTAAAGGCTTAGCAGATTTGGTAGCGGATTCTCCGCATCTTCGCTATAGACAGGGCATTGACTTGGATCATCACTTGGGGTACTGTCGCTTGGGCCAACGAGGCTAGAGTGGTCAGGACTTATGAAGAGGATGGGGGAGGACTAGCTCTTCAGGTCTCCCACCATTGTATTACAGCAGTACCAGTCACAGCCCCATCGACAGGTGACTGGTGACCAGGCTCATGTCAATGATGGGAGATTTGCAGTAGCATAGCATCCTGGCACATCTAGCATGCTAGATGCAACGAGGCCATCAAGGGTACCCACACTCCGCCAGCTGAGATTATCAGGAGCATATGGCTTGATATCATTCACACCCTCCGCGGTCAGTGGGGGAAGCTGTAGGGAGGTTTTGACCACATGCGGAAGTGGCGGGAAGCCTTCTTGAGACTTTGGAGGCCTGGCCCTTTCCTCGTAGATAGAGGCGGTAACCCCATTGGCATTACAAACCACCTATATGGTTGTTCCCCCCCCCCCCTCCCCCCCCTGTATGAGATAGCCTTCTCCTCTTAGAGCGGCCAGCCGGAGAAGAAGCATCTCCTCCCCTTTGATCATTTGTATTCCACCCTTATATGTGGTGAGGTTGTATCTAGCCCGTCGTGGTTGTACTTAGCCCTTTGCGGCTGTTTTTCTTTAACTAATTAAAGAATCTTTTTCCCGAAAAAAAAAGTATGTATTATTTGGGACACTTTTGTTGAAACCCCAAAGGTAGTTGCAGTAGACTTGGGTGGGATAGGTATTTCTGAGATTGGGCTTAAATTCAGCACCTTCCCTGGAGCTTGCTTTGTACGTGGCAGATTTGGCCACATGGCCACGTACTGTAGAGGAGGAAAAAGTGATGGAGGTGTTGAGAAAGAGAAAAGAGAGGAGAAAGTTGAAGGGAAATGGGAACGGAAAAGGCAAGGAAAGGTGGAATCTTGGGCCATAAAGCTGGAGTAAGGAATCTGGGCCAGGGTGAAGATTCTAAGGGAGAAGAGGATGGTGAGGAGCTGGTTCCCAACACTGCCCCTCAATGAAAGGGTTTCTGTGAGGTGTAAGCTGGAATGTAAAGGGGATTAGAGATAAGGGGAAGCACGCTTCCTTTTGGGAGCAAGTGAAGGTAAGGGATGTGATATCTGGGCTGTCCAAGAGCACAATCTCCATGGCTACAATGGTGAAAGGAAGATGGGAATGGCTGGTGTTCTATTGGGGGCCAGACAGAGGATTCAGTGCGGTCATGAGTGTAGACTTCATCCCTCCCTTGTTGCAAATCATTCCAATGGGAGAGCTGTTGTGGTGGAAGTACAGATCTTGGGGGAAATAAGATGGATTATGAATGATTATGGTTGGCACACTGCCAAACAAAGAAAGCAGCTTTGGGAGTTGCTGGCCAACCTTGATCAACCATGTTTGGATTCTCATGGGTGATTTCAATACAGTGTAAGATACGAGGGACAGGAAAGGAGGGTTAGGTTCCTATACGACTAGTGCCGAAAAGAAAGCTTCGGAGCTGCTTGTTAGTAGGAGAGGTCTTCTTGATGGCTGGAAGCTTGGGGACTGGAGAGATGAGACTTGGGAGAGGTCATACCTATTTCAGTCTGCAGTATAAGGATTTGTCACTTCCCTTGCTGATGGGACTTGTAACTATTTGGTCCTCCATGCTCTTTTCTCATAATAAAACTCATGCCCGGACACATGGAAACAGGTTTCCTAAAGTTGGAATGGGAAAAAGCACTTGTCTGGGTCAAAAAGCAAGAAAAAGCAAAAGTCAAACTTTGTTGACCAAAAAGCTGAGGACACCGTTGGAAAGAGCTCGTTGAACTGAGTCAAGAGCTATAAGCCGCTTTTTCAAAGAGCAAGGCCCTGAAGTTAAAATCAAGAACTTTGCTTGATATTAAAATAAAAGCAAAAGCCAAGTGGTAAAAACAAAAGAAAAGCATGGTAAAAGCAAGCCTCCCCTCAAGCATTTAAAGAACCAAGCACCCTCTTGGTGGAGCATTGAAGAAATCTTGGAGACCCACGTGGAGAACTCCTTGGGAAAAGCAATAACATCATCAACCCTCTTGTGTGCTACTTCTACAACCTTTTGTAGCACCAACCACCACTTCTCCATCCCATGTGAAGAAGCGCCGCCGCCACCTGCCGCCGGCATCACCGCCGCCCAGAGCAATTTTTTGCTAGTGCCGCCGCCGCCCCAGAGCCGCTAGCCGCCGGCATCTCCGCCACTCCAAAACCGGAGTTTTTGCCTCTTGTTTATTGGACTTTCTGTCACTTGTTGGTAGCTTCCATTTGAAGAACCGCCACCTCTAGTAGCGAAAGGATTGGATTGGGAAGAAGGAGCTTTTTGTGGATACTTGAGAACATCAGTTGGATTCTTTGGATTTTGGTACTAGCCTGGTGTAAGCCTCTTGTGGGTCATCCTCGTGGCAAGCTCAGCATCGGTTATCTTGTGCCTCAACATCAACCCCGGCCCGATCTTGACATCGACACCTTTGTTTGATATTGTATTCATTTGTTGTATTGGTCCTGGCTTGGGAAAGCCCGTGGATCGTTCCTGAAATAAATTCTTAAAGAGGGGGTGGGGCCTGTTCCCCGCTCAGTGTGGTGTACCGTGTAAATCCCCTATTCCCATCTTGCTCTCCCCTTCTCTCTCTCTATCTCTCGTACACGTGGTTGCATCTGTTACTGCACGCTCCGTTGGGCTTACAGTGGTATCAGAGCAGGATTTCTCTAGAAGAAATCTTTTTTGGAGTAACAAAGCCATGTCGAGAGTTGAGGGAGACCAAGGACCTCAAGAAGGGAATAACTTTGAAGACAACCCAGGACATCCAGAAGAGATCCAAGGCCGCCAGTCTATCTCTCATGAGACCGCAGTCATGACATCAGCCGAATATCGAGAATTTCAAAAGTTCAAAAGGTATCTTCAAGATGCAGAGTTCCTAGCTTGGAGAGAGCCAAAAAGGAACAAGACTACAGAAGAGCTCAGATGTTCGAAGATTTTATCAAAGATCAGACTACTGAAGCTCAAGGTGTGGAAGCCGCCAAGGCCTATCTACGAGGTAAAGGGGTTTCCTTTAGAGAAGAACCCAGAGGCACCCGATCTATAACTTATGGAGGATAGAGAGAAGCTTCCCCAAGACCCGTTTTATCAAATATAGCTTCTTCAGATCAAGCAAAAAAGAAGAAGGCAAAGGAGCCTTCAACCAACAAAGCAGACTTCAAACCAGGAGAGAAAAGCGTAAAGTTTGATAACTTCTATGGAAAGCGGGACACTCAAAAAGCTCTATCCTTCATCAAACAGTTTGACGCCGCCTTTGGAGGAGAGGACTTCTCTGAAAAGTCCAAACTACGCACGGTTCGTATGCATTTGAAAGATGCCGCCTTGAATTGGCGGCTAAAGGTAGTCCACGAAGGGACCGAGCCTACCTCATGGGCTAATTTCAAAACCATGTTTAACAAAAAGTTTCTTCCTGCTACCTTTGAGGCAGACGTACAGAAGGAATGGGATGAGGTAAAGCAAAAAGCGGGAGAAAGTGTGGCAACATATCTTAATAATTTTTCAGCCGTCTCATTAAAGTTTACCTCATATACTCCTATTCCACCATTGATGGAAATGCGAAAGTTTGTAAATGGATTGCAACCAAAGCTTTATCAAGCAGTTTATATGATGGGACCAAAAACTTTGGAAGAAACCCACGACAAAGCCTTACAAGCGGAAGCTTTATATATGCCTTGGATGGTGGGCAAATCAAAGAGTGAGACTCGAGACTCGTTTCAAAAGAAGAAATTCAAAGGGGGATCTCAAGCAAGAAATGAGCGACAGGAAAAGAAAAATAAAAATGAGAGAAAACCCCCATTGTACCAAAAGAAGCTATCCCGCAAGCAACTTGAGGAATATGTCAAAGAAGGTAAATGTTTCCAATGTGGAAAGAAAGGACATATGGCTGCAAAATGACCTGATAAGCCAAGTCAAGAAGCCAAACCACCCCAAAGCAATGCTTTACCTAAAGAACTTCAACATCAAGATGATACTCCATCAAAGAAGAGGCAACTCTTCAAAGCTTGGGGCAAAGTGGCAAACCAATCCGTACTTATCCACTTCGATAGCGGTGCTACCCACCACTATATCCATCCACGAGTGGTTGAAGCCATGAACCTACCTCCGGATAGATTCAGAACCCCTATTATAGCAGGTTGAAGGAATGTCAGCCGAAGTGACTCCTATTCTGGGAAAGCTCCGCTTACGGATTGGGGATTATGTGGATCATGAGAACTTTGTAGTTGGTAAAATTGGACATTGTGATGTAATTCTGGGTATGCCTTGGCATAAGAAGATAGATCCAGCATGTCTTCTAGATGTATTGTATGTACTTGGGATTAAGAAGAATTTAATGTCGGTTCGCTGAAGCCTTCGCCCCCCCCCTGCTCGAGCTGCCGCCTGCACGCACCCCCCCTCCCCGCCCTCGTGACTGCCTCTCCCCGCCTGCTCGCAACCCCCCCTCCGCGCCCCTGTGCTTCTCGCGCCCGTCGCCCCCTGCCCGCCTGCCCCGTCTCCTTCGCGCCCCCCGTTCCCCCCCTTCCTCCGCGTCCCGCCCCCCCTGCCTGCCCCCGACCCCCCCCCCTTTCGTTCCCCGCTGCCCCCCCTTTTTTTCTCCGCCCCTCCCCCTCTGTTATTTCCGCCCCCCTCTGTCTTCCGCCCCTTCCCCTCTGTCTTCCACCCCTTCCCCTCTGTCTTCCGCCCTTCCCCCTCTTCCCCTCCCCGCTCCGCCTTTTTTGTGCAGCTCGGTTCTTGCAGGACCCTCCGTTTTTCACTTCGCCCTCGACTCAGCTTCACACTTTGATGGAGGTTCCTCCCGCCCCACCTCAGAGGGACTCTTCCGCAACCCCCTCGTCCGCCCCTGAGGATAGCCCCTGAGGATACCCCCATCAGGCTTTCTCATTCGCCAGAAGAGGAAGCGAGCCTCGCCGCAGAGGTGGAACGCCTCCAGGCACATTCCACCATCTGCCGTATAGTTGGCACTCGCCCCAACAGAGGGGAGATCCGGGATCTTCTCCAGGCCTGCCTTCTTGTAGATGTGGGCAACATCCTGGACGTTCAGTTACTGGGCCGCGGACACTACCAGATTGAGTTCGAGACAGCCCAGAGCATGGCCCAAGTCCTAGCCATGAGTCCCCTTGACATCAGGGGCGCTCGGGCCTTCTTCAGACCTTGGCAGCATGGTTTTGACCCAGCAGCGGCCGAGCAGGGAGAGCGCCTATTCCATGTCACAGTTTGCTTTCCTGGACTTCGCCGCGAGTACCTTCCGCTCCTTTCTAGGATAGGATCATTGGTGGGCTCGGTGCTTGAGACTGGCCCCACAGTAGCTTCAGTGGTGGCTAGAGCAGCTGGCCTGCCTTCGGTCAGAGTTTTGGTTCCCGACATCTCCTCCCTTCCGAAGGTCGTTCAGTTACCTAGGATAGGGGGGGGATGGATCGATCAAAGAGTGGAGTTTTCAGGGCTCCCGAACCAGTGTTTTATATGCAGGCAGGCCGACCACCTGGCCAAGGCCTGCCCTCACAGGAGACCCCGACCTTCACCGCAGCAGCAGACCCCCGATGGCCCGCCCACAAATGCGGCTCAGCAGGCAACCTCCGGGACACCTGCTCAGCCCACAGAGACCTCGGATTGGCAGCCTGGACAGGGGCGCCGTAGAGGGAGACAGCCACAGCAACATGCCCAGAGACCGACGCAGCAGCAGTCACAGCCTCAGCATCACTGGGTTTCAGTGAGGAACAGCTTTGCTCCCCTCCAGGAGGAGACCCCAGCGCAGACTGAGGATCACGAGATGCCAGCACCCCCCCCTTCGCCCCCGTCCCCCCCTCCCGGCTCGCTTCCACCTTCGCCTCCTCCCGTTCCCGCTCCCGCTTTTTCAGCGGCTCCTTCCCCACCCCCTTCTCCCCCCCCTCCTCCCCCTCCGCTCGCCTCAGCTCCCCGGGAGGCACTGGCAGTACCCTGGCGCTCAACTGCAGTCCGGCGGGCACTGAGCACCGACCTTGCTCGAGCATCGCAAAGGAGACCTACAATGCCGATTCGTGCTTCACGGATATCCTCTATCCGCAGTCGACTGAGTAGTCTCGACACACTAGACAGCGCTCGGAGGCTTTCGACTACTCCTTCACATGCCTTTTTGGAGCGGAGGGCCCCCATGAGCCAGCACCCATCAGAGTTCATGTGGTGATACCTCCAGCCCGAGGGGAGGAGGCACTTGATTCAGCGGTGGTCTTCTCCTTCCCTCTCTGCGGCACTAGCGACCGGGAGTGGACTCTGGATCTCGCTCTTAGTATTTTGAAGACTCAGGCAGTTGAGTTTTCTCACCATGTGAGCGATCTGGAGATGACAGACGTGATAGGCCGACTCTGGGAGTTGGCACATTTCTTTGATACCGGGAGTGCGGATGCCTCCGGGTCGCATAGTGGCAGACCTAGCACGAGACCCTGGCTATGTATGCATACATGAGGTTTCTCTCTCTGAGCGGGAGGCAGTCGCCATGGGACACAGCCCACTAGCGCCTGGTCCGAGACTCTTGCAGCACACAGGGTGGGCAGATTCGTAGCCGCTCGGATGGGGACTACTCTCCATCCAAGCCGCTTGCGAAGCCCCGCCGTATGGCTGAGACAGCCTCCACCTCAGCAAGTCATCCATGAGGATCATCTCATGGAATGTACAAGGCCTTGGCGGCGCACACTATGTACGTTATCATGGTTGCTTGAGGCAAGAGCTTCAGAGATGCCTGGTTGGGGACAGTAATGATATTCTGATGATGCAGGAGCACCATTTGAGTGAGAGCAGGATTCGGAGATATGGTTCGGTGATGCCTGGTAGATGGGACACATTTTGGTTTGCAGGTTATGGCCCCTTGGGTGGGCAGGGAGAAGTATGTATGGTCATTGCGGATGTATGGCGGCAGGCCATTGTGGATCGCAGGGTCATTGTGCCTGGTAGAGCACAGTATGTTATTCTGAGGATGCACAATGAGCACTTTGGTGTGCTCAATGTCTATGCGCCCAACCATGCTAGTGCAAAAGCAGAGTTCTGGACCCTTGTTACAGATGCATTGCCCGAGGCCGCACATTGGTGTGTCGGGGGAGACTTCAACATGCTTGAGGACCCGGCCGATAGGGTGGGAGGCAGTCATGTTACAGTGCACGGCACGGAGCTTGCAGCTTGGGAGCGATTTTGTATGACATTGCGGATCACTGATGCATGGCAGCATGAGGCTTTCTCCCGCTCTCAGGACAGTCTTAGTTTTTCTTGGTCGGATCGCCGGCAGGGAGGGACTAATCTATCACGGATTGATCGCTTCTATGTGGGCGACAGGTTCGGGGAGCGTGGTGGCTCTGTTGGCATTCTCGCTGGCTCCTCTTTTTCAGACCATGAGCCAGTTATTTTGACACTTAAGGAGAGGACACGAGAGACCAGCTTGCAGTTGAGGATCCCAGAGAGGATACTTACAAATCCCAGTCTTTCTGAGGACATTGAGAGGATATGGCAGGATAGCCAGAGCTCTGACCTGGATGCAGCAGGCTAGTGTGCCCAGGGACTCATCGAGCTCAACTCTTTTTTGCACGCTACAAACTTGACACGGCTGGGAGAGACACGAGAGCGGGAGCGTCGCTTGAGACATAGCCTTGCTTCGCTCCAGCGTCTTCAGGAGCAGCTGCCTTCATGTGAGTGGGTGGTGTCCCAACTGAGCGAGGCACGCCAGGAGGTTAGAGAGGCAGAGGAGCAGAGACATGAGTTCTACTATCATCGCCAGGCCTCTCAGTGGACGCAGCTTGGTGATAGAGTGACTGGGGAGTTTTTTGAGATCACCGGACCCCGCCATGCTCGAGCAGGAGTACGCCAGCTCAGGAGGCAGGACGGATCGTTAGCCACTGAGCCCGGGGAGATCAGAGCCATTGCCACTGAGTTCTATAGAGACCTGCTTTCAACGGAGCCAGCCACGGAGGCACGTGATGCTTGCAGACAGACTGTGTGGGCCCATGTGCAGAGGAGGGTCACAGATCGTATGCGCACAGTTTTGGGTGAGCCCCTTTCAGAGGATGAGGCTTTGAGGGTCTTTCCGCATCATAGTTGCCCTGGGGAGGACGGATTGGCGCCTGCCTTTTTTATGCGCTATTGGGACCTTTTGGGGCCATGCCTCCGCAGGGGCTTTCAGTATGTTTTGGACACTGGGGTGATGCCACAAAGCTTTTCAGAGGGCTTGATCTTTCTTATCCCCAAGGGGGAGGGAGTGTCACATGATATTCGGCATTGGAGGCCTATTACGATCCTCAATATTGTCTACAAGGTCCTAGCAAAGGCCTTGAGTTTGAGGATCCAGCCCTTCCTTGGGGAGTTGATTCATGCTACCCAGACAAGATTCGTCAAGGAGCGCAGTATCCTTGACAACATTTTCACCTCCTGGGAGGCGACGGCCCGAGCTAGATTTCTCGGTGAGGACTTGGTCGTGATGCTTCTCGATTTTGAGAAGGCATACGATAGAGTCGATTGGGGTTTCCTAGAGGGCACTATGCTTCGCCTGGGTTATGAGCCAGACTGGATTCGAGGAGTGGCGGCTCTATATTCCACAGCTCGTAGCCAGGTGTTGATGGCAGGAGGACGAGGGCCGAGTTTTGAGTTGACTAGATCAGTCCGTCGAGGATGCCCTCTCGCCCCGTTCCTTTTTCTCTTCTTTGCAGAGGCTATGAGCATGTATCTGACAGCAGAGAAGGTTGGTTTGAGAGCACTCCAGCTCCCAGTCCGGGGTGAGGACCTACTCGATTCTGAGTTTGCTGATGACATGGGATTGTTTTTGCATGGCCAGGAGGCCTATCTACAGAGGGCAGAGCAATCGCTACAGGTTTTTGGTGTGGCTTCGGGAGCATTGATCAATTGGCACAAGATAGTGGCTTTTTGGATCAATAGCGCTCCCGCTCTGGCATGGAGCCCAGACCCGGGTTTTAGATGGATTCCTCCTGGCACAGCAGTGCGATATCTGGGACGCCAGATTGGACTTGATTTGTCACCTGAGCAGCAGATCGCCCCGCTTCTTCTGAGCATTCGGAAGAAGCTTTTATATTGGAGTACAGCTAGGCTATCCTTGGCTGGGAGGGTGGTGGTGACAAATCAGGTGCTTTTAGCGACTATGTGGTACATCACGTCTTGCTGGATCTCTCGAGCTCTCGCATCAGCCAGGTACAGAGGCTGATCAGGAACTTTCTTTGGTCTGGGCGGGATGGTTAGCCGGCCCGGGCTAAGGTTGCTTGGGCAGTTATTACTCTTCCGCTGGCCCAGGGGGACTTGGGCATTATAGATCCAACTGATCAGAGTAGAGCCTTGCTCGGGAAGCTTATTGTTCGGGGGCTGCTTCTAGGCGCTGAGCCTTGGAAGGAGCTTCTATTTCAGCGGCTGCAGGCTAGAGCTCCCCCAACAAGGGGCACTTGGGCACCAGAGATACGGTGGATCTTGATAGAGATGAGGAGGACAGGCCTCGGTAGAGGATGGGAGGACAGATTTGCCTTGAGCATCCTGCGTTGGGAGCTGCTGAGAACGGGGCTTTCTCAGAGACCTCCCACTTGTGATGAGGAGCGAGCCAGACATCCGCTCATCTGGAGCCCCGCGGTACGCACATAGCAGGGTCATATGTTGGGTTCTCGGCCTCGTCTAGCCTGGGCTAGCTGACAGGCACGCAGGATCTCGACTTTCTAGTGGCTGGTTGCCCACAGGGGCTCTGCAGTTGGCACCTGGCTTGTCTACAGTGGCCTTCCGTCAGCCTGCGTCCGATGCGGCCACCCATTGGAGACACAGAGACATTGCCTATGGGACTGTCCACAGGCGCAGCAGATTTGGCTGAGGATGCTGTGCATTTTGGCCTCCCTCTCTCCAGAGGGCATGTATACGTGGGGAGCCGCTGCTTGGTCGACTTCGTCAGGGCTTGCTTTGGGATACAAGACAGAGCAGGACAGCCAAGCCATCAGATTCATTAGGGGCCAGCCTTGCCTTGTTCCTTCACCGGATTTCTCGTCCGCCAACTGGACACAGGAGAGGGATCTACGATGGGAGCTCCTCAGCAGCCTCAACATCATGGATTACCCAAATCCAGTGTAGGGGATAGACATCCTCGGACTACCAGTTTCTTCTCGAGAGAGCACTTTTTGACAACATGGGGACAAAGCTAAATTTTTCTTCGGCTTATCGTCCTCAAACAGATGGACAAAGTGAGATTTCCAATCTCACTATATTGGATATGCTAAAGTGTTATGCTCTAGAAGCAAAGGATCAATGGGAGACGTATTTACCATTGGTTGAGTTTGCCTATAACAACACTGTTCACTCTTCGACAAGCAAAGCTACTTTTGAGATTATTTATGGCAAACCATTATTGTTGCCTATTTTGAAGACCAAGGAAGAGATCTTCCATGCGGAGGAGTTCGTTCGAGATTTGGATACGGCCTTTGCACAAGTTCAAAAGGCTATTGCTCGTACGATTTGATAAAGCAAGACTCAGAAAGACAAAAGCAAAGGAGCTCAAGGAACCTAAGCTTGCCCCTAGATATTATGGACCTTTTCAAGTTACCAAGAAGATCAACGATGTATGTTATCATTTGGACCTTCCAGATCATTGGAGGATACATAATGCCTTCCATATCAATTTATTGAAGCCATATATAGGGCTACCCCCAGAGGAGCCTATATTGGAGGATCCACCAGAAGTGGAAGAACAAGAAGAAATCTTACAACCGGAACAGATTGTATTCCATTCCGTGAGAAAAAGAGGAAGGACAGTGGTCAGGAAATTCCTCTTGAAGTTTAAGAACTATTCACCTATGGATGCTAGAAGAGTACTTCAAGGACTATCCAGATATTCTTCGAGCATATGAGGAAGCAGTTGGTCCACATGTATTTGAAGTACAGGTTTGATACGTCTTGAGATCAAGACAGATTTAAGAGGGAGGGATTGTAGCCCTAGCCCTCTTCATTGTATATATGTTTATACTAAAATGGAATTGATCATTATCTTGCTTATGTAATGATTTTAATTGGACATGCTCTACTTTGGGTGGCAACGATGCCAGAAGGCCCAAGGAGTAACATTTGTATATGGGAGGCAACGATGCCCTGTCATAACTTTGCTCCTAATGTATAATTAAATGCATGTGTAAGCATAGAGATCATCACAAGATGTGTATCCAATTTGCTTATGTGCAGGCATGGAGGTGGTCACATGATGTGTATCCAGTTTGCCTATGGAAAGATAAATATTAAACCCCAGCTTGGCTGACACGGAAAGAGCTTGGCTGGCATGAATTCCAACTTGGATGGCATGAAGTCCTCACTTGGCTAGGCACAGGATCACACTAGCTTGGCTTTGTGATCTCATCCCTGGGTCTATTAGCTTGGCTTTTGGCCCAAGACAGGTACAAGGATGGTGAACATTGAAATGTTTCATATGCATATGCATCTCATACCTGCTTGGCTGGTTAGATGATTTGCTACATGTGTGCCTTGTTTTCATGTCTTGCATGCCGCGGGTCAGTCTCGTGGCCCGGGGACGCCGGGAACTACCGCCTTCGAGACTGATGGGGATTGGAGCAACAGCCCTGTGTGTATGTGTGTGTGTGTGCGTGTGTGAACCACCTCTAGTGTGTGTGTATGTGTGTGTGTGTGTGTGTGAACCACCTCTAGTGTGTGTGTGAACAGTCTCTAAGGCTAGATGTCATGGAATATGCCATGTGTCATTATTCTAGGGTGTGTGAATAAGTCAAAAGATGAGGATTATGCATATAAAAGTATTGTACTTGGTGAGGTTCAAAATCATCAATCAAGAGTATCATTGAGTCGTGCAACACTGAGCCTTGTCATCTCTCTCTCTCATCTTATCTCATTATCTCTGCACTCTCTCGCACGATAGGTGTCTTTCATCCACCATAAGCTTGTGCAATAATTGGTATCAGAGCCACTGCTACCCACCTGCCTGCTCACTTGCCACCGCTGTTACCTCCTCTGCTCGTCCGCACATCTCTGCCAGCGCTGCCGGCGAGCCGTCGTTTCCTCCCACTGCTCCACCAACTCGCCGCTGGGGGTGGCAGAGCTCGTGATAGCCCCGCCGGCTGGGTGGACCTAGGGAGCAAGCACTGTCACTGAGCCGCCCGCTCCCTAGGCAGAGCTCTGCCTGAACTGGCCTTGCTGGCCAGTGTGTTCTTTTCAGCCAGCTGATGCTCAGTGCCGTACTTCGATGCATCTACACCCTAGTCACCGCAAGTCATCATTGCCCGTCAGCTGCTGCTGCCCATTGGTGCCATCAACCACAGTCACCACTGCCGTCACCCTCTTTGCTGCCGTTCCTCAGCACCCTTGAGTGCTGAGAGTGCATCTCGATCATCATGTTCCCTCTACTCGACACCCGCTCGCCACCCGCACACACTACTCTCTGTCGCAAAACTGATGCTACAGTCTCCTTGACAGCACTTATTACTGCTGCCCAAACTGATCTATAGAGCCTCTACTGCACAGTTTTTTAACATGGATTGGGGGGAGCTCAACAAAGCTCTGATCAGGGCACGGGATGGCCACAGGTGGGCAGCTGGTCGACCATGGGTGAGCAGCCAGCAGTTTTGGCCAGGCAGTGGGCAGCTAGGAGGGCAGCAGGCGGGGGCTTGGATCTGGGCAGATCTGGGCAGAGCAGCAGTCACCCAGAGAAGCTGTGGGCTGCCAAGGGCAAGCGCAAGAGAAACAAAGGAAAGAAAAGAAAAAAAAGTGGAAAAATAGCAAAATAAGACGGGAAGAAGAATGGAAGCAGAAGGGGCCTAAGGTGGACAGAGGGGCGGGTGAAATACACACCTCAGTTGGAGACAAAAGGCCAGTATAAAATTGACAGATACAATCATAAGCTGCCTTCTTCAGAAAGGGCGCCCGACTCTAAAGTAAAATCCCCAGGTTCTTGCTTATCTGATGTGGAATTCGCAATGTCAGCAAGAATCTTGTGTAGCATTCTCTTGGCATTATCTTCAAACCATTCATCATCTTGCAATACACTGAAAGCACACAATTGTCACAATGTCAAAATAGATCAAAGGATCTGGCACCTCTGTAATAGCCTAAACATTGGAAAGGATTAAAAAGAAAAACTCATGACTAGAGTCTGATTATCTCAAGAGAAAAGAGACCTTTTTGGATCTAATCCGGATGCAGAAAGTGCTTTCTCTGCTCGAGATATCATAGCTGACACTGTTTGCCGCATCTTTCTCGATGCATACCGACCAGCTGATGCAATCTGGACGACGAACTGCATATCAAACACAAACTGGTCCACTATGGATAGTTAATCCCTCTGATGAACCACTTGAGTTTTTTACAACAGAAAAACAATCAAAACACGCCCCTGAGCGTGCCGGAGGAAGGGGGGGGGGGGGTGGCAGGCGGGGGGGTGGTGGTTGTGGGGAGTGTTCACAATACTCTGCGTGCCTAGAAACGGTATGAAGTTTGCGTGTCTCTAGCTGTGTTCCAGAACATACTTGCTGTAGCCCAGTCGGACCCAAGGTTTTGGAACCATCCTCAATGCTCCCCCAAAAGTATTCATCTTTGGAAAGCCACATCACGAATGCCTCTGTAAGTCTCATGAAAAGCAAGACAACCACTCTCTCTCTTCCATCTAAAACTTCTTTAGCTACTCGTTCTAAACCCTGAAACTTCTTGAGTAGGGCCTGCAAAGAGTAGTCAGAGAACAGGCTTCATGTATCTTTATTTTCAGCTGCAAAATATCTTCTACATCCTTGTCCATGCACTGCTTGTTGCAAAAGCCAGGAAGCTACTGTGTCTTTGCAAGTATTACCTGAAAAGGTGCAGATGGCATGGGATCTTGATGCCAAGAGTGTGCTTTCTCGTCATCATGCAAGCTCAAATACAAGTCTGCAGTCAGTAAGGGCCTCTCATTTTCATCAAACAAAATTTCAAGTATATGTTGCTCGCAGATTGTATCCCGTAGCTCATCTACAGCTCGTTGCAAATGCCGACGCCAATCCTTTTGCTCCAGCAACTGGGTTCCTGATACCACTGTCCTTTCTTGGCCATGCTTGTGAGACACTTTACGAGCACAAACACCTTCCTGCCACTTCAAAGCTGAGGAAGGAAGAAGATCATCTGCCAAAGCTGCAGCATTACCCAAAATAGCAAGTTGTTGTGCCTCAGATTTTGCAGAGACAAGCTTCGTGCCATCATCCATGCGTATTAAATCTTCCCCTTCATTCACATGAAGCAAAGCTTTGATGAGCAGTTTGACATAGAAGCCAAAAACATTAAAGACACCTTCCAGTAATAATCTTCCAAACTGTGTTGTCATTATTGGTGTGACATCTTCCAGCAAATCCTGGACCACAATGGCAGAAGGAAACGTCACACAAAGTACACATATTTCCTTAACTCCGTAAAAAATCAAGACTATTAATCTCACATAGACAATGTGAATAGGAGGAGAATCCCAAGGACAGGGACAAATGATTAGCTCACGCCTAGGCCGACCCCTAGCCATTCACTTGGAGTAAGTGGTATGAGAATTGGGACAACAAGGTTTGGGCAAACAGCTTGGTCTATAAGTATGTTTGGTCAAGCCTCAAGTTCAGGGGTGGTCCACAAGGGGCTATGATTGGGTGGTGAACTTGCGAGCTTCTCAATCTGCAGTCATTAGCCGTGATATGGAATTTATATGCAGGGTTTATGGTTGAAATAACCCTAGCAACGAGCATGTTGTGCTGATTGTGTGGCCACCCTTCATTATTCTTTCTGCAATCCCGGCTTTAAGGTTAGTGGGATTAGTCTCCCGAGCACTGACAATGTGCCACAATCATTTACCAAGGAGCATAATCTTTATACCAACCTCTCTTTTTTATTTCCTTGCAGTGCAAAGGGCTTTCCCTTCGAGCATTCCTTAGAGTGAGACAACACACTGATGCTGAGGCACGCTGAGCCAGTACATGTTCACAGAAAGGCTGCCCCTCTTACAAAAGTAAGAACAGGGCCTAAGTGGGAAGAGGCTGGAGCAGACAATGAATTAACAAGACAGCATAGAACCAAGTCAAAATACACAATCATCCCTGCCTGCTGTTAGCAGGGGCCCATCCAGGCCACCTGTGAGGCATGTATGGGCAATCTCATTGGTCCAACTTCTGACCTGACCAGAATGTTGTGTATCCAGCCTAAAGCCCACAAACAAAAAACATTCACAAACACTGCATGATGTAAGAACAGAACATTACCTGAACCATCAGATTGAGTTTGTAAGCACTGACAGACAGCTTGACATAAGATGATGCAACCATTGTTCTCTGTCCTCGGCTGACAGACAGCACAGCTGCTTCCGAGAGAACCCAGTTATCAGAAGCACAGTGAACGATTATCCCTTCCTCTATTCGCGTTAAGCATTTGTCCAAAACTCCCTCAACGCAAGGTTTAAGTAACTTCAACATCAGGGGACAAAGTGACAGACCCTGCTTTTCCAGCAAGGCACAATAACCTAACGAAATTTGAACAGAATCTGAAATAGCACCTATCCCGCATGCCATGATAGAGAATGATGAAATATGCTTTCTCACTAACGAGACATATTCTTCTGTTTCCTTGCAGGCCCACACGACCAGCTCTGATGCGCAGGCCGGAGCATACCCAAATATTTTTAAAGAGTCATGAGATGCTTGCAAGATCATAGAGAAATAGAGCTGTGCCAGATTTGTAATATAGGCCCCCACATACCAGGAGCATGTTGGACGTAGGCTCTTGACACCATTCTGTATACGAATATGATAAGATTTCAAAAGCAAAGTATGTGCATGTGGCCCGTCCCCGAGCTTATTTAGAAGGGATACCACTTTGCACAACTCATATCCATGAACAGTCGGTTGCCACGCTGCTTTCACAAGTTGTGCTACAAGCCTTGCTTTCCTCTCAGAGAAAGCAGAACTGAAGTGTGTAGCTGTGGCCAGATCAATGTCCTCCCTGTAAGCAGAAACCAGCATCTCTGCTTCATCAAGAGCGGCAACTGCCTCATCTACCCTATGCTCTGCCAGACATACATCAAAAGTATCTGACAAAACATGGAATTGCTTCTCGAGTTCCATGGGTTTTCTCTCTTCTTCTTGCTTTGATGGGTTATGAGAGCCAGTAACACCCATTACATTTGATGTTGATTGAAGATGCACCCCTTCAAGAAGGTCACGGACAAGAACTGCATGCGTAGAAATCAACGTCTGCATTGTCGTCAGCTCCAGTTCCAACTCGCCCAGTTCTTGAGATGTTCTATACACACAAAAGGCATCTATCAAAAACAATGCATGCCTCAAAGAACAAAACAAAGACTTCAAATTGAGAGGCGAAAGAAAAGCAAAAGCTTCATTTTTAGAAAAAACTACATAAAGACATGCCAGTGTCTCTTTTTAAATGATATGGCCAGTGTCTCTTTTTAAATGATATGTAGGTCAAAGGTCAACAGACAAAGCAGTCACCTGCAGCACAAAATCATGCATTGGTTATGACCTTTTTTTTAATCAGATTTGGCTGCCTTTTATCTTTCTTTTTTTATTTGAACTATCTTTGCTGATTTCAAGTAGTTTTGACAAAAGTTGACCAGCAATACGAATCCGCCAGCTTTGACCAACCTTTGCCTTGTGACCAAATTTGGAATAGGATCTATCAGTGTTTATCAAGTTCACATGACAGCTTTCAAGAACAACTCTTCTTGCTTTTGGTAAAGTGCAAGCACGTCAAAAGATAGCAAAACATAGACAGCCAGTGAAAAACTCGGTTCAATCCCTTCCTGGCAGCCCATATGTGTGTGAAGTCAGCGTGTTTCCCATCAGGTAAACGCAGCTCAACTCAAGATAGGTTAGCCTCATTTTCGGCAGATTCAGGATTTTGTACTCGTTCTCTACTGCAGCAATACAAGCAAATACACTTTTCAGAGAGGGGGCCTTTCAGTGGGTATTTGGGACCCCATCTGGTGTACCATGCGACACTCTTTATTGTCTCTGTCAGGAATGTCTAGACCTGGTTCAGCACACGCATATTACATTGGCATCAAAGTGCCTAGGTCAATCCTAGGTAGCATTTGTGCATGCTAAATCAGGTTTTGCAAGCCAAAATTAGGGTTTTTCATTAGTTTAGCCTTCGCATCAATGTTTTCAGCCCCGTTTTAGCTTGCAAGCGTTTGCAAGTTGTGCATGCAACAAATAACGGTGTGATTTTGCATATGCAGCCAAGTAGGATTTGCGCTTTTGCATCAGCGACCAGTTTTGTGCATGTGTGTTAGGGTTCCTTGCATAGGTCTAGCATGTAGCAATAGTTTGCATGTCAATTAGGTCAAGCCAAGGTAGGCAACCAGGCTACCAGCCAATCGGGGTGTGCATTAAGTTCTCCAAAAAAACATGGCAAAATGGTTCAATACCGACTTGGGGAAGCTACGGCTCCAGGAGCAGATTCTCAAGACCATGATCATGGAGTTTCGCAAGATTGTGGGGCAAACACAGTTGGGTGATGCTTCCTTCAAGGATTGTGAAGACAAATTGGCAATGTGTCAAATAGAGATCCAAGCACGAAGTCTAGATTTGACAACCACAAAGTCTGTAGACAAAGGCAAGAAAGTGGAGAGTTCACCCAAGGTTGAAAGGAGTTTCCATGGGTGCCCAAGAGCTTCCACAACCGGAAGTGGAACAGGAGACCGTTTCCCAAGGTTTAAAATATAGACCGATGGAGGATCCCAAGAAAGTGCTAATGTCAGCGGCAGTAGAGTTGAAACCAACACAAGTTGTGATCTTTGAAGAGCATCCATTGCTCAAATGCAATTGTTAGAGCCATATGATTCCCGAGTTGGTGGCTCTCTCCAACTCCCGTTTGGAGGAGGGTGAGATCAACCCAGCAGTTTCCGAGGAGGTGGATCTTTCTTCCAAGTCTCATTTGGAGGAGGAGGCCAACCAGTCAATTCCCGAGGAGTCGTCCAGTGTGGAGGAGGAGGTCAACTTGTCAATTTCGGAGGAGTCATCCAGAGACGAGGATGAGACTATGAGTGATTCAGTAGTTCTCATGGTTGTCACTCCAGCAACGTACTCAAGGAGTGTTTCTATTGGTGACCGAGCCCGTGTGGTGGGAGCAGAGCCAGAGCCTATACCATTGGACGAGACCCAAACAACAAAGGAGTGTGGGGAAAAGGTGCATCATGCACCCCAGTGCTCCAAGTTTAGTAGGAGATGTTATGTGCATCACATCTGTGAGTGCCACATGGACATGGATCTTACTTGCAGCCACCTCTTAGGCAAGATGAGGAGCAAAATATGGTCCAATTCGGGCAGTTTTGATAACCCAGTAGTTAGTAGCCTTGAAGTAGAATGTTGAAGTAAGAAGAAGTCATATTGCAGGCGTTAAAATGCTATTTTAATTTGGCTACTAAATATCAATGGTTGTTCTGAGAATTATTATAGAGAATGCATATGATTTCTCTCTTACTACTATATTAGCATGAAATGACTATAAAAGTTAGAGCATGTAGAAAGAGACTACAATTTAATTACTATAAAAGTCAAACTAGTCATAGAGTAGGATTGATTGCTGTAAAAGTAAATGCAGTCAAGAGATTTCTATAGTACATATGAGTGCTCTTTTAATGCTATATAATAGTCATAATAGGCATAAGACTATTATAATTACATAACAGTCATGTAGCAGGTATGACTACATAGGGTCTTTGTCCTACTTATAAAAATAGTATGAAAGAAGGCTTTAGACTAAATGTGGGCTTGTCACGTGCACACATGTGGACATGGATAATCCCTGATTTGGTATAGGGTAGCTCTAGGGCACTAGTAGGCTCTGACATGCAAAGAAGAAGCCAACATGGTCAAAGGATTGGTTCGCAAGGTCATAAGCTATCATACAGGGGAAGTTGGCAGCATTAAGAGCACATTGTACTTGCCTCTGCTGGCCGACAGCAGTCAAATATGTGTCATATGATCCCCAGTTGGGGCAAATCAAAAGTCAATCCATTTTAGAAGGTCAAAGGCCACATAAGTTGCATAGTCAAAGACACCTTTTTGTATCATATCAATATACTGAAAACACAGTTCATCTCCCTCTTCTCTCTCTGTCTAATCATTGCTTTTGCATTAGTGTTCCTAATCAATAGGCTTAGGTCTGGATAAAGTAAGTCAAGGCTTTCACATGTCACAATGGTATCAGAGCATCAGGCTCAGTAAGCTAAGCACTGGAAGTCCCAGAAAGGTGCACAGATCCATAGTAAGAAACACAGCCAGGGTAGCAGTCATGGGTTTGGTCGGCAGTAGGCAAAACCACAAGAAAGCACCCATGCTCAAAGGAGCATACTAGAGGCTCTCAGGAACGGTTCTAAGGGTGGAGCAAAGGCATGATCATCCTCAAAGAGAAGACCATAATCGTGTTAAGGGACAGGAATTGCAAGCAAGGGGACAAAGTGGAATAGATGCACAGTTTTCAGCATCAGACGTGTAGAATCTGATGAATGGAAAGGCTTTCAATCAAGGTTGCCAAGAAGGAAGGAGGAGTCAAGACACAGACGGAATAGCAAGTGACTACAACACTCATTGAACAAGAATCAATTAACGGGACTAGATAGAAAAGGATGTCCCCAAGGATGAGCTGAGGGGCCATTTTAAATGATTCTTGAGAGGCAATGGTGTCGGTGGCATCCCATCTCTAGTAGATGCCTTTCGGAGTGATAGTGCACTGCCTTCAATGGCGGTGTGTGAACCTCACATGTATCCCTTCGTGGTGCGCTTTCATTTCTGGATGGTCCACCAACGGCTCCAGGATGGTTCAGTGGAACGGTCCAGGTTTGGTATAAACTAGTGTGGCATCCAAGGATGGTCAAGCAGCACAGTCCAATGTGGCCACCCTTAGTGGCTATAGGTCACCCACCAATAGAGTGCTCACCGTCCTCGGTGAGGAAGATAGAGAAAAAAAACGTTGTGAACTGATAAGTTATTACAGAATGAAAATATACACTATACTATCAATACATCATGGAGATTGGTAGGTACAATGATAGAAACATTGACATCATGAAAGATGGTATATACAATGATTACATCATGGTAGGTACAATGATAGAAACATTAACATCATGAAAGATGATGGTATATACAATGGTGAAAAAAAACTAAAGGCCCTCTTCATGCTGGGGAGAAAACTCTGAGTGCTGGCTTAAATCGTGCTCGGGTACCCTAGTTGATAACACACAACTGAACAGAAAACAACACAAATTTGGAACTTTGAAAAAGCCAATCATCATAACAATAGTTTGCTTCCTCTATAGAAAGCTTTGTCTCCTGAATAATATTGGCATCTTCCTTTTTTTGAAAGCAGTTTTTTTCATTGTGGTTATTTTTTCCACAATGTTTGCACGCTTCTTTGAATAGCAGTCCTTCTCTGCAGGATTGTTCCTACCACAAAGTAAATATTTCATACCTTTGAAGTTGTTTGTGAAGAAGGAGATGTCTCTCCCTGCTTCTTTGTCATGTGCAAGTTTGCCCATGGACATGTCCAGAAGCTAATCTGGAAGGGGCAGCCAAAAAAGATGACTAGAAAACAGAATTTAGGAGCATGCTGTGCAGTTTGGGCCAGTGCTGGACTTGGAGCACGACATGGAAGACTTTGAAGGATCTGTCGGTTGCATAAGATGCTGTCGGCTGCATGGTACAGGTCGTGGATGCATTTTATGGAGAAAATACCCAGTCGGCCAACACTCCAATGTTTCAAGAGGCCTCTAAAAGGTGCATGTGCTCATTGAGTTAGTCATTCACTCCCTTATGGAGTGGGTCCAGCATTAGGACTGTTTTGGGTGTTTCCACCTTTTCATGAAGGCAGCCCATGGCTCATAGAAACATGGGACGGGGAATAGGAATGGGGACGGGGACGGGGACGGGGAACGGGGAACGGGGCGGGGACGGGGCAAAAGGCCGTCCCGGGGACAGTGGAAAAAACGGCAATCTGAAAACGATTGTTTTTTTGCAATTTTTTTTAACACACTTGATTTACACTTAGAAACCAAGACATTAAGCACAAAATTGCACCAAAAAGAGGAGAAATGCATAGTCGTATTAGCAAAAAACTATAATGGGGCGCCGATGGCGTGATAGACAAAAGTGAGTGTACAATCTAAACAAAAATGCCAAATGGCATAATGAAAGGCCCAAGGAGGGTGTACACTCAAGGCAAAATGACTAAGTGCCAAGATACAAGATTGCTAGCAAAAAAGTGGGGCAAGAGTCGAGACTCCAGACTCTAGACTCAAGAGACTAGGCAAGAGGCTGAAAAGGGTGAAGATCAATCGTGACCTCCTCAGTGAAGTCCTCCATAGGCTGGTCCCAAGTGGGAGGGGAGGGGGAGGTGGGGGGGACAATGCCTCGGGCACAACCTCAAGCTCCTCTAAAATCTCGGCCCTCTGCTGATCAGAGAGATGTGGGTCCTGCTGTGCCTGCTCCCATTCGGTGAAAGGATCTGCCTTCTTTGTCAAGCCCTTGCAAAGCATTCGCAAGTTGGCACTGACAAATACCAAATCATTTGCACGCTGTACACCAAGGCGGTTGCTCTTCTTAGAGGCAATGTGGCTATAAACTGACCAGAGTTGCTCTAGGCAACTGCTACTGCAAGCCTGTGAGAGTACGCGCACAACAAATTCCTGCAACTTTGGAGTTTTCGCACCATAATCCTCCCACCAAAGTGCAGACCCTACCTTGAAGCGGTCCGCCTGTGCATCTGCCAAACCAAAAGCCCCCCGCTTCTCTCTATAAATCTGCAATTGGTCCTTGATTGTGCAGCGATCCTCCTCACTAGTGTAAAGGCGATCCAAGGTTTGTCGAAGGCCTTTGCTCACCTCTTTGTCCTTGTGTTGCCCTTTGCCTTAAAACTCAGGATCAACAATGTAGGCAGCAGCATGGAGGGGAGAGTGGTAGGCTTGCCACCTTTTCAAACATAGGGATTTGACCTGTTTATAGTGAGGCTTGACTTTGAACATTGCTTTTAGCTTCTCTGTCATGCGATCCATTGCCTCGTACACTTTGCCAATGCATGGTTGAGTGGAATCCACTACCCTAAGGAGATCAATAATCGGTTGCACCATCTCCACAAGCGCCTTGGCCTCCTCCCACCATGCCACATCGTCCGCCCTTTCCCTGCAAAATTTGCCGACCGTCGTGGAAGCCTCTAAAGTGCGTGCAAACTCATCACTGAGGAAGAGTCCCCTCAATGCCCCGCTACATGTACACAAGCGGCCTAGCATGAGAAAGTTGAATGCAAACCTCGTCTCGGAATACTTAAGAAGAGAGAGACTTGACTTCTTGGAAAACTCGTGCTGCACCCTTTGATGGTTGAGGACAAAGGTCACTATTTTGTTGGCACCCTCAATGACAGGTGCAACCCAATCCAAGGCCCCTATGTCTTTGATAAGGTTGTTGAGGCAATGGGCCATGCAAAAGCACTTGATGCGAGGATAAGTTGCTTGGAGAATTGTCCCCGCCGCCCTATTTGCCGGTTCTCCATCCGCACATATGGCAATGACATTCTCCGCCCCCACCGTCTCTAGTGTTGTTGCCCACTCCGCAGCAAGTATCTCAGCACTCTTCCCCGTCCCGGAAGCATCATGGGAGTCGACAAAGTATGTCTCCCCTCGTGAGTAGGCAACAACTCCATGGATGGAGCGCTTTCTAGTGTCACTCCACCCATCAACGACGAGGGTAACACCATTTTCAGCCCATTGCTCTTTCATGTGGTTGGCCGCCACCTCCACGCTTGCCTTCTCCTTCTCAAAGAGAGAGGTGCGGATGGTCTCCGAAGAGGGGGGAACATAAGAGGGTCCATACTCCGCTATCTTTTTTTTTTTTCCGGAAAAAAGATCCTTCTATTAGTTAATGAGAAAACGCCATATGGCTACAAAGCTCACCTCGCAAGGAGGGATAAAACACAATGAACACCTGAGCTCCCCCCCGTGGCTGGCCGCTCTCTGGGGGGGGCTACCTAGTAATACATGAAGGAGGTGAGAAAAGCCAAACTGGCGGCCGATAGTGCCAAATGACATCCTCGTCCCTCGCGGTGAGGAAAGGGCCAGGCTGCCAAGTGCGGAGGAAAGCCTTGCGGCGCCCTCTCATGCGATCCGAGTCTCCCTGGAGTTTCCCCCAGTGTCCTCTCAAGGTGTGGATGATGTCCACCCAGAGGGCCTGTATGACCTCCGCCGGTGGAGTCGTCTGGTGGTCAATGGCCTCCCTGCATCGGGCTCTCCATATGTGCCAGGCCGTCCCCATGCTGCTGATCAACTCCCATCTCTGCCCGACCCCCTCCTGAGAGGCTGCCGAGGAGAAGTCTGGCGTCGGAACCACCGCCATCGCCCTGTCAGAGACCTGGATGGTCACACTGCCAGGAGCGTCCTCATATCCAAGTGCAGGGCCGCTATCCGTGGCCCAAGCTACCGCACCCCATGTCACCAACATCTCCCCTGGAGAACCTGCAAAAACCATCCTGAGAGCGCGCTGCCAGACCTGCTGTGCCTGTGGGCAATCCCATAAGCAGTGCCGCTGTGACTCCTGTGCATGATCGCACCGAGGGCAGGACGCTGGGTGTCTACCAAAAGCAAGCCAAGCCCCCACAGCCAATCCTCTATGCGCTGTGAGCCAGAGAAAAAGTGTCACCTTCCGGGGACGGAAGCTGGCCCAAAGGCGCTGCCAGAAGTCCCTAAGAAAGGCAGGGGAGAGCCCCTGTCGCCGCCAATGCTCGGCCGCTGCCGGGGTGCGCTCTATCCTGTGTCTCTGAATCCGCCGCCCCAGCCTCGCTGTGTACTGAAAAAAGGGAATGGCAGGGCTGGTAGGGGCCGAGTAGGGATCTCGCCAAAACCACTCCCCTGGGTCCCACTGAAGGCGAACAAGAGGCTTGCTGTCCCAAGCCCAGAGTCTCCAAGAACAATCCTCCCCTATCGAGGCCGGTGAGGGGTCTACATACCACTGTCTCTGATGAAAGCCGACCACCCGAACCCTCTGAAGGATACAACCCTGGAACCCATCCAAATCTAGTCGTGACCTCTGAAGCTGGCCACCCTCTCCCACCTCGAAAGTGAGTGGGGCGACTCTCTCCGCTGTGCCGCAGACCGCTAGGAGGATCTCATGCCGAGTAAAGACACCCATCCACTGTGGAGGTGAAGGGTCCTGTACTGGGGTCCTCCACTCCCGGGGGATGGCCGCCTCAATATCCTGTCTCATCAACTCTCTGCCCCTCATCCCACTGAGTCTCCTCTCCTGAGCCTCTGGAGGCAGCTGCTGAAAACATATCCAGTCGTCTAGGGACTGGGCTGGGCCGGAGCTCAACGGGCCCACGACACGTGAGACCGCGAGCCAACCATATGGCCACTGGGGAGACGAATCAAGGGGTTCCAGATCAATGGCTGCCTCAGGCGCTCCTCATCGGTGCCCGGGGGAGTCTGGAAGAGTGCCGGCCTCAGATGCGCCCAGGCCCTCAGAAGGCTGGCTGCAAAACGCTCCTCGAAGCCAAGGCCCACTCCTCTGGAGCGCTGCTCCGTAAAGATCCACCTGATGCTGGGGTTCCAGGGGCCGCTAAGAGACGGAGTGCGGCTGAGCATCCTGGAAACAAGAAGCTCCTTCCACGGCTCAACACCTGGCAGGAGACCACGAACTACCAGCTTGCCAAGCAAAGCTCGGCTTTGGCAAATAGGATCTACAATGCCCAAGCCGCCTCTCTCCCTCGGCTGAGTGATCACAGCCCATGCCACCTTTGCCCTAGCGGGTCGCCCATCGCCTCCGGACCAAAGAAAGTTCCTGATGAGCCTCTGCACCTGGCCAATGCACGCCCGAGAGAAGGCCCAGCAGGAAGTGATGTACCACATGGTAGCGAGCAGAACCTGGTTGGCCACCACTACGCGGCCAGCCAGAGATAAACGAGCAGTACTCCAATACAGAAGCTTCTTCCGAATGCTCAGAAGAAGGGGGGCTATCTGCTGCTCCGGAGAAATATCAATGCCCACATAGCAGCCCAAATAACGCACTGTAGTGCCGGGGGGCAGCCACTGAAAACCATCAACTGGCCTCCAAGTCGGGGGGGGCATAGAACTGACCCACAGCCCACACGACTTGTGCCAGTTGATCAAAGCGCCCGAGGCTCTGCAAAACCTGTCCATGGCTGAGGCGAAGCGGCAGAGGTTCTCCTCACCTCCCTGAAGATAGACAGCAGTGTCATCCGCAAACTCCGAGTCTAGGAGCTCCTCCGAGGTGCGGATGGGAAGCTGGAGGCCCCTCAAACCTGTATCCTGTGCCGTCAAGAAGGTGCTCATGGCCTCCGCCACAAAAAGAAAAAGAAAGGGCGCCAAGGGGCACCCCTGCCGCACCGAGCGCGAAAGCTGGAACCTCTCTCCGCACACACCCTGTATCAGCACCTGGCTATGAGCCGAAGTGTAGAGTGCAAATACCCCACGGATCCACTGAGGGGGGAAGCCCATCCTCTCCATAGTGCCTTCCAAGAAGGCCCAGTCCACCCGATCATATGCCTTCTCGAAGTCGAGAAGGAGCACCGCCAAATCCTCCTGCCGAAATCTAGCCAAGGCCGTAGCCTCCCAGAAAGAGAAAATGTTATCCAGAATGCTCCGATCCTGGATGAAGCCTGTCTGCGTGGAGTGGATGATGTCCGGAAGGTGAGGCTGAAGCCGCCTGCTGATCGCCTTAGCTAGGACCTTGTAGGCCGTGCCTAGCAAGGTGATCGGTCTCCACTGTCTAATCTCCAGTCTGTCTCCGCCCTCTTTGGGGATCAAGTGAATCAACCCCTCTGCAATGCTATCCGGCATGACTCCCGTCTCCATAATCTCCTGGAATGCCAATCTGAAGCCCCTATGAAGGAGGCCCCAGTACCTCTGGAAGAAAGCCACTGAAAGACCGTCCTCTCCTGGGCATTTGCCCCGCGGTAATGCCTGAAGAGCCTCCTCCAGCTCCGTATCCGAGAAGGGGGAGAGAAGGGAGTGCTGTAGATGGGCCGGCACAACCGGTCTCGTGAAGCTCCAGACTGCCTCCCTAGCCTCTCTCACCCTGTCGTCTGCCGGCTCAGCAGAGAGAAGAACCCTGTAAAAATCTGTGGCTATCGCCCGCACCCTGGGGGGATCCACCACAACCTGGCCATCAGCCTGACGAAGCCGCCTGAGACCCTCTCGTCTGAAGCGAGGCCCAATCGCCTCAAAGAAATCCCGAGTCACTCTATCTCCAGCCTGAGTCCAAAAAGAAGACCGAGCATGGAATCGGAACTCCACCCGCCTCTCCTCGATGGATCTGATCTCAGTGCGAGCTGTCTCCATCTGCTCAGAGATCCAAGGACTCAGAGGATCTCTCTCCTGGAGTCTCTGGAGGGACGCTAAACTCCTCCGTAGGCTCCTCTCCTGCTCCCTGAAGGCCTCCAGACGGTCCAAGGCAGCCAGTCTGAGCATCCGACTAATCTCCTGCAAGCCACTGGCAAGATCACTAGCTGCCGAGCCTCTCCTGAACTGTAGCTCCTGCCAGACCTGCTCAACTCTGAGTGCGATCTCAGGCTCCTCTATGAGACAATCAGGAATCCGGACGCTCTGGCCCCGCTCTCCTCTCGAAGGGTCCTCAATCTGGAGAAGCACTGGGAAGTGGTCTGAAAAGGAGGAGCCAGCAAGTATGCCCACAGTGCCGCCTCTATCACAGGCCCACTCATCAATGTAGAATCTGTCGATGCGGGAAAGGTTAACGCCTGTGGCTCGTCTATCCGAGCGCGAGAAAGATAGACTCCCCTGCAACCTGCCAAACTCCGGGAGAGTCCACGGATCCTGGCCTCTCACCTGTAGCACTAGCTCCTCCCAGGCAGCTAGCTCTGGCCCATGAATGGTCTCCTGGCTGCCCCCCATCCTATCCTCTGCGTCCTCCAGCATGTTGCAATCCCCTCCTAGGCACCAGTGGTCTGCCAAGGGGAGGGACTGCCTGATGGTGCTCCAGAACTCGGCTCTCCCGGACGCCCCGTTAGGGGCGTAGAAGTTGAGGAAGCCAATGCGGTCTTCCCCAACCCGAAGGATGACCCACTGCGCTCGACCCTGAACCAGAGTGCCAAAGTCCACAACCTCAGAAAGAAGCTGCTCGCTGACTGAGATGCATACTCCGCCCTGGTTCCCCTGGGGGCCATATGCCGGGGACCAAAAAGTGTGACTCCTGCCTGGCAAGATCTTCCCGCAGATGCGGGTACGCCTGGCAGAAAGGTGGTGCTCCTGGATGAAAAGAATATCTATGGGACCTCCAACGAGAGCCCTCTGGATCTCCTGACGAAGTCTGCCCCGACCAATGTGGCAGCGATGTCCACCGAGACCCTGGATGTTCCATGAGAGGATCCTCATGGATGAGCTGAGGCAAGTGAAGAAGCCGCCACTGGCTCACCCCTCTCAGCCGGCCCGGATGATCTGCCCTCCACTCTAGGAGTCTTGGGCGCCGGCTTGGAGGAAGAATAATCACTGTCTGTCCGGGTGCGGAGTCTCTCCAGAAAGAGGGTGACCTGTGTCTGAGTCCAGCCCCACTCCGCCTTCGCCCTATCCAGAGCATAGGCGTGAGACCAATCCTCTGCATATAAGTACCTAAAGGAAGGCTGCACCCTCGGGGCGGCATGGAGGAGAATCAGTAGCACCGCCTCAGCTGATGTGTGGACCGGATCCACCCGCCAATCTCCTATACCAAACAGGCTCATGCGGGCTGAGTGAAGTCGGGTCTGCAGTAGATCCGTGAGCCCCAGGTCGCTGAAGTGGTGAGAAAACTCCAGTATCTGGTCACGCAGAACTTCCTCTACAGAGCTGCAATCCCAGGCTGTGTCTGGGGCAACGCTGAGAGGAAAGGAGAAGGCCACCATGCTGCTCACCACTGAAGGAGAACGCGAGGGATGGCACACCACGCAAACTCGCAGGGGCGCGACCAGAGTCTCGAATGGGCCAGCATCCAGCTGGAGGCACCTGAAAAAACTGTAATCCACTGGTAGCCCCATCACTCGCGGGGGCCCCCCAGGGGAGGCTGGGGCGAACTCTGTGGCGGGTGAAGCGAGGATCGCCATCTCCACCGGCCCGGAGTGGCGGTGAAACAGCTGCTGGATTGAACTCTGGCCTACCCAGCTGCGCTGCCCCGGGGCAGTGGGTGGTCTGGCGAAGTATCCTGGAGAGGCTGAAGGAGGGATGGGGGCGCGCGGCGAGGAGGGGGGAGAGCGAGGGGAGGATGGAAAGGCATCTGCGTCCATACTCCGCTATCAATTTGCACATGGCCCGAAAGTATGGAGATCTATCCAAAACACCATATGCAAAACACAAACAAAATTCAGATTTTTACCATCATTTACTCTTTTAAGTTTTAGTCTTTAGAGCATGATACTTGAATAGTACATGAGCATAGTGCCAAGGACTTACTGTGCCGCCCGAAATGCTATGTGGTCATGAAAGAAGAATCGTGCCACCGCCATGTCTACCTCCTCTTTCAATTGAGGGTTCCAATTCTCATCAAGAGTACTTTGGCGTCCCCGGGAAGCGGATGCCTCTCTTGATGAACGAGGTACATGCGGCGTTGATGTCCTCACAAAGGATGTGGGGTCGACGGCCACTTGAGGATTGCGTTTTGCCAACTCGGCCGCCTCATAAACCACAAGCTTTTCAAGGAGCTCCTTCTTCTTCTCGGCCGAAACCTCCTTGCAAAATTGCACTTCGTTGCCGAGCTCATGCAAGAAGTGAGCACGCACTTTGTGGGCACCGCTGGTTCACTTGTAGCCGCAAAGCTTACATACCCATGGTCTTGAACCACCCCCTTGACCGTATTGCGAGCACTTTACCTCATCCCACCAACTCCATCAATGTACGGCGGGCCTCCTTCTTCGTGATGGAGCGGGTGTTGAAGTGGTGGAGGCGGCGGCGGACCCGGGTTGAGGAGAGGAAGGGGTTTGAGAAGAGGATGCCATAGTGATAGAGTAGAGCTTGAGATGGATGGTAGAGCTTGAGAAAGAGTCAAGACGGAGAATCGGGATGGAGATGTTGGAGAAGGAGAGCTTGGACAATGGAGAGGGTGAGCTTGGAGAGGGAGAGCTTGGATGTTGGAGGAGAGCTTGAAGAGGGTGAGCTTGGAGAGGGAGAGCTTGGATGTTGGAGAAGGAGAGCTTGGAGAGGATGAGCTTGGAGAGGTTGGAGAGGGTGAGCTTGGAGAAGGAGAGCTTGGAGAGGGAGAGCTTGAGCCTTGGGTCTTGGAGAGGGAGAGCTTGGAGAGGAGAGGGCTTGAGGAGAGCATGGAGGTAGAGGTCTCTTATATAGAAGAAGAGGGGAGCCATGTGGGAGAGAGAGACTCAAGGAAGATTCAAGAAGCCTTGGAGCCTTGGAGGAGTTGCGCATCACCAAACGGCCAGGACAGATAGCCGTTGGCGCCCCGCCAACGGTCAAAAACTGCCGCCAACGGTCAGTTTGACCGTCCCCGTACGGACAGGAAACGTCGTTCCCGGAACGCGTTCCCGGCGTCCCCGTCCCGCCGTCACGAAGCCGTCCCCATCCCTCCGTCCCGCGGACGTCCCGCCCCCGTCCCACACGTTCCCCGTCCCTAGGGTCCGTTCCTCCCGTCCCATGTCACTATGCCATGGCTCCAGATTTAGGGGTACCTTTTTGTACCATATGAATATACTGAATTTCCAGCTATCTCTCTCTCTCTCTCTCTACTCTCCCTTCAGTCTGCGTTTTTGCATCAGCATGTTCTAAGTGGTGTTTAGGGCTGAAAGAAGACTCCCAGAGCTTCCGCATGTTACATTGGTATCAGAGCATCATGCTCAACAAGGCTAAACGCTGTTTCAGTCCCATATGATGGTGTATAGGTCCAAGGTACAGGATAGTGCACAGGTACGAGGCCCAAGGCAAAGAACACAAGATCGAGAAAAGCTCCCAGGAGTTTTGTTGGTGGTGTTCCACAAAGCCAGAGGGGATGGCAATCCTGTGAGCCAGATAGGTTCTTGGGCAACGGTCCCAAGGGAGGATTATCCTCCAAGGGGTGGAGTGAGAGTACCAGACTTATTTCTCAGGAATGAAGACCAAGACAATGTTCAGAGTCAGGGCAAGAATGGATTGGAGACTGGATGGAACAGATGCATAGATATTATTCAGAGTCAAAGTAGTTTTGGAGACCGGGCCGGGTTTTCAGTGAAAAGGGTTGCCAAAGATGGATGGATGACAGAGGGATTCAGGGAACAGAATGGGATGATGATAGTCATCCAAGACCAAGTTGGAATCCCGTCATCAAGTTTAGCAAAGGGGGGATGTCATGTGCAAGTTTGCCCATGGACATGTCCAGAAGCTATGTCCAGAAGCTAATCCAGAAGGGGCAGCCAAAAAAGATGACTAGGAAACAGAATTTAGAAGCATGCTGTGCAGTTTGGGCCAGTGCTGGACTTGGGGCACGACATGGAAGACTTTGAAGGATCTGTCGGTTGCATAAGATGCTGTCGGCTGCATGGTACAGGTCGTGGATGCATTTTATGGAGAAAATACCCAATCGGCTGGTCGACCAGCAGTCGGCCAACACTCCAATGTTTCAAGAGGCCTCTAAAAGGTGCATGTGCTCATTGAGTTAGTCATTCACTCCCTTATGGAGTGGGTCCAGCATTAGGACTGTTTTGGGTGTTTCCACCTTTTCATGAAGGCAGCCCATGGCTGCAGATTTAGGGGTACCTTTTTGTACCATATGAATATACTGAATTTCCAGCTATCTCTCTCTCTCTCTCTACTCTCCCTTCAGTCTGCGTTTTTGCATCAGCATGTTCTAAGTGGTGTTTAGGGCTGAAAGAAGACTCCCAGAGCTTCTGCATGTTACATTCTTTGTTCTTCATCTTCTTCTCCTCTTCCTTGAAGGAGGTTATGACCCCTTCCAAGGTAAGATTGGGTAGGTTCTTCAGAGTGATGATAAGATTTCCGTAAAGCTCATCTAGCATTGACTTGATTAGTACGGCTATGGCCACATCTTCCTCCACTTTAGCTTTAGTCCCTTCGACAAAAGGCCAAAGGCCTTCTCTCATAAGGCTTAATTTCAGCTTCGTTTGCCAAGTATGGAAGTGTTCTCCATTAAACTTCTCAATGAGCATATGGGTAGCCATAGTAGACAAAGAAATGTCGTAACAAAGGATGGGATCCAATGCCCATGTCTAATCCCTTCTTTGTTTTGATTTCTGCAAGTGCTTGTTGCTGCTACTGTTTTTGTCGATTTCATGCAAGTAGGCGATGGAGAAAGCCTTTTTTCAAGTCGGCTGCTCTACTACGAGCTGGCTGTTGGCACACAGAGCTAACGTGTCTCGTTCATTGGGCAAGGAGGCGCATAACAGTGGAGCGATGCAGCTCACAATCAGTTGTTGTTGGGCACAGACTCAACTGTACTAAAAGACAGCCGATGGGCTGTCAATGCAGCATCTACTTGATAATGTGGCTTTAGAGGTGCCACATAGTCAAGGTACAAGAGCACTTGTTTAACAAGCGGAAGCAGCCATACTAGGCGACCACGGCGGCACCATAGCGGGCAGTAGTTACAGAAGAGCATTATGCCCGTGGATGGCGCAAGCATGTGCCGGGTACACATGTGAGGTACAGTCGGGCTGTTGGTACTATGCGCTGCCCAACAGGCGGATTGCTTAGAAGGCTCTAATACCAAATGATGGAAGAAAAGTGTTGTAGCTATGGAGGCTCAACGAAGACTTCCATGGCTAAATCATTGAAGAGAGAGAGAGAGAGAGAAAGAGAAAGAGAGAAAGTACAAATGCACAGAGATTCAGACAACTGAAAGATGTGATAGTTGCGTGATTGATTCAACGAAGTACATGTACCTTTATAGGTTACAAATGCACAAAGGTAGAGAGATTCAGACAACTGAAAGACGTGATAGTTGCGTGATTGATTCAACGAAGTACATGTACCTTTATAGGTTACAAAGGTTGCCTCAGTGACATCACTGCTAATGTCAAACACATAGATAATATCTAGATATTATTTATACCCCTCTAAGAGGTGGTTCACACACAAA
The DNA here is from genome assembly GCF_041138505.1 of Cibotium barometz. Taxonomy (NCBI): domain Eukaryota; kingdom Viridiplantae; phylum Streptophyta; class Polypodiopsida; order Cyatheales; family Cibotiaceae; genus Cibotium; species Cibotium barometz. The sequence continues at coordinate 36,079,738 of NC_141057.1, read as the reverse complement.
CGTACTACCACACTCATAAGAGTGGATTCACACTCATAAGACCTTGATTCCCAATAAAAAGATGATGTGAAGAGGTGGTGAGCTATGATTTTGCTTCTTGAAGGCGTTGTTCACGAGTGGAGACTTGAGTCTGAAGACCCCAAACAGTGTCCTCGGCTTGGCAAGTGCGATCCCTCTAGCAATGGATATCATAGGAGAGCTCAAAGAAGTAGTTGATGCAGTAAGTGCAGTAGATGCGGAGATCAACAGAGGGGTTATCCAAACCCCAAACTATGCGGCGAGCTCGACAAGGATGAGGCAATGACAGCTGCTCTGAAGGATCCGAGAACCACAAGCAAGGTAGATCACGAAAAGAAATAACTAGAGCGTTGTAAGAGACTGGAGAGTTTGGAAGCTCAATGCGCTCGGTGTGGTCACCCCGATCAACACGAAAGGTGACCTCTTGTGGAGAACCCAAGGTAGATGTGGGAAGAGAGACCTCTGAAAGCAATGGTGGTCGATGTATGTCACATGCATTCCGCACTTGGATGCCATGTGGACATATCTGTACAGCAGGTGCAATGCCTTAGGGTCGTTACTAGCCTTTTGTGAGCCCTTGTCCGGGATGAGTCAGCCAGGAGTCCACTAGATAGTCATGGTCAAGTGTACAAGTCCCGTACATGGTCATGGTTAGGTATGCAAGTCCCACACATGGAGCAGTGGCAGTCTGTACTATGAGCCACCCTCTCGAATGATGTAGAGGTCTATAGGGCATTACCTGGGACACCAGTGTTAGGGTTAAGAGTCTTGTTGTATGCATACTTTTGTATGTAGGCAAGTAGGCAAAGGGGCAATCCTATGGGCCGCCCCATAAGGCTTCAAGGCCTTACCTACAGGGTGGGCAACCATTAGAGGCTACCCTAGGGACCAAAGAGGCCTCATGCCCAAGAAACCAACCCATAGGAGGGCTGGGACAGCAAGTCGGCAGCCCATTAGAGGACCAGGCCACAATCGGCCAACCTATTTGGGCCACACGTGAAAAGGCGCCTGCTTCGACTTACCTTCATGAAAAGGTGAATTTTCGTAAGTATAATGGTAAACTGAACCCCACTACTTTGTACTCATGGATTCATCAGTTTGAGGATTATTTTGCTACTAGTAGGAAGTCGGATGTAGAAAAGGTTGTGTTAGCTAGCTGCTACATAAAACGGGAAGCCATCTCTTGGTGGACACATTGGGCCCAGGCAAATTCCAACTTTGGGGTTGCTACCTATGAATGGGATCAGTTTGTTACGGACCTCAAGAAGTGGTTTCTACCGCCTCAGTATCTTGAGAAGCTCGAGGATGAGTATCGAGGATTGCATCAAAACGAGCAACCCGCCCTCCAGTTTGCCAATAAAGTCACTCACCTGGCTTTACAGTTGCAAAAATCAGAAGAGGACAAGAAAGGTCAATTTCTGTACGGTTTAAACACGCAAATCCAATGAGATGTGCGTATGTTTGAGGTATAGACTTTTGATCGAGCACTTTCGCTTGCGCAAAGTGCCAAAATGAAATACAATGGTGGAAATCTGGAGTAGCCAAGGCAGTGCAGCAATTGCCAATGGCAAGGACCAAAACCAAACCCAATCAAGGTCTACCTCAAGAGCCTCTGGCTCCAAGAACTCAAACAATGCACCTCGCCTTGCCCCAGACCAACAAGCTTAGGCCAGCAAGCCAAGTGGTAAGCTCAGCCCCCAAGGAGCACAAACAATATAAGAAGGAGGGGCGATGTTTCTTTTGTCATACAAAAGGACATACTTCTAGGGCATGCCCTAAAAGAAGACCCCTGCATAAACCACCACTCCCACCTCAATAGCTTTTGTGGTGAGCCAGTCTCGCACACTGACCCCCCTGATTGTTGGTAGTCCCCTCGAGCTTCCAATCCTATGATTGGCACCTTTGTCAGCCAGGAGCTCAAGATAAGCAGAAGAGCAAACATGACCAAGAGTATGAGAGAAATGAATTGGTCAAGACCTTTGGCTACATAGGTGGCTAGAGAGTCGTCATCCTATTTGATAGCGGTAGCACAAAGGACGAGGTCACGGAACGGGCTGCTCTATGAGTTCGTTTCCTGTTGACCTTAGTAGATAAGCAAGTGGAGGGATGCATGACAATGAGCATCAAGTTTGAAGCTCATATACATATATGTATATGTATATGTATATATATATACATACATATATATACATGTACATATATATATATATATATATATATACATGTATATACATGCATATATACATGTATATATATATATACATGTATATACATATATACATGTATATACATGTATGTATATATATATGTACATGTATATATACATGTACATATATATATACATATATACATGTATATACATGTATGTATATATATATGTACATGTATATATATATATACATATATATATACATATATACATGTATATATACATATATACATATATATATACATGTGCATATATATATACATATATACATGTATATACATGTATATATGTATATATACATGTACATATATACATGTATATATATACATGTATATATGTACATGTATATATGTATATATATATGTAAATGTATATATGTACATGTATATATATACATGTATATATGTATATATATATGTACATGTATATATATACATGTATATATGTATATATATACATGCATATATGTATATATGTATATATCTATATGTATATATATATATGTATATGTATATATATATATGTATATGTATATATATATATGTATATGTATATATATATATATTTACACGCACACATGTACATGTGTGTGTGTGTTTGTGCGTGTGTCATGGTCACCAAAAACAAGAAACGGGAACAGAAACGTTTGAGGAATGGAAACGGGGAAACGAGTTTTTAGGGGTGGAAACGGCCGTTTCCTGTGACAACATCGCTTGGGAAACGAGAAACGGCCATGGAAATGGATGGAGTCCTGAAACGGAGAAACGCGCTTCTAGGGGCTGAAACGGCCGTTTCTTGTGACTATGGCGTGTGTGCACGAGCAGAGGCAAGCTCCTTAGCAAGAAAATTATTTTTGGTTACCTTATAAATGCAGTGTAGTTGGCATAAACATTCTTTCGCATCTCTTCAGCAGAAGCCTTCTTCAACTCTAAAAGCTCTGAACAAAGCAACCTTATTCCCTGCAGCCATCACAGCATCCTTTTTAACTTGAATCAATCTTAAAAGAGGGGCATATTAAGAATTGGAAGAAAAAAAAATGATTTCAATCTACCAAAAGGACCTCCTGTAATTGGATGTAAGCAAGTGCTATGAAGTAATGACAATTTACACACACACATACATGGAATGCAGTCCAATGAGCAGCATGGCTATATAATGCAAAACCTAGTGGGAGCATGCTGCTTGCATGACCTAAACAACTAAAGAACAGAAGCAATGAACAATGCATGCACAAAGTTCTCCAGACTATTTTGCTGGAAATATATGATTCACTGTAGAAGAACTCGGGGGCTGAAACTGCAGAGAGCTGCTGCTGCCTGCTGTTGGACAAAGACAAAGCTGCTGCAGGAAAGGCTCGCTTAATGAATACAGCACAAAAGCACCATTAGGACTCAAGCCGCTGAGAACTGCTGCTCATCTGCATGCCTGCACTAAAGCTGTCACTCATGTTGTCAGCAAGTTTGCTAATCAGGTCAACCAGTCAGCTTGGCTGCCCGAAGTGTCTACACAATCTACCTGCCGTGCTGTGCTACCGCCCAGATGCCGATCTATCAAATATATGAAAGAAGGGAGGGGGGACCAGTCCCTATGCTACTCTTGGTCCTGTGTACAGAGCGCTCATGAGCACAACAATACAGGCAACAGCATTCTCTTTCTTTTAGCCTTAATCTCCCTGGATATTTGAATTTGGTTCATTTTTCCTCTCTTTTTATATTTCCATTTGATCTCCCGTGGACGTTTAAAATCATCATCACCACCACCACCACCACCACCACCAAAGTAAAATGCTTTTCTACATCATACCTTCTCTGTCAGAGACTGATACTTGGGCTCGACATAGCCGTCGGTGGCAATCCACTCGCTGTCCAAATCGTGCAGGCTTTCTAGGGAAGCCATGGATGTGTGGTTGGAAACAGGTGAATCGGCCAGCATAGTTGCTCTGAACCGGACAGAATGCTTCATGGGTTCCATCTCTGCAGATGTCTTCATGGGTTCCATCTCTGCAGATGTCTTCACCTAGCAGAATGTATCATGCGACGGAGTTGTTGATCATCACCATCATTATCATCAGCAGCAGCTTATCATCATCACCATCAGCAGGAGCAGCTTGTCATCATCATCCCACACCATCATGGGACATCCTCTCTCTCTCTCTCTCTCTCTCTCTCTCAAGAAAGGTTTGGGCCAATTAGGCTAGAAAGGAGTAGTCGATCACAGCTGATGACAAGAGAGAAACAACAAACGTAAGAAAGCAAAATAAGCCCCTAGATCGATACTTCCAAAGGTTCTTGTTTCAAATGCGCATGTCACCACCTCATGTATCATGTTATAAGTACCCATGCAAACCAATGAGAGTTTCAATTAATCAACGTATAATATAGCAAGAAATCAACACGATTCTCGCTTTTTTAGTACGTTCAAATCCCCTCTCTCTCTCTCTCTCTCTCTCTCTCTCTCTCTCTCATGGAGGATCGTCTCTCATATGCTACAATTGCCAATTTTAATTGCATCGGCCCAATTCTCTCATTGTTGCATGAATCAAGAGCACATAATATGGAAGAAACTAAAGTTTCTCTCTCTCTCTCACACACACACATAGCCGGTCAATCTTATCTATATAAAGGATCACATGTGGATATCAGTGGAGTGACTTTTACGAACCCGATCTTTCCCATGAGACCAGCCACCCATGCCTAGTGACTAGTATAAGGGTGTGTGTGTAGCCCATCTAGAGGGAGAGTATTTTCACACTTCCACGAACCGCGCACCAAGTGTTGGCTTTGGACCATCAAGATACACTTGGGAGATCACCTTAACCAGCTGAGCTCTCTCTCTCTCTCTCTCTCTCTCTCCAAGTGCTGTAGGTCAATGCCGAACCTCATCCTGCACCTTCCTCTTGCTCCTCATGCAATGGGTTTGCAATGCTAGTTCTCCATCTCCCTCTTCTTTGATCTACACATAGGCTCTCTCTCTCTCTCTCTCTCTCTCTCTCTCTCTCTCTCTCTCTCTCTCTCTCTCTTTGGGCATATGTATGTAGAGGTAAGAAGGTTTTTCCGGAGATCAAGGAAGGTGATGTGCCTAGAAGAAGCCAGTGCCCAATGTGCTAAAAAGTGATACATATGCACTAAAATCGAAAAGGTTGTCGTGCTTTATGCTTGGTGTATGCAAGGTCTTTGGAGGAGATGTAGCAATAGGTCACATGTGGAGATGTGGGTGTATCACACCCTTGTCTCATAAAGGAGACCAATGATGATGGAGAGAGGGTCCTAAATACTCATCAGATGAGAGCTTGAATGATGAAGAGGGTACTAGTGGGCCCCCATATGTAGGTCATCATGATACATTGACTGGTGCTCTTTATATAGGGGATAATTTTACTGTTAATGCTGAGGAGGGGAATGAAGAAGGTGTAGATTTTTACAAATCAAATGCTCCATGGCAAGTGAGTATACCACCAAGACACATCAAGATAGATGGGGCAATCTTACTGATCCATGCTCTTATTTTGTTAAGGGATACTTTTATGGGCATGTAGAGGATGACAAGTACAACTCCTTGCCTGTTTTCTTATACTCACATTTCAAGTTTCCTATGGAACCAGTAAAGGGTGTAACCAACTGCTTTATGTTTTTTGGTTGAAACACATGAGGTAATCTATAACAGCATGTCTTTTTCTCTTTACGCCACTTTGCAATTATCTAAGTAATATAATGAGTCTTTTCTAACACTGTAGCATTCCCTCTCTCTTCTATATACATGAGAGTAGCACTTTAAAGCAATCGGTGACATCCTTAACTAACTTTTTTACTACTATTTATGATTCTTTTTTTATTAATAGTCATGAGAGAGCTATAGAGTACTTCAAAACATACTTTAACAAACTATTATGCATTGTTTATGATTGCTTTAACCAGTCTATTTACATGAGAGCAACACTTCAAAGTAATATGTAATGCATTGTTTTGCACTGCTTAGGACTACTTTAAAGCAATCCTAAAGCAGTGCTTTAAAGCAGTCCAAATCAATGCTTTGGAATACTTTAAAGTAGGCCAAAGAGTGCAAAGCTATGTTAAAGTACTACAAAGCATTGATTTGGATTGCTTTAAAGTGGTCCAAAGTATGCTTTTACAAACCAGGAGTGCATTGGTTTAAACCAGTATATCTACCAATTTGAGGAAGATTGTAATAAACTCTGAGAACTTGATGGATTTACTTTAAGAATATGTGAAACAGCATAAGAGTTCAACATAAGGATTGTTTTTGGGAGATAAATTTGCAAAAACATATACATAAGGATTTTGAAAAAAAATTATAAGTTTATAAAAAAAAAGGGTTCGTTTTATTTTTACCAAATTTATAGACAAGGGATTTTATATATAGGGCTTGAATGCACACAATATATACGATTTTTATACAGTCGCCTCCCCTAGCGTATATCTCGATTAAAATGTTTATATATACAAAATGTTTACATAATCTGGCAGAGTTGTACATTAAGATAGTATCATAGACGATGGCCATATTGATAGCCAAAGAATATGGTATTTTGAGGCGCGGAGAGGAAATCAGACAGCAGTTAGCATGGTGGCTCTTCTCTTGACATGTGTGGACCTAGGTTCGATACCTAACGAGTGCACCTCATTAGTTTTTTTATTGAAGGGCTTTGAGCCCTTTCCCATTGGGATGGCTCTTTATGGTTGTTGGCTGCTTGTGTCGGTGCCTACGCCGTGTGAAAACCGTGTAATCTTAGCTGCGCGTGCAAAAAACGTGCCATCGTTGCGTAACTATGCGGCCCCCTTTTTTTCTAAAAAGGTTTTTTTTTTTGCATGACAAGCAGCGACTGTGTGCTAAATGAGAAGCAAGCGAGAGAAGAAGACTTCAGCACCATTCTTTTTGGCAAGAAAGGAGAGGACCAGCTCACTCTAAAAATCCATATAAACCACTATCCAGCTTCATTTTGGGATCATTATGTGTAGACAAGGAAGTTTATGATTAGAGAGCAAGAGGAATGTGGAGATGATTATGCATAGAGTATAGAGAAGATTGTAGAGACCATGTAGAGAGTAGAGATATAATGTAGAGAGAGCTTCATTTCAAGAGAAGAGTAGGGAAAGAAGTTGAGCTTCATATCAATTGTTTCTTCTCTCTTCAAGTTTTTTTCCTTCCTCATGCTAGTTTTCTTTTCCTATTAGATTTCTATGTAAGAGGAGTTTTGTTCCTCCCATGACATGATTGTATGGGCTTACCTTTGAGGTACAATTGAATAATGATAGTAGTGTTTTTTGCTCATCTCATGAGTTGTTCACATTAGCTGGTGCTATGGAGTTTCTTCTCTTTTCTCTTCATCTATCTCAATCTATTCTTAGTCTACAAGCGTGGTGTGCTTCACTAAGTGTTCTCAAGTTTTGGTTGATGGGTTTGAGTTATGCATATTGAGCATTATGGTGAAAGTAGAGAGAGTGCTCCTTTCTAACTCTAGTTGTTGCCTATTAGTGAGGAATTAGAGGGTGCTATAGAGGTATGTTTCCCTTTGCTGCCTTCATTTTGGTGCCCCCACTAAGGAGTTCTTCATCGGCGATCTTTAGTTTACAAGATTGATCTTGGGTATTTCTTGCAAGCACTATACAAATGGCATCTTCTCCAAATCGATTCTTATTCCATGGAAGAGATGATGAGAATGTTGGTGAGTGGATCTTTCGGATTACACAATATTTTTGGTGAATTGGGATTAGTGCTAATCATGACAAGGCTATTGGTGGCTATGAGATTGGTATCGAAAACAAGATGATAATATCCAAGATCATTCGAAACTTCTTCAACAAGCACTAGTGGGGACGAGTTTGGCTTTACACAAAGGCAAGAAATATTATGGATGCAACTTAAAGATGTGAAATAAGAAGACCAAGAGATCCTTGAAGACTATGGAGATAGAGTTGTATTGATGTGGGATCGTTTGGTAGCATTATTTGGTGATTTGGACCACTCCTATTTGTTGGCCATTTATATTCAAGGTTTTCTTCCACAAATTCAAAAATATGTGCTTCCTTTTTGGGCATCAGGACAACTACATAGTATCGAGGAAGTGTTCAATCTTGTGGGACTTGATGGTGCTCCTGAATTGTTTCTTTGGGAAGCTATGTCAAGTATGATTCCGTGATTGATTCAAAAGACTATGTAGACAAGGAGGATGCATATTCGATTTCATCTTCAGAGATGGAGACGGTAGATGGTTTCCTATCAGATGAGGAGATGCTTGAAGAGACTACCATGGTTTTGGAATTGACAAAGGAGACAGGTGGCATGGATGATGGTATTTGTGTTTATGCTCAATCCAATGTGGAGGTAAACTATGCTTTATGTGATGAAGATAAGTATGTAGCTTGTGAACTTTCTGATGGGGAAGAAATTTAAGGGATATGTTTTGATGATGATTTATCTCTAAATGCGAGTCAAGAGATAGTACATAATGTAGATGAGGATGGTGATAGTCAGACATGCAATGATGTATATATAACCTTAGAAGATAAACATGAGATGAAACTATGTGGTGATGTAGTTTCTGAGTTCAAAGAGGATATATCCATGGTTTTGAATGCTATTGAGGATGTGAATGCTCTAGACAATGATGTCAGTTTGATGGTGACAGATGTGATTCCTAGCCCTTGTTTAGTGGTCCCTGCTTTAGTTTTTAGAGTTCTTATTAGTGAGCTTTTGGTTGGTGAGGAGCCACTAAAGGTGCAATGTTTCGTTATTGATTTTGTTTGTGTTTTTGGTAACATTGAGAAGTGTCAGGATGTGAACTTGGTGGAATCATCTTTTCTTTCAGTTGACAGGGTCGTTGATGAGCATTATCAAAATCTTCTAGATATTGTGCATGTGGTTACACAGGTTCCTAGGTGTCTTCTTAACAAGTTTTTAAGTGCTCTTGATTGTAGATGGGTGCTATGGTTGCTATGTTTGGATCTAAATCATGTCGCAATGATTTGTATTGTTCTTAGCTATGGTATTTGGTACCTTTGGTGTCAAAAAGCTCGTGTTAGAATAGCGGATGCTTATATTTATACTTTGGATGTGTTTTCCTTACATGCCAGACATTTTGACAATGTGGAGGGTGGTGTTTGGTTTTGTAATGGATGCACATGATTACAAGGGGGATGGCTTGCCTCTAAGCTTATGCGGTGGAATAGTACTTGAGCCTTGTGATGCCCTTGCAAGAGAATCTATTGCCTATTTTTATGTGGACATGCCTAGTCATGACCTCATCATGATGCGAATGAATTCTTGAATGCAAAGAGGGATGCAATTTTTGCTTGGGAGAAGGAGTTACATTTAATGCCTATAATGCCTATAATGCCATACTTGGACAATGCTTGAGAGACGTATAGGAGGATGGATGTAGGAGACAACACATTTTCTTCAATAATGGTGGCATGGCTTATTTCAGATATTCTATGCTTTGGGTTGACAACCTGTTTTATTGTTATAGGAGCTATGATGATGTAGGTGGGACAATCTAGCAAATTTTTTGATCTTGGAGGTTCAATAGAGGTGTGTGGTGCTATCAATATGAGTTGGATGCTTTGATTTGTGTTTTGGCCTTATGATTAAGAAAGATTTGGTGGATATTTATAGATCCTTTTATCCTACTATTCACACGTGTTGGAGATTGGTGTTTGATCCAGGTGGTGTAGGTTGTTTTCTCTTGACTACGCTATGGCCATTTGATCTCCTAGAGAACTTTTAGTTGAGAGGTGGATATCACAATACAACGCCCCTTTTTGTGTAATATGTGAAATTGAAAATCAAAACCAATAACGTAAAAATTTGAAATTTGAAAAAAGAAAAGAAGTAGTTGCTGCCTGCTGGCAGCATATATATATATATACATATATGTATATACATATATATATACATATATATATACATATATACATATCTATATATATAATTTTAAAAAAGTGTGCGTATAAACTTGCCAGATATTTGTTTTAAGCTGTTTGTGATCATTTTGACGTAGCTTGAATATGATCCAAAAAATTTACAAATTCTCATAGTTAAGGGGCCCTTCTTAACTACAGAAACTAACACTTGACTAGCTTGAAAAAAGTACATCATTTCTTATTCATAGTACTGTTCAGAGACACCTAAAACCCACTTTAGACAAACTTGGGCAACACAAAAAAAAACTTGAAAAATCTAAACCTTAATGGCATATCTCCCTAGCCCTAAAACAGCCTGAAATGCAATGTAATTATGATCTGGGCACGTTTTAGAGACGAATTCAAAGGAAAGCGCTCCCACCCAACTAGGTTCCTACCAACCCACCCTTGGCTCGGGACCTTCTTTAGGGACTCCGTTCAATGTGGTGCAAGGCCTAAGACTTTTAAGTAGTGACACTTCTTTTGATATTAGATTAATGGAAGGACTACAAGACTTGGGGAGATAAAACCTTGCTCAAACAACACGAATGCAAAACCAACCACTAGCGTGATTGACCATATGTCCAATTACTTCAAGGGTTCAACTTCGGTCGCAGCCTCTGGACATACCCATGCAGCATATTAAACTGGTGATAAAGAAGTTGAGGTCAACTCCAAGGCCATACCCAATGTAGCCTTGTCACATATGAACCCCATGCACGTAGACATTCCTGTCTATATAGAATCTATTGTGTTTGGCTACTCAGTCCCTATTGAACTAAACCCCGCACAAATCTTATTACTAGATGGTAGGACAAAAGAGGAAGTGCAAGAAGTAGAGGCCCTAATTCAAGCTGCTAGAGCAAAATAAGAAAAAACTCTACATTGAGCCCATCAGAGATTAGCGGCCCAAATTGCAACAACTACCCAGGCTACCCAAACTGAACATCTATTCCATGTACTTGACAACCTAGAGGGTAGCAGACACAATGAATTCGTATCCAAAACATATCTAGACATAAGATTCTGAGATACACTATTATAAATTGAGAATTGGAAATTTGATGCTATGTATGAAACCCTGACGGACATGGCTATGGGCCTCATCTATGGTTCAGTAGGGAAGAAATTAAGCAAGTTTCCTCTGCCTACCCCGTACGAGGAAGAGCATCTTTGGATGGTCATATATTGTATTCATGCTATGGTGGAGCAAGAGAGGCTAATCCATAGAATCACTGGACCCTCTCGATATCCTATGACACAGATTGGTGTGGGGTTTTACCCTAAACGAGATGGAGACACCACCGATAAGCTTGGTCGATCCCGCTATGTAGTGAGACTTAGCTACACCATAGACCAACCTCCAATTTCCATTCCACAAGGTTACTTGGGAATCCAAGAACCTTCAAGCATGAACTTCACATTGCTAGACCATAAATATGTCCTGACACAAGATAATGCTACCACCATTCCAAACCCTATGGTGCTGAGTACTACAGGCCTCCTTAACACATCCATATCATCTACTAGGGCCATTGGAGGAGCCTTCACCACATATCCTCCTTTTGCCGCATCTCCCTCTACTCTATCATTACCATAAATTCACTCAAGGGAAAGGGGGATATCTTTGCAAAAACAACTAGACCATTGGCACCATAAGCCCATATTTCATCAACACCCATCAGAGCTTTTGTATGAGCCTCCACTTATCACACTCATGTTACTCCATCACAGGGATTCATGCCACAACAGCCACAAAATATAGCCTAATCGGTTAGTTGGTCGGAAAGCAGCTTGGCAACAAGAATGGTGAGGGACACTACTTATGGTGGTCTCGGGCCTTCTGGGGTGAGTGATGAAGGCGAGCACAAGGCCAATAGCACCCATCTTGGGATGACTATGTCATCAAATTTAGCCCCATAGGAATTGAGGTCCTTATTGGCGATAAGGCTAGGTGCAAAACCTCAGTCATGGCTCCCTTCCCACCACAATGGAACTTGGATGCATGGACTGGGAGATGTAGGACTCTACACATGAGATGACCAATATTCGGCGAAGTGACCCATCTAGCATCTCAACCTCCCCTGAAATATCCGTATTGTGGTAGGACCCAATGTAATGGAGGGTAAGAGGGAGATCCGAGCCCCCATGGAGATAGGTTGCTGAAAGGCTATAAGGCCAACTTGGTCTAGGAAAGGTGCTACTTCAGGTAATTGGAGTATGGCATGGCATTTGACTAACGACCCTAAAAAGGTTATTGAGGGGGTTTCAACCTAGGCATAGAGGAGAAACCTTGGACAGTGTGAAGCATTTTGAGGTCAAGGGAGCAAGAGTCATCCGAATGGTGAGGTACATTTTAGCAAATGGATTCGAAAGATCCAGAGGCCACTTTTTGGGCTCCTGAGATGGAGGGGTGACAAAGTGGATGTGGCACCATCTGCCATGATGTTTGTACAAAAGCTCCTTGTATACAATGGATTAAGCTCTAAGGTTTTGGGTAAGTTCACGGTCATTATATGGTGAGTGCATGATCGGGAGATGTTTTTGGTTGTCTGGGAAGGTGTGCTTTGAACTTTCAGCAGGGAGGGGTGACGAAGTGGATGTGGCACCATCTACCATGATGTGTGTACAAAAGTTCCTTGAACATAATGGATTAAGCTCTAAGGTTTTGGGTGAGTGCACGGTCGTTTTATGGGTGAGTGCATGATCGGGAGATGTTTTGGGCTATCTAGGAAGATGCGTTTTGGACTTTTAGGGAGATATCTACAAACAATCAACTGTACTAGTATAGTTGTATCCTCCATGGGGAGTGGTCTATCCACTCAATTTGGGAGCCAAAATAACCAGTAAAAGGAAGGTGAAGTAGTTACCTGCACTTATTTTACTGATTTGTCAAGAAGACGTGGACATTAGTGTTGCATTAATCATCGCTTGCCGAAATGCCAGTAGTGGTGGAACAAGGGCATTTGTGCATCGATCATGGCTTGCCGAAATGCTAGTAGAGGTGGAATGAGGGCATTTGTGCATTGATTGCTTCATGCCCATGATGGGATGGTGCTTGGCCAGGAGTGGCTTGGTGTGTTTGGCAGAGAGGATGGGGTTTTTGTTGGGGACGAGGATGGGAAGGCAGGCCTCTTTTTCATCCTGCACAAGCTTGAGCCTTCACCTACTTCACAACAACAGTTTCGACAAGAATATTGTGTTAGTAAACAATTTTGTAGGTGCTCAAAAAATAGCTGCAATGCACTGGCCCATATTTTGAACCTCACACTTGCAATGCCTCTCACTCTCACATCACATCACACACATTGGCATGTACATAAAATAAGATAAGCATGTATACCACCTAATTGAGGTCCTTGAATGGGTTAGAATCATGAGAATAAATCAGAACCCTCTCTCTGTCTCTCTTCTCGTCCTATTTTCTCTCGTCTCGTCAATGCCTCTCTTACACATAAATCAAAGGGCTAGGAATGTGCATACGACCACCTATAAGACCCAAATATCAATGAATAGCATATGATTAGACACAAGGACATGTAAATAAAGAATCTCTAATCAGCAATCAACCGCTTGAAGAGGTTTGAAGTACCTAATGAAATCTCAATTCCTAACATGAAAAAGCACTTCAATTGAGCACTGGATTGTTTTACCTTCTTGAACCTTCACCAACTATGGTGGTAGACCAAATTGATGATGATCATCTAGTAAAGAACCCACACACTTCTTTCACAGGGACGTCAGTAATGGTGGTGGAGATGGAGAGCCCAACAACGGAGGTCTTCGGGAAAGACAAAGAGAGAGATCTGATGGCTGTTGGCAGCGGCCATATAGAGCCCAATAGAGACATAGATAGAGAAGGGCATTGCTATGGAGATAGAGATATTAATGGAACAAATAGAGACAGAGATAGAGGTGGAGGTGGCTATGGTGATGGGAACCCTAGTAGAAAAGAGAGATGCAAAGACATAGATGGCTATGGCTATGATGACATACAACCCCAACCTAGGCATAAACATAGAGGTGGCCATGGCTATGGTGATAAGGATCCAATCAAAGATTACCAGAAGAAGCCCATTAATGCTTGGGGTGGCATGGGCAGAGGCACTGCTAGAGGGTAAAGCATGGGCATAGCCGAGTGTCGACCTGTAGGACAAAGGGGGAAAAAAGGAATGGCAAAGGAGGGTGTAACACCTAAGCTTCGGTGGTGCATGGGATACAGACGACGAAGGCGGAGCTATAGGTGATGGGCGAGGCAAGGTGGATGTGCTTGGTGGCACAGGGCAGGGAGGAGAGGGGTGACTACGGGAGACGAAGGTGTCGGGTGAAGGCGAGTAGCATAGCTAAAGGAAGGGGAGAAGCGTAGCTAAAGGAAAGGGAGCCGCACAAACAAAGGCAAGTGGGTACGGCGGGTGCATAGGGGGAGGGGGTAGGGTTTTACTTTTAGTTAAAGAAAGCAAAACCTCTTTTTTAAAAATTGAACAAATAAATAAATAAATAAGAAAAAATAAAAATAAAAAGAAAAAAGAGGGTTTTTCTTTTTCTCTTTTTAATATATTTTTAATAAAAAAGAAAAGTAAAAATAGAAAGGTAAGGGTTTTTCACTGAATTTTAAAAAGAGAAAGAAATAGAAAAAAAGGAAGGGAGAGAGTGTGTTGAAAAAAATAAAATAAATCTATAAAACAAAAAGGGAGTGGAAACAAAAAGCTCTTTTTCAAAATGTAAAATTAAAATAATAAAATAAAATTACAAACTTAAAAAATAAATAATTGTTATATATATATATATATTTATATATAAAGGGAAAAAAAGAGAATTATTAAGGGGAGCAAAAAATTTTGTTAGAAACGTGGTTATGGGCTAATCAAGGAAGATAATCATGGATTATAGACATGCTTAAGCATAATGGGGGGAGATCATGAGATTGTGGATTAGGGCTAATCACATGAGTATAATGATAATATATTGATGGGAATAATAAATACGCAATTCCATTAGATGGTGCCTCTTATATAGGCTGAAGTACAATGGATTAGTTCTATGCTAATCATGATTAGGTGCTAAAAAAGTAGCCCCTATATTCTCTCCCTTGATTTGTGGATCTTGGTTAACCTTTCCCATTTGGTCTTTGGTGGAGATTCGCGTTAAATTGGCTCTTGGAGATTCACATGGACTCTTTTACATGGTTAACTCTTTTACATGGTTGAGTAACCTTTGAATATCACCTTTGGATTTATGCCCCATATAACACCTAAAGCTAATGGCACATGGCCATGGATGAAGTTGCTATTACTAACAAAAATTAAAACAAGGTGGGGAGTACTTTTTTTTGGTTTTTTAAGAAAATAAATAAATGAAATAAAATTTAAAAAAAAGAAAAGGGGGGTTTTTTGAAAAAGAAAATAAATATAAAATGTAAAAAATAGGAAAATAAAAAGAAAGGGGCAGAATTAAAAGAAAAAGGGAGGATAATAAAAAGAAAATAAAAAAGTGATGGCCTCTATAACACCACCAACAGACACACAAGAAGAATACGTGGGTATAAGGATTAGAACTTGGGGATAGTAGAATCCCAGCACCAATCAGCTCATAATCTATCCCTTGTTCTCTGGCTGACACAAATGGTCGCCACTACACCTTTAATCCGACTGGGCTGTTACTTCTAATTGTCCTCCATGATTAGAACAAACCTTCAAGATTTCTGATTTTTAACTCAAAAGCCTCATTGGACTTCAGCTGACGAGTAGCTGACCCAAATCTCTCCCGGCTACCCCCCTATAGACAGATCAAATATTGACTGTTACCCGAAATAGACGCTAGCTGATGACCCTAGGCCAAAAACTATCCTCCAATATTTCCAATATTGGAACAATTCAAAAACTTGTTTCAGAACTCCATAGCATTTGTTAGCTTCCTTCTGCTGACTATACAAAAATGAAAGAAAACCACCTCCGAAATCCTCTTCATGTTTTTAGACCAAAATGAGTCTTCTTGGATCCTCTTCAATCCTCCCGCATAAGCTAACGTTATAGCTTCTACCCCAGAAGCTTACCAAATCTTGGCGAACCCTCTTTTGATCCTCGGCTGACATAAAAACTGATAGGAAACGGCCTCAAATGGCTGACATAGAAATGATCAAAACCTGACCACAGCTTAGGACAAATGACTACAACAGATTCCAGACAGAAGCACGTCGGTCTGCCTTCTAGAGTGTCTTTAAATGAGGGCCAACATAAACACTTTATCTTAAACTTCTTAGACTCTGTCGGCTCCCTTTTGCTGATGCCCTATCGACACTATTCTGCCCTAGATGCTTGTAAATTAGTTCGGATGCCTGACACAAAATCCAACTCTAATATATGTCCTCCTTACTCTCTTATTGTTCTCTAGGTCTAGCTAGCATCAATCTCTCAACCCCATAATAACCCTAAGCATCCCCTCATGCTCTGTTTTGACCTTGATCTTACTGGTCTAACTACTATCAATTTTACTCTTGGAGAAAGAACCAACCGACGCAGAATCCCTATTTGGATCAAAAACTCTCTCCTTTATGTCTGTCATATCCTCCTAGCCCTTAGGCTGCCCTAGCTTCATGAAGATATGACTCCAAAAACACTTTGTTGTCAACAACCGACTCCCATTAACTGATCTGACATCTGATTGTTGCTGATTGGTGATGACCGACTCAACTGGATCAGATTTTCTTAGTTCTAAGTCCTCCAAGACCTTTAAACCCTATAAACACTTAAACCAAACCAAAATATGACCCTCTAAACATCCAACTGATCATTATCAAGTCACACAATTGCTTCAAAATGAGCAGTTTTCCCACAACCCTATCTGACTTCCAGTTGATCATTATCAAGTCACACAACTGCTCCAGAATGAGCAGTTTTCTCACAACCGTATCTAACTTCTGTCAAACTACAAACTGTCATATTGGACTCAGAATAGCTTTCCTTTTACCCAAAATGATCAAAATGACCCTTTTACTTCATCCTGCTGACCCCCTAGACACATGGTTGCCTATAGCTGACACTCTTCTAACCCATTCTAATAGCATATTCTCAACAAAAGAAGATTGTTTCAAACATAAAGCAGCTCAAACCTCCTAAATCATCAAACACTTCTCCACAACTGTTCTATCTCAACAAAATCAAATAGAACAACTTAAACCAAGCTCCAAAACACAATTACTCATTGACCGTGACACATATATAAGCTTCAAACTCACTGTTCTCTTTACAAAGCAAAGAAAGATTGTCTCAACAACCATGAGACAATGGGTTCAAATTTATCAAACAAACACACTGAAAACTTGTGGTTTCTCCACTTGTAGATTCTAGCTACAGATACAAGCTTCAAACTCATTGTTCTCTTCACAAAGCAAAGAAAGATTGTCTCAACAGCTCGGAGACAATGGGTTCAAACTTATTAGACAAACACACTGAAAACTTGTAGTTTCTCCACTTGTAGATTCTAGCTACTATTCAAGCTACAGTGAATTTACTATCCACATTGGTAGTGGAATGTCATGATGTCTTTCAAGTACTCGCCACCCAAAGTAGCCCCCCACCTCGACAAGGTTAACCTAGATGCATTCCGAACCCAACAATTATGGGGCCTAAATTTCCCTCTCATTGTCCAATTCATTGAGTCCTACCATAATACATGATTCAAGGGAGGTAAAAAGGACGTATGGTTCATAATGCAAGTGTAACAGGATCTTTCTCCATGTATTACGTACTCCTCTCAAATAGTAAAAGCATGAATTAAACTTCAACAAATTACACCACAAACCATAGAATAAACAAAATCAAGAGAGCACAAAAACTCACTGGCTGTAATGTCCCCTCCCCCCCCGCCCCCCTCCCCCCCCCGCCGCCGCGGATGTATGTAGCTCTCCTCCCACACACGGTATTTGAATCATATTTATATTTTTAGCCTATAGAGCCATAAATAACACCTATTCCGCTTTTTCTCTTTTTCTTTATAATAAATAACATTCTCTAAAGTTTTAATATTTACAAATGATTAACAACAACATATATAAATGGACCAATGATTACAAACTCACTTGTGCTCACACATATATAAAACTATCATGTGCACATACATGCATAAACTCTAGCCACATTATAGGCTACAAAATAATAAATATCATAATTAACCCATGATCTTCATAAGAAGTTTGTTAACTTCTAAAAATCTATCTTTTAGTTATATATCTTGGGTTCTCTGGCCCCTCGTAGTTCCCCAAAATTTGAATATACTTTTGTATCCTTATGGATTTTGTAATGCCTTGTTTTCTATAAAAGGCCCTATCCATTATCCCTGCTTTAGGTGGGGGGGTTGTTTTCGGTATGCCGATGTAAGCAGTGTTTGTCTTGACCTCTGATTCTTTTGCAAAGACCATGCTTGTTAAGCCTTTAAGCCATGATTGTTGAGCCTCTGAGCCTTTTGAGCCACACTCACTAGCATCTATGCCATGCTTAATAGCCTCTGAGTGTAAAGTGGGGACCATGTCTTGGTTTTTTGCTACTTTGCAAGGGTTGGAGTACAAAGGACTATTGAAGGCTATCCAAACATTACCTCCACACTTTGAAGGGGGATTTGTTGGGTATTTCAGAGTTAGTCTAGAGTTTAGTCAAGTGTCCTTATTAGTGACACTAGGTGTGAACACCCTCTTATTAAGGGTCAAAAGATAAGGCCTTGGTGCCAATAAAAGCATGTATTTAGGTGGACTCATTATCACAGTGAATGTCATTTGAGTTGTGTAATCTCTCTCCTCTCTCTCTCTCTCTCATCCTTGTACATCACTACCATGGGTTGAAGATTCATCTCCTCTCTCCTTTAAGCTTCATCTCTCTTCACATACTCACCCCATGATGATCTTCCATGCTATATATGTGTGATCTCCTAGATGCTAATAAACTACCTTATGTTGAAGGGTCCACACCACTTCCACAACCAATGGAGGACTCCTAAATGCTAATAAACTACCTTATGTTGAAGGGTCCACACCACTTCCACAACCAATGAAGGACTAGCATGAAGAGCCTCTATATCGTCTACACTTTCCCATCAGGACTACTTAAAGCTTCCCGTCACCTTACCTTGCATCTAGTTGTGGACCAATCCCGAACTATACCACTTAACCTCAGCTAACTTCATGACGTATCCTGGACCATCCATACCATCCACTTTCCAGCAGGCAACTTCACCACTGACTTGGGTGATGCAAGAACACGATCAACCATTAGGAAGGGGGGTATGTTACCCACTCTATTGGTTAACATGGTTTTACCCGCTCAACCTACCGTAAGGTGCATTGTCATCTTATCCACCCAATGGGTACTTGACTTTTGTAAGACGGCATTGGAACATATAAAGAGGCCTTAACCTATGCTTAATGTCAAATAGGGAAAGTCTGTGAACTTAGTATACATAGTTGCTTAAGACATGCCATTTTAAAGTTTGGTTAGGATAGTGTGAAAACTAATCACTTGTATATAAGTTATTTTTGACAATAAGCAAGGGACAATCATTTCCTTGCAGTAGTTTTATTTGTGAGCTCTCCTTCTTCCCTCTTCTTACTTGTGTGCTTTTGAATTCATGCTTGATAGATGGATGCATGATTATTTATGTTGAAGGGTCCACACCACTTCCACAACCAATGAAGGACTAGCATGAACAGCCTCTACATTACCTATCACTTTCCCATCAGGACTGCTCAAAGCTTCCCATCACCTTACCCTGCATCTGACTATGGACCAATCTCGAACTATACCACTTAACCTCAGCTAACTTCATGACATATCTTGGACCATCCACACCATCCACTTTCCGGTAGGCAACTTCACCACTAACTTGGGTGATGCAAGAACACGATCAACCATTAGGAAGGGGGGTATGTTACCCACTCTATTGGTTAACATGGTTTACCCACTCAACCTACCGTAAGGTGCTTTGTCATCTTATCCACCCAATGGGTACTTGACTTTTGTAAGACAACGTTGGAACATATAGAGCAGCCTTAACCCGTGCTTAATGTCAAATAAGGAAACTCTACGGACTTAGTATACATAGTTGCTTAAGGCTAGTGATAGAGGTCGGACCATTTTTAAGTTTGGTTAGGCTTGTGTGAAAACGAATCACTTGTATATAAGTTATTTTTGACAATAAGAAAGGGACAATCGTTTCCTTGCAATAGTTTTCTTGTGAGCTCTCCTTCTTCCCTCTTCTTGCTTACTTGTATGATTTTGAATTCATGCTTGATAGATGGATGCATGCTTGAATAGGTTTGATTGTAGGTTTCTCCCTTCAATTAGCTTCTTCTTTTCTCATGTTTTGTAAGATAGCATCATCACGAAGGACCATCTCTTCTTGCCTCCATCTAAGCATTGATGAGAGCTCTCCCTTCACCACTTTGGCAAGGAGCATTCCAACGTGATAAAAATGGAGTGAGCTAGCACCCACAATGGGAAGTTGCATTTGCGGCATGAAGGCAAGACCCAGCGACACAAGCTTTGGCAAGGCTAAGGTAAGCTCTTGACTTGAACACTCGCTCTCTTTCTTTTTCCTCTCTCTCTTATAGATACACAATTTTTTTATTTTTGATTATGTTATATATTTAAATCATAGCTACAAAATGTAAATTATGCATATAACCACGATATGGAATATTTTTATGATGTAACTATCTATGATATATGTTCCATTACTAGCATTGATAAGCTAGAGAGAGAGAGAGAGAGAGAGAGAGAGAGAGAGAGAGAGAGAGAGAGAGAGAGTTATATTAACATCTGCACAAGGCCAAAATACATAACGTAAATACCATGCCGATCTTGGGCTAAATTTGTGGTCTAGCAAAAGAAAGCATTCAAGAAAGCACGCTACTAAGTTATGTAGTACCAAGCATTAAGTACAACCACCTTCACTAAAAATGTGATTTTTGTCTTTATTTTGGTTTTGGTTTGTACTTCGAAAATACTTAATGAGATATGTGAAAGAGAGAAATAGGTAGATTGCAAGTTTTAGCTGTGTGACTGAGCTAGGGGTTGCATGAAGGATATGAGCTAGGGTTGCATGGAGGGATATGACTTTTATGAGCCATGAGAATGAACACAAAATTTGGAGTGTAGACTCACAAGTTACTAGGATTGTAAGTTTTAGCTATGACTGAGCTACGGGTTGCATGGAGGATATGACTTTTATAAGCCATAAATCAACACAAAATCTATGGTGAAGACTCAAGGGGCCTTGTACAAAAAAATAATGTATTTTTCATAGTTGCAATTGGAACTTCCTGATTGAATTTTGGCGTTGCCTTTATTTTTAAGGAGCAAAATCATACATTATTTTAGTTAGAATCTCACTATTTTTCTTATTTTTCTTATTTTTATTATAAAATCTTGGTTACTTTGAAGCATTACCTTTATTTTGATTGGTTAGAAAAAAAACAAAATTTTCCAACAATGGTTTCTACTCATATTCCTTTTATTTAATCAGTTAGCCACCTTTAAAGTTTAGAACAAGAAAAACAAGTGGAAGAAAATTGGGAGGAATCTTTGGTGATTTCGTGGCCCCTCTTATACATACTTGAAATCATATAAACATTTAATATTGTACGATAATATTTATATTATTGAATGAAGTAAAAATGGGCGCTTTTTTATTTATTCTAATAGGGGACCAAAATGTTTTTTTTTGCATTTCCATTAAATACATTACGTGAGTTTTTCATTATTTTTCTAAGGTTTCATTTTAGTATGTAATGGTTAATTCTGACAAAGTCAATGCAATCATGACCCTCCTTGCCCTTTCTATTTGCATGCAATTCACCCATATCCTTTCTATTTAAGGTCTTGCAATTTATTTAGTATGTAATGATTAATGCTTGAAAAAGTTAGTGAAATGATGACCCTCGTTGCCCTTTCTATTTGCATGCATTCACCCATATACTTTCTAGCTAAGGTCTCATAATTCTCTATAAAAAGCCTCAAAGGGCTCATTCTACGAGTAGAGGGGAGGGAGAGAGAGAGAGAGAGAGAGAGAGAGAGAGAGAGAGAGAGAGAGAGAGAGAGAGAGAGAGAGAGGAGGGTACCAAAAATGGGATTTCGAAGGGGATTAATCCAAAGAAACACCTTAGGGCATAAATTATATTAGACCCACAAATGTCATATGCTATTTAGAGAAAGAGTGCACTTTATTGAGATGTGTTGCATGTGCATCAAGCCTTAAATTTGAAGCCCAATGGAAGGTTTCATCCAAAAGTTTTTGAAACTTTTCCTCTTTGCTTTGGACTTCAAGATGGTGCTTTCCCATTTGTTTTAAGCTTCGAGACATTATACTAACTATGCTAATCACGAGTTCATCTAAGAAAAGCAACCCAAAATGCTATGCAAGGCAGCTTGTTTTGGAAAATAATATGACATTTGGTTTCAAAATGGCAAGGTAAACTTTTTGGAATTAATCTATCGACAAGTGACACACTTTGACACTACTATTAAAAGTCCCAATTAAAGGTCACCATTAGGGGAGAACAAGGGTACATTTGAACAAATGTTGCTAGCAATAGTACGATGCCACACTTTTGAAATGAGTTGCTTGAGTTTAGATAAAAACACAATCTTTACACATATATGTTTTGTTGTTGTTATTGTTGTGTGTGTGTGTGTGTGTGTGTGTGTTCATGTGTGTATCTTCTCCAACAATGTACTACACTTGTGTTTAATCAATCTTACATGGATGTTCATGATGTCTCCAACAGGGTAGTGCATTTATGTCCAACATCTAACCCCCACAAAAAAGCATGGGAAGACGAATGTACTCTTACGATGTCATTGGAACCCTTTTCCCAATGCACATTTATCTCTTCCTCTCAATTAGTGACTCCCACACAAATCATGTAAAGGTCCATGTGCCCTTACATCATCCAATATGCCCTTACATCATCCAATATGTACTTAATCTCTACCCTTTTTCATAGCTACATTTATCTCTTGCTCTCAATTATGACTGAGCTTTGTCCCAATGAACTATCTCTCTCTCTCTCTCTCTCTCTCTCTCTCTCTCTCTCTCTCTCTCTCTCTCTCTAACACACACACACACACATAGATGTCCGCACAACATGATTTTATATCCCCTAAAGTTTTTACACCCGTGAACCTATACCTGGATTGGGCTTCAATATGATGCTTTGGTAGTTATTTGAGACTTTATAGTTAAAACCTTTAGTAAATTTTAAGGCATCCTTTGAAGCCTAAAAGGGCGCAGCCTAAAATTGGCTTCAAATTTAAGCACTTACACTAACATTGTCATTGTCATTGTGTACCTTTTCTTTAGCGGTTGGACTTTTGACACATGCTACGTATCTTCCTTCCGTACATGATTAAAATACGGTAGTTGGGAAAAGAGAGTTTGATTCGACATGTGCGCAATGTGCTTGACCGATAATCAGATAACACGTGGACGTGGTACGAGAGCATGTGGCCAATGCTCGAAAAAAACTATTCTCTCAAAAATTAGAAAACCTTCATATATAAAATTAAGAAATTATCAAAATGAAGAGTTTTTTTTTTACTTTTGAAGGTATTTGTACTATATTCCCTCGAATTTTGCAAGTATTGGCACCTTCAACCTAAAAATTTGCAGGTATTTTTTAAAATTTGAAAGTGATATTGCACTAAAGGCGGGTTTTTTTCGAGCACTGCGCGTCATCGTGCAATTTGCAAAGGGACGGGCATCCCTTCGTGTACACTTTATTTCAAAGCTTTTAGTCTGGACCACCCCGACAAACTGTTCTTTTTCCCCCTTTGCGCTTTCTCTCTTTTTTTTTCCCCTAATTAATAATTGCACCAGTTGAATACTGAAAATGAAAATGCCATCCTTCTTTTTCCCTTCTCTTTTTTGTTTTGCTTTTTTTTTTTCTCCCCTTCTTCGTTTCCCACCAATAAATAATTAGTATTCACACCATCACCCCTAATTTGACACCAAGCAGAAACTTTTGCAACCAAGCCAAATCATCCAAATGGTAAATACAGAAGATGCCTTCATCAAAAGTAATGGTTATAAGAGTCCAACTTAGATATTCTTATGGAGTACATAGCAATACTAGAAAAAACAAGTGGAAATTCTTCCACGATGGCCTGCCAAATTCCAATTTGAGTGTGTGTGTGTGCGCGCGTGCACATGAGCCAAAGATTGTCAAATCCATGAGGGGTTTTCAAAATTTTAAAATTAAATCCAACTAGATTTAGAGAGAGAAAGAGAGAGAGAGAGAGTGTGTGTCAAATCCAACTAGATTTAGAGAGAGTGTGTGTCAAACCAACTAGATTTAGAGAGAGAAAGAGAGAGTGTGTGTGTCAAATCCATAAGGGGGCTTTAAAAAGTGAAAAATTTGAATCAATCATACTAAAGCAAATTGAAAGAGCCTTAAAAAATAAAATAAAATTCATAATATAAGGAAGACTCATGAGAGTGGTATGGAAAGAAAAGTCTCTTCATCTTGGTATTTTACATCTCTTACATAAATGTGTGACATACCACATATCATGAGAATGTAAACCCCAAGAGAAATGAACACAGAATCCAACCACAAATCCCAATTATCATCACTCTTCCTAGAAGAACCCTAAGGCTTTAAATATTCAATCATAGTTTTTTTTCGAGAGTTCCCCTAGGGAAATTGTAAAATCGACCACTAAGGCCTTTGCCTTTGGTAGGCCAAAACCATCCTTTAGCGTATTTAAATAAAAAAATGATTGAATTTACTCTTATCTTTACAAAAATTGATAAAATTTATAGATTTTTAGTTATAAAAACCGGTCAATAATGAGATTTTAAATAGGGAAAACCAATTGTACTCTAAGAAATCTTTTTTCTCACTAGCTCGAAAAAACGTTTTTCTCTAGCACTGGTTGATAAACAAGCAATTTAGAAGGCTTAAGGTAAGAAATGTAGCAAAGAATGGCTGCCAAATGGCACACTAGGTACCCAAATTTAGCTGGGAAGAAAGTGAATTTATGTTTTTAGAACATATATACAGTATCATGAGAGCATACATACTTCTAGGATGAATTCTTCTCAATCATATGGCAAGTCTAATACATTGAAATTTAATATACAAGCCATCTTTTTAGAGCATACATACAATATCACAAAGCATACATACTTCTAGGATGTATATTTAACAACCATATGGCAAGTCCAATACATTGAAAGCTAATAAACAAGCCATCTTTTTTAAATGTTAAAACTATAAGTAGACAACTAAAAGGATCATCTCCTCTACACCTGAATGAGATGATACATTTTCTTTAATGATGGCCCCAAGGGGTTGGTCTTGTGGAGAAATCAAGGAGATTTGATTATGTTTTACGTAAGGATTTGGGCCTCTTTATCAAGTCTTCAATAATGACTATGTAGGTATGAAAGATGTGTAGACCTCTACTTAGTGACTTAAAGACAAACTCATGAAACATCCTAGGAGATGAAAGGATTGTAATTATGATATATATTTTGTACAACAAACAGTGTAGAGCTAGAGACAAATGTTGAGGATAAGAATATACTGTAACTTCCCTTAACCTTAGGCTTATAGCAAAACCAATAGTAAAACCAAAGTTATCATGACTAGATGACACCTTGTTCTAACATTGAGATAACTAGTTGCCTCTAAACATCAATGCATGGATGGAATTGTATGTAAGAGACCTTAAGGCATGGTAGAAATGGCCCCTACATAAGGCCACAAATTGGACTTCATTATCACATGCTCTAGAGGTGATCGTGCAACCCCATTAGTCTTTAGTGTGTGATAAAGCCCTTCATAGTGGACACACTTATGTTTAAAGAGTTGAATTTTTCTTTAATGGTGTTCTATAGGAATATATTTTATGCTTCTCCTATTATAGTACCACTATCATAGGGATTGAGAGGAAAAGGGAAAGTCAAATGGGATGAGGGGTCGGCTAGGAGAGGAGGGCCTCAGAGAGAGAGAGAGAAGTGGTGTGTGTGTGTGTGTGAAATGCAAGTAAGGAGGAAGAGGACATCATCAAGGAAAAGTCTTCATCACCACCTCTATGCTATATATTATGTAGTAGTGCAGTTTATTTCTAATAATGAAGAAAATGAAGAAAAACAACTCTAAAGTTCACATCCCATCAAAGATTATAGTAATAAATAGTAAGATGATCTCATCACATCATTACTATGGTGGTATGCACATATAAGTGGACATGTTTATGACAAAAAGGAAACATAATTTTGTGTGAATAAAGGTCTCATTTATGAGTTACATTTATGCTTGGGATATTATGATGTTCTTCTAGTGTCCTTTATAATGCTTTTAACCTTTCATATAGGGTTTCACAATACAATTTACATCAACAGCATCAAGATTATGAGAGTTCTCTAACTTTATTATGCATCTTACTATGAAAATCAAAAGTAAATCCTAGGATAGACCTATATAAAGGATAAATCTATGTTCATATAATATAATTATTTTCAAGAAATTAAAGCAGACCATCGATCTCTTGTGCTTATCTTGTTAAGTGTAATGAAAGTGTAGCATTTTGACCACCGTACACTCATAAGTTTTTGGGGTCTTTAAGCCACATCATAGGCAATTCCTAATCAAACCACCTTTATGATGGAGTAAACCATATTCTTTGCTTCACCTCCCAAGCCTAATGAAAACTTCCCTCCTTTTATCGTCGCAAATAATAGTTTCACTTCTGGTAGAATTTTCCTTAATTTGTTGATCAGACTTGTGCTTGGTACACTAAGGGTCATTTGTGCTCAAGAATTTCGTGTTATAAGTAAATAAAAAATCGAATACATTTTTAAAGAGTGTTTGGTAGAAGTAAGATTTGGCCACAAAAAATTGGTAAAAAGGTACACAAATATATCCTCAAAGTTGCCTATTAAAACACCAATCTCGAAGTCTCCTTGCCTTCTCAATCATTGGGACGACTGATTGAAAAGGTAGCCTCATTTCCGAAATGACTCTCCAGATTGACTTGTGATGCAACTCCAAATTACATTGCGTGACGGCTTGTGGAAAAGTGAATACATAATCATTTTCATCCACAATGTCACATATGTGACGAATCTCCAATGTTGATAGATTGTAGGCCTTTCTTTAGATTGTAGGCCTTTCTTGGATGAGACAAAGCAAGTGGTTGATCAAATACCTTGCTCCAATGAATACTCTGCAACAACATTGAGTTACCCCGATTTGGAGGCTTACTAGACCATTGTAGATAGCATAGGATAGCTTGACACAATCTTGAATAAGAGCAATCTGCGTTGGCTTTTGGAGGGCACTTTGAAATTTTTTTGTGTGCCCTTGATATTGCTAAGCCAAGGCTCATAGTTGTAGGCTTTTTATGAAAGCGAATCTCTCCTACTACAAAGGCCACCCCAAATTTCTTGCAAATGCTTATCATCATGAGAAGTGAGGCCATTTAGTACATTGAGTCATCACTGCATATGAGAGCCTAGAATACGGCCAATGAACGCCGAAAGACTATATCATCATAATTGATTATCCAATGCCCATATGCATCTGTACGCATGTTAGTGCACATAGCTCCCAACATACGTGTCCATGTCTTCACCTGCTTTATAAAATCAAGTAGAAGATTGGCCTTCCTTGCCAATATATGAATATTAAGGACATTGAGCCTGCCATGCATTTTGGACGAACATATGAGCTCTTGCCTCAACAAACGTAGCTCTTTTCTATTCGCTTTAGTTTTCCATAGGCATTCCATTGCTTTAGACATGAAATTGTCAATTTGTCTGTGACCAAGATAGTAGCGGAAGATAAAACTACACATGTCATTATAATTGACTGCACTATCCGCAATTGCACGTGCAGAGGCCATGCAGATAATTTCCAATATTCAATTTTATGGTACAATTTTTCCATCATCCATTGAGTCTCATCCTTCAAGGATAACTCCCAACCAATGAGGTGACCCAGATGCTTGACTATCTCATTTAGGTGGAAAGATCTGACCCGGCCATAAAAACTAATGCCAATCATAATTTTTCAAAGGTAGCAACTTGGATTTTTCAAAATTCACATGCAATCTTGTAGCCAAACCATAGAGAGAGAGAGTGCTTTCATGAGAGCCCTTACATGCTTGGGAAAAAAGAAAGAGTCATCAACATATGCATGTGCCGCAAACTGCGTACCATCTATCATGGAAAGACCATGAAGCTACCCATCTTGTGTCATTTTATCCATGTAGAGGAGCATTGGGTGAGTCGTGATGGCATACAGTAGCGCACTAAGTGGACAACTTGCTAAATAGATTTCCCAAGACATTGAAAGTTCTTTGCCCAAGTGCATTTAGTTGTTCCCTCTTGGTAAAGCCATAAAATGACATTTTTCATTCTAGGCCCAAAGCCATTCTATCCATTACCTGAGCTATAAAGTCCCAATGCATTGTGTCAAGACTCTAAAGGCCTTGGCTATGCCTACATGCATGATGAGAACATCCTGTTGTGTATACTTGGCATATTCAATGCAATGTGATTATTTGTGGGACAAATCCATACTGCACTGGATGTAAACCTGCACATGTAGGACACCCTTTATTCTATTAACAAGCATCTTGGTGACCAATTTGTATATGACAGACATTAAGGAGATGGAATGCCAATCCAAAATAGTTTCACTAAGCTGTTTTTTGGTGGGCAACAATTTCAACAAACCTTCTTTCCATGAGGATGGAAACTATCCAACATTTCAACAGTGATTTACCATAAGATTGACGATTTTAAGATATCCCAAAACATTTGAAAGAACTCCACAGACAGACCATCTCTGTCTCCGGAAAGAGTGCGCAAGCTGAGATTTAGTGCATGCCCAAGTAGCATATGCTCGTTTGACCCTTGTGATGCGTTGTTTTTGTCTAGACGTATGCAAGCCTTTGAAAAAAGATTTTGATGAGAAGCCTTTATCAAGTAATGGCTTATGTCTTGCCCTAGTTTGCCATTTATTAGCTTACGATTATTATTCATTTTAGCTTGTGTTAACAGCTGTTGTTGTTGTTCATCATCCTTATTTAGCTCTCTAAACTGGTTCATTTTAGTGTACTCCTACAGTGCAATTTTGGCTTGTTCTACTTGTCTGCTATTCTCCCCGATATACCATCTACCATACTCTTGTATCATAGCCTGCATTCGCTGTACAAAATTGAACCGTGTGCGCGTGCATCCCTACCTACCATGATTCATCCTAGGATTGAAGGATGTTAAACTTCATGACCATGATTCTTCCTAGGATTGAAGGATGTCAAACTTCATGATCATTTATACACCACTAATCCTACATCTTTTCATCAATGTAGCAAACTAGAAATTAAAGTAGACAATAACTTGATGGAAGCCATATCACATAAACAGTCAACTCCCACTCCATTAGAGGTTTTATTTAGAACCTTGTTATCTAGGCTATCCTAAGATAAGAGAGAAGAAACTTCATGACCATTTATACACCACTAGTCCCACCTCTTTTCATGAATGTAGCAAGCTAGATATTAAACTAGATAATAACTTGATGGAAGCCATATCACGTAAATAATCAGCTCCTACCAACTAGAGGTTTCATTTAGAATCTTGTTGTCTAGGATATCCTAAGATAAGAGAGAAGAAACACTTTTTAAGGTTTTGATATCCTAAAGATAAGAGAGAAGAAACACTTTTTAACATTTTGATGTTTAAAGATTTGAGCACTTTATTGTTAAGAAACTTGGAAGGATGTTAGAGATGTGTACGAAAAAGTGAGCCAACAAGCAAGAGACATGAAAAGGATGTCAAATAGGATTTGCGATGTGTAACCAAAAGTGCAACAACATTGAGTGCTAATGCTTAAGGCAAAGGCCTCTATTACATTACACGTGCTTAGGTAAAACCATGAGATAATACAATGTTATTAGTAGCATAATACATAGACATAAAACTATGGTTAATTCAAACCTCCATCCCAAGAAAATAAAAGGTAGCCACCTAGCACCACTTACACCACCTATTTCTCAACCAACCACTCCATAACACTGCTTACACCGCCTTGCTGCTCAACCAACCACTACCACTAAACATGGTGCAAAGAGGGATCTTAAGATATAAGGAAATATCCTTGTCTCCTAGAGTCTCACCCCTACAACCACTAGTCCCATGAATAACTTCTATAAATAAAGCCTTGGTGGAAGATGGATCTTAAGAGATAGGGAAATACCCATGTCTCCTCTAGTCTTACCCCTATAACCCTAGTCCTATGAATAACTTCTATGAATCAAGTCTTGGTGGAAGAAGTGTAATAAATGGAGCCCATAAATTACAAGTACCTTAAAATAGTTGAAACACAAAGACCAAGACATTTTCTCATGTATGATGATTAACCTATACCTATGTTTTAAACTAGCACCCAATCAAGGAGAAGGAATATTAACAACACTACACAAAGGCAGCTATCACACTGCTTGTATGATATACCTATGTTTTAAACTAGCACCCAACCAAGGAGAATGAATATTAACAACACTACACAAAGGCAACTATTACAATGCCTATATGATGATTAACCTATACTTGTGTTTTAAACTAGCACCCAAGGAATATTAACAACACTACATAAAGGCAACTATTACAATGCCAAGGCTAGCAAAGCAATCACTCACTTCCCCATCAAGCTCAAATCCCCTCACACCATTATGTACTGGATGTGAAACAAGTCGCTTACAAAAGAAACCACCTAAGCCTTAACTTTGGGAGAATCGAAGGATAAGGAGCCTACAAAGAACAACAAGAGACACAAACTAGGTATGTAGGCAAGGATGGTGATTGTGTCACCATCCCCAAATTGGATCTAGGGATGAAACAACCACCTATGTAACTTTTTCTTCCTCTTCCCAAGAAAAAATCCTAGAGAAAATCACTCTAATACTTGCCATAGAGTAGAGACTACACACTGGACCAACCACAAATTCCTAAGGATCAACCAACAAATAACAAAATCTTCCTTGCCATAAGAGTAGAGAATACACACTGGACCAACCACAAATTCCAAAAGGATCATCCAAATATCGTCCTCTACAAAGAGCCAATTGGAAGGATGCCTAGGAGCTAATCCCCACTAGTGTTGTCAAACTTAGTTCAAAGGTAAACCAAAGCCTAACAAGGGCATATAGGCTAACCCTTGTAATGCCACTTTATTTAAGGATCTAACCCTAAGAGAAGGCATTATAGAGGAGATCAACAAATAAGGGCATAGAGGCTAACCCTTCTAATGCCACTTTATTTAAGGATCTAACCCCAAGAGAAGGCATTATAGAGGAGACCAACAAAGAAGGGGTTAATGGTTAAGTAACATAAACTATTTTTTAGGGTATACCCTAACATACATTATAGAGGAAATCAAAGAAGAGGATAATGGATTGGTTAAGTAACAGACACTATTTTTTAGGGTCTACCCTAACATACATTATAGAGAAAATCAAAGAAGAGGATAATGGATTGGCAAGGCAACATACACCATTTTTTAAGGGTACCAACCACCATTATAGGTCCTAGCCTTTGGATGGATATAAAATAGATATAGGCCTAAGGACATAACCTTATCGTCATCTTTCTTATCCTTCAAAGTGCACAAACCCCATATGCACCGTGTTATTAGAGGTAACCTAAGCCTTTGGATGGATATAAAAGATTGAATAGAAAATATTATACAATTGTTAAGTAGTACCAATGGCTCGAGATGAAATAGCAACCTCAAGTAGTGTCGATGCTTTGGGATAAAATAGCAAGCTCAAATAGTGTTGATGCTCTGGGATGAAATAGCAAGCTCAAGTAGTGCCCGAAGCTTATTGAAATAGCAAGATCAAGTAGTGCCAACACTCCAAGATGATATGTGGCATATGGAATGTCACAACTTGTTATCCATAGCATTATATCTTTGGATATAGTGATAGCTTAACTAC
This sequence comes from Cibotium barometz, assembly GCF_041138505.1. Lineage (NCBI taxonomy): Eukaryota > Viridiplantae > Streptophyta > Polypodiopsida > Cyatheales > Cibotiaceae > Cibotium > Cibotium barometz. The sequence goes on along the minus strand of NC_141057.1, from coordinate 36,047,594 downwards.
ATCTCTTTATGTCTGGAAGTGTGTGGTAGCTAGATACCAACACCAAACATAATTTGGGCACCCTCCTAGTAATTTAGTATTATGGATGGACATTAGACTTTGTCTATAAATTTTTTGTGTAAAGAGATATCCATAAAGGATGTGAGAAATTTGTGGGTCTCTTTAGTGAGTTATTTGCATTCAAGCCTTTCCATTTCATGATTATTTGTTAAATAGGCAAAAACTAAGTCCCTTTATCATATGGTATCCATTTTGAGTGTGTATGAGGGATTTTGAGTGAGGTTTCACAGCATAAATTGGAGTAGAATCAACAAGCTATGGAAATACACTTTTGATGCTTGACCTTGGACTGCACTTCTGCTCTTTGATCTTGGTACTAGAGCACATATTTAGGAGCTGCAAGCAAGAAGAGGACCTTGGAAGGTAAAATACATGATCCTCCTTGCAAATTACTTCAATTAGTAACTGATTTGTAGGTGATTAAGTGCTTTACTTAAGCATAACAAAGCAAGATAGTACTTGGCAGTAGTGAAATTTCAACCTTACAAGCTATTAGAAAGCTTTGAGATTGAGCTAGGTTGCTCAAGATTTGTGACATTGAATTGGAGAATTTGTAGAGAAAGTCCTTAGACATGTATGGATGTATTTAGATGATGTATTAGAGCTCCTTAGTGGAGTGGGGCTCAACTAGTCCAAAACAGCGAATTGTCAAGCAGTATTTGTGCTGAGTAGTTTCAATGTGTGGAATTTCTATGTGGAAAATAAGTATTTTTAAAAGTTTTATTTGAAGCTTGTATGTGAGCAAGCTGCGTATTGAGTTAATCTCATACTTGAAGTAAACACTTTTGGATCTTGTAGTAGTTGACTTGTTACTAGCAAATTCTTGAATGCTAGTACTGAAGATTGCCTTGTTCAAGAACATAGAATTGTCTATGTGCTTGTTAGCATTGGGTAATTGAGTGAATGGACACTCATTGGAGGATTGGGACACTCTCTTTTGAGAGCATATTGATGCCCATGTATGGTTCATATGTGAATTTGCAAGAAGAGGGGAAATTAAGGATGTGGTCACATGCTACATGTATGTAGAAAATATCTTTTTGAAAGAAGGATTTCACCATTTTGGCCATGACATTTTTACATGTATGTAGAAAAGTGCCTTCACCATTTTGGCCATAGCTTTTTGCTCCAGTGTCAAATTTAGGTTGTTCTATACTTAGAAAACGACCAACACAAGGTCCTCTACAAGAAAAGATTAAAAAAATGATAATTTTTTAATTAGCACAATTGTTATTTTTTTAAAGATTTATAATGTTATAACTTAACTGTGTGAAGAGCGACACTGTGTGTGAAGAGTACACCGCTTTTGTTTGTTAGCAGGTACATCGCAAAACATGCGAGAAGCAATATTCAAACATAAGTGATCACATGATTATTTATACATAGCATAAGTTCCCAAGGAGGCATGGGATGTACTTATATGGATATCAATGAGATAAATACAAAGGCCCGCACAAATGTATAAGCAGGAATTACATGGTATGAAGAAGGATTCCTTGTCCATTAATGATCATGTGCATGAGAGGGCAAGAAAAGCCTTACATTAGATCTTAGTGAGCATGATTTCTTTATATACAAAATACAAAGAATCCCAAGGAGGCATGGGATGTACTTAAGTGATCACATGATTGTTTATATATAGGATACAAAGAATCACGGGATGTACTTATGTAATTATTACGGGTATCTATGAGACTGTTGCTTGCAAATGAAGATCAATACCAGGATGCAACAAAAACGATACTTAGGGCTCTTGAAAAGAGTTCTACTTTGTAGATGAATGAGGGAGAGGGTTTGATAATAATCCCACATGGGGACTTATGGGAGTCCTAGAATTTTTGTATAAAAGGTGGCTCATTTGAGAGCTTTACACACATTGGGCAAACTCATGTTTGAGCTCTCTTGAGACTAGCTCTCCCTCTTCTTCCATAGAGGTGCAAGCTCTTCTCTCTCCCCAGTTACATTATTGTAAGTCTATTCTTTTGTTAATGCAATGAGTGATGTTTGTCTCTCTTCTCATGTCTATTCTCTAGTAAGCATGTTTCTTTGTTGTTGATAGCTTCAAGGAGTGTGTGCATGCTAGGAAGTAAGATCTTGAGAATGAAGGATGCTTTGAGCTTGTGTATGCAATAGCTTAGCTTTCTTCTTGTTTGGATGCATGGAATGAGTGGGATGTTGAGTGATTGAGTGTGGCAAGATTGAGCTTGAGTATGTGTTAGTCCATGTCAATAGTAGTAGTTTTCTTCACATTCTCTCCATTAGTTGGATAAGCTTTTGTGCACCGGTACGGGTCGAATCCCTAGCTCCGAAAGGGATGCAAATCCCATTGGATTGAGCTTAGTGTGGATCGTACTCCTCTTGCTACAAGAGAGAGGGTTTTCCGTCTCTCCATTGGCGCCGCTGCCGGGGAGAAGACTCAAATCCGGTTGAGAGTGTGTGGAAACCACCACTATTTCCTCTTTTGGTTGCAAAACCATTGAGTGATTAGGTTAAGTGCGGGTGTGTGATCCCGGTGTGAGTGGATAAGGTTAACCATTGAGCGGTTGAGGTTTCTCCCGCATTGTTTTTTTTATGTTTCATTGCTTTTATGTTTTTTCAAGTACTGTTCATTATGCTTACCTTCATTGTTTTTTGTCATTTCATTCTTTCATGCTCTTCGTTAACACGTGATTAGTATAAAAAAAAAAGAAAAAGAAAAGAGGTGCGTTGCTAAGCTCTTCCATAGCTTATGCAAGCCCCATAGACTCCCAAGTGCGAAGCCCGCTTAAGGGGGAGAGGGAAAGAGAGGTTGGTAGGAGGTGTAGTTTTTTATTTTTTTTATTTTTTATTGTTTTAAAAAAAAAACATATACATAGAAAGAGGCAGCAGTAAAAAAAAAAAAGGGAGAAATATATATATATATAATTATATATATATATATTTCTTTTATAGATTTATTCGTTGGCTGCTGCTGTAGACAGGCGTTGGAGCGTCGGCAGCAGCAGAAGAGAGGGCTAAAGACTGTTGGAAGGACGCAGCCTGTAAGACGGCGGCTGATAAAAGCCTGCAGAGCAGCAGCAGACGGTTTTTTTCAAAAAAAAAAACAATTATATATATATATATATATATATATATATATATATAATCGTTTTTACGATTGGCTTAGGCGGGTTGAAGAGCATCGAAGTGCAGTTGGCAGCGTTGACGGCGGCAGCAAGAAGACGATTGACGCACAGCAAAAGAAGCGGCCGGCTGGAGGGGAGGCGACGGCGCGGCAGAGGCGTGCAGCAGACAGCCTTTAAAAAAGAAAAAAAAAACCATTATATATATATATGTAATCGTTTTTTTACGATTGGTGTGGAAGGCTGTAGGCTGTAGGAGGCAGCTGCTGCTGGGCAGTCGGCAGAGAAGCAGTCTGCAGCTGACGTGGCCGGCTGCTGCTGCAGCTAAAGGCCGGCGGCCGACAAGAAGAAAGAGACGGCGGCGTTGTGGCTGTAGGAGAAGCCGTGTAGAGCGAAGTCGGCGTCGAGCTCTGCGTTGAGGGAATGTGAGCAGTTTGCAGCGGGTGGCAGCAGAAGCGTTGGTGTAGGCGGCTGCTGACCGATGGTGGCGTGGAGGTGGCGTCGAAGCGGTTGGCACTGAGGAGCGAGCAGAGGAGTGGAAGAGGTGCAGAAGACAGCTCAGAAGCGGTCGAAGAAGAAGGCGGTGAGGAAGCACGTGGAGTCGGCGACGAATGCGGGCGGCGAGCGGCAAGCGAAAGGATAAGGTTGGTGAAAATTTTTTATTTTTTTTTATTTTTTTTATTTTTTGGCATTTTTATTAATTTTTTAAGTTTTTTGTAATTTTAGATAAAAAAAACAAAAAAAAAAAAAGAAAAAGAAAAAGGCATTTAAAAAAAAAGGGATAAAAAGAAAAAGAAAAAAAAGGAAAAAAGGAAAAAAAAAGAATAGTAAAAAAATTAAAAAAAAAATATATAGAGAGAAGAAAGAAAGAAAGAAAAAAATTAAAAAAAAATTTTAAAAAAAAATTCTTTTTATTTGTTTTTAGGAGTCCATAGTGTGTACATATTTTTTATTTTTTTTTATTTCTGTAATTTTTAGCATAATTAGTTTAGATTTGCATTGTTTTAACTTTTTGTTATTAAAAACAAAAACAAAATTAAAATAAAAATAAAAAACAAAACAAAATAAAAGGAAAAAAAATAGAAAAAGAAAAAGAAAACGAAGAAAAAATAATTTTTATTTTTTGAATCCACTGTTCATTATTTAAATTTTTGTACAAAACTTTGCATAATTAGTGTAACCTGCATTTTTCATTTTTTGTAACTGCATGCATAATTAGTATTTTTATAATTTTTTATTTTTGACACGAAATTCATTCATTTTATTAAAAAAAAACAAAAAAAAAACAAACCAACAAACAAACCAACAAACAATAAAAACCAACAAAAGGAGGAAAAAACAAACAAAAGAAAATTTTTGATTTTTTAAAGGAGTCTATTATTTTTTGCATATTTTGCAGTTCTTCATTTTTTTTATTTTTTATTTTTTAATTTTTTGCATAATTAGTGTAACCTGCATTTTTTTTAATTTTTGTAACTTTGTGCATAGTTAGTATTTTTTTTAGGGTGATTCATAATTTTGTGTAAATTAAAAAAAAAGAGTAAAAATCAAAAAAATCATAAAATCATTTTTTTTAAAAAAAAAACAATAAAAATAATAAAAAAAAAGGATAGATAGTTACGCCACACATTTTCTTTTTAGTTGCCGTTAGTGATTAGGTAGGGAAAAATATATATATATATATACATATATATATATATTTTTATCAAAAAAAACAAAACACAAAAAAACCAAAACAAAAACAAAAACACATAACAAAACCAAAAAAATTTGACCTTATGCACTTGCGGTCGGGACGTCTTGTAGAGTCTAGGGCACCTTCTAGAGTGCCTACTCAAGAAAGTGGAACCCAATCGGTAGGCAATTTGGCAGATATTGCTGAAACCCTATCTGAATCCCAATCCGATACCCTTTCCTCTAGAACAAATAGTTCATTGTCCATGGACAATCTAGGGCCATCAACTAGTCATCCCGTAGCCCAAAATAGGACACCCTCAAGATCCTTTAATCCATTTGAGGCCGATACCATGGGGTTAACATTCAATGTGAGACTCCAATATGTCTACACAAATGCTCAAGGAGCTGAGATCTTTAGGGATCCACAACAACGGTATCTTGTTAAGATAGCCGACATATTCTCAGAACTTGACAGAGCACCTCTAGTCAATGACCAGGGTAACATGTACATGGGTGGAGATGGTGTTCGCTATGAAGTCACCTACCATCCAGAAAAGGTAGACAAATTAGGGGAGCTCTCTAAAACAGAGTTTTTAGACATATCACAACTTTCCAGAGCGAGGGAGTCTCGAGATGACTGGCTCATCGAGCCGGACATGCCTGGACCTTCCAATGCCCAATCCTCAAAGCCATCCATAGATGATTTACTTCTTGTAGATCTCAATTTGGACAAGGATAGGAAAGGCAAGAGCAAATTGGATCAGGGGGCTGAAAGCCAATGGGAGTTTGTACGACAAATTCCTGTGACAAAGGTCTTACAGGATGACCCACTTCAAGAGGTCTATAAGGATTCGTTAGAGGGATACTATGCCACAACTAAATCGCCAGAGCTGGATCTTCCTCTAGCTTATGTAGTGGTAGTTGAGAAGTGTGCAGGACACATGAACAGAATAGTTGATAAATGGTCAAATGAATACCGAACGTTAGATTGGAAAGAGATTAGGGAACTCACGTGGAAAGGACAACCGTTATTTATGGAAGTGTTCGCAACACATACAGCCAAACCAGGAGAGACAGCCTTTCTTGGAGAAACTGTTGCTCCTCCCCTACGAGAGTTCACTAGAGAGGGACCTTCAACATCTAAGTGGACCTCTGCTAGTAGCCCAACTCTAGCACCACGATATCGTCCTACACCAAATGTGCGACCACAGGTCACACCACCACAACAACATCTTTCCCACTATGACAATCGGATGAGAAGGGAGCCAACTCGGCCTCCTATAAGTGCACCTCTTGAAATGAGGGTGACAAGATCTTTAGAGGAGTTTGGTGAGGCTGGTAATAGGGTACCCACACCAATTTTGGAAACATGTGGACCATCTCTCCAAAGGGAGGAACAATTCCCACTAAGGGTAAGAGGCCGTAGGCCCTACGATGAGTATTCACGACAAGTAAGGCCATCAACTCTTCAGAAATTGGTAAAGAAATATGAAGGGTCGGGAGATCCATACGACCATGTAGCAGCTTTTAGGCAAGCAGTTCGAGCGGAGCAAGTTGCTGACAAGCATACTCAAATAGAAGGGTTTGGACTCACTCTTGAAGGAAAAGCCCTTGCTTGGTTTCAGGCATTAGAGGCTTCTGACAAAACTTCTTTACGAGTTTTGGAAGAGAGATTCATTGCTGCTTTTTCCTTGATGGGAATTCAACATGACACAGTAGCGCATATCTACTCTTTCAAACAAGGTGAGAATGAGAGTGTTAGAGACTGTGTAAATAGAATGAAGCAGTACATTAATCGTTGCCCAGAAGATGAGAAGCCCGCTCAAAGTCGATTAATTTCTCTCTTCTTAAAAGGCCTCAAAAATTCGACACTGCATACACATCTCTATGCAAAGAAACATACAAGTTTCAATGAGTGTTGCCATGATGCTATGGATTTCACCGATAACTTCAAGTTCCAGGATGGGTCTGGCCCTGAGGTTAAACCTAAAAATCAGTGGGGTGAAGATCAAAGTTCAGGGTCTAGCGCACTTTTAAATCCAGACCAAATAGCCAACCTAGTGCTAAGGAGATTAGGACAAACCTATCGTCCACCCATGCAGCCACAACAACAGCAGCAAAGAATGAGGAGTGTACTTCCTACAGGTCCTCATCTTTGTGGAGCATGTGGCGGTGACCATAAAACAGAGGACTGTAATACCTTTTCTCCTCTAGTCACAAACCAACCCACAAAAAAGTGGTGCCACGCCTGTGCTTGGAACTTTACTCATACCACCCAGGATTGTACTCGCATTGCGAGAATGAGACAGGAACGTGAGCAACCGAGGGGTGGAGTGGCTCCACAAATGTATCAACAATATACAAATTTTGAACGTAAGCCACCGATGACACAAGAACAAGCACGACCTGTTCTTGGTGCTCAACCTCCTGCTCCAGGGACTGCTCCTGTAAGGATTGTGGACTATGACAATTCAAATGTGTGTAGAGAATTGGTAAACCCAGGATATGTGGAGGAAGAATATGTATCATATTCATCCAAAGAAAATATCTTTGAAAGTCCCGCATACCCAAACCAAGCACTGGTGGAGATTCAACCAGGGGAACAAAACTCTTTAATGTTGCTAGGCGGCTACCAACCTAGGACTCCAGGCCCCTCAGGTCAATGGCAGCCAAGGAAAGTAGAGGCCAAACCAATGGGCCCCTGTTATGAGTGTGGAGAACCCCATTGGGCTCGTGATTGTCCACATCGCTCAAGGCAAGCATCTAGATCCAATACAACAGCACAACAATTTCCACCAATAGAAAGATATTGTCTGGGGTGTTGTGTCGAACACTTCCCGAAGGATTGTCTGTTGAAACCACATGAGGAGGGCAACTCTCAACCAAAGGTTTCACTTAACCTTGTAGGGGCAATTCCATCACCACCTTCATCTGAGAATGAGGATGTCGTGCCACTTAGAGTCATGACTCGATCACAGACACGAAACGCTGAAATACAAACTGATGAGACACCTCGAACTAGGGACGCAAAGACAAATCTAGTGGACAAGACCCTACAGTCTAGTAGAAAAAAGACCACTAGGAGGAAGAAGAACCGAAACAAGCACACTAAAAGTGCATCCACTTCTAGTTCTCAGGAGAACTCTAAACAAAACATACAGGATAAAACTTTTACATCCCAAGAAGTGCGTGAGGAACCTAAACCTGAGCCTAGTGTTAAACAAAATGAGGCTAGTACGACTGAGGATAGCTCTGGGGGTTCTGTTTTTGTGGATAAAGTGAGTGAGACTCTAGATGCTATCATGGATGCTCATAGAAGTCGCATTGCAGCCTTATCTGAGCTACCCAAAAAGCTTCAAGAATACCCAAACCCTCGTGAGGAGAAGATCAATCTAGCTGTACATCAGCAACTCATTAGGGAAGCTCAGTCGATACTTGAGGGACCACCACCACCTATTCCTCGGGGCCCAACCTCTCTTAAGCCAACATTAGAAACTATACCGGAAGTGTCATCAAGTAGGGAAATGAAAAGTGAGTTCATTTCACAAGCTCAAAGCGAAAGATCGGCACCAATTGACACTCCATTAAAAGATGACATTCTGCCATCACCCAGCCTTGTCTTCCCATGCAATGATGAAATTATTGATGCTAATGAGGACATGGCAAATGACATGTGGGCCGCAGTAAATGAGAAAATTAATGAGAACATGTCTTCTGTTAGTTCGCCTCCATTCTCTGAGGTGGATTTTACCAGAGACAAGGAAAACAACTTTGGACACCCAAGCATCCAGGAGGAAGGTCAAACAATGGTTTCTCCTAGAAGTAAGCATACAATGAAAACCTTACCATCATATCTGGGAGAATATGAGAATTGTTCTCAAACCTTGAGGATACCCTCCATGCATAAAAGGTTGACAAAGGAGAAGGATATGAGTATGGTGCACGCTATTTTGTCTGCACCAGTGGCTTGTACCTTACCTTTGCTTGAGTTGATAAAGCTTAAACCTGAGTTGTGGAATGATATTGCCACATGTTTGTCGGAGCAGGTATTGCTACAAAAGGGTCACCATGAGTGTACTATACACCATGAGACAAAGCATGTAATGCCAGTTCCTATCAACAAAGTTGGAAAATTTTGTGAAGACGATCAGGGAAATGCTACCCTCCCATTAGAAGTGCGAAAAGTATCTTCAACTGCAATACTTGATAGTGGCGCAGGAGTGGGCATTGTGACAAGGTCCATTTGGGAGAAATGGGGCAAACCAGCTATTAGGAGTACCAGGATGCGCTTGCAGCTAGCAGATGGAAGCTTAGAACATCCCCTTGGGCTGCTTGAGAACATATTGGTCACCACATGTGGGATTGAATATGAGCATACCTTTGCAGTGGTGGATTTTGGAAAGCATCCAAACTATGAAGTGATATTGGGTAGACCATTTATGCGACAATTTCAAATGATTCAAGATTGGGGATACAATTACTTGTACCTCCGACATGATTCTGTCATCACAAGGGTCAACCTAAGGAATCACTCATATCGTGATGTAACAAGATCTCCAATAGATGAGTTTGATTCTGCTTCATCTGAGGGCTCAAAAATTACATTGTCAGATGGGCGAGAAGATCTGTGGATGTGTGGAGCCTCCTGTAGGGATTTCAACACTGAGAGACTTAAGGGTAATCGAAGTGTATCAGACGAGGCATACATTCCACAACCCTTCCCTGAGCATTTAATTGATCCATTAGAATGGAGTCATGTCCTTGCAACATTATCGACATGTGCTTTACCAAAACCAATTCAATTCTGTGACTCTGATGGATATGATATTATTCCTCTAAGAATGGTACAACCACGTGCCCTTCTGGATGATTGGTACTATAGGGATACATCCACAACAGCATTACATGTTAAGGAAGTCTCGGCTACTCCACGAGCTTTATCGTGTCAAAAGGGTAATGTTTCTACCTTACCCAACCCTCAATCAAAATCTGCTCTTAAAGCTCCAAAACAAATGATGTGGATAATTGATGAGTACTCAAGTGAGGGCCATGGCTGGCATGTTCCAACTACTCTAGTTGCTGCTCAAAGAAGGCCAGGTAAAAAGGAATTATCAATATGGCTACCCAAAGCTGCGTACAAACTGGTAACATCTAGTCCAGTTGCTAAGCCTCTTAAGAAGCACATCATTTCCAAGCCTAAATCTCGAATTGTTACTCGATGGGTCCCAAAACGGGTTCTTAAAGCACAAGGTTACTATGAGGGTACAACAGCAATTTGGCTTCCAAAATGCCATGCTGAGCAAAGGGTAAAAGAGTGTATCCAAAAGATTCCAAAAGCCACCCTTGATTTTCCATATCAGTGGGTGCAGAAGAAATCAACACAAACTCTTCAAGAAAGAAAAGGTGGCTGTGATAGCACCTACAAAACAACTTGTGTTGATCTTCCTAAAACATGTATTGAAACACCTATTGTCCCGATTTCTCCTTGTTACATGATTCAACCATCAACTGGTGTACCTACGACAAGTACAAATATGTCTCATTTGAGCATAGACTCTAGCATTTCATTGCCTAAAACCTCTTATCTTGCTCAAATTCCAAGACAATTGCTAAAGTCTCCACCTCTTAAAAAGGATATACCTAAAACCAAAGATAAGGCATTAACACTACAAATGAAGCTCTTTGGTAGATCAATGTTTGAATAGAGTGGTGCCTTACGCCTTTAAAGGATTATATTCTTTTTGAGATAATCTCCACCACCAGCGCAAGGGTAAGTTCAACGACTCCACAATAAGATCGACAAGCCAGGGCACTTTTCTCCCATTGGGTTTTTTCCCCTCGGCTATATTTGGTGATTGGCACCACTAATAAATTTTATTCTTTTGTTTTTTCTTTTGTTTGTTAATAAAACTTTGTGCAGAGATCTCAGCTTAAGAAGAGCATCAGATACGCCCCTACAGTCCACCTATCGTGCACACAAATTAGGAAGGGGGGAGATATGCTATGCCTACAGGGATCAAGGAGAAGCAATCTGCACAAAATCAGCAATTATTCAAGGCAAACGAACAACATCAACAGGGCACTACATCAGGTGTATGCAAATCTTAATCTTTATTTCTTTAAGTGCTCTTATCTTTCGAATATATGGTTTGCATGTACACAATATTGGCTGGTTTGAGTTTTGATTAGTAGTTAAAATGTGGTGAGTACATTCTAAAGTCTTAGAAAACTTAGTAAGAGATATTTCTATCCAAAGACAGTGTAGGATATATACCAAGGGAGTATGCCAAGTACTTATGTCTTCAAGGTATATTAGTTATCCCTAGTGGTAGTTATCTCTTAGATATGAGCTAGGTGCTACGAGTAATAAAAATTTATGAAAATATACCCTAAAAAGATATATATCTATATACAAGGTGAATTACGACATGAAGTGTCTACCGCCATGCGAAGTGCTTGGTAGGACCTGGGGATGTCTCAGCACCTTGGGGCCGATGCCTTGGTTTCCATGGGGTGAACACTATTGTCTAGAAGCTTCAGAAGAAGACCTTTGAGGAATCTATCGCCTTGATAGATGTTGGTAGGACTCGGGGGTACACTATGGGCCCTCAAGACCGATGCTTTCATCTTCATGGGGTACTCCTTCGGTCATAAAAGAAAGAAAAAGGGTCTGTCGCCCTTGAGATACTTAGCGGTCTTTAGATTCTCTTGGCGGAGGTCTCTGGGCCATTGCTCGGGTCTCATGGGGATAGAAACTTAATCTTTATCACCTTCTACACACATATCAAAAAAAAAAAAAAAAAAAAACCAAGAGAAAGCTCCAATCACCTTTGCTCATACTTAGGAGTAGGGTTGCCACTTAGGAGTAACTTACATACTGATAGGACATTGAGACTGCGGTCATAACCGGAGGTGTACAACGACACTTGCCTTTGCATAGCATTATCTACTACCTAAGTCTCACTTTGACTAGTTTTTACTCACCTCTTTTAGTACTCATTAAAACTTTAATCAGCCTTGCACTTGTATGCTCACGTGTGTAATTATTATTGCTGATTTTGCTTTTCTTTTCTTTTTATCAATAAAGGACTTTACTCGTATCAATTGTTTTTGTTGCAGCTCTTGCTACTACCGCGCTCGAGGACGTGCGCAAAATAGGAAGGGGGGAGTGTTGCTTGCAAATGAAGATCAATACCAGGATGCAACAAAAACGATACTTAGGGCTCTTGAAAAGAGTTCTACTTTGTAGATGAATGAGGGAGAGGGTTTGATAATAATCCCACATGGGGACTTATGGGAGTCCTAGAATTTTTGTATAAAAGGTGGCTCATTTGAGAGCTTTACACACATTGGGCAAACTCATGTTTGAGCTCTCTTGAGACTAGCTCTCCCTCTTCTTCCATAGAGGTGCAAGCTCTTCTCTCTCCCCAGTTACATTATTGTAAGTCTATTCTTTTGTTAATGCAATGAGTGATGTTTGTCTCTCTTCTCATGTCTATTCTCTAGTAAGCATGTTTCTTTGTTGTTGATAGCTTCAAGGAGTGTGTGCATGCTAGGAAGTAAGATCTTGAGAATGAAGGATGCTTTGAGCTTGTGTATGCAATAGCTTAGCTTTCTTCTTGTTTGGATGCATGGAATGAGTGGGATGTTGAGTGATTGAGTGTGGCAAGATTGAGCTTGAGTATGTGTTAGTCCATGTCAATAGTAGTAGTTTTCTTCACATTCTCTCCATTAGTTGGATAAGCTTTTGTGCACCGGTACGGGTCGAATCCCTAGCTCCGAAAGGGATGCAAATCCCATTGGATTGAGCTTAGTGTGGATCGTACTCCTCTTGCTACAAGAGAGAGGGTTTTCCGTCTCTCCAGAGACAAATATAAAGGCTCACAAAATGCAACTTAAGTAGGAATACATAGTATGAATAAGGATTAATGATCATGTCCAAAAGGTGAAAATATTAGCACATTCTTCAAGTGCCATTGGCCATTGGTTCTCTAATGGATGATCAAGATCTTATGGCTATTACCTTGAGTGATCTTGGTCGGGAATATAAGCCCTTTGAAACCTCTATTGGTGTGTGAGAGGACTACCTAGATTTTGGATGATGAGGATCTTATGGCTATTACCTTGAGTGAGCTTGGCAGGGAATATAAGCCCTTTGAAACCTCTATTGGTGTGCGAGAGAATTACCCATATTTTGGAGAGTTGGTACCTCTTCTCTTATGTGAAGAAGTGAGGCTAGATGGAAACACTAAAGGAGGTAACCAATCCTTCTACTCTAATAGCGGTAGAAGAGGAAGGGGGAGATCCTCTCTTGTAGAGGTGGTGGCCAATGTGGTAAGGCCAATAACAACAACAATCTCAAAACCAAGTGGTGGAGGTATGCATCTAGATGTAGGGGTACCTTTAGGAAGAGGCTCTTGGCATATATAACCAGGTTGAGCCAAGAAATCAAAATTTTGGATGTTTTTACAAGGCTATATGCAGCAGAAAGTTGTTGAAAGAACCAAGACGATGTGAAAAATGAAAAAATTTAGGGTAAAGATACGTCTAATAGTGGTAAAGAGGAGCAACAATAACATTTATTCACTACTATGACACATTGCTTGGGAGCTGTAATTTTATTTATTTTTGGATGATGTATGGTTTATGGACTTTAGGGACTCAAACCACATGAGTGAATGGTTTCATGACATGAAACCTACAACAAATGTATGTTATGTGTCAACTAGGGAGATGACATCGCATGTCACTCTATTATACATGTTGGGGAACATTTGTCATAGGTTTCATGACATGAAACCTATGACAAATATAGGTTATGTGTTAACAAAAGATGACATCGCATGTCACTCTATTATGCATGTTAGAGCACATCACCTTAAGGTTGTAGGTTATGTGTCACTCTATTACACATGTTGGGAACATTACCTTAAGGTTGTAGGATGGAAAAATTAAGCAATTGAGTGATGTATATATGGGGGCCTACATAAATAGCTTCTCTTAATGATTACTACTATGTTCATTAATGACGACTGTTAGGCAAAATTTTGTAAAGGTGTTTTGGGCTTGTGTACATATGGATGCATGGCATGCAAAAAAAGCTTTGCCTTGAATGCCCTGGCAGGTGTACATAGTGGGTGGTTTTATGTTTTTTTACGAGCTCTTGGTAATGCCTTCACGTAAAAATATATGGGAACCCCAAATGTGATGATGGCTGGTCGATCGCGGGGCTGATTCTGGATGCAGTCCATGGCGCTCCATTTTTTAGCAAGCACGTGATGACGGTTGGCAGCGCATGGGCAGTGGCCATATTTGGTAAATTATGATATAGCTGATCGAGAACCAGTGGTGGCAGCTCTGCAGGTTGGCTAACGATGGCAATGTGGCAGCTCCTGCATTCGTTTTGGAAAGTCGTGGGCACCACACATAAAGGTGAAGCACGAGGGATTGCGAAGACCCTCTTGGCATCGTGGGCGTAATGCATTAAGGCCACCAGTCGGGATGCTGCCGTGGCCATTCTCCAGACCTTCCGAGACGTCATCGTGGCCGGCGAAGTCAACTTCCAGGTCCTAGCCGCCCGCTACTCTGACTGCAGCTCCGCCAAGCGCAACGGAGACCTCGTATGGAAGCGCAGAGAGAGAGAGAGAGAGAGAGAGAGAGAGAGAGAGAGAGAGAGAGAGAGAGAGAGAGAGAGAGAGAGAGAGAGAGAGAGAGAGAGAGAGAGAGAGAGAGAGAGAGAGAGAGAAGGGGAGCCGCCTCTGGTAGTGGAGAGTCTTGAAGGTATTGCTGTTTGGCGTGACAGCTACAACGAAGCAGAGAAAGAGAGTCGCCAAGGAAAGCACGTCGACAGTAGTGGAGGGGAGAAGGCGTCCACTGCAGCAAAAAAGCAAAGAGGAAAGGAGAGCGTGGACTGCAGAGTAGAGAGTCGTGAAGGGGTGGCGGCGACTGCAGGCCAGGAAGGAGAGCGCAACAAAAAGAGAGAAAGGGAGAGCACGTCGTTTGCAGAGGAGGTGGTGGTGCCGACTGCAGCAAAAGAGTGCGAGAGATAGAGAACGTGGATTGCAGAGAGTAGAGAGGAGTGAAGGGGTGGCGTTGACACAGGCGTGGAGACAGGGAAGTGCTGTGAGCTGGGAACACAGAGGGGAGTTTTTTTAATTGTTTGTTTAGCCATGTGGTGGTGATGTGCAGCCAACAGGTGATACAGAGGGCAACACACATGGATAGAGTGTAGATGATGCGAGTTGAGGCATGGGCTTCTTCTCATGGTAGGGTCGACTACAGGATGGTGACAAGCAGGTGATGCTTGATGGTGCCGACCACAGAGATGCAGCAGAGAGCGATGTTCCTTGTTGAGGGTGCCGTCTCTGAGCGCAGAGCTCGTGCGTGTTTTGTTGGTTTGCTCGCTGGTGTCTGAGGGTAGCTCGAGGGCTGTGGTGATGAAGTTCTAAGAAAAGGTGAGAGAGGGATTAGCCAAGATGAATGGGGGACAGCCTGTTGAGTATACATCTTGTGTGTTGATGTGAAGGTGTCGTGTATGTTCTGTGTGTCGAATGAAGCTGTATGGAAGTGTTGACTGGGAATTCAAGATGAATGATATTGGTGATGTATCTGGCTATGGTTGTGTGTTGGTATCCTGTGTGTGTTGATTTGTAGGAGAAGGCGTGATTGACGTGTTTGGTGGTGTAGTCCACAGGTTTACACTCTCACAGCGCACCTTGTGCCAGCCTTCGATTACCTCGTCATGCACACAGTGGAAGTATATGTGTTTTTGTCAGGTGTTTACCTTGTCTATGGTGCCCTCGTTTTGTGCTAGTGTGTTCCAAGGATTGGGAGAGTGGGAAGCTATAGAGGCCTGTTTCCGTGTTTTTTTTCCACTCCACATCTTTTTGGTGCCCCCACTGAGGAGAGCTCACTATTTTTCTTTGTCTAGAAGGGTGTATGTCCCATAGGAAAGAGACTCGTACCGCTTCTTTTGGCAGGGATTGTTGCAGATTTTCATGATGTGGTCTTATCCAGAATTTCATGGTAGGAAGGGTGAAGATATGTTTGACTTTTTGGAGCAAATGGAGTTGGCATGCATTAGCAATCATGTTACACATGAAGAGCAGGTTTTAAGGTTAGTAAAGATTTTTTTGAAGGGAGATGCCTGAAGCTGGCTTAAAGATTTTGAAGCACAGGATGTTGCATATGAGCTACATGGTATTTTGACCTTAGACAAATTGAAAGAAGGCCTTTTGGAGCATTTTCAGCAGAGGAGCCTAGTGTGCCTTGGCAGGAGTTGAGCATCTTGAAGCAGGTCCATGGGCAATCACCGGATGATTTTGTGAAGGTATTTACATGTTTGTGGGGTAAGTGGTGTACGACATTGAAGCAGGAAGTTCCTCCTATGTTTCTGAAGAAAAGCTTGTTTATTGATGGTTTGCTACCCCATTTGAAGGTCAGGGTTGAGTTGAAGAATACCAAGTCATTTGATGATGCAGTTAGGGTTGCTAGGGAAAAAGAAGGCAAGATTTTGAAGCAGATGGAGATGGGTATTTATCCGCATGAAGGTGTTGTGTCTACAAGGGATATGCATGTAAATTTGGTTAAGGTGGATAAGAGTTCTATGCAAAGTTTGATTAGACAGGAACGTCAAAGGCCTATACAGGTGCAAAGGGGGATGTTCTATGTGCCTTCTGATTTTTTTTCAAAGTCTTTAAATCATGTGAAGGTGAATGAAAAGCAGGTGAAGGAGCAAAGTGAAGATGTGTGTTTGATGCATGATGTGGATGTAGCCAAGGTTTTCCCTATTGATGTTGCGATTGAAACTAAGGATATGCATGTTGAAAAGCAAGATGAGGAATCTGGGTCAAGGTTTGAGACTTTTGGCAGTGCATGACAGTGATTTGGAATGCTCTATTGAAGATCATTTACACTCGGATCTGGATGACATGCATGCACATGGAAGCAAAGAAGATGATGCCTTGGGATTGGCTGATGATAAGAAGGAAGAGGAGTTGGATACAGAATGCTTTGAGGATGATTCTTTGCCAGATTCTACAAGGGAGGAGGATGGGGTAGAGACGTGATGAAGTGAAGATGGTTTACAATGCGGATGTGGAGAGCATGGAGGAAGATCCTATTGTTATGGATTTTCTTGGACAGCTTGATGGTGGTATGGTACCTGCGACGATGAATGATGTGAATGTTTTTCCATTTGATGCATTATGTGCTGGGGAGTCTTTGGACGATGATACTAGGGGGGTTGGCAACACTCAAGAAGATATGCATGTAGATTGGGCTGATGAAGAGCGTTGTGATGTGAGTATTGTGCTTGAGGATGATATATGGGAAATTGCTAGCCTTGATGAATAGGAGCCAGAGATGGACATGGATGCAAATATGGTTGAGAGTGTAACTAAGGCTTCTTTGTGTGTTGCTAAAATGCTAAAGACAAAGTCCATGGATGACAAGGATTCTGAACCAGTTGATGGTGGTATGGTACCTGCGACGATGAATGATGTGAATGTTTTTCCATTTGATGCATTATGTGCTGGGGAGTCTTTGGATGATGATACTAGGGGGGTTGGCAACACTCAAGAAGATATGCATGTAGATTGGGCTGATGAAGAGCATTGTGATGTGAGTATTGTGCTTGAGGATGATATATGGGAAATTGCTAGCCTTGATGAACAGGAGCCAGAGATGGACATGGATGCAAATATGGTTGAGAGTGTAACTAAGGCTTCTTTGCATGTTGCTAAAAAGCTAAAGACAAAGTCCATGGATGACAAGGATTCTGAACCAGTTGAGTTGTATGGTTGTGAAGAGATACCTATTTTACAAGAGTTGGAAGTGTTTGTGGACACTGCTGTTGGAAAGAATGTGAATTTTTGTGTGCATAAAGGTCAAAATGTTGGAACTTGGCCTTCACTGGTATTGATGAATTGGATGCTAGATGTTGCAATGCCACAGGTTTTGAAGACAAGGAGGTTTGTTGTGGGTGAAGTGTTCTCTCATGGTTTATTTGAAGAATGAAGGCTTGAGGGTGATGCTGCGTGGTCAGAGTCTGTGAATGCTTATCAAATGATGGATGAAAATGATTTTGTGGCACATATGGTTGACGTTTGGTATGTAGTGATGCAGCCATTGTTTTTCATAGATGTTGAGAAATGGGATGGTGAGTTACAGCAGTTTCCTTTTGATCTTGGTGGATAGCTATCGGACTTTATGCTTTTTGCTGCTGAGCATAAATGCTCTAGCAGACAGGGGGGTTGGCAAAGTATGTAATGCAAAATTTTGTAAAGGTGTTTTGGGCTTGTGTACATATGGATGCATGGCATGCAAAAAAAGCTTTGCCTTGAATGCCCTGGCAGGTGTACAGAGTGGGTGGTTTTATGTTTTTTTACAAGCTCTTGGTAATGCCTTCACGTAAAAATATATGGGAACCCCAAATGTGATGATGGCTGGTCGATCGCGGGGCTGATTCTGGATGCAGTCCATGGCGCTCCATTTTTTAGCAAGCACGTGATGACGGTTGGCAGCGCATGGGCAGTGGCCATATTTGGTAAATTATGATATAGCTGATCAAGAACCAATGGCAGCTCTGCAGGTTGGCTGACGATGGCAATGTGGCAGCTCTTGCATTCGTTTTGGAAAGTCGTGGGCACCACACATAAAGGTGAATCACGAGGGATTGCGAAGACCCTCTTGACATCGTGGGCGTAATGCATTAAGGCCACCAGTCGAGATGCTACCGTGGCCATTCTCCAGACCTTCCGAGATGTCATCGTGGCCGATGAAGTCAACTTCCAGGTCCTAGCTGCCCGCTACTCTGACTGCAGCTCCACCAAGCGCAACGGAGACCTCGTATGGAAGCGCAGAGAGAGAGAGAGAGAAGGGGAGCCGCCTCTGGTAGTGGAGAGTCTTGGAGGTATTGCTGTTTAGTGCGACAGCTATAGCGAAGCAGAGAAAGAGAGTCGCCAAGGAAAGCACATCAACAGTAGTGGAGGGGAGAAGGCGTCCACTGCAGCAAAAAAGCAAAGAGGAAAGGAGAGCGTGGACTGCAGAGTAGAGAGTCGTGAAGGGGTGGCGGCGACTGCAGGCCAGGAAGGAGAGCGCAGCAAAAAGAGAGAAAGGGAGAGCACGTCGTTTGCAGAGGATGTGGTGGTGCCGACTGCAGCAAAAGAGTGCAAGAGAGATAGAGAGCGTGGACTGCAGAGTAGAGAGGAGTGAAGGGGTGGCGTTGACACAAGCGTGGAGACAGGGAAGTGCTGTGATCTGGGAACACAGAGGGGAGCTTTTTTAATTGTTTGTTTAGCCATGTGGTGGTGATGTGCAGCCAACAGGTGATACAGAGGGCAACACACATGGATAGAGTGTAGATGATGTGAGTTGAGGCATGGGCTTGTTCTCATGGTAGGGTTGACTACAGGATGGTGACAAGCAGGTGATGCTTGATGGTGCTGAACACAGAGATGCAGTAGAGAGCGATGTTCCTTGTTGAGGGTGCCGCCTCTAAGCACAGAGCTCGTGCGTGTTTTGTTGGTTTGCTCTCGCTGGTGTCTGAGGGCAGCTCGAGGGTTGAGGTGATGAAGTTCTAAGAAAACGTGAGAGAGGGATTAGTCAAGATGAATGGGGGACAGCCTGTTGAGTATACATCTTGTGTGTTGATGTGAAGGTGTCGTGTATGTAAGATGGTGTGAAGCAAAAGCTTCTGTGTGTCAGATGAAGCTGTATGGAAGTGTTGACTGGGAATTCAAGATGAATGATATTGGTGATGTATCTGGCTATGGTTGTGTGTTGGTATCTTGTGTGTGTTAATTTGCAGGAGAAGGCGTGATTGACGTGTTTGGTGGTGCAGTCCACGGGTTTACGCTCTCACAGCACACCTTGTGCTAGCCTTCGATTACCTCGTCATGCACACAGTGGAAGTATATGTGTTTTTGTCAGGTGTTTACCTTGTCTATGGTGCCCCCGTTTTGTGCTAGTGTGTTCCAAGGATTGGGGGAGTGGGAAGCTATAGAGGCCTGTTTTCGTGTTTTTTTTCCACTCCACAACGACCATACTAGAAAAGTATGGGTCTACTTTATGAAAGAGAAGAGGGAATTGTTTGGGTACTTTCAGTAGCACAAAGCTCTTGTATAGAGAAGCAGAAAGGCATGCACATAAAGTGCTTAAGGTTTGATAAAGTTGGTGAGTATGTATCTAATGAGTTATATACTTTCTTACAAGACCGCTAGGCAACTTTCTCGCAGACTTTAACTATAGACTATGCCTATCTATTCGAAGAGTCACAATATGGTACGTAGACCACCATCGATATGTAATGATTTTGATGCAAAGGGCCACACCGTATTATGAAGTGCTCTCACAAAACACCTTACATCAAATCCCCCTAGTGATCCAAGCACTTTGAATCCCATGCCAAACCATAACATAATTCTTTATATAGGCACATGTTACAAGTGTGCATTGTTTAACCAAGCTTACAAAGGATTATCCCAAAAGAGTGAAAATCGCCCCAGTGGTGGTAGAATCATCCCTCCTTTGTTGAAGTCTAAAGGACCACAAGAACCTACCATATCAACAAGCGTTAACTTGTTGAGTGTACAAGGAAAGATTTATTCATATTGTCTCCCTTACTACCATCACAAGCCTCCAAGCTAATATTAAGGCACCAATCAAGAAAACATCCAAGGTTTACCAATAAGCAAAAGGCTCAAGCTTCAAATTCAAAGCAACTAGGAAAAGAGCCAATGATGCAAGCCCCTAAAAAGATTAATGAACCAAAACCCGAGGTCTAAAAGAAGAAGATCTTAAAGAGCACATGGAAATGCATCACATAATCAGTTGTCACAAGACAACGACATCGTAACCCTTAAAATTGGTTCGAATAAGAACTCTGATGTTGTCTCCCTTGTGTTCAAGAGACAACAAGTAATATCCCTCTCAAACCCACTCTTCCCAAAGAAAAGAAGGCCATAGATTACAAAAAACTTCCAAAGAAACTTAAGGAGTACCCTAGCCTCGTGTTAGAGAAATAGAGAATAAAACAATTCTAAGAGCTTGTGAGGAAGGTACAAGATGAAAACTAGAGCTAGTACTTGAGTAAGTGGTCAAGTACAACCCACTAACCTTGCTTGAGTAGTGTACCTGCCCCTATATTAGAGCTAATCATAGAACCTATTAGGGGACCTCAAAGCATGCCAAATGCCTTCATCAAACCCATAAACATTATTAAGAGGCTATAAAAAGAGCCAGTTCTAGAGCCTATGCCTCTGGAGCAATCCAACCAAATCCCACATTGCTAGACGTAGTGAAGGAGGACTCTAAGGGAGGTGAAAGTTGGGCCTTCCATCATGGGTCATCATAGTCACTATAACATTTTATGTGAGATGATTTGTAACAACTTCATTTTTCCCCTTTAGAGGCACCAACTCTTACGGAAGGATCAGCACACATTCCTTACACATTGGTAGGTCCTAGCTCATCTCAGAGTGAGTATGAACCCAGTGAGAAAAGATCGCGCATAGGACATAGTAGGATGCCTCATAGCCTTCTTGTCCTTGGAAGTCCAAGTTTCAATAAGTTCTCTTTTGTTAGAAAATTCTAAGATTTGGAGAGACTAACTGGATGAATGGGAACCTAAGAGCCCACACAACTAAAGCTAAACTTAAAGAGAAGAAGGATAAGCCATACCACATTTAGCACCCTCCCTCCATAACCAAAACCAAAGGACAACCGAAGGTGCCCATGAACAAGTTGGGACACTATTTTGAAAGCAACAAAATAAACATTATGTTACATGTTGTGTACAAAGGAATGAGGTCTCTCTACAATCATAAATGGTGGTGTTGGTGTGAACATAATCACTAAGGATTACTAGGAGGCCTCAAGAAGCCCACCACTCGTCAGGCACCAGCCTCATGGTGTTGGCGGATAAACCAACACACTAATAAAATATTTAACCTTAAACATTATGATAGAATTAAACAATGAAAAGTTATTTAATACATACAGCAGGTGAATACAACATTGTACAGACAATGTGAAAAAAATAGCAGTAGACTCAAAGCTCTTCTTCTTCTTGATTATTCGTTCATGCACATTATAATGAGTGCTTGCAACAAGCAGGTATATAGTTATCGATTTTGAGAATTAGAATGACACCTATGCCTCTTGGAATCCTATTCCTAAAATACCCATAAGCTAAGGTTATAAAGCTATTATGGTGGGTTATTTCCTAAGTTAACACTTGGCACACCTAGTGGGTAGTCCACCCCAGATAAAAGTCGAACCCACTTGATGACTAGGATTATTTGGATAAGTAAAAATAAATCTAGATTCAGCAACTTCTTGATTATACAGATTATCTTAAAAACCTAATTCAGATCTATCTGATGGTTGTCTAAAATCTATGTCTAAAATCTATGTCTAAGCTAAAGGATGAACGTGCCTATAAGAATGAAGTATAAAATATAAATAATTTAAAAATTTTGTTTGCTATTCTATATATCTTGAATCAAGATTTTATGCACTCTTTTTAGCATCATCTGGATGGTTATTCTGACCATATAGTCAGGTAACGACACCTCTTCTTTGTGAATGATTAGGAGTTGAAGGAGATCCTCTGTTAGCTACAGAATGTCATGGCTTCAGAGCATGATCGATATGTTATTGATGACCTTTCAGAGCGCTTGGAGACGGTTGTTGGGTGAGTGACAGAACCTCCTTGTTGCTGAAATGGGCCACCACATGTTGCACAACATGCCAGTTTGCCAGTAGAGGTAATTGTTTGGATCTTAGAGTTTTCACTGCATCTAGTATGCAGTTCCATCTCCCACTCTAGTACATTAACCGAGTTCTTCAATTATATGACCTATGTTTCCAAAAGCTTTTTCTTACTTTTCATCAACTCTGTGTCTTCCAGATCCATTCGTTGAAATGTCCCTCACTATCGGGAGGACTCTTGCTCCCTTAACCCGAAAATGCTTCACATTGTCCAAGGGTTCCTCCTCCATGCCCAAGTTAAAAATGCCCTCGATAACCTTTTTAGGGTCTCCTACCCATCCTCGTGGTTGAATGCCATGCCATACTCTAATTACCTAAAGTAGCCCCTTTCCTAGATCAGGTTGGCCTCACAGCCTTTTGCAACTTATCCCCATGGGGCCCGGATCTCCCTCTTACCCTCCATTACATTGAGTCCTACAATAATACGGACAATTCAGGGGAGATTAAGATGTCGGATGGGTCACTTTGCTCCTGCTCATCTCGTGCATAGAGTCCTATCCCAGTCCTGCTCATCTCGTGCATAGAGTCCTATCCCAATCCATGCAATCGAAGTTCCATAGTGGGAAGGGAGCCATGACTGAATTTCGGTACCTAGCCTAATTGCCAATGATGGCCTCAATTCCTATGGGGATAAATTTAACGACATAGCCATTCGAGAATGGATGCCACTTACCCGTGTGTTCCTCACTCACCAAAAGGCCCGAGACCACCATAATTGGGTGTTTCTCACCATCGTTGCCAAGCTGCTTTCTGGCCAACTGACCTTCTAGACTAAAGCCTGCTGTCCAGCCCCACTGAGCTCTAAAGCTCTTACAAGAACTTGGCATGCAAGGTACATTACAGACACATGCTCACAAAGATCCTTTATCATGCCATTGACAAAGAGCTTCTTGCCATGATGCCTCGCCCATCCCGTTCATGCCTTGCGGTGCCCCATTCCATCGATACCCCTAGGCCCCACCCTCTTCCGAAGAAACCCAAACATGAACCATCTTGTAATCCATATGTTTCTTCCCCAAGGCCTGCCAATGGAGGCCACTCATCTTAGCTCTAGCCCCCAACCGCCCGCGACCTCAACCTCTTGCTCTTCTTGTAGCCATTTATATGGTAGTGATGGGCTAATAATGGGCCAATACCTACACTTTTTCCATCTAGCATATGTACACACTCTTATGAGTGTGTGTAGGTGATCTTATCATGGCACTTCACTTGTACTTCACTAATTCTTATCAATCTAATTTGAGTGTTATGCTTCTATCTATATCTCCTTACTTACTGCATCTATGTGTGTGTTACTACCTTGATCTCCACTCCAACAATTGGTATCAAGGCAGGTTCTCTTGACCCACAAATTTCTCCACAAATTTCTCTTTGATTGTCTTAGATTGAACTATCCTCTTCGATGGAGAAGGTATATACTATAGTGTGTTGTTAACTATGTTACACAAAATTTTTGTGTGTTTCGGAGCATTTCGAGCACGTTTTGGGGCTCGTTCACATGCTGTAAGGTTTTCGTAGACATCTGGAGAGGGAGTGTCAGTTTGAATTTCTTTTGTTAGATTATGGGTTTTCTATGTTGATACCAAGTGTCATGAGCCCAAAATGTAGCTCTTGGACATTAGGCCACAACAGGATGACCCATGACCCCCATCTCACCATGTAACTCAGTTCCATTGTCCCATCGAGCACATCATCACATGTTTTGCCTTTTTGGGTCACACCCATCTTATATATCCTCGGCCTAATGTAACTCGGCATGAACTCCATCACCCATCATGTTTAACAATGACAACCTATCACCCCCATCTCACCATGTAACTCAGCATGTAACTCAGTAATCCATCAGCTTGTCGAGAGCATCATCTCGTGTTTTTCCTTGTCGAGTCACACCCATCTCGTGTTTTTCCTTGTCGAGTCACACCCATCTCATGTATCCCCGGCCTAGTTCCATGATGGCCAATGTAGGCTTGAGTCGTTTCCTCCATCTCAGCTCCAAGATCCAGCCTCGTCAACCTATTGACTTGACATAGGTCATCATCCCAATGACTTTCGCTGTTTCCACCATTTTTCCTCCCATCGATCTAGTTTTCGCATTAGCATTCTTGCCTCACCAAGGTGGGAAGGGCACCCCCCTAAGGCACATGGCACCTTGTAACCCCACCCCAACCCGGGAGGCCTAATGTGCCTACCCTATGTGTGAGTACATTACTAAGTGTATCTAGGTATGAGTCTGTGCTATGCGTCTCTTTGTAGTAGCATTTAGTGTGTAGACACCGTTATTATCATCTTCGATACGTGTGTGCATTACTAAGTGTGTCTAGTTATGAGTCTATGATATGACTCTCCTTTATAGCAGCATTTGGTGTATAGACACGGCCATTATCATCTTTGATATCACATCTTCAACCTCATCTTCAATAGCATCATCAACATTATCATTGATTTATACATTCCTGTTAAGCTGAAATGGTAGGCAGTGAGATATTTGGGATGCTTTCTACCCTGCTGAGGATACGCTTAATGGGACCAACTACCCATTATGATCCTATATAATGCACCATGTATTAGTCTCTAAAGGGCTTTAGGTGTTGTTACTAGCATTAAGGTATTCCATGTCTCATTACTAGTGCAACAAATAGTATAGATACGAGTTTTGATGTAACTGTGCCATCTGCCTCTCTGCACCTCTCACGCTAGGTGGGATGGTAGGGATGCATAGGCTGACGTAAAGGCTTATTCATTATTTAGGCTGAGGAGGAATCTTACATCCTCTCCCACTTGAAAAACGCGAGATGTCCTCATCTCGCAAAGTGGGGGTAATCCTTCGCCAACTCTTCTTCTTTCTCCCAGGTGGCATCTTCTAGAGGGAAGAACTTCCACTTTACTAAGAATTCTCTGAGGACTCTGCTTCCTGAGAATCTTGTCCCAAACAACAAGCATTTCCTTAGGTTGGAGTACCATCAGGCCTTGAATTGGAGAAATTAATTGTTCGTCATCAAGCATGTGACTCGGGCTGGTGGGTACATATTTCTTAAGCAAATCGACATGGAATACATCATGTACCTTGTGATGGGGAGGCAGAAGAAGTTTGTAGGCTAGATCGCCCACTTTCTTTATAACAGCATAAGGCTCACAGTATCTGGGAGAGAGCTTCTTGTACTTCCCTAAAGATAAGGAACTTCTCTTTGGTCGTACTCGAATGAAGACCATATCTGATTCTTCAAACTCTCTCTCTGATCTCTTTTGATCTGCATATTGCTTTTGCCTGTCTTGGGCTGCCTTTATATCTTTATGGATTGATTGCATTTGCTGGTCCATGTCATCAAGCATTTGTCTAGACATTTCGACTCTGATCAATGGGTCAGACCAAGTCAACGGTGTAAGGCAATCTTGTCCATACAAAGCTTTGAAAGGACTCATCCCAATGCTTCGATGATAAGAAGCATTGTAAGCAAATTTGACTAGATGCAAATGGCTTAACCACTTCTTGGGTTCCCTGCCGCGCAGCATGATCGAAGGATATCTTTAATTACCTGATTCACTCTTTCAGTCTGCTAGCCATCTATTTCGGGGTGATAGGCTATGTTGAGATCCAAGAAAGTTCCTACTGCTTCGAAGAATGCAGTCCATAATTTCGATGTGAATTTGGGATCTCTATCACTTACTATCCTCCTTGGTAAGCCGTGCAATCTGAAGATTTCTTTAAGGAAAACTCTGGCAACACCCACTGCAGTGTATGTTTCTTTCACTGGAGTTAGACGGGTAACTTTGGTTAGTCTATCAACTACCACAAAAATGGAGTTGTAACCTGATTGCACTGAAGGTAATCTAGTGACAAAGTGCATAATAATACATTCCCACTTCATCTAAGGAATGTCTAGAGGCTGTAGTTTACCTAGCATCTTGACTCTCTCTGCCTTGACTATCTGACACATTAAGCATTTTCACACATGATCAAGTACATCCTTTTTGAGTCCTGGCCAGAAGAAGCTTTTCTTCACAGTAGACATATAGGTTTTTATAAACCCTGGATGTCCCAACTATCAGGCTATCATGGGCTTCTCTTAGAACTCTTCCCTTTATTCCCTCATCATTGGGGATACATAGCCGATTATTATAATACATGCATCCTTCATCCAATTTGTACCCAAGAACTCGACTCATTTCCTGAGGAGACTAGCTTTCCTACATCAGAAGGGTAGTAATAGGGGCAAAGAATTTGTCCGGCATGATTTTCTCCTTTGCTTCACTAATCAATGGATTTGACACCACACTGTAATTGCAAGCAAGGAGGCTTTTCTGCTGAGCACATCTGCAACCACATTTTCTTTTCCCGGCCGATACTTAATTTCAAAATCGAATTCCTGCATCAATCTCCTTTGACGCATGTTGAGATCCCTTTGGGTGAAGATCCACTTCAGACTTTGATGATCTGTCTCATCAAGGTGAACCTTTGTCCCAAAAGATAATGTCTCCATAACTTCAGAGTATACACTACTGAGAGTAACTCCAAGTCATGGACGACATAATTTCTCTCATGTGTTCTGAGTTTTCTGGATTCATAGGCCACTACATGACCTTCCTGCATAAGAGCACTGCCTAAGGCAAACCCACTGGCATCAGTAACTACCTCAAAGGGTTTTGTAAAATCTGGCAATTTAAGGACACGGTTGGTTACTAAGGCTATCTTCAGTTTGTCAAAGGCACTCTGACACATTACAATCCACTGAAAAAGTGTACTCTTCTTGAAGGTTAGTTAAAGGGCATGCTATTTGAGCATACCTAGGTATAAAGATCCTATACCATCCGGTTAATCCTAGGAATCCTCTGACTTCCTTTACTGTCTTGGGTTCCGGCCTTTCTGCACGACCGACTACTTGGATCTTTGCAGGGTCAGGAGAAATCCCATCCTTTGATACTATGAATCCCAAGTATTCCACCTAGTCGATAGAGAAAGAACACTTGCTCTTTTTTGCAAAGAGTTGGTGTTTCCTTAGGATTTCCAGGACCTTGTGCACATGATCTTCATGATCCACAGCATTCTTTAAGTATACCAAGATATCATCAAAGAAGACAAGAATAAAATCATCCAAGTATTCTCTGAGAATATTTGCATAAGACGATTAAATGTCGCCGAGGCATTAGTCAATCCAAACGGCATGACTGTGAACTCATAATGCCCATAGCAAGTATTGAATGCTGTCTTTGGGATGTCCTGCTTCTTGATTCTGATCTGGTAGTACCCGGATTTGAGATCTATCTTTGTGAACATTTGGGTCCCACTTAACCGATCCAGAAGTTCATCAATCCTAGGAATAGGATACTTATTTTTAATTGTTAATTGATTCAGTCCTCTATAGTCAATACAGAGTCTTAACATTCCATCTTTCTTCTTTTAAAAGAGAATGGGCGCACCCCAAGGTGAGACACTGGGTCTAACAAATCCCTGTTCTAGCAGTTATCTTAACTGCTCCTTAAGTTCTATGTCTTCAGGGACTGGCATTTTGTATGCACGCTGGGCTATTGGCTGAGCTCCAGGGGCTAATTCGATCTCATGATCTACTTGACGAGATGGAGGCATCTCAGTCAGCTCTTCAGGAAACACGTCTGCATACTCACTTAACCACTCTGGTTCTTTGGCCTTGCATTTTATGTCTACTGGATTCATTTTAATGACATACACAGCTTGCCTCTTTTTGAGCCCTTTTAATAATTTGGAAGCCTTCACTAATTGTAGTACTGGGGATCCGGAAATTCCTATCCCTTGAACTTTATTCCTGTGAAGGTCAAGGAAAGAGATGGTTCCTTATGACAATGAATGTTAGCCTGATTCTTTTGGAGCCAATCCATTCGAAGGATTCCATCATAGATTCCCAAGGGTAGGACTCTGACTTGGCACTCTGTTATGTTCCCATCTAGGCTAAACTGAATAAGGTCAGTCTCAAGGTGTGTGAAAAGAATCTTTCCACTGGCCAATTCCACTTGCATAGGTTTCCTTGACTTTTGATTTAGGACTAATTTACACAGACATCCTGGGGAAATAAAAGAACGAGAACTGCCTAAATCAATCAAAAGCTTGAATTGCTTACCCTGGTACTCTGTTGGAGTCTAAAGGACTGATATGAAGGAATCAAAAGCTTGAAATGCTTACCCTGGTACTCTGCTTTTACCTGTCTTGGGTTGTCTTTATATCTTTATGGATTGATTGCATTTGCTGGTCCATGTCATCAAGCATTTATCTAGACATTTCGACTCTGATCAATGGGTCAGACCAAGTCAATGACGGTGTAAGGCAATCTTGTCCATACAAAGCTTTGAGAGGACTCATCCCAATGCTTCGATGACAAGAAGCATTGTAAGCAAATTTGACCAAATGTAAATGGCTTAACCACTTCTTGGGTTCCCTGCTGCCGCCGCCGCAGCATGACAGAAGGATATCTTTAATTACCTGATTCACTCTTTCAGTCTGGCCATCTATTTCGAGATGATAGGCTATGTTGAGATCCAAGAAAGTTCCTACTGCTTCGAAGAATGCAGTCCATAATTTCGATGTGAATTTGGGATCTCTGTCACTTACTATCCTCCTGGGTAAGCCGTGCAATCTGAAGATTTCTTTAAGGAAAACTTCGAAAACACCCACTGTAGTGTATGTTTCTTTCACTGGAGTCAGATGGGTAACTTGGTTAGTCTGTCAACTACCACAAAAATGCAGTTGTAACCTGATTGCACTGAGGGTAATCCAGTGACAAAGTCCATACTGATACATTCCCACTTCATCTGTGGAATGTCTAGAGGCTACAGTTTACCTAGCATCTTGACTCTCTCTGCCTTGACTCTCCTGACACATTAAGCATTTTCACACATGATCAAGTACATACTTTTTGAGTCCTGGCCAGAAGAAGCTTTTCTTCACAGACATATAGGTTTTTATAAACCTTGGATGTCCAGCTATCAGGCTATCATGGGCTTCTCTCATAATTCTTCCCTTTATTCCCTCATCATTGGGGATACATAGCCGATTATTATAAAACATGCATCCTTCATCCAATTTGTACTCAGGAACTCAACTCATTTCCTGAGGAGTCTTGCTTTCCTACATCAGAAGGGTAGCAATACGGGAAAAGAATTTGTCCTGCATGATTTTCTCCTTTGCTTCACTAATCAATGGATTCGACACCACTGTAATTGCAAGCAAGGAGGCTTTTCTATTGAGCGCACCTGCAACCACATTTTCTTTCCCCGGTCGATAATTTCAAAATCGATTTCCTACAGGGTTTGCATCAATCTCCTTTGATGCATGTTGAGATCCCTTTGGGTGAAGATCCACTTCAGACTTTGATGATCTGTCATCAAGGTGAACCTTAGTCCTAAAAGATAATGTCTCCATAACTTCAGGGCATACACTACTGAGAGTAACTCCAAGTCATGGATGGCATAATTTCTCTCTTGTGTTCTTAGTTTTCTGGATTCATAGGCCACTACATGACCTTCCTACATAAGAGCACTACCTAAGGCAAACCCACTGGCATCAGTAACTACCTCAAAGGGTTTGGTAAAATCTAGCAATTTAAGGACACGGTTGGTTACTAAGGCTGTCTTCAGTTTATCAAAGGCACTCTTACACATTGCAGTCCACTGAAAAAGTGTACTCTTCTTGAGAAGGTTAGTTAAAGGGGATGCTGTTTGAGTATACCTAGGTATAAGGATCCTATACCATCCAGTTAATCCTAGGAATCCTCTGACTTCCTTTACCGTCTTGGGTTCCAGCCAATTCTGCGACTGCTTGGATCTTTGCAGGGTCAGGAGAAATCCCATCCTTATGAAATCTTTGGCAAAGTCCTTTGCCATTCTGACAGCTTCTGCCATGGACACTGGCTTGGCATTTTGACCAGTGTGTCTAAGGGTTCGTTCATTCCCCAAATGAACCTGGCCATGAGTTGCTCTTCATCTAGAGGTGGTGAATATTTGAGTAGAAGAGCAAATGCTTGGTGATATTCTTCGATGGTTTTGCTCCCCTGATTTAGTTCTAAAATTTCACTCATTTTGGTTTCCAAGAATCCAGGGGGACAAAATCTCTTCCTCAAATAAGTTTTAAGGTCATTCCAGGACTGAGTATTTCTGTTCAGATGGTTGGTGTCACAATGGTTCCTCCATGCCACCCTGGCTGTTTCCACTATTTTCAGCCTGGCAAGAGCCATTTTGCTCCTTTCATTGTAGCCAGTGACATCAAAATACTCTTCCATAGCTTCCATTCATTTCTCCACAGCCTCGCCCAGGTCCTCCCCTTCACCTTTGAAGGGTCCTGCTGAGTTCTGTGTAGAGCCTTGCGAACATCGAGGTCAAGCTCTTCATCTTTAGAGAGAGGGTCTCGCTGACGCCACGGTTTCCTCGTCTCATGATTATGCCAAAATGATATATTATTAAATTTTTATTTTGATATCGTCCACGAGATCCTAAGACTTAAGCGGTTTGGAAATAATTTCTTAAACAAGATAAATGATCTTATTGGAGATCTATGAGACAGATTTTTCTTTATCAGTTCGTTCATAAACAATCACTTATACAACAGGGAATTTTTCTCCAGAAAACATTTCTTTATTTATATAAAAGTTACAATATGTACATAGAGCAGCTCGGCTCCAGAATTCAAAATCTCCTCGGGAGACGCATAAGACGACGGTACTGGGCTATAGACATGCCGTGATACAAATGTTCCCTTACTGCCAAGGGATCTAGTATCTTCTCCTTAGGAATAAAGCGACTAAGGAGTCTGTAGATTTGGCCGGAAAGTCTGAAATTTCAAGGCCTAGAGTGATATGAAATGACACCATGTATCACTTTCAGCTTCATCAGAATCATGGCCAATGAGAGATTCTGCCTTAGCATCGCACGCTGGTCGCAAGAGGCATGGACATACTGCCCTGCAAACCACTTGTGCTACCGTCTCTCCGTTGAGTTAAGAAAATATAGATCCTCGAAATGGCGTGTGAGTCTGACTCGGCTCTTTCGAGTTGTAGCAGAAGAGATGAGATGCTTGAAGGCGAACGCAGTCATGTCTTGTGACTGGGTGAGGTCGGGAATACCAGATAAGTGTGGAACTTCCATCTATAAAAACGATTTCTTTGATTAAAAATTCTTCATTAATTAAGCTTACGGAATGAAAATACAATATGTAAATGCTTTTTCTGAGTTTTTATTTTATCAATTTCTAATAAGAATTCATTTGTCCTTATTAGCTTTCAACAAAGCTCTGATACCAACTGTGAGATTCCCTGCCCCCTCTGAGGTACCTGATGGCGGAATCGGCGTCGGCCTCCCGTGCGGGGCGGGGATCCACACTCGAGGCCTCGCCTGCGGATGTCCGGACAAGAGGCTAGCCGACGGTTCCTCCGAAACCGGCCCAAAAAAACTCCCTTTGCCCGGAGGCACGGGCGATTCCACCATGGGAAAATCTTCTAACAGGGAAATTATTCTAACGAGTCAAAGTCTTAGCTAGTTAAACTGATTTGACCGAACCTGGAGTCACATGGTCAAATCAAAAAGAGACTTGCACTTGGTCCATGGAATCACCGCTTTTTTCCTCTTTTACGAGGCATAGCCGCATAGCCACCCGCTGATCCCCTCCTACAGAACAAGGTCTTCTCAGGATTTATTCTAATTAACGTAACTAATCATATCTAGTTGTTTCACAGGAATCCTCTGATCTAGCCTATGGGTTAGCCAACCACCCCATCCGGCCCATGGGTTAGCCAACCACCCGACCACTGTATTGCTGGGATTCCTTTATAAATATTTGGTTGTGTTTTTGCCCGGGTACCGAGGAAAAGAGTTCCCAGGCCCCCTAGCCGGCGATTCATGCAAAAATTAAGGTAGACATACCACGTACACACCAAATATGAAATTGCCATTTATAACAAATTTGGATGGCTTTAAAACAATCCATCAATAGAAATCATAATTTTTTTGATCATCATCTTCCATAATTCTGAGTCCATTGTATTACAAAATGTGTCCTCTGGACTCTCCGTTGAAGACCAGTTGGCCAACCAACGAGATCCAGTATCAAAATTTGGTTCCCAAAAATCTTTCCTTTTAGTCCATCCGAATCTTCCTTTGACGTACGCATGGGTGTCCTAGCAACCGCGAGATCGTGCATCGCCTGGTCAGAACCCTCTAGGATCCTCCTTAGGTGTCCTAGCACTTCACTCATGGACCGCTTCATCGGTCCTCACCCATCGTATCAGAAGCGCACCATTTTAACCGTATACCGAGGCTGGTCAAGACCTCGACAGGCTTTGTCTACATCCACATCTCCATTCACATCCACATCTATACATCTAAATGCATACATCCACACCTCCATTCACATCAACATCTATACATCTACATCTACATGCATACATCCACATCTCCATTCACATCCATATCTATACATCTACATCTACATGCATACATCCATATCTCCATTCACATCCACATCTATACATCTACATCTACATGCATACATCCACATCTCCATGCATACATCCACATCCACATTCACACTCACATCCATACATCTACATCTACATGCATACATCCACATCTCCATGCATAATAAAATTCTTTTAATTAATCTAGGATGATAGTTTCTAGAATATGGTAGGATGTCCTCTTTTCATGCTTTGAATGAAATTATTTTATGTGTAATTTTTATAAAAATTTTGCCATAGCTCCGCTGCTATGACTGAAAAATCTCAATTATCTTAAAAGATAAAGCTTAACATTACGGGAATGATTAGAATGATCCCTAATTGGATCATTAACCCATAATGGATTGAATCATCAATATTTATGAAATACATAAACTAAAAGTATAGGGAAAGCCATTAATTTAGTCTTAAGTATAGATTAATCTTGGATTAAGGAAAAGCTTTATGAAAAGCTTCATTTGGATTGAGAATAGGTCATGAGTATGACCATTTCTTGAGTGTGAGAGAGATATTACATAAAAACCATTAGAATTAAGCATAAATGGAAATTTATGTAATTCTTTACTATCATTCATTAATTACTTCAATAGCATTAAAAAAAACCATTTCAATTAAGCTTCTCAAGCTTGAGAGGGGTTGAGAAGAGAGAAACATTGAGAGATTATAGAAAGCTCAAAATTCACCACTTACCTTACAAATTGCTTGATTCTTTGTTCACGGTAGAGGCCCCCAACCAATCAATTGGTTTAGTATGTTGATGGAGCCACCAATGGGGATTGAAGAAAGAGGGAAGCTCCAATTTCTTACAAATTGGAGAGAATTTTAGAGAATAGTAAATACTAGCATTATTTCAGTATAGTTCTAGA
Organism: Cibotium barometz; assembly: GCF_041138505.1. Lineage (NCBI taxonomy): Eukaryota > Viridiplantae > Streptophyta > Polypodiopsida > Cyatheales > Cibotiaceae > Cibotium > Cibotium barometz. The sequence continues at coordinate 36,013,646 of NC_141057.1, read as the reverse complement.
ATAGTAAAATTCTCTTCCTTTTTTTCAAAGGATTCATGTTCTATTTATAGGAGAGGGAGGATCTAACCAAAGCTAACTGATTTCTAGAATTTTTCAATTTCAGTTTGGTTGAATTTGGACTAGATTTGGACCTAGTTTGGTTCCTTTTTGATTTGGTTTGGTTCAAGAGAGAGGAGAGATAAAAATATCACATTATTTTTGAGTTTAAAACTCATTCAAGCATGTGAAATATGCACCTCCTTTAATGGACTCCCCTTCCTTACATATGTGTCAAAATGGAATCATTATATCCAAAATATCTCATATTTTTAATATTGCTCATAGTTTTTTACTAATAAACTCTTCATCTTATGTGAGCATTTGCTCATTTTTGGATACCCAAAATATCTCATATTTTTATTATTGCTCATAGTTTTTTACTAATAAACCTTGTACATTTTCAACTCTTCATCTTATGTGAGCATTTACTCATTTTTGGATACCCAAAATATCTCATATTTTTGATATTACTCATAGTTTCTTACTAATAAACCTTGTACTTAGTCAACTCTTTATCTTATGTGAGCATTTACTCATTTTTGGGTATCTTCTTTTACAAAATTGGATTTATCTCCTTCCTACACATGGATTGATGCTATTGGCCCATAGGAACCTTAATTGGACCATAATCCAAAAATTTCTGAAAATATAGACTCTTAGGCTAAGGTCCTTTATACCCATTTCCAATTAATTCGAATTGCACATTGGCAAGTTCTTTTTGAATTTCTGTTTCAAGGAAACTTATTTTAATAATTCTGTTGGTTATTGCCGCACCTATCTCAGTGGTATGAGGTGATCTAACAAAAGAACCTCTGAGAGGCAAGCCAAAAACGGGGTAAAGGCATATCTTCTGATGAGGAAGAAAACACGCCAGTAAGAAGACCCGCTCAGAAAACCCAAGATGCCTTGATCTCATGACGCAGTAGTATCGGGGACCCAAAAGCTTCAATAACCATGGCCAAGCGGACATTGTTACGAAAGTGCTGCTGACCCCAGGGTGTTACCCTAGTTATGTCTTGATAGGTCCGCCATTTGGTCTGAGCTACAGAAGTTCCCAAGTGAGGGAAAAGTGAGCACTCATACAGTGCTATAAAATCCTTCTTCACAGACTCGCTTGCGTCTTGAAGGTGAGAAATCATCATGGATAAAACCAATTCCTGCTGCCAAGCCATGAAGGAGATTAAGAAAGAAAGGAGATTGATGGAAGTAAGATTACTGTGAGCGACAAGTAAAAGTTACGACTTATATAAAGGAAGGAGCTAGCGTAACCTAGAAGCCAACGGTAACTTGCCACTGAAGTTTTACTGTCTTTCCATGATTTGGGTTTGGCACATATTTCTATAGAAGGCTTACATGAAATACATTATGAACTTTGAGATGAGGAGGTAAAAGAAGCTCGTAAGCTAAGTCACTTACTTTCTTTGAATTCAGATAAGGCTCACAATATCTGGGGGATAACTTCTTATACTCCCCAAGAGATAAAGAACTTCTTTTGGGCCGTACTTGAATGAAGACCAAAACCTTGGTATCCAAAACACCGATTTTTACTTCTGAACTCATTGTTCTGAATCCTTAAAACAGGTGGGACTCCTGAGAAGTATTCTAGGGAAAGGGTCTTCCTTTTTTAAATAGAATCTTTCTTTTATTTTAGAGAGGAAATAATTATAAGATCAGAAAGGGAGATTCTTACTCATGTATACCTCGAAGGTTGGGGAGGAATCTTACATTCTACCCCACTTAAAAAAGTGCGAGATGTCCTCATCTCGCAAGGTAGAGGACAACTCTTTTTCTTAAGATCCAATTTTATTATGGGGTTCCTTATATTTTGGTCACCCCAACAGAATACTGGGATAAATATCCCTTATATAGAACTCATCATTAAATATAATTCATTCAGATCATAACATTCATATTTTTAACGCAATAATGGTCCATTAGACCGAAAATTTCTTTCTGAACATTCCTCCATGGAAATTTCAGTCAAGCAAGTTCTCAATTTGTCATCCCTTTAACTTGATCTACCGGTTAAGTGTTAACAGTAGCAATCTGACAGCACAATCCACTAATCTTATAGTGATTTGCTGAATTCATTATCATCATTCCAGTTATGAATATCATCACAGGGACTCGTCCCATTCATCCTCATTGTGGTTTTGTTCAGGTTATTATATTTCAACTAAATTTTAGAAATCATCATCTTTCAATCAGAATTTTCAATCAGAATCCAAATCAATTCATCAATTCTCAAACAGAATTAAAAATCATATCAACCACATTCAAAATCATCACGTGGATAGCATTAACGCTTATAATTTCAAGTCTTAGATTTACTCGTATATACTGTCAGTAAAGAGCTGCAGTTGTACTCTCGGTATATACGGGTAGTCACGGCCCTTGGAATTATAAGGTAAATACCATCATGTCTAGGCCTCAAGCAAGTCAGGGATTCTATATAATTGCGGTACTTCCATCTGAAGACCCAATTACCAAATTACGAATTCCAGTTTGAATATCAAATTGTATGACTTATATCACACAATTACAACCTTTTTGTGTTTCTTGATAAATTTTTGACATATTTGTCTTCTCAGTTGATCTTTATTAGCCAATTCGCTCTGATACCAACTGTGAGATCCTTGTTCCCACCGTGCAACGGATTCGGGGTACTAGCAGCGGAAATAGCACTTCTTGCGCGAGGCAAGGTCCCACACTCGGGGCCTCGTCCATGGATATCCGGACAAAAGACTAATCCGTCGGTTTTTCCAAAACCGAACCCGAAAAAACTTCCCTTATCCAGAAAGCACGGCGATTCCTCCAGGATAACTTTTTACTCTAACGTAGTCAAGACCATTATTGATCAAACTGATCCGATTGCACCTATAAAGATACTCGGTCAGATCAAGGAAGAAACTTGCACTTGGATCATTGGGATCAACGCTTTTTTCCCCATCAAGAGGCACAGCCGTTGATTCCTATCCATAGAACAATTACTATCCGGGACTTGCTTCATCTATCGTAATAACAGAAATTGAGTCTCGATTTACGGATCCATCAGTCCAGCCTAACCCCATCCAATCCCATGGGTTAGCCAACCGCCCAACCACTGTAGTGATGGGATCCAATTAAGAATTTGGTTAGGTTTTGTCCCGGGTACCAAGGAAAAGAGTTCCAAGGCCCCCTAGCCGGATGTTCATGCAAAAATAAAACTAGTCACACCACTTACACACCCAATATGAAATTGCCTTTTCACAGATTCAACCAGTTTTAAAACAATCCTTTAATGAAACCATAGTATCACTGATCATAATCTTCCAAATTATCCGATTGATTCTTATTTTCCCATCATTCCTTCATCAGAGTATCTATGGCATCATTGGCAACCAGAACGCTCACCACCTGTCCACTCAGGGGCCTTTTCAATAGTTCCTAGCCCATAATACTCGGCAATATAATCACTTATAAAAATAAAGATGGACTCTCATTGAAGATCAGCAAGATCAACACCACCTGTCCACTCAATCAGGGGCCTTTTCAATAGTTCCTAGCCCATAATACTCGACAATATAATCACTTATAAAAATCAAGATGGACTCTCAATGTTGAAGATCAGCAAGATCAACCAACAGATCCATATAAAGAGCCATGGACTCATCCATTGAAGACCAGCAAGGTCAATCAACCAGATCCATGCCCGGTTTCACAAAACAACTCTTACTCCTTGTTCTAATATCTTCCTCGACACACGCGTGGGTATCCTAGGCGTGTTGGGTATAAAGTCCCAGTTTCGCCTCCGGACCTTGATCATCGCGTAGCTCTTTTCGAGAGCTTTGCAGCCATATATTTACTTGTACATTTGGCCCCCATTTGGGCCTTGTAACGGCATTCTTTGTATTTGGTCCGCCGGGCGCCCCATAAGTTGGGCGCCCGTCCATATTAGACCTAACCCTAACTTTACCCTTGTATCTCTATAAATACGAGGTCTCCCTTGAGCCTCAATAAGACATCAAGATATTCTTGAGCATTGTGTGAGTTCTCTCTCTCTCTCACTCTTCTCTATCTCCTCTGCACTTCCTTGGCTGCAAGCTCTTGTGTTTGAGTCATTCTCCTCCAACAACTGGTATCAGAGCTATGGAGGGAAGCTGTATGCAGAAGCTATGGAGTTAGAGGTGTCTTCCACCACTTGACTACGGGATTGTCTGCGTTTTTCGCGTCAAACACCTCCCTTCTATCATCAATCTGGTGCGTTTTTTTTTTCTTTCAGAGTGCTGCTCTGTTTTTTTTTTAAACGCAGGAGCCTGTTTTGCGTTTTTCTTGCTCTTCCCCTCTCCTGCGTTTTCTGCTCCACTCTACGCTGCCCTTCTGCTGCGTTTTCCTCTCCCCTGCTGCCCCCTTTGCTGCGTTTCTGCTACTGTGCTGCTGCAATTAGCAGCGTTTGCTGTTTTTCCTCTCCCTTCTGTACGGCTGCCATCAGCAGCAGCCAACGCTGCTGCCAGCAGCCCCACGGCCACTAGCAAGCAGCCCAGGTTGCAGCCAGCAGCCCCACGGCCACTAGCAGCAGCAGCCGACGCTGCCTCCAGCAGCCAGGAACTACGAGCAGCCCCAAAGACAGCAACATACTGCCCCGGATTCACTTCAGCATCAATATAGAGCTGCCCCGGTCCTCTTTTGCAGTATCTCCGGCTGCCCCTCGGGTTTACATCGACATCCGGTGATTCTCTTCCGCCGTCTTCTTCACTTGAAGTTGTTTCATCAATCTACGAGCATCCTACTGTCAACCCGTATCTGGTACATAACATCTTGCTATTGCTTACTTTCTGAAGTGTCAGTTTGATAAGTCATGGCGTCTACAAGTGATCTTAAGGGTCTACTAGAGATTAAGAAGTTTGCAGGCACTGGGTTTGATCTTTGGAAGGTGAGGATTCAGAATATCCTCTATCTGCGGGAATGTGATACTGCACTTGAGCAGTTCAAACCTGCTGCTATGATAGATGATGAATGGGGAGTCCTGAACAGAAAGGCCGTTGCCTATCTCCAGATGGCTGTTGCTGATGAGGTTCTTGTTGACCTCAAAGGGCTGACAACAGCCTATGCCGTCTGGGAGAAGCTGAGAAGCACCTATGAGATCACCACGCCAGTGAACCAGGTATATCTCATCAGGAAACTCATGAATATGCAACTTGATGATTCTAAGAATGCAGTAGAGCATATTACTGCTTTCACAGGGGTGCTTAATCAGATGCAGGATTCTGGATTGCCTGCTTTTGATGATAAGTTGAAAGCTATCTTTTTGCTCACTACTTTGCCTGACTCTTGGGAGACACTTGTGGTGTCACTTGGGACAAATCCCAACCTAACTTTTGATGGAGTCAGGGGTGCTATTCTCAATGAAGATATCCGGAGGAAGACCTCAGAGACTAGCGGTTCTGCAAATGTCTCACGAGGGAGGACGACCAAGCGGGAAAATACTACTACCAATTCAAAGGGTAGAAGCAAGAGCAAGGGCCAGCAGTCTGATGTTACATGCTACCTGGTCGTAAAGGCCACAAGAAGCCAGATTGCAAGTTTTACAAGATGGAGCAAGACCGGAAGAAGAAATCCAGTCATTCAAATGACAAAAAGAAGGAAAAAGAGAGTAATTCCAGCAAAGCAGAAGAGTTCGAAAAGGACAAGAGCAAGGCCAATGTGGCCTCTGGTGTTGTCATAGAGGAACTGTCTGACTCAGATGATGTGCTATGTGTTTTTTCTGCTAATGCTCTTGATGTTCATAACTTGCATGTCACAGAACCAGATGTTATTCATGCCTTGATGTATGAATCTGATGTGCTTTCACAGACTTGGATTATTGACACGGGTGCCTCTTTTCATGTAACTCCTATCAAGGAGTGTTTTGCAACTTTCACTGCAGGCTCCCGAGGAAAGGTGTTCTTGGGGAATGATCATGCTTGCAATATTGAAGGCATGGGCACCGTGAATTTGACTTTGCAGGATGGTAGTGAGTTTGTGCTGCCAAATGTGAGGTATGTGCCTGGTTTGAAAACCAGTCTCCTGTCTGTGGGCCAGCTTGATGCCTTGCGATACACGGCCATATTTGGAAATGGCACATGGAAATTGAGCAAAGGCACAAGGCTGATTACAAAAGGATGCAAGAAAGGAACATTATATAGCCTTCATGGTCAGGCTTTGTCTGGTAAATTTATTGCTTTTGCAGAGGTACGCTCCCACATGGAGCTTTGGCATAAGAGACTTGGCCACATGAGCCAAAAGGGTCTCTCCATTTTGTCCTCCTTGAACAAGTTTGATGCAAAAGGAAGCAAGCTTGATTTTTGTAATGATTGCTTGTATGGGAAACAGAATAGGAGTTCTTACTCCTCTCGTGCCTCTCGCAAGGCTGAAAAGTTGGACTTGGTCCACTCTGACGTATGCAGCATGCCCATTAAATCTAAAGGTGGTTCAAAGTACTTTGTGTCTTTTGTGGATGATCACTCACGAAAAGTATGGATCACTTTGTTGAAATCTAAGGATGATGCTTTTGCTGCATTTCAAAAGTTTTATGCATTTGTTCATACTCAAACTGGAGTGAAGATTAAATGCTTACGCACTGACAATGGGGGTGAGTTTGTTAGTACTAAATTTCAGAAATTTTGTGATGATAATGGCATTAAGAGGGAACTTCCAGCCCCCTATAGCCCCTCTTCAAATGGTGTGGCTGAAAGGTATAATCGTACACTGTGTGAAAGAGTTCGATGCATGCTGTCCACAGCTAATCTCTCTCAGGATTTTTGGGGAGAAGCCTTGAAAACTGCAGTTCATGTTTGCAAACAATCTCCACACACAGCTTTGAAAGGTGGAATCGTGAGGAGGTTTGGTCTGGCAAACCGTCCTCATATGACCACTTACGCATCTTTGGTTGTGATGCATATGTGCATATCCGCAAGGAAGACCGGAACAAGCTTGATGCTAAGTCCGAGAAGGGCACCTTCGTTGGCTACGGTGATGAAGGTGAGATGGGCTACCGTGTGTGGTTGCCATCAACCAACAAAGTGGTTCGCAGCCGGGATGTTGTATTTTATGAGGCAAAGCTGCTCCGTAATGTTTGTGCCTCTCATAGTGATCAGAAAAAGGTCAAATTTCAGCAAGGGCAGCCACCCATTGATGCTGAAAATGAGCCCCAGGATGCTTCACAAAGGGCTGAACATAATGAGTCCGTGATATTTGAGCCAGAAGAGGTTGGACAGCCGCTTCATGCTTCTGGAGGTGTAGGGCAGCAACCCCTATATGCTGAAAATCAGGCTGTTCGTGAAAACCCGCAGCCTTTTGATGCTGAAATTATGATTCCTCCCGATATTGACCCCCAACCAGCCAATGATCATTGGGTACGGAGGTCTACTCGTTTTCGGAGGGAACCTCAGCGTTTTGATCCCTCTTTGCAACATGTTTTGCTTACAGATGAGGGTGAGCCTCTTACTTTCAAAGAGGCTAAGTCTTGTGAACTCCGAAACAAGTGGGAGCATGCTATGCAGGAGGAGATTAAGTCTCTACATGCAAATGACACTTGGGACTTGGTTGAGTTGCCCAAAGGAAGGAAGGCTATTCCTAACAAGTGGGTGTACAAAGTCAAGACAGTTGACGGCCAGCCTAAGTATAAAGCCCGCCTTGTTGCTAAGGGCTATGCTCAGAAGGAAGGGATTGATTTTCAGGAGGTCTTCTCTCCTGTGGTCAAAATGACCACCCTTCGTGTTTTGTTTGCTCTCACTGCTGTTTTGGATTTAGATCTGTATCAGATGGATGTAAAGACAGCTTTCTTACATGGTGATTTAGATGAAGAGCTGTATATGAAGCAGCCTGAAGGCTTTGTCATTCCTGGCAAAGAACATCTGGTTTGTAAGCTGAAACGTAGTCTCTATGGGTTGAAACAAGCCCCGAGGCAGTGGTACAAAAAGTTTGATGCTTTCATGCTTAACCAGAAGTTTAATCGTAGCCATGCAGATCATTGCTTGTATACTAAAACTGATGCAGATGGCAGCCCAGTGATACTTGTGCTGTATGTTGATGACATGCTCCTTGCCGGGAAGAATAAGAGCGTTTTGGAAGCTCTTAAGGACCAGCTGAAGTCAGCCTTTGCTATGAAGGACTTGGGTTCAGCTGAACATATTTGGGTCTTCAGATTAGACGGGACAGAGCACAGAAGTTGCTTTTCCTCTCGCAGGAGAAGTATATCCAGAAAGTCCTTGATAGATTTAACATGGATGATTCTAAGCCTTTGGGTGCTCCATTGCAGCCCTATGTTAAACTATCCAAGGATGATTGCCCAAAAGATGATGATGCAGCCAGTACTATGCGTGGGATCCCTTATGCTTCTGCTTGTGGATCTCTTATGTATGCTATGGTTGCTACACGGCCAGACATTGCTCATTCAGTGGGAGTAGTCAGTCGTTTTATGTCCAACCCGGGCAAAGCACATTGGGATGCTATAAAGTCTATTTTGAGGTACTTGAAGGGGACACAGAAGAAATGCCTTATGTATGGTAAAGGTCCACTTGAGGTGCAGGGTTATTGTGATTCAGACATGGCAGGTGATTCTGATACCCGCAAGTCTACTAGTGGGTACATCTATACTCTTGCAGGTGGTGCTGTTTCTTGGTGCTCTAGACTCCAGAGGATAGTAGCACTTTCTACTACTGAGGCCGAGTACATCTCCGTCACAGAGGCTTCTAAGGAGGCCATTTGGTTAGCACGCCTTGTCACAGAGTTTGGATTGCTAGAGAGGGCTCCGGTCCTTGGTTGTGATAGCCAGAGTGCCATATACCTGGCTAAGAATGCCATGTTTCATGCTCGTACCAAACACATTGATGTACGGTACCACTTCATCAGACAGGTGCTACATGATGGTTTGGTCAGTTTGGTCAAGATTGGCACTCATGAGAACCCTGCAGATGCTCTCACCAAAAGTTTGCCAAAAGCACAGCTTGATATGTGTCTACAGCGGGTGGGAGTTACATAGCTTCACTTAGAGGAGCTTCACTGGCCCTTTAAGTGGGAGGTTGTTGGGTATAAAGTCCCAGTTTTGCCTCCGGACCTTGATCATCGCGTAGCTCTTTTCGAGAGCTTCGCGGCCATATATTTACTTGTACATTTGGCCCCCATTTGGGCCTTGTAACGGCATTCTTTGTATTTGGTCCGCCGGGCGCCCCATAAGTTGGGCGCCCGCCCATATTAGACCTATATTAGACCTAATATGGGCGCCCGCCCATATTAGACCTAACCCTAACTTTACCCTTGTATCTCTATAAATACGAGGTCTCCCTTGAGCCTCAATAAGACATCAAGATATTCTTGAGCATTGTGTGAGTTCTCTCTCTCTCTCACTCTTCTCTATCTCCTCTGCACTTCCTTGGCTGCAAGCTCTTGTGTTTGAATCATTCTCCTCCAACAAGGCGACCCAGAGCCCGAGCACCGTATGGTCAGCACCCTCTAGGGTCCTTCGCAGGTGACCTAGCGCTTCACTCATAGGCCGCTTCCTTGGTCCCTCATCCACCGTACCGGAAGCTCACCATTTTAATCGACCCGAGGCTGGTCAAGACCTCGGTCGACCTTGCTACGCGAGACGTCCTCCATTGACTCTCCGTCAGCAGTTGCAACTTTATCAGTTAGGTCTCCACCACGACCTTAATCACAAGACGGTCAAAATGCTTTCCCAGCATTCTTGACATAAAACAGTCATTTATAAACAGCATTTACAAACAGTTTACAAATACAGTTTCTATATTAACTCTCATTTTTCCACATTATCCCTCATCAACCCACATTACTTATTCCACATTCCATTTATATGTGTACTCATCCAATCTCATCATTTTCCATCTCCTCACTTTAGATTCCTTCACATCACATATCATATATTCACATCCATACATATATCCACATCTACATCCACATTCACATCCATACATCCACATCTACATCCATGCATCCATTTTCACATTCACATCTACATGCACATTCTCATCCATACATCCACATCTATATGCATACATTCATATCTACATGCATACATCCACAACTCCATGCATACATCCACATCCACATTCACATTCACATCCATACATCTACATCTACATGCATACATCCACATCTCCATGCATACATCTACATCCACATTCACATTCACATCCATACATCTACGTCTACATGCATACACCCACCTCCACATTCTCATCCACATCTATACATCTACATCTACATGCATACATCCACATCTCCATTCACATCCACATCTACATGCATACATCCACATCTCCATTCACATCCACATCTATACATCTACATGCATACATCCATCTCCACATTCACATTCACATCCATACATCTACATCTACATGCATACATCCACCTCCACATTCACATCCACATCTATACATCTACATCTACATGCATATATCCACATCTCCATGCATACATCCACATCCACATTCACACTCACATCCATACATCTACATCTACATGCATACATTCACATCTCCATGCATACATCCACATCCACATCTATACATCTACATCTACATGCATACATCCACATCTCCATGCATACATCCACATCCACATTCACACTCACATCCATACATCCACATCTCCATGCATACATTCACATCTCCATGCATACATCCACATCCACATTCACATTCACATTCACATCCATACATCTACTTCTACATGCATACATCCACATCTATACATCTACATCTACATGCATACATCCACATCTCCATTCACATCCACATCTATACATCTAAATGCATACAAACACATCTCCATTCACATCCACATCTATACATCTACATCTACATGCATACATCCACACCTCCATTCACATCGACATCTATACATCTACATGTACATGCATACATCCACATCTCCATTCACATCCATATCTATACATCTACATCTACATGCATACATCCATATCTCCATTCACATCCACATCTATACATCTACATCTACATGCATACATCCACATCTCCATGCATACATCCACATCTACATTCACACTCACATCCATACATCTACATCTACATGCATACATCCACATCTCCATGCATAATAAAATTCTTTTAATTAATCTAGGATGATAGTTCCTAGAATATGGTAGGATGTCCTCTTTTCATGCTTTGAATGAAATTATTTTATGTATAATTTTTATAAAAATTTTACCATAGCTCCGATGCTATGACTGAAAAATCTCAATTATCTTAAAAGATAAAGCTTAACATTAAGGGAATGATTAGAATGATCCCTAATTGGATCATTAACCCATAATGGATTGAATCATCAATATTCATGAAATACATAAACTAAAAGTATAGGGAAAGCCATTAATTTAGTCTTAAGTATAGATTAATCTTGGATTAAGAAAAAGCTTTATGAAAAGCTTCATTTGGATTGAGAATAGGTCATGAGTATGACCATTTCTTGAGTGTGAGAGAGATATTACATAAAAACCATTAGAATTAAGCATAAATGAAAATTTATGTAATTCTTTACTATCATTCATTAATTACTTCAATAGCATTAAAAAAAACCATTTCAATTAAGCTTCTCAAGCTTGAGAGGGGTTGAGAAGAGAGAAACATTGAGAGATTATAGAAAGCTCAAAATTCACCACTTACCTTACAAATTGCTTGATTCTTTGTTCATGGTAGAGGCCCCCAACCAATCAATTGGTTTAGTATGTTGATGGAGCCACCAATGGGGATTGAAGAAAGAGGGAAGCTCCAATTTCTTACAAATTGGAGAGAATTTTAGAGAATAGTAAATACTAGCATTATTTCAGCATAGTTCTAGAATAGTAAAATTCTCTTCCTTTTTTTCAAAGGATTCATGTTCTATTTATAGGAGAGGGAGGCTCTAACCAAAGCTAACTGATTTCTAGAATTTTCCAATTTCAGTTTGGTTGAATTTGGACTAGATTTGGACCTAGTTTGGTTCCTTTTTGGGGTTGTTGCAAGATCAGGGTGTCCAGTTTTATCCAGTTTCTGCTAGACTGGGACAATGCTTGGAGAGCAAATTTTGGGGGGCAAGGTTCTTAAAATGAGATCAAGCAAATAATAGAAAATATGCTTGCCCTTAAATTAACCCAATATAAGTTAAATTAATATAAATTGGTCTAATTAATTAAAATTAATTTAAAATATGATGAAATGATAAACAAATGATCTTTCCATACTTAGAGTGATCCAATTTATTTTTCCATAGATGCACCATTACAAGTACACTAGTCCCTATAGGTTTTAGATGATTCACATCAAAAATGTAATTTTACTAATTAGATTATTAATATTTGCAGGCCTTCTGATAGTCTGGAAGAATTTTGAAAAAGAGATCATTAAAAATCCAACCATTGGATTTACAATTTTTACTAACCACCACATTCTACTAATGTCTCAGTATCTACCCACTCTTTTGATCTACAAGATTGAGGATTTTAAGTGGTAGCTATTGTGGGTACAAAAAGTGGCGTATATTATAACACTTTAAAGACCTTGAAATATTTAAAGAAAATACATAAATATCTTAAAATTTTCTCAAAAAATCAAGTTAAGCTCCATATTATGTGAAGATCTAAGGTACAAAGTGGGAATCTCATATGAGTTTATATGTAAAAGATATTAGCATTTTATGGAATCACCTCAAATTTGGGACAGGATGTATACATTGACTTTGTACCTAAGAAAATGAGGACTTTTGACTATCTAATGCTTAATCAAATTATGCAACTATATTTCCAACTTTGAATATGATGTTCCAACAAAATAACTTGAAACGAAATTCTTTCATTTACTAGGAGAGATTAGCCACTAAAGGTAAACAAATGCCTATTTTTTTACTATTTACAGGGTGCTTGAGTGGACAAAACTGGGCACCCTGATCTTGCAACCACCCTTTGATTCGGTTTGGTTCCTTTTTTATTTGGTTTGGTTCAAGAGAGAGGAGAGATAAAAATATCACATTATTTTTTAGTTTAAAACTCATTCAAGCATGTGAAATATGCACCTCCTTTAATGGACTCCCCTTCCTTACATATGTGTCAAAATGGAATCCCCTTCCTTACATATGTGTCAAAATGGAGGAGAAGTGGTTAAGCCATTTGCACATCTGGTCGAATTTGCTTACAATGCTTCTTATCATCGAAGCATTCGGATGAGTCCTTTCAAAGCTTTGTATGGACAAGATTGCCTTACACCATTGACTTGGTCTCACCCATTGATCAGAGTCGAAATGTCTAGGCAAATGCTTGATGACATGGACCAAAAAATGCAATCAATCCATAAAGATATAAAGGCAGCCCAAGACAGGTGCAGATAAAAAGAGATCAGAGAGAGAGTTTGAAGAATCAGATATGGTCTTCATTGGAGTCCGACCAAAGAGAAGTTGCTTATCTTTAGGGAAGTACAAGAAGCTCTCTCCCAGATACTGTGGGCCTTATGCTGTTATAAAGAAAGTGGACGATCTAGCCTACAAACTTCTTCTGCCTCCCCATCTCAAGGTAAATGATGTATCAATTTGCTTAAGAAATATGTACCCAGCCCGAGTCACATGCTTGATGATGACGAAGAATTAATTTCTCCGATTCAAGGCCTGATGGTACTCCAACCTGTGGAAATCCTTGACGTTCAGGAGAAGATTCTGAGGAGCAGAGTCCTCAGAGAATTCTTAGTAAAGTGGAAGTTCTTCCCTCTAGAAGATGCCACCTGGGAGAAAGAAGAAGAGTTGGCGAAGAATTACCCCCACTTTGCGAGATGAGGACATCTCGCGTTTTTCAAGTGGGAGAGGATGTAAGATTCCTCCTCAGTCTAAATAATGAATAAGCTTTTACCTCAATACCCTGTAATCATTCCCTGTTTTTGAATACAAGAAAATATTATTTTTCCTTGTTTTTGCCTAGTGAGATGAAAATTTCTAGAGAGTGGTAATTTAATATTGGGATATTTTTGGATATATAAATTCTACAAATATCAAAAATATGTTTCCCTGAAACAAAAAATAAAAATAAATTTTCCAAGGTGTAATTGGAATCAGTTAAAAATGATTTAAAAGACCTTAGCCGCCTAAGAGTCAAGATTTTTTGAAAATTTTGGATTATGGTCCAATTAAGGTTTCTATGGACCAATAAGATTAATCCAAGTGTTGGGATGAGATAAATCCAATGAATAAGAGAAAATACCCAAAAATGAGTAAATGCCCACATAAGATGAAGAGTTAACTGAGTACAAGATTTATTAGTTAAAAGTTATGAAATATTACTAAAAAATGAGATATTTTGGAGTAATCATTCATTTTTGACACCTTGGTAAGGAAAGGGGGAGCCTTCAAGGAGGCACCTATTTCACATGTGTGGAGGAGTTTTAAACTAAAAAATAATAAGATATTTTTATCTCTCCTTTCTCCTAGATCAAAGCAAATAAAAAAGGGAGCCAAACCGGTCCAAACCTTGTCCAGCCAGACTGAAGCTGGAAAATTCTAGAACTCAACTGGACTCAGTTAGTGGCCTCCCTCACGTATAAATAGACCCTCATTCTTTTGTATTATCATCTATGAACTAAACTATGCCGGTATTACTCTAAAATAAGTATATTTTCTATTATCCTCTAAAAATCCTCGACAAATTAGAGAGATTGGAGCTTCTCTCTCTCTTCAACCTTCTTTGGAGTCTTCATCAACATACTAAACCAATTGATTGGTTGGGGGCCTCTCCTTAGACTAAAGAATCAAGCAAAATAAGAGGTAAAGTGTGACTTTATGGTCTTTTTCTTAATCTCTAAATGTTTCTCATTTCTCAACCCCTCTCAAGCTTGAGAAGCATTCAATTGAATGGCTCTTTAATGTAATTGAAGCTCTGTAATGAATTTTAGTGATTAAACACATAAAGTTCCCATTTATACTTAAATTAAAATGTTTTTTAAGCATATCTCTCTCTCCCCCAAAGAATGGTCATTCCTATGACCTATTCTATATTCAAATGATGCTTCTCATGAAACAATTCTCAAATCTAAAAGTAAATTCTATGCTTGTCAAATTAGAAGCCAAAGAAGTGGCCTTTTAATGCTTTTATGTTATTTTAATTATGAAAAACTTAGGAATCAAGTCCATAATTGGATATTGATCCAAATGATAGTTATTCTATCATATTGTATTACTAAAACTTTATGCTTTCAAAATTATTAAAAATTGTCAATAATAGTAGAGTGGATTTTTGAAAAATTAACACATAAATCATTTTCATACATAATATGAAAAGAGGACTTCCTGCCATATTCTAGGATTAATCATCCTAGGTTAATTGAATAATTCTCATCATAACCATGGAAAATTGATTTTTATGTTTATACATAAATAGTTAATTAGGAAAAAGAGAAATTTCTAGTAATTCATTTTTATGATAAAAGAGAAATTCCCATGACAATAGAAATCCATGTATTCCAATGAGGAAAGAGATAAATTTGGAATACTAAAATACTGGATGTTTTATTTAAAAATTAAAGAAGAAGTTTAGCTAAATTTATTTTTATGCATAGATAAATTTAAATGATGAAAGAGGAATTCCCACCATAATTGGAATTCAACCATTTAAATAAGAAAAAATGGAATTTTCAGTGTAAGGGAATTAATGGAGATTTTTATTTGATTTTTAAGAGAAAATTTAGTTAAATTTATCTTTTTGCATAAATAAATTTAAATGATGAAAGAGGAATTCCCACCATAATTGGAATTCAACCATTTGAATGAGAAAAGTGGAATTTCTAGTGCAAAGGAATTAATGGAGATTTTTATTTAATTTTTAAGAGAAAATTTAGTTAAAAAATGATGAAAGAGGAATTCCCACCATATCTGGAATTCAATCATTTGAATGAGAAAAGTGGAATTTCTAGCTTAATGGATATTTTTATGTAATTTTTAAGAAGAATTTGAGATAGATTTAATTTATGGTAAAAGAGGAATTCCCATGATAATTGGATTGCACTCATTAAATGAGAAAAAGAGAGATTTTAAGTTTATTCAAAAAAAAATAGGTATTGGTATTTAGTTAAAAGAAGAATTTTTATGATAATTAAGAAAAGATGGATTTGAATTAAATCTTAGTGTCAAAAGATGAATTTCCACCATAATTCTATCTAATGAATTAAGGTCGAGAAATTATGTGGCATAAAAGAATATCTTTGGATATTTTAATTGGAGAAATCACTAAATTGATATTTACCCAAAATTAGACGTTTATCTAAAGAGAATCCTTGTTAAAACTAAACCGAATGAATTTGGTTAGACTACGAGAGGGACAGACAGTAACCCTACTTGTCCATCTCTCGATCTGAAACTTTGTGAGCCAATTCCAGTTCCTAAATATAAAGAATAGACTACCGGAACTAAACTAGTTTTTCCTTTGACTGAACTCACCAAGAATCTAGTTGGACAAACAGACAAAATGATGGGTAGATTACCCTCATGAGAGATCAAGGATCCTCATTATGAAACTGAGAATTATGGAAAAAGGGGTTTTATGGAACCAATCTCAAGATGTATGGATGTGAATGTGAATGTGGAGATGGATGTATGCATGTAGATGTATAGATGTGGATGTGAATGGAGATGTGGATGTATGCATGTAGATGTAGATGTATAGATGTGGATGAGAATGTGGAGGTGGGTGTATGCATGTAGACGTAGATGTATGGATGTGAATGTGAATGTGGATGTAGATGTATGCATGGAGATGTGGATGTATGCATGTAGATGTAGATGTATGGATGTGAATGTGAATGTGGATGTGGATGTATGCATGGAGTTGTGGATGTATGCATGTAGATATGAATGTATGCATATAGATGTGGATGTATGGATGAGAATGTGCATGTAGATGTGGATGTGAAAATGGATGCATGGATGTAGATGTGGATGTATGGATGTGAATGTGGATGTAGATGTGGATATATGTATGGATGTGAATATATGATATGTGATGTGAAGGAATCTAAAGTGAGGAGATGGAAAATGATGAGATTGGATGAGTACACATATAAATGGAATGTGGAATAAGTAATGTGGGTTGATGAGGGATAATGTGGAAAAATGAGAGTTAATATAGAAACTGTATTTGTAAACTGTTTGTAAATGCTGTTTGTAAATGATTGTCTTATGTCAAGAATGCTGGGAAAGCATTTTGACCGTCTTATGATTAAGGTCGTGGAGACCTAACTGATAAAGTTGCAACTGCTGACGGAGAGTCAATGGAGGACGTCTCGCGTAGCAAGGTCGACCGAGGTCTTGACCAGCCTCGGGTTGATTAAAATAGTGAGCTTCCGGTATGGTGGATGAGGGACCAAGGAAGCGGCCTATGAGTGAAGCGCTAGGTCACCTACGAAGGATCCTAGAGGGTGCTGACCATACGGTGCTCGGGCTCTGGGTCGCCTAGGATATCCACGCGTGCGTCGAGGAAGATATTAGAACAAGGCGTAAGAGTTGTTTTGTGAAACCGGACATGGATCTGGTTGATTGACCTTGCTGGTCTTCAATGGATGAGTCCATGGCTCTTTATATGGATCTGTTGGTTGATATTGCTGATCTTCAACGAGAGTCCATCTTGATTTTTATAAGTGATTATATTGCCGAGTATTATGGGCTAGGAACTATTGAAAAGGCCCCTGAGTGGACAGGTGGTGAGCGTTCTGGTTGCCAATAATGCCATAGATACTCTGATGAAGGAATGATGGGAAAATAAGAATCAACAGGATAATTTGGAAGATTATGATCAGTGATACTATGGTTTCATTAAAGGATTGTTTTAAAACTGGTTGAATCTATGAAAAGGCAATTTCATATTGGGTGTGTAAGTGGTGTAACTAGTTTTATTTTTGCATGAACATCCGGCTAGGGGGCCTTGGAACTCTTTTCCTTGGTACCCGGGACAAAACCTAACCAAATTCTTAATTGGATCCCATCACTACAGTGGTTGGGCGGTTGGCTAACCCATGGGATTGGATGGGGTTAGGCTGGACTGATGGATCCGTAAATCGAGACTCAATTTCTGTTATTACGATAGATGAAGCAAGTCCCGGATAGTAATTGTTCTATGGATAGGAATCAACGGCTGTGCCTCTTGATGGGAAAAAAAGCGTTGATCCCAATGATCCAAGTGCAAGTTTCTTCCTTGATCTGACCGAGTATCTTTATAGGTGCAGTCGGATCAGTTTGATCACTAATGGTCTTGACTACGTTAGAGTAAAAAGTTATCCTGGAGGAATCGCCGTGCTTTCCGGATAAGGGAAGTTTTTTTGGGTTCGGTTTTGGAAAAACCGACGGATTAGTCTTTTGTCCGGATATCCATGGACGAGGCCCCGAGTGTGGGATCCTGCCTCGCACAAGAAGTGCTACTTTCGCTGCTAGTACCCCGAATCCGTTGCGCGGTGGGAACAGGGATTTCACACTGAGCTGGCACTCCTGTGGGGTTACCCTGATTTTGGCGCGGGGGACCCTGATTGGGGACTGATATGAAGGAGTCTGTCTTTGAATTCTAGGACCCTAGCTTCCTTGGCCCACAGAAGGAGATGGCAATCCTTGAGCTGGTGCCCAAATCCCTGACATCCGAAGCATCTGTTCTCGCTTCGAAGCTCTTCCCTTTGCATTCTTGAGAAGGCCGGAGTTCTTGAGAATGTACTTCGAGGAAAAGGTCTTCCTTCATTCCTAGAAGCTTCCCGTCTCCACATTCTGGTTGGGACCTTGGTGTTTCTTTGGAGGTGGAATGTTGGAAGAACTTCCCGGTGTCTGAAATCTTTTGAAGGATGAGGGAGCTGGCTTTGGCGGGACTTTTACGATGAAAGCTTTGGCAAAGTCCTTCGCTATTCTGACAGCTTCTGCCATGGACACTGGCTTGGCATTTTGACCAGTGTGTCTAAGGGTTCGTTCATTCTCCGAATGAACCGGCCACCATGAGTTGCTCTTCATCTAGAGGTGGTGAATATTTGAGTAGAAGAGCAAATGCCTGGTGATATTCTTTGATGGTTTTTCTCCCCTGATTTAGTTCTAAAAATTCATTCATTTTGGTTTCCAAGAATCCAGGGGGACAAAATCTCTTCCTCAAATAGGTTTTAAGGTCATTCCAGGACGACTGAGTATTTCTGTTCAGATGGTTGGTGTCACAATGGTTCCTCCATGCCACCTTGGCTGTTTCCACTATTTTCAGCCTGGCAAGAGCCATTTTGCTCCTTTCATTGTAGCTGATGACATCAAAGTACTCTTCCATAGCTTCCACCCATTTCTCCACAGCCTCGCCCAGGTCACCCCTTCACCTTTGAAGGGTCCTGTTCTGCGAAGAGCCTTGCGAACGTCGGGGTCAAGCTCTTCATCTTTAGAGAGAGGGTATGGCTGATGGTCACGGTTTCCTCGTCTCATGATTCTGCCAAAATGATATATTATTAAATTTTTATTTTGATATCGTCCACGAGATCCTAAGACGACTTAAGAGGTTTGGAAATAATTTCTTAAACAAGATAAATGATCTTATTGGAGATCTATGACATATGTCCGGTAACAGATTTTTCTTTATCATTTCGTCCATAAACAATCACTTACAATAGGGAATTTTTCTCCTAGAAAACAATTATTTATTTATATAAAAGTTGCAATATGTACATAGAGCAGCTCGGCTCCAGAAGTCAAAATCTCATCCGGAGATGCATAAGACGACGGTACTGGGCTATAGACATGCCTTGATACAAATGTTCCCTTACTGCCAAGGGAGCTATTATCTTCTCCTTAGGAATAAAACGACTAAGGAGTTTGCAGATTTGGCAGGAAAGTCTGAAATTTCAAGGCCTGGAGTGATATAAAATGACACCATGTATCACTTTTCAGCTTCATCAGAATCATGGCCAATGAGAGATTCTGCCTCAGCACACGCAAGTCGCAAGAGGCATGGACATACTACCCTGCAAACCACTTGTGCTACCGTCTCTCCGCTGGGTCTGGAAAATATAGATCCTCAAAATGGCATGCGAGTCTGCTGACTCGGCTCTTTTGAGTTGCAGCAGAAGAGATGAGATGCTCGAAGGCGAACGCAGTCATGTCTTGTGTGACTGGGTGAGGTCGGGAATACCAGATAAGTGTGGAACTTCCATCTATAAAAACAATTTCTTTGATTAAAAATTCTTCATTAATGAAGCTTACGGAATGAAAAAACAATATGTAAATGCTTTTTCTGAGTTTTTATTATCAATTTCTGATAAGAATTCGTTTGTCCTTATTAGCTTTCAACAAAGCTCTGATACCAGCTGTGGATCCCCTGCCCCCTCCGGGGTACCAACGGCGGAAGCAACCTCGGCCTCCCGCGCGGGGTGAGGATCCACACTCGGGGCCTCGCCCGTAGATGTCCGGACAAGAGGCTAGCGTGGTGGTTCCTCCGAAACCGCCGGGCCGGGCCCGAAAAAACTCCCCTCACGCGGAAGGCACGGGCAATTCCACCATGGGAAAATCTTCTAACAGGGAAATTATTCTAACGAGTCAAAGTCTTAGCTAGTTAAACTAATTTGACTGAACCTGAAGTCACTCTTTTGAACTAAAAATAGATTTCTTTATGCATCTTTCTATGCATAAAATCAAAATTGATGAGAATAACACTTTTGGATTATAAATAAATTCTTTATGCATCTTTCCATGCATAAATCCAATTTAGTAGGAATTACACTTTTAGAATAAAAGAATTTCTCTTATGCATCTAATTTATGCATAAAATCCATTTATAATGAAAATCACACTTTTAATATAAAAAAATATCTTTTATGCATATGTTTATGCATACAGTTCATTTATGATGAAAATCACTCTTTTAATATAAAAGAATTTCTTTTATGCATCTAATTTTTGCATAAAATCATTTATGATGAAAATCACACTTTTAATATATATAAAAATATCTTTTATGCATACAAATCATTTATGATGAAAATCACTCTTTTGATATAAAAGAATTTCTTTTATGCATCTAATTTATGCATAAAATCATTTATGATGAAAATCAAACTTTTAATATATATATAAAATATCTTTTATGCATATGTTTATGCATACAAATCATTTATGATAAAAGTAACACTAAATAAAAAAATATTCTTTTATGCATACTTTTATGCATAGAAATCAATAATGATAAAAGTAACACTTTTATAAATAAAAAAATATTCTTTTATGCATAAAAATCAATATGATGAAAGTAACTCTTTTGTAATAAAAAAATATACTTTTATGCATAAAAATCCATAATGAAGAAAGTAACACTTTCATAATAAAAATTATCAATAAGTATCTTTCATAGAATTTAATTCTATTGAAAATCATTCATTTATAAAAATTAATCAATATGCATCTTTCTATGCATGAATGAAAATGACACTTTTAGAATACTCTAACAATGGGGATTACTCTTTTTGATTAATAAAAGATGAAGTTTATTTCAGAAATTTTTAGAAAATTTCGCCATAACCTCCTTTGTATGGCTGGCCATTTTTCAATTTTTAACTTACTAAAATTAATTAGAAGTTTACCAAGAGTATTTAAATCATTCTAATGTAAACAATCAAAGAGAAACATTATGAAAAGTTAATTTTATTCATTAATCATTCATCTAGGATAAGAATGATTGGATTTACTAAAGAAGAGAGGGGAATGCCTTTTTTCAATGAGGCATAACATCATTTGCAATTTAGAGAAGACAAAAATCAATAAAAAACCATTAAAAACCATAAAATGAATGGAAAAGAGAAGAATCTCCAACTTACTAATGAATTTGAGAGCTTTCCTTTGGCTTGACGGTTTGAGGGTTCTACTCTTGTTTGAAACAAGAGTGGCCACCAAACTTTTGGAAGAGGGAAGGTCAAAAACTAATGAATTATGAGTAAAATTCACTGTTTTTGGCACTTGGGAGAGGCAGGGTAACAGTGCAAAAACACTATTGAGTTTCAACAAAGAGGAAGGCTTCTATTTATAGGAAAAAGTGAGCTTTTAACCAAGCCAACGGATTCTAGAATTTTCCAGATCAGTTTGGTCAATTTTTGACCATTTTTGGGTCAGTTTTGCTCACTTTTTGGATCTAGTTGAAATAGGAGAGAGGAGAGATCAAAATATCTCATTATTTGGGAGTTTAAAACTCATTCAAGCATGTGAAATAGGTGCCTCCTTCATGAGGGAATTCCTCCATACAGAGGTGTCAAAAATGCATCATTTCACCTAAATATCTCTTTTTTAACTATTAACCTTATCCTTAGTCAACTCTTCATCTTATGTGAGTATTTACTCATTTTTGGGGGATTTTTCTTTTATTTCTTCCATTTATCTCCTCCACACATTTGGATGAATCTTATTGGTCCATAGGAACCTTAATTTAAAATTTGAAAAAATCTTCACCCCCAGGATAATGCCTCTTGAACAGATTATACTTAATTTCTAATGCACCTTCTAAAAATCTTTTTGGACTTTTGTTTCGGGGGAACTTATTTTAATAAGAAGAGATATTTTCCATCCAAAAATATTTAAAAACTGAATTACCACTCTCTAGAAGATTTTCTCTCTCTAGGTCAAAACTGGTAGAAACAAGATCTTTTATATTTCTGAAGAGGGATTTGATTACAAGGGAAGATACTGGACATCGTGAGAGGCTGGGGAGGAATCTTACATTCTACCCCACTTAAAAAACGCGAGATGTCCTCATCTCGCAGGTGGAGTATGATCTATTTCATCTTCTTCTTCTTCTTCAATCACTTCCAGCGTTACTGCCTTGGAAGTGGACGGCCGATTTGGGAACCACTCTCTTTGACTTCCCCTATTCTGAGGTGGAGGTCTTGCATTACTTTGGATTGAAACTGCAGGTTGGATAGAGGGTCTACCTCTGGGATTTCCCTGATTTTGGCGGATAGAACCCTGATTACTCTGGAAGGAAGGGGCTGGAGTCTGGAATCTTGATCCCTGATTTCCCTGCCCTGAAAACCTCGATCCAAAAGGAGTTGGGCAATCCATACTGCGATGTCCAAATCCTTGACAGCTATAGCATTTCACTCTCTTGTTCAAGGGTGGAACTTCTAAAGTTGAATTCCAGGTGATTGAGTTTCGGGAAAAGGACATTTCTTCCATTCTGGAACTTCCCATATCCTGGGTTTGACCCTGATATCTCTTAGGCGGAGGAAGGTTGGAATCATCTTCTGGGAATAAAAAACTTTTGAAAGGTGATGGTACTGGCTTTGGCGGGACTTCGACATCAAAGGCTTTGGCGAAATCCTTCGCCATCCGAATTGCTTCGGCCATGGAAATAGGTTTGGCATTCTTGACTAGAGTATCCAATGGCTCGTTCATTCCCCGAATGAACCTGGCCATCAGCTGCTCTTCATCCAATTGAGGGGAATATGTAAGGAGAAGGGCAAAAGCCTAATGGTACTCTTCAATTGTCCGACTTTCTTGCTTTAGTTCCAAGAACTCATTCATCTTAGTTTCAAGAAAGCCTGGGGGACAAAATCTCTTTCTGAGGTAAGCCTTGAGATCGGTCCAGGTTTGGGTGTTTCGGTTGAGACAGTTTGTCTCGCAGTGGTTTCTCCGTGCCACTCTAGCTGTCTCCACTATCTTCAGCCTTGCAAGGGCCATTTTGCTCTTCTCATTGTACCCGGTGACATCGAAGTATTCTTCCATTGATTCGATCCACTTCTCCACAGCCTCGCCCAAGTTTTCCCCTTCACCCTTGAAAGGTCCAGGCTACGAACTATGAAGAGTTTTACAAACATCCAGGTCAAGCTCTTCTTCATCGTGGGGTTAACATGTCTACCACGATGACCTCGGTCCATGTTCCTATCAATACGAAAATTCTTGTTAAGTCTCTCTATTTATGATTCAACCCGAATTTTGATTCAACTAATTCCGAGGTTCTCTAAATAGGTCGGCTCCCCACAGAATCAAGGGATAAAGATACTCATATAGAACGCATTATCAGTTAATAATTCATTCAGAATACCTCATTCATATCTTTAACATAGTAATGGTCCATCAGACTAATTTTTTTCCATCTGTACATCCTTTTCCACATCCACATTCCATATCTACATCTATACATCCACATCCATACATCCACATTCACATTCTTATCCATACATCCATATCCACATTCCACATTCATACATCCATATCCACATTCCACATTCATACATCCACATCCACATTCACATTCATGCATCTATTTTAACATCCTCATTCATACATCCACATCCACATACATACTTCCATACATCCACATCCATACATTCACATCCACATCCATACATCCACATCCACACATCCACATCTACATCCATACATCCATTTTCACATCCACATTCATACAT
Source organism: Cibotium barometz (assembly GCF_041138505.1). Classification (NCBI taxonomy): domain Eukaryota; kingdom Viridiplantae; phylum Streptophyta; class Polypodiopsida; order Cyatheales; family Cibotiaceae; genus Cibotium; species Cibotium barometz. The sequence goes on along the minus strand of NC_141057.1, from coordinate 35,989,206 downwards.
CTATTTTCACATTCTCATTCATAACGTCATTCCAGTTAAGAACATCATCACAGGGACTCGTCCCATTCATCCTCATTGTGGTTTCGCTCAGCTTATTACATTTCAACCAAATTTTAGGAATCATCATTTTTTTCAATCAGAATCCAAATCAACTCATCAGTTCTCAACTAGAATTTAAAAATCATATCAACCACATTCGATCATCATCTAGATAGTATTAATACTTATAATTTCAAGTCTTAGATTTACTCATATATACTGCCAATAAAGAGCTGCAGTTATACCCTCGATATATACGAGTAGTCATGGTTCTTGGAACTATAAGGTAAATACCATCATGTCTAGGCCTGAAGCAAGTCAGGGATTCCATACAATTGCGGTACGTCCATCTGAAGACCCAATTACCAATTTACGAATTTCAGTTTGAATATCAAATTGTATGAATTTTATCATACAATTACAACCTTTTAGTGCTTCTTGAGAAATTTTTGACATATTTGGCTTCTCAGTTGATCCTCATTAACCAAATTGCTTTGATACCAACTGTAAGATCCCCCGTCCCCACCGCGCAACGGATTTTGGGTGGTAGCAGTGGAAGTAGCACATCTTGCGTGGGGCAGGGTCCTACACTCGGGGCCTCGCCCACGAATCTCCGGACAGGTGACTAATTCCTCGGTTCTTCCAAAACCGAACTTAGAAAAACTTCCCTTTCCCGAAAAGCACAGGCGATTCCTCCAGGATAAAATTTTACTCTAACGTAGTCAGGGTCATTACTGACCAAACTGATCCAACTGAACCTAAAGTCACTTGGTCAGATCAAGGAAGAAACTTGCACTTGGATCATAGAGATCAACGCTTTTTTTTCCATCGAGAGGCACAGCCATTGATTCCTTTTTCCATAGAACAATTACTATCCGGGATTTACTTCATCTAGCGTACCACAATAGAAATTGAGTCTCATTTTACGGATCCATCAGTCCAGCCTAACCCCATCTAGTCCCATGGGTTAGCCAACCACCCAACCACTGTAGTGATAGGATCCAATTAGGAATTTGGTTAGGTTTTGTCCTGGTACCAGGGAAAAGAGTTCCCAGGTCCCCTAGCCGGATGTTCATCATGCAAACATAAAACTAGTCACACCACTTACACACCCAATATGAAATTGCCTTTTTTCCAGATTCAAATGTATTTAAATCAGTCATTTAATGAAATCATAGTGTTACTGATCATAAACTTCCAAGTATCCAGTTGAATCTTAATTTCCAATCATTTCTTTATTGGAGTATCTATGGCATCATTGGCAACCAGAACGCTCACCACTTGCTCACTCAGGGTCCTTTTCGATAGTTCCTAGCTCATAGTACCCGGCAAATATTCACTTATAAAAGTCAAGATGGAATCCTCGTTGAAGATCAGCAAGATCAATCAACAGATCCATATAAGAGAGCTATGGTCTTATCAGTTGAGGACCAGCAAAATCAATCAACCAGATCCATACTCGGTTTCAGAAAACAACTCTTACTCCTTGTTCCAATATCTTCAATGATGCATGTGTGGGTATCTTCGGCAACCCAGATCCCGAGCACCGTATGGTCAGCACCCTCTAGGATCCTTCGCAGGTCACCTAGCGCTTCACTCATAGGCCGCTTCCTTGGTCCCTCATCCACCGTACTGGAAGCTCACCATTTAAATCGAACCGAGGCTGGTCAAGACCTCGACTGACCTTGCTACGCGAGACGTCCTCCATTGACTCTCCGTCAGCACTTGTAACTTTATCAGTTAGGTCTCCATGACCTTAATCACAAGACGGTCAAAATGCTTCCTGAGCATTCTTAACATAAAACAATCATTTACAAACAGTTTATAAATACAGTTTCTATAATGAACTCTCATCTTTCCACATTATCCCTCATCAATCCTCATCAATCCACATTACTTATTCCACATTCCATTCATATGTGTACTCATTCTTATCCAATCACATCATTTTCCATCTCATCACATCAGATTCATTCACATCACATATCATTTATTCACATCCCAATTCACATGCCATCACATCTCATCCGTTGACTTATATCGACGTCACATTATTTCACATACACATTCGCATTCATTATTCCACATACACATCCACATTCGTACTTCCACATCCATACATCCACTTCTACATCCGCATTCATACATACATATCCATATCCACATCCATACACCCACTTCCACATGCATACATCCACATCCACATCCATACATCCATTTCCACATTCACATCCACATCCATACATCCATTTTCACATCCACATTCATACATCCACATCCACATCTACATCCACATTCACATTCATACATCCACATCCACATTCATATTCATACATCCACATTCACATCTACATCCATACATCCATTTCCACATCCACATTCATACATCCACATCCACATTCATACATCCACACTTCCATTTCCACATCCACACATCCACATTCACATTCATACATCCACATCCACATCCACACATTCACATTCATACATCTACATCCACATTCATATTCATACATCCACATTCACATCTACATCCCCACATTCATACATCCACATTCACATCTACATCCATACATCCATTTTCACATCCACATTCATACATCCACATCCACATTCATACATCCACACTTCCATTTCCTTATCCACATATCCACATTCACATTCATACATCCACATCCACATCCAAACATTCACATTCATACATCTACATCCACATCCATATTCATACATCCACATTCACATCTACATCCATACATCCATTTTCACATCCACATCCACACTTCCATTTCCACATCCACACATCCACATTCACATTCATACATCCACATCCACATCCACATCCATACATTCACATCTATATCTACATCTATACATCCATTTTCACATCCACATCCACATCTACATCCATACATCCATTTTCACATCCACATTCATACATCCACATCCACATCCACATCCATACATTCACATTCATATATCTACATCCATACATTCACATCCATAACTACATCCATTCTTCGTTCATTTTCATCTATCTGATTTATTTCACATTCTCATATCTATTTATAGAATACAAAAGAATTCTTATTTTTGATATAAGATTTCTTTACGCATCTATTTATGCATAAATTCCATTTTAAGGAGAATAACACTTTCGAAATAAAAATCAATCTTTTATGCATCTTCCTATGCATAAATTCATTTTAAATGAGAATGACACTTTTGAATTTAAAATTCAATCTTTTATGCTTCTTCTTATGCCTAAAATCAAAATTGATGAAAATAACTCTTTTGAACTAAAAATAGATTTCTTTATGCATCTTTCTATGCATAAAATCAAAATTGATGAGAATAACACTTTTGGATTAAAAATAAATTCTTTATGCATCTTTCCATGCATAAATCCAATTTAGTAGGAATTACACCTTTAGAATAAAAGAATTTCTCTTATGCATCTAATTTATGCATAAAATCTATTTATGATGAAAATCACACTTTTAATATAAAAATATCTTTTATGCATATGTTTATGCATACAATTTATGATGAAAATAACTCTTTTAATATAAAAGAATTTCTTTTATGCATCTAATTTATGCATAAAATTTTTTATGATGAAAATCACACTTTTAATATATATAAAAATATCTTTTATGCATACAAATCATTTATGATGAAAATCACTCTTTTGATATAAAAGAATTTCTTTTATGCATCTAATTTATGCATAAAATCATTTATGATGAAAATCACACTTTTAATATATATATAAAATATCTTTTATGCATATGTTTATGCATACAAATCATTTATGATAAAAGTAACACTTTTATAATAAAAAAAATATTCTCTTATGCATACTTTTATGCATAGAAATCAATAATGATAAAAGTAACACTTTTATAAATAAAAAAGTATTCTTTTATGCATACTTTTATGCATAGAAATCAATAATGATAAAAGTAACACTTTTATAAATAAAAAAATATTCTCTTATGCATACGTTTATGCATAAGAGAAAATATGATAAAAGTAACTCTTTTGTAATTAAAAAAATATACTTTTATGCATAAAAATCCATAATGAGAAAGTAATACTTTCATAATAAAAATTATCAATAAGTATCTTTCATAGAATTTAATTCTATTGAAAATCATTCATTTATAAAAATTTATCAATATGCATCTTTCTATGCATGAATGAAAATGACACTTTTAGAATACCTTAACAATGGGGATTACTCTTTTTGATTAATAAAAGATGAAGTTTATTTCACAAATTTTTAGAAAATTTTACCATAACCTCCTTTGTATGGCTGGCCATTTTTCAATTTTTAACTTACTAAAATTAATTAGAAGTTTACCAAGAGTATTTAAATCATTCTAAAGTAAACAATCAAAGAGAAACATTATGAAAACTTGATTTTATTCATTAATCATTCATCTAGGATAAGAATGGTTGGATTTACTAAAGAAGAGAGGGGAATGCCTTTCTCAATGAGGCATAACATCATTTGCAATTTAGAGAAGACAAAAATCATAAAAAACCATAAAATGAATGGAAAAGAGAAGAATCTCCAACTTACTAATGAATTTGAGAGCTTTCCTTTGGCTTGACGGTTTGAGGGTTCTACTCTTGTTTGAAACAAGAGTGGCCACCAAACTTTTGGAAGGGGAAGGTCAAAAACTAATGAATTATGAGTAAAATTCACTGTTTTTGGCACTTGGGAGAGGCAGGGTAACAGTGCAAAAACACTATTGAGTTTCAACAAAGGGGAAGGCTTCTATTTATAGGAAAAAGTGAGCTTTTAACCAAGCCAACTGATTCTCGAATTTTCCAAATCAGTTTGGTCAATTTTTGACCATTTTGGGTCAGTTTTGCTCACTTTTTGGATCTAGTTGAAACAGGAGAGAGGAGAGATAAAAATATCTCATTATTTGGGAGTTTAAAACTCATTCAAGCATGTGAAATAGGCGCCTCCTTCATGAGGAAAATTCCCCCATACAGAGGTGTCAAAAATGCATCATTTCACCTAAATATCTCTCTTTTTTAACTATTAACCTTGTCCTTAGTCAACTCTTCATCTTATGTGAGTATTTACTCATTTTTGGGGGATCTTTCTTTTATTTCTTCCATTTATCTCCTCCACACATTTGGATAAATCTTATTGGTCCAAAAGAACCTTAATTTAAAATTTTAAAAAAATCTTCACTCCCAGGATAATACCTCTTGAACAGATTATACTTAATTTCTAATGCACCTTCTAAAAATCTTTTTGGACTTCTGTTTTGGGGGAACCTATTTTAATAAGAAGATATATTTTTCCATCCAAAAATATTTAAAAACTTAATTACCACTCTCTAGAAGAGATATTTTTCCATCCAAAAATATTTAAAAACTGAATTACCACTCTCTAGAAGATTTTCTCTCTCTAGGTCAAAACTGGTAGAAACAAGATCTTTTATATTTCTGAAGAGGGATTTGATTACAAGGGAAGATACTGGACATCCTGAGAGGTTGGGGAGGAATCTTACATTCTACCCCACTTAGAAAACGCGAGATGTCCTCATCTCGCAGGTGGAGTATGATCTATTTCATCTTCTTCTTCTTCTTCAATCACTTCCAGCGTTACTGCCTTGGAAGTGGACGGCCGATTTGGGAACCACTCTCTTTGACTTCCCCTATTCTTAGGTGGAGGTCTTGCATTACTTTCGATTGAAACTGCAGGTTGGATAGAGGGTCTACCTCTGGGATTCTCCTAATTTTGGCAGATAGAACCCTGATTACTCTGGAAGGAAGGGACTGGAGTCTGGAATCTTGATCCCTGATTTCCCTGCCTTGAAAACCTCGATCCAAAAGGAGTTGGGCAATCCATACTACGATGTCCAAATCCTTGATAGCTATAGTATTTCACTCTCTTGTTCAAGGGTGGAACTTCTAAAGTTGAATTCCAGGTGATTGAGTTTCGGGAAAAGGACATTTCTTTCATTTTGGAACTTCCCATATCCTGGGTTTGACCCTGATATCTCTTAGGCGGAGGAAGGTTGGAATCATCTTCTGGGAATAAAAACCTTTTGAAAGGTGATGGTGCTAGCTTTGGCGGGACTTTGACATCAAAGGCTTTGGCGAAATCCTTCGCCATCCGAACTGCTTCGGCCATGGAAATAGGTTTGGCATTCTTGACTAGAGTATCCAATGGCTCGTTCATTCCCCGAATGAACCTGGCCACCATCAGCTGCTCTTCATCCAATTGAGGGGAATATTTAAGGAGAAGGGCAAAAGCCTGATGGTACTCTTCAATTATCCGGCTTTCTTGCTTTAGTTCCAAGAACTCATTCATCTTAGTTTCAAGAAAGCCTGGGGGACAAAATCTCTTTCTGAGGTAAGCCTTGAGATTGGTCCAGGCTTGGGTATTTTGGTTGAGATGGTCTGTCTTGCAGTGGTTTCTCCATGCCACTCTAGCTGTCTCCACTATCTTCAGCCTTGTAAGAGCCATTTTACTCTTCTCATTGTACCCGTGACATCGAAGTATTCTTCCATTGATTCGATCCACTTCTCCACAGCCTCGCCCAAGTTTTCCCCTTCACCCTTGAAAGGTCTAGGCTGCGAACTATGAAGAGTTTTACAAACATCCAGGTCGAGCTCTTCTTCATCGAGTTGGGGGTTAACATTTCTACCACGACGACCTCGGTCCATGTTCCTATCAATACGAAAATTCTTGTTAAGTCTCTTTATTTATGATTCAACTCGAATTTTGATTCAAATAATTCCGGGGTTCTCTAAATAGGTCGGCTCCCCACAAAATCAAGGGATAAATATACTCATATAGAACGCATTATCAGTTAATAATTCATTCAGAATACCTCATTCATATCTTTAACACAGTAATGGTCCATCAGACTAATTTTTTTCCATCTGAACAGTCCTTTATGGGGATTTCAATTTTTCAGATTTTTAATTTATCATCCCTTAACTTGATCCATTGGACAAAAGTTAACAGTAGCAATCTGCCAGCACAATCCACTAATCTCATAGTGATTGGCTGAAGTCATTAACGTCATTCCAGTTAAGAACATTATCACAGGGACTCGTCCCATTCATCCTCATTGTGGTTTTGCTCAGCTTATTACATTTCAACCAAATTTTAGGAATCATCATTTTTTTCAATCAGATTCCAAATCAACTCATCAGTTCTCAACCAGAATTTAAAAATCATATCAACCACATTCAAAATCATCATCTAGATAGTATTAATACTTATAATTTCAAGTCTTAGATTTACTCGTATATACTGCCAGTAAAGAGCTGCAGTTATACTCTCGGTATATACGAGTAGTCATGGTTCTTGGAACTATAAGGTAAATACCATCATGTCTAGGCCTGAAGCAAGTCAGGGATTCCATACAATTGCGGTACTTCCATCTGAAGACCCAATTACCAATTTACGAATTTCAGTTTAAATATCAAATTATATGAATTTTATCACACAATTACAACCTTTTAGTGCTTCTTGATAAATTCTGAGTCCATTGTATTACAAAATGTGTCCTCTGGACTCTCTGTTGAAGACCAGCTGGCCAACCAACGAGATCCAGTATCAAAATTTGGTTCTCAAAAATCATTCCTTTTAGTCCATCCGAATCTTTTTGGACGTACGCATGGGTGTCCTAGCAACCGCGAGCCCGTGCATCGCCTGGTCAGAACCCTCTAGGATCCTCCTTAGGTATCCTAGCACTTCACTTAGGGACCGCTTTGTCTCTCCTCGCCCATCATATCGGAAGCGCACCATTTTAACCGTACCGAGGCTAATCAAGACCTCGGCAAGCTTTATCGCGAGCGACGTCCCTTGATAACTCCCCGCTAGTTGTTCCAACGAACCTCCTCTTAGTAAAACATATGCCAAATGCTTCCTCCACCATTTTCCAGAAAACATTTCTTTATTTATATAAAAGTTGCAATATGTACATAGAGCAGCTCGGCTCCAGAAGTCAAAATCTCCTCGGGAGATGCAAAATACGACGCTACTGGGCTATAGACATGCCCTGATACAAATGTTCCCTTACTGTCCTAGTATCTTCTCCTTAGGAATAAAGCGACTAAGGAGTCTCTAGATTAGGCCAGAAAGTCTGAAATTTCAAGGCCTGGAGTGATATAAAATGACACCATGTATCACTTTCAGCTTCATCAGAATCATGCCAATGAGAGATTCTACCTCGGCATCGCACGCTGGTCTTAGCTAGTTAAACTAATTTGACTGAACCTGAAGTCACTCTTTTGAACTGAAAATAGATTTCCTTATGCATCTTTCTATGCATAAAATCAAAATTGATGAGAATAACACTTTTGGATTATAAATAAATTCTTTATGCATCTTTTCATGCATAAATCCAATTTAGTAGGAATTACACTTTTAGAATAAAAGAATTTCTATTATGCATCTAATTTATGCATAAAATCCATTTATGATGAAAATCACACTTTTAATATAAAAAATATCTTTTATGCATATGTTTATGCATACAGTTCATTTATGATGAAAATCACTCTTTTAATATAAAAGAATTTCTTTATTGCAATCACTCTATTGATATAAAAGAATTTCTTTTATGCATCTAATTTATGCATAAAATCATTTATGATGAAAATCAAACTTTTAATATATATAAAAAATATCTTTTATGCATATGTTTATGCATACAAATCATTTATGATAAAAGTAATACTAAATAAAAAAATATTCTTTTATGCATACTTTTATGCATAGAAATCAATAATGATAAAAGTAACACTTTTATAAATAAAAAAATATTCTTTTATGCATAAAAATCAATATGATGAAAGTAACTCTTTTGTAAAAAAAAATATACTTTTATGCATAAAAATCCATAATGAAGAAAGTAACACTTTCATAATAAAAATTATCAATAAGTATCTTTCATAGAATTTAATTCTATTGAAAATCATTCATTTATAAAAATTAATCAATATGCATCTTTCTATGCATGAATGAAAATGACACTCTTAGAATTCTCTAACAATGGGGATTACTCTTTTTGATTAATAAAAGATGAAGTTTATTTCATAAATTTTTAGAAAATTTTGCCATAACCTCCTTTGTATGGCTGGCCATTTTTCAATTTTTAACGTACTAAAATTAATTAGAAGTTTACCAAGAGTATTTAAATCATTCTAAAGTAAACAATCAAAGAGAAACATTATGAAAACTTGATTTTATTCATTAATCATTCACCTAGAATAAGAATGGTTGGATTTACTAAAGAAGAGAGGGGAATGCCTTTTTTCAATGAGGCATAACATCATTTGCAATTTAGAGAAGACAAAAATCATAAAAAAACCATTAAAAAACCATAAAATGAATGGAAAAGAGAAGAATCTCCAACTTACTAATGAATTTGAGAGCTTTCCTTTGGCTTGACGGTTTGAGGGTTCTACTCTTGTTTGAAACAAGAGTGGCCACCAAACTTTTGGAAGAGGGAAGGTCAAAAACTAATGAATTATGAGTAAAATTCACTGTTTTTGGCACTTGGGAGAGGCAGGGTAACAGTGCAAAAACACTATTGAGTTTCAATAAAGGGGAAGGCTTCTATTTATAGGAAAAAGTAAGCTTTTAACCAAGCCAACTGATTCTAGAATTTTCCAGATCAGTTTGGTCAATTTTTGACCATTTTTGGGTCAGTTTTGCTCACTTTTTGGATCTAGTTGAAACAGGAGAGAGGAGAGATAAAATTATCTCATTATTTGGGAGTTTAAAACTCTTTCAAGCATGTGAAATAGGCGCCTCCTTCATGAGGGGAATTCCCCCATGCAGAGGTGTCAAAAATGCATCATTTTACCTAAATATCTCTCTTTTTTAACTATTAACCTTATCATTAGTCAACTCTTCATCTTATGTGAGTATTTACTCATTTTTGGGAGATTTTTCTTTTATTTCTTCCATTTATCTCCTCCACACATTTGGATGAATCTTATTGTCTATAGGAACCTTAATTTAAAATTTTGAAAAAATCTTCACCCCCAGGATAATGCCTCTTGAACAGATTATACTTAATTTCTAATGCACCTTCTAAAAATCTTTTTGGACTTCTGTTTCGGGGGAACTTATTTTAATAAGAAGAGATATTTTTCCATCCAAAAATATTTAAAAACTGAATTACCACTCTCTAGAAGATTTTCTCTCTCTAGGTCAAAACTGGTAGAAACAAGGTCTTTTATATTTCTGAAGAGGGATTTGATTACAGGGGAAGATACTGGACATCCTGAGAGGCTGGGGAGGAATCTTACATTCTACCCCACTTAAAAACCGCGAGATGTCCTCATCTCGCAGGTGGAGTATGATCTATTTCATCTTCTTCTTCTTCTTCAATCACTTCCAGCGTTACTGCCTTGGAAGTGGACGGCCGATTTGGGAACCACTCTCTTTGACTTCCCCTATTCTGAGGTGGAGGTCTTGCATTACTTTGGATTGAAATTGCAGGTTGGATAGAGGGTCTACCTCTGGGATTTCCCTGATTTTGGCGGATAGAACCCTGACTACTCTGGAAGGAAGGGGCTGGAGTCTGGAATCTTGATCCCTGATTTCCCTGCCCTGAAAACCTCGATCCAAAAGGAGTTGGGCAATCCATACTGCGATGTCCAAATCCTTGATGGCTAAAGCATTTCACTCTCTTATTCAAGGGTGGAACTTTTAAAGTTGAATTCCAGGTGATTGAGTTTCGGGAAAAGGACATTTCTTCCATTCTGGAACTTCCCATATCCTGGGTTTGACCCTGATATCTCTTAGGCGGAGGAAGGTTGGAATCATCTTCTGGGAATAAAAACCTTTTGAAAGGTGATGGTGCTGGCTTTGGCAGGACTTTGACATCAAAGGCTTTGGCGAAATCCTTCACCATCCGAACTGCTTCGGCCATGGAAATAGGTTTGGCATTCTTGACTAGAGTATCCAATGGCTCGTTCATTCCCCGAATGAACCTGGCCATCAGCTGCTCTTCATCCAATTGAGGGGAATATGTAAGGAGAAGGGCAAAAGCCTGATGGTACTCTTCAATTGCTTGACTTTCTTGCTTTAGTTCCAAGAACTCATTCATCTTAGTTTCAAGAAAGCCTGGGGGACAAAATCTCTTTCTGACGTAAGCCTTGAGATCGGTCCAAGTTTGGGTATTTCGGTTGAGACGGTTTGTCTCGCAGTGGTTTCTCCATGCCACTCTAGTTGTCTCCACTATCTTCAGCCTTGCAAGAGCCATTTTGCTCTTCTCATTGTACCTAGTGACATCGAAGTACTCTTCCATTGATTCGATCCACTTCTCCACAGCCTCGCCCAAGTTTTCCCCTTCACCCTTGAAAGGTCCAGGCTGCGAACTATGAAGAGTTTTACAAACATCCAGGTCGAGCTCTTCTTCATCGAGTTGGGAGTTAACATGTCTACCACGACGACCTCGGTCCATGTTCCTATCAATACGAAAATTCTTGTTAAGTCTCTTTATTTATGATTCAACCCGAATTGTGATTCAACTAATTCCGGGGTTCTCTAAATAGGTCGGCTCCCCACAGAATCAAGGGATAAAGATACTCATATAGAACGCATTATCAGTTAATAATTCATTCAGAATACCTCATTCATATCTTTAACACAGTAATGGTCCATCAGACTAATTTTTTTCCATCTGAACAGTCCTTCATGGGGATTTCAATTTTTCAGATTTTTAATTTATCATCCTTTTAACTTGATGCATTGGACAAAAGTTAACAGTAGCAATCTGCCAACACAATCCACTAATCTCATAGTGATTGGCTGAAGTCATTAACGTCATTCCAATTAAGAACATCATCACAGGGACTCGTCCCATTCATCCTCGTTGTGGTTTCACTCAGCTTATTACATTTCAACCAAATTTTAGGAATCATCATTTTTTTCAATCAGAATCCAAATCAACTCATCAGTTCTCAACTACAATTTAAAAATCATATCAACCACATTCGAAATCATCATCTAGATAGTATTAATACTTATAATTTCAAGTCTTAGATTTACTCGTATATAGTGCCAGTAAAGAGCTACAGTTATACCCTCGGTATATATGAGTAGTCATGGTTATTGGAACTATAAGGTAAATACCATCATGTCTAGGCTTGAAGCAAGTCAGGGATTCCATACAATTGCGGTACTTCCATCTGAAGACCCAATTACCAATTTATGAATTTCAGTTTGAATATCAAATTGTATGAATTTTATCATACAATTACAACCTTTTAGTGCTTCTTGATAATTTTTTGACATATTTGGCTTCTCGGTTGATCCTCATTAACCAAATTGCTTTGATACCAACTGTAAGATCCCCCGTCCCCACCGCGCAATGGATTTTGGGTGCTAGCAGCGGAAGTAGCACATCTTGCGTGGGGCAGGGTCCTACACTCGGGGCCTCGCCCACGGATCTTCGGACAGGTGATGAATTCCTCGGTTCTTCCAAAACCGAACTTAGAAAAACTTCCCTTTCCCGAAAAGCACAGGCGATTCCTCCAGGATAAAATTTTACTCTAACGTAGTCAGGGTCATTATTGACCAAACTGATCCAACCGAACCTAAAGTCACTTGGTCAGATCAAGGAAGAAACTTGCACTTGGATCATAGAGATCAACGCTTTTTTTTTCCATCGAGAGGCACAGCCATTGATTCCTTTTTCCATAGAACAATTACTATCCGGGATTTACTTCATCTAGCGTACCACAATAGAAATTGAGTCTCATTTTACGGATCCATCAGTCCAGCCTAACCCCATCTAGTCCCATGGGTTAGCCAACCACCCAACCACTGTAGTGATAGGATCCAATTAGGAATTTGGTTAGGTTTTGTCCCGGGTACCAGGGAAAAGAGTTCCTAGGTCCCCTAGCCAGATGTTCATCATGCAAACATAAAACTAGTCACACCACTTACACACCCAATATGAAATCGCCTTTTTCCCAGATTCAAATGTATTTAAATCAGTCATTTAATGAAATCATAGTGTTACTGATCATAAACTTCCAAGCATCCAGTTGAATCTTAATTTCCAATCATTTCTTTATTGGAGTATCTATGGCATCATTGGCAACCAGAACGCTCACCACCTGCTCACTGAGGGTCCTTTTTGATAGTTCCTAGCTCATAGTACCCGACAAATATTCACTTATAAAAGTCAAGATGGAATCCTCGTTGAAGATCAGCAAGATCAATCAACAGATCCATATAAGAGAGCTATGGTCTTATCAGTTGAGGACCAGCAAGATCAATCAACCAGATCTATACTCTGTTTTAGAAAACAACTCTTACTCCTTGTTCCAATATCTTCCACGACGCATGTGTGGGTATCTTCGGCAACCCAGAGCCTGAGCACCGTATGGTCAGCACCCTCTAGGATCCTTCGCAGGTCACCTAGCGCTTCACTCATAGGCTGCTTCCTTGGTCCCTCATCCACCGTACCGGAAGCTCACCATTTAAATCGAACCGAGGCTGGTCAAGACCTCGGCTGACCTTGCTACACGAGACATCCTCCATTGACTCTCCGTCAGCACTTGTAACTTTATCCATGACCTTAATCACAAGACGGTCAAAATGCTTCCCGAGCATTCTTGACATAAAACAATCATTTACAAACAGTTTACAAATACAGTTTCTATAATGAACTCTCATCTTTCCACATTATCTCTCATCAATCCTCATCAATCCACATTACTTATTCCACATTCCATTCATATGTGTACTCATTCTTATCCAATCACATCATTTTCCATCTCATCACATCAGATTCATTCACATCACATATCATTTATTCACATCCCAATTCACATGCCATCACATCACATCACATATCATTTATTCATCATCCCAATTCACATCACATATCATTTATTCACATCACATATCATTTATTTATTCATTCACATCACATATCATTTATTCACATCCCAATTCACATGCCATCACATCTCATCCGTTGACTCATATCGACGTCACATTATTTCACATACACATTCGCATTCATTATTCCACATACACATCCACATTCGTACATCCACTTCTACATCCGCATTCATACATACATATCCATATCCACATCCATACACCCACTTCCACATGCATAAATCCACATCCACATCCACATCCATACATCCATTTCCACATTCACATCCACATCCATACATCCATTTTCACATCCACATTCATACATCCACATCCACATTCACATTCATACATCCACATCCACATCCACATTCATATTCATACATCCACATTCACATCTACAACCATACATCCATTTCCACATCCACATTCATACATCCACATCCACATTTATACATCCACATTTATACATCCACACTTCGATTTCCACATCCACACATCCACATCCACATCCACATCCACATCCACATCCACATCCACATCCACACATTCACATTCATACATCTACATCCACATTCATACTCATACATCCACATTCACATCTACATCCATACATCCATTTTCACATCCACATTCATACATCCACATCCACATTCATACATCCACACTTCCATTTCCTTATCCACACATCCACATTCACATTCATACATCCACATCCACATCCACACATTCACATTCATACATCTACATCCACATTCATATTCATATATCCACATTCACATCTACATCCATACATCCATTTTCACATCCACATCCACACTTCCATTTTCAAATCCACACATCCACATTCACATTCATACATCCACATCCACATCCATACATTCACATCTATATCTACATCTATACATCCATTTTCACATCCACATTCATACATCCACATCCACATCTACATCCATACATCCATTTTCACATCCACATCCACATCCATACATTCACATTCATACATCTACATCCATACATTCACATCCATAACTACATCCATTCTTCATTCATTTTCATCTATCTGATTTATTTCACATTCTCATATCTATTTGTAGAATACAAGAGAATTCTTATTTTTGATATAAGATTTCTTTACGCATCTATTTATGCATAAATTCCATTTTAAGGAGAATAACACTTTCGAAATAAAAATCAATCTTTTATGCATCTTCCTATGCATAAATTCATTTTAAATGAGAATGACACTTTCGAATTTAAAATTCAATCTTTTATGCTTCTTCTTATGCCTAAAATCAAAATTGATGAAAATAGCTCTTTTGAACTAAAAATAGATTTCTTTATGCATCTTTCTATGCATAAAATCAAAATTGATGAGAATAACACTTTTGGATTAAAAATAAATTCTTTATGCATCTTTCCATTCATAAATCCAAATTAGTAAGAATTACACTTTTAGAATAAAAGAATTTCTCTTATGCATCTAATTTATGCATAAAATCCATTTATGATGAAAATCACACTTTTAATATAAAAAATATCTTTTATGCATATGTTTATGCATACAATTCATTTATGATGAAAATAACTCTTTTAATATAAAAGAATTTCTTTTATGCATCTAATTTATGCATAAAATCATTTATGATGAAAATCACACTTTTAATATATATAAAAATATCTTTTATGCATATATTTATGCATACAAATCATTTATGATGAAAATCACTCTTTTGATATAAAGGAATTTATTTTATGCATCTAATTTATGCATAAAATTATTTATGATGAAAATCACACTTTTAATATATATAAAAATATCTTTTATGCATATGTTTATGCATACAAATCATTTATGATAAAAGTAACACTTTTATAAATAAAAAAAATATTCTTTTATGCATAATTTTATGCATAGAAATCAATAATGATAAAAGTAACACTTTTATAAATAAAAAAATATTCTTTTATGCATACTTTTATGCATAGAAATCAATAATGATAAAAGTAACACTTTTATAAATAAAAAAATATTCTTTTATGCATACTTTATGCATAAAATCAATATGATGAAAGTAACTCTTTTGTAATAAAAAAATATACTTTTATGCATAAAAATCCATAATGAGAAAGTAACACTTTCATAATAAAAATTTTCAATAAGTATCTTTCATAGAATTTAATTCTATTGAAAATCATTCATTTATAAAAATTATCAATATGTATCTTTCTATGCATGAATGAAAATGACACTTTTAGAATACTCTAACAATGGGGATTACTCTTTTTGATTAATAAAAGATGAAGTTTATTTCACAAATTTTTAGAAAATTTTGCCATAACCTCCTTTGTATGGCTGGCCATTTTTTAATTTTTAACTTACTAAAATTAATTAGAAGTTTACCAAGAGTATTTAAATCATTCTAATGTAAACAATCAAAGAGAAACATTATGAAAAGTTGATTTTATTCATTAATCATTCATCTAGGATAAGAATGGTTGGATTTACTAAAGAAGAGAGGGGAATGCCTTTTTTCAATGAGGCATAACATCATTTGCAATTTAGAGAAGACAAAAATCATAAAAAACCATAAAATGAATGGAAAAGAGAAGAATCTCCAACTTACTAATGAATTTGAGAGCTTTTCTTTGGCTTGACGGTTTGAGGGTTCTACTCTTGTTTAAAACAAAAGTGGCCACCAAACTTTTGGAAGAGGGAAGGTCAAAAACTAATGAATTATGAGTAAAATTCATTGTTTTTGGCACTTGGGAGAGGCAGGGTAACAGTGCAAAAACACTATTGAGTTTCAACAGAGGGAAGGCTTCTATTTATAAGAAAAAGTGAGCTTTTAACCAAGCCAACTGATTCTAGATTTTTCCAGATCAGTTTTGTCAATTTTTGACCATTTTTGGGTCAGTTTTGCTCACTTTTTGGATCTAGTTGAAACAAGAGAGAGGAGAGATAAAAATATCTCATTATTTGGGAGTTTAAAACTCATTCAAGCATGTGAAATAGGCGCCTCGAGGCTTCATGAGGGAAATTCCTCCGTGCAGAGGTGTCAAAAATGCATCATTTCACCTAAATATCTCTCTTTTTTAACTATTAACCTTGTCCTTAGTCAACTCTTCATCTTATGTGAGTATTTGCTCATTTTTGGGAGATTTTTATTTTATTTCTTCCATTTATCTCCTCCACACATTTGGATGAATCTTATTGGTCCAAAGGAACCTTAATTTAAAATTTTGAAAAAATCTTCACCCCCAGGATAATACCTCTTGAACAGATTATATTTAATTTCTAATGCACCTTCTAAAAATCTTTTTGGACTTCTATTTTGGGGGAACTTATTTTAATAAGAAGAGATATTTTTCCATCCAAAAATATTTAAAAACTGAATTACCACTCTCTAGAAGATTTTCTCTCTCTAGGTCAAAACTGGTAAACAAGATCTTTTATATTTCTGAAGAGGGATTTGATTACAGGGGAAGATACTGGACATCCTGAAAGACTGGGGAGGAATCTTACATTCTACCCCACTTAAAAAACGCGAGATGTCCTCATCTCGCAGGTGGAGTATGATCTATTTCATCATCTTCTTCTTCTTCAATCACTTCCAGCGTTACTGCCTTGGAAGTGGACGGCCGATTTGGGAACAACTCTCTTTGACTTCCCCTATTCTTAGGTGGAGGTCTTGCATTACTTTGGATTGAAACTGCAGGTTGGATAGAGGGTCTACCTCTGGGATTTTTCTGATTTTGGCGGATAGAACCCTGATTACTCTGGAAGGAAGGAACTGGAGTCTGGAATCTTGATCCCTGATTTCCCTGCCTTGAAAACCTCGATCCAAAAGGAGTTGGGCAATCGATACTGCGATGTCCAAATCCTTGACAGCTATAGCATTTCACTTTCTTGTTCAAGGGTGGAACTTCTAAAGTTGAATTCCAGGTGATTGAGTTTCGGGAAAAGGACATTTCTTCCATTCTGGAACTTCCCATATCCTGGGTTTGACCCTGATATCTCTTAGGCGGAGGAAGGTTGGAATCATCTTCTGGGAATAAAAACCTTTTGAAAGGTGATGGTGCTGGCTTTGGCGGGACTTTGACAAGGCTTTGGCGAAATCCTTCGCCATCCGAACTGCTTCGGCCATGGAAATAGGTTTGGCATTCTTGACTAGAGTATCCAATGGCTCGTTCATTCCCCGAGAATGAACCTGGCCATCAACTCCTCTTCATCCAATTGAAGGGAATATTTAAGGAGAAGGCAAAAGCCTGATGGTACTCTTCAATTGTCCGGCTTTCTTGCTTTAGTTCTAAGAACTCATTCATCTTAGTTTCAAGAAAGCCTAGGGGACAAAATCTCTTTCTGTGGTAAGCCTTGAGATTGGTCCAGGTTTGGGTATTTCGGTTGAGACGGTTTGTCTCGCAGTGGTTTCTCCATGCCACTCTAGTTGTCTCCACTATCTTCAGCCTTGCAAGAGCCATTTTGCTCTTCTCATTGTACCCGGTGACATCGAAGTATTCTTCCTTTGATTCGATCCACTTCTCCACAGCCTCGCCCAAGTTTTCCCCTTCAACCTTGAAAGGTCTAGGCTACGAACTATGAAGAGTTTTACGAACATCCAGGTCGAGCTCTTCTTCATCGAGTTGGGGGTTAACATTTCTACCACAACGACCTCGGTCCATGTTCCTATCAATACGAAAATTCTTGTTAAAAAGTCTCTTTATTTATGATTCAACCCGAATTTTGATTCAACTAATTTCGGGGTTCTCTAAATAGGTCGGCTCCCCACAGAATCAAGGGATAAAGATACTTATATAGAATGCATTATCAATTAATAATTCATTCAGAATACCTCATTCATATCTTTAACACAATAATGGTCCATCAGACTAATTTTTTCCATCTGAACAGTCCTTCATGGGGATTTTAATTTTTCAGATTTTTAATTTATCAGCCCTTAACTTGATCCATTGGACAAAAGTTAACAGTAGCAATCTGCCAGCACAATCCACTAATCTCATAGTGATTGGCTGAAGTCATTAACGTCATTCCAGTTAAGAACATCATCACAGGGACTCGTCCCATTCATCCTCATTGTGGTTTCGCTCAGCTTATTACATTTCAACCAAATTTTAGGAATCATCATTTTTTTCAATCAGAATCCAAATCAACTCATCAGTTCTCAACCAGAATTTAAAAATCATATCAACCACATTCGAATTCATCATCTAGATAGTATTAATACTTATAATTTCAAGTCTTAGATTTACTCGTATATACTGCCAGTAAAGAGCTGCAGTTATACCCTCGATATATACGAGTAGTCATGGTTCTTGGAACTATAAGGTAAATACCATCATGTCTAGGCCTGAAGCAAGTCAGGGATTCCATACAATTGCCGTACTTCCATCTGAAGACCCAATTACCAATTTACGAATTTCAGTTTGAATATCAAATTATATGAATTTTATCACACAATTACAACCTTTTAGTGCTTCTTGATAAATTCTGAGTCCATTGTATTACAAAATGTGTCCTCTGGACTCTCTGGTGAAGACCAGCTGGCCAACCAACGAGATCCATTATCAAAATTTGGTTCTCAAAAATCTTTCCTTTTAGTCCATCCGAATCTTTTTGGACATACGCATGGGTGTCTTAGCAACCGCAAGTTCGTGCATCGCCTGGTCAGAACCCTCTAGGATCCTCCTTAGGTGTCCTAGCACTTCACTTAGGGACCGCTTTGTCGCTCCTCGCCCATCATATCGAAAGCGCACCATTTTAACCGTACTGAGGCTAATCAAGACCTCGGCAAGCTTTATCGTGAGCGACATCCCTTGATGACTCCCCGCCAGCCGTTCCAACGAACCTCCTCTTAGTAAAACATATGCCAAATGCTTCCTCCAGCATTCTCCAGAAAACATTTCTTTATTTATATAAAAGTTGCAATATGTACATAGAACAGCTCGGCTCCAGAAGTCAAAATCTCCTCGGGAGATGCAAAAGACGACGCTACTGGGCTATAGACATGCCCTGATACAAATGTTCCCTTACTGCCCTAGTATCTTCTCCTTAGGAAAAATTCGACTAAGGAGTCTCTAGATTAGGCTGGAAAGTCTGAAATTTCAAGGCTTGGAGTGATATAAAATGACACCATGTATCACTTTCAGCTTCATCAGAATCATGCCAATGAGAGATTCTGCCTCAGCATCGCACGCTGGTCTTAGAGCTAGTTAAACTAATTTGACTGAACCTGAAGTCACTCTTTTGAACTAAAAATAGATTTCTTTATGCATCTTTCTATGCATAAAATCAAAATTGATGAGAATAACACTTTTGGATTAAAAATAAATTCTTTATGCATCTTTCCATGCATAAATCCAATTTAGTAGGAATTACACTTTTAGAATAAAAGAATTTCTCTTATGCATCTAATTTATGCATAAAATCCATTTATGATGAAAATCACACTTTTAATATTAAAAATATCTTTTATGCATATGTTTATGCATACAGTTCATTTATGATGAAAATCACTCTTTTAATATAAAAGAATTTCTTTATGCATCTAATTTTTGCATAAAATCATTTATGATGAAAATCACACTTTTAATATATAAAAAAAATATCTCTTATGCATACAAATCATTTATGATGAAAATCACTCTTTTGATATAAAAGAATTTCTTTTATGCATCTAATTTATGCATAAAATCATTTATGATGAAAATCAAACTTTTAATATATAAAAAAATATCTTTTATGCATATGTTTATGCATACAAATCATTTATGATAAAAGTAACACTAAATTAAAAAATATTCTTTTATGCATACTTTTATGCATAGAAATCAATAATGATAAAAGTAACACTTTTATAAATAAAAAAATATTCTTTTATGCATAAAAATCAATATGATGAAAGTAACTCTTTTGTAATAAAAAAATATACTTTTATGCATAAAAATTCATAATGAAGAAAGTAACCCTTTCATAATAAAAATTATCAATAAGTATCTTTCATAGAATTTAATTCTATTGAAAATCATTCATTTATAAAAATTAATCAATATGCATCTTTCTATGCATGAATGAAAATGACACTTTTAGAATACTCTAACAATGGGGATTACTCTTTTTGATTAATAAAAGATGAAGTTTATTTCATAAATTTTTAGAAAATTTTGCCATAACCTCCTTTGTATGGCTGGCCATTTTTCAATTTTTAACTTACTAAAATTAATTAGAAGTTTACCAAGAGTATTTAAATCATTCTAATGTAAACAATCAAAGAGAAACATTATGAAAAGTTGATTTTATTCATTAATCATTCATCTAGGATAAGAATGGTTGGATTTACTAAAGAAGAGAGGGGAATGCCTTTTTTCAATGAGGCATAACATCATTTGCAATTTAGAGAAGACAAAAATCATAAAAAAACCATTAAAAAACCATAAAATGAATGGAAAAGAGAAGAATCTCCAACTTACTAATGAATTTGAGAGCTTTCCTTTGGCTTGACGGTTTGAGGGTTCTACTCTTGTTTGAAACAAGAGTGGCCACCAAACTTTTGGAAGAGGGAAGGTCAAAAACTAATGAATTATGAGTAAAATTCACTGTTTTTGGCACTTGGGAGAGGCAGGGTAACAGTGCAAAAACACTATTGAGTTTCAACAAAGAGGAAGGCTTCTATTTATAGGAAAAAGTGAGCTTTTAACCAAGCCAACTGATTCTAGAATTTTCCAGATCAGTTTTGTCAATTTTTGACCATTTTTGGGTCAGTTTTGCTCACTTTTTGGATCTAGTTGAAACAGGAGAGAGGAGAGATAAAAATATCTCATTATTTGGGAGTTTAAAACTCATTCAAGCATGTGAAATAGGCACCTCCTTCATGAGGGAAATTCCCCCATGCAGAGGTGTCAAAAATGCATCATTTTACCTAAATATCTCTCTTTTTTAACTATTAACCTTATCCTTAGTCAACTCTTCATCTTATGTGAGTATTTACTCATTTTTGGGGGATTTTTCTTTTATTTCTTCCATTTATCTCCTCCGCACATTTGGATGAATCTTATTGGTCCATAGGAACCTTAATTTAAAATTTTAAAAAAATCTTCACTCCCCAGGATAATGCCTCTTGAACAGATTATACTTAATTTCTAATGCACCTTCTAAAAATCTTTTTGGACTTCTGTTTCGGGGGAACTTATTTTAATAATAAGAGATATTTTTCCATCCAAAAATATTTCAAAACTGAATTACCACTCTCTAGAAGATTTTCTCTCTCTAGGTCAAAACTGGTAGAAACAAGATCTTTTATATTTCTGAAGAGGGATTTGATTACAGGGGAAGATACTGGACATCCTGAGAGGCTGGGGAGGAATCTTACATTCTACCCCACTTAAAAAACGCGAGATGTCCTCATCTCGCAGGTGGAGTATGATCTATTTCATCATCTTCTTCTTCTTCAATCACTTCTAGCGTTACTGCCTTGGAAGTGGACGGCCGATTTGGGAACCACTCTCTTTGACTTCCCCTATTCTGAGGTGGAGGTCTTGCATTACTTTGGATTGAAACTGTAGGTTGGATAGAGGGTCTACCTCTGGGATTTCCCTGATTTTGGCGGATAGAACCCTGATTACTCTGGAAGGAAGGGGGGAAGGAAGGGGCTGGAGTCTGGAATCTTGATCCCTGATTTCCCTGCCCTGAAAACCTCGATCCAAAAGGAGTTGGGCAATCCATACTGCAATGTTTAAATCCTTGACAGCTATAGCATTTCACTCTCTTGTTCAAGGGTGGAACTTCTAAAGTTGAATTCCAGGTGATTGAGTTTCGGGAAAAGGACATTTCTTCCATTCTGGAACTTCCCATATCCTGGGTTTGACCCTGATATCTCTTAGGCGGAGGAAGGTTGGAATCATCTTCTGGGAATAAAAACCTTTTGAAAGGTGATGGTGCTGGCTTTGGCGGGACTTTGACATCAAAGGCTTTGGCGAAATCCTTCGCCATCCGAACTGCTTCGGCCATGGAAATAGGTTTGGCATTCTTGACTAGAGTATCCAATGGCTCGTTCATTCCCCGAATGAACCTGGCCATCAGCTGCTCTTCATCCAATTGAGGGGAATATTTAAGGAGAAGGGCAAAAACCTGATGGTACTCTTCAATTGTCCGGCTTTCTTGCTTTAGTTCCAAGAACTCATTCATCTTAGTTTCAAGAAAGCCTAGGGGACAAAATCTCTTTCCGAGGTAAGCCTTGAGATTGGTCCAGGTTTGGGTATTTCGGTTGAGACGGTTTGTCTCGTAGTGGTTTCTCCATACCACTCTAGCTATCTCCACCATCTTCAGCCTTGCAAGAGCCATTTTGCTCTTCTCATTGTACCCGATGAGTATTCTTCCATTGATTCGATCCACTTCTCCACAGCCTCGCCATAGTTTTCCCCTTCACCCTTGAAAGGTCCAGGCTGCGAACTATGAAGAGTTTTACAAACATCCAGGTCAAGCTCTTCTTCATCGAGTTGGGGGTTAACATTTCTACCACGACGACCTCGGTCCATGTTCCTATCAATACGAAAATTCTTGTTAAGTCTCTTTATTTATGATTCAACCCGAATTTTGATTCAACTAATTCCGGGGTTCTCTAAATAGGTCGGCTCCCCACAGAATCAAGGGATAAAGATACTCATATAGAACGCATTATCAGTTAATAATTCATTCAGAATACCTCATTCATATCTTTAACACAGTAATGGTCCATCACACTAATTTTTTTCCATCTGAACAGTCCTTCATGGGGATTTCAATTTTTTAGATTTTTAATTTATCAGCCCTTAACTTGATCCATTGGACAAAAGTTAACAGTAGCAATCTGCCAGCACAATCCACTAATCTCATAGTGATTGGCTGAAGTCATTAACGTCATTCCAGTTAAGAACATCATCACAGGGACTCGTCTCATTCATCCTCATTGTGGTTTCGCTCAGCTTATTACATTTCAACCAAATTTTAGGAATCATCATTTTTTTCAATCAGAATCCAAATCAACTCATCAGTTCTCAACCAGAATTTAAAAATCATATCAACCACATTCGAAATCATCATCTAGATAGTATTAATCATATCAACCACATTCGAAATCATCATCTAGATAGTATTAATACTTATAATTTCAAGTCTTAGATTTACTCGTATATATTGCCAGTAAAGAGCTGCAGTTATACCCTCGGTATATACGAGTAGTCATGGTTCTTGGAACTATAAGGTAAATACCATCATGTCTAGGCCTGAAGCAAGTCAGGGATTCCATACAATTGCGGTACTTCCATCTGAAGACCCAATTACCAATTTACGAATTTCAGTTTGAATATCAAATTGTATGAATTTTATCATACAATTACAACTTTTAGTGGTTTATGATAAATTTTTGACATATTTGGCTTCTCGGTTGATCCTCATTAACCAAATTGCTTTGATACCAACTGTAAGATCCCCTATCCCCACCGCGCAACGGATTTTGGGTGCTAGCAGTGGAAGTAGCACATCTTGCGTGGGATAGGGTCCTACACTCGGGGCCTCGCCCACGGATCTCCGAACAGGTGACTAATTCCTCGGTTCTTCCAAAACCGAACTTAGAAAAACTTCCCTTGCCCGGAAAGCACAGGCGATTCCTCCAGGATAAAATTTTACTCTAACGTAGTCAGGGTCATTACTGACCAAACTAATCCAACCGAACCTAAAGTCAATTGGACAGATCAAGGAAGAAACTTGCACTTGGATCATAGAGATCAATGCTTTTTTCCCCATCGAGAGGCACAGCCATTGATTCCTTTTTCCATAGAACAATTACTATCCGGGATTTACTTCATCTAGCGTACCACAATAGAAATTGAGTCTCATTTTACGGATCCATCAGTCCAGCCTAACCCCATCTAGTCCCATGGGTTAGCCAACCACCCAACCACTGTAGTGATAGGATCCAATTAGGAATTTGGTTAGGTTTTGTCCTGGGTACCAGGGAAAAGAGTTCCCACGTCCCCTAGCCAGATGTTCATCATGCAAACATAAAACTAGTCACACCACTTACACACCCAATATGAAATCGCCTTTTTCCCAGATTCAAATGTATTTAAATCAGTCATTTAATGAAATCATAGTGTTACTGATCATAAACTTCCAAGTATCCAGTTGAATCTTAATTTCCAATCATTTCTTTATTGGAGTATCTATGGCATCATTGGCAACCAGAACGCTCACCACCTGCTCACTCAGGGGCCTTTTCGATAGTTCCTAGCTCATAGTACCCGGCAAATATTCACTTATAAAAGTCAAGATGGAATCCTCGTTGAAGATCAGCAAGATCAATCAACAGATCCATATAAGAGAGCTATGGTCTTATCAGTTGAGGACCAGCAAGATCAATCAACCAGATCCATACTCGGTTTCAGAAAACAACTCTTACTCCTTGTTCCAATATCTTCCACGACGCATGTGTGGGTATCTTCGGCAACCCAGAGCCCGAGCACCGTATGGTCAGCACCCTCTAGGATCCTTCGCAGGTCACCTAGCGCTTCACTCATAGGCCGCTTCCTTGGTCCCTCATCCACCGTACCGGAAGCTCACCATTTAAATCGAACCGAGGCTGGTCAAGACCTCGGCTGACCTTGCTACGCGAGACGTCCTCCATTGACTCTCCGTCAGCACTTGTAACTTTATCAGTTAGGTCTCCATGACCTTAATCACAAGACGGTCAAAATGCTTCCCGAGCATTCTTGACATAAAACAATCATTTACAAACAGTTTACAAATATAGTTTCTATAATGAACTCTCAACTTTCCACATTATCCCTCATCAATCCTCATCAATCCACATTACTTATTCCACATTCCATTCATATGTGTACTCATTCTTATCCAATCACATCATTTTCCATCTCATCACATCAGATTCATTCACATCACATATCATTTATTCACATCCCAATTCACATGCCATCACATCTCATCCGCCGTTGACTCATATTGACGTCACATTATTTCACATACACATTCGCATTCATTATTCCACATACACATCCACATTCGTACTTCCACATCCATACATCCACTTCTACATCCGCATTCATACATACATATCCATATCCACATCCATACACCCACTTCCACATGCATACATCCACATCCACATCCACATCCATACATCCATTTCCACATTCACATCCACATGCATACATCCATTTTCACATCCACATTCATACATCCACATCCACATCTACATCCACATTCACATTCATACATCCACATCCACATTCATATTCATACATCCACATTCACATCTACATCCATACATCCATTTCCACATCCACATTCATACATCCACATCCACATTCATACATCCACACTTCCATTTCCACATCCACACATCCGCATTCACATTCATACATCCACATCCACATCCACATCCACACATTCACATTCATACATCTGCATCCACATTCATATTCATACATCCACATTCACATCTACATCCATACATCCATTTCCACATCCACATTCATACATCCACATCCACATTCATACATCCACACTTCAATTTCCTTATCCACACATCCACATTTACATTCATACATCCACATCCACATCCACACATTCACATTCATACATCTACATCCACATTCATACATCCACATTCACATCTACATCCATACATCCATTTTCACATCCACATCCACACTTCCATTTCCACATCCACACATCCACATTCACATTCATACATCCACATCCATACATTCACATCTATATCTACATCTATACATCCATTTTCACATCCACATCTATATCCATACATCCATTTTCACATCCACATTCATACATCCACATCCACATCCATACATTCACATTCATACATCTACATCCATACATTCACATCCATAACTACATCCATTCTTCGTTTATTTTCATCTATCTGATTTATTTCACATTCTCATATCTATTTATAGAATACAAGAGAATTCTTATTTTTGATATAAGATTTCTTTACGCATCTATTTATGCATAAATTCCATTTTAAGGAGAATAACACTTTCGAAATAAAAATCAATCTTTTATGCATCTTCCTATGCATAAATTCATTTTAAATGAGAATGACACTTTTGAATTTAAAATTCAATCTTTTATGCTTCTTCTTATGCCTAAAATCAAAATTGATGAAAATAACTCTTTTGAACTAAAAATAGATTTCTTTATGCATATTTCTATGCATAAAATCAAAATTGATGAGAATAACACTTTTGGATTAAAAATAAATTCTTTATGCATATTTCCATGCATAAATCCAATTTAGTAGGAATTACACTTTTAGAATAAAAGAATTTCTCTTATGCATCTAATTTATGCATAAAATCCATTTATGATGAAAATCACACTTTTAATATAAAAATATCTTTTATGCATATGTTTATGCATACAATTCATTTATGATGAAAATCACTCTTTTAATATAAAAGAATTTCTTTTATGCATCTAATTTATGCATAAAATTATTTATGATGAAAATCACACTTTTAATATATATAAAAATATCTTTTATGCATATATTTATGCATACAAATCATTTATGATGAAAATCACTCTTTTGATATAAAAGAATTTTTTTTATGCATCTAATGCTGAAAATCACACTTTTAATATATATAAGAATATCTTTTATGCATATGTTTATGCATACAAATCATTTATGATAAAAGTAACACTTTTATAATTAAAAAAAATTCTTTTATGCATACTTTTATGCATGGAAATCAATAATGATAAAATTAACACTTTTATAAATAAAAAAATATTCTTTTATGCATACTTTTATGCATAAAAATCAATAATGATAAAAGTCACACTTTTATAAATTAAAAAATATTCTTTTATGCATACTTTTATGCATAAAAATCAATATGATGAAAGTAACTCTTTTGTAATAAAAAAAATATACTTTTATGCATAAAAATCCATAGTGAGAAAGTAACACTTTCATAATAAAAATTATCAATAAGTATCTTTCATAGAATTTAATTCTATTGAAAATCATTCATTTATAAAAAATTATCAATATGTATCTTTCTATGCATGAATAAAAATGACACCTTTAGAATACTCTAACAATGGGGATTACTCTTTTTGATTAATAAAAGATGAAGTTTATTTCATAAATTTTTAGAAAATTTTGCCATAACCTCCTTTGTATGGCTAGCCATTTTTTAATTTTTAACTTACTAAAAATAACTAGAAGTTTACCAAGAGTATTTAAATCATTCTAAAGTAAACAATCAAACAGAAACATTATGAAAACTTGATTTTATTCATTAATCATTCATCTAGGATAAGAATGGTTGGATTTACTAAAGAAGAGAGGGGAATGCCTTTTTTCAATGAGGCATAACATCATTTGCAATTTAGAGAAGACAAAAATCATAAAAAACCATTAAAAAACCATAAAATGGATGGAAAAGAGAAGAATCTCCAACTTACTAATGAATTTGAGAGCTTTCCTTTGGCTTGACGGTTTGAGGGTTCTACTCTTGTTTGAAACAAGAGTGGCCACCAAACTTTTGGAAGAGGGAAGGTCAAAAACTAATGAATTATGAGTAAAATTCACTGTTTTTGGCACTTGGGAGAGGCAGGGTAACAGTGCAAAAACACTATTGAGTTTCAACAGAGGGGAAGGCTTCTATTTATAAGAAAAAGTGAGCTTTTAACCAAGCCAACTGATTCTAGAATTTTCCAAATCAGTTTTGTCAAATTTTTACCATTTTTGGGTCAGTTTTGCTCTTTTTGGATCTAGTTGAAACAGGAGAGAGGAGAGATAAAAATATCTCATTATTTGGGAGTTTAAAACTCATTCAAGCATGTGAAATAGGCGCCTCCTTCATGAGGAAAATTCCCCCATGCAGAGGTGTCAAAAATGCATCATTTCACCTAAATATCTCTCTTTTTTAACTATTAACCTTATCCTTAGTCAACTCTTCATATTATGTGAGTATTTGCTCATTTTTGGGGGATTTTTCTTTTATTTCTTCCATTTATCTCCTCCACACATTTGGATGAATCTTATTGGTCCAAAGGAACCTTAATTTAAAATTTTGAAAAAATCTTCACCCCCAAGATAATACCTTTTGAACAGATTATACTTAATTTCTAATGCACCTTCTAAAAATCTTTTTGGACTTCTGTTTTGGGGGAACTTATTTTAATAAGAAGAGATATTTTTCCATCCAAAAATATTTAAAAACTGAATTACCACTCTCTAGAAGATTTTCTCTCTCTAGGTTAAAACTGGTAGAAATAAGATCTTTTATATTTCTGAAGAGGGATTTGATTACAGGGAAAGATACTGGACATCCTGAGAGGATGGGGAGGAATCTTACACTCTACCCCACTTAAAAAACGCGAGATGTCCTCATCTCACAGGTGGAACAATCACTTTCAGCGTTACTGCCTTGGAAGTGGACGGTCGATTTGGGAACAACTCTCTTTGACTTCCCCTATTCTTAGGTGAAGGTCTTGCATTACTTTGGATTGAAACTGCAGGTTGGATAGAGGGTCTACCTCTGGGATTTTCCTGATTTTGGTGGATAGAACCCTGATTACTCTGGAAGGAAGGGACTGGAGTTTGGAATCTTGATCCCTGATTTCCCTGCCTTGAAAACCTCGATCCAAAAGGAGTTGGGCAATCCATACTGCGATGTCCAAATCCTTGACAGCTATAGCATTTCACTCTCTTGTTCAAGGGTGGAACTTCTAAAGTTGAATTCCAGGTCATTGAGTTTCGGGAAAAGGACATTTCTTCCATTCTGGAACTTCCCATATCCTGGGTTTGACCCTGATATCTCTTAGGCGGAGGAAGGTTGGAATCATCTTCTGGGAATAAAAACCTTTTGAAAGGTGATGGTGCTGGCTTTGGCGGGACTTTGACAAGGCTTTGGCGAAATCCTTCGCCATCCGAACTGCTTCGGCCATGGAAATAGGTTTGGCATTCTTGACTAGAGTATCCAATGGCTCGTTCATTCCCCGAATGAACCTGGCCATCAACTGCTCTTCATCCAATTGAAGGGAATATTTAAGGAGAAGGCAAAAGCCTGATGGTACTCTTCAATTGTCCGGCTTTCTTGCTTTAGTTCTAAGAACTCATTCATCTTAGTTTCAAGAAAGCCTAGGGGACAAAATCTCTTTCTGTGGTAAGCCTTGAGATCGGTCCAGGTTTGGGTATTTCGGTTGAGACGGTTTGTCTCGCAGTGGTTTCTCCATGCCACTCTAGTTGTCTCCACTATCTTCAGCCTTGCAAGAGCCATTTTGCTCTTCTCATTGTACCCGGTGACATCGAAGTATTCTTCCTTTGATTCGATCCACTTCTCCACAACCTCGCCCAAGTTTTCCCCTTCACCCTTGAAAGGTCTAGGCTACGAACTATGAAGAGTTTTACGAACATCCAGGTCGAGCTCTTCTTCATCGAGTTGGGGGTTAACATTTCTACCACAACGACCTCGGTCAATGTTCCTATCAATACGAAAATTCTTGTTAAAAAGTCTCTTTATTTATGATTCAACCCGAATTTTGATTCAACTAATTTCGGGGTTCTCTAAATAGGTCGGCTCCCCACAGAATCAAGGGATAAAGATACTTATATAGAACGTATTATCAGTTAATAATTCATTCAGAATACCTCATTCATATCT
Source organism: Cibotium barometz (assembly GCF_041138505.1). Taxonomy (NCBI): domain Eukaryota; kingdom Viridiplantae; phylum Streptophyta; class Polypodiopsida; order Cyatheales; family Cibotiaceae; genus Cibotium; species Cibotium barometz. The sequence goes on along the minus strand of NC_141057.1, from coordinate 35,958,557 downwards.
TTAACACAATAATGGTCCATCAGACTAATTTTTTTCCATCTGAACAGTCCTTCATGGGGATTTCAATTTTTCAGATTTTTAATTTATCAGCCCTTAACTTGATCCATTGGACAAAAGTTAACAGTAGCAATCTGCCAGCACAATCCACTAATCTCATAGTGATTGGCTAAAGTCATTAACGTCATTCCAGTTAAGAACATCATCACAGGGACTCGTCCCATTCATCCTCATTGTGGTTTCGCTCAGCTTATTACATTTCAACCAAATTTTAAGAATCATCATTTTTTTAATCAGAATCCAAATCAACTCATCAGTTCTCAACCAAAATTTAAAAATCATATCAACCACGTTCGAATTCATCATCTAGATAGTATTAATATTTATAATTTCAAGTCTTAGATTTACTCGTATATACTGCCAGTAAAGAGCTGCAGTTATACCCTCGGTATATACGGGTAGTCGTGGTTCTTGGAACTATAAGGTAAATACCATCATGTCTAGGCCTGAAGCAAGTCAGGGACTCCATACAATTGCGGTACTTCCATCTGAAGACCCAATTACCAATTTACGAATTTCAGTTTGAATATCAAATTATATGAATTTTATCACACAATTACAAACCTTTAGTGCTTGTTGATAAATTCTGAGTCCATTGTATTACAAAATGTGTCCTCCGGACTCTCTGTTGAAGACCAGCTGGCCAACCAACGAGATCCAGTATCAAAATTTGGTTCTCAAAAATCTTTTCTTTTAGTCCATCCGAATCTTTTTGGACGTACGCATGGGTGTCCTAGCAACCGCGAGCCCGTGCATCGCCTGGTCAGAACCCTCTAGGATCCTCCTTAGGTGTCCTAGCACTTCACTTAGGGACCGCTTTGTCGCTCCTCGCCCATCATATCGGAAGCGCACCATTTTAACCGTACCGAGGCTAATCAAGACCTCGGCAAGCTTTATCGCGAGCGATGTCCCTTGATGACTCCCCACCAGCTGTTCCAACAAACCTCCTCTTAGTAAAACATATGCCAAATGCTTCCTCCAGCATTCTCCAGAAAACATTTCTTTATTTATATAAAAGTTGCAATATGTACATAGAGCAGCTCGGCTCCAGAAGTCAAAATCTCCTCGGGAGATGCAAAAGACGACGCTACTGGGCTATAGACATGCCCTGATACAAATGTTCCCTTACTGCCCTAGTATCTTCTCCTTAGGAATAAAGCGACTAAGGAGTCTCTAGATTAGGCCGGAAAGTCTGAAATTTCAAGGCCTTGAGTGATATAAAATGACACCATGTATCACTTTCAGCTTCATCAGAATCATGCCAATGAGAGATTCTGCCTTAGCATCGCATGCTGGTCGCAAGAGGCGTGGACATACTGCCCTGTAAACCACTTGTGCTATCGTCTCTCCACTGGGTCAGGAAAATATAGATTCTCGAAATGGAATGCGAGTCTGACTCGGATTGTTCGAGTTGTAGCGGAAGAGATGAGATGCTCGAAGGCGAATGCAGTTATGTCTTGTGACTAGGTGAGGTCGGGAAAATTGTGTTTTTGCCTGGGTATCGAGGAAAAGAGTTCCCAGGCCCCCTAGCTGGCGATTCATGCAAAAATTAAGGTAGGCATACCACGTACACACCCAATACGAAAATTCTATTTATAACAGATTCGGCTGGCTTTAAAACAATCCATCAAAACAGATTCGGCAGGCTTTAAAATAATCCATCAACATATTCGGCTGGCTTTAAAACAATCCATCAATAGAAATCATAATTTTTCTAATCATCATCTTCCATAATTCTGAGTCCATTGCATTACAAAATGTGTCCTCTGGACTCTCCGTTGTTAAGGACGAGCTGGCCAACCAACGAGATCTAGTATCAAAATTTGGTTCCCAAAAATCTTTCCTTTTAGTCCATCCGAAATTTACTTTTAGATTTGAGAATTGCTTCATGAGAAGCGTCATTTGAATATAGAATAGGTCATAGGAATGACCATTCTTTGGGGGAGAGAGAGATATGCTTAAAAAATATTTTAATTTAAGTATAAATGGAAACTTTATGTGTTTAATCACTAAAAATCATCAGAGACCTTCAATTACATTAAAGAGCCATTCAATTGAATACTTCTCAAGCTTGAGAGGGGTTGAGAAGTGAGAAACATTTAGAGATTAAGAAAAAGACCATAAAGTCACACTTTACCTCTTATTTTGCTTGATTCTTTAGTCTAAGGAGAGGCCCCCAACCAATCAATTGGTTTAGTATGTTGATGAAGACTCCAAAGAAGGTTGAAGAGAGAGAGAAGCTCCAATCTCTCTAATGTGTAGAGGATTTTTAAAGGATAATAGAAAATATGCTTATTTTAGAGTAATACCGGCATAGTTTAGTTCGCAGATGATAACACAAAAGAATGAGGGTCTATTTGTAGGTGAGGGAGGCCACTAACTGAGTCCAACTGAGTTCTAGAATTTTCCAGCTTTAGTTTGGCTGAATTTGGATAAGTTTTGGACCAGTTTGGCTCCCTTTTTGATTTGGTTTGATCCAGGAGAGAGGAGAGATAAAAATATCTTATTATTTTTTAGTTTAAAACTCCTCCACACATGTGAAATAGGTGCCTCCTTGAAGGCTCCCCCTTTCCTTACCAAGGTGTCAAAAACGAATGACTACTCCAAAATATCTCATTTTTTTAGTAATATTTCATAAATTTTAACTAATAAATCTTATACTTATGTGGGCATTTACTTATTTTTTGGTATTTTCTTTTATTTATTGGATTTATCTCATTCCAACACTTGGATTAATCTTATTGGTCCATAGAAACCTTAACTGGACCATAATAAAAAATTTTAAAAAAATCTTGATCCTTAGGCTAAGGTCTTTTAAATCATTTTTAATTAATTCCACTTACACCTTGGAAAATTTATTTTGATTTTCTGTTTCAAGGAAACATATTTTTTATATTTGTAGAATTTATATATCTAAAAATATCCCAATATTGAATTACCACTCTCTAGAAATTCTCATCTCACTAGGCAAAAACAAGGAAAAATAATATTTTCTTGTATTCAAAAATAGGGAATGATTATAGGGTATTGAGGTAAAGGCTTATTCATTATTCAGGCCTGAGAAGGAATATTGCATCCTCTCCCACTTGAAAAACGCGAGATGTCCTCATCTTGCAAAGTGGGGGTAATCCTCACCAACTCTTCTTCTTTCTCCCAGGTGGCGTCTTCTAGAGGGAAGAACTTCCACCTGACTAAGAATTCTCTGAGGACTTTGCTCCTGATGAGAATCTTCTCCTGAACGTTAAGGATTTCCTCAAGTTGGAGTACCATCTGGCCTTGAGTCGGAGAAATTAATTATTCGTCATCAAGCATGTGACTCGGGCTGGGTACATATTTCTTAAGCAAACTGACATGGAATACATCATGTACCTTGAGATGGGGAGGCAGAAGAAGTTTGTAGGCTAGATCGCCCACTTTCTTTATAACAGCATAAGGCCCACAGTATCTGGGAGAGAGCTTCTTGTACTTCCCTAAAGATAAGCAACTTCTTTTTGGTCGTACTCGAATGAAGACCATATCTGATTCTTCAAACTCTCTCTGTGATCTCTTTTTATCTGCATATTGCTTTTGCTTGTCTTGGGCTGCCTTTATATCTTTATGGATTAATTGCATTTGCTGGTCCATGTCATCAAGCATTTGTCTAGACATTTCGACTCTGATCAATGGGTCAGACCAAGTCAACGGCGTAAGGCAATCTTGTCCATACAAAGCTTTGAAAGGACTCATCCCAATGCTTCGATGATAAGAAGCATTGTAAGCAAATGCAAATGGCTTAAACACTTCTTGGGTTCCGTGCCGCAGCATGACCAATGGTCAATGTCATCAAGCATTTGTCTAGACATTTTGACTCTGATGGGTCAGACCAAGTCAACGGTGTAAGGTAATCTTGTCCATACAAAGCTTTGAAAGGACTCATCCCAATGCTTCGATGATAAGAAGCATTGTAAGCAAATGCAAATGGCTTAACGACTTCTTGGGTTCCGTGCCGCAGCATGACCAAAGGATATCTTCAATTATGTGATTCACTCTTTCAGTTTGGCCATCTATTTCAGGGTGATAGGCATTGCTGAGATCCAAGAAAGTTCCTACTGCTTTGAAGAATGCAGTCCAAAATTTTGATGCGAATTTGGGATCTCTGTCACTTACTATCCTCCTGGGTAAGCCGTGCAATCTAAAGATTTCTTTAAGGAAAACTCTGGCAACACCCATTGCAGTGTATGTTTCTTTCACTGGAATCAGATGGGTAACTTTGGTTAGTCTGTCAACTACCACAAAAATGGAGTTTTAACCTGATTATTACACTCAAGGTAATCCAGTGACAAAGTCCATAATACTGATACATTCCCACTTCATCTGTGGAATGTCTAGAGGCTACAGTTTACTTGGCATCTTGACTCTCTCTGCCTTGACTCTCTGACACATTAAGCATTTTCACACATCTTGACTCTCTCTGCCTTGACTCTCTGACACATTAAGCATTTTCACACATGATCAAGTACATCCTTTTTGAGTCCTGGCCAAAAGAAGCTTTTCTTCACAGACATATAGGTTTCTATAAACCCTAGATGTCCAGCTATCATGCTATCATGGGCTTCTCTCAGAATTCTTCCCTTTATTCCCTCATCATTGGGGATACATAGTCGATTATTATAATACATGCATCCTTCATCCAATTTGTACCCAAGAACTTGACTCATTTCCTGAGGAGTCTTGCTTTCCTACATCATAAGGGTAGCAATAGGGGCAAAGAATTTGTCCTGCATGATTTTCTCCTTTGCTTCACTAATCAATGGATTGGACACCACTGTAATTGCAAGCAAGGAGGCTTTTTTGCTAAGCACATCTGCAACCACATTTTCTTTCCCCGGCTGATACTTAATTTCAAAATCAAATTCTTGCAGGGTCTGCTTCCATCTCCTTTGACGCATGTTGAGATCCCTTTGGGTGAAGATCCACTTCAGAATTTGATGATCTGTCTCATCAAGGTGAACCTTTGTCCCAAAAGATAATGTCTCCATAACTTCAGAGCATACAGTCCTGAGAGTAACTCCAAGTCATGGACGGCATAATTTCTCTCATGTGTTCTAAGTTTTCTGGATTCATAGGCCAATCCATGACCTTCCTGCATAACAGCACTGCCTAAGGCAAACCCATTGGCATCAGTAACTACCTCAAAGGGTTTGGTAAAATCTGGCAATTTAAGGACACGCTTGGTTACTAAGGCTGTCTTTAGTTTGTCAAAGGCACTCTGACACATTGCAGTCCACTGAAAAAGTGTACTCTTCTTGAGAAGGTTAGTTAAAGGGGATGCTATTTGAGCATACTTAGGTATAAAGATCCTATACCATCCGGTTAATCCTAGGAATCCTCTACCTTCCTTTATTATCTTGGGTTTCGGCCATTTTGCGACTCTTTGGATCTTTGCAGGGTCAGGAGAAATCCCATCCTTTGATACTATGAATCCCAAGTATTCCACCTAGTCGATAGAGAAAGAACACTTGCTCTTTTTTGCAAAGAGTTGGTGTTTCCTTAGGATTTCCAGGACCTTGCGCACATGATCTTCATGATCTGCAGCATTCTTTGAGTATACCAAGATATCATCAAAGAAAACAAGAACAAAACCATCCAAGTATTCTCTGAGAATATCTTGCATAAGACGATTAAATGTCGTCGGGGCATTAGTCAATCCAAATGGCATGACTGTGAACTCATATGCCCATAGCGAGTATTGAATGCTGTCTTTGGGATGTCCTGCTCCTTGATTCTGATCAGGTAGTACCCAGATTTGAGATCTATCTTTGTGAACATTTGGGTCCCACTTAACCAATCCAGAAGTTCATCAATCCTAGGAATAGGATAGTTATTTTTAATTGTTAATTGATTCAGTCCTCTGTAGTCAATAGAGAGTCTTAACGTTTCATCTTTCTTCCTTTGAAATTGAACGGGCGCACCCCAAGGTGAGACACTGGGTCTGACAAATCCCTGCTCTAGTTGTTGTCTTAACTGCTCCTTAAGTTCTATGGCTTCAGGGAGTGGCATTTTGTATGCACGCTGGGCTATTGGCTGAGCTCCCGGGGTTAGTTCCATCTCATGATCTACTTCACGAGACGGAGGCATCTCAGTCAGCTCTTCAGGAAACACATCTGCATACTCACTTAACCACTCTGGTTCTTTAGCCTTGCATTTTATGTCTATTCATTTTAACGACATGCACAGCTTGCCTCTTTCTGAGCCCTTTTAATAATTTGGAAGCCTTGACTAATTGTAGTACTGGGGATCCAGAAATTCCTATCCCTTGAACTTTATTCCTGTGAAGGTCAAGAAAAGAGATGGTTCCTTTGTGACGATGAATGTCAGCCTGATTCTTTTGGAGCCAATCCATTCGAAGGATTCCATCATAGATTCCCAAGGGGTAGGACTCTGAACTGGCACTCTGTTACGTTCCCATCTAGGCTAAACTGAATAAGGTCTGTCTCAAAGTGTGTGAAAGAATCTTTCCACTGGTGGCCAATTCCACTTGCATAGGTTTCCCTGATTTTTTATTTAGGACTAATTTACACAGACATCCTGGGGAAATAAAAGAACGAGTACTGCGTGAATCAATCAAAAGCTTGAATTACTTACCTTGGTAGTCTGCTGGAGTTTGGAGGAATAAGATTTGATCTTATTCCCCTGATGCTCCATTGGTGGATAGATTTGTCCTTTCTCTTCCTCCTCCACTTCTTCAGCTATAGTGACAGCTCTGGCTGCTGCAGTTTGAGAGGTGAAACTCTCTCTCTTTGGTTGTTCCAATTCTGGGAGGGAGTTCGGAGATTGCTTTGCATGGAGGCTGCAGGCTGAGCTGGCACTCTTCTAGGGTTACCCTGATTTTGGTGCGAGGTACCCTGATTGGACTGATATGAAGGAGTGTGTCTTTGAATTCTTGGACCCTGGCTTCCTTGGTCCACAGAAGGAGATGGGCAATCCTTGAGCTGGTGCCCAAATCCCTGACATCCGCGCCGAAGCATCTGTTCTCGCTTCGAAGCTCTTCCCTTTGCATTCTTGAGACGGCCGGAGTTCTTGAGAATGTACTTCGAGGAAAAGGTCTTCCTTCATTCTTGAAGCTTCCCGTCTCCACATTCTGGTTGGGACCTTGGTGTCTCTTTGGAGGTGGAAAGTTGGAAGAACTTCCCAGTGTCTGAAATCTTTTGAAGGATGAGGGAGCTGGCTTTGGCGGGACCTTTACGATGAAAGCTTTGGCAAAGTCCTTCGCCATTCTGACAGCTTCTGCCACCCATGGACACTGGCTTGGCATTTTGACCAGTGTGTCTAAGGGTTAGTTCATTCCCCAAATGAACTTGGCCCCATGAGTTGCTCTTCATCTAGAGGGGGTGAATATTTGAGTAGAAGAGCAAATGCCTGGTGATATTCTTCGATGGTTTTGCTCCCCTAATTTAGTTCTAAAAATTCATTCATTTTGGTTTCGAAGAATCCAGGGGGACAAAATCTCTTTCTCAAATAAGTTTTAAGGTCGTTCCTCCAGGACTGAGTATTTCTATCCAGATGGTTGGTGTCACAATGGTTCCTCCATGCCACCCTGGCTGTTTCCACTATTTTCATCCTGGCAAGAGCCATTTTGCTCCTTTCATTGTAGCCGATGAATCAAAATACTCTTCCATAGCTTCCACCCATTTCTCAACAGGCTCGCCCAGGTTCTCCACTTCACCTTTGAAGGGTCCTGGCTGAGTTCTGTGAAGAGCCTTGCGAACGTTGGGGTTAAGATCTTCATCTTTAGAGAGAGGGTCTGGCTGCTGTCCACGGTTTCCTTATATCATGATTCTGCCAAAATGATATATTATTAAATTTTTATTTTGATATCGTCCACGAGATCCGAGGTTCGGAAATAATTTCTTAAACAAGATAAATGATCTTATTGGAGATCTATGACATATGTCCGGTACAGATTTTTCTTTATCAGTTCGTCCATAAACAATCACTTATACAACAGGGAATTTTTCTCCAGAAAACATTTCTTTATTTATATAAAAGTTGCAATATGTACATAGAGCATCTCGGCTCCAGAAGTCAAAATCCTCTCGGGAGACGCATAAGACGACGGTACTAGGCTATAGACATACCCTGATACAAATGTTCCCTTACTGCCAAGGGAGCTAGTATCTTCTCCTTAGGAATAAATCGACTAAGGAGTCTGTAGATTTGACAAGAAAGTCTGAAATTTCAAGGCCTCGAGTGATATAAAATGACACCATGTATCACTTTCAGCTTCATCAGAATCATGGCCAATGAGAGATTCTGCCTCAGCATCGCACGTTGGTTGCAAGAGGCGTGGACATACTACCCTAAAAACTACTTATTAGCTTTCAACAAAGCTCTAATACCAGCTATGAGATCCCCTGCCCCCTCTGGGGTACCCGACGGGCGGCGGAAGCGGCGTCGGTCTTCCCTGCGGCCTCCGAAACCGAGCCCGGAAAAACTCCCCTCGCCTGAAAGGCACGGGCGATTCCACCATGGGAAAATCTTCTAACGGGAAAATTATTCTAACGAGTCAAAGTCTTAGCTAGTTAAACTGATTTGACCGAACTTGAAGTCACTGGTCAAATCAAAAAGAGACTTGCACTTGGTCCATGGAATCACCGCTTTTTTCGTCTTTTACGAGGCACAGCCGTTGATCCCCTCCCACAGAACAAGGTCTTCTCAGGATTTATTCTAATTAACGTAACTAATCATATCTAGTTGTTTTACAAGAATCCTCCTATCTAGCCTAACCCCATCTGACCCATGGGTTAGCCAACCACCCGACCACTGTATTGGTGGGATTCCTTTATAAAGATTTGGTTGTGTTTTTGCACGGGTACCAAGAAAAAGAGTTCCTAGGCCCCCTAGCCAGCGATTCATGAAAAATTTAAGGTAGGCATACCACGTACACACCCAATATGAAATTGCCATTTATAACAGATTCGGCTGGCTTTAAAACAATCCATCAATATAAATCATAATTTTTCTGATCATCATCTTTCATAATTCTGTGTCCATTGTATTACAAAATGTGTCCTCTGAACTCTCCGTTGAAGACCAGCTGGCCAACCAACGAGATCCAGTATCAAAATTTGGTTCCCAAAAATCTTTCCTTTTAGTCCATCCTAATCTTCCTCGACGTACGCATGGGTGTCCTAGCAACCGCGAGCCTGTGTATCGCCTGGTCAGAACCCTCTAGGATCCTCGTTAGGTGTCCTAGCACTTCACTCAGGGACCGCTTCGTCGGTCCTCGCCCATCGTCGTATCGGAAGCACACCATTTTAACCGTACCGAGGCTAGTCAAGACCTCGGCAGGCTTTGTCACGAGCGACGTCCCTTGACGACTCCCTGCTGCCAGCTGTTCCAACGAACCTCCTCTTAGTAAAACATATGCCAAATGCTTCCTCTAGCATTCTGGCATAAAACACTCCTTTAAATGAAAAACAGAGGATCCGAAGCATCTATTCTCGCTTCGAAGCTCTTCCCTTTGCATTCTTGAAAAGGCCAGAGTTCCTAAGAATGTACTTCGAGGAAAAGGTCTTCCTTCATTCCTGAAGCTTCCCGTCTCCACATTCAGGTTGGGACCTTGGTGTCTCTTTGGAGGCAGAAAGTTGGAAGAACTTCCCGGTGTCTGAAATCTTTTGAAGGATGAGGGAGCTGGCTTTGGCGGAACTTTTACGATGAAAGATTTGGCAAAGTCCTTCACCATTCTGACAGCTTCTGCCATGGACACTGGCTTGGCATTTTGACCAGTGTGTCTAAGGGTTCATTCATTCCTTGAATGAACCTGGCCACCATGAGTTGCTCTTCATCTAGAGGTGGTGAATATTTGAGTAGAAGAGCAAATGCTTGGTGATATTCTTCGATGCTCCCCTGATTTAGTTCTAAAAATTCATTCATTTCGGTTTTTCGAAGAATCCAAGGGAACAAAATCTCTTCCTCAAATAGGTTTTAAGGTCGTTCCAAGACTGAGTATTTCTGTCTAGATGGTTGGTGTCACAATGGTTCCTCCATGCCACCCTAGCTGTTTTCACTATTTTCAGCCTGGCGGCAAGAGCCATTTTTCTCCTTTCATTGTAGCCCTGGTGACATCAAAATACTCTTCCATAGCTTCATCCCATTTCTCCACATCCTCGCCCAGGTTCTCCCCTTCACCTTTGAAGGGTCCTGGCTGAGTTCTGTGAAGAGCCTTGCGAACGTCGAGGTTAAGATCTTCATCTTCAGAGAGAGGGTCTAGCTGACGGCCATGGTTTCCTCGTCTCATGATTCTGCCAAAATGATATATTATAAAATTTTTATTTTGATATCTTCACAGGAATCCTCCGATCTAGCCTAACCCCATCCGGCCCATGGGTTAGCCAACCACCGACCACTGTATTGGTGAGATTCCTTTACAAATATTTGGTTGTGTTTTTGCACCCAGGTACCGACGAGGAAAAGAGTTCCCAGGCTCCCTAGCCGGCGAACCATGCAAAAATTTAGGTAGGCATACCACGTATACACCCAATATGAAATTGCCATTTATACAGATTTTGCTAGCTTTAAAACAATCCATCAATAGAAATCATAATTTTTCTGATCATCATCTTCCATGATTTTGAGTCCATTGTATTACAAAATGTGTCCTCTGGACTCTCTGTTGAAGACGAACTGGCCAACCAATGAGATCCAGTATCAAAATTTGGTTCCCAAAAATCTTTCCTTTTAGTCCATCCGAATCTTCCTCGACGTACGCATGGGTGTCCTAGCAACCGCGAGCCCAAGCATCGCCTGGTCAGAACCCTCTAGGATCCTCCTTAGGTGTCCTAGCACTTCACTCAGGGACCGTTTCGTCGGTCCTCACCCATCATATCGGAAGCGCACCATTTTAACCGTACCGAGGCTGGTCAAGACCTCGGCAGCCTTTGTCGCGAGCAACGAGCGACGTCCCTTGTTTGACGACTCCCCGCCAGCTTTTCCAACAAACCTCCTCTTAGTAAAACATATGCCAAATGCTTCCTCCAACATTTTGGCGGCGTAAAACAGTCCTTTAAATGAAAAACAGAGGTTCCAATGTAAGTAAAATTCTCAGTTTGAGATTGGTTCCGTAAAACCCCTTTTTCCATAATTCTCAGTTTCATAATGAGGATCCTTGATCTGTCATGAGGGTAATCTACCCATCATTTTGTCTATTTGTCCAACTAGATTCTTACTGAGTTCGGTCAAAGGAAAAACTAGTTTAGTTCCGGTAGTCTATTCTTTGTATTTAGGAACTAGAATTGGTCACAAAGTTTCAGATCGAGAGATGGACAAGTAGGGTTACTGTCCGTCCCTCTTGTAGTCTAACCAAATTCATTCGGTTTAGTTTTAACAAGGATTCCCTTCAGATAAACATCTAATTTTGGGTAAATATCAATTTAGTGATTTTTCCAATTAAAATATCCAAAGGTATTCTTTATGCCACATAATTTCTCGACCTTAATTCATTAGGTACAATTATGGTGGAAATTCATCTTTTGACACTAAGATTTAATTCAAATCCACCTTTTCTTAATTATCATAAAAATTCTTCTTTTAACTAAATACCAATACCTTTTTTTTTGTATAAACTTAAAATCTCTCTTTTTCTCATTTAATGAGTGCAATCCAATTATCATGGGAATTCCTCTTTTACCATAAATTAAATCTATCTAAAATTCTTCTTAAAAATTACATTAAAATATCCATTAAACTAGAAATTCCACTTTTCTCATTCAAATGATTGAATTCCAAATATGGTGGGAATTCTTCTTTCATCATTTAAATTTATCTATGCAAAAAGATAAATTTAACTAAATTTTCTCTTAAAATTTAAATAAAAATCTCCATTAATTCCTTTACACTAGAAATTTCACTTTTCTCATTTAAATGGTTGAATTCCAATTATGGTGGGAATTCCTCTTTCATCATTTAAATTTATCTATGAAAAAGGATAAATTTAACTAAAATTTCTCTTAAAAATTAAATAAAAATCTCCATTAATTCCTTTACACTTGAAATTCCATTTTTTCTCATTTAAATGGTTGAATTCCTCTTTCATTATTTAAATTTATCTATGTATAAAAATAAATTTAGCTAAATTTCTTCTTTAATTTTTAAATAAAATATCCATTATTTTAGTATTCCAAAATTTTCTCCTTCCTCATTGGAATACATGGATTTCTATTGTCATGGGAATTTCTCTTTTATCATAAAAATGAATTACTAGAAATTCTCCTTTTTTCTAATTAACTATTTATGTATAAACATAAAAATCAATTTTCCATGATTATGATGAGAATTATTCAATTAACCTAGGATGATTAATCCTAGAGTATGGTAGGAAGTCCTCTTTTCATATTATGTATGAAAATGATTTATGTGTTAATTTTTTAGAAATTTTGCCATAGCTTCGCTGCTATTATACTGATAATTTTCAATAAGTTTGATAGTATAAAGTTTTAGTAATACAATATGATAGAATAACTATCATTTGGATCAATATCCAATTATGGACTTGATTCCTAAGTTTTTCATAATTAAAATAGCATAAAAGCATTAAAAGGCCACTTCTTTGCCTTCTAGTTTGACAAGCATAGAATTTACTTTTAGATTTGAGAATTGCTTCATGAGAAGCATCATTTGAATATAGAATAGGTCATAGGAATGACCATTCTTTGAAGGAGAGAGAGATATGCTTTAAAAATTTTAATTTAAGTATAAATGGAAACTTTATGTGTTTAATCACTAAAATTCATTAGAGAGCTTCAATTACATTAAAGAGCCATTCAATTGAATACTTCTCAAGCTTGAGAGGGGTTGAGAAGTGAGAAACATTTAGAGATTAAGAAAAAGACCATAAAGTCACACTTTACCTCTTATTTTGCTTGATTTTTTAGTCTAAGGAGAGGCCCCCAACCAATCAATTAGTTTAGTATGTTGATGAAGACTCCAAAGAAGGTTGAAGAGAGAGAGAAGCTCCAATCTCTCTAATCTGTAGAGGATTTTTAGAGGATAATAGAAAATATGCTTATTTTAGAGTAATACCGACATAGTTTAGTTCACAGATGATAATACAAAAGAATGAGGGTCTATTTATAGGTTAGGGAGGCCACTAACTGAGTCCAACTGAGTTCAAGAATTTTCCAGCTTTAGTTTGGCTGAATTTGGACAAGATTTGAATCAGTTTGGCTGCCTTTTTGATTTGGTTTTATCCAGCAGAGAGAAAAGATAAAAATATCTTGTTATTTTTTAGTTTAAAACTCCTCCACACATGTGAAATAGGTGCCTCCTTGAAGGCTCCCCCTTTCCTTACCAAGGTGTCAAAAATGAATTATTACTCTAAAATATCTCATTTTTTTAGTAATATTTCATAATTTTCAACCAATAAATCTTGTACTTAGTGAACTCTTCATCTTATGTGGGCATTTACTCATTTTTGGGGATTTTCTTTTTTTCATTGGATTTATCTCATCCCAACACTTGGATTAATCTTATTGGTTTATAAGTACCTTAATTGGACCATAATCTAAAATTTTCAGAAAATCTTGACCCGTAGGCTAAGGTCTTTTAAATAATTTTTAATTAATTTCAATTGCACCTTAGAAATTTTATTTTGATTTTTTGTTTCAAGGAAACATATTTTTGATATTTGTAGAATTTATATATCCCAATATTGAATTACCACTCTCTAGAAATTTTCATCTCACTAGGCAAAAACAAAGAAAAATAATATTTTCTTGTATTCAGAAAGAGGGAATGATTACATGGTATTGAGGTAAGGCTTATTCATTATTCAGGCTGAGGAGGAATCTTACATCCTCTCCCACTTGAAAAATGCGAGATGTCCTCATCTCGTAAAGTGGGGGTAATCCTTTGCCAACTCTTCTTCTTTATCCCAGGTGGTGTCTTCTAGAGGGAAGAACTTCCACTTTACTAAGAATTCTCTGAGGACTCTGCTCCTGAGAATCTTCTCCCAAACATCAAGGATTTCCTCAGGTTGGAGTACCATCTTGCCTTGAGTCGGAGAAATTAATTGTTCATCATCAAGCATGTGACTCGGGCTGGGTACATATTTCTTAAGCAAATTGACATGGAATACATCATGTACCTTGAGATAAAGGCTTATTCATTATTCAAGCTGAGGAGGAATCTTACATGCCCAATCCCTCACTTGTCTCCCATCGACCAACCACCCTACCCCCCCTTACTTCTCTCCCCCCGCACTGCCACAACTCTCTCCCCCTCGCGTCATTCCTCACTGACGAGCCCTCCTTGCTCACTCACCCGTGCCCCCTCTCTCATTGACCACCCTCTCCCTCTCTTAACCGACCCCACCTCCTGCAACCCTCACCTCACCGAACCTTAACCCCCCTTATCTATCGCTCACCTTCACCCCCAGTGCTCAACCCTCTCTTTCCCCCCTCACTGACCAACCCGAGCACCCTCGCGGCCCCCCTCCATCTCTCTCTCTCTCTCTCTCTCTCTCTCTCTCTCTCTCTCTCTCCCCCCCTCGCCCATGCCACCCCCTCTCTCTTTCTCTCTAGCGCTCTCTCTCTTGCCGGTGCCCCCCTCCTCTCTCTTCTCCTTCACCCCCTTTGTGTCACCCAGAAAAAAAAACCCTACCTGTCACCCCACCGACCCTCTCTCTCCCCACCACTGACACCCTCTCCCTCACTCTCTCTCTCTCCCCACCGACCACCTGCCCCCGTCACACTGACCAAGCTCTCACCCGTCTCACCCCCTCTCTCCCTCACCTCACTGACCACCTAGCCCTCTCTCTCTCTCTCTCTCTTGGCTCCCTCTCACCCGACCCACCTCCCTCGTGCCCAGCCTGACCCCCCCCTTTCCTCACCCCATTGACCTTCACCACCTCCCCCCCTTTTTGGTCGCTCACCCGTGCTCCCCCCTTGCCGGCTGTCTCCAAAAATTTTCAAAAAAACCCAAAAAAAAACCAAACAAATCTCCCTCACCCCACCAACCACTCCCCACCCCATGTCTCTCTCTCTCTCTCCCTCTCCCTCAACCGACCAACCTCTCCCCCTCATCCCCCTCTCTCTCTCCCTCTCCCTCACGCCACCGACCAACCCCTCTCTCCCTCACCCCACCGACCACTCCCTCTACCACCGACACCCCTTTCAACTCACCACCTCACCACCCCCTACCCCCTTCCTCACTCACCCAACCCCACCGCACAGCCTTCTCTCCCTCCCTCACCTCACCAACCCTGACCCTCACTCACCAGCCCGCCCCCCTCTCACCAACCCCACCTCCCAACCCCCCCTTTCACCCGTTTCACCCGTCGCCCCCCCTCTTGTGCTGGCAACCCCCAGCCCCTCTCTATCACCGACCCCACCTCCTCTCCCTCACTCTCACCCATCCTCCTCACTGACCAACCCCTGCAGCCTCTCTCCCTCTCTCTCCTACCGTCACCCACTCCCCCGCAAAGCCCCCCTTTTTTGCCATGGATTTTGAGCTATGGCTTTCTAGGGTTTAGAGTTGTGGTGACTAGGGTTTTGAGCTACGATGAAATGGAAAGCACTTGACTACTGTAGAAAGTCCATGGATCCGACAAGAATCAAGGCCAAAAAAAAAATCCCAATTAGCCCCAAAAAAGTACCTCACCGGCCCCACTCCCGCCATGCACAGCCGGCAACCCCCCCCTCTTCTCTCACTTTTGCCACCTCACCACCCGCCCACTCCCCCCTGTGCGTAGCCACCAAACCCCCCTCTCTTCACTCCCCCCACTCCCTCGCAGCCCCCGAACCCCCCTCAAATAGATCGCTATTGGGATTGAGATTGTTGCTAGAGGTACTTATGCTTGCTTATGATTGGTTCTCAAAGATTGTCAGGCCATTGTTCACCTCAACATATGATGCCCAACAGCATACCCAAGCATTTTGAGGAGTAGCGAAGGTTGCTTCCAAGCGTCAATACTCTTGTGGACCCAAGCATTTTGAGGAGTAGGGCAAAGGTTGCTTTGCAAGGTCCAAAACTCTTGTGGGCCAAGTGCGTGGTTGAAGGTAGCATAAAGGATCAAGTCACTAAAGTAATTGGAAGGGGCCATGGAGTATATGCCTCCTCTTTTATTTTTATTTTTTAAAAAAACAAGAAAAAAAACCCAAAAGTTTTCTCTCACTCTCTTTCCTCCCTTATCTTTGCCCCCCCCACCGACCACCCTCTCCCTCACTCCACCTACCACCCCCACCCCCTCCCCCCCCCTTATCTCCCTCACCCCACTCTCTCCCCCTCACCGTCACCCCCCCTCCCCTTATCTCCCTCACCCCACCGACCACCCCCTCTCTTCACTCCCCGCACTCACCACCCCCTTCTCTCCCTCTCACCCGTCCCCCCTCTCGTCACTCCCCACCGGCACTCTCTCTCGAAGCAGCCACCTCTCACCTTTGCATTATGCTGCCTCACATGGCCAATCTAAGGTACTTTTGTTGCTGTTAGAGAAGGGTGTGTCGTTGAATGCAATGAATCGTCATAGACAGATGCCTCTCATGCTTGCTTATAAAAATGGAAGGGTATTTTGCATTGAGCGGTTTGTGGCATGGGGAGCTGATATCCTCGTGTTTGATGCTCCCAATGGGAGGACATGCCTCCATTATGCAGTAAAGAGCGGCCACTTTGATTGTGTCCAACAAGTTTTGGATGTTGTCTAGATGCCCATAGTGGCACAAACATGTGGAGCTTCACCTCTACACTTATAGCTCGGTCCAGTCATTCTACACAGTAGTTTGCTTGCTTTTAAGTAAGGCATCTCTCATGTATGCAACACCTACAAGATCTAGTGGAAGCGGCTATGGTTTTGGAAGCACATCATTGCATTTTGTAGCACATAGAGGATCATCTAAATGTGTTAAAGAGCTCTTTGCATGGGGTGCAGCTAGGTTGGAGAGAAACTCTCAAGGGAACACCCCTTCTTCATCCCTTCTGCAATACCATAATGCAGTACCATAACACAACATGTGCATGTGCAGCTCTTCTCAACCCTTGGACTGCAAAGCCCTTGGTATGGCCATCTCCGTCGTTGCGGGCAGTTTATGAGCAGTATTGACGAAGCAAAAGTTCTGTGTGGGAGGCTACCTTGGCACATGCTACTGATGCTTAGGAGAAGTGGATCTTTCTCTGTTGATGAAATGCAATATTTTATATATTGGCCATGGCCAGGTTTCATTTTGTATCTTTGTATGCCTGGACTTCGTGCCTGAAGTTGCCCGGGGGGATGCCAGTGGTAATACAGTTAAGTGATAGCTTGCTAGATGAAGTGCCCAGGAGCTCTCGGTTCAATCAATTTTTTTCTATAGCTAGCTGGATAAAGTTGCCTTGGAGCCTAGTTGATTCATTTTTATTTATTTTGTATCTCTCCATTTGTATCTCTCCAAAAGGTTTTCCTCAAAGTATCATTGTCTGAGGTATGCCTGGCACTCTTGCTTACTTGTCGGATGTTTTTCCCAAAGGCTCACCTATGTTTTCTTGGCATTTACCACCTGGACGGTGAATTGAGTAGTAGTGCGCGACTTATGGATGGGAAGCCAGTTTCTCCACACTCCACCGCGACTACTTTGACCACTCCGACCACCGGTGCCCTCCGACCGCTCCGACCGCCGTCACCTCCGCCGGTGTGCTCCGACCACTCCGACTGCCGGTGCCCTCCAACCGCTCCGACCATCGTCACCGCCGGTGTGCTCCAACCACTCCGACTGCTGCCAGTGCCCTCCTCCGACTGCTCGGACCACTACGATGCCAGTGTGCTCCGACCACTCAGACCCCCGGTGATGGCTCCGACCGCCGGTGCCCTCCGATGACTCCAACCACCATCACCGCCGGTGCCCTCCGACCGCCAATGCTCTTTGACCCCTCTGACCGCTGGTCTCTTCGACATCTCATACGTGCATGGCCAACTCCGATGGCACTCATGGAGGCAACACCCCTCTCCCTTTCCCAAGGCACGGAGAGATCCTCTTCGAGATCCTAAGCACCATCTTCCTTTCCCGTCTCCCTTTCCCAAGGTAGGGAGGAGAGATCCTTTTGAGTACCACCCGAGGACGAGGACACCGAAGGAGGAGGAGTTAAGCGGAGCACTCTCTCGGCAGCATATAGACAGTCAGGGACACACTCTCAAAGAAGAGGACACTCTCTCGTGTATCACCCTGAGTTCTAGCATAGTTTCTCTATCGGGAGCGGAGTCTCCCTTGTAGCATTCCTTTTTGGTATTGTGATTGTAGTGTTGTGCTCTATTTGGTGTTTTTTCTATCTCTTTGTGTGAGTGAGGTGTGTGTGGTGTGTGTGGTGTGAGTGAGAAGCTTGTAGGGGTACTTCTTGTAGGGGTACTGCGGTGCTAGGTGGTGGTCGGAGAGCACGGTAGACAGTGTAGAGCATAGGTCTTGCATGTCTAGCCAGTGAGGTCGACTCATCCTTGGTGGGTATACTTCCCTGAGAGGATCCACGCTCCCTTCTCCCCCAACCATAGCGTTTGTGTCGATTGTCTTTGAGTTCCCTAGCAAGGACCGACGGAGTCATCCCCACTACTGGCACAAGCATACTACCAAGGCAATACGACAGTATGGGTTCCCAAACCCCACCTAGTGGCCCCTATCACAAACTACTCAGGTAACAAAGGAAAGGGTAGTAAACGCATGCAGCACCAACTCCCAACTAAAACCAATGCTCAAACTGCGCAAACATTGGTATGGAGGAAGAAGACAACTCAACAAGATGGGTTGAGGGGTGCCAAAACAATGTCAGTAAAACCACTTCGATCAAGGAGATGGACAAGGACCCTAAAGGAAGAAACAAAGAAGTTCAGCAAAGGGATACGGATAAAATCCCCCAACCACACAGGACCCAGTAATAACATTATTCAGTTGGGTGGAAGGAAGAATCAAAAACTCCCACATAGAGCTAAAACGCCTACAACGACACCTACCCAGAAGTGCCAAGGTGTCACCATGGTTTTCATGGCAATGAAAGATGAAGGTATCCATTTGTCGCACAATGGATACAAGGTAAAACGAGGTATCATTCACTCATTTAATGCATGTTTGAATGACTGAGCATGAACAAAAAAAATAAAAAATAGAAGGTATCAATTGATCTTGTACACTCATGATCCAAAAAAGTTCACGCCGTGAGCCAATCCTCAAAGGTTCACGCCATGAGCTAATCCTCAAGGGTTCACACCGTGATCCAATCCAAAAAGATTCGCGTCGTGAACTAGTTCAAAACAATTCATGCTATGAACTGGTCCAAAATGTTTCACGTCATGAAACAGTTACTTCTCATCACAGGCCAATTGTAAGATGCCATGTGGCATTCATCATTAAGGTAGCCGCCCAGTCTGACGACTGCGCTATAAATTCAAAAATATTTCCTTTTTCGTCATTTTGCATTGTGTGCTCCAACACAATTTGCTCTTCATCTCGATTGTGCATCGCATCCCCCATTTCCTCCAACTCGAATCGACATTCGCACATTAAGGTGGGAGCTTGGTCCCTTCATTGTTTTCTTTTCTTATTCTTTTTTCTTTTTTCTTTATTTTATCTTTTATCCTTCATTATAATTGATCAATATCGTGCACTCTAAAAAGCATCGGCAGTATCATCACACGATTTCCATGTTGTTTTAAAAACTCTGCTTGTTGTTGCGGGGTATCATCACTTTGGATAAAAACAAAAACATAAAAACGTAAACAATATAAAAACCTGCAGTTTCATGGAACTGCCACAAAATTGTAGTTTCACGGAACTCCCTTTCACCTAACAAAATCTCAGGATTCCATCTCACAGAACTCGCTTTCACGTGACAAACTCTCCCGTGATTCCGTCTCACGAAAATCCCTTTCACATCTTTAACTTTCACGTAACAAAATCTCACGGGATTCCGTCTCACGGAACTCCCTTTCATGTAACAATCTCACGGGACTCCGTCTCACAAAAATCCCTTTCACATGTCTTTAACTTTCACGTAACAAAATCTCATAGGATTCCATCTCATGGAACTCCCTTTCACGTAACAAAATCTCATGGGATTCTGTCTCACGGACTCCCTTTCACATGACAAACTCTCATGGGATTCCATCTCACAGAAATCCCTTTCACATGACCTGCAGGTTCATGGGACTACCAAAATCCTACGCCTTCACGCCACATCATTAACCTGTTCAATTAACACACCTTGTTTATTGCTCCTACACTAACACACTTCTCATCTCAACTAACCATTTTACCATAACAAAAAGAAGAAAAAGAAAAAAAAAGAAACGGAGTGGTACCTCCCAGTCTGGAGACTAATTTTGTTTTCATGTACAAATGTCGGCCTCAGACATTGAAGCCATAGAGACCCCCGCAGTCACCCAGGCCAGCGCTACAGGCTCCCCGGTGAATCAGAAGAAGAAACCGACACGAGGACCAAAGATGAACTACTTGGGCCCATATGCCCAAGCCTTCATTGGGGCCATCATCAGCAAGGAGATCCATACGGTCCATGGAAAGGTAGCATTGCAATATCATAGCCCGGAGTGCCTCCAAATCCTAGAAGAGATAGAGGTAAAATAAAAGCTAGAGAAAGTGGGCCTAGGAAGAATGGCACAGATTCTTCCAAAGAACATCGACACGGAGCTCTGTGCGGAGATAGTCAAATCAAGGAAAAGACTTGCACTTGGATCATAGAGACCAACGCTTTTTTCCTCATTGAGAGGCACAGCCGTTGATTCTTTTCCATAGAACAATTTTTATCCGGGATTTACTTCATCTATCGTACCATAGCAGAATTGAGTCTCATTTTAGAGATCCATCAGTCCAGCCCGTGGGTTAGCCAACCGTCCAACCACTATAGTGATGGGATCAAATTAAGAATTTGGTTAGGTTTTGTCCTGGGTACCAGGACAAAGAGTTCCCAGGCCCCCTAGTCGAATATTCATGCAAACTTAAAACTAGTCACACCACTTACACACCCAATATGAAATTGCCTTTTTCACAGATTCAGCTATCTTTAATCCTTCATCGGTATACCTATGGCATCATTGGCAACCAGAACGCTCACCCCCTGTCTACTCAGGGGCCTTTTCGATAGTTCCTAGCTCATAGTACCCGGCAATATATTCACTTATAAAAATCAAAATAGAATCTCTGTTGAAGATCAGCAAGATCAACCAACAGATCCATATAAAAGAGCCATGGACTCATCCGTTGAGGTCCAGCAAGGTCAATCAACCAGATCCATGCCTGAATTCAGAAAACAACTCTTACTCCTTGCTCCAATATCTTCCACGATGCATATGTGGGTATCTTCGGTGACCCAGAGCTCGAGCACCGTATGGTCAGCACCCTCTAGGATCCTTCATAGGTCACCTAGTGCTTCACTCATAGGCCGCTTCCTTAGTCCCTCATCCACCGTACCGGAAGCTCACCATTTAAATCGAACCAAGGCTGGTCAAGACCTCGGCCGACCTTGCTACGCGAGACATCCTCCGTTGACTCTCCGTCAGCTATTGCAACTTTATCAGTTAGGTCTCCACGACCTCATTCACAAGACGGTCAAAATGCTTCCCTAGCATTCTTGACATAAAACAGTCATTTAAAAACAGGTCATAAATACAATTTCTATAATGAAGTCTTGTCTTTCCACATTGTTCCACATCAATCCACATTATTTAATCCACATCCATTTCATATGTATTTCCATTCTCATCCAATCACATCATTTTCATCTCATCACATCTTTCCTCATTTATCCTCATCAGATCTCATCCACTCGCATCTACCCATATCCACATCTCATCACATCACATTCATTCACATCTCATCCATTCATATCTACCCCGATCCACATCACATCCATTTCACCTCACATCTCATTCATTCACATCTATCCTGACTCACATCTCATTCATTCACATCTATCCCGACTCACATCACATCCATTTCACATCACATCTCATTCATTCACATCCCGATTCACATCTCATCCATTCACATCCCATATCATTCATTCACATCCCGATTCACATGACATCACATCTCATTCATTCACATCGTATCTCATTCACTCACATCTATCCATTTCACATCACATCACCTCCATCCATTCACATCCATCACATCACATTCATTCTCATCACCATCCCATCACATACATTCTATCCACATAACATCACATCACATCTATCCACATCTCATCTCACATGACATCACATTTATCCACATCTCATCTCATTCATCCACATTCATCCAATCGTTCATATGTACGACTACCCACATCTATCCATACATTCATATCTATCACTTCACATCCACATATATTCATGTCACATCACATCACATTTTTTCACATACACATCCACATCCATTCTTTCACATACACATACACATCCATTCTTTCACATACATCCACATCCATTCTTTCACATACACATCCACGTCCATTCTTTCACATACATCCACATCCATTCTTCACATACACATCCACATCCATTCTTCCCATATACATTCACATCCATTCTTCACGTACACATCCACATCCATTCTTCACATACACATTTACATCCATTTTCATCACATACACATCCACATCCACATCCATTCTTCACATACACATTCACATCCATTTTCATCACATACACATCCATTCACATCTATCTAATTCACATGTCATCACATACACATCCATTCACATCTATCTGATTCACATACACATCCATTCACATCTATCTGATTCACACCACATCCATTCACATCTATCTGATTCACATGTCATCACATCTCATTCATTCACATCATCCCGATTCACATCACATCACATTCATTCACATCACATATCATCCATTCACATCCCATATCATTCATTTACATCCCGATTCATATGACATCACATTAAGGTAAAGAGAAAGTGGTTAAGTCTCTTGGTATGCCTGATAATTCTATAGGGCATTCTTTTGTTGATGGAGAGTCTAGTGGCACGAAGATGAGCTATGAGACCCCTCTGCCCCCTCCAGCATTCTGACGTAAGACAGTCCTTTAAGAAAACAGGGTTTCTATGCGAGTTTTCAGTTTGATTTTCTTTTGAATACAAGGAGTATTTCTTGAATCAGTATCCCCAAAACTTCTTGATCGAAAATCTAAATTTCATACCAAAATTCCTCGATTTCTATAACCTTGATCCACAGATCAATTTGAAGGGTCTCAAACTTAGTTTCAGATTTGGCGGGAGTTTTGAGTGTATTTTTCTAAACTGGTCACACCTTCTTTCCTCAAAACTGACGAAAAAGTTTGGTCTTGGTCATAGTCTGATTCAAGGTTCGAGTCGGATAAGATTTTTCTTGAACTATCTTTCTCGAAAAGGTTTGATAATTCAGTTACTATTTTACTGAATTTCTTTCTTTGAATATTCACTTAACTCATTTCTAAATTAGTTACGAATTCCAATGAGGAATAAATTAATCATTTATCTGAATATTTTGATCTCAATAGATTTCCTGAATTTTCTTTTTACAATCCGTGTGAATATAAAACGATAGAAATTTCTCTCTTAGAGTATTTAATTATTCATTTATAAAAAACTCATAGAGTTTAAACATAGAATTTAAGAGAATTCTAATTTTGATATAAAAATTCTTTATGCATAAAAATCAAATTCAATGGCAATAACACTTAAAAAATCCTTTTATGCATCTATTTATACAAAAAATCAAATTTAATAGGAATAACACTTTTAAAATAAAAAGAATTTCTTTATGTATCTATTTATGCATAAAAATCAAATTTAATAAGAATAACAGTTTTGTAATGAAAAAAATTCCATTATGCATCTTTCTACATAAAAATCAAATTTAATAAGAATAACACTTTTATAAAAAAGCATTCCTTTATGCATCTTTCTATGCATAAAAATCAAATTTAATAAGAATAACACTTTTGTAATAAAAATTTCCATTATGCATCTTTTCTATGCATAGAAATCAAATTTAATAAGAATAACACTTTTATAATTAAAAAAATTCTTTTATGCATCTGTCTATGAATAAAAATCAAATTTAATAAGAATAACACTTTTGTAATAAAAAAATTCCATTATGCATCTTTCTATGTATAGAAATCAAATTAAATAAGAATAACACTTTTATAATTAAAAAAATTTCCTTTATGCATCTTTCTATGCTTAAAAATCAAATTTAATAAGAATAACA
This sequence comes from Cibotium barometz, assembly GCF_041138505.1. Lineage (NCBI taxonomy): Eukaryota > Viridiplantae > Streptophyta > Polypodiopsida > Cyatheales > Cibotiaceae > Cibotium > Cibotium barometz. The sequence continues at coordinate 35,934,298 of NC_141057.1, read as the reverse complement.
CTTTTGTAATAAAAAAAATTTCATTATGCATCTTTCTATGCATAGAAACCAAATTTAATAAGAATAACACTTTTATAATAAAACAAATTCCTTTATGCATCTTTCTATGCATAAAAATCAAATTTAATAAGAATAACACTTTTGTAATACAAAATTCCATTATGCATCTTTCTATGCATAAAAATCAAATTTAATAAGAATAACACTTTTGTAATAAAAAAATTTCCATTATGCATCTTTCTATGTATAGAAATCAAATTAAACAAGAATAACACTTTTATAATAAAAAATTCCTTTATGCATCTTTCTATGCATAAAAATTAAATTTAATAAGAATAACACTTTTGTAATAAAAAAAATCCATTATGCATCTTTCGATGCATAGAAATCAAATTTAATAAGAATAACACTTTTATAATAATAAAAATCCTTAATGCATCTTTCTATGCATAAAAATCAAATTTAATAAGAATAACACTTTTGTAATAATAAAAATTCCATTATGCATCTTTCTATGCATAGAAATCAAATTTAATAAGAATAACACTTTTATAATAAAAAAATTCCTTTATGCATCTTTCTATGCATAGAAACCAAATTTAATACAAATAACACTTTTATAATGAAAAAAATTCCTTTATGCATCTTTCTATGCATAAAAATCAAATTTAATAAGAATAACACTTTTGTAATTAAAAAAATCCATTATGCATCTTTCGATGCATAGAAATTAAATTTAATAAGAATAACACTTTTATAATAAAAAAAATCCTTTATGCATCTTTCTATGCATAAAAATCAAATTTAATAAGAATAACACTTTTGTAATAATAAAAATTCCATTATGCATCTTTCTATGCATAGAAATCAAATTTAATAAGAATAACACTTTTATAATAATAAAAATTCCTTTATGCATCTTTCTATGCATAGAAACCAAATTTAATACAAATAACACTTTTATAATGAACAAAAATTCCTTTATGCATCTTTCTATACATAAAAATCAAATTTAATAAGAGTAACACTTTTGTAATTTAAAAAAATCCATTATGCATCTTTCTATGCATAGAAATCAAATTTAATAAGAATAACACTTTTATAATTAAAAAAATTTCCTTTATGCATCTTTCTATGCATAAAAATTAAATTTAATAAGAATAACACTTTTTTAATTAAAAAAATTCCATTATGCATCTTTCTATGCATAGAAATCAAATTTAATAAGAATAACACTTTTATAATTAAAAAATTTTTCTTTATGCATCTTTCTATGCATAAAAATCAAATTTAATAAGAATAACACTTTTGTAATAAAAATTTCCATTATGCATCTTTATATGCATAGAAATCAAATTTAATAATTAATATCAATGATATCCATGCATATTCATAGGTGAATATGTACATGGAGTAATTAGAATATTTCTTTTAGATGTAAAAATGGTGGAAATTACTCTTTTGGAATAACATAAAAAAAACTTTCTTTTTCACAAAATTTTGGAAAATTTTGCCATAATCTCCTTTGTATGGGTGACCATTTCTCATTTTTATCTTTCTTTATTTAACTTAATTAACCCAATTTAGAATTATAGAACTCTAATCTACATAATTTTCTAAATTCAAGAGAGTAAACAATAAAAAGAGTTTAATTAATCACTTAGTTAATCTTTCTAGGATTAAGAAAGGTTGGAATGTAAAGAAGAGAAGGGGGTGGCATTTGCAAAACATAAAAATCAAGAAAACCATATATTTTTCATTAAAATTCGTAAACAAAGTAAGAAAATTAGCTTACATGGAGCTTGTAAGCTCTCCTTTGGCTTGAGGGATTGAGGGTTCTACTATTGTTTGAAGCAATAGTGGCCACCAATTCACTTTGGAGAGGATTAGGCCAAAAACAATTGAATTATTAAAAAATTCAATGTAGATGGCTGAAGACAGGAGTAGAGTAATAATGCATAAACCCCTTTAAGCTTTTACAAAGGGGGAGGCTTCTATTTATAGGAAAAAGTGAGCCTCTAACCAAAGAAATTGATTCTAGAATTTTCCAGATCAGTTTGGTCAATTTTTGACCATTTTTGGGTCAGTTCAGCTTACTTTTTGGATCTAGTTTTGAAATAGGAGAGAGGAAAATATCTCATTTTATTGATTAAAAATTGGGGATAATGATGAGAAAAAGGCGCCTACTTCATGAGGGGAGATCCCCACACTGAGGTGTCAAAATTCAACTTTTTAATTCTTTTCTTTGGTCCTTAGTCCACTCTTCATCTTATGTGAGCATTTACTCTTTTTTTGGGGGGGGGGGTTCTTTTATTCTTCAATTTATCTCCTCCCTACACTTGGATTGATCCTATTGGCCCATAGGAACCTAAATTGGACCATAATCCAAAAAATTTTAAAAATTTGGACCCTTAGGCTAGGGTCCTTTATACCTATTTTCAAGTAATTCCAATTGCACATTGGAAAGTTCTTTTTGAATTTTTATTTCAAGGGAAACCATTTTAGACACGGAGGATTTTTATATCCAAAAATATCTCAATTTTGAATTATCTCCCTCTAGACATTTTCTCTCTCTAGGCTAAAATAGGGTAAAACAGGATCTTTCTTTTATTTCAGAGAGGGGAATAATTATAAGATCAGAAGGGGAGGTTCTTACACCTGCACACCTCAAAAGCTGGAGGGGAGGAATCTTACAATGACTCCCATGTCTGTTACAATTTCCCAGTCTTCATGCCAGCAACCTTTATAGGCATATGGGAGCAAAGGAAATAGATGCTTACTTGGATATAGGCATGGTGCCGTATCCCGGACCCAGCAATCGTGGCCAGTGTTTGATTTTTGAAATTGCTCGTGGTCTTGATTGATCAATCCAAAGAGCCCTATGATGGATATGAAGCTGAACAACTGCAAGTCGACATGAATCAAGGCCCATCTGATAGGAATATGATGATATATTACCATCGTCTACGGTGTCTTCTGGCATACATGCATGTCACGTTCGAAGACATGGTGGATACACGGTTCTGGCGTTCACACTCAGCATTCAGAAGAACCCTCAAAAAGCTTCAGTCACACCGAAACTTCTACCATCATGAGTTCGGTGAGACCACGTCTTTAGACCTTGGTAACAGGTTCTGAGGACAGAACCTACATCACGTAGGGGGGGGATGTTAATCCCATTTTGGATTAACAAGTATGCTCCTCCAATTGAGGACATTAATAAGTGTCATGAAAAGGCACTATAAAAGTTGTACATTATGAGATATTGGCCACCCCAAGGCCTTAGTTAAGTAAGTTTTGGGTGCCCAAGTGTGAATAAGGGCCAATTGTATATACGGCATTTTCTCATAATGAAAAGACACAATCCCCCTTTGTGCTATTGAGAGATCTTCTTTGTGTCTTGAGAGAGATTGCGAGAGAGAATTCTAGCATTTGTGTCTCTTCTAATTCATGCTTGTGTGGGAGAATGAGAGAGAGTGATTGCCTTATGCGACGGTGTGAGCGACTCTACGGTTGACAGCTTGGAGGTCTGGAGCTTAACAAGTGAGCTTGGAGGCCTCAAGGGACTCAAGTTTGAAGCATTGGTAAGTGCCCTACGACAGTTGTGTTCTGTTTTGCTCTTCCTTTAGGTGAATGCATTGAGTTCCCTCTTGGAGGTGTGGTAGCACATAACAGCTTATGGAAGAAAATTTTACAGAGCCTTCTTCTTGAAGATAGGCTGAAGAGGTCTTGATGGGAGATGGGTTGTTGGGTACGGCCTGTCGGGTACAGTCTCTGCTCTAGAGTATCGACGAGTGTCAGCCATGACGGGTACTGAGGGTTTAAATAAGGGTTGGTATGGGCATGAGTGCAGGGAAAGAGAGAGAAAGCAGGGTACAAAGGACGATGTATGGTGAAAGTACACTAGTTTGTAGCTGCATGAGTCTGGGGAAAGAGATGGTGAATGTACGCGGGCCAAAGGTGGGGTACACATATACCTTCTAGGCCAATGGTCACATGGGTGTCCATGTGGTGGCTAGTGGGGACCATACACTAGGGTGGCCGGCCTTTGGTCCTTACACGACCGTTATATGGGTGCTCGAGTATGTGTACGATATCTTTTTGGAGCAAGGACCCCTTTTTTGGGACGTCAGTCTCAACATGCGTGCTAGTGCGCCAGGCTACAAAAACAAATTTAGGTGAAATTGTCTGAGGTGTTTTCCAAGTCATAGGGGTGCAGTCCATTCGTCCATCGGACACCCAAACATGCATTTATTAAGGTTGGAAGTTTACCATACTTTAACGAAAAATTTACGTAGAGGCTTATTTCGGTATCTGTTTTGAGTGCTATAAATCCTATAAAGGGTAAAATTGTGCATAGATTCCAAATTTAGACTCATAATTTTAAGATTCCAAATGGAAATAGCTTGATTATTAAAATTGATGATTTTTACACTATAAAACAAACCATAAATTCCTCTATTAAATGGACATATATTATTATTGAAGATGGGCATGTTACATCCTTCCCCCCTTAAAGAAATTGAGATGTCCTCATCTCGTCATGAATTCGCTGTAATCTCTAAAGAGTGTAGCTATATCTTCCCAAGTTGCATCCTCTTCAAGTTAGTCCTTCCATTGCACCATATGTTCTATAAGAGTTCTATTATGGAGTTTCCTTTCTCTAGAATCTATGATCCTACTAGGCTGCAACTCAAGGACTCCTTGAGTTGGGATTACAACTTTCTCATCATCAAGAATATGATCGAGACTGGGTACATAAGGTTTTAATAAGCTTACATGAAATACATTATGGACCTTAATATGGGCTGGGAGCTGCAGCTTATAGGCACTTCTGCCCAGACACTGTATAGGGTCCACAACATCTTGGGTTGAGCTTCTTATATTTCCCAAGTGACAGAGAGCTATGCTTGGGTCGCACCCGTAGAAGAATTTTGTCTCCTTCCTTGAAGATCCTTTCAGACCTCCTTGTGTCGGCATAATGCTTTTGCCAATTTTGAGCAGCTTTAATATCTTTCTGGATAGCCTTGGTTTGCTCTTCCATCTCCTCGAGAATTTTTTTGGAGGCTTTGACTCTTAAGGTTGGTTGAGAGAAATTTAGAGGAGATAAGCATTCCCGCCCATAGAGTGCTTTAAATAGTGACATCCCTATGCTCTGGTGATAAGATGTATTATAGGAAAATTATACTAGAGAAAGGTATTAAATCCATCTTCTTGGCCCCACCCACAATATGCTCTAAGAATGTCTTCAATTACGTGGTTAACTCTCTCAGTCTGGCCATCGGTCTCTGGATGATAAGCTATACTGTGAAGCAAAGCTGAGTACCCAAGGCTTGAAATAAGGACTGCTAGAACTTTAAAGTGAAGTCAGAGTCCCAATCGCTAACTATCCTTTTTGCTAAACCATGAAGCTTGAAGACCTCCTTGATGAATAATCAGGAAACATCAGAAGCTTTGAAGGTTTTCTTTGCCAGTATAAGATGAGCTACTTTGGTGACGAGCAAGTCCACCACCACAAAAATGGAATCATATCATCTTTGTACAGTGGGGAGACTTGTTAAAAAATCCATAATAATGCATTCCCACTTCATTTGGGGGATATCCAAGGGTTGAAGCTTCCCAAGCATCTTGACTCTTTCAGCTTTGATCGTTTGACATGAGAGACATTGCTTCTTCAAGTATTGAAGGATATCAATTTTCAAGCCTGCCCAATGATAGCTCCTCCCCTTAGAGCATTCAAGGTCTTTGCATAGCCTGGGTGCCCTAAGCTATCACGAGCTTCGTAGAGGATTAGCTTCTACGACAGGATCCTTAGGAATACATAGCCTATGATTGAAGAAGAGGCACCCATCATGGGTGTAGTAACCCTTGATTAAATTTTTCTCTTTCTCTGAAGTTTTCCCTTCTTCGACTATTTTTACCATCCTTTGGTAATCAGGATCATGAAATGAGACTTCTTTCACCTTGACCATTATGGGATCATTTGGCATTAAAATTGCACTCAAGAAAGATTTATGGCTAAGTTCATCTACTACCACATTATCCTTCCCCCAGGGATAGAATTTGATGTTGAAGTCATATTCTTATAGGATTTCAACCCATCTTCTATGCCTCATATTGAGGTTAGGATGGGTGAAGATCCACTTTAGACTCTTGTGGTTGGTTACAAGCTGGAACCTGCGCCCTAGGGGAGGTAATGTCTACATAACTTAAGGCAATGAACAACTGCTAAGAGTTCCAAATCATGGGTGGCATACATGGCCTCATATTGCTTGCAAGAAGTATAAGCCACCGGTGTTCCTTCTTGGGTTAATACACCACCAAGTGCTAGACTACTGGCATCAGTAACCACCTCAAATTCCTTGGTGAAATCAAGGAGTTTCAAGACTGACGCTGAGGTAATGATGGCTTTAAGTTGATCAAAGCTAACTTGATGGATTGGAAACCACACTATTTTGCAATCCTTTTTAAGAAGATCGGTCGATGATGTAGCTACCATGGAGTAATCTTTGATGAAAATCTTGTACCATCCTGTGATTCCCAAAAATCCATGAACTTTGCGGACTGAATTAGGGGGTGGCCATTCCAATATATCCTTGACCTTGGTGGGATCTATTGAGATACCATCTTGGGAAACAATGAATCCAAGATACTCAATCTAGTGAGTAAGAAGGTACATTTACTTTTCTTAGCATAGAATTTATCTCTATGCAGTAATTGCATAACTCTACACATAGAAAAGCTTGGCCCCATGAAGCTCGTCAATGCGAGGGATAGGATACTTGTTCTTGACAGTGACTTGATTTAGCCCCCAATAATCAATGCAGTGACTTGATTTAGCCCCCGATAATAATCAATGCAAAGACAAAGAGTGCCATCCTTCTTCTTTTGGAAAAGAATGGGTGCTCCCCAAGGAGTTGTTGGGGTGTACAAATCCTTGCTCAATGAATTGGGAAAGTTGCTCCATGAGCTTTAGGGAGAGACATCTTATAGGGTGTTTTTGAGACAGTTGAGCATCGGGAATTAGCTCAATTTCATGATCGGCTTCTTGAGGAGGTGGTAGCCCTTAGAAGCTCATCAAGAAAGATGTTAAAGAATTCTTAGAGCTAAGATGGTTCTGATTCTTTACTAGGTTCAGCAGATTTGTTGAGCTTAACTAGGAAAACTTGTTGTCCCTTACGTGCTCCCTAGAGAAGATGTTTTCCTTTGACTACCCTAGACTTTGGTTTACTTTTCTTCCACTGAACTAATAATACTTGGTTGTGCTCATTTTTAAAAGTGATACTCCCATGGTTACAGGGAATACTAGCATTTTTTGTGATTCACTAGTCCATCCCAAGGATCCCATCATAATTACCTAATGGTAAGACCCTAAAATGGCCATGAGTTTGTTCACTACCCAATTCAAAGTCAAGGTTTCCTACAGAGTGGTGAGATACTACTTCCTTCCCACTAGATAACTCTACAACCATTTCGTAGAAGCTGGTTTTTGACCCAGGTTTAATTTTTGTAAACACCTTAGAGAAAGAAATAAATGGGTACTGCCGCAATCAATCAAAATCTGGAATGGCTTACCATGATGAGTGGTTGGGGTTTGAATAAAACCAAATTGCTAATTAGGACCTTGATGTTCTACCCCTGCATGGATGGTGGCACACTATTCTTCAGCCATTTCACACTATTCTTCAGCCATTTCCAAAGTTGGTTCTTCATTCATAGCAGAGGTGGCACGAGCAACTACTCCGCGACCTCTATCACGTCCACCACCTCTTGCACCTTGGTGGATGGGGGTTCCCCAGCCCTGATTTGCTCGACCACTTTGAGGAAAGGATGTTGCTAGCTTGGGGCAATTATCCTTAAAGTGTCCCAGCTCATTGCAATGAAAACACACAAGGACCTCTCTAAAAGAAGCAGCATACGAGCGGGGAACAAAGGAGTTTGTTTGTTGACCTTGGTTGTAGTAGGGGGCATTTTGTTGGGGCTTCTTATAAGACCGATCCTTAGGGTTTAATTCAAAGTGAGATCTCTTCTGGGGCCTAGCTTTGCCAGACTTCATCTCCTTCACAAGAGGTTTGACTCGTATGAGAGCATCTTGCAATTTACTTGGCCTCATTGCTTCAAGGTGGGAATCCAAAGGTTCATTCAAGCCTTGGCAGAAGCAAGCCACTTGTTGGGAGGTGGTCATGGATGGGGCATACTTCTGGAGAGTGATGACCTTAGAGTAGTATTCTTCCACGATTAAAATGAGCTGCTTGGCTAAAGAACTCATTTATCTTGATAAATTCATGAGATGGGGGTAGATACCGTTCCTTCACAGCTTGTTTGATGTCATCCTAGGTTTGGAAGTGTTCGGTGACTCCCTTATCGCGGCACCATTTCTTCCACCAGAGATTAGCATCCTTAGTGAGGCGAAACTATGTAGAAACATGGATTGGTTTGTCGCTCTAGTACCGGAAGCTGAGAAATAATCATCCATTGCTTCAATCCATACTTCGGCATCCTTCTCAATTTTTTGAACCTTCCCCCTTATTAAAGGAGGAAGGTTGCATTTGTTTGAGTAGGAGCTTCTTCTCCTTGGTATTTGTGTATAGAGCATTGGGGAGAGGAGGCCGATCGTCTTGGCCATCATCACAAGATTAAATTTAGGATCACGAGATTCATACTTTACACTATGCTTATGATTTTAAAAGTAAAACCTTGAAATCACTTTATTTCTCAATTCAAATATTTACAAGGATAAGATTAATTACAAGGATTTGAGACTAATGTATTTAGTTTTAATTCATCATAAAAGAGACTCCTAGGCCAAACTAAGGCATAAGACTCAATCAATCCATGTAGGTGAAATATGGGGGTTCCGCCATGGTTTCTAGGATACAGAAGACAAATGGTAGGGAAGGTAGACTCTGGATTGTATTGTGTTCCATAACAACTACCCTGTCTCAGCAGCAGGGGTAAGACTTGCATTACTTGGTCATATACCCAACATTTGTGTGGTATACAATTCCCCTCTATGGTCACATAGTTGTCGGGTCTTGGAGTACCCATGAACCAAAATAAGCAGACCATCTTCAACTTCTCGATCCAGTGAACCCGCTTTAAATCGATGGTGAGGTTCCCAATTTGGTCTGCTCGGATGATGAAGTACCTCGGCCCACGATTCCAAAAGTGAAAAGATGCAAGGGAGAAGAGAGCTTGAGCTCTTGCAAGCACACACACACTCACAAAACCCTAAAAGAGAACACACAAGGTGAGAGGCTGAAAATCTTCTTCACACAACACTCAACACACCATATACAAAGATAAGAGTACACACAATATGAAAAGGTACTCAACAAAATACATACTAGGGTTCTCTATAGTGTGAACCCAACTAAATGAGCTGGCGCTATAACTATGCCAGTCTCTAGAATGGCTGTCACACAGCCTGTCATCCCACTGGCCACATATCACCCATGATCTCACCAACCATGCCAGTGGTGTAAGTGTGGGGCCTCCCCCAGGCCGGTCATCATTGTCCACCGCCTCACTAGATGAGCTCGATATCTCAACACTCCCCCTCGAGCTCAACTCCATCTCATGTACACCAAGCAAAGCCCTGAATCTGCGGAGCTTCTCTGTACCCAATGCTTTGGTGAAGATGTCAGCGACCTGATCCTGTGTGCTGACATAAACAAGGTCAATGTCTCCTGCTAAAACCTTCTCTCTAACAAAATGGTAGTGGACCTCTATATGCTTCGTGCAAGCATGAAAAACTGGGTTCCTGGCCATTTGTATACTGCTAATGTTGTCACATAAAATGACAACTTGTCTATCCACTGATAGACCCAAATCTGCAAGTAGCTTTCTCAACAAGCTACCTCACATGCCGCCATAGCAGCACCTCTGTACTCGACCTCTGTACTGGATAGAGCAATCATAGGCTGCTTCTTGCTGCTCCAAGTCACAGCAGCACTCTCCAAAGAAAACATGAAGCCACTAGTAGATCTTCTATCTGAGATACTACCAGCCCAATCAGCATCTATGTACCCATCTGTGTACCCATGTACACATCTATGTACCCATCTATGTACCCATCTGTGTACCCATGTACACATCTATGTACCCATCTATGTATCCATCTATGTACCCATGTACACATATCTCTGTCCCAGTTTCATAAAATAGTCCACAATGCAAAATAGACCTCACATACCTCAGTATGCGTTTCAATGCATCCAAATGCGACTTTCAAGGAACCTACATAAACTGACTCACAAACCCAACAGCATAGCTCAAATCTGGCCTGGTGATCGTCATGTAGATCAAGCTTCCTACTATGCGCCTATACATAGTAGGATCCTCCAAAATCTCTCCTGAATCTGCACTCAACTTGCCATTCTGATCCAATGGCACTCTGAGATAGGCTTACAGACTGTCATACCATACTTGGACAACATGTCCAAGCCATACTGTCTCTGCAGTAATCTAATACCATGTGGTGACCTAATCACCTCAATGCCCAAGAAATATCTGAGCTCTCCCAGATCCTTCATCTCAAACTTCTGTCTAAGCAAGATCTTTACATCAAAGATCTCTGCATCATGGTCCCCGTAATGATCAGGTCATCTACATAGATGACAACAAGCACAACCCCTCTATCACTGTGTCTCACATATAGCGAGAAATTTGCATTGGCTACATGAAAGCCAATAGTGACAAGATATTCAGAAATCTTGTCAGACCATGCTCTTGGTGCTTGTTTTAAGCCATACAAGGCTTTCTTCAACTTGCAAACATGCTCGGGGTGACTCACATCCTCATAACCAAGTGGCTACAACATATACACCTCTTCCTATAAATCCCCATGCAAGAATGCATTCTTTACATCCATCTGATGTAAAGACCATTGCTTTGACGTAGCCACTGCTCTATCATAACTCTCACTGTTGCCATCTTGGCAACTGGGCTAAAAGTTTCCTCATAATCAATGCCACATGTATGCGCATATCCTTTGGCTACCAATCTAGCCTTGTACCTGCTTATGCTTCCATCATTGTTATGTTTTACTTTGTACACCCACTTGCATCTAATGGCTTTCTTACCTTCATGCAATTGCAGTAAATCCCAAGTCTCATTTCCATATAGTGCATCCATCTCCTCATCCATAGCTTTCTCCCAACACACATTTCCAACAGCCTCATCAATGCATGTGGGATCTACAACCTGTACAACTTTTGCCATGTATGCATAGTGATGTGCCACATAACCATCATAGGTAAACCTCTGCACAGGATTCTTCACTCTCCCAGATCTTTGCAGCTTTGCATTCATGGCTTCCATAGCCTTCTTTACACCAGGTTTTCTCATATAGCTGGTATCCCAAGATCCTCATCAAGGCTCATCTCTGAGCCACTAGACTCTCCATCAACATGAGAATGCCCTACAGAAATGTCAGGCATACTAAGGGGCTCAACCACTTTCTCTTTGCCTTTATGTGATGTACTAATCACATTTGCAGGACTGGTATTATGACGTAGCCTGCCACTCCATGGTCTATCAACTGAACCACTAGATGAGGACTCTCCTGGTCCACTCAAAGACTGTGATTGCTACTTGCATTCTGTGCAACCACATTTCCACTCACATCAGCCCCAACAGCTTCTTTTCCAGTAGCATACCAACTGCTCATCTCATCAAAAAACAACATCCCTGCTTACCCCCTCAACTCACGTGTAGCAGGGTTATAACACCTGTATCCCTTTTGCTCAAGGGAATACCCAATAAACACACATTTTTCAGCTTTTGGATCCAGCTTAGTTCTCAGCTCATCTGGCACATGCACATATGCAATGCATCCAAAGACTTTTAGATGAGACAAATCAAGTTTTCTGCCAGTAAACCTCTCCTCTGGAGTTACATCATGTATGGCTGCAGTTGGAGTCCTGTTCATGATGTAAACTGCTGTAGAAACAGCCTCAACCCAATAGATATGCGGCATATTCTTCTCTCCCATCAATGCTCGCGCAATCTCAGCAATGTGCCTCTTTTTTCGCTTAGCAACTCCATTTTGCTACGGAGTGTATCTACATGTAAACTGTCTCCGAATACCATTCTTCTTAAAAAATTCAGAGAACTCATTGGAGAAGTACTCTCCCCCTCCATTTGACCTTAGGCACTTTACATATTTCCCTGTTTGCTTTTCAACCATAACTCTGAAATTCTGAAAATGAGTGAACACCTCATCCTTCTCCTTCATGAAGTATACCCACACTTTCCTTGTGTGGTCATCAATAAATGTCACATAATACTTGCAGCATAATACTTGCAGCCTCCCATAGACATGGTCTTCGTAGGACCCCATACATCTAAATGCACAACATCTAGTGCATTTCTGCTTGCATTTCTATCACGTGGAAATACATGCTTTGTTTGCTTTCCAAATTGGCATGCTTCACATATTTTCTGCATACCTTCAACTTTAAACTTTGGCAGCCCTGTCACAATTCCTTTCGTCTGCATAGACTTCATTCTCTGCAAATTCTTTTATGCCAAATGTTTGTGTTTGCAACCATTTGCAAACATCGCAGCACTCACTTCAAGCATGTTTACATTCAATGGAAACATTCTGCCCACTCTGTTGCCTTTTGCAACCAACCTGCACTTGTCTTTAAAGTCTTCAACATAACAACCCTATCAGGGCTAAACCAAACCTGCAAACCCTCTCAATCATCTAGCCAACTGAAACCAGATTCTTTGTTATGTTCAGAACATGAAGTACATCTATAAGGTACTTCACTTTGCCATCCTGCATACACAATGGCACATCTCCAACATGGGCAATTGGATGAGCAGTGTCATCCCCTGTTTCCACAAAACCTGGTCTTTCAAGGTTTTTCATCTCCTTAACCCACTCCCCACCCCCATGACTTGTCATGTGGTTCGAAGCACCTGAATCAACATACCATACATTATCTTTATGTGTTGCTTCAACATTTTCAGACATGGCATTAACGACATGCTGCATAACAAACAACCTTTTATTATCCTCATTATTTCTTCTCGAGGATGCATAGTTGTTTTGCTGCAATTTTCCATTTTGCATGTCAGCCTGCTTCTTATAACAATCTGCCTGCGTGCATGTCTAGGCTTACCACATCCATGTGTATCATTATACTGCCTTTGCCAATTTCCATGACCTCTTTGACTCCCCCTGCCTCTGAATTGGCCTCTTCCACCTGCGTGTTATTATTGTTGTGAATTTTGGGACTGTTGTTGTTGCTGCTACTGGCCATAATTCTGATTACCTGTTCAGCCACCTCCTTGGCCGCGTCCACGACCTCCTCTACCTCGTTCTCACCTTTTCACAGGTTCTTTCACATTTACACATTCTCTTTCACAGCCTCTAACCAAGGGCTTGTTCCCCACCCATAATTGAATACCTTTCTTAACTTTTGCTTTAGAATACAGATACTCACACACTCCTCTTTAAACTTTAATTTATAAAACAATACATTGTTAAACAATTACTGGTTACAGTGGGAAAGTCTAAGAAAATTAAACCTGCTGCCCATCATCAAAGTGTATGCCTCTTTTCTTGGTTTATATGATGATCTTAAATACTATGCTACATTGCCAGGTCCTTACTTGACATGGATCGAGAGGTACGTCAAAGTCCAAGACCTCCACATGATGAGAAGAGTGGTGGTGTTGGACAAGAACGAGTATGGCTTTGTTAAACATTATGGGGAGGACATGCTAGTACGTACATCCGCTTCATCTCTATTATTGAAAATGGTTTCTATTGGAATAAATTTCAGTATTACATGAAGTGTCTGCTCTTGTGCAGCTTTGTACTTCTATGTTGGTGTTTACATGTCACAGTGGAGCCACGCCGCCCATATTCATGGGCGGCGAGCGATGCATGTGGACCCACCGAGAGCCTTTCCCTATTTGAGATGCATCATGTGCAAGCGAGCGATGACATGTGGACCCACTACATGCCAGAGGCGTAGCAGACTCATGGGCTCTCATCTATGAGTGCACCACTTCAGGGTGCTAGGGGCACACTAGAGCGCTCATGTGGTTTTGTTTCTATGATTTTGAGTTTGCTATGTGTGCTGAGAGGTCTAGTCCTCTGCAGATGGGTTGCGACACAAGCCCTCTCATGAAGTCATGTCAAGCTAGTGGTAGATCTTGTTATTCTTTCAATGTGGATGCACTCATAATGTGGATGCACTCATAATGGATACACATGTGGATGCACTCATAATGGATACACATGATGTGGATGCACTCATGTGTAATGATAATGGATACACATGTGGATGCACTCATAATGGATACACATGATGTGGATACACTTATTCTTTTAATGTGGATGCACTCATAATGGATACACATGTGTTACCACTAGTGCAAGCATCCCTTGTTGGCAAGAGAACTCATAAGGATGACAAAGAGGTTGGGGAGGATGATTATTCAACAAATCCCACTTCTAATCCCTTTTATGATTAGTGAGACACTTTACTTTTATTTTGCAGTACTATGTACATTGTCTCGTGACATGCTTTATTTATGGTGGATTTAAAAATGGCTCTTGTCATGGCATATTTTTTCCCTAAACCTAGATGATTGATTTTCCTTGTGATTGCGGTACAAGAGAATGGTTGACTTAACATCATTATATTCTTGGTCATTGTATTCCTTGATTTCCAATATAAACTTATTCTTCTTTGAATTTTGTCGCTCTTGTAGTGTTTCGCCTACGTATGCGGAAGGAATGGCTAGAGAGCCATGGTGAGAGACAAGTGATATGATCAACAAAGCAAGGAACATTCACGCATTTGTAGTCTAATAGTGGGTGGATGACGAGTGTGAAGACAGTGATGAGGTGTTTTAAGGATGTTTGAATCTTTTGGAATATTGAGTACTACATGGAATATTGAGCTAGAACTAGCATGGAGTGTTATTATATTGAGTACATGGAATATCCAGAGCACATGGTCTATCCCATAATGACTTGCTTTTGTTCCTTTTGAGGATTAATCTTTATTGAATATGTATTCAAAACTTTTGTTCCTTTTGAGGATTAATCTTTTGTTCCTTTTGAGGATTAATCTTTATTGAATACATATTCAAAACTTCCATGAGTGAATGGAAAGGACCAATGATCATCCTATGTTTTTGTTTATGTGAAGACAATATGTAAAAATCAATTTTACGAATAGAGTTTTACACAACGTTTCAAAAAAGCATCGCTCGAACTCTAGGCTTGCTCGAACGTAGTTGATGTTTTGACTTACTCCACTGTGGCCAGCTGGACGTAGCCATTTATTGTCACACACATGTTGTTGTCTACCATGCCAGCACATATCGTGCTTGGCTCTAGCTATCATCGAGCTTGTAATCTCAGCAGCCCGTCTCACGCTCATGATGTACAGCCATAGATGAAGATGAGCTTGGGCTATCAACACTCCCCCTCAAGCTCATTGCATATCTTTCCAACATGGTACGGAAGTACTCAAACTTCTCTCTCCCAAGTGGCTTCGTAAATATGTCGGCAACCTGCTCTTCAGTCATCACATACTTCAAACCCATTGCACCATCCAACACTTTCTTCCTGACAAAGTGATAGTGGACCTCTATATGTTTGATCCGCGCATGAAAAACTGGATTATTGGCCAACTGTATGTTGCTCATGTAGTCATAGTGTATGACAACCTTGCCCTCAATAGGCTCACCCAAATCAGCCTAGGAGTTTCTTTAACCACACTCCTTCACATGCAACTATGGCTGCTCCTCTGTACTCAGCCTTTGTACTCAATAAAGCAACAGTGGGATGCTTCTTGCTATTCCAACTCACCACAACACTCCCAAATGTAAAGGCATAACCACTAGTAGATATCCTGTCACTCATAAGAGCTACCTGCCCAATCTGCATCTGTGTAGCCATATACATCTAAGCCTTTACCATGCTCATAAAGAAGACCATAACGTGCAATGGTCTTTACATAACACATGATCCATCTCACTGCGTCCAAATGAGGCTTCCTAGGACTTTGCATAAACTAACTCACTATCCCCACATCATAATTCAAGTCTGGCCATGTAATAGTCAAGTAAATGAGGCTGCCAACCATCTTCCTGTACATAGATGGATCTTCTAACTCTTCACCAAAATTAGCCCTCAACTTCACATTTTGCTCCAATGGTGTACTCATGGGTTTACACACCCAGTCATCCCATATCTAGCCAACATATCCAAGGCATATTGACGCTGGACTAGCCATATTCCTCCATGATATTTGACCACTTCAATGCCAAGAAAATACCTCAAATCACCCAAGTATTTCATATCAAACTGTCCACAATGCCTTCTTGACATGCATAATATCTATAGCATGATCACCTATCAGAATCAAGTCATCCACATAGATGACAACCACAACAATCCCATGATCTGTCTTCTTCACATATAGTGAAGAATTTACCATAGAAACCTGAAAACCAATAGAGATAAGATATCGTCTTATCTTATCACTCCAAGCATGAGGTGCTTATTTCATCCCATAAAGTGCTTTCTTCAACCTGCATACATGAGTGGGGTACCTTGGGTGTACATAACCCTCTGGCTGCTCCATAAAGACTTCCTCTTGCATCGCCATTTAGAAATGCATTCTTGACATCCATTTCATGAATTTCCCAACCATTCACTGCAGCCATGGTAATAACTGACCTCACAGTTCCCATCTTCACCACTGGACTAAATGTCTCATCATAATCCAAGCCTTGGGTCTATGCATAACCCTTAGCAAACCAACCATGCTTCATGATGCTCAATCAAGTCATCTAACTTGCATTTCACCTTATGAACCCATTTACAGCAATCAATGAAATTCTTGCCTTGTGGTAAGGTGACCAAATCCCAAGTATCATTATGAACCAATGCGTCCATCTCCTCATCCATTGCCTTTTCCCATACATGCTTTCCAATAGCTTTTGCATAGCATGTAGGTTCCACATGCTTTACCAAAGAGGTCATATATGCATAGTGCATAGCAAAACCACGTGTCAACTGAATACCTGACTCTTTGTGATCTCCGTAAAGCTTGTGAATCACTTTGTACACCCGTCACTCTAGTATGCGGAGGTACATATCTCTCTTACTTCGCACCTACTAGTGTGCGTAAGACTGGTATGCCAAGTTCCTCATCCAAACTCTCCGAACTAGATGACTCATATCCTTTAATAATGTGCCAATACCTTCAACTTTCTTCTTTCCTTTGTCCATAGCGCTACTACTAGTGCTTCCACTATCATGCCTCAAACACCCTGACCATGGACGTACAATGCTACCACTTGACTCTTGTGGCCCAGACATAGAAGTAGAACTTGCTTGTGGCAAGTCCACATGCACATCATCATCACTGGCATCCTCATCTTTTGCTTTGTACCAACTAGCAAGCTCATCAAACACCACATCTCATGAAATGAGCACTTACCTCGTATCGAGATTGTAACATTTGTATGCTTTACGATCCTGTGTATATCCAAAAAGGATGCACTTTTTTGCCATTGGATCAATTTTCTTCCTCTTCTCATCTGGCACATTCACATAAGAAATGCTACCAAACACTTTTAGATACCCAGTATCTGACCTATATCCAATAAGACACATCTCTGGCGTACTTTCATGTATGGTAGTTGTAGGTGTCTTGTTAAGCAAATACATTGCTGTGGCACATGCTTCTGCCCAATAAAAGTTTGGCATGCTCTTCTCATTTAACATTTTCCTAGCCACATCACCAATGACCCTATTTTTCCTCTCAGCAACACCATTTTGCCGAGAGTGTACTTGCATGTGAGGCCCCTTCTAATGCCATTCTTCCTCCTCAAGAAGTCCTCAAATGCATGTGAGGTGTATTCACCACCTCCATCTGTCCTCAAGAAGTCCTCAAATGCATGTGAGGTGTATTCACCACCTCCATCTGTCCTCAAGCATTTGATCCAACAACCATATTGCTTTTCCTACAAATGCTTTAAAATCCATGAACTTTGCTAACACTTCTCTTCTCTTTGAGAAAATAGATCCAAGTCATCCTGCTATAATCATCAACGAAGGTTACATAGTACCTGCTGCCACTAATGGATGGACTTTGTGCAGGCCCCCATACATCACTATAAACAATCTCAAGTGGCATGCTACTCATGTTGCCTTCTCTAGGGAATGGAAACCTTGCTTGCTTTCCAAATTGGCAAGCATCACATACATGCATACTTCCATCATATTTGAATCTGGGAAGAAGCCCACCAACTATGCCTCTTGATTGCATATTCTTCAACTTTTTTATGTTCACATGCCCAATACATTTGTGCCACATCTTAATATCTTGGACCACATTATGGTTTTTAGAAAACATAGCCAGTTTTAACTCTGAAATTCCTACATCCACTTTGAATAACCTGCCTTCCTTCTTGCCCTAGGCAATAACTCTACAGCCATTCTTAAAGTCTTCAAAACAAAGCAACCATGCTCGTTGAATCATACCTGCAATCCTTGATCAACCATTTGACCAATAGAAGCCAAACTCTTTGTAATGGAAGGCACATACAAAACACCTAACATAGACTTCACCTCGCCATTATGCATCACCAATGGCACACTCCCAACATGAGTGATATCATGTTGAGTGTCATCACCTGTCTCCATATATCCTTTTTCATCCATTGGTTTCATGTGCTCAAACCACTCACCATGGCAAGTCATGTGATTTGACGCTCCTAAATTCATATACCATGTATCATCATTGTCTCCATGTGTCATCATAGAACCCACTACATGCTTCATTGTTGAAAACAAATGATTTGCACTACCATCATGACTACTGGATGCAAAATTACCACCATGTACTCTACCCCCTCTCAAATCATTCGGTTTATGATAATAATCATGAGCCATGTGACCAAACTTTCCACAATTGTGACAATCCACATGCTGCATAGATGATTGTTGGCCTTTCCAACGACCTCTTCCATGAGCATTACCTCGACCTCTTTAAGGTGCATAACCACGACCACCTCTAGCACCGAATGATGGCTGAAAATTCTATTGAGACTGTGGTGGCCTATTCTGCCAATCATGTCCACTTGTACGTCCTCTCGGATTGAATCTCCCCTAGCCTCTAACACCTTAATAAGTATAAAATGCTTGATCTCGTGCATGTTCATTGGTGCTAGATGAAGAACCTAAACCAAGTTTCATCTCCTCCACAATAAGTAATGAAATCAACTCATCAAAATATGGGGAGTCCCCACCTCTAACCCTGATAGAGGTTTCAAATGCCTTGTACTCCTTACCCAAGCCATTCAATGTAATGGCTACCAAATCATCGTCATCCATGGGGGAACCAATAGATGATAGTGCATCATCACATTCTTTGATCTCCTACACATAATCATTTATGCTTCTATTGTTGCGAGTCACACCATGTATTTTCTACTTCAATTACATCTTCTTTAGTGCTATAGTTGTATCATACAACTTCACCAAAGTATCCCATGCATACGTGTGTCCTATATATGGCGGCATAACATGGTGTTTGTTACACAATTTGAGAAATAATGCAACACTTTTAAGGCCCTCTCTGTCCAATTCCAATGTGCTGTAAGTTGGGCGGGTGTTGCATGGAACCCTTGGCTCCGTCTCCTCACCTAACACCAAGCCCCATAGTCCTTTGCCTTGGAAATTTGTCATAGAGTAGTTCCAAATGCGGAAGTTGTGTCTATCAAGCTTCTCACCAAAAATTTTATCAAGATTGTCACTCATTTTACTTTACACAATGTTCACTAAGGATTTCCAACAATCAACTCAGACATACACATACATACATATACCTCAGCACCAATGATGTCCATGCATCCCACAATTTTTATGACAATAACTTCTTGGACTCAAAAACACTGTTTGCAAAAGTTGAAAACAACTTGGCGCTACTCACAAAATCTAAGAAATGTATTTGAAATAGTCCTCCACTTTCCAAAACTCTTCAATTAGCTTGTATTATACATACAAGATCACCCACGTAGCATTTGAGCTCAACTATGTACGAATAGTCCACTATGCCCTATTGTGATGGGTTTTTCCTAGCTTTCCAATCATCTAAATCACTGGGAAATGATCAAATCAAGTGTAGAAGATATGAATTGACATCCATACATCCTCCATGTTGCATATGAACATCATCCGAGGTCATCAAGTACTAATTATATGCCTAAAATAGCTCCATGTTTTGGTCCGAAACCTATAAAGTATTAATTATTGGCACTAATCCGCTTCCAATTCATTCGATATGCATCCAAATCTTAGGGCCATGTACTATTGGCTTCGTATCAATGTCCTCTAACTCCGTATATGCGAGGAATTAGCCCAATTAGGAAAGTGGAGAGAGTAATTGATGATTGTGAAGCTCTTTGTTCACTAATCACAGTTAACAAACCTGTTAATCCTACTTAATCTAGCTCCTTTTGCTTCATTACAGCCAAATGGGAGCTTTTGGGTTCTATCCAAAGGTACATACACATGTGGGGACCAATTGCTAAGCTTATTATGCAAGCTATACATCCATTTGAGCTTCATATGATTTTTCTACTCCATCATGGATTTCTGCACTGATTTTCAACCTTGGTTGAATGTGGCAAGTGTTTGGGGGGAGATATAAGAGATTGCGCTATGAACTAATCACTTCAATGTGCATAGAGTGACCCTCCAATGGCTCCAATTTGTGGCTTGTATTCTCTATTTTTGTGAGGCTTCCAACAGTGATTTTCCCTCTTGTTCAATGCATAGATTTGCTCCAAATCAATCAAGGGCTTGCATAAGAGTTGCTATTCCATTCACCAATGCCACATACATGTGTCCTTCACCTATTACATGCATTTGCCTCTTTCAATCAAGCTCTCAAGTTTTCCATTAAAGCTTGAAAAAACTAGAATTTCCACTTACTTTGGGCAACTCAAATCTTTCTTTTCTTGTGTCAAATCACCTGTAATCCGCTCAAGGGTGTTTAGCTTTTCTTACCCGTGGTCCTTAGCTTTCAGATCTGTTGAGTAGGTGTGTGCTCCAAGCTTCTCTTTGCTCCAAGCTCCAAGCTCCAATGGATAGCTCCAAAACAGAATTTTCCCTCTTCTTTGCTCACTCACAAAACCCTAATAGAGAGCACCAGGCTCTGATACCATGATAAAAGATAGATAATGAGAGAGCACACACACATGAGAGAAAACCCTAATAGATTGATGTAACCCTAACCATATAGGGAAGCCATATCCACTCCACACAATGCATAATAGAAGAAGACTACGCAACCACCCACTACATGTGCTATGTTCACACACTAAATAACCCTATCTAATGTCCACACATTGTGGCCAGCTAGACACGGCCATTTATTGTCACACACATGCTACTGTCTACCATGCTAGCACATATTGTACCTGTCTTTAGCTATCTTCGAGCTTGTAATCTCAAAAAAACACTAGCGCTTTAGGTGACCAAGGTTAAAAGCACAAATAGTAGCTCACAACTATGGAGCAGTGTAGGCTATGCTACCAGGCACGACGCCGTGTGGGAAGAGGTCACAGATAGCACAAGGGATCTAGGAGAAGAATGACCTGACAAAACATAGTAGCTTGAGAAACGCAAGGTTGATGATTTTGATGGAAACCTTCATATGTAAAAAACATAGAGTTGTCACCATCCTTTGTTACCACACCAACGATAATCTCATGTGGATGATTTTGTTACCATGCAAGGTTGATGATTTTGATGGAAACCTTCATATGTAAAAAACATAGAGCTGTCACCATCCCTTATTACCACACCAACGATAATCTCATGTGGATGAGAGCACCATCATCTAAGTGTTAGGTACTACCATGTGAACCTCAAGAAGAAACATGTAGACATTGCCTACTTTTTGGCCAATGGATTTCCAATTGGTTGTCCCATCAAGAAGGATAGAGCATGATTAGGAAGGTGGGCCCCTATTAATTTGACAACAGCAGGAATGCTTCATAAGAACAAGATTCTCTAGACCAAAATATGGTGGCCTACACTCTTTGGAAATGCAGTTGAGTTTGTCAGACATTGTGATGAATGCCAAAGGTTTGTCACCATGATCCAAGAGAAGGATTGTATGCCCCTAACCTCTGTAATTTTGAAATAACCAGGGCTTAGATTTTATGGGTCCCATTAGGCCCCGAGCTACTAAGGAAACACAGATACGGTTTATAATAGTCACACCACACCGATTACTTTACAAAGTGGGATGAAGCCAAAGCTAGAACAATGCTGACACGAGATCTATCACCAAGTTTCTTTATAAGAATGTGATTACCCATTTTGGTTGCCCCACTAGAAATAGTGAATCATGGTATGAATTTTATAAACAAAGTGGTGGAGTCCTTGTTTAAAGAATTGGGATGAAGCTGCTAAGGAAACCTAGGCATGCTTTATGATAGTCACACCACTGATTACTTTAAGAAGTGGGATGAAGCCAAAGCTAGCACAATGATGATGCAAGATCTACTACCAAGTTCCTTTATGAGAATGTGATTACCCATTTTTGTTGCTACCCACTAGAAATAGTGAGCAATCATGGTACAAATTTTATAAACGAAGTGGTGGAGTTCTTGCTCGAAGAATTTGTTATGGTGCGACACACCTTACTACCCATATGTAAATGACCATGTCAAAAGCACAAATTAGACATTGTGCACTATTTTCACCAAGATGGTATATGCATCACAGAGCAATTAGGAGCACAACTTATACTCTTCTCTATAGGCCTAAGCACACCATATATAAGGTGGCTATCCCTAATACACCTTTTTAGATTATGGATATCATGTTAATGGAACACTTGGTTCTAAGCCTTTGAATTGCAACAAGGCATATAACCTTAAGGGAAACCCTTTCACAAAGAGGTTAGTTACCTTGAAGTAACTAAGCAAGTAAAGATTACAATTTGCATACGGATTGATGGTTAAAAAACTATGGCATTAGGGATAATATAAGCCTTGCAATTATATTTTTTATTATGTAGACCCATATTATCATTTGCTATTGTTATGTTTTTCAATAGGCCCCCTATTAAAACCCTAAGATCTCTCTAGATAATTGTTATGCATAAACATGCATAAATCAGGCATAAACTCATCCACCTGAGCCTAAGGGATGCACACATGAATTATAATGAAGTACATCATTCCTTTACCTTGATGTCCCATACCATCAAGATACCATCAAGAGGTATAACTCCAATCTAGTAGCATGTAGCTATAGTGTGAAATGGTAGGTGAGTAGATATAATCCTCTATACACAAGAGAACATCATATCATAACCTAGCCTCAAGATAACATAGCCTTAGCCTCCCTTGAGTGTGCCCTATGCCCCTATTATATAGGAGGGCTCTCAAGTGACTCGACTCTCCATCTCCCATGTGTGACCCTTGGATGCCTGACCCTAAACTTAACCCTTAAGGTTAGTCCTAACCCATGCTCCACTAGAGCTTGTTCCCATGCTCCCATGCTCACAAGCCTAATGTGGGTTAGCCTCCTAGTATATGCACACATAATGTGGGTTAGCCTCCTAGTATATGCACACATAATGTGCATATAACATACTTCCCCTCTCTCAAAACATTGCACTCTTGCAATGAAAAGAAGGAGAACTGCGCTGAACAATCTCAACCGACTCCCAAGAGTCGAATCCTCTATTTCCCTATCTTTCCACCTAATTTTAACCTCAAGGATTAGTCAACTACAAAGTTTCCTTTCCCTAAATTCAAGTACCTTATTAGGTTTATGTGGAACATAGGATAATTCTTCGACTTCAACGCGTTCTTGAGGAGTAACTATGTTATCCTCACCACCCAGTTTCCCTTTCAATCTATTGATATAAAAGACTAGAATGAACTCTAACATGTGGAGATAGTTTAAGTTCATATGCAACCGTGCCAATCCGATGTATAAATCAAAATGGACCATAATATCTAGGAGATAAATTCGAGCATTTTCCTATTGACAAAGTATGAGAATCTTTAGGAACTTTTAAATAAACCAACACTCCTGGTTCAAAAGACCGAGATAAGCGTCCCCTACTATCAGCATAAAATCGTACTCTATCTTGAACACTCCTGATAGAATCCTGAGCTTCCTACATATCACGTAAGAAATCCCTCGATGCATCAAGCTCAATGTCCTTAAGACTGACATCAATAGGTGCCCTAGGTTGATACCCATACATAAGTATGCACGGACTAAAACCAATAGCTGTATGTTTAAAACTGTTATAGGCAAATTCCATCATTGGAAGATATTTTTTCCAATTTGATGCTTTTCCAAAGACACATGCACGAAGCATATCCTCTACAATCTGATTCATATGCTCTGTTTGCCCATCAGACCAGATGATCAAAGGAACTCATACTCAAAGTAATTTCCTCGTTGTTGTAAACCATTCGGAATAAAGTAGGAAAACATGGCATTATAACAGCAGGAACCAGGTATCCATCGGCCCGATGTACCCCTGTTGTGTGACGAGTGGTGATCAATGCAAGGATGCAACACAAAGATGCAAGCAGGAAAACAAGAGACTTGACATTCCTATTTAGGGCTCTTGTAAAGAGTTCCAAGTTGTAGATGAGTGTGGGAGTGGGCTTAAGAATAATCCCACATGGGAAGTTTTGGGAGTTTTAGTAGTTTTAGTATAAAAAGTGGCTCATTTGAGAGCTTAGACACTTTGGGCTAAGTTCATGCAAGAGTTCCTTTGAGAGAGCTACTCTCCCTCTTCTCCATAGAGGTGAAGACTCTTCTCTCACCCCATCTACATCTTTGTATGAGATCAATCTCTTCATTGAATCAATAGCAATGTCATGAGTCTTTCTCATCCTCTTCTCTAATCATTTTACTCATGCATGCTTTTAGTATTTCGTTTTTGTGTATGTGGGCTGATTTGAAGCTTTCATGGAAGCTTGATGCTTGAGTGTGTGCATACTTGTACGAAGATAGGAGTGGAGTGAGGTCTTTCTCTTTGCTTGTGTGCATAGTGATTGTGTTCCTCTTGCTTGTATTTGTGAATGAATGGGTGTGTAGGAATGAGGGCAAGTTGAGCTTGTGTGTGTGCTTAGTCTAGTGTCATGTGATGGTAGCCATAGGCATCTCTCCTTTAGAGGATAAGCTTTCGTGCACCGGTACGGGTTGAATCCCTAGCTCCGAAAGGGATGCAAATCCCATTGGATTGAGCTACACACGGATCATACTACTCATACTACAAGTGAGAGAGTCTTCCGTCTCTCCATTGGCGCCGCTGTCGGGGAGAAGACTCAAAACCGGTTGAGAAGCTTGCATTACTACCACTATTTCTTTTTGTTTTTAGGTTTAGGGTTAGCATGAGTGTGGAATCTCGGAGCTAGTGATTAGAAGAGAAAAATTAGATTAGTACTTACTTGTGCGGTTGAGATCTACTCCCGCTAATGTTTTCTCATTCATGTATATGCTTTCCATGGTTGTTTTCATCGTTGTGTTCATTTTTTGTTCACAGATTAGAAACGAAAATCTGAATAATACATTAAGCTCATTGCATTATGTGTGAGATTATTTATTATGCATTAAACTTGTGCTTAATGTAATATTACATAATGCATAATGCACTACCCGCAGCAGCAGTGGAGGTGTGAAGCAGATGAAGGCGGCCGCAAGAAGGCTGGCCGGCGGTGGTGAAGGTGGCCGAAGCCGGCTACTGAGGAAGCGAAAAAGAAGGCTGTAGTAGCCAACGTAGAAAGCCGCCAAGGTGCCCAAGACCAGCCTCCACGCCAGGGTTCACCCAGTCGCCACCAAGGCAGCAGCAGCCGAGGGCCCATACCCTGAGGCAACAAACACCTTAGCGAACTGTTTCAAGATCTTAGCCTCGAAGGTGAAAGAGAAGCGAGTGGGCTGTGAAGGTTAGGTGGCCGCTACAGTGGCCAACGAAGGGCGTGAAGGAGGTGAAGGAGCTGCAGGCGAAGGCGGCCAGCTTCAGAAGGTGAAGTGCCGAGCCTTAGCTGTGCTGGCGGCGAAGCAGTGGTGGCCGCAAGAAGGTAAGGGGGCGGCGAAGGAGAGGCTGAGCTGGCCGGCTGTAGCTAAGGCGGTGAAGCTAAGCTAAGGCGGCGAAGGCATCCACATCCACAACATCTGCACAGCAGAGAAATTCGGAGGATAAGGTGCAGAAGATAAGGTAGCCGGCACTGGAGTGGGCGCCTGGCTGTGAAGGGCCGCAAGGAAACGTGTGGTGACGAAAGAAGATAAGCACGGAGCACGACCGGCGAATCCGCAGAGAAAGCGCTGAAGAAAAAGGTTAGTATTTTTTTATTTTTTATTTTTTATTTTTTATTTTTTGTTAATTTCCATGTTCTTTGCATTTTTTAAAAAAAAATAAAAATAAAAAAAGAAAGATAAAATAAAAAAAAGAAAAAGAGAAAATAAGAAAATAATAAAAATAATTTTTAAAGAGAAAAAAATAAAAAAATAAAAAAATAAAAAAATATAAATTATAAATTATGTGTTTTATTTTGAGTCCATATTTCTTACATATTTTGCATTTTTTTAAACTTTTGTAATTTTTTTTACATAATTAGTGTAACTTGCATCTTTTTAAATTTTTGTAAATTTTTTTTGCATATTTAGTATTTTTGTGTAATTATTAAAATTAAAAAATAAAAAAAATAAAAAAAATAAAAAAATAGATAGTTACACACATATTCATGTTAGTTGCATTTAGTGGTTAGGTAGGATTTTTTTTAAAAAAAACCTTAAAATTTGACCTTATGCACTTGCGGTCGGGACGTCATATAGACACTGCCATAGGGCCTAGGGCACCTTCTAGAGTACCTACGCAGGAAAGTGGGACCCAATCGGTAGGAAATTTGGCAGATATTGCTGAAACCTTTTCCGAATCCCAATCTGATACCCTTTCCAGAACAACTAGCTCATTGTCCATGGACAATCTAGGGCCGTCAAATAGTCATCCCTTAGTCCCAAATAGGACACCCACAAGATTTTTTAATCCATTTGAAGCCAACACCATGGGGTTACCACTCAATGTGAGACTTCAATATGTCTACACGAATGCTCAAGGAGCTGAGATCTTTAGGGATCCACAACAACAGTATCTTGTTAAGATCGCAGACTTTTTCTCAGAGCTTGATAGAGCACCTCTAGTTAATGACCAGGGTAACATGTACATGGGTGGAGATGGTGTTCTCTACGAAGTCACCTATCATCCAAAGACTGTAGACAAATTAGGAGAGCTCTCTAAAAGCGAGTTCTTAGACTTATCAAAGCTTTCCAGAGCAAGGGAGTCTAGAGATGATTGGCTCATTGAGCCGGACATGCTTGGACCATCCAATGCCCTGTCCTCAAAGCCATCCATAGATGATTTACTTTTTGTAGATCTAAATTTGGAAAGGGATAGGAAAGGCAAGAGCAAAATGGATCAGGGGGCTGAGAACCAATGGGAGTTTGTACGACAAATTCCAGTGACAAAGGTCTTACAGGATGACCCACTTCAAGAGGTCTATAAGGACTCTTTAGAAGGATATTATGCCACAACTAGATTGCCAGAGCTAGATCTTCCTCTAGCACTTGTGGTGGTAGTCGAGAAGCTTGCAGAATACAAGAACCGAATTGTTGATAAATGGGCCAATGAATACCGAACCTTAGATTGGAAGGAGATTCGGGAGCTCACGTGGAAAGGACAACCATTATTCATGGAAGTGTTCTCAACAAATACAGCTAAACCAGGAGAGACAGCCTTTCTTGGAGAAACTGCTGCTCCTCCCCTATGAGAGTTCATTAGAGAGGGACCCTCAACATCAAAGTGGACCACTGCAAGTAGCCCAACTCTAGCACCAAGATATTATCCTACACCAAAAGTGCGACCATAGATCACACCACAACAACGTTTCTCTCACTATGACAATCGGAGGGTAGGGGAGCCAACTCGGCCTCCCATAAATGCACCTCCTGAAATGCGGGTAACAAGATCTTTGGAGGGGGTTGGTGAGGCAGGTAATAGGGGACCCACACCAATTTGGGATGCATGTGGACCATCTTACCAAAGAGAGGAACAATTTCCACTGAGAGTGAGAGGCCGTAGGCCCTATGATGAGTATTCAAGACAAGTAAGGCCATCAACTCTTTAGAAACTGGTAAAGAAGTACGAAGGGTCGGGAGATCTATATGACCATGTAGCAGCATTTAGGCAAGCAGTTCGAGCTGACAAGCATACTCAAATTGAGAGATTTGGGCTCACTCTTGAGGGAAAGGCCCTTGCTTGGTTTCAGGCACTAGAGGCTTCAGACAAATCTTCTTTACGAGTTCTGGAAGAGAGATTCATTGCTGCTTTTTCCTTGATGGGGATTTAACATGACACGGTAGCAAACATCTACTCTTTCAAGCAAGGCGAGACTGAGAGTGTTAGAGATTGTGTAAATAGGACGAAGCAGTACATTAATCGTTGCCCAGAAGATGAGAAGCCCACCCAGAGTCGATTAATTTCTCTCTTCTTAAAAGGACTCAAAAATTCAACACTGCATACACATCTCTATGCAAAGAAGCATACAAATTTCAATGAGTGTTGCTATGATGCTATGGATTTCATAGATAACTTCAAATTCCAAGATGGTTCTGGCCCTGAGGTGCAACCTAGGGATCAGTGGGGTGATGACCAAAGTTCAGGGTCTAGTGCGCTAGTAAATTCAGACCAAATAGCTAACCTAGTACTAAGGAGATTGGAACAAACCTATCGCCCACCCATGCAGCCACAACAACAGCAGAGCAGCGAATGAGGAGTGTACTACCTCTACAGGTCCTCATCTTTGTGGAGCATGTGGCGGTAACCATAAAACCGAAGAATGTAATACCTTTTCTCCTCTAGTCACAAACCAACCCACAAAGAAGTGGTGCCAGGCCTGTGCTTGGAACTTTACCCACACCACACATGAATGTACTCGCATTGCAAGAATGAGACAGGAGCGTGAGCAACAAAGGGGTGGAGTGACTCCACAAATGCATCAATAGTATACTAATTTTGAACGTAAGCCACCGATGGCACAAGAGCAAGCACGACCTGTTCTTGGAGCTCAACCTCCTGTTCCTGGGACTGCTCCTGTGAGGGTTGTTGACTACGACAATTCAAATATGTGTAGAGACTTGGTAAACCCAGGCTATGTGGAGGAGGAATATGCATCATATTCATCCAAGGAAAATCTCTTTGAAAGTCCCACATATCCAAGCCAAGCACTGGAGGCTCAACCACCGGAACAAAATTCTTTGATGTTGCTAGGCGGCTACCAACCTGGGACTCTAGGCCCCTCAAGTCAATGGCAGCAAAGGAAAGTAGAAGCCAAACTAATGGGCCCCTGTTATGAGTGCGGAGAACCCCATTGGGCTCGTGATTGTCCACATCGCTCAAGGCAAGCAGCTCGATCCAATACAACAGTACCACAGTTTCCACCAATTGAAAGATATTGTCTAGGGTGTTGTGTAGAACACTTCCCAAAGGATTGTTTGCTGAAACCACATGAGGAAGGCACCTCTCAACCAAAGGTCTCACTCAACTTTGTAGGGGCAGTTCCATCGCCACCTTCATGAGAGAATGAGAATGTCGTGCCACTTAGAGTCATGACTAGATCACAGACACAAAATGCCGAAATGCAAACTGATGAGACACCTCGAACTAGGGATGCAAAGGCAAATCTAGTGGACAAGACCCTACATTCCAATAGAAAAAGGACCACTAGGAGGAAAAAGAACCGCAACAAGCGAACTAAGAGTGCATCCACTAGTTCTCAAGAAGTCTATAAACAAAACATGAGGGATCAAACTTTTACATCCCAAGAAGTGCATGAGGAGCATCAACCTCAACTTGGGCCTAGTTCTAAACAAGATGAGGCTAGTACGACCGAGGATAGTTCTGGGGGTTCTGTTTTTGTGGATAAGGTGAACGAGACTCTAGATGCCATCATTGATGCTCATAGGAGTCGCATTGCAGCTTTATCTGAGCTACCCAAGAAGCTTCAAGAATACCCAAACCCTCGTGAGGAGAAGATCAATCTAGTTGTACATCAGCAACTCATTAGGGAAGCTCAATCAATACTTGAGGGACCACCTCCACCTCGGGGCCCAACCTCTCTTAAGCCAACATTAGAAACCATACCAGAAGTGTCATCAATTTGGGAAATGAAAAGTGAGCTCATCTCACAATCTCATAGCGAGAAGTCTGCACCAATTGCCACCCCATTGAAAGAAGGTATTCTACCACCACCTAGCCTTGCCTTCCCATGCAATGATGAAGTTATTGATGCTAACGAGGACATGGCAAATGAGATGTGGGCAGCAGGTCATGAGAAAGTTAATAAGAATATGTCCTCTATTATTTCACCAAAGTTAATGAGAATATGTCCTCTATTATTTCACCTCCATTCTCTGAGGTGGATTTTACCAGGAGCACAGAAAACAACTTTAGATGCCCAAGCATCCAGGAGGAAGTTCAAACAATTGTTTCTCCTAGAAGTAAGCATACAATGAAAACCTTACCATCATATTTGGGAGAATATGAGAACTGTTCTCAAACCTTGAGGATACCCTCCATGCATAGAAGGTTGACAAAGGATATGGATATGGGTATCGTGCAAGCTATTTTGTCAGCACCAGTGGCTTGTACCTTACCTTTGCTTGATTTGATAAAGCTTCGACCTGAGTTGTGGAATGATATTGCCACATGTTTGTCAGAGCAGGTATTGCTACAAAAGGGTCACCATCATTGTACTATACACCCTGAGACAAAGCATGTTATGCTAGTTCCTATCAACAAAGTAGGAAAATTTTGTGGGGACGATCAGGGAAATGCTACCCTCCCATTAGAAGTGCGAAAAGTAGCTTCAACTGCAATACTTGATAGTGGTGCAAGAGTGGGCATTGTGACAAGGTCCATTTGGGAAAAGTGGGGCAAACTAGCTATTAGGAGTACTCGGATGCGCTTGCAGCTAGCAGATGGAAGCTTAGAACATCCCCTTGGGCTGCTTGAGAACATATTGGTCACCACATGTGGGATTGAATATGAGCACACCTTTGCAGTAGTGGATTTTGGAAAACATCCAAACTATGAAGTGATATTGGGTAGACCATTCATGCGACAATTTCAAATGATTCAAGATTGGGGATACAATTATTTGTATCTCCGACATGATTCTATCTTCACAAGGGTCAACCTAAAGAATCACTCATATCGTGATGTAACAAGGTCTCCAATAGATGAGTTTGATTCTGCTTCATCTGAGGGCTCAAGAGTTACATTGTCAGATGGGCGAGAAGATCTGTGGATGTGTGGAGCCTCATGTAGGGATTTCAACACTGAGAGACTTAAGGTTAATCGAAGTGTATCAGATGAGGCATACATTCTACAATCCTTCCATGAGCACTTAATTGATCCACTAGAATGGAGTCATGTCCTTGCAACATTATCGACATGTGCTTTACCTAAGCCAATTCAATTTTGTGACTCAGATGGATATGACATTATTCCTATACGAATGGTACAACCACGTGACCTTCTAGATGTTTTGTACTATGGGGATGCATCCACAACAGCACTGCATGTAGAGGAAGTCTCAGTGGAGGATTTAACACTCGAATTTGCTAATGATGCTGATAAGGAAGATGGATGGGACTCTGATTTTGATAATGATGTGATAATCCCTGAGGAAGAGTTAGGAACAGCACGCCTGCTCTTGAGAGGAAGGGAGGTTCAAGTAGAGATCCCTCGAAGCCGACCTAAACGTAAATGCTGTAAGAGCCATAAGAGAATCCGTAAACAAGATGAGAGGGAACGACGTGAGAGACTACAAAAAGAAAAGGAGGAGTTTAAGAATGAACACTCTCGGCCACCACCTCACTTCTCAGGAAAGAATGGATATCTATACTATGTCCAAGCACAAGATAGTATCAAAGACCAAGTAAAACGATCAAATGGATTCCAACCAGGAGAAAAGCTAAAAATTGTTAGCAAAAATCGCAAAAAAACGAAGAAACAAAAACCAAAACTCAAGTCTAAAACCAATTCAAAAGAGAATGTCGGAAGTGCAAAGATAACGGTTGAATAAAAAAATCTGATGCAAGATTGCAAAGGAGAGCTCAAAACCGCATGGTCTTCAATGAGTGACGACTCAAGTGGACAAGAACAAGGTCTCAATGTTCCCCCCAACTTCACACAGTACACTCTTCAAGATCAGAAGATTGTTCTTCAACAGCCCATGCGACAAAAGCCAAGCATGCCAGGGTTTCATATGATGGTCCAGAAGATGCCAAAAAATTTGATATCGCTAAGCCAGGAGAAGAGCCTCGCTATGTGTGGATTGCCACAGACTTGTCCTTAGATGAGGAGAAGTTATTAATTCAAACAATAAAGGAGTATCACGATGTTTTTGCTTGGAGTTATAAAGACTTCAAAGGAGTTATAAAGACCTCAAAGGAGTTGATCCAAGCATATGTCAGCATACAATTCCATTGCGAGAGGATGTAAAGCCTTCCAAGCAACGTCCTTATACTTACAATGAGAATTTTGCACGAAAGATAAAAGAAGAAATAGACAAGCTCTTAGAGGTAAAATTTATCTATGAGATTGAACACACTGAATGGGTCTCCCCTATTGTAGTGGTGCCCAAGAAAAATGGAAAACTTCGAGTATGTGTAAACCTCAAGAAGGTAAATGCAGCTACTGTATGTGATCATTACCCACTTCCAATCACGGATCATGTTCTGGAACGAGTTGCAGGGAAAAAGGCATATAGTTTCTTGGATGGATTCTCCGGTTACAATCAAGTGTCCATTGATCTAAAGGATCAACACAAGACAGCCTTTGCTACTGAAGATGGCATCTTTGCCTATCGTGTTATGCCATTTGGTCTAACAAATGCACCAGCAACCTTTCAGCGGTTAATGAGTCATGTATTCAAGGAGTACCTTATGCAATTTCTTGAGATCTTCATGGATGATTTATGTGTTCACTCACAAGAGCGTGATGATCATATAGAACACCTCAGACTTGTGTTTCAAAAGTGTCAAGTTTATCGTATATGCTTGAATCCTGACAAGTGCAAATTCATGGTAAGACAAGGGAAAATTTTGGGCCATATTGTTTCTCGCAATGGGATTTCAACAGATATGGATAAAATTGATGTCATTGTCTCATTACCTCGGCCTATCAACCCTAAAGGGGTACAAATATTCTGGGACATTGTGGCTATTATCGTCGATTCATCTACATGTACGCTATCCTAGCCAGACCATTATATGCTCTTCTTGTAAAGCTTAATTAGAATGATGAGTGTGAGGAATCCTTTGAAAAGTTGAAGCAAGCGTTAGTGACTGCACCCATCTTACGGGCACCAGATTGGGACCAAATCTTTCATGTCCATATTGATGCTTCAAACTTTGCAATTGGATGTATTTTAGCTCAATCGGGAGAACATAATAAGGATTTCCCAATCTCATATGCTAGTCGACAATTGAACAATGCTGAGAAGAATTATACCACAACAGAAAGAGAAGGTTTGTCCATGATATATGCAGTGAAAAAGATTTGTCATTACCTTTTGGCAAACAAATTCATATTTTTTGTGGACCATCAAGCATTGCTATATTTGGTGAATAAGCCTTGTGCAACTGGAAGGATTGTGAGGTGGTTTGTCATCCTTCTTGAGTTTGATTTTGAAGTGGCAGTCCGAAAAGAAACAACTCATCTTAGGGCAGATCATTTGTCTCGAATCACCTCTAGCGAAGCTCCTGTGGGTGTGGATGATGATATGTTAAATTCAACACTTTTCCTTGTAGAGACAGCTCCTAAATGGTCTGAATCCATCTTAGAAATTTTGACAAGTGGGCAGATACAACTAGCGGGTCCTAATGTGGACCTATGGCGACCATTCAAGTTAATCTCAGGGAGATTATATCGTCAGGGTAATGATGGAGTGTTGCGGCTTATACCTAACCCTGACCAATATGAGGAGATCTTGGAATGGGCACATGCGGGTATCGGTGGAATCCATGCATCAGCTACTACTTGTGTGCGATGTATATCTCAGGATGGGCAATGGTGGCCTACCATGCATGCGGATGCTGAAAAATTTGTTCGTAGCTGTGCTTCATGTCAAATTCAACAGCCAATTCATAATGTCACATTATTCCAAATTTCAACTACACCAAGTTGGAGTAAGTATATTGTGGACTATCTTCAGCATGGTCATACTGATCAAAAAATTCCTAAATATCGAAAGCATGCTATTGAAGTTGAAGCGGCAAACTATAATGCTGATAGAGGGCCAACTCTACAAGAGGGGCAAGGATGGCAACTTACGCATGTGTGTATGTGAAGCTGACTACTTGAAAATCTTGACTCATGCACATGCAGGTGTTGGGGGTGGACACTTTTCAGGCAATACCACAGCTAAGTTGATTAGGTGGTCTGGGTTTTGGTGGCCAACCTTACAAATGGATGCCGAAGCATATGTAAAACGTTGTGACGATTGTCAAAGGACCAAACCTCCCATCACAAAGGACAATATGCCATTGCGGCCTATGTTAAGCACACGTGCTTTTGCAAAATGGAGTATTGATTTTGTCGGTCCCATTAAACCTCCAGCTCGTCACACGCATGTCGAATATATTATAGTCGCAAACGACTATTTGACCAAATGGGTAGAGGCAAAGGCTACAGTTAAAAATGATGCCAGAACCACAGCCAAGTTCTTGTATGAGTACGTGTTTACACGCTATGGCTTACCTATTGAAATCGTTAGTGATCAAGGTGTGCACTTTGTGAATGAGGTCATAGAGTTTTTGCTTCAAGAATTTATGGTAATTCACAAGCGTTCTGCACCCTATCATCCCCAGACCAATGGACAAGCTGAGAGTACTAACAAGATTCTCTGCACAGCACTCACAAAGATCGTTGAGGGACATAGGACTGATTGAGAGCAAAAGTTGCACTCAGTTCTTTGGGCATATAGAACAGCCTATAAAACATCTGTGGGAGCACAACCCCATTTGAGCTTGCTTTTGGGCTAGATGCAATTCTTCCCATTGAATTTCTTGTACCTACTCTACGAGTTGCTAAATAATTGGATTGGACTGGTCATGAGCTTTCTCAACGCATTGATGAATTGGAAAAGCTTGATGAGACCCGCTTATTGGCGGTAATGGGGATGTATGCCGAGAAGAGGAGACAAAAGCAATGGTATGATAGAAATGTAACAACTGGCCGATTCAAAAAAGGGGACCTTGTGCTCTTGTACACACTTAAGAAGCATAAGAGAAAGCTCAAGAAACGTGGCCTAGGACCATTTGTGATTAATGAGCTTACTCCAAGTGGTGCAGTGCGTTTAGAGTTACTAGAAGGTGAGCAAATGCCTAACTTCATTAATGGAAGTCGTCTCAAGAAATACAATGAACCATTAACTGAAGCCATGCTTCAACAAATGCATGCTGCACACACACGGAAAGAAGCACATGACCTACTTAAACGTCAGGCTCAAGAAGAGGCTAAAGCTAGAGTTGCAAAAGCCAAGGAGCGTCGCAAGGCTTCTATGTTGGCCTTACAATTGGCTACTGATGAACAATATGTCAATCCTTTCAATATTCAAGTGTGTCTTCATCTTCATGAGACTACCTACTTTGTCTCTGCCTTAATTGACTCTGGTGCAGATTATAATGTTCTCTCGTTTGACACATGGATAGCCTTGGGACAACCAACACTTGTGCACATTCCTATTGACTTGCAAAGCTTCTCAGGTGAAGATAACCCTATAGAGGGAAAATGTGTCATTATGATGTCCATTCAGGATCACCAGATGTCAGTTCCCTTTTATGTGGCAAGTAAGTCCAAGGCAGTGGTAGAGGCTGTTCTCGGTCGATCATGGTTAAGTGCTACAATTGTTCTTTAGATAGGAAGAATAGACAATATAAATTGCAAATTGACTCTGATTTCATCTTGGGATCTGCTGCTCCACGAGCTTTATCATGTCAAAAGGGTGGTGTTTCTACCTTACACAACCCACTTTCAAAATCTGCTCTTGAAGCTCCAACACAAATGATGTGGATAATCGATGAGTCCTCAAGTGAGGGCCATGGCTGGCATGTTCCAACTACTCTAGTCACTGCTCAAAGAAGGCCAGGCAAGAAGGAATTATCAATTTGGCTACCCAAAGATGCATACAAACTTGTACCATCTAGCCTAGTTGCTAAGCCTCCTAAAAAGCATATCTTTTCCAAGCCTAAACCTCAGATTGTTACTCATTGGGTCCCAAAGCATATTCTTAAAGCACAAGGCTATTATAAGGGTGCAACAGCACTTTGGCTTCCCAAATGCCATGGTTTACTAGAGGTAAAAGAGTGTATCAATAAGAATCCAAAAGCCACCCTTGGTTTTCCATATCAGTGGGTGCAAAGGAAATCAACACAACCTCTTCAAGATAGGATAGGTGGTTGTGATAGCACCTACAAATCTCCTTGTGTTGACCTTCCCAAAACATGTATTGAATCACCAGTTGTCCCAATTTCTCCTTGTTACACACTTCCACCATCAACTTGTGTACCTAAGACAAATCCAACTTTACATGAGTCTCCTTTGAGCATAGATTCTAGCACTTCAATGCCTAAATCCTCTTATCTTGCTCAAATTCCTCGACAATTGCTAACCTTCCCACCTCTCCTTTGAGCATAGATTCTAGCACTTCAATGCCTAAATCCTCTTATCTTGCTCAAATTCCTCGACAATTGCTAACCTTCCCACCTCTTAAGAAGGACATACCCAAAACCAAAGGTAAGGCATTAACACTACAATTGAAGCTCTTTGGTAGATCAGTGTTTGAATAGTCTCACATTTACTAATGTGGTTCCTTATGCCTTTAGAGGATTGTGTTCTTTTTGGGATGATCTTATCTACAATGTTTTTGATTGGGATTATAATGATGGATATGAGTGTATAAAGTTTGAAGTTTCTAAATTTCATTGTTCTACGACCAGATACCTCCTGATGGATACTTGGCGAGATACATGTCCACCATGCATTGACCCTGATAGTACTCAACCTGAACATCGCGGGGGTTATAGTGCTCCTCTTTTTCAAACTCATTCTAGGTACTTTTATGCTCCCTTAGGTGAAAATTGCTGTGGGCATCACTTTGTCACTTTATTCTATCAACAGCATCACCCATTTCCACATTGTCAAGAGTGTACACGACTCATATTAGGAGAAGCTTCACACATTTGTTGGCTATGCCGCTCTTACTTTCGACGATATGGCACGGGCTTAATGAAACAAATTGTGGGAATTACAACCCAATGCCATAACCTTCTTAATGTGAGAGTACCAGACCGAGGACCAAATCAACGTAGATTAATCGAGGAGGTTCAAGCACAACAATGGAGGGATACATGCATAAATGACGTGCAACCACCTATCTTGCAAGCCCTCCTTCCCCCAGCCTCAACATGTCAATTTTGGATCACTATGAGTACCTATATTGAGCAGTTCCAAAATCGAAATTGTCTGCTTAACCTTCCCATAGAACCAATGCTATATTTTAGCGAGGAAGCACTCCTTGCTCTACCACCTTCTCCAGAGGCCAGTTTTTGTACAGGGTTGTCCTTGCATCCTGAAGTGATTGATACCATCTTTCCAACAGAAGTGGACATGGATCCACCACCAGTACAAGGGTAAACTTATCAACTCCACAATAAGATCAACAAGCCAGGGCACTTTTCTCCCACTGGGTTTTTTCCCTCGGCTATATTCGGTGATTGGCACCAATAACAAATTTTATTCCTTTCTTTTCTTTTCTTGTTTGTTAATAAACATTTTGCAGAGATCTCAGCTAAACAAGAGCATACAAACACGCCCCAATAGTCCACCTACCGTGCACACAAATTAGGAAGGGGGGAGACATGCAATGCCTACAAAGAGCAAAGAGAAGCAATCTGCATAATATCAGCAATGCATCAATGCAAACGCACAACATCAACGAGCACTACAACAGGTGTATTCAAATCATAATCTTTTGTTCTTTATGTGCTTTTAATTTTTGGATATATTGTTTGCATGTTCACACACAGTTGGCTGGTTTAAGTTTTAAATTAGTTGTTAAAATGTGGTGAGTGATTTCTAGATTCTTAGAGGACTTAGTAGAAGGTATTTCTACTTGAAGACGGTGTAGGATATATACCAACGGAGTATGCCAAGTTCTTATGTTCTCGAAGTATATTAGTTATCCCTAGTGGTAGCTACCTCTTAGGTATGGGCTAGGTGCTAGGATTAAAAAAAAATTTTACGAAAATCATGCCCCAAAAAATATATACAAGTAAATCGAGACATGACGTGTCTACAGCAATGTGGAATGCTTGGTAGGACCTGGGGTTGTCTTAGCACCTTGGGGCCGATGCCTTGGTTTCCATGGGGTGAACACTGACGTCTAAAAGGTTAAGAAAGACCTTCAAGGACTCTATCGCCTTGATGGATGCTGGTAGGACTCTGGGGTATATTATGGGCCCTCGAGACCGATGCCCTCATCTTCATGGGATACTCCTTATGTCAAAAAGAAAGAAAAGGGTCTGTCGCCCTTGAGATACTTAGCGGCCTTTAGATTCTCTTGGCGGAGGTCTCTTGGCCATTGCTTGGGTCTCATTGGGATGGAACCTTCCTCGTTATTCAACTTTTACACACACACCCAAAAAAAAGGTCCAATCACCATTGCTCATATTTAGGAGTCGGGTTGCCACGTAGGAATAACTTAAACAATTGTAGAACATTAAGACTACGGTCATAACCTGCGGTGTACAAGCACACTTGCCTTTGCATAGCACTATCTACCACCTAGTCTCACTTTGACTAGTCTTTACTCACCTCTTTTAGCACTCTTTAAAACTCTAATCAGCCTTTCACTTGTATGCTCACGTGTGAGATTGTCATTGCTAGTTTTTTTTTTTCAATAAAAGGCTTTACTTGTATCCATTGTTTTTTGCAGCTTTTGCTTCTACCGCGCTCGAGGACGTGCGCAAAATAGGAAGGGGGGAGTGTTGTGTGACGAGTGGTGATCAATGCAAGGATGCAACACAAAGATGCAAGCAGGAAAACAAGAGACTTGACATTCCTATTTAGGGCTCTTGTAAAGAGTTCCAAGTTGTAGATGAGTGTGGGAGTGGGCTTAAGAATAATCCCACATGGGAAGTTTTGGGAGTTTTAGGAGTTTTAGTATAAAAAGTGGCTCATTTGAGAGCTTAGACACTTTGGGCTAAGTTCATGCAAGAGTTCCTTTGAGAGAGCTACTCTCCCTCTTCTCCATAGAGGTGAAGACTCTTCTCTCACCCCATCTACATCTTTGTATGAGATAAATCTCTTCATTGAATCAATAGCAATGTCATGAGTCTTTCTCATCCTCTTCTCTAATCATTTTACTCTTATGCATGCTTTTAGGATTTCGTTTTTGTGTATGTGGGCTGATTTGAAGCTTTCATGGAAGCTTGATGCTTGAGTGTGTGCATGCTTGTACGAAGATAGGAGTGGAGTGAGGTCTTTCTCTTTGCTTGTGTGCATAGTGATTGTGTTCCTCTTGCTTGTATTTGTGAATGAATGGGTGTGTAGTAATGAGGGCAAGTTGAGCTTGTGTGTGTGCTTAGTCTAGTGTCATGTGATGGTAGCCATAGGCATCTCTCCTTTAGAGGATAAGCTTTCGTGCACCGGTACGGGTTGAATCCCTAGCTCCGAAAGGGATGCAAATCCCATTGGATTGAGCTACACATGGATCATACTACTCATGCTACAAGTGAGAGAGTCTTCCGTCTCTCCAACCCCACATCTGCTCATGGAATTATCAGCGTCCCGAGTTACCCATATCAACATAGAGAGTCATCAACAAGATGGCCTTATCCTCCCAAACTTTCACATACCAAAATCTGTCTCTATATACCTGAGACTACATCAAGGAATAACTCTTTTCGAGTATATTATTAAAAAAGAATTTAAATGATTGGTGCCTTTCTAATGATAACTACCCAAAACACAATAAAGTTAGGGTAGAAAAATAACACCTAGATACATAAGCAACTAGGTATCCGAGTTGGGAATATGTACAAGAGTACAAGGAACATAGTCCAAAATTACCTGCAAAAAACAAAGGCAAATGCTACCTTCAAAGCACATGAAATTATCCAAAAGATCAAAAGATCCTTATAAAACCATGTATAAAAGCATAGAAGCTCCTTAAATCCATGAAAACCATAGTTGATCATAAAAATCAATGCATGCCATCTAATGGTCATTAATCATGCCAAAAGAAGCATTAAAATTGGTGGCCAACTCATCAATCCGGAGTATATGAACGTGGTGTCGTTCAAGCAAAACTCCAAAGTAAGCAAGTGAAACACATGTGTGTAACACTCATTAAAAAACCCCTAGATACAAGTGATCTAGGCAGAACCTGATGAGTCATATGAAACTTGGAAAACATCCAATCAAATCTACCAAAACAAACCGATCAACTGACCCATGATAGAATTTGTCTTAGGCTTAATAAATTAAGAACAAACCACACTTAAACAAGTGCAAAATAAATTATCATGAAAAAGTGTCAAAGGTGAAACACACTTTGAACGTAAATTATAGCCATCAAAAGAAATTAAGGAACATGTCCAAAAAGAATGGCTAAACAATGGTAAAAAATCATAAAAATATTGTTTAAAATTAATCCAAACAAAAATAACTACTAATACGAGATACAATCGTATTAATAATATACGAATAACCCGCATCCATCTAATTTCAGCACGAGAAAACATACTTCAACATTAAATAACCCTCGAAAATATTAAATTCTCGAGAAAAAGAATTATCATGATTTTTTTTAAATTTTTTCTAATTTTATAGGGCCTCAAAATACGATAATTTTGAATTCCACCAAACCTATCTTATGGCATTCCAACCTATATTTTTCCAGAAACTTTTTAGCAATTAGATTTGCCAAAATACCATTGATATTTTAAAAATACCAATTTCTAAGATTTCTAAAAATAATTTTTAGAATATTCCTAATTTCTCCTAAGAATCCCATCATTCACGAAATTTCCAATTCTGCCCGACAGTTCTCAAATCCAATGAAAGTTTGAAATTTAAATGGATTTTCTAATTTTTTGGGTAAAAAAATATATTTTAAAAGGAATTTGAATGGTCACGGGCGCTCGAATGCACACACCACATGCCAATCACCAACCCCACATTTTTCAAAAATTTAAAATAACCTTTGTCTAATTTTCTATTAATTTTTAAGAATTTTTTGAAATTTTTAATTTACCCCAAACGCATAAGAATACGAATGGTCGAAATCCCAATGGTCTTCCCGGAATACGGAAAGCCAACAGTTTCCGGAAAATGAAAAGACAAAAAATAAAATCGGAATGTGAAAGGTCAAAAGTTTCTGGAATCCCAAAGGTCAAAAGATTTTCCGGAATTCAAAAAGCCAAAAGGTTTCAGGAAAGCGGAAAGCCAAGAGATTCTAGTGAAAAAAAATCAGATAACATCTCTTTTTTCCTTTTTTTTAAAGCTTTTTTGAAAAGCATTGAGAATTTTTTTTAAAAAAAACTCTTTTTCATATATATTTTAAAGCTTTAAAAAAAGCTTGTTGTAAGCTTTAAAGAAAAGCTTTTATAACTAAGGTTTTTTTTTAACCTTTTAAAAAATGAATTCATTGGGGGGGGGGGGGGGGGCGAATTTCGCTCGGCAGGCTACAGCGCACCGCCCCCCCTCGTGTGCGCGATTAATAGATTAGATGAGAGAGAGTCTCTCTTCTCGCCTCTCTCCTCTCTTTCAATCAATCCTTCTCTCTCTCCACACTCTCCTTCTCTGTTAATAGAGAGAGGTGGATTAACATTTAATCAAACTTTTGATTAATCATAATTATAATTTAATTATGATTAAACTTAATCAAATTGTGCCTAGCAAGAGGCATTCACACGCGGGAGAGGAAAAAAGAAGAAAAATTCAGAATTGAGAGGCGAAGAGGATCCCACGCACACGGGAGAGCATTCCATGCATCAATTGACTGCCCCACACTACTTTTCAGCAAGAAATTGGTAGAAAATCGAAAGCATACCCGCGGAAAACCCGTAAAATGCATTAAAAATACATTTTTAATCATTAAAATGCTCAAAAACATTCTAAAAATTTAGAAAAAAAATTCTTTAAAAATTGTATAAAATCAGAGAATTCATTCTACCAAAAATCTCACAATAAAATATGTGGTATTTTGGTAAAAATTTCCATTAATGCTTATTTTAAACCACAAAAATAAGAAAAAATAGCATTTAACTCACAGAATCCCCCC
The DNA here is from genome assembly GCF_041138505.1 of Cibotium barometz. Lineage (NCBI taxonomy): Eukaryota > Viridiplantae > Streptophyta > Polypodiopsida > Cyatheales > Cibotiaceae > Cibotium > Cibotium barometz. The sequence goes on along the minus strand of NC_141057.1, from coordinate 35,891,854 downwards.
GCAACGTCAATTCGTCCATTGAATAGAAGAAACGCGCGTTCCAACTGCCATATCAATGATCCACGTGCAAATCATCAACACAAATCAATAAAATAATATTTTTATTTAGTAAATATTAAAATTTACTTCCAAAAATTACAATAAGAAGAAAAAATAACAACAATTAACTAGAGATTGCTCTGATACCACTGTTAAAACCCTAAGATCTCTTTAGATAATTGTTATGCATAAACATGCATAAATCAGGCATAAACTCATCCACTCGACCACCCTTGAGCCCAAGGGATGCACACATGAATTATAATGAAGTACATCATACCTTTACCTTAATGTCCCATACCATCAAGAGGTATAACTCCAATCCAGTAGCATGTAGCTATAGTGTGAAATGGTAGGTGAGTAGATATAATCCTCTATACAAGAGAACATCATATCATAACCTAGCCTCAAGATAACATGGCCTTAGCCTCCCTTGAGTGTGCCCCATTCCCCTATTATATAGGAGGGCCCTCAAGTGACTCTTGACTCTCCATCTCCCATGTGTGACCCTTGGATGCCTGACCCTAACCTTAACCCTTAAGGTTAGTCCTAACCTATGCTCCACTAGAGCTTGTTCCCATGCTCCCATGCTTACAAGCCTAATGTGGGTTAGCCTCCTAGTATATGCACACATAATGTGCATATAACACCCCCATGATTGGTTTTGCATTAATTAGTTAAGGGTTCGAATGTGAGGAAGAAATGAGCCTTAGTATAATAGCATTTAATTAAGGTGGTGGACCTTAATTATGAGAAAATGCCCAATTAAATACACATGGTAGCATACATTAAATACAATACACATGGTAATATACATTCAGTACACGTGGTAGCATATATTCAATACACAAGGTGGCATACATTAAATACACATGGTAGCATATATTAAATACATGTGCTTTAAAGGGGAATATAGGGAATATCATCTTCAAGGGTTATTCGAGCTTACTCATTAATTAATTAATGGGGTGCTAAGGTTAATCTCCTTGTTGCACATATCAGATTCTCTCTCTCTCTCTCTCTCTCTCTCTCTCTCTCTCTTACACACACACACACACACTCACTCAGCTGCCTCCACCAGCCTCTTCCTATTCCTCCCCCTGCCCCCCTTCTGTTCCCCCTAAGCATTGAGGCCATCATCGTGTATTTATACATTAAATCTAAGTTAACAAATCTTCTTCCACAACTTTTAATCGTCTTGTACCACCTCAAATCTTCTTGCACCACCTCAAATCTTCTTCTACCGTCACTGATTGCTAAGGTCCAATAACTTACAGTAATGAGAAAAACATAGAGGGCCCATATTTAGAAAAAAAAATGTGAGGGCTTTCTCAAAAGCTCGCGGTCTAAGCTCGCAAAAAAAAAAAATTCCCCCCTCTTACTCTATCCCTCACTCCCATATCTCATTACCTCCCTCTCTCTCACTATCATTCTCTCCCTTCCTATTTATCCTTCTTTCCTTCTCTCTCACCATCATTCTCTACCTCATTCTCACCCTCACCTTCTCCCTTATTCTCTATCTTTCTTTGACTCATCATGTCTTCATCAAATGCCCCTAACTCTACTCTCAAGGAGAATACCCTTGAAGCAGTTTGCAAGGTGTAAGAAGTCGAGTGGAGATGTGCAAGAACATCTCAAAATTACAATAGAGGCCCATAATCTTTGGGCAAGCTTCTAGCGGGATAAGCCCATCAATTTCGAATATCTATATGTGTGGAACATGAAGATTGGAACCACCATCGGCACTTGGGGGAGTTATAACTACATTAGTGAAGAAAAGGAGGATCCCTCTAAGAGGAGTTGAAGCATAGAGTAGCCCGTAAAAGCACTTAGGTGTAGGAACCCTTATGTAGTTATGTCATGTTATCTTTAAGGATGTAGCCCTTAAAAGTACTTAGTTGTAGAAACCTTTACGTAGTTATGTTGTCTTTAGTAAACAGTATGTAAGGATGATGTAATAACCATTTTTAAATAAAATATTCTTTTAACTATAATTCGCCTTATCAATTTTACTATTCACCTTATCAATTGTACATTGTTTGTTGTTTTTAGGAAACAGTATGTGATCCCGATGTAATATCTTTTTTTCTCGAGAGAGATATCATACTATTAGTTAACATTACAACTCACTCATCGCCCCAGCCAAGCTGGTGTCGAGAGCTACGAAGTCCATCTACTCGGCCCTCAGTGAGTGACAGCCACACTCAACCCACGGAGAGCAGAGTGGCTACACGGGAGTCCTCCTAGAGAGAATGAGTCAGAACACGGACGACGTCGATGATGAGGCTTTGGAGGGCATGGAAGAAGATGCTGCCGAGGGATCCAAGCAACCCAAGACCTCTCGGTCCTAGGTAAACACTTTACCACTTGAACTACCACTTCATTCGCACCTGATATGTAATATCTTTAGCGGAATAAAATTATCTTTTGCCCACAAATGTCTATAATATTATCCTTTACCATTTTACGTTGTTCATTGTTTTTTATGAAATAGTATGTAAGGCTTATGTAAGGCTGATGTTATATCTTTCCAATAGAGAAATGACATACACATGAAAAGGAATGCAATGACATGAAGTCACATGCAATGGCATGCATATGCACGCAATGACTTACAATACTCCTCTAGTGCATGCAATGACATGAAATCACATGTAAAGGCATGCAATAACATGAAGTCACATGCAAAGGCATGCAATGACGTGAAATACTCCTCAAGTGCATGCAATGAAATGAAATCACACATAAAGGCATGCAATGACATGAAGTCGCGTGCAAAGGCATCCAATGACATCATGCATAGGCATGCAATGACATGCAATACACCTCAAGTGCATGCAATGACATGAAATAACATGCAACACTATACAATCTAAAGTAGTATCATGCAATGACATGCACATGTAATAACATCCCAATGCTATGCCATGCCATGAAATGCAATGTATTGTAATGGCTCATACATGCATTGGCATGTGGAAGAGAGTAAGTAGAAAGAGATAAAGTAAGATAATGAGAAAGACATAGGGAGGATGGGAGAGTGAGAGGGAGTGAAAGAGGAGTATGGGAGAGTGAGAGGGAGAGGGAGGAGAGAAAGAGGGAAGAGGGTGGGAGAGGGAGAAAAAAACACCGGGAGATAAGGAGAGAGAGTGAGAGTGAGAGGGAGGGTGGGACAGGAAGAAAGAGTTAAAGAGAAGGAAAGAGAGATTATGCATAGGGAGGGTGTGAGGGAGGAAGGGTGGAAAAGGGAGAAAGAGTGAGAGGGAAGAAGAGATTATGCATAGGGATGGGTGGGAGAGGGAGAGGGAGAGGGCAAGAAAGGACAGAGGGAAAAGGGTGGGAGAGGGAGAGAGAAAGGGAAGAGAGATAGAGAGGGAGGGAGGAGAGAGAGAGAGGGTAGATAAGGGAGAAAGAGTGAGAGGGGGAAGAGGGTGGGAGAGGGAGAGAGAGAGAGAGAGAGGGAAGAGGGAAGAGGGTGGGGGAGAGAGAGAGAGAGAGAGAGAAGGGAGGAGCTAGGAGATGGGAGGAGGTAGTGGTGGAGGGGCTGGAGAGAGAATGTCCACATTTTTAAGAGAGAAGAATTGCCAGCAAACGCTCTCTCCACCAAGCTCCCTCAAAAAACACACTCGCTTTTAGGATTAGGCCCAACAAAGATAGATCCCATGTTTTGGATCTAAATGAGCCTACTGATGATGCAATTATCTCAAGTGATGAGGATATAATACACATTCAACCTGAAGCAAAAAAGAGGAAAGAGATTGAACAGTCTTTTAGATATGAGTGGAAGTTTGTCTATAAATGGGCATATCCTATCAAGGATAGTGATGGGAAGGAAAGGACAAAGTGCACATGGTGTACAAAGTTTCAAATGGACAATCCCTTTGCCAAAAGAAGGTACCAGCACTATTCAAAAGTAAGCATTATGTAAACATGCCAAGTCAGAATCGCAAAAGCTAGGTGCATAAAGATGGAACATGAGGGAGAAGAGAGAAACTTTGCCTATTCAAAAGCATGCATAGCTTTTGATTGAAAGAGAAAAGGATTGTATAATCAAGGTCATGCAGGTTATGTATTTTGTTACAATGAGGGACATGTCTTTAGAGTCCTACAAACCATAATGTGACTTTCTCAGGTATATGTGTGCTTCAAATATACCTCTTAACGATGATTATTCTTCTTACACAAATAAAACCTCCAAAATGGGATTCTTGAAAGTTTCAAAAGAGGTTTATTTTTCATGTTTAGTAGTTGGAATACAACAAAGTCCTTTTTTCTCTATTCTAATAGATGATAGCACTTATATTAGCTTAAACAACACTTAATTGTGTACATCACATATCTCACAAAGAAAGGAAGAGGACACTTGGCTTGTAAGTTTGTGGCACTTCTACCCATTGAAGACTCAAGGACTCGGACCAAGTTTGATGCATTGATGAATCTTTTATACAAAGAATGGAGTTACCATTGACACAATTGATTGGGGATTTGCATCAGATGGTGCATCATCTATGGTAGGCTCTATAAAGGGTGTGTGCACTTTGCTTCATGAGAAAGTACCACATATCATAGGCATTCATTGCATTTTTCACAGAGAAGCTTTGGTTATATTATCAGATGTATGCTCTCAATTCTTAGAGTTTTCTTATGTGGATAAGTTTGTTAATAAGATTCATGCATGGGTTGGGAAATCAACAAAGAGACATGCAGAACTCCAAGTTTATGAAATCTTTTAGTCTTCGTCTATTGGAGCTACTAAGAATCCATGAAGTTCATTGGTTGTCCAAAGGCCAAGTCATGAAATGGCTAGTAAGGATGATGCCAGCTTTATTAGAGGATTTTCAAAGACATGACATAGCTCTATATAAAATGTCTACTACATATCAGGTACAATTTTTGGTTCATCTTTTTGCAAACATCTTGGTTGAAATGAATGCTCTTAGAGCCAGGAATTTCAAAAGGAGCACATTGAGCTCACTGAAATTGGGATATCATTAGATGTTTTGATAAGTTTTTTGAAGAAGCATTATCTTTATGCATCATTCAACTTTAGTTCTAAGAATTTAAAAGACTTCATTGGATAATGCAAAAGAGGGTGCATTCTCATACAAAGATGGAGATGGGATAATGCATAATCATGTCCTGACTTCTCTTTGATTCCAAATACTTGGAGTGGGAGTTCAATTGAAGGTTACATTGTTTTAGGAAGGCAGTTTGTTCAAAAGATCATTGATGGCTTGGATGCTAGATTTTCATATTTGCCCTTGTTTAATGATGCTAGACTTTTCAACCCAAAACACTATAATGTTAAAGACGAAGATGAGTTAGAGAGGCAAATTCAGATGTTCTTGATTTGTTTATGTGATAAATTTGGGAGAGAACAACATAGATTCATAAATGCAAGTGTGTGCAGTTGAAATGGATAGGTTTAATCTTACATTGCACAAAGCTTATCCAAAGGCTGGATTTTATGGTGCATGGCAACAAGTGGGTGCAGAACTGGATTCAAGCTTATCCTAATTTGATGAAACTTTGGCAGATCTTGCTTATCATTCTAGCGGCACTACATCATGTGAACGTGGGTTTTCAAAGCAAAATAGAATCAAGGATTATGAAAGAATGAGTCTTACACTTAAAACTTTGGAATTATTACTCATGTTCTTATCTCTAACAGCTCCTCAACATCTAAAGGAGGTTGATTGGGAAATCATCATAAGGCCTAGATAGATATAAAATCTTACAGGCCATATAGCTTGACTACATGAAAGACTATGTGAGGAGAGGTTGCCATGGACTCTTTTGAGAAGAAGACAGTTTCCCAAAACTTGAAGATATAGATATGGTTTCCTCTTGTTTACCACTATTGCCTCACACTATTGTTGATATTTTCAGCTAACTTTTAATTTATGCTTAAGTATTTTTCTTATGCGTTAGATTGTATTTGCAACTTATGGTGGGTAGTATCCTTCATTCTCTGTACATGTACTTTCTATGATGCTCATTTTAAAGGTTTTTTTAGCTATAACAATATAACGAGAGTATGCAACAACTTTTACTTTTTTTTCCTTGTGATGGATGTTGTTTTTATTGTAAATGCCCTTGGTGATGAATTTAAGATGCCCCTTTGAACCATGTGCAAGTGCCTATACTAACTCTGTGCGATAGGATATATTGCAATCAGTATTACTCTTGCTCTTAGTGTGGTTATAGATAACTAGTCTTGCGAAAAGTACAGCCTAGTCAAGGTAATTTGGTTATTTTTTGCATGTGGCTTTTGTATGTTATTGGCTCTTAGCTTTGATGGGTCTTTCTTAATCTAATGGATAGACTAATTTTGTTAAATCTTATCCACAAAGAGGGTGGTTTCTCAAGTACAATCCAAGCAAGCATGGAATTTATTCAAGTACATCTTGATGATGTCATCATCTCGAAAGGTAAATATCCTCGAATGGTGGCTGGTGCATATTTAACCACCCCTCTTTACATATATTTTATCTTGGTAGAAAGGTGGTCACCTTGTAAAAAAAAGGCACCCAACCAATGTGTTTGATGTTTTCTTCTTGTGCTCACAATATGATAGCCTTGGTTGAGTTGAAATTAGGTTGTTTGTTGTAGCATTCCATGTCATTAAAATTGGTAGGTGCTAGAAATGCTGAGAAAAGATTGCATTGTCTCGATGCTATGAATGTGATCAAAGCTGCACTTAATGAGGGCATTGTTCCAGGTAGGATCATTGAACTCTAATTTTGCTTTTGCTAGTTTAGACAAGTCATGCTTTTGAAGATGTTAGATAACATGTTGGGAGTAGAATAGCGACAACTTCGTGTGTGAGAATAGATCTTAGATATGATATAACGAAGGCCAACTAGAAAAAAAAGGGTTATCCAATAAGTCTAGTTTTAAAATAAGGAAGTTCATTATTCAGGAGCGGTTTCATGCTTGAAGGCCACCCTCCATTTTGGCCTTCAAAAATAATGCAAGGGGATGGCCTTGAAATTTCAGCCCTCGTGGTCTGCCTCTTATACATACCTAAAATCATAGAAACATTTAATATTGTACAATAATAGTATGTTATTGAATGATGTACTAGCTGGCCAGTGTTCACAAAAAACACGAAAACAGTGACAATGAACTTGAGCTCAATTGCAAAAGTAAAATTTATAATTTTTTAAAGATTACATGATTTGGGAAATAAAGTTAATTTACCTACATAATAAGAAAGCCAAGGTTTTTTGACATTACTAAATGTAGGCATGAAAGTTTTACATGGTGCAAATATTTGACAAGAAGTTTTTCAAAGGTTAAGTTATCTAGGTATAAAGGTTATACATGGTGCAAATATTTGACAAGAAGGTTTTAAAGGTTAAGTTATCTAGGTATAAAGGTTAAACATGGTGCAAATAATTCAGTAGAAGGTTTTCTAAACTCCACTTCTTTAAGAGTTGTAGTGGGGGACCAATAGGAGAAGGACAAGTGTAAGGTTAGGTACACATTACCACATATAATAATATACACCTTGGATACCATAATATTATATTCCTCTTGCAGCTTTGAAAATTGGAAGTTGTAAATTCAATGCATGTAAGTTGTAATGTTTATCATGTTATGAGTGAGTGGTGACTCCTTTTATTTTGTTTTATTTTTGGTGGTGAGGCGTTTCCCTCTTTCCCTCAACTTGTGCTCATGGTGCCCACTGCAAAGGCGATGTGTGATCGTGCTGCTCTTTTCGGCTTCTTCGATGATCAATGCCTTGCTCGCCTAAGGTAAGTCATGGCCTGTCTCTCCTTTTTGGTTGCATGGGCTTGGCTAAGGTGGTTTCCCTCTCTTACTATGGGGAAACCGTAGGTCGCGTCTACATTCTGAGATCCATCGTCGTCGTGAGATTCATGCAGGTCGCTTGCATTGCTCTTTTCGACTTCTTCAATCTTCTAGTCTTGCTCTCCTAAGGCAAGCGAGTCCCTCTTTTTGGTTGTGGGCTTGGGGCCTAGGCTAAGGTGGTTTCCCTCTTGCCATGGGAAGAACATAGCTCAAAGCCCTAGAGCAAGTGCTCAAAGGGCTTTGGGGCCTAGGCTAAGGCAGTTTCCCTCTTGCCATGGGAAGACCATAGCTCAAAGCCCTAGAGCAAGTGCTCAAAGGGCCAGGCTTGGCTTTCTCATGCCGCCGCCTGCGTCCTCATCTTTGGTTGTGAGCTTGGGGCTTGGGGCTTGGGGCTTGGGCTAAGGAGGCAGTTTCCCTCTTGCCATGGAAAGACCACAGCTCAAAACCCTAGAGCACGTGCTTAAAGGGCCAATCTCGGCTTTCTCATGCCGCCGCCAACGTCCTGTGATCCTGCTCTTTCCGGCTTCTTCGATTCTCCGAGTTTTGTCATTAACCGCCTGTGACCTGTAAACGATGCTCGATCTGGTCTCAGTGTTTACTTGTATTCTCTGATTTTTTTTATTTTCTTGCATGTTATTTGAGCATACATGTAGGTTTATTTTTACAAATGTATGGACCGTGCATGATGCCGAATGTGGTTGGTGTTAACTTATATTCTTTGATTTTTTTTCTTGCATGTTAATGTTATTTGCGAATATATGTAGTGTTATTTTTACAAATGGAAAGGGCCCTACAAGTTGCGTGTGTATCCCGTTAGGGTTTTTTTTAATTAAGAGTGTTACTTGTATTCCCTAATATTTTGCTTGCCATTTGAGCATACTTGGCACTTGCAATCAAACCGGTGGTGATTATTTTGATGTTTTTTTTTCTTGCTTGCCATTTGAGCATACATGCACATGCAATTGGTTCAGTCATGAAATTATTGTGAGTTTTAACTTTTATGGTTTGATTTTTTCTTTTCTTTCTTGCCCTTTTAGCATACATGGCACATGCAGACAGTCCAGTGGTGATTATTGTGAGTTTTATCTTTTATGCTTTGATTTTTTACTTTCTTGCTTGCCATTTGAGCATACATGGCACATAGAATCGTTCTAGTGGTGATTATTGCGAGTTTTAACTTTTATGCTTTGATTTTTTCTCTTCTTGCTTGCCATTTGAGCATACACGGCACACGCAATCGGTCATCGATGCTAATATTATTTTTTGGTAATAAATGTAATGCTTAATTAGTTTTTCTTACTTGCCATTTGAGCATACATGGCACATGCAATTGGTCACTAGTGCTGATATTTATTTCTTGGTAATAAATGTAATGCTTAATTAGTTTTTTTTGTATTGAATTTTTTAGTTTTGAATTTAATGTATTTCATTGTTATCTTGTCATTACATTGTTGTTATTTCAATGCTGTGCCCCTCACTCCTGGGCATGCTATATTGCACTTCTCAAGTTTTTAAACTTTCCAAATGTGTAGTTAATCTACCCTAGCCCCTTCCCCTTTTAGCATGAGCAAGTCATGAGGCCTTGGAGCACATGTTTCCCATTACCTATAAGTAGCCCAACATGAGAGAGAGAGAGAGAGAGAGAGAGAGAGAGAGGGCGTCATAAAATAACTTTTACTTTCTCTTGTATCATAAAAACAAGAAATGTAAATAGGATGTCTTTTATTTAAATGTCTTTTTTTCTCTTGTATCATAAATAGAAATGTAAAAAGAACTTTTATTTTTCTCTTGCAAACATGTAGGATAGAATGGCATACAACCAATCTAATTGTTAACCCATTCCTAGGGTTAACAAGAGCTACTACCATTATCTTATATCGAGGAGTCAAGGTAGATACACCAAAAGGTCATACATTCAAGATATGAAGTAATGGTGTTCAAATCTACAACTTGGACGGGCACTTGTAATGGTGTGACAGAGTATTTATGGCGATTCTCACTTCAAGAGCATGTGGTAGTAAGTTAGGATGAAGTCCCAACTGATGTACTTTATGGATATATTATGAGAGTAGTCATTGTAATAGCATTACACCTCTTATGAGCCTAAAGTGCCTGATCGGCCACAGTTTAAGTGAGTGTGAACACTTATGGCCATGTATATAAGTGAATTTCTCTCATAATACAATAGACTCTCCTATTGTGCAATAGAGTTTTGACCTTGCTAATCTCTCTCCCTAATGCATGCTAGTGAGTCTGTGAGTGATGTGAGATGAGAGGAGAGACGAGTACCCGTAGTGCAACGCAGCGGCGGTGTGACAACGCTCGTAGGAGGCGCGGTGGAATTTCTTCTTTAAGGAGTTGTAAAGCTTGGAGACCTCAAGGGTTACGAGCTCGGCAATTGGAAAGATCCTCACGATAGTTGCGGTTCACCAGGTTATCTCTTGTTGGATGTGTTTCAAGAGGGGTTAGGGTGCCATAACATTACTCTCCTACGCTCACTTGGTTTTACTCGTGTCATTGAGCCACCTAAGAAAAGGTCAAAAAGAGGCAAGGAAGAATCTTGTTGGTAGCAGTGCCATCAATATTTGCTTAGAGGATGCCTCTAGCAATACTCATGAGGAAGAAGTGCAAAGAATTAAAAATGTATGTAACTTGTGGAATGATGCATGGAATGTAACCTTTAACTGGGATCACTTTGATGCTGATAGTGGGCGTATCTTTTGTACACTATGTTAAAAACTAAAAAAATATAGAAGTGGGCTTGGTACTTGTGGGTCTGTTAATATTCAGCTAAGTGCAATTAGAGTACATTCAGCTTCAAATCAGCACAGGTTGGTAGCATATTCTGTGAACTATGGAACAAAAGCATTGAAAAGTGGTATTCAGTGATAACATGGGATGTAGATCAAGGGGTTTTAAATCTTTTCCAATTATCTTATTATATAGCAAAAGAAGACCTTGCCTTCAGTAAATTTCCAGCTTTGCTAAATTTGTTATCTTTGTGTGGTGTGCAATCTCTTCAAAAGATTTATATCAAAATGTAAAGGCTACTGCTTTGTTTGCCTCCTACATAAGTGAATCTCTTTGTAATAATGTGATTCTAAATGTGAAACAGACTTCTCTCTTTGGTATATTGGTAGATGAATCTACTGACATTTTAGTTGCGGAACATTTAATAATTTGTGCAAATTATATAGTTGATTATGAACCACATACCTCTTTCTTGGGGTTACTTGAAGTTGTGGATTCAACAAAAGAATTACAATGTAATCTTGATGCATTCTTGGATGAATATGGGCTTGATCATTCTAAGTTAGTTAACTTTGGATCAGATGGTGCATCAGTAATGACAGGTTTGATTAATGGCCTGGCTACTTTGATGAGAAAGAGGAGTCCATTTATGACTGTCATTCATTGTGTTGCTGCCCATAGAACACACTTATGTGTGTTTAATGCTTTTAAAGAGAGTCCAGATGCTAGATACATGGATTTAGCTAGTTTTTTTAAGAAAAAGCTCTAAAAGGTCTCTAAGACTTGCAAAGTTTGCAAGAGGAGCTTAATTGTCCACACCTTAAAATTGAAAAGATCCATAAGTTGAGGTAGTTAAGTAGGCACAAAGTTGTGGTGAAGATGTGCGAAGTTTTGGAACCTCTTCTCTTATGCATAAAAAAGGAGATCGGAAGGTTATACAAGATGATTGCAAACTTCAAATTATTTATATGTTGTATTTCTTGGCTGATATGCTTGAACATCTTGCCACTCTATCACTTGTTTTTCAAAAAAGCTTTGTGGATGTGACAAGCATTCCTAGTTTGATAGATTCCACAATTGTAGTGTTAGATATTGAGTTTTGTGCAACACCTTTAGATATTAACATGAATATGCAAGGAAATGATGTGCTTATGGGTTTCCATCTATTCCTAAATATAGAGGACAACATGGTTGGTTATGGATGTTGCGCAAGAAGGTAATGAAAGGGGACACTTATTATGTGCTATTGGCAATGATTTGGCTAAAGCTCTTGACTTCCAAACAGAGCTTTGTTCTGAAATAAAAGACCATTTGAAAACTAGGTTTGGTGACTCTTTCATTACGCAAAATTTTAGCATTCTTGCTCCTCTTGGGTTTCCTCCTACTAAGAGAGAGTTGAAAAGCTTTGGGAGTATTGAATTAGATGCCTTGGTGTGAAACACTATCGAAATACAGTCACATTAGAAGATGGTACAATGATTAATGAGAGATTATTAAGGAGAGAGTTCCATGTCTTCAAGGTTCAAGTGCTTAAGATTGGAAAGGAAAGTCTCACAAGGACACATGAACTTTGATTGGAATAAGTGAAGTGTGGTATTGCAAGTATCCTACTTTATTATCTTTGGCTCAAATTGCAATGTTACAATGTTGTAGTACTGCTGTCTGCTGTTTGTGAGAGGGGCTTTAGTGTTCAAAACATTATAAAAAATAACCTTAGAAATTGCTTGGAGATTAAAAAATATGGGTATTCTCATGCGGATTTCCATTGAAGGATCACCTCTCATGTCTTTTGATTTCACAGATGCGATCAGTTTGTGGAGAGATGGAGCAAAGACTTCAAGACATATGTACACTCGTATAGCTTAAGAAGTCTTATATTTTATGCTACTGTTGTGGATAGAGCTATGTATTTGCCATTACTATAGGTAAGTCTATGGCTACTATCATTTTTAGATGGTTACTGTTGTGGACAAGTTCCATGTTGTTTCATGCTTTTGTTTTGGATAATTGTTGCTCTTATGTAGCTGTTTCTATAGTGGACTGATAGCTTTTATGCAGTTGTGGACACCTGTGCAATTTTGTTGCTATTATGGACAGTTTTTATATGTAGCTTTGTTTGCTGGTAGTTGAAAGCTTTTATGCCCTTGCTACTATTTTGGTGTGCAGCTACTATGGAAAGCAAAGACTTCTTTTGGCAATATGAAAAAACTTGTTGTTATTACAGGAAAGCAAAGAGTTATCATCAAGATATGTTTGCAATGGCACTAGCATGATATAGCGCCTACATTCTTGTTGCTTTTCTCCATATATTTTCAGCTTTATGATGTAGTCTTGTTGAACATGTTTTGTCTATTCTGTAAGATCCCTGACCCCACTACGCAACGAATTCTGGGGTGCTAGCAGCGGAAGTAGCACTTCTTGCATGGGGTAGGGTCCCACACTCGGGGCCTCGCCCACGGATATCCAGACAAGAGACTAAACCATCGGCTCTTCCAAAACCGAACCCGAAAAAACTTCCCTTGTCCAGAAAGCATGGGTGATTCCACCAGGATAACTTTTCTTTAACGTAGTCAAAAGCCTTAACTAACTGAACTGGTCTGGCCGAACTCGTAAGTTCCATAGTCAGATCAAGGGACAGATTGCACTTGGATCATAGAGACCAACGCTTTTTTCCTCATCGAGAGACACAGCCGTTGATTCTTTTCCATAGAACAATTTTTGTCTGGGATTTACTTCATCTATCGTACTATACAAAAGCTGAGTCTCGATTTAAGGATCCATCAGTCCAGCCTAACCCCATCCAGTCCCATGGGTTAGCCAACCGCCCACCAACCACTGTAGTGATGGGATCCAATTAAGAGTTTGGTTAGGTTTTCTCCTAGGTACCAGGGAAAAGAGTTCCCAGGCCCCCTAGCCGGAATTTCAAGCAAATTTAACGCCAATCACACCACTTACACACCCAATATGAAATTGCCTTTTTCCCAGATTCAACTATCTTTAAAGCAATCATTTAATGAAACCATAGTGTCACCGATCATAATCTTTCAAAGTATCCGGTTGAATCTTAATTTCCAATCATTCCTTCATCGGAGTATCTATGGCATCATTGGCAACCAGAATGCTCACCACCTGCTCACTCAGGGACCTTTTCGATAGTCCCTAGCTCATAGTACCCGACAATATATTCACTTATAAAAATCAAGATGGAATCACCGTTGAAGATCAGCAAGATCAACCAACAGATCCATATAAAGGAGCCATGGACTTATCCATTGAGGACCAGCAAGGTCAATCAACCAGATCCATGCCCGGTTTCAGAAAACAACTCTTATTCCTTGATTCAATATCTTCCACGACGCACGTGTGGGTATCTTCGGCGACCCAGAGCCCAAGCACCGTATGGTCAGCACCCTCTAGGATCCTTCGCAGGTCACCTAGCGCTTCACTCATAGGCCGCTTCCTTGGTCCCTCATCCACCATACCGGAAGCTCACCATTTAAACCGAGGTGGTCAAGACCTCGGTCGACCTTGCTACGCGAGACGTCCTCCATTGACTCTCCGTCCCAGCAGTTGCAACTTTATCAGTTAGGTCTCCACTACCTTAATCACAAGACGGTCAAAATGCTTCCCCAACATTCTTGACATAAAACAGTCATTTACAAACAGGTCACAATTACAGTTTCTATAATGAACTCTCGTCTTTCCACATTCATATTTGTACTCATTCTCATCCACATTACTTATTCCACATTCCATTCAGATGTATACTCATTCTCATCCAATCACATCATTTTTCATCTCATCACCTCAGATTCATTCACATCACATGTCATTTATTCACATCCTAATTCGCATGTCATCACATCTCATCTATTCACTCATATCGACGTCACATCATTTCACATACACATTCACATTCATTATTCTACATACACATCCACATTCGTACATCCACATCATACATCCACTTCCACATCCGCATTCATACGTACACATCCATACCCACATCCACATCCACATTCATACATCCACATCCACATCCACATCCACATCCATACATCCATACATCCATTTTCACATCCTGATCCACATCCATACATCTATTTTCACATCCATATCCACATCCACATTCATACATCCACATCCACATCCACAACCCCATTCACATTCATACATCCACATCCATATTCACATTCATACATCCACATCCACATCTACATTTATACATCCACGCATCCATTTCCACATCCACATTCATACATTCATCCATCTACATCAACCCACATCATTCACACATCAAACCACATCATCCCTTCACATCTGATTCACATGCCGTCATTCATTCACATCCCTTATCATTCATTCATATCACGATTCACATTCCTTCCCATCCTATACCATTCATTCACATCCTAATTCACAGGACATCACATCCATTCATCCATTTTCATGTATCTGATTCATATCACTTTTATCCATTCATTTACATCTATCTGATTCCTATCACATCTCATCACATCTATTTATAGAATGTAAGAGAATTCTAATTTTTTGATATAAAGATTCTTTACGCATCTAATTAGACATAAAGATAGCTTTAGTAGGAATAACACTTTTATAAAAATCCTTTTATGCATCTATTTAGGCATAAATTTAATTTTAAGGAAAATAACACTTTCGAATTAAAAAATAAACCTTTTATGCATTTTACTATGCGTAAATTCTATTTTAATGAGAATAACACTTCAAAATAAAAATAAATCTTTTATGCATTTTACCATGCATAAATTCAATTTAAATGAGATTGACACTTTTGAATTAAAAATCAATCTTTTATGCATCTTCCTATGCATAAAATCAAAATTGATGAAAATAACTCTTTTGAACTAAAAATAGATTTCTTTATGCATCATTCTATGTATAAAATCAAAATTGATGAAAATAACTCTTTTGAGATAAAAATAGATTTCTTTATGCATCTTTCTATGCATAAAATCAAAATTGATGAAAATAACTCTTTTGAAATAAAAATAGATTTCTTTATGCATCTTTCTATGCATAAAATCAAAATTGATGAGAATAACACTTTTGGATTAAAATAAATTCTTTACGTATCTTTCCATGCATAAATCCAATTTAGTATGAATTTCACTTTTAGAATAAAAGAATTTCTCTTATACATCTAATTTATGCATAAAATCCATTTATGATTAAAATCACGCTTTTAATATAAAAAAATATCTTTTATGCATATGTTTATGCATACAAATCATTTGTGATGAAAATCACTCTTTTAATATGCATATGTTTATGCATACAAATCATTTGTGATGAAAATCACTCTTTTAATATAAAAAATTTATCTTTTATGCATATATTTATGCATACAAATCATTTGTGATGAAAATCACTCTTTTAATATAAAAGAAGTTTTTTTATGCATCCATTTATGTATAAAAATCATTTATGATGAAAGTAACACTTTTATAATAAAAATAAATTTCTTTTTTGCGTCCTTTTATGCATAAAAATCAATATGATAAAAGTAATACTTTTATAATTAAAAAAATATTCTTTTATGCATACTTTTATGCATAAAAATCAATAATGATAAACGTAACACTTTTATGAAAAAATTATTCTTTTATGCATTATTTTATGCATAAAGTCAATATGATGAAAGTAACTCTTTTAAAATAAAAAAATATACTTTTATGCATTATTTTATGCATAAAAATCCATAATGAAGAAAGTAACACTTTCATAATAAAAAAATTATCAATATGTATCTTTCTATACATAGAATTTAATTCTATTGAAATTCATTCTTTTATAAAAATTAATCAATATGCATCTTTCTATGCATGAATGAAAATGACACTTTTAGAATACTCTAACGATAGGGATTACTCTTTTTGATTAATAAAAGATGAAATTTATTTCACAAATTTTTAAAAAATTTTACCATAAGCTCCTTTGTATGGCTGACCATTTTTTAATTTTTAACTCTCTAAAATTAATTAAAAGTTCACCAAGAGTATTTAAATCATTCTAATGTAAACATTTTCTACTTATTTAAGAGAAACATTATGAAAAACTTGATTTTATCCATTAATCAATCATCTAGGATAAAGAATGGTTGGATAAAATTTTTCAAAAATCTAGACCCCTAGGATAAGGCCTCTTGACTTAATTTCTAATGCACCTTCTGAAAATCTTTTTGAACTTCTGTTTCAGGGAAACTTATTTTAATAAGATGAGAAATTTTTCTATCCAAAAATATTCAAAATCTGAATAACCTCTCTCTAGAATATTTTCTCTCTCTAGGCCAAAACAGGTAGAAACAAGATCTTTTATATTTCTGAAGAGGGGATTGATTATAGGGGAAGATACTGGACATCCTGAGAGGCTGGGGAGGAATATTACATTCTACCCCACTTAAAAAACGCGAGATGTCCTCATCTCGCAGGTGGAGTATGATCTCTTTCATCTTCTTCTTCTTCAATCACTTCCAGCGTTATTGCCTTGGAAGTGGAAGGCCGATTTGGGAACAACTCTCTTTGACTTCCCCTATTCTGAGGTGGAGGTCTTGCATTACTTTGGATTGAAACTGCAGGTTGGATAGAGGGTCTACCTCTGGGATTTCCCTGATTTTGGCGGATAGAACCCTGATTACTCTAGAAGGAAGGGGCTGGAGTCTGGAATCTTTATCCCCGATTTCCCTGCGCTGAAAACCTTGATCCAAAAGGAGTTGGGCAATCCATACTGTGATGTCCAAATCCTTGACAGTTATAGCATTTCACTCTCTTGTTCAAGGGTGGAACTTCTGAAGTTGAAATCCAGGGGATTGAGTTTCGAAAAAAGGACATTTCTTCCATTCTGGGACTTTCCATATCCTGGGTTTGACCCTGATATCTCTTGGGCAGAGGAAGGTTGGAATCATCTTCTGAGAATAAAAACCTTTTGAAAGGTGATGGTGCTGGCTTTGGCGGGATTTTGACAACATCAAAGGCTTTGGCAAAATCCTTTGCCATTCTTACTGCTTCGGCCATTGAGATAGGTTTGGCATTCTTGACTAAAGTATCCAATGGCTCGTTCATTCCCCGAATGAACCTGGCCATCAGCTTCTCTTCATTCAATTGAGGGGAATATTTAAGGAGAAGGGAAAAAGCCTGATGGTACTCTTCAATTGTCCGATTTTCCTGCTTTAGTTCCAAGAACTCATTCATCTTAGTTTCAAGAAAGCCTGGGGGACAAAACCTCTTTCTGAGGTAAGCCTTGAGATCGGTCCAGGTTTGGGTATTTCGGTCGAGACGGTTTGTCTCGCAGTGATTCCTCCATGCAACCCTGGCCGTTTCCACAATCTTTAACCTGGTAAGTGCCATCTTGCTTCTCTCATTGTAGCCAGTTACATCAAAGTATTCCTCCATGGCATCAATCCACTTTTCTACAACTTCACCTAACTGTTCCCCTTCACCCTTGAAGGGACCAGGCTGCGAACTATGAAGAGTTTTACGAACATCCAGGTCGAGCTCTTCTTCATCGAGTTGGGGGTTAACATTTCTACCACGACGACCTCGATCCATGTTCCTATCAATACGAAAATTCTTGTTAAGTTTCTTTATTTATGATTCAATCCTATTTTTGATTCAACTGATTCTGGGGTTCTTCAAATAGGTCAGCTCCCCACATAATCATGGGGTAAAGATACTCATATAGAACGCATTATCAGATAACAATTCATTCAGAATATCTCATTCGTATCTTTAACACAATAATGGTCCATCAGACTGAAATTTTTCATCTGAACAGTCCTCCATGGGGATTTCAATTTTTTAGATTTTTAATTTATCATCCCTTAACTTGATCCACTGATCAAAAGTTAACAGTAGTAATCTGCCAGCACAATCCACTAATCTCATAGTGATTTGCTGAAGTCATTAACGTCATTCCAGTTATCAACATCATCACAGGGACTCGTCCCATTCATCCTCATTATGGTTTTGCTCAGCTTATTACATTTCAACTAAATTTCAGGAATCATCATTTTTCAATCAGAATCCAAATCAACTCATCAATTCACAACCAGAATTTAAAAATCATATCAACCACATTCGAATTCATCATCTGGATAGCATTAATGCTTATAACTTCAAGTCTTAGATTTATTTGTATATACTGCCAGTAAAGAGCTACAGTTATACTCTTGGTATATATGGGTAGTCACGGTCCTTGGAACTATAAGGTAAAGACCATCATGTCTAGGCCTCAAGCAAGTCAAGGATTCCATGCAATTGTGGTACTTCCATCTGAAGACCCAATTACTAATTTATGAGTTTCAGTTTAAATAACAATTTGTATGAATTTCATCACACAATTCTGATCTTATACTGCTACTTCATAAATTTTTTTTGACATTTTTGGCTTTCTGGTTGATCCTCATTAGTCAAATTGCTCTGACACCAGCTATAAGTTCCCTGACCCCACTACGCAACGAATTCTGGGGTGCTAGCAGCGGAAGTAGCACTTCTTGCGCGGGGTAGGGTCCCACACTTGGGGCCTCGTCCACCACGGATATCCAGACAAGACACTAAACCATCGATTCTTCCAAAACCAAACCCAAAAAAACTTCCCTTGCCCGAAAAGCACGGGTGATTCCACTAGGATAACTTTTCTTTAACGTAGTCAAAAGCCTTAATTAACTGAACTGATCTGGCCAAATTCGTAAGTTCCATAGTCAAATCAAGGGACAGATTGCACTTGGATCATAGAGACCAACGCTTTTTTCCTCATCGAGAGGCACAACCGTTGATTCTTTTCCATAGAACAATTTTTGTCCGAGATTTACTTCATCTATCGTACTATACAAAAATTGAGTCTCGATTTAAGGATCCATCAATCCAGCCTAACCCCATCCAGTCCCATGGGTTAGCCAACCGCCCACCACCAACCACTTTAGTGATGGGATCCAATTAAGAGTTTGGTTAGGTTTTCTCCCAGGTACCAGGGAAAAGAGTTCCCAGGCCCCCTAGCCGGAATTTCAAGCAAATTTAATGCCAGTCACACCACTTACACACCCAATATGAAATTGCCTTTTTCCCAGATTCAACTATCTTTAAAGCAATCATTTAATGAAACCATAGTGTCACCGATCATAATCTTTCAAAGTATCCGGTTGAATCTTAATTTCCAATCATTCCTTCATCGGAGTATCTATGGCATCATTGGCAACCAGAACGCTCACCACCTGCTCACTCAGGGACCTTTTCGATAGTCCCTAGCTCATAGTACCCGACAATATATTCACTTATAAAAATCAAGATGGAATCTCCGTTGAAGATCAGCAAGATCAACCAACAGATCCATATAAAAGAGCCATGGACTCATCCGTTGAGGACCAGCAAGGTCAATCAACCAGATCCATGCCCGGTTTCAGAAAACAACTCTTATTCCTTGATTCAATATCTTCCACGACGCACGTGTGGGTATCTTCGGCGACCCAGAGCCCGAGCACCGTATGGTCAGCACCCTCTAGGATCCTTCGCAGGTCACCTAGCGCTTCACTCATAGGCCGCTTCCTTGGTCCCTCATCCACCGTACCGGAAGCTCACCATTGAAACCGAGGCTGGTCAAGACCTCGGCCGACCTTGCTACGCGAGAAGTCCTCCATTGACTCTCCGTCCCAGCAGTTGCAACTTTATCAGTTAGGTCTCCACTACCTTAATCACAAGACGGTCAAAATGCTTCCCCAACATTCTTGACATAAAACAGTCATTTACAAACAGGTCACAATTACAGTTTCTATAATGAACTCTCGTCTTTTCACATTCATATGTGTACTCATTCTCATCCACATTACTTATTCCACATTCCATTCAGATGTGTACTCATTCTCATCCAATCACATCATTTTCCATCTCATCACCTCAGATTCATTCACATCACATGTCATTTATTCACATCCCAATTCGCATGTCATCACATCTCATCTATTCACTCATATCGACGTCACATCATTTCACATACACATTCACATTCATTATTCTACATACACATCCACATTCGTACATCCACATCATACATCCACTTCCACATCCGCATTCATACATACACATCCATACATCCACATCCACATTCATACATCCACATCCACATCCACATCCATACATCTATTTTCACATCCATACATCCATTTTCACATCCTCATCCACATCCATACATCTATTTTCACATCCATATCCACATCCACATTCATACATCCACATCCACATCCCCATTCACATTCATACATCCACATCCACATTCACATTCATACATCCATATCCACATCTACATTTATATATCCACGCATCCATTTCCACACCCACATTCATACATTCATCCATCTACATCAACCCACATCATGCACACATCAAACCACATCATTCCTTCACATCTAATTCACATGCCGTCATTCATTCACATCCCTTATCATTCATTCATATCACGATTCACATTCCCTCCCATCTTATACCATTCATTCACATCCTAATTCACAGGACATCACATCCATTCATCCATTTTCATGTATCTGATTCATATCACTTCTATCCATTCATTTACATCTATCTGATTCCTATCACATCTTATCACATCTATTTATAGAATGTAAGAGAATTCTAATTTTTTGATATAAAGATTCTTTATGCATCTAATTAGGCATAAAGACAGCTTTAGTAGGAATAACACTTTTATAAAAATCCTTTTATGCATCTATTTAGGCATAAATTCAATTTTAAGAAAAATAACACTTTCAAATTAAAAAATAAACTTTTATGCATTCTACTATACATAAATTCCATTTTAATGAGAACAACACTTCAAAATAAAAATAAATCTTTTATGCATTTTACTATGCATAAATTCAATTTAAATGAGAATGACACTTTTGAATTAAAAATCAATCTTTTATGCATCTTCCTATGCATAAAATCAAAATTGATGAAAATAACTCTTTTGAACTAAAAATAGATTTCTTTATGCATCATTCTATGTATAAAATCAAAATTGATGAAAATAACTCTTTTTGAGATAAAAATAGATTTCTTTATGCATCTTTCTATGCATAAAATCAAAATTGATGAAAATAACTCTTTTGAAATAAAAATAGATTTCTTTATGCATCTTTCTATGCATAAAATCAAAATTGATGAGAATAACACTTTTGCATTAAAATAAATTCTTTACGTATCTTTCCATGCATAAATCCAATTTAGTAGGAATTTCACTTTTAGAATAAAATAATTTCTCTTATACATCTAATTTATGCATAAAATCCATTTATGATAAAAATCACGCTTTTAATATAAAAAAATATCTTTTATGCATACAAATCATTTGTGATGAAAATCGCTCTTTTAATATTTAAAAAAATATCTTTTATGCATATATTTATGCATACAAATCATTTGTGATGAAAATCACTCTTTCAATATAAAAAATTTATCTTTTATGCATACAAATCATTTGTGATGAAAATCACTCTTTTAACATAAAAGAATTTCTTTTATGCATCCATTTATGTATAAAAATCATTTATGATGAAAGTAACACTTTTATAATAAAAATAAATTTCTTTTTTGCATCCTTTTATGTATAAAAATCAATATGATAAAAGTAACACTTTTATAATAAAAAATATTCTTTTATGCATACTTTTATGCATAAAAATCAATAATGATAAACGTAACACTTTTATGAAAAAATTATTCTTTTATGCATTATTTTATGCATAAAGTCAATATGATGAAAGTAACTCTTTTAAAATAAAAAAATATACTTTTATGCATTATTTTATGCATAAAAATCCATAATGAAGAAAGTAACACTTTCATAATAAAAAAATTATCAATATGTATCTTTCTATACATAGAATTTAATTCTATTGAAATTCATTCTTTTATAAAAATTAATCAATATGCATCTTTCTATGCATGAATGAAAATGACACTTTTAGAATACTCTAACGATAGGGATTACTCTTTTTGATTAATAAAAGATGAAATTTATTTCACAAATTTTTAAAAAATTTTGCCATAAGCTCCTTTGTATGGCTGACCATTTTTTAATTTTTAACTCTCTAAAATTAATTAGAAGTTCACCAAGAGTATTTAAATCATTCTAATGTAAACATTTTCTACTTATTTAAGAGAAACATTATGAAAAACTTGATTTTATCCATTAATCAATCATCTAGGATAAAGAATGGTTGGATTTACTAAAGAAGAGAGGGGAATGCCTTTTTTTCAATGAGGCATAACATCTTTTCATTTTAGAGAAGACAAAAATCATAAAAAACCATAAAATGAATAGAAAAAGAGAGAATTTCTAACTTACAAAGGAATTTGAGAGCTTTCCTTTGGCTTGATGGTTTGAGGGATCTACTCTTGTCTTGAAACAAGAGTGGCCACCAGTCTTTAGAAGAGGGAAGGTCAAAAACTAATGAATTATGAGTAAATTCACAGTTTTTGGCTCTTTGGAGAAGCAGGGTAATAGTGCAAAAAACACTATTAAGCTTCAACAAAGGGGGAGGCTTCTATTTGTAGGAAAAAGTGAGCTCCTAACCAAGCAAACTGATTCTAGAATTTTCTGGATCAATTTGGTCAATTTTTGACCATTTTTAGGTCAGTTTAGCTCACTTTTTGGATCTAGTTGAAACAAGAGAGAGGAGAGATAAAAATATCTCATTATTTGGGAGTTTAAAACTCTCCCACACATGTGAAATAGGCGCCTCCTTCATGAGGGGAATTCCCCCATACTGAGGTGTCAAAAATGCATCATTTCTTCTAAATATCTCTCTTTTTTAACTATTAACCTTGTCCTTAGTCAACTCTTCATCTTATGTGAGTATTTACTCATTTTTGGGGGATTTTTCTTTTATTCTTCCATTTATCTCCTCTCTACATTTGGATAAATCTTATTGGTCCATAGGAGCCTTAATTTAAATTTTTTCAAAAATCCGGACCCCTTAGATAAGGCCTCTTGAACAGATTATACTTAATTTCTAATGCACCTTCTGAAAATCTTTTTGAACTTCTGTTTCAGGGGAACTTATTTTAATAAGATGAGAAATTTTTCTATCCAAAAATATTCAAAATCTGAATAATCTCTCTCTAGAATATTTTCTCTCTCTAGACCAAAAACAGGCAGAAACAAGATCTTTTATATTTCTGAAGAGGGGAGTGATTACGGGAGAAGATACTGGACATCCTGAGAGGCTGGGGAGGAATCTTACATATTCATTCATCCAAAATAAATTGCATGGATGTTTCTTACAAATGTATTAACCCCAAGAGAATCAAATAAGGAAAATTATTATTTTTGCTCTTGTGCAATGTAAAGATGATTGTCCTAGTACCTACGCATGCCTTGAAAATTTCTTGATGGAAGTTTTTAAGTTTAATACTTTTGGAAGTTCCGAATAATTATTCATAGCTTATAGATTTTCGTCTCGAGAAGTTAAAATTATGTGATACTTCTAGTGTTTGAAGTTTATCTTATGAGATGATTTAAATGTTGCAATTTATTTCTTTGAATCAATCAATGATTTTGGAAGTTTATTCTTTGCATTTTTTTGGGATTTTTTCTCTAATATGAAAACTGAAATTTATATAGCCTAAGTTATTTAGGATTTTCCGTGTGGTCCCTTTCATATTTATTCTTTTTTTATTTATTCTATTAATCCGAAAGAAACACTTTAGGGCATAAATTACATTAGACGCACCATCACACGAACGTGAGAGCGTTGGGATTTGAACCCCGAGTGGGACGGAATACTTGAAGTCTTGACCCAGAGCCAATTTTTAATGCTATTTTGAGAAAGCGTGCAACTTGATTTAGATGTGCTTTTTGTAACAGAAAAACCAGGGACTATGCACTTGGACTTTTCACACGTGCTAGGAATATTCCTTCCTTACAATGGCAAGGCCGGAAGAGCCACGCGCGGCGCAAATGCTGGGGACGGACAAATCACTGTTTACACGTACGAGAGCGCGCTGCCAGCAGACCCGGACAAACTGTTCTTTTTTCCCCTTTCTTTTTTTGGCTCTCTCTCTTTTTGTTCCTAATCAATTCTTGTTTGCGTCAGTTGAATCCCGAGGGTCCAGAATTCCTCATTTTTTTCCCCCTCCTTTTGCTATTTTTTACTTTTTTTCTTCCTCTTTTCTCCCAACCCCAAAAAAGAGAAGGACCAATAATTATTAGTATTATTCAAACCATGTGGCATGGTCCATCACCCCTAATTTGACACTTCCAAGCATGTACCCAAGCTAAATGGTAAAATACTCAAGATGCCTTTATCAATGGAATAGTCCAACTTAGATATTCTTAGTGACATGGACGAGCAATTCAGAAGGCTTGATTAAGGTAAGAAAGGTCGCACAAAATGGCACACTAGGGACCCAAATTTAGCTCTGAAGAAAGTGAATTTCTATTTCACATGTTTTTTAGAACATACATACAGTATGATGAGAAGGCAAGTCCAATACATTGAAATCTAATAAACAAGCCATCTTTTTAGAACATACATACAGTATCACGACATCATACTTCTAGGATGAATATTTAATAATCGTATGGCAAGTCCAATACATTGAAAGCTAATAAACAAGCCATCTTTTGTAAATGTTAAAACTATAAGTAGACTACCTACATGAGATGATACACTTTCTTCAAGGGGTTCGTCTCCTGGAGAAATCAAGGAGATTTGATTCCTTTTTGCTTAAGGTTTTGGACCTCTCTGTCAAGTCTTTGATCAAGAAAAAATCAATAATGACTATGTAGCTATGAAAGATGTGCAAACCTCTACTTAGTTAGAGATGCAAACCTCTACTTAGTTAGAGATATATAGTTAAATACTAGGAGATGAGAGGATTCTAATATTTTGTATAACAAACAATGTAAAGCTAGAAACAAATGTAGAGGATGAGAATATACTATAAATTCCCTCAACCCTAGGCTTATAGCAAAACCAAAGATATGATGACCAGATGACACCTCGTTCTAGCATTGAGATAACTGGTTGCCTCTAGACATCAATGCATGGATGGCAGTGCATGTAAGAGACCTTAAGACATGGTAGAAATGGCCCCTACATAAGGCCACAAATTGGACATCATTATCACATGATCTAGAGGAGATCATGTAAAGGGAAGGTGGATGGGATGAGGGGTCTACTAGGAGAGGAGGGCCTAGGGGTGTGTGTGTGTGTGTGTGTGTGTGAGAGAGAGAGAGAGAGAGAGAGAGAGAGAAGTGGTGTGTGTGAAATGCAAGCAAGAGAGGAGGAAGAGGTAATCATCAACAAGGAGGTAATCATCAAGGAAAAGTCTGTATTATCTAGTAGTGTAGTTTATTTCTAATAATGAAGAAAACAACTTTAAAGTTCACATCCTATCAAAGACTATAGTAATAAATAGTAAGATGATTTCATCACATCGTTACCACGGTGGTATGCATATATAAGTGGGCATGTTAATGACGAAAAGGCAACATAATTTTGTCTGAATAAAGGTCTCGTTTATGAGTTACATTTATGCTTGGGATATTATGATGTTCTTCTAGTGTCCTTTATAATGCTTTCAACCTTTTATGTAGGGGTCCACAATGCAATTCATTCTCTTTGATTTTTATAGCATTTACATTGAATGAGAAGCATCATCATTAGTTCAAGCTACCTCATTCTACTGAAGAGTTATTTGGGTTTAGACAAATGCTTAATAGTAAGGTTTGACTGATCTCAAAAAGTAAGCTTAATTCTTAAAAAAAAAAGCATTTTACACATGAATGAGAAGCATCATCATTAGTCCAAGCCACCTCATTCTACTAAGGAGTTATTTGGGTTTTCTTTGTAGAGAAACCAGTGGACCACTTTATACTTTTTACTTGCTGAGAGAATCTATTTTCTCTAATCAATATATGAATTCCATATTTGTGCTTGATAATGACCCCCTGTTTATTATGTGGACTTTTTCCTTTCACCTCCACATGTTGCACACATAAAATAGCACTACTATAAAAATTCAAACTTGGTGTTGTCACTCCTTGGTGTTTACAAACACGACAAGGCGATGATCTACATTATGTGTCTAGGAGACATACATGTGAAACTATGGATAGTACTTGTATAATGCCAACATATGGGTATTTGTATTGAGCATGCTCTAATGGAGGGTAATTATCAAACTAACATAGACAAGAAGATGTGATGTGGTGTGGTGGTGATCTCTAGCCACTAAAAGGGCAATCAAGCCCAATTGGTCACTTGGTGCTAAATAGCCTGCCGCAACTATCATGGTTCCTTTAAAAGCATGGCAACTAGGGAGGTGCATACATTGCTATACCCACCTCATATCTATAACACATGCGATTTGTTACAAGGATAGTTGGCTACCAAGAATGCTCGCACTTCCATGTATCTGTAATCAACTCCCATGGAAAAAAGTTAATGTAAATAAATCATTACCCATACTGTTGTATTAAGAATGCTTCAATTGAGGACAACCATCAGGCCAATCATAGTATGACAAGAGTTTGTGCTATCAATGATGAAAAGTTCATGAATAGTAGTTGGGGGGTCAAGGGTGTGAAGATTGGTTCTTCATAAATGATGAAACTTCATGTGAATAGTAGGTCAAGTTGGGGGTTGATGAGCTCTTCATATAGGCAAGCAAATGGGTTCATTACGGAACAGAGGGAGTGAGCAAATGGGTTCTTTACATTAAAGATGGAACAAAGGGAGGCAACTTTGATATAAGAGACACCTTGATAAAAGAGACAACTTTGATATAAGAGACACCTTGATAAAAGAGAGCACTTTGGTAATTGGATATACCTTTTTTTTAAATGAAAGGGAACACTTCGAGGATGGGGGAGCATACCTTAGCATATGGGGGAGCATACCTTAGGATAGAAGTCAATGCTAAATAAAAAAATTAGTCCAAAGTAGAAGGTTGGATTAGGTGGCCTTCCAATCTAATGCACAGCATGAGGATACAGAGACCAGACTTACAATCTCTTGGCATATACACATGTGTCAAGGCTCTTGTCAGTGTGTAATGCAATTTCCACTTCTTCAAACCCTTCAGTGCCCAACTGCCCACATCTCTCACCTCCCCACAACGCCCAGTCAGCTGCATATGCCTTGATCTGCAGCACCCCACCTTGCTTAATTCCTTCATTATAGATGCTTATGCTTGGCATCAAAGCCCTTAATTGCCTCCTCAATCACTTGCCCAGTCGCAGCCAAGCCCTCACATTATTCCAATCCTCAGTCAGCGCCAGCTAGACTGCTTCAAGAGTTCTTCAAGCACAGGTGTGCTGAAAAACCGTAATTATCCACCTAATCCACAGTACCCATCTAGCTGCTTTGCTTAATCTCGCCAAGCAAGTTGCTTAATGACAGAAAAATCTCACATAATCCACAAGATTACCCGCCTAATTGCCTTGCAGTACCCACATTATGTGACGGGTTATTTAAGAAAAGGCAAATATACTCTCTCTTATTTCAATTTGCTGAGCGGATCACGCAGAATGGGCTAGTGCGGGCGTAGTTTTGCCTTTTTGTAGAAAAGCCAAGATGAATATACCAGCAGGAGAGAGCAGTGGTCGCACCGTAGACCTCAACGCCATCGCCTCTGGATCGAATGGAGCTCGTGTAAGCCAACAAATCATAATTTAGAAGCTCAAAATTTGGTTAATCTTATGTCTGTATCGCGCCACTTAACTACAGTCTGTTTCATTTTGCTAAAATGAGGGTCAGTAGACTTCCATTTTCAGCTGATTTCACCCTGCGGCACCTCCTGCTCAAGAGAATAATGCTGACGTGCTTCCTTATTATTTTGTCTTGGGTTGAATTTTTGTGGGTTTTTAAGGCATCGATTCTTATTTTTTGGTATTTTTTTAAAGAATGATTACGAAACAAGTTATCGATTTATAGTTTAGAATAAAGAATCGCTGCAGCTGATGTTCGATTTACGCTGATTTTGCCTGTCGCTTAATTATTATTTTTGGAAATTATTTTGGCCTGTTGGAAACTGTTGTTTCTTTTCTTAAAAAAGTTTCAACTGATTTTACCTGCAGCTTCAAAAGGACAATGCTGCTTTTTTTCTTGTAAAATTTGCAAATCATTTGATAGGCTGCAAATATATATATATATATATATATAGATTTCATTATAAAGAGTGAGAGATGCTTTTTTGAAACAATAATTTTGACAATTTGTTCAATTACAAAGATTATGTAGAATTGTACCTTATTAAAACAAAATGTTGCTGATTGTGAGTGTAGATTACAAATACAGACAGGGCATGCCATCTTACATTGACCATCAATGCTGTCAAAAATCTGAAGAGAAGGAATCTTAAATCACAATATGACAAGAGTTTGTGCCATACATGATGGAATTTCATGAATAGTAGCTGGGGGGGTGAGGGGTGTGCAAATTGGTTCTTCATAAACAATGAAACTTTCATCAATACAATAAGTGTAGTTGGGGGTTGAGCTCTTCATATAGGTGAGCAAATTGGTTCTTTACATTGTAGATGGAACAAAGGGGGAGCGAGCAAATGTGTTCTTTTTATATTAAAGATGCAACAGAGGGAGGCAACTTTGATATAATAAGAGACGGTGCGTTGATAAAATAGATCACTTTGATAATTTGGCACACCTTAGGATAGAAGTCCAAGTAGTTTAGTGATAGAACGATTGGGTCCCATTATGCGGGCCCGAGTGACCTATGAGCTACGAGACGATGGAGTAATCCACCTGGCCACTAACCAAAAAGACCAAAAAAAAACTATTCCCCAAGTATATATGCACATGTGCTCGGTGTAGTAATCGCCGTTCCCATCTAGCTACTTTGCTTAATTTCGCCAAGCAAGTGTGCTTAATGACAGAAAAATCTCACCTAATCCACAAGATAACCTGCCAGCTAATTGCTTCGCAGTACCCAGATTATGTGACAGACGGTGACGGGTTATTGAACAATAGGCTAGTGCGGGCGTAGTTTTGCCTTTCTTGTAGAAAAGCCAAGATGAATATACCAGCAGGAGGGAGCAGTGGTCGCACCGTAGACCTCAACGCCATCGCCTCTGGATCGAATGGAGCTCGTGTAAGCCAACGAATCATAATTTAGAAGCTCAAAATTTGGTTAATCTTATGTCTGTATCGCGCCACTTAACTACAATCTGTATCATTTTACTAATCAGCGTCAGTAGACTTCCATTTTCACCTTGCAGCACCTGCCGCTCAGAGAATAAATAATGCTGATGTGCTTCCTTGTTATTCTGTTTGGGTTGAATTTTTGTGTGTTTTTTAAGGCATCGATCTTTCCAATAATGTTCTCTAATTATTTTTGGTATTTTTAAGAATGATTACAAAACAAGTTATCGATTTATAGTTTAGAATAAAGAATAATTGTAGCTGATGTTTAGCTTCATATCGAGCTAAGTAATTTAAGCAGATTTTGCAGCTGATGTTTAGATTTATATCAATTACCTTTAAGCTAGAGTAACTTATGCTGAGCTTAAATGCCGCTTAATTATTAATTTTGCAAATTTTTTCTTTTCTTAAAAAAATTTCAACTGATGCTTCAAAAGGACAATGCTGTTTTTTCCCCCTTAAAATATGATGGGCTGCATATATATAATATTTTGTTAGATTTCATTATAAAAAGCGAGTTTTTTTTGAAAAATAATTTTAACATTTTTTCAATTACAAAGATTATAAATAGTTGTACCTTATTAAAACAAAATGTTGCTGTTTGTGGGTGTAGGTTACAAATATAGACAGGGCATGCCGTCTTACAGTGACCATCAACGAAGTCAAAAACTTGAAGAGAAGGAATTTCAGCCCAAATTTGAAGGACCCAGTTTTCAAAGTCACAGTGGAGGGAAAGTCTAGGAAATCTTCACAAGTATTTTTCTAACCTTTAATCTCATATTTATTGTTGATGAATTAAGAGGTTAAAACAATGTTTTATGCAAAAACCTTTCCACATGGCCTGTGGATGGCCAGCCCAAGGCGCACAGGGCAGCCAGGAGTGCGGGCAGATCTGGGAACAGTGGCGGCAAAGATGGCAGCCAACTTGGGGGGGGGGGGCTGAGGTGACATGCAAAAGCCCAGCTTTGATTGCGGGCAGCCTGCGGGTAGGGACGAAGGTTCAGCCTAGGCTCGGCCAGGTCAAGTTGACCTACAGCCAGTGGGTAGCCCAAGAGTGTGGCCAGGGCGGGCAGGTCAAAGTACCCTGCAGGCAGGCTAGGGCAAGGCATGATGGACAACCCAGATGGGCGCAGCCAGATCGGGATTCCCCTCTTTCTATGGCGCTGGTAGGCAGCCAAGAAAGCAGGTTGAGTTGCTTTCTTAGGCAGCTAGTTTTTTTTTTGGAAAAAAAAAAAAGCGAAGTTAAGAACTTACCTGGCCATTAAGAAGAAGAAAAAAAAGCAAGGGTTTTTCCCTGAGCAGTCCAGCAGCCAGTGGGTTCCCACGAACCCTTTTTTTTCCTCTCGAACTTCTTCTCTTCTTTTTCTGGCAAGAAGTTCGGACTGTTCTTCACAGATTTGGGAGTAAATTTTGACTCTCATCTCGAGGTGAAACAGGAAAAGCTTGTGTACGGAATAAAAGGTGTACTTGCACGACTCGATGCACATGCTTTGTCGTATCCCTGATTTGAACCTGCATGTTAAGAGGTATGTGTTTGTACCAGACACATGCTATATATGGAACGATAGTAGAAGGATAGTACTGTATCTTGTTTTGCTCGTATACGAAGTTGTTCTTGGTACACACAGGAGTTTCTACTCCAAGAATTTTGTGGACATACACACAAGAGTTAGTCATGGGCTTGTACCATGCAAGACATAGACCTAATACCCTACAGATTTTGGAATGACCATTGTTTTCATTGTTGGGCTTTGATAGGCAAGACTTATCTACATATGTAGGATTGAGGAATAGTTGACCACACATTGCCATTGTAACTACACGGATATTTGATAGAGGGTATCTAGATTAAATTTACGTGTTGGGATTCATTGTCAGATTGCATGACAAGATGGTTATGCGACAATACCCAATATGTACCTTTTCAGCCTTACAGTCCTTAAGGTTTTGATGGTCCTCTAGTTTTATGTCCATAGCAGGAGTGTGTACAGATAGATATTCACGCTATTCCAAGCATACCCGCCTATTCTTATGCCAAGACTGTTGAATCATGGTTATTCAAGAATTTGCACTATGCGCATAAGTTTTTGGAAGCAACTTTTGGTTTCCAAGATTTTTCGGGTTTAGCCAGATGCTTTGATTGGGATGCTGGTCAAGGTTGTTCTTCTTTGTATACACATATGTTGTCTAATCCCTGGACTGAATTAAGATCACTAGTCTCATTTGGAGTTCTTTCTTTCGAGAACTTATTTCAGTTTGTGTGAGAACCTTGCCTCTCTGCGCATCGAACTCTGGCGTGCTAGCAGCGGAAGTAGCAACCTCACGCGCAAAGCGGTAGAGCTTCCCACTGGGTGCCTTGCCCACGAATGTCCGGACAAGGGACTAGTCCGGCGGCTCTTCCA
The DNA here is from genome assembly GCF_041138505.1 of Cibotium barometz. Taxonomy (NCBI): domain Eukaryota; kingdom Viridiplantae; phylum Streptophyta; class Polypodiopsida; order Cyatheales; family Cibotiaceae; genus Cibotium; species Cibotium barometz. The sequence goes on along the minus strand of NC_141057.1, from coordinate 35,859,653 downwards.
AAAAAACCGAACCCGGGAAAAACTTTCCTCGCCCAGAAAGCATAGGCGATTCTTCCAAGAAAATCTTTTGACGAAAATTTATCTACCGGGTTGCAACGTAAACTCTCCTTAAATTAAACAATAAACCAAATGCTTCCTCTAGCATTCTGGCGTAAGACAGTCCTTTACAAAAAAACAAAGTTTCTATGTAAGTAGGATTTTTCCATTAAGTTTGTTTTCATCTCATGAAAAGCTATTTCACGAGAAAACATCTCTAGTATTGGTTTCACAAGACCTTTCATTCAAAACCCAGACTTCCTCAATGAAAATCATGAATCTCGTATCTCGGGTGATCCATCCATCAAATACAAATCAAAACGAATTTCTAACTTATTTCTAGACGATTTTAGGTCTTAGGGGAACTTCTCTAAATCAGGCAGGTATCCCGTCTTCGTACTGAAGAAATGGGAATGGTCACAAGTCTTTGGCTTAATTTACGATTCAAGAGATGGGAAGGCATCTTACTGTCCCACTTTTTTCAAGTGGTCATGGTCTAGCACCAAAATGCTTGAATTTATTCTTAGATTTATTTCCTATAGGTATTTCTCCATTTATCTCATAAAATAATTGTGAATTCTAATCGCATGGATAAACATCCAATAATATGAAAATTCATTCTACTTTGGATATAAAAAAACTATAAATAATTCTACTCATGAATAATGGAATTTAAACATGGATATTTCTTTTCTAAATTATCCTTCAATAAATATGCATGCATCATTTCATTAAAATAATTTGCATGAAAATATTCTTAACATTCTCTTTTCCATATAAACCTAGGCATCAATATGCCATAAATATATACATGGAAATATGATGAAACATTCTCTTTTGATGCTAAAATTAATTATGCATATTCATATATAAACATGTGATAAACTTCCTCTTTTTGATATAAAAATATTCATGTATAGATATACCATGAATATACACATGAAAATATGTTCACACAACTACTTTTGATATCTAAAAATGTCTAGTCATATGCATACCTTGAATATTTATACATAAGAATATATTCACATGTCCTCTTTTGCCATCTAGATAATTATGCATACACATGCATGAATATAATTATGAAAATATAACAAAAATTTCTCTTTTGACATCTAAACATTTATGCATACACATACTATGAATGTATACACAAAAATATAATGAAAATCCTTCTTTTAGCATTTAGAATATTTATGCATAAACATAAATGCGTCTAAACATCATTATAAACCTTAAAAATAAAGTAATAAGCAAGAGGGTTAACATCTTCACTAAATAATCTTCTTCTTTATTTAGAAAGCATGATTTAAGAGATAACCATGAGAAGAGAAGAAGGAGATTCATCCTTCATGGATGCATAACCAAAAAGAAAGATTATCTTCATTCTAAACATGAGTATTAATCATAAATCATGACCATAGGCATAAAAGACTAGCATATAAACCAACTCCACATGGTTTAAGAGAAGAACCATGGATTAGAGAGCTTTCAAAACATACAGAAGAGAAAAGAAGAACTCCTAATGCTTAAGAAAGAGATTAAACATCTACTTAATCCATAAACAAGACTTCAAGAAGAGAATCATGCATCTTCATGCTTTCAAAGCATGTAGAGGAGAAGAAGATAGTATAAGCATCATTGTTTAGGCTTACCCTTGATATGAGCTTGATTCTTTATCTTGCAAAGGAGATGTGTAGCCCTCAAGGAAGAGGCTTGGCCACCAAGAGAAGAGGGTAATCTTCAAGAGAAGAAGAGGTTTAGTGAAGCACCAAAGCTTCACAATGGAGGGGCAAGGAAGAGGGATGAAGGAAATAGATTAAAATGAACTTAACACCAACATGAGAATACACTAGAATGAAAATACAAAGGAATGGGGTTGTATTTATAGGTGAGGGAGGCCACCAACCAAGCCCAACTAGGATCTAGAGGCTTTCAGCTTCAGTTTGGGTTAAATTGGACAAGATTTAGACTAGTTATGCACACTTTTTGATCTAGTTTGGAAGAGGAGAGATGAGAGATGAAATATCCCATGCTTTTGGAGTATTTTTGAATAAAAAAATGGGGGTTTGATAGGACTTCTAGGTGCCTTCTTGAAGCATGCTTTCCACTCTCTTTGAGGTGTCAAAAGGTCTCCAAAAAGTCTCCTTTACATATCAGAAACTCATGATTATGAAATCTCCACCTCATGTGAGCCTTTCTTTACTATTTTCTTGTGGATAATTCCAAATTTTTCATTTTTCTTTTAATTCTATTTTCCAACCTTATTGGATAAGGATATCACATTTTTAAATTTAAAATAATTTAATAAGGGTTAGAACTTTGAACTAGGGGTCTCCTTGGTCCACCCACCGTCTAGATCTAATGCAACTTAGAAATTTCAGACTAAAATTCTGTTTCAGGAGATCACTTCCTATTGGCTGGAAGAAAATACTTATCCAAAAATATTTCAAATTTTTATTTCCTCTCTAGAATATTTTTTCTCTCTAGGCCAAAATTAAGAAAAAACAATGCATTTTTGCATTCTGAAAAGGGAATGATCACTGGGGACTGAAAGGATAACTTACACATCTGTAGGAGCTGGAGGGCACACGGTCAACAATTGGCATTTATTGTTTTTGATAGATCACGACAGATCCACAAACTGGTGTTTTGTAGTAATCGTAGCACGGGTATGGGGTGTATCATGGTGGTATGGGACGCCATGATCCATTGCATGTTTCGGAGCTACGTCAGATTGTCAAGGCTTTATTCAGACTCTGCATCTACAAACACAAGGCTATCTCAATATTTTTGAGGGATAGATACTTTACTTTTGATACAGACAATTATGATAGATGCTAGCTTGAGTCATATCCAGGTCTGTTGGAACAGTTGTTCCTTTCATTTCCAAGACTTTCCGATGTCTGTTTGGAAAGTTAGACTTCCGAGGTGACGAAGTACAGATTGAAAGATTGGTTCTTGTCTTGTTTGGGAAGAGACTACTGTTGTGTTCCACTTGGTTCAGGCTTCAATAGTAGGTTCTGGGGTTTCCTAGTTTTGTGGTTTTTTCCTAACTAGATTTATAGAGGACATTAAGATGAAAGCATGGTAGTCAAATGAAAGATACTTTTGGTTTCGGGATAACTCTTTGGGACAGTGGTTGCTTACCTCTGGTACTAGTAGCATTGTCAGCTTCGAGTTATCCAATGATCCATTTGCTCCGGATTAGCCTTTTGTGACTAGGAATTGACGCTCATGTCATGTTACTTGAGTAGATTTGGTTTGGCCTAGTGTCTTGAGACCATGGAGAGGACAAATTTGAACTACCCCTCCTGCAGAGTCCATCCATGCCATTGAAGAAACCTCATTGACATTCTCTGTGGCTGATGGGAGTGCCTCCAGGGCAGCACCACAGCTATGCAAGAACAGGATAGCATTCTTGGACATCTGGAGCTGTGGACCCCACTTGTCCTAGATGGTCAGCTCCATCCGAGACAGTGTGTCATTGCTTATGGTAGTGCAGAGGAGCACAGAGGATCTGGGTGTCTATAGCCTGGCTCTTGGGCAGATTGAGGATTAATCCTTCTATGTGCATGTGCATATGCAGGCTTGTAGCACTGGATGGAATCTCCTAGTGCTACAAGCTTGCATACGCACATGCACACACGTGTGGGTAAGGTCTTGTTTCTAATCAACAGTTTGCATCTTGACTCATGTGCAGATAAAAGGGAAGACAGATGAACACGGTGTTTTGATCATCAATCAAAGCTTTACATTCGATGTGAAAGATGTTAAGGTTGAGACACTTTGTCTGTTAACACTCAACTCTTGTAAAAACTAACTCAAAATAAAAATGCCAGTTCACTCTGTTGTGTTCCACTTGGCTGTGCAGAGCTCAGTATTGTCAGTGCAAGTGTATGGAAAAGGCTTGTTTGGAACGGAGTCACTTGGACAATGCAAACATATTGCAATTGCCAATTTGTTACAAGAACCCCAAGGTGAGGAGTCAGCAGCCTTTGACTTGTGGAAAAAATCACTTTGCAACCAGTGGGCACCTCTAGAATAGCACTTCATAGGCCCCATCATCTAACTCCTATGACTCTCAATCTCATTCCACGAAGCTACAGCATCTCCCCTGGTGCTACAAAGTCCTGTTATTTTGGCTTTACCTTATTTTTCTCAAAAGATGTAATGATGTAACGTGATTTACTTATTAATATATATATCTCCCCAACCCCCCAACTCCCCCCGCCCCCCCTCCTCCCAACCAAGAAAAAGAAAGAATAGGGCACCACACTGAGATCTAGTAGATTCTTAATTGGTTTTCTTTTTGTCCCAGAGGAGCCGGCTGATCTGAAATCAGAGTGGTATGAACTGTATTCAAAAGATGGAAGAAAGGTGTTTCCAGGAAAGGTATATACTTTCTATGCAATTCATGCATTTTTGATAGAGATCTGCTGGTGTTAATTCATGCACAATGGTGCCCACTGATGTGTGACCAAACTCATAATCTAGCTTTGTTCTGTGTGCCAGGTCTTGATGCAGATTGCAGCAGGAGTAGCAAAGCCAGAGCAAAAGCTACATGTGTTTGTTGGTACTTGGAATGTTGGCAATGCTCCGCCGGTATGCTACTCCCTCTGGATAACAACTCTGGTTCATGCGTTTTTATTTTCAAGCAAATAGAAGCTGAGTGAAGTCATGAGAGAGACCATAACACATCCACCTATGTACCCATGTACTTCTTAAATGGTTCAGGGTACTTGCTCCACAACTGAATAAGTTGTCAAATTGAGCCAATGTTAAGCTCTAAATAGGAGAAGTTGCATGATTTATCTCTGCGTCCAATGGGAGGCCTTTTTCTCTTTAATGAGCTGGTCCTAATAAAAAGCATCATTTCAAAGGGATGTAGAGCTTGTAGCATGCACTTGCTTGTTTTTTAGCCTGCCTTTGCATGGTGGTACCAAGAGTGAAACCTTGCTTTTTGCTTCTTAGAGAAAAGGAAAAGCATCTAGTTTTATGAAAGACATGTCACTGTGAAGACAAGACAATGAAGATGGAATTGCACAGGGGCAGGCCTAGTGAGAAACTTTCTTTGGAGCAATTTTCTTTAGTTGTTTTTCTTTTTAGGAAAATTTTCCATTGTTGTATTGGTAAAAGAACGGAGGATCAGTTTTACGGCTTCATTTTTTGGTTTGTGCAGGGGGATAATCTGTCTTCATGGCTTTCCACCACCACTTCACCATATGATATTGTGGCTATTGGAGCTCAGGCAGACTCCTCAAAACCGTATAAATATCTCAAATTTCACTGCTGTTAGCTTCAGAATGTTGGATTTGGTTCCATGAGGATGCCACTTGAAAAGATTCTGTTTTTTTTGGTATTGAAGGAATGCGAATATCAGGCTCGTGCACCACATACTGACTGCTCAAAAGACTGGATGGCTACCCTCAAGTAAGGGACGATCCCTCGTGGCTCTCTGCTACGGGTAGTTGATTATATGCAAAGCTGTGCAGTAGCAGTTGGTTTTGAAAGAAATGTCTGTCTTTTATCAATGTATTCGATTGTCTTTTGTGACATGATCATGCTTATGTTTGAAATTTCTGTAGATCTGTCCTTGGCTCTCATTACAAACTTGTTCATGGACTTTCAAGGGGTCAGATGCGATTGGCTGTGTTTGTTCACATTGATGTGGAGGCAAGGACTCTTGATTAATCCTTTTCTTTGTCGCTTAGACAATTAGTTCAGCTATGTATGTATGTATGCATCAATGTGTACATTACATGTATGTATATATGTATGTATGTGTTAAATATGAATGTATATACATATGTGTGTTTACATACATAGATAGTACATGTGCTACACACATAGCTGCACACACAAATTCTGCTTCAGCACCTCATTGAATCTGGGAATACTGCAGAAAGCAATATCTGAAGTCCATAGTGGGAGTGAAGCAACAGGAGTTGGACATGTGATCCCAAACAAGGGTGGAATTTGTATTGCTCTCAAGGTTTGGATTGCATTTTCCAGCCTGCACGGGAAAATGCATCTTAAACTCATTCCTCCCCCCCCCCCCCCCCCCCCCCCAGCCCCGGCAGCCCCCCGTCCCCAAAATCACCACCCCAATATTGTGGAATTATTAAGCTCAGATCCAAGCCCCAAGATCTTTCACAATCACCATTTTCTTGCCCTTTTCTTTTCTTTTCTAACTGCGAAATATTGTTTGAAACGTTGGTGCAGTTTTGGGATACAGCTTTGTGCTTTGTAAATTGCCATTTTGCTGCTCATGTTGGGCAATGTGAGGTCAGAAATGGAAATTACAGAGGTACTTTTTCAAAGCATAAGGTTGATCCTTGACGTTGCTTTTGTAGCATTGCATTTCTGTCTTTGGATGCAGGCCTGGAATTCCTTCTTTACCTTTACAACATGCCTTCTTGTGTGACCCCCTCTTTTCACTGTCTAACACATTCCCTATCACGGGAGAGGCCATGGGTAGCAAAGAAATTCCTGTTACAGCTGAATCCTGAATGCCTTCTGTGCACGATATTGAAACTTTGCACACTGCTCAAAAGAGTCCTGCAACTCAGCCCTAACGGTGCATAATGCATCTGAGATCCACTAGGCATGAGGGTGTTTCGCTAGTTCCCTTTGCAAAGCACACAAGGTAAGAGAAAGTCTTTGCCTAGAGTCAACCACAAGCTCTCCAAACATCCATCACCTGCCACGATATCTCTGCATCTGAGTAAAGAGACTCTCGTATGTGTACTCAGGGAGGAGAGTTCTGGCTCCCCAGATCTCTGATGCACAAAACTACAGGGCAATGGTCTGACTTTGAAGTGCCTGGGGCAATCAAGTGCCCAAGTTAATGAAGTACATACTCCACGTTTAGTTCCATCTGCAGGAGACCAAAAAAGTGTGCCTAGATAAAAGCTTGCCAGATCTAGTGCACTGGCCGGCATCAAGCTTATGCTCATGCACAAGCAAAATATCCATGGGACCATCCATAATTGCAGGGTGAAGCTGGTTCCTGATGAGCTGGTCCCGGGGTGAGGAAAGACACCACCAAGGCCCTGCGCATTCCATGAGACAACTCTCATGGTAAAGAGGCAAAAAACATGACGCCAGATCTAGTTTGGCACCTCTCATAGATTTGCACTGCCCCTTTAAGGGGCAGAAAGTTATCGGGTGTGATGGCAATCGAGGAGCATAAGACATCATCGTCAACATGAACATCATCACCAAGGTGCTGCAAGGCATGTACATCTCACTCATCTGCCTGCACACTCTGCTGTACATCACCATGCATTACATCCTCATGCAATAAATCAATATTTAACGCATCCTATTGCGAAGGTGATGCAACATACGCATGTCATCAGATGCGAATCTTTATGTTTCTGAGTAGGGCAGATACATGATCATAGTCCTTAAAGTAAAAGATCTCATTTTGATGGGGAATCACGATGAGAAGATCTTGCAGACAAAGCCGTTGACGAGTTCAGAGTTTGAAATAATAGACCTTGGGCTTTACAACTTTTGTTTGGGAATAGAGGTTTGGTAGGAGACGGATTGTATCTTCCTTTCTGAACAGAAGTGCGTAGGAGAAATACTGAAGGCATTTGGTATGGCCGAGTGCAAGTTAGTTGGAACCCTATGGAGGTTGATGTTAAATTGTCTAGAGAAGATACTTCTCTATTTGTGGATGTGAAGGAGTACATGAAGCTTGTGGGGAGTTTGATTTGCTTGTGCACTACACTTTGGAAGATATCCTTTGAGACTGCAGGAGTATGCTCTTTTCTTTGCATGGGCGAGATATTGGGCTATATGGACAATATGGTTGGATCGTAATTATGTGTTTGCACAACCTCGGATCGACAAGTATGTATACTTCCGTTGATCGTTGCATCAGTCATTGCATGACAGCTTTGAGTTGCAACAGATTGATCAGTAGAACTATGAAGTGTTTTTCCACCGTTTTTAGATGTACTTTAATGAGAGCCTCTTGCTTTGAGGGTTCTCAAGTATAAATAGATTTGACAGTGGTTTCACCAAAAAATGTGTGTGAATATAATTTTTTGAAGCATGGGGTTTTTTTAGCGATGGACGAAACCTTTCGAAAAAGAACCCTCCGAAACCTCCGAAACCTCGAAATGTTTCTTGTGACTATGCATCTGCAATACACTGCAATACGACCTCACTTATACCTCGTGCAACACCTTAACTAGATATTGTGACTCGGATTGGGCAGGAGATTGTGATAGCAGAAAATCAGTTTTTGGTTATTGTTTTTCACTTGGGTCTGGAGTTACCTCATGGAGTAGTAAGAAATAGCCTATAGTGGCCCTTTCTTCTATAGAGGCTGAGTATAGGTAGCTTGCTTTGCTTCATGTGAAGCTCTCTAGTTGAGGAAAATTTTGGGAGACATGAAGCTATGCAAGAGAAGCTAATAGATTTGTTGTGTGTGGTAGACATGTGCCTAGTGTGCAAGTGAATAATAGAGAAGAGGCCAATGAGGTGATAGCTCAAATGGTAAAGGTGCTTGTCTAGGACCAGGAAGTTGTGGGTTCAAACCTACGGGCCATAGATAACAATAGCTAAGGAAGGATCTTGGGCATAAGGCCAGTTGAAAAAGAAGAAGAGAAGAGATAGATAGATAGACTACACATACAACACACTATCTAAACTAATGTATAACTATGTACAAGAAAATGAGATACAAGAGTACTCAATTCCAAGTATAAAAATGATACTGAAAATGTAGATATCTGATCTTCAGCCCTAATGCTGCTGTTAGATCCCAATGCTCAATCCAAATCCTTGCTCCAGATTTATTTCCAGCACCTCCAATCAGCCCTTAAGTGATTTCTCTTGACTGTGTACTCCAGAAACCATGAGATGAGATGGTAAATGAGGAACCGAATCCCTCTTTAAATAGCAAAACCATTCCAGTTCCCTTTTTGAGCTACAAAATAATGTCCAAAAACACTCCAAATGCTTGCCTGAAGGGTTTCCCATCCATTGGTCCCTTGATTGGGTATTTTTGGGCACCTAAACCTGGCCCAAACCTGGCTTTCCAAACACAACCCACAAAAATCGACCACCACTTACTTGCAAGGGTGTCACATGTTGTGCGACAATCAAAGTTGCATGGCAATTGCAAAGAACCAGTGTTCCATGCTTGCACAAGCACTCTGAGATACAGTGTCACTTTATGCCCGAGCTGATCATGGACAGAGAGGTCCGGCTAGTCTATTGTCCCCAACAATGGAGAATTGTGCGGATATGTTCACAAAGGCTCTTAAGAGCTGATCATGGATGGAGAGGTCGAGCTCGACAATGGAGAATTGTGTTCACAAAGACTCTTGGGAGAGATCTGTTGGTGAGGCATCTTCATCAACTCAACGTTGGATCAAAGCGGTAGCTCACCTATGGGTGGGCATTGAAGGGGGTTTGTTGGAAATGAAATTTGAATGCTTCATCCTTGTCATTGTTACTATGTGGGTATTGGGTCGCTCTATTTTGTAAGGGCCACTATATGAAGAGAAGCCATTTTGTGTTGAGCATGCTCAGACCCCAATTTAGACACTCAAGTTGGCATGTGTGGACTGATAGACCACAGATAAGAGATCTGTCCTCGAGTTGTAGGGCCCACAAATCGGCGCCCAGATGACCTTGGATGGGCATGGAAGCTGCAACAAGACCTATGGTTTCTCGTTTAGTCTAATATTATCCGAGTTGAGTGATGTGGTCAGTTCAGTCCATCAGGACCAGTCATAGGGTGGCCAACATGGGCCAGCTGACCTATGATATGACCAACCCTAGGTGCAATATATAGACATGTTTGGCAACCTCCTTTGTCATCTTGAGATCATCACTTGAGGTCTATCTTCACTGCGTTGTGCACCCTTGCAAGTGAGTGACATTCTCTGTCTCAGAGTCTACCTTGATCCCCATCAAAGCTTCTTGCCAGAGTGCACGGGTGCGAGACGCCATCTGTTTGTAATTCAGTTTCCAGTAGTTATTCAGTATTGTTTTCCATCTCTCGTGCTGTAAGTTCTTTGTCTTGTGCAAGATTCTGCTGTTTGTGTGAATGCACAAGTCATATTTTCTTATAGGGTTTTCTGAAGATCAATTATTGTCAGATGTCATTCAAGTTAGTATAAGGCCAAGTGCTGTTCAAAACCCCCTTCAATAGTATTAAGGCCTGGGTTTGCATAGGTGGAAGGTTACGTCTTCCAAAGGACATACATCGCATAGCTCCCTTTCCTACAGTAGGGAAGAGGTCTTGAGATATGGAGCTAGGTATGTATGGCAGCCCATTTGTCCATAGACAATCTCAAAAAAAAAATTTTGCTAGCCTAGAGCAAGTTAACAGTAAGCTGACCTGATCCGTGGTCTTTTTCGTGAACTAAATGCTTCATTTTTTTTTCATGCTCTAATAAAATCTGTGGATTGAAAATAAAGATCAGCGGTCACAGCAATCTTTTGTAATGATCAGTTTCCTCTCATGCTGACAGAAATTGTCGGGAACGTACGCATCAATAATCAAAACATGGATATTTTGAATCAATTCCACCATGTGTTTTGGCTGGGTGATTTGAATTATAGACTCAATTTTGGAGCAGCTGAGGAGAAGCACTTGACTCCAGAGTAAGGCACAGAGTCTCTTCTCCACTCTTTTTTCTCTTTCAATTTTCCATCAGCAACTCAAGTTAATGATATGAGTTAACATTCTGATATGAATAGCTGTTCTCAAACATTGGTCGATTTGTGTGTGGCTGTTTAGAGTGTTTTATGTTGTTTCACAGGACAACTTCTTGGGACACCGTAGTCAATCAAATTCAACAGAAAAAGTTCCACACATTACTTGAGCTTGATGAGGTAATGACGCCAATGTCATAGAGCACAAAAGCTTTCATTACCTAGGTGCAAAAAGGTCTGAGACCAAACGACAATTCGACTTTATGTACATACATACTTATATATGTATGTGTGTGTGCATGCATGTGTGTGTCTGTATATGCATGTATGTATACATATATACACGTATGTACACACACATACATAGACATAATGTATGTGTATGTATACATATATACACGTATGTACACATATACATAGACATAATGTATGTGTATGTATACAACAATTTGTATATGTATGTACCCACACACATGTGACATACATGTGCGCAAGTGTGCGTGCACGTATGTGTAGGCGTATATATATACACATATATATATATGTATATATACACACACATATATATATGTATATATGTATACATACACATATATAAAGATGAATTTGGGCATGTTCCTGGATTCATCTAGGTATATATATATATATATATATATACATATATATATATATATACACACACACATATATATATATATAACGTTATTCAGGGTCACCTTCCCTAGAAGAAAAACTGTGTATAAATATAGATATAAATAAATACACACACACACGTGTGTACCTGTTTTGAATTTAAACAGCTTCGTAAAGAACAAGAAGCAAAAAGAGTCCTCTATGCATTCAAAGAGGGACAGATAACATTCCCTCCAACATTCAAGGTAAAGGGCATCGTTTCTGGGGCTCTCATATCTTCACTTTGCTGTTGTGGGGAAACATGATCGAACAAATTCCTAATGTTGGAAACTTTGATTTTACTTTAATGGTGGGGATGATGGTGCCTATTATGAAAAAAGATGAAAAGAGATGCAGAAGATGTATATGATCCGAAACGAATGCCCGCGTGGTGTGATAGAATCCTTTGGTCTTCACTCCCTGGTTGTAGTGTGGATCAGCTCTCCTATACATCGGCTCCCAGCATTTCAACTAGGCATGTTTTGTTTACACCTTTCTTGATGTTTTCTAGACCATCTACATTACACCATGTGAATGCTAATGTTAATACCTTCAATGGTGGCAGTGATCACAAACCTGTAGCAGCAACCTTCACATTAATAGCCTATGCTTTACCTTGCAATTCCCTGGATCATCTGGATGAGGATAACAAACGGTGGCATGTTCGGGTAAGCCTTGGAATAAAATCATAGCATTTCATCAACAGTTAAACCTTAATTTTTTGGAGCCAACATTTGTTTTCTTGCACAATTTTTGACTTGTTCACATTGCACGGCTTCCTTTTTTTTAAGTGAATTAATTTTTAGTGTTCTACATATTTTTCTTAGTTTACAGCGCTACGGGCGAAAAATTTGCGAGCATCGGACATAAGTGGATATTCTGATCCGTAAGTTGATTTTTGTAAAGCTTCAGCTTAATGTGGCTTTTTGAATACCCTGTAGACTAGATTTCATTCACTTCCCCCCCCACCCCCCTCCCAAAGAAAAGATCCTTCTACTAGTAGAAAGCAGAATGTCTGCTCATGAGCAGACTACAACCTTCTAAGGAGGAGGTAAAATTATACAAAGAAGGAAAAAGAGTAGGGCTCCCTCCATGGCTGGCCGTTCTTGGAAGGACGCTACGTTAGGGGGAGGAGGAATAGCCACATTGGGGGTTTGTAACTGATGCTGCCATCCCCTTGGGTGAGGAAAGGGCCCAGGCTTCAAATGCAAAAGAAGGCTGCCTGATGCTGCTGCATGCTCTCCAAATCACCAGTTTTACTCTGACTCATTTGACTTGGCCATGCACACACTAAGTGGGTGCTTGGCTTTATTTCCACATTTCTACATTACTGGCAGAGACTCTTGATCATGAGCTTAGTAGTGGCTAGCGGCGGATCCAATGTCACCTTTAGGTGGGACTGTTCGTAGTATGGGATGCAGATGTTTTCTCGGTTCTAGTTAGCCAATTGTGTGGATTCCTTTAACCGGATTGCTTGGGGGTGGGCTTGTCCAACTCTGCGTTGGGTGGTGAGCTTTAGTGGTCTATTCGGGATTCTTCGGTGAAAGAGCGATTCTACTCTGCTATAAAGTTGAGTAATCTAAAGCCAAGTCCTGTCAGGGGCATTTTGGTTGGTATGAGAGCTGGTCTGACGCAAAGAAGATGAGGGAATTCTAGCATGAGAGATCAACATCATCAATGAAAGCGTTGGCCGTTTGTACAGGTGTTATGTTTCTGATTGGAATCTATTGTCGTTGTTGCGAAATTGCTTTCTGTTGGGCTTAAAAATGCTGGATTATTTAAGCATGGGAGATGGATGATTGTGCAGGTGTGTGATGTAGCTTACTATACGTGAATATTGGTAGGATGTTAGCGCAATCACTGTCCGTCAAGAGTCATAGGCCGGGCTTGTGTCAAACACTAGCGTGTGGGCTTCTTACCGCCTAAAATCTGTGTTGGCAGCAGCCACTTTTCCAGCTGCAGGCTGAGTGCGGCTGGGCCATGAGGCTGTTGCTTTTGCTGGCGCCATGAGCAGCTTGCATAATGCCCGCAGAGATCTAACAGCTACCGAGAAGGGCTGAATCAGAGCATCACCCACCACCCTGCAGCAGCAATGACCACAAAGCAACAAGCCTACCAGTCAGCATGTGAAACCGGCCTTCAAAAACTTGACGGGCTGTGAAACAAACACTCGCACACAAAACACTTCAACACCTTTGAGGACCTGGAAAAGGAAAACAAACAGGGGGAGCTAGAGTGCTCCTGCAAACAATACACGGACACCGATTGGCCCCAAATCGCAGTGGCGCCCCTTGCGGTATTTCTTTACTTGATCAAATTTGAGTACAAAGTACAACTTGTAGAATCCTCCACCAACAGGATCCCTTGTAGTTTCACCCAGGTCTTCCAAATGAGTGCTTAGCAAGCCTTATCCCATGTCTTCTTCATCAAAGGCCATTCGCAAAGCCTTAACCCTTGATCTTTGTCTTCAAAAAGCCTTCAAGCTAAGTGTTCGAGGGCCTTGTACACACTCAAGGCTCAAGACTCGCTAGCCGGCACCTCTCATGGCGCCCTTGCTCGCTTGCAAGTCTACCTTGGATGTGTCCCAAGATCCAAGTTTTCAACTCAACCTGGCTTTCCAAAGGCACTTTTCATAGCACCCTTGCTCTCTCTCTTCATTAGGAGGTGAAACCAGCCTACAGGCTGTCGTACAACAAGCCACAACAGCAGAAGCTCTACAACAACATCACGTGGCGTGGCCGTACGACCACAGGCACACAACAGCCCCACCAACGCGGCCACAGAACAGTAGGCAGCAACATGCCCACGTGCACGTGCACCTACAGGCGCACACACACATGCAACCGCTCGCCCACACATGCGTGGGAGGAAGCCATGGCCAAGGTGTCCTCAAGAGCATATAGCCAAGAAGACCTTTGAAGCTCTCTGCAACCTCTGTTATGGAAACCCTTCCATGAAGGTGATGATGACGATGCCGGCCTGAATAGAGGAGTCAGTCGCCAACCACAACAGCCCCAGGCGCCACCTGCAGCCCTGTTTACATCTGCGCAGCCTTTCACTTAAGGAATACACATAAGTTCAAGATGAAGAGGAACAATACATCTCTTCCATGAACATCCTCTTGTGCATCTTAGCTTGATCTTCTGTATCCCAATCTGTTCAACAAGGCTTGCAATCCACTATGAGAGAGAGAGAGAGAGAGATCGGTGGCCGCCGGTTGTTCCCACGTGTGTGCTTCTATTCAATCCTGTGGCAGTTCACCCCTTTCCAAAAGAGAGAGAGAGAGAGAGCGAAACTCTGCCTGCAGCTCTGTGCACCACCTTCTGCAGAGCAGCCTGCAACCCTGCGCCGCCTTCCCCCAAAGAGAAAGAGAAAGCGTAGTCCAGTCTGCTGTTCAGCCCGTGAGCGCCGCCTAGAGACTGCTCATCATGAAAAAGCCAGCCCCTCTGTGCGCCCACGTATACTGCAATCCCTGGCTGCGGCCCAGCTCCTATTGCACAAAAGAACACGCCTGTGCATGCTGCAGTGCAGCCCACCAGCCTGTTGCCAAGAAAAGCCCATAAAAGGTCATGCGCTGAAGCTCTATGTGTCGCTTGTGCTCTCTGGTGACCAGCCATACAAGGAGAAGAAGCGCCTGCACACACCACACACCGTCAACTCCACCACCCTTCCCCTTAATAAGGAGGCGCCTCAGCCCGCTTTTCTCCAAAAACTAAAAGCAATAGCCCAAAAAGCGCATCCTTTATTATTTTAAATCATCTTAGGTTATAAAACCTTGTAAACTTAAATCCTTTTGTCCCAAAGGTTATAAAAACCTTTATACTTTAATTCTTTTTATCCCCTTCACACTTGGGGCTGTCCACACATGGGTTTCCTTCTCAATTCCAAAACAATGCCATTCACACTGTCCATCGTGCCCCCGTGCCCACCTGCATATTGTCCAGAGGAAAACACAGGGTCGTAACAGCATGCCAGCCCAAGCAGCTGTGTCTGCTTTCTAATGCAAAAAAGGAAATTCTATCGTGGGAAGAAAGAAAGAAAGAAAGAAAGATATATTAACGTCTCCTAAAGGCCGAATTGGCCTATGAGACCAAAACAAGGTACAACTGATGATGATGATTTCTCATCATAACAAATTTGAAAGAAAGAATGAAAATAGTAACATCCTAAGAGAGCTAAGAGCTGAAAGCTGAACCACTGAATCGTTGCGGTAAACTCCTCCGGTGGCGGGCAATGATGGCTTGAATCTGCCGATGGTGAGGGAGTCGTGGACGCGATCCTCATGGTCGTGGGCGTCTCGCTCTACAGATGGCAATGGCTCTGTCCAGGGTGACTCCTCTGGATGGTGGTTTGCCAGGTAGGCCTGTAGATGGGGGAGTAGAGGCTGGTGGGGTTACAGTGCTGGCTCTAAAAAAATTTGTGAGGGCTCTCTGTCTAGGTGGCTCTGGTCCCACTGGCTCTCTGTGTGTCTACTATAGACCCACGTGATACAATAATGTCCATGGCATATCTCATCATGGAACTGAAAATAAAATAGAACAAATCAAAACTCTCTGTTGGAGTGGTACAAAAATGTACATGAAAATCTCATCATGGATACAAGGAACATGAAACATGAGAGGAGTGTGTGTGAGCATATCTTGATACAGAGTTCTACACCCACTATTGGGCACTGATGACGTTAGTGGGGATGTCGTAGTATCTAGTCCATACTATGCATAATGGAGTTGATAGTTATATAGTCTTGTGGGTTGATTACCATGAGTATATAATATGCACGTTCCTCAAAGGTGAATCTAGGCATGTTCCTGGATTCATCTAGGTATATGAAACATGAGAGGAGCATCATCCCCCAATAGATGGTATACCACTCTCCAATATATCAAGCATGGGACTAATGAGTATGGCCTAGAGGTCTCCCTCAGCTACGTTACGTGGAAAGGTAGCCTGATGGCGATGGAGCATGTCCTGGATCTAGAGCTGGTGAGTGAATCGTGGCTGTCGTCGTCCGATGGGCCGTGGGTGTTGGGCACTCTGGAGTGCGCATGCCTAGTCCAAGGTAACTTCTCTCGGGTGAGGTGGGTCCGCAACAGCCCGAGGTGTGTCCATGGGTCCATTGCGGGGGTGTCCTCCTCTTGGGAACAAGTTGGTGATGGTTGGCTGGCGAGGGAAGGGGCGGGGTGGCTGGTGCCTAAGCTGTCTCAAGAACGTGTCCCTGTGTTTGTGGAGCTCGAGCAAGAAGAGCCCTAGACAGCACTGGTATGCGAAGTCAATGATCCAAGAAAGTGGGCCAAGCCCCTCATGAAACAGACATTGAAACCTCCCGCAGATCTCATGGTATATGGGGCATTGACATATGTAATGCTCCTCTATCTCAACCTGTGTGTGGCATAATCGGCATATCCTCTCCTCCCTGGGTCTCCGTATGAGCTCCCCGATTTTGAAGACATGCTTAGCTCTCCGTATCTCCACTCTCAGGCGGTGGGATGAAACCCATCTCTGGCCAATCGCAATCCGCATGGCTTGGGACATGTGAATACTCAGGTAGCCCGGTTGCTGGATGAATCCACCCTCAGTGAGCATGAGATCTTTGGTGGGAGTTCTGAAGGTGTGATACAGTGTTCGAAAAAAATAATTTTGCCAAAAAGTTAAAAACCTTCATTAGAAATTTGGGAAATTATTAATTAGAGAATTTCTCAAATTTTGGAGGTTTTCCTTCTAAAATTTCCCAAATTTTGCAGGTTTTTGTACCTTCAAGTTAAAAATTTGAAGGTAATTTTCAGAAGTTGCAGGTGCAAATTACACTAAACCCGGTTTTTTTCGAACACTGGTGTGATAAGAGGCTGAGAAGATCTAACCGGATAACCCAGTTGGTGTCCTCATGAGAGAGTTGAAGGAAAGGGGAGTCCAAACTGGGTGTAGAGGTTGAGAAGATCTAATTGGATAACCTAGTTGGTACCCTCGTGAGATGCCCTTTGTTAGACATTTGGTACTATGGTTGCTTTGCATTCTATTTTGGAGGAGGATGGTATCCATTCTCACCATGTAGCATCACACGGATCACGCATTGTCCTCACTCATAGGATGCATGTGCTATGCTAGGTTGCTTTGCATTCTATTTTGGAGGGGGATGGTATCCATTGTCACCATGTAGCATCACATGGATCATGCATTGTCCTCACTCATTGGATGCATGTGCCATGCTAGGTTGCCAATCAAAATCAGGGCTAAGCTACTACTTACGATTAGGGTTAGCAAAAAAAAAAAGACCATGTTGTGAGCCCTAGTCTGTGAGGCTATTTAAGATATAGTTGCATGACAACCCCTTTTATATGGCCCAAAACACATTTTTATGTTTTTCTTAGGTATTATGATGTTTTTGGTGCTCTAGATCTTTGTAGGGCGAAAACTTTTGTAAGCTTACATAAACGCTTACAAACATATGCTGGCAAGCCATTTTTATACTCCCAAAGTTGTAGCCATGAGATTGAGTAACAAACCACTGATTTCAACCCTTTCTTATGCGCTACACTTCCAAGAAATGTAAGTCACTATGATTGCAACCTTTTCATGCTCCATGATCCATCTACCTACCCTGTTCCTTCTCTTCCTTCTCTCATGCCCTCTTATGGGAGCTTTTAAAACTTCTCTTTCTAAGATAGTATGCTTACATGGTGTTTTTATAGGGATACATTTTCGTAGATTCGAACAAAATGAGAGAGCACCAAGGGTTAAAATTCATTAGGAGGGGCGTTCCTCAATAAATGGATATTTTCATGGTACATAAGTTTTTTGAGGGTTTGGGCTGGTGATTGATCAAGAGGAGGTGCTGCCGTTCATTTCTAAAGAAATGGCAGATATTCAATGCCCAAAGTTGGTGGCAACATAAACAACAAAGATCCAACAGATTACAGTACTAAAGAGTCAACCTTCAGTCCAATTAGTGGTATCTAGAGAAGATATCTTGTCAAGACTCTCCATGATGGTTGAGAAAGAGCTTTCAACAATTGAGTGCACACAGGAGGACCTAATGTAAGAGGATGTGTTAAATAATACTCGTTCCAATGCCGGTTTTAACATAGACCTTTGTCCAGATGTGCATCACACAATTTTGATATACCATATTTTCGCAAGTCAAGCAGTAAATTCTAGAGGGAGAAAACAAGAACCAGCTACAATTGCAACTGCAATTCAAGTTCCCTATCGAGATGTTGAGTTGTAGTAATAGCATGAACAGCATCAATCCATATCCAAATCTAGGTGGAGCATCAGGAATGATCACCCTTGCCTTTGCTCCAAGATAAGCAGGAGGGGATGTCACATGTATCGTTCTCACTCATTGGTTGCACGTATCTATTAGGCTACGAACATGTTAGGTCTAGGGTTTTGCAGAAAGTATCAGCCATGTTGAGCCCTAATCTAGAAAGGGTCAAAAAAGGCTCTGTGAATGCAAATTAATGCAAGCCTATTTAGTCGGCCTACTTTTGCTATAAATAGGAGCCCATCCATAGTGGTTGAGTACTTTAGGTACGGTGCGGTATGGTACGTGTACGTAAAGTACGCATCAAGATAAGTACTTTAAGTACGTTCACGTTTTTTACTACACACACACACACACACACACACACACACACACACACACACACACACATATATATATATATATATATATATATAACATACATACATACATGTATGTATGTAAAATAAGAAATATCTAGCATCCATACAAAAATAGCAACCGCTGACTAAAATAATTAAAAAACGGGCCAAATAAGTGTTGTTCATTGAACCTCATATTTGGCACGAAGACCTTATCCATACGGGGTATGGTACGTATGGAGTGGTACGGAAAGTATTGAAGGTACACATCGGATGAGTACAGGTATGGAATGCAACTATGAGCCCATCTCTGCCCATTTTACATGTCTTCTATGAGTCTTTTGGAGCAGCCAGCCAAGGGAGAGAAGATCAAAGCAAGAAGACTAACTAATCCAAAAAAATGTAGATATATAAAGTACTAATTGTATTGATTGGCAGCATGGCTGTTGTATAGTGAGTTTAGAAATGCTTGTTTTGACTTGCTGTACCAGGTACGTTTCATTTGTTGGCCCCAACCTATTTGAAGAAGCCCATACTAAAGTGAGATTCCAGAACCTGAACCCTGTATGGAACGCTCTTAAGGTAATACTAAGTTTTTCCCATAAAATGAAGCAAATTTTGAGATGATTTGAGAGCGATGAAAATTCCGACAAAAGAGGGTACTTTGCAGGACCTGCCAACATTAGTCTTGAATACCTTAGCAATACAGCGCTTAGAAAAGGAGTACCTCATGGTTCGCGTCACAGACTACGACTATACATCGCCAGATGACACACTTGGTGAGTTCAAAACGAGATCGCGTGTTAGTGTCGCGGTCAGAATGGAGTTCGAGAGTCCCAAGGTTGTGGGCTCGACCCTGTGCGAGCAATGGCACGTGTGTGTGTGGGTGATAACATGTGTGCATTTACTTTCAAGCCAAGATTAAAAAAAAAAACCAAAACAAAACAATGCTGTGTGTAATAATCTCAACCCCATTGATTACCGTAAAGAGATGATGTGATTTTTTTGAATTTTCTGTGGTGTTGGTAGGATATGGGGTGATTCCATTAGCAGGTGCAGTGGCTGCAGTCAAGAGAGAGGGGACAACCGATTTTAACGTGGAGCTTTCACATCATGGGTGTCCGGCTGGAACCTTGGAAGGGACAATGAAGCTGACGTGGGAAAGCAATGTGAGAAAGAGGAGGTTCAAGCTGGCTAATAGCTGCAGAGGGAGGACTCTGGCCATGCGACAGCTCTTGAAGAGGAGGATACTTTCAAACAGCATGAAGTGAGCACCTTTTTCTCATCTCCCTTTTGTTGGCTTTCTCTCAGGGGCAGGGGTGATCTCTCCCTTTTCTTGGCCTCCTTTTTGTTCCCCCTTTTCCTTTTCATATTCACCAATATATTACCTCCGATGATATGTCTGGAGATCTCCCGTGATACGATTGGAGATTTAAACCAACTTGTAAGAGGGTTGGGGGTAGGTTCAGACCTTGGTGCTGCTTGGGCGAGGGCTGTATTTGTGAGAGAAAGGGTTGGTTTTGTGTAGACTAAAGAGAACATAGAGATAGCTTTCTCAAGCTTTTGTAAAAAAAAGTATTTCTTTAAGTTCTAACAGCCTGAATGATGATCTTAGCAAAATAAATTTATATGGAATTTATTAAATACTCTCTCTTAGACACCATATCCTCTCTCTCTCTCTCTCTCACACACACACACACACACACACACACATCAGATCCACTACTAGACATTGTTATCAATGTGAGATATGTCCAACCGCACAACACCCTTTTCACAACACCCTTTTTTGATCACGGCAAAAGATAGACAGACAATCATGTAACCCTATCTGTCTATAATGAATGGTATAACTCTTGACTCCATGACGCATTGGTACACTTACTTTATCTTTTAGAGGTACCCTATACATCTTTTAGCGTAGTTGTATCTCCCTCTCCCCCTCCCCCTCTCCCTCTCCCTCTCCCCCTTCTCCGCCCCCTCCCCCTCTGGCCCGACCTTAATAGAACACACACACACACACACACACTCTCTCTCTCTCTCTCTCTCTCTCTCTCTCTCTCCGTCCAACCTTGTACCATATGAGTCTTGGGTCACCTTTGCAATACAGCTTCCTTGTGTATTGGCATACTTATTGAATGGATTAAAAAAAAGGGGGACACATTTGTTGAGAGCTTTTATTTCCATGACTAGATCCTTGTAGTCACAATGTTTGGTACCCACCTGAAGGCAGTTTAGTCTTCCCACCCACAGGTGTTTGTGGTCTTAGGTTGTGTAAAGCGGCCACAGTACTAACGGGGTTTGTGGAGATTTGAACTTGGGACCTCCTCTCCTCCAGTCA
The DNA here is from genome assembly GCF_041138505.1 of Cibotium barometz. Lineage (NCBI taxonomy): Eukaryota > Viridiplantae > Streptophyta > Polypodiopsida > Cyatheales > Cibotiaceae > Cibotium > Cibotium barometz. Next base: position 35,838,316 of record NC_141057.1, on the reverse strand, counting down.
CAATGCTGGGCTACATGATTGCTGGCCTTTTTCTTAGAGATTGCATTTATGTTGCCCAATTATGTTCCTGGGTCCTCTCTCTCTCTCTCTCTCTCTCTCTCTCTCTCTCTTCATACCTCTCTTACATGCTTTTTCTATAGGGAGGCTCTAGTACCATCAATTATTTGATGGGGTATCGTGCTCTTATGTTATTCCACCCCTACCCTTAGGAGCTGACCATACTTATCTCAATTTCACCATCTCTTGCCCCCCCACCATATCCACCTCGGTTTTCCATTCCACACGTATTCATTTCCGTCGTGTTCTTGACTCCATCTATAAAGATTATGTATCATGTTGTACTTTAACACTAGATCTTGCATTGCTCAATTCCACACTTACATCACAACTCTCCTCCGTTATTCAGGACTCTGCTCATGCTAGCTTCCCTCATACAACGTGCTCCACGACTAAAACCCCCACAAGATCTCAGCAACAAAATGGGTGGTATGGCAATGAATGCAGGAACACACGACTTCAACTCTACATGGGTTGATCTCAGCGTTCTTTGACCCACATCAGGAAGCATTCCTAGCCAAACACAAAGAGGAGTTATACCAGCTCTTCCTTCTTTTGACCCGTACGAAGAATCGTGCATTCCTAGCTAAACACAAACATGAGTTATACCATCTCTTTTTGACCGAGGATAACTCGAATGAATGGTGTATTTTGGAGGAAATGAAAACCCCAACACCCATCACCAATCCTCTTCTTTGGGAAGCATATGCATGATAGCTTTATAATGTCCTTCAGGCCACAACTCATATGTCAGACATCCCATGCCCCACATCATCTATCCTCTTCAACACTGTCAATTTCAAAAGGGTTCTATTTAAGGTGCATAATGGTATGTAAATGGTAGGGCGAAAGAGCATGAAGATCTATGTGCAGAGCATTTCGCACATGGACATCATATATTAGCCCCCGTTCTCCTAGAAATCTTGCATAGGGTCCTCTATGAAGGCTTTCTCCTTGCATGGACCACGAAGACCATTGTCCCCGTCCATAAAGCAGAAGACCCCATGGATCCAAATGATTATAGGACTATGATGATTGACCATACAATGGCCAAGAGTTATGGATCAATATTAGAGTTGACAGATAGGCTTGGATATAGAACATCGGGGTTACCAGGCGTCATGAGAAACTACTCCACACTTCATCACATATTTACCCTACTGGCCATCATAGAGGAGGTGAGGTCAGAAAAACATCATGTATATTGCTGCTTTGTGAATTTTTGCAGAGCCTTTTAACTCTATGCCTTGGTCACTCTTGTTGGGGCAATTTCCACATCTACAGCACTATTGGGATCAAACATGGCTGCTCACTCTTTACTACACTATTTTGTATATTGATGAGATCTTTGTGATGCACGCTCACGACTGGCTCATGGTGTGGTGCCATTCTATTAGATGACATTGTTCTGATCACAGCCTTTGTAGAGGGATTGCAGAGACATTTGGATGCACTCTAGAGGTTTTGTGATGAGAGAGATGTCACGATCAATCTCGCTAAAACCAAGGTCATGGTCTTAACACATCATAGCGGGTCACATCTAGCCTATCTTTCTCATACATAGGAGCCCAAGTGGAGATTATCTCATCTTATCTGTACCTATGGGTTACTTTTACAGGCCGAATCTTTTCCATGAGATCAGCTGCAAATGAATGTTTGGTGTTAAGAGCTTCTTCGCCCTTATTGCTCTAACTTATGTCATGGGGATTGGCAAACTTTGAAGCATTAATATGTACATGGAGTTCCACTTCCTAGTTGGGTGGGTTCCTTGACCAAGGCTTGTTTTAGCTTTTGAAATGACTCATTGCACTCCTTGCTCCACACAAATTCTACCAATAATCCATAGAGTGGTTTTGGACTCATTGTAAACTCCAAGATGAAAAAGCCCCACACAAATTCCACCAACAATCTATTGAGTGGTTTGACAATCACTGTAAACGCCAAGATGAAGTACATTTTTTCCATTCACTTGTTTGATTTTAGGGTTAGGGAAGATTCAAAGCTTTCTTCTTCAAGCTCTTTTCCCTAGCCCATCATGTCTTTTATAGGCTCCACAAGATGCCCTAAGGACTCCATCTCTTCAGTTTTTGTGCATAATGTCAAAGATGACAATGGACATTGGAAGGGAGAAACATACATTTAAAAAAAGCTCCTGGGTCTTCATGCAAAGTGCCGTATGCCCCCATCAAGTTTGAGAACGAGGGGTAGTTGAAAACCACTGGAAGGGAAGTCTCATCGGTTTGAACAAGTCCAAAGAAATGTGGTCTACTTGCAAGTGTGCACAAGATGTGTACATTGCACAAGATTTGAATCTTGTGCTGGCTCTGTGTTATTTGGCTCCTGGGTCTTCATGCAGCCTAGTGCCATATGCCCCCATCGAGTTCGGCATGTGGAGTTATATTTCCCTTAAACTTGGTTGAAGGTTTCCCTTAAACTTGGTTGAAGGTCAGCCCATCAAGAGCTTAACAGGGAATTTTGAGGCCTTCCATGTTACAAATAGGTATGGTAGGCTAGAGTTATATCCAAACCCTTCTTTTATGAATTTTTGTACCTAGTCCCAACCAAAACAAATAAGTATGGTAGGCTAGAGCTACATGCAAAACCTTATTTGGATTCTATAGAATGGCCAATCCCTGATCAATGGTCTGGGGAAGCCTTGAAGGCCAAGATTTCAACTGATATCCGCAATCTTTAAAGTTCTCCAAAGCTACAAGGTAGGACTCTCTTGGTTTGTTCGTGTATGTTTTTGTTTACCTTTTTTGAGTAATCAATCCACATCTAGCCCATGCATGTTCATTTTACAAAACTATTACTAAGGATATGTTGAAGAGATGGTTGGGATGAGACAGATATGGGGTACTCAAGGGTGATGTATACTTGTGCAGAGTGGTATTTTCAAGTTTCATTACTTGTTTATGCACAGTGTGTGTCTCTATTATGAGCATTGGATGGAGAAAGGTGTTAATTGGATACCCTTTGAGTCCCAATGAAGAAATAGATACACCTATTGAGCTCAATGCCATATGGAACTATGGGAACATGTTTCTATGAATAAGTGATGGAAATGTGCATGAGAATTTTATCCTAATGGGTGCAACGAAGATAGAAAATGCAAGTTTTAAATTACTGCTAGAAAGGCTAATGATGTTAGGGAGCACTTTATCCCAATGGGTGCAATGGAGATAGAAAATGAAAATCTCAAAATCATTGCTAGAAAGGTTAATGATGTTAGGACATAATAGTTACTGAGTGATGTTTGTTTTGTTGATGCTCACCTTGATTTTTGTTTCTAGTAGCTAAAGGGTTGGTTTCACAAGCTGAAAGATGAATGGAGAAATCCAAAGCACAAGGGGTAGGCTAATGTGTTTCTTGCAAAGGCCGAAATTTTCATCAACAGATGTTGTGGAGAAGATCTTCAATCTTAGAGAAGATGAGGCCTTGTCCATCCTAGTAGCCTCTTGTGAGTTTCTGCTTGACGATGACGTGCCTAATCTTTGTGCATATGCCTCTTATCTCTACTATGGATGGGGCTGCCACAACTGAGGTCCAAACACAACACAAATTGATGATGATATTATTGAAGATGTATGTATAGCATGCTAAAATTTCTTCTTAACTTATGAAGACATATCCCAAAATTTCTTCTTAAGTTATGATGATATTATTGAAGATTATGTATAGCAACCCCAAAATTTCTTCTTAAGTTATGATGATATTATTGAAGATTTCAACCCCAAAATTCTTCTTAAGTTATTATAAAATTTTCATAGGTAAATTATAACTATTTCTTTTGCAAGCCATATTGGACATGGACATGGATGCCATGTTATGAGATGGAGTGGCTAGACAACTAGTTTTGGGAAAGATGCATCCATCCCCCCCCACTACATGGGCACTACACATGGTATCCATCATGCTCCACATGCCAAGTTCACTTTGGATGGAAGCACATAGTTGGTTTTTATCCATGCTAATGTTCACAAAGTTATCATGATTTAAAAAATCCTTGTAAGGCATGCTTCACTGGAAGATATGAAGGTAAACTTTTAACAACCATAGCCATAAGAGAATCTATTGATGAGGAGTCCCCCCAAGCTCTAGCACAAAGTTATCTTGATTTAAAAAACCCTTTTAAGGCATGCCTTCAGTGGAAGATACTAGGGAAAAAGTTTATAAGCCATAGCCATATGAGAAATTGAGAAGAAGTCCCCCCTCCAAGCACTAGCACAAAGTGTTGTCAATAGAGATTTGTCTATGACTAAGAGTAGGTGCGATAAATAGAGTGACATAAAAGGTTTATTCCTTATTTAAGATGTACTTTCTTGTAAGATCCCTCCCTAAGGTAAGGCAAGTAACCTTGCATTAGTCAATGGTTTTCTTGAGAGAGAGAGAGAGAGCTGATTTCAGTAAGGTATTTTTGTGGTCAACCCAGTAATTTTTAGTTCTTGATTAACGTGTAGTTTTGAACTAAAACTACACGTTGGGGCTATGTGCTTACCCAATCCTTGCTTTGTTTTTCTAGGGTTAAGACCTCCAAATTGCATGCAGGACCCAAAAAGCAGTTCTCCACTTGGCCAAAAATAAAAACTGGTTGGCAAAAGAGTTGTCCCACTTGGTACATAGCAAGTTCCTATGCCCATTCACTTATAATGGGCAAAACTTGGTCTGAAAATTGTACTGTTAAGTCCACTTTTTCCTCGGACTCAAAGTCCACTTGCTTGCGGAGGTCATAACTTGAGTTGTATAGGTCAGATCAGATCAGGGTGTTCTAGTAGTCAAAACTTATCTACACAAAACAAGATTTCATTCTAGCATGGTTCCATGCAATTCTAGACATCACATCGAAAGTCATTACATTTCAGGGGGATTGCACATCTGACTTCAGTTCAAAGCACCCTAGTTTACCACCTTTGTCAGGAGGGTACTTTGGCTTGCTGAAACTGGTGGTTACAGTTGTCTGTTTGGCTCAGGATTTGATATGATTCAAGTACATACTATTAAAACCATCCTTCTTTGAAGCTGAGCTCATCTAGCCCTCCATTTTACTGGCATGGACAGCAAAAAGCCATTTTGACAGTTTTGATAAAAAAGATAGCCTAGATAGCCCCTACTTGCCAAATCTATAACTTTTGATCCACAACTCTGATTGGGGTGTTCAAGTAGTCTAAAATTATCTACCCAAAAAAAAAAAGATTTCCATTTGTGTAGATAGTTTGGAAAACTAGGCAGTCCAGCAAAAGTTCCCAGTCAGGTAATTGTAACAGTGTATTGCATAGCCAAACTGGTTGCAAAAGCACTTGTTTGTGGAATCATCATGCATGGAGAATCCAGTGATTTTCTTTCCATACTTTTATTTATTTTTGTACATTCATCTAAGTTCTGTAAATCATCCACCACCAGTGTACATCCCTGTGTCTATGATTTCTTTTCTTTTCTTTTGTACCTGTATTACCTCTGGCTTATTTGTAGAGATCACTTGATTTGCCTTTGCACAAGACTCACCTTTGGGGACCCATTTTAGAATTGTCCTTCAACATGCTTAGATTGTGGCATTTTTTTTTGCTTGCAAATCTGACTTCGTTGGTTTCCAAGTGATTTCACATTTTTTTTTTACCAGCAGGTATCCATTGAGACCATCCCATCCTCATCCAGTTTGTAGTTACATGAGATATCTGTAATTTACTATTTTTAGCTACATCCTTTTTCCTTGTCTGGGATCCTTTCTGTATGGTGGCTGTCCAGATATTAGGGTTGGTGATAGTAGACTCTTCACTAACCACCATGAGAACTGTTACTTTGCCAAAAGGTAAAGATAGTTCCAGAGTTCAGTTATCCTAGTCGATTGCACATCCATCCAGGTACGAACGAGAATGATCTCTTCAAACATCTCTGTTTGGCATTCACCACATAAAACTACCTTCCAAAGGATTATTTCCAATGTGATAAGAAATAAAACTACCTTCCAAGGGATTATTTCCAATGTGATAAGAAGAAGTAATAACACCAATACAATTTGTTGTATGACCATCAAAACCAGACAGGACCATATTTGTTGATTGAAGTTGTGGCCACCCCATGGTTACCCACACTTCATAAGCCATTAAACTCTTGTCAGCTGCCTCATGAGTCTATAAGCCTCAGAGATTGGATTGTTCCTGAGGGGGTTGTGAGTCCCATCCGCAATCGTCCTCCCGATTCAACTTCCTTGTCTTCCTCAATGGAGGCAGGGAAGACAGCCTTAGTCCTATTGATGTAAATCCCATGTCTCCTTAATTTCGCCTTTTCTTCTCTCACCCTCGCTTCTTTTAGTCATTTCTTTTTCTGCCAGTTTCCATTTTTTTAAAACAGAATGGATCTCTCTCTCAGCATGGTATCAATCAAGGGTCCACACCAAATTCTCTATTCGCTCCCATTTACATACGAGTCAAAAGAATTTCCAGCCATGTTGAGCCCGAGTTTGTACATTTAGAGATTCGGAAGGGTACCAAACCTGTCAATTTTAATTTATGTTTGTTTTTCTCAACATCGTACATCAATACTAAGTCACCTTCTTGGAATTGACATTTGACCAGTTGACGATCAAACCATTTAAAAAAAAAAAAGGTTTTTCCACATAAAGCCCATAGGCTTCTTGTAGTCTGATTTCGTCCAATTTTTCTAGTTGAGTGAGTCTCTCTCAGAGAACTCATGGCCCAAGAGATTTTCATTCATTGCAACTCGAAGGCAAGGCACTATAAATTCCATTGGCATTACTGCTTCTACTCCATAAACTAGATGGAATGGAGTTATCCCTATCGTTGTTTTGTGTGTAGTTCTATAAGTCCATAGAGTGGCCACCAGCAGCTTTTGCTCCGAGTTGTTTCTTGTCAAAATAGTGCACATGATTTTATTTGTGCTTTTTGCTTGCCCATTTGTTTATGGACTTGTTTATGGATAATATGGGGAGGGCTTTCTATGGGGACGACCATGAATTCAACAGAAGAAACTTAATTACTTCATTGATAAAATCAGTTCCCTTGTCACTTATTATACAAGTTCTATTGGACATCCATATCTTGAGATTGTGTACTCATAAATAAATTTTGATGTACTTTGTGCATCCTCTTTTACCATGGTTTTTGCCTCTGTCCATTTTGAATAATAGCAGGTAGCTACGATGATATACCTTACATGAGTAGACTTTGGTGCCAGACTGATTGGGCCAACAAAGTCTAGTCCCCATTTCGAGAAGACTTGTAGTGAGATAATTCTGGTTAAGGGCATGTGATCCTTGCCATCATGAGTCACATTGAAGCATTGGCATTCATGACATCTCTTGGGAGGTTCAACAGCATCGCCAAATATAGTAGGCCATCACAACCCTGATTAAAGAACCTTTTTGGCTATAATTTTCACTTTAAAATGTCCATCGGGGATGCCATTATGTGCTTCTTCAAGCATTGCCACATCCTCAATCTCAAGGACACATCTTCAAAGGACACCATCTTTGCCTTGTCTATAAACTTGACTTGTGTGATAAGTAGAAAAGGTGCAGCTAGCTTGATAAGCTTATGAACTTTGTCCTTAGGCATATCAAGATTTGTGGGTAGACCATTGGTCAAAAAGTTTACAATATCCAAGCTCCATTCAGGGACTAAGTCCACTTGAAAGAGAGGAGCATCAAGAAGGTCCTCATCCACTCCTATACGAGGTTCACCATTGGTAACTCTAGACAAATGGTTAGCATGTACATGGGTAATTCCTTTTCTTATTGTAATAGTGAAATCAAATTCCATAAGAGTGAGTAGCCATCTGGTAATGCGTCCGATTGTACAAGGTTTATTCACAAGGCAAAGAAGAGCTTGATGGTAAAAAAAAGAACACAAATTTGTTTGCTAACAAATAATGTCTTAATTTTTTGACTATAAAAGCCATCCCCAACTCTTCCCTCTCAATTGTGGTATAATTTTGCTCAATGTCATTAAGTTGTCTACAAGAAAAACTTATAGGAAAGTCCATATTGTGTTCTCCTAGTTGTGCTAGTATACACGCTATATCAAATGCTGATGTGACTATGTGGATATGAAAAATTACATCCCATTTTGGTGCTCAGAGTACTGGAGCTGAGACTAGTGCCCTCTTGAGTTTCTCATAGGATTCTTGGCACTCATAGTCCAAAGAAAGACAATCAACAGTCGATATAACGGATGGGTAATGTCAGCATACATAAAAATAAATCTTTAATAGTACCCAACATGCCCCATGAATCTTTGTACTCTTTTTGCATTTGTTGGAGGCGGTAATTCCACTATCAATTTGATTTTACCGACAGTGACATAATGTGTCTTAGAATCACACCATGCTTTACTATAAATTGGCATTTTTTAGGATTCAAGGAGATTCGATAGAGTCTACATCTCAAAAACACTTTCCTAAGATAGCTCAAATGTTCCTTCCAAAGAGTAGCCACAGCCAAGTCATCCATGAAGATCTCAAGAAATTCTTTGAGATAGTCTTCAAAAGCTATGCACATTAATCGACGAATGCAGAATCTGTAGGTTGAAATCTACTGATGTGGAATTAGCAGGTCGGAAGAGCTGACATGGAATTAGCAGGTTGGAAGCCGACATAGCATCAGCAAGTTGGAAACAGATGTGGCATCAACCGCAGGCAGCAGGTCAGAAGCTGAAGTGGAATTAGTAGGTCCAGAAGCCGACGTGGAATTAGTAGGCCGACAATCGACGTGGAATCAGCAGGTCAGAAGCTCGCGTAGAATCAGTAGGTCAAAAGCTGAAAGCGGAGTCGTTAGATCAGAATCAACAGATGGACAGACATGAATCCAGCAGTAGATGGACGGACGTTGAGAACCTGCTGACCGCAGACCGCAGACTGCGGACAGATGTTGAACCAACTGACAGATGGAATCTGAATTGGATGACGGACGAATGCTGAATCGAATGACAAACGAGCATGGCAATTGACGGACGGGCATGAAAGCAGCTGACGAGGACAAAATCTGAATCGGTTAACTGAATCAGCCCACGGAAGTTGAAACCCAAATGCTGAATGTTGAATGCGAAAGTCCAAAATCTGAATGCTGAATGCAGAGTGCCAAAGTGGAAGGTCGAACGTGAAAAGCCAATTTGCTGAAAGGGTAAACCCGACCAAGAAAGTAAACCCAGCCAACAAGCAAGTAAACTCGACCAATAAAGTTAACCCGACCAACTACTAAATGTGGAAAGTTGAATGGTGAAAGCGAAAAGCCGAGCACCGACTATTGAAAGCAGAAAACCGAGCACTAAAAGGCTGACCGAGCAAAATTGACGGATGTAACTGAATGGCTGATCAAGCAAAATTGAAGTTGAATGCTGAATGTGTGAATGTTGAAGAATGAGGAAAGCCAAAGCCTGAACTACTGGCCAGACAAAGCTGACGGATGTAGTTGAATGGCTGACTGAGAATATTTGACGAACGCAGAAGTCTAATGCCAAAAGGAATGCTGAATGGCTGACCATGTAAAATCGATGAACGCAGAAGTCCAATGCCGAAAGTTGAAAGCCGATACCCAAACAACAACATCAGCAACAGAAACAATAGAAATTGGTGGATACTAAAATTCGATGCCAAAAGCTTATGAAGTTTGTGTTGATACCAATGTTGGATGAGGGAGTACACACACACACACACACACACACACACACACACACACACACACATGCACACATAGTCACACAACATGAGCTCAAAGAGCGAGAGAGACGAGAATGCCATAATGATAATGAACGTGTGGAGTATAAAGTACTAGTAGCCCTAGCCCTAGGGCTGACGTGGCTAACACACTAGAGTGTGTTATCATAAGGAAAAAACCCTTGCTAGCACAGGGTGAAAAGTTCCAGCAGCACAGGGTGAAAAGTGCTCGTGTGTAGGACTGTTCACACCAAGACTTTTCACCCTTGCCACCAGCACAGGGTGAAAAGGGCCCATGTGTAGGGTTGTTGACACTAGGACTTCTAAGGCTAACAATTTTCAATAAATTTAATAATATTATCTTTGATTTTGGAGGTAATTCATACCTCAATGGTTAAATATTTTGATATTACTCATGAAGAAGTCAAAGGTGTGCTTAAATTTGTGATCAAGCTTGACAAATGTGAAATCGTCAAAGGAAAGAAACGAGAGTGTAATTCAGTGACACTTATGAATAGGGCTCTTGATCCCTTTATAACAAATGCAGAAACATGTTATTTTTGTTTGCAATCAGAGAATAACATTTGGTGGTTTAGCAACATTTGAGGTGTGCAAAATATTTCTTTAAATTTAAGTTCTATGTTTATCAATATGATTATCTAACATAATGAATATTGAAGTCTTATCCTAAAAGTATATTCTTTGATATGTGGACAGGGAAGACTTTGATATCTTATACTGGATTTTTAATCATATTTCTATCCCTACTACAATATGAAATCAAACAAATGGTTAAAAAATTCATATAAATGGGATAGGAGAATTCAATGTGGAGTAGCACATGGCAGGAGATTTGAAGACACTCAAATACACGTATAATGTGTCTAAAGGAGGTCATGCAAATCTCCACGATTATATTGTATAGAAGCTTCTAAAGTCATGGACATGAAGTTTTAGAATAAGGCTCCTATTAGACACCTCAAGGATCCTAACTTTAAGCAAGTGCTTTTTAACATTCCTTTTAAAAGGGTCCACATTTGTATCCTACATACTCTATATAGAATCATAAAGAAGCTTGTGTATCTCTATATAGGATTTGCATGGAAGTTGAAGCCAAAGAAAGAAGGGGTGAAAGCTATCAAAATGATAGAAAAAGTACTATTTGATATGGGACTTCGTGGGTGGTGGCAATGTACATATAGAGACAAACACAAAAAGGTCTACCAATGGAAAAGATGTTCCAACCAAACCATCAATTAGTGGAGTAAAAGCCAAAAGGTTCCTATTATTTCATGGTGGTGAGGAACGAAAGAGAAAAACAAAGAGGCCGTCGAACAGACCAAGACCCAAGTTGACCAATCTGATATGGAAGAATCTTCATAATGTAGTGAAGGATGATGCAAATGATGGAAAAGCCAGAAATAATAAAGCAAATGTTTGGAAAGAATTAGACAAGATATTTGGATATTGCACAAAAAGAAGTGGAATAAGCAAGACTTTCAAAAATTTAAATAATGTTTTAAATATTTTAAGTTATCTATGAAGGATGCACGGATAGATTAACATTTCACCCATTACATGGTAATATTATTTCAATTCTATTTTGTTTCTTCCTTGTAAATCACATTTTTCTAACTCTTCTTTTTGTGTTTCCTTATCATATCATATACAACAATCTTCCTTACTTTATCAATGAGTATGGAAGTCCATCCATTTGGTCCACTTAAATGCATGGAGAAATCTCATTACCAAGCACATACTACAATTTTCAAACATATAAGCCATGGAGGAAGGAATATAATAAATAGTTTACTTGAAGTCTGCCAATGGTTCTACATAAGATTTCTTTTTAACTTGAAAAAAGATAGCAATACAAATCATCACATAGATGTTTGATGTAGCGAACCCGGTTGCCCGTCGTGTTGGCACATTGAAGATCACTAGGGTCCTCTCTAGGCCAGTATACCCTCAAGAGTTGGCACATGGTAGGGATATGGCAACCTCTTTGTTCCACTCCACTACACACTCACACAAACTCAAGAATGGAATACAACACAGGAGGCAAGAGTGACATGCACATGCACCAAACAGAAGTCGACAAGAGTTGGAATAGCTTAAAACTATGTATTGCCTTGGGGATCCTCCCTTAGTACACCAAGGTCTCTCTTTATGCAATGAGTGTGGCCCCTTGGGCTGAAAAGATGTAGGGGAGAAGAGAGCTTGAGCTCTTGCAAGCACACACACACTCACACAAACCCTAGAAGAGAACACACAAGGTGAGAGATTGAAAATTATTCTTCTTCTTCCCAAAAAAAAGAGGTCTACAAAGAAGATAAGTGACTAACACACATAATAGAGTATATACAAGTGGTCCATAATGTGAACACGCTAAGAGGAGTGGGTAGGTGTGGACTAGTCGGTAGAGTCCATCTATAGAATCTCTAGCGAAGATATGTCGGTGCCAGCTACCAAACCGCTAGTGATGTAAATGTCGCGAATGGTCATACAGGCAATTGTATACTGCTAAGATTTTCACAATATATGACAACCTTTCTCTCCACGTGCAACCCCAAATCAGCCAAGTAGCTTGCGTAACCAAGCTACCTCACATGCTGCCACCACCACAGCTCCTCTTTACTCTACCTCTGTACTTGACAAGGCAATTGTGGGCTGCTTCTTGCTACTCCATGTCACATCAACACTCCCCAATGAAAACATTCATCCACTGGTAGATCTCCTGTCTAAGATGCTACCAGCCTAATCTGCATTTGTGTACCCGTACATCTCCAATGGTACACCTGCTACGTAAAACAATGCATAATCAATAGTGGCCCTCAAATATCGAAGTGTGTGTCGCACGCTGTCAAGATGTGGTTTGTACGGAACCTGCATATACTGGCTCTCTAAGCTAACAGTGTAACTCAAATCTGGCCTGCTAATTGTGACAAAGATTAAACTCCCCACAATCTTCCTGTACATAGTGGGATCCTCCAACACATAACCTGCATCTGTACTAAGCTTGCCATTTTGATCTAATGGCACCGAGATTGACTTACAATCAGCCATCCCATGTTTGGACATGTCCAATACATATTGTCTCTGTGACAACCAAATACCATCAGGTGTGCGAATGAGCTCAATTTCTAAAAAGTAGCGCAAATCTCCCAAATCCTTCATGTCAAACTTCCTTTTGAGAAGACTTTTCACATGCTCAATCTCATCCAAGTTGTCACCCCCAACAATAAGATCATCTACATAGATGGTGATGATCACAATACCCTTTTATCACTCTTGTGCACATACAAAGAGTGATCTGCATCTGCCATGTAAAAACCAATAGTGACAAGATACTCAGCAATCTTGTCATGCCATGCTCGTGGAGCTTGCTTCAGTCCATACAAAGCCTTACGAAACTTATATACATACTTTGGGTGACCTATATCCTCAAAACTAGGTGGCTGATCCGTATACACTTCTTCGTGCAAGTCACCATGCAAGAATGCATTTTTTACATCCATTTGATGTAAAAACTAGCCTTTAGCTGTAGCCACCACAATCACAGCTCTCAGAGTTGCCATCTTTGCAACTGGGACAAATATCTTCTCATAATCAATCCCATGTGTATGTGCATATCCTTTGGCTACCAATCTAGCCTTGTACCTGCTTATGCTACCATCATTGTTATGTTTCACCTTATACACCCACTTACAGCCAATAGCTTTCTTGCCTTCAAGCAATGGCACTAAATCCCACGTCTCATTTCCATACAATGCATCCATCTCCTCATCCATAGCTTTCTCCCAACACACATTTCCAATAGCCTCATCAAAACATGTGGGTTCTACAACCATATAAGAAAAGTGATGTGCCACATAACCATCATAAGTCAACCTCTGCACAGGGTTTTTGACTCTTCCAGATCTTTGTAGCTTTGCATTCATGGCTTCCATAGCCTTCTTCACACCAACAAGTGTCCTCATTGATGGAATCCCAAGCTCCTTATCAAGGCTCATCTTCGAGCCACAAGACTCTCCATCAACAAGAGAATGCCCTACAGAAATAGGAGTGAGGAGCCATGTGAAAATCTCTGAGAGAGAGAGAGAGAGAGACCCCACAACCCAATGTAACCTGCCCCAACAAAGTAAAACCACCTCTGAGCCACCGGCCGATGATGTAGGCCACGTGGTAGATGTATGTGTGAGCACTTTAGTCAAGGTCGCGGGCACTTGTAGTAAGCCTTGGACACATAGAGAGAGTGTCAAGGACTATGAGTTTAGGGACATGAGGCACTGGTCGCGGGCTATCAAGTAAGAGAGAAACTTGGTACAAGGTCCAGGTGTGCTAAGTTAACTTGAGGGGAGGAGTGCTAGACACTGGTCTGAAATATACAAGTGAGTAGGGTGTGTGCGGGAACAAGTCCTTGGTTAGAGGCTGTAAAAGAGAATGAGTAAATGTGAAAGAACTTGTGAAAAGGTGAGAAGAATCTACTGGGAGAGAATAAAGGGTAGCATGAGAAGATGTAGGAAGTGGAGATATTCTAGGAAAAGTGAAGAGGTGGAGAGAATCAAGCAAAAGAGGTGGAGATATTCTGGGAGAGGGGGAGTGAATCAAGGAGAAATCAGTGGGATTAGATGCTTGGATGTAAACTCTATAAATTGAGGCATTGGCCTAATGAGAATTTGCTGGTTTTTGATTATCCATGCCTACATTAAGCTATTTGTTAATTGCTCACTAATTACATCTTAATTATTTACTAATCACTTTGTTAATGATGTTGATTCTAGTATTTGATCCACCATAGCTCATCACATTGCTCTAATTTCAACATGGTATCAGAGCCATGCCTAGAATCCATCAGGTTTATGAGCCCATTATCAAATTAATTAAGATTAGTAGATAATTAGAAATTAATCAAATTTTTAGTTATTTTTCAACTCACCTCTGTACCCCCAGCTGGTGGAAGAGGTCCCTCTCCTTGCACACATCAAATTAGCCCAAACCCTTCTAGCCACAAACAGCCAACTCATTGCTACTCCAGCCAGTTGAATCAAAAGTGCAAACCGCCACATAGAACTCCTGATTTTCGTTGATTAGTGGGCACCGTTTTTCTGAGGAGATTTTGACATTGCTGCTGCTCCAAATCAAATTGGTCTAATTCCTCATAGCTCCAGGGGTTTTCAAGCATGCTCTACAAGCTGGTGGAGTCAGAATTCAATTTGATCAAGTCTACTTTGAGATCCAAGCTCTTCATCAAATCTGCAGTGGTAAAACAAAGATTAAGTCAATATTTGGTCAAATCTTGTGTTTATTGGCTTAATCCTCTACTAGACTCATTGCTATTGATGGCCTTGAAAGAATTTGAGCTCATTTGAAGTCTAAGGCACCAGATCTGGACTCCCCGCATACTCTATTTTTTGCACACAAAATAGAGAATTAATTTGCTAATCAGTGCTAATCACTATATTTTGGTGCAATTGAGGGTTCAAATTAACCATTAGGTATCTGATACAGATCCCTATAACTTCAGTATGCAATTCGGAGTTGGTTTGATAGTCCAACCATTCCGTACAAATTGGTTACCCTTGATTTAATGTAATTTTTGGTAAAACTGTGTTGATAAAATTATGATAATCATCATTTTGCATTTAACCCTTGGTTAATGCCTGTAAATCTCACTCAAATTCAAGATTATTCACAGCCAGAGTTGCATTTGGGAATGTGCATAAGAATAAATGCTATACGCATTATGTATTGGGCACATTGCATCAGTGTAAAAATGGGATCAGACACTGCCCTTGTCTAAAATAAGGCAAGAGGTAAGACCTCCCACATAGTTTTGGGTTTGAATTGCATAATGACACAAGATAAACATCAAAAGTCCAAAAGAACTGTCAGTAAAACATTTGAACATGTTGCTCACATGGAGCAACATGTGAGCAACATGGAGCAACATGTGAGCAACATGTTGCTCACATGGAGCAAAAGTAGACCTGACGAACAAGCTCATGGCCCCAACCATGAAAGAAGAAGAACATCTCCTTCCAAGAAGAAGATCCACACCAAGAAGATCTAGAGGAAGCATTGAAGAAAGACATGGACACGAGAAGAGAAGCTGTCCCAAGAAGACTGAAAGAAGAGAAAGACATGGACGCGTGAAGAGAAGCTGCCACACGACAAGAAGACTGAAGACAAAAGAAGATGTGAGGCTCCAAAGAGTGAGGAGCCATGTGAAAATCTCTGAGAGAGAGAGAGAGAGAGAGACCCCACAACCTAATGTAACCTGCCCCAACAAAGTAAAACCACCTCTGAGCCATCGATGAGAGCCATCGATGAGAGCCATCGATGATGTAGGCCACGTGGTAGATGTATGTGTGAGCACTTTAGTCACGGTCGCGGGCACTTGTAGTAAGCCTTGGATACATAGAGAGAGTGTCAAGGACTATGAGTTTAGGGACTTGAGGCACTGGTCGTCACGGGCTATCAAGTAAGAGAGAAACTTGGTGCAGGGTCCAGGTGTGCTAAGTTAACTTGAGGGGAGGAGTGCTAGACACTGGTCGTCGCTCGCGGACTATCAAGTAAGAGGGAAACTTGGTATAGGGTCTAGGTGTTCTAGGAGTATTCACTTGAGGGGAGGTGTTGAAATATACAAGTGAATAGGGTGTGTGCAGAAACAAGCCCTTGGTTAGAGGCTATAAAAGAGAATGAGTAAATGTGAAAGAACCTGTGAAAAGGTGAGAAGAATCTACTGGGAGAGAATAAAGGGTAGCATGAGAAGATTTAGGAAGTGGAGATATTCTAGGAAAAGTGAAGAGGTGGAGAGAATCAAGCAAAAGAGGTGGAGATATTTTGGGAGAGGTGGAGTGAATCAAGGCGAAATCAGTGGGATTAGATGCTTGGAATGTAAACTCTATAAATTGAGGCATTGGCCTAATGAGAATTTGCTGGTTTTTGATTATCCATGCCTACATTAAGCTATTTGTTAATTACTCACTAATTACATCTTAATTATATTTACTAATCACTTTGTTAATGATGTTGATTCTAGTATTTGATCCACCATAGCTCATCACATTGCTCTAATTTCAACATGGTATCAGAGCCATGCCTAGAATCCATCAGGTTTATGAGTCCATTATCAAATTTATTAGGATTAGTAGATAATTAGAAATTAATCAAAATTTTAGTTATTTTTCAACTCACCTCTGTACCCCCAGCTGGTGGAGGAGCTCCCTCTCCTTGCACACATCAAATTAACCCAAACCCTTCTAGCCACAAACAGCCAACTCACAGTTGAATCAGAAGTGCAAACCGCCACGTATTTTTCAACTCACCTCTGTACCCCCAGCTGGTGGAGGAGCTCCCTCTCCTTGCACACATCAAATTAACCCAAACCCTTCTAGCCACAAACAGCTAACTCACAGTTGAATCAGAAGTGCAAACTGCCACGTAGAACTCTCGATTTTTATTGATTAGTGGGCGTCGTTTTTTTGAGGAGATTTTGATATTGCTACTGCTCCAAATCAAATTGGTCTAATCCCTCATAGCTCCAGGGGTTTTCAAACATGCTTTACAGGCTGGTGAAGTTAGAATTCAATTTGATCAAGTCTACAGTGAGATCCAAGCTCTTCATCAAATCTGCACGTGACTCTGGTAAAACAGAGATTAAGCATTCAATATTTGGTCAAATCTTG
This sequence comes from Cibotium barometz, assembly GCF_041138505.1. Taxonomy (NCBI): domain Eukaryota; kingdom Viridiplantae; phylum Streptophyta; class Polypodiopsida; order Cyatheales; family Cibotiaceae; genus Cibotium; species Cibotium barometz. The sequence continues at coordinate 35,820,902 of NC_141057.1, read as the reverse complement.
TGTTTATTGGCTTAATCCTCTACTAGACTCATTGCTATTGATGGCCTTGAAAGCATTTGAGCTCATTTGAAGTATAAGGCACCAGATCTGGACTCCCCGCATACTCTGTTTTTTGCACACAAAACAGTGGATTAATTTGCTAATCTCATTTGAAGTCTAAGGCACCAGATCTGGACTCCCCGCATACTCTGTTTTTTGCACACAAAATAGTGGATTAATTTGCTAATCAATGATTAATCAATACTGATCACTGTATTTTGGTACAATTGAGGGTTCAAATCCATTAGGTATGTGATACAGATCCCTATAACTTCAGATTGCAATTCAGAGTTGGTTTGATACTCCAACCAATCCGTACCCTTGATTTAATGTAATTTCTAGTAAAATTGTGCTGATAAAATTATGATAATCATCATTTTGCATTTAACCCTTGGTTAATGCCTATAAATCTCACTCAAATTCAAGATTATTCACAGCCAGAGTTGCATTTGGGAATGTGCATAAGAGTGAATGCTATACGCATTATGTATTGGGCACATTGTATCAGTGTAAAAATGGGATCAGACACTGCCCTTGCCCAAAATAAGGCAAGAGGTAAGACCTCCCGCATAGTTATGGGTTTGAATTGCATAATGACACAAGATAAACATAAAAAGTCCAAAAGAACTGTCAGTAAAACATTTGAACATGTTGCTCACATGGAGCAAAAGAAGACCTGACGAACAAGCTCATGGCCCCAGCCATGAAAGAAGAAGAACATCTCCTTCCAAGAAGAAGATCCACACCAAGAAGATCTAGAGGAAGCATTGAAGAAAGACATGGACACGAGAAGAGAAGCTGTCCCAAGAAGACTGAAAGAAGAGAAAGACATGGACGCGTGAAGAGAAGCTGCCACAACGACAAGAAGACTGAAGACAAAAGAAGATGTGAGGCTCCAAATAGTGAGGAGCCATGTGAAAATCTCTGAGAGAGAGAGAGAGAGAGAGACCCCACAACCCAATGTAACCTGCCCCAACAAAGTAAAACCACCTCTGAGCCACCGATGATGTAGGCCACATGGTAGATGTATGTGTGAGCACTTTAGGGTCGCGGGCACTTGTAGTAAGCCTTGGACACATAGAGAGAGTGTCAAGGACTATGAGTTTAGGGACTTGAGGCACTGGTCGCAGGCTATCAAGTAAGAGAGAAACTTGGTACAGGGTCCATGTGTGCTAAGTTAACTTGAGGGGAGGAGTGCTAGACACTAGTTGCGGACTATCAAGTAAGAGGGAAACTTGGTACAGGGTCCATGTGTGCTAAGTTAACTTGAGGGGAGGAGTGCTAGACACTAGTTGCGGACTATCAAGTAAGAGGGAAACTTGGTATAGGGTCTAGGTGTTCTAGGAGTATTCACTTGAGGGGAGGTGTTGAAATATACAAGTGAATAGGGTGTGTGCGGAACAAGCCCTTGGTTAGAGGCTATAAAAGAGAATGAGTAAATGTGAAAGAAACTGTGAAAAGGTGAGAAGAATCTACTGGGAGAGAATAAAGGGTAGCATGAGAAGATTTAGGAAGTGTGGAGATATTCTGAGAGATATTCTGGGAAAAGTGAAGAGGTGGAGAGAATCAAGCAAAAGAGGTGGAGATATTCTGGGAGAGGTGGAGTGAATCAAGGTGAAATCAGTGGGATTAGATGCTTGGATGTAAACTCTATAAATTGAGGCATTGGCCTAATGAGAATTTGCTAGTTTTTGATTATACATGCCTACATTAAGCTATTTATTAATTGCTCACTAATTATATCTTAATTATTTGCTAATCACTTTGTTAATGATGTTGATTCTAGTATTTGATCCACCATAGCTCATCACATTGCTCTAATTTCAATAAGTAGGAGTCCTGTTCATGATATAAACTGCTGTAGACACAACCTCAATCCAATAGCTATGCGGCATATTCTTCTCTGCCATCAATGCCGGTGCTATCTGTGCAATGTGCTTGTTTTTCTGCTTAGTAACTCCATTTTTCTACGGAGTGTATCTACATGTAATCTGTCTCTTAATGCCATTCTTTTGCAAGAATTTAGAGAACTCATTAGAGAAGTATTATCCCCCTCCATCTGACCTTAGGCACTTCACATGCTTTCATGTCTGTTTTTCAGCCATCACTTTGAAATTCTGAAAATGAGTGAACACTTCACTTTTCTCCTTCATGAAATACATCCACACTTTCCTCATGTGGTCATTAATGAATGTTACATAGTACCTGCACCCACCCATAGACATAGTCTTCGCAGGACCCCATACATCTGAATACACAACATCTAGTACATTCTTGCTCACATTTCTGTCATGTGGAAATGCATGCTTTGTTTTCTTTCCAAATTGACATGCTTCACATACTTTATGCATACCTTCAACCTTAAACATAGGTAGCCCTGTCACAATTTCTTTAGTCTGCATAGACTTCATTCTTTGCACATTTACATGCCCAATTCTCTTATGCCAAATATTTGTATCTACAACAAATCTAGAACTATTTGTAAACATTGCAACACTTACTTTAGGCATATTTACATTCAATGTAAACATTCTGCCCACTTTGTTGTCTTTTACAACCAATCTGCACTTATCTTTAAAGTCTTCTACAACCATCAAGGTTAAACTGGACCTGCAAACCCTGCTTAATCATCTGGCCAACAGAAACCAGATTCTTTGTAATGTTTGGAACATGAAGTATATCTACAAGGTACTTCACCTTACCATCCTGCAGCATAGACAATGGCACATCTCCAACATGGGCAATCGATGAGCAGTGTCATCCCCTGTTTCAAAACCTTCTTCATTTCCTTGAACCACTCACCATGACTTGTCATGTGATTCAAAGCACCTGAATCAACATACCATACATCATCCTTACATGCTGTTACATCATTTCCAAACACAGCATTAACTACATGTTGCATAACAAACAACCTCTCATTATCCTCATTATTTTTGCTAGAGGATGTATAGTTGTTTTGCTGCACTTTTCCATTTTGCATGTCACTCTGCTTCTTATAGCAATCTGCCTGCACATGTCTAGGCTTACCATAGTAAAAACAACCTCGTGTATCATTATGCTGCCTTTGCCAATTACCACGACCTCTTTGACTCCCCTGCCTCTAAACTGGCCTCTTCCACACCTGTGTGTTGTTGTTGCAAATCCTGGGACTGTTGTTGCTACTGACCATAATTTTGATTACCTATTCGGCCACCACCTTGGCCACATCCATGACCTCTACCTCTTCTCTACTTGAACTTGTGTAGAAGGCCTGTTGCTCTGAATTGTTTTTGTTTTGTGTGAAGTCTGTCGATCTTCACCCAATTGTTCTCTTCAACGATTAGCATTGACACCAAATTTGTGAAGTTAGGAATGTTCTCCCGAGTCTGAATAGACATCTTGAACACCTTCGTATTGTGGCCCGAGACCACGTAGACACACTTGCATCTTATCATCATCATCAACAGAAACACCAATTGATGCAAGGGATTCCACAATGCCCTTAATCTTCAATGCATAATCATTCACAGACATATTTTTCTTCTCCATAGTATGAAGCTCATTCTTCAACTGAATCTTTCGTGCCTTGGTATTGTTTTCATACAACTCCACCAAGGTATCCCATGTCTCCTTAGGTAACTTGGTATCCTGTATATGCCCAATCATAGTGTCCTATATGATTATAGAAAGCCAATACATGACTTTCCTTGCTCCGATTCACATCCAATCACATCCCATACTCATCTTATCGCATCCGTTCTCATCCTATCACATCCCATACACATCTTATCGCATCCCATTTACATATTATCATATCCCATACACATCTTATCACATCCATTCACATGCTATTCCCATTTAATAGCCTTTTCTAGATTGATACCGATAATAGGACTTTTTCTAAATTTTAGCCAATTGCTTGGCCTAATTTAAGATTCCTTTTTTGACAACTATTTCCATATTCCTTCTCAATTCCTCAATTGAATTATATTCAATATTCTTCTTTTGAATAAAAGAATTTCAATTCTACCCATATTTTCACTTTTGGTAAATAATCATAAATCGAATTATACTAAAAATTCCTCTTCTTCCCATTTAATTTCTTGGATCCCAATTACCATGGGAATTCCTCTTTTTGCATTTAATTATTTACATTCCAATGTCATGGGAATTCCTCTTTTTCAATCAATTATTTCTCATAAAATAAATTTATCTAAATTAAAATATCCATTCTTTTGATATGCTAGAAATTTCTCTTTGTCCGTCTAAATGATGGAATTCCAAATGTCATAAGACTTTCCCTTTTGACATTTAAATATTTCTCATAGATAAATAAATTTATCTAAAAATTCATCTTTGAATAAATTATCCCATAATTCCAATATACTAGGAATTTCTCTTTTTTCATTCAAATGATGGAATTCCAAATGTAATAGGAATTTCTCTTTTAACATTTAATTATTTCTCATAGATAAATAAAATTATCTAAAAATTCATCTTTAAATTTAAATGAATTATCCAATAATTCCAATGTGATAGGAATTTCTCTTTTCCCATCCAATTGATGGAATTCCAAATGTAATGGGAATTCCTCTTTTATCATTTAAACTTATCTATGCAAAAAGATAAATTTAACTAAATTTTCTCTTGAAAATTAAATAAAAATCTTCATTAATTCCTTTACACTAGGAATTACACTTTCTTTATTTAATTATTTGAATTCCAATATGGTGGGAATTCCTCCTTCATCATCATATAAATTTATCTATGCAAAAAGATAAATTTAACTAAAATCTTTCTTTAACTTTTACATAAAATATACATTATATTAGTATTCTAATTTTTTCTCTTAATTCTTTGGAATACATGGATTTCCATTATCATGGGGATTACTCTTTTAACATAAAAATAAATTACTAGAATTCCTCTTTTTTTTAAATTTATTAACTAAGCATAAACATAAAAATGTTTTTCTCCATGATTTCAATGAGAATCATTAAATCAATCTAGGATGATAATTCCTAGAATATGGTAGAAAGTCTTCTTTTCATATTATGAATAAAAATATTTTATGTGTTTATTTTACAGAAATTTTACCATAGCTCCGTTGCTATTACTGATAATTCTCAATTTAATTGAAAGAATGAAGTTTAATATTATTGATATGATTAGAATGACCACTAATTGGATCATTTTCCAATTATGGATTGATTCATAATTTCTCTATGAAATAAATATCATAAAAGCATTAAAAAGCCATTATTTTGGCCTCCAATTAGACAAGCATAGAAATTACTTTTGGATTAAGGAAATGCCTGCCAGTAAAGAGATGCAGTTATACCCTCGTTATATACGGGTAGTCACGGTCCTTGGAATTATAAGGTAAATACCATCATGTCTAGGCCTCAAGCAAGTCAAGGATTCCATACAATTGTGATACTTCCATCTGAAGACCCAATTACCAATTTACGAATTTCAGTCTGAATATCAATTTGTATGAATTTCATCACACAATTCCAACCTTTTACTGTTACTTCATAAATTTTTGACATTTTTGGCTTCTCAGTTGGTCCACTATAGCTAATTTGCTCTGATACTAACTGAAAGATCCCTGCCCCCTCCGTGCAACGGGGATTCGGGGTTGCTAGCAGAGCGGAAGTAGCACTCATTGCACGGTGCAGGGTCCTCTCACTCGGGGCCTCACCCACCACGGATATCCCGACAGGAGACTCATCCCTCGGTTCTTCCAAAACCGAACCCGGAAAAACTTCCCTTGCCCGGAAAGCACGGGCGATTCCTCCAAGATATTTTTACTCTAACGTAGTCAAGGTCATTACTGACCAAACTGATCCGACCGAACCTAAAGTCACTTGGTCAGATCAAGGAAGAAACTTGCACTTGGATCATAGAGATCAACGCTTTTGTTCCTTTTTCCATAGAAAAATTACTATCCGGGATTTACTTCATCTAGCGTACTACATATAGAAATTAATTCTCATTTTACCACGGATCCATCAGCCCCATCCACTCCCATGGGTTAGCCAACCGCCCAACCACTGTAGTGATGAGATCCAATTAAGAATTTGGTTAGGTTTTGTCCTGGGTAGCAGGGAAAAGAGTTCCCAGGCCCCCTAGCCGGATGTTCATGCAAACTTAAAGCTAGTCACACCACTTACACACCCAATATGAAATTGTTTTCTTCACAGATTCAGCTATCTTAAAACAATCATTTAATGAAGCCATAGTATCACTGATCACAATCCTCCAAAATATCCGGTTGAATCTTAATTTTCAATCATTCCTTCATCGGAGTATCTATGGCATCATTGGCAACCAGAACGCTCACCACCTATCCACTCAGGGGCCTTTTCGTTCGATAGTTTCTAGCTCATAGTACAAATAAAATATATTCACTTATAAAAAATTCAAGATGGAATCTTTGTTGCAGATCGGCAAGATCAACTAACAGATCCATATAAAAGAGCCATGGACTCATCCGTTGAGGACTAGCAAGGTCAATCAACAAGATCCATGCCCGGTTTCAGAAAACAACTCTTACTCCTTGTTCCAATATCTTTCACGATGCACATGTGGGTATCTTTGGTGACCCAGAGCCCGCCAAGCACCATATGGTCAGTACCCTCTAGGATCCTTCGCAGGTCACCTAGCGATTCACTCATAGGCCGCTTCCTTGGTCCCTTATCCACCGTATCGGAAGCTCACCATTTAAATCAAACTGAGGCTGGTCAAGACCTCGGCCTTGCTACGCGAGCCGTCCTCCATTGACTCTCCGTCAGCTGTTGCAACTTTATCAGTTAGGTCTCCACGACCTTATTCACAAGACGGTCAAAATGCTTCCCTAGCATTCTTGACATAAAACAATCATTTACAAACAGGTCACAATACAGTTTCTATAATGAACTCTCGTCTTTCCACATTGTTCCACATCAATCCATATTACTTAATCCACGTCCAATTCATATGTGTACCCATTCTCATCCAATCACATCATTTTCCATTCTCATCCAATCACATCATTCATATGTGTACCCATTCTTATCCAATCACATCATTTTCCATCTCATCACATCAGATTCATTCACATCACATATCATCCATTCACATCCCATATCATTCATTCACATTCTTATTCACATGACATCACATCTCATTCATTCTCATCCCGATTCACATCACATTACATCTCATACATTCACTCACATTGACATCACATCCTTTTACATACACATCCTCATTTATTCTTCCACATTCACATCCACATTCGTACTTCCACATACACATCCATATCCATATCCGTACTTCCACGTACACATCCATATCCACTCTTCCACCTACACATTCACATTCACATCCACATCCACATCCATTCTTCACATCCACATACACATCCATATCCACTATTCCATGTACACATTCACATTCACATCCACATCCACATCCATTCTTCACATACACATTCGCATTTATACATCCACATCTATACATCCACATCCATTCTTCCACATACACATCCACATTCATTCTTCCACATACACATCTACATTCATTCTTCCACATACTCATCCACATCCATATCCACATCCATACATTCACATCCACATCCACATCCACATCTATACATCCACATCCATATCCACATCCGTACATCTACATCCATATCCACATACACATCCACATCCATACATCCACATCCATACATCTACATCCATATCCACATCCATACATCCACATCCATATATCCACATCCATATCCATATCCACATCCATATCCACATCCATACATCCATATCCACATACACATCCACATCCATACATCCACATCCACATCCATATATCCACATCCATACATCCACATCCATATCCACATCCATACATCCACATCCACATCCACATCTATACATCCATATCCATATCCACATCCATATATCTACATCCATATTCACATACACATCCACATCCATACATCCAAATCCAAATCCATATCCATATCCATACATCCACATCCACATCCACATCCATACATCCACATCCACATCCATATCCACATTTATACATCTATGTCCATATCCACATACACATCCACATCCATACATCCACATCCATATCCACATACACATTTACATCCATACATCTACATCCATACATCCACATCCACATCCATACATCCATATCCACATACACATCCACATCCATATCCACATCCATACATCTACATCCATATCCACATACACATCCACATCATCCATATTCACATCCATACATCTACATCCATATCCACATACACATCCACATCCATACATCTACATCCATATCCACATACACATCCACATCCATACATCTACATCCATATCCATATACACATCCACATCCATACATCTACATCCATACATCTACATCTATACATCTACATCCATACATTCACATACACATCTACATCCATATCCACATTTATTCATTCTCATACGCATGCATACCCTTTCTTTCACATATACATCCGCATTCACATCCAATCACATCCCGTACTCATCTTATCGCATCCGTTCTCATCCTATCACATCCCATACACATCTTATCGTATCCCATTTACATATTATCACATCCTATACACATATTATCACATCCATTCACATGCTATTCCCATTTGATAGGCTTTTCTAGATTGATACCGATAATAGGACTTTTTCTAAATTTTAGCCAATTGCTTGGCCTAATTAAAGATTCTTTTTCTGACAACTATTTTCATATTCCTTCTCAATTCCTCAATTGAATTATATTGAATATTCTTCTTTTGAATAAAAGAATTCATGGGATTTGTAGAAATCAATTCTACCCATATTTTCACTTTTGGTAAATAATCAAAAATCGAATTATACTAAAAATTCCTCTTCTTCCTATTTAATTTCTTGGATCCCAATTACCATGGGAATTCATCTTTTTGCATTTAATTATTTACATTCCAATGTCATGGGAATTCCTCTTTTCCCATCAACTATTTCTTATAAAATAAATTTATCTAAATTAAAATATCCATTCTTTCGATATGCTAGAAATTTCTCGTTGCCCATCTAAATGATGGAATTCCAAATGTCATAAGAATTCCTCTTTTGACATTTAAATATTTCTCATAGATAAATAAATTTATCTAAAATTTTATCTTTGAATAAATTATCCCATAATTCCAATATACTAGGAATTTCTCTTTGCCCATCCAAATGATGGAATTCCAAATGTAATAGGAATTCCTCTTCTAACATTTAATTATTTTCCATAGATAAATAAAATTATCTAAAAATTCATCTTTAAATTTAAATGAATTATCCAATAATTCCAATGTGATAGGAATTTCTCTTTTCCCATCCAATTGATGAAATTCCAAATGTAATGGGAATTCCTCTTTTATCATTTAAACTTATCTATGCAAAAAGATAAATTTAACTTTAACTAAATTTTCTCTTGAAAATTAAATAAAAAACTTCATTAATTCCTTTACACTAGGAATTACACTTTCCTTATTTAATTATTTGAATTCCAATATGGTGGGAATTACTCTTTCATCATCATATAAATTTATCTATGCAAAAAGATAAATTTAACTAAAATCTTTCTTTAACTTTTACATAAAATATACATTATATTAGTATTCTAATTTTTTCTCTTAATTCTTTGGAATACATGGATTTCCATTATCATGGAGATTACTCTTTTAGCATAAAAATAAATTACTAGAATTTCTCTTTTTTCTAATTTATTAATTACGCATAAACATAAAAATGTTTTTCTCCATGATTTCAATGAGAATCATTAAATTAATCTAGGATGATAATTCCTAGAATATGGTAGGAAGTCCTCTTTTCATATTATGAATGAAAATATTTTATATGTTTATTTTACAAAAAATTTACCATAGCTCCGCTCTGCTATTATTGATAATTCTCAATTTAATTGAAAGAATGAAATGTTAATATGATTAGAATGACCACTAATTGGATCATTATCCAATTATGGATTGATTCATAATTTCTCTATGAAATAAATATCATAAAAGTATTAAAAAGCTATTATTTTGGCCTCCAATTGGACAAGCATAGAAATTACTTTTGGATTAGAGAAATGCTTCATGAGAAGCTTCATTTGGATTGAGAATAGGTCATAGGAATGACCTGTATTTGGGGGGAGAGAGAGAAATGCTTAAAAACCATTAAAATTAAGCATAAATGAAAATTTATGTGTTTCTTTATTATAATTCATAAAAGAACTTCAATAGTAATCAAAAGCCATTCAAATTAAAGCTTCTCAAGCTTGAGAGGGGTTGAGAAGAGAAGAATTTGGAGTTTTAATAAGAAAAAGATAATAATCCACACTTTACCTTTTAATTTACTTGATTCTTTGATCAAAGTAGAGGCTCCCAACCAATCAATAAGGCCTTATCCTGGGGGTCCAGATTTTTTTAAAATTTTAAATTAAGGTTCCTATGGACCAATAAGATTTATCCAAATGTAGGGAGGAGATAAATGGAACAAATAAAGAAAATCCCCCCCAAAAATGAGTAAATACTCACATAAGATGAAGAGTTGATATTTAGAAGAAATGATGCATTTTTGACACCTCAGTATGGGGAAATTCCCCTCATGAAGGAGGTGCCTATTTCACATATGTGGGAGAGTTTTAAACTCCCAAATAATGAGATATTTTTATCTCTCCTCTCTCCTGTTTCAACTAGATCCAAAAAGTGAGCTAAACTAACCTAAAAATGGTCAAAAATTGACCAAATTGATCTGAAAAATTCTAGAATCAGTTTGCTTGGTTAGAGGCTCACTTTTTCCTATAAATAGAAGCCTCCCCCTTTGTTGAAGCTCAATAGTGTTTTTTTTGCACTGTTACCTTGCTTCTCCCAAGAGCCAAAAACTGTGAATTTACTCATAATTCATTAGTTTTGGACCTTCTCTCTTCTAAAGATTGGTGGCCACTCTTATTTCAAACAAGAGTAGATTCCTCAAACCATCAAGCCAAAGGAAAGATCTCACATTCTCCTTGTTGTAAGTTGGAGATTCTTCTCTTTTCTATTCATTTTATGATTTTTTTTATCATTTTTGTCGTCTTTAAAGTGAAAAATGATGTTATGCCTCATTGAAACTTGGCATTCCCCTCTCTTCTTTAGTAAATCCAACCCTTCTTTATCCTAGATAAATGATTAATGGATAGAATCAAGTTTTTCATAATGTTTTTCTTAAATAAGTAGAAAATGTTTACATTAGAATGATTTAAATACTCTTGGTGAAATTTTAATTAATTTTAGAGAGTCAAAAATTAAAAAATGGTCAGCCATACAAAGGAGGTTATGGCAAAATTTTCTAAAAATTATGTAAAATAAGTTTTACCTTTTATTATTCAAAAAGAGGAATTCCCATCATATATGTATTCTTAAAGTGTTATTTTTCATCCTAGGTATAGAAAAAAGCATACTAAAAATATTTATTAAAAAAGTATTATTTTCTTTAGAATTAATTTCTATGCATAAAAGGATACATATTGAAATTTCTTATTTTGATTAACGTGTTAATTTTATCATAATTAGATTTTTATGCATAATTAGATGCATAAAAGAATTTTATTTTTATTATGAAAGTGTGACTCTTATCAATTTTGATTTTATGCATAGAAAGATACGTAAAGAAATTTATTTTAAATTCAAAAGAGTTATTTTCGTCAATTTTGATTTTATGCATAAATAGATGCATAAAGAATTTTACTTTTAATCCAAAAGAGTTATTCTTATCAATTTTGATTTTATGCATAAAAAGATGCATAAAGAATTTTATTTTTAATTCAAAAGAGTTATTTTCATCAATTTTGATTTTATGCATAAATAGATGCATAAAGAATTTTATTTTTATTCCAAAAGAGTTATTTTCATCAATTTTGATTTTATGCATAGAAAGATACATAAAGAATTTTATTTTTATTTCAAAAGAGTTATTTTCATCATTTTTAATTTTATGCATAAATAGATGCATAAAGAATTTTACTTTTAATCCAAAAGAGTTATTCTTATCAATTTTGATTTTATGCATAGAAAGATGCATAAAGGATTTTATTTTTAATTCAAAAGAGTTATTTTCATCAATTTTAATTTTATGCATAAATAGATGCATAAAGAATTTTACTTTTAATCCAAAAGAGTTATTCTTATCAATTTTGATTTTATGCATAGAAAGATGCATAAAGAATTTTATTTTTAATTCAAAAGAGTTATTTTCATCAATTTTGATTTTATGCATAAATAGATGCATAAAGAATTTTATTTTTATTCCAAAAGAGTTATTCTTATCAATTTTGATTTTATGCATAGAAAGATGCATAAAGAATTTTATTTTAAATTCAAAAGAGTTATTTTCATCAATTTTGATTTTATGCATAAATAGATGCATAAAGAATTTTACTTTTAATCCAAAAGAGTTATTCTTATCAATTTTGATTTTATGCATAGAAAGATGCATAAAAGATTTATTTTTTTTCGAAAGTATTATTTTTGTTGAAATTAAATTTATGCATAGATAGATGCATAAAATATTTATTTTTATTTTGAAAGTGTTATTCTCATTAAAATGGAATTTATACATAGTAAAATGCATAAAAGGTTTATTTTTAAATCGAAAGTGTTATTTTTCTTAAAATTGAATTTATGCCTCAATAGATGCATAAAAGGATTTTTATAAAAGTGTTATTCCTACTAAAGTTGGATGGAAGTGATATGAATCAGATAAATGAAAATGGATGAATGGATGTGATGTCCTATGAAGTAGGATGTGAATGAATGGTATAGGATGTGAAGGAATGTGATGGCATGTGAATTGTGATATGAATGAATGATAAGGAATGTGAATGAATGACGGCATGTGAATCGGATGAATGGACGATGTGGTTTGATGTGTGAATGATGTAGATTAATGTAGATTGATGTATGGATGATGTGGTTTGATGTGTGAATGATGTAGATTAATGTAGATAGATGTATGGATGATGTGGTTTGATGTGTGCAAGATGTGGGTTGATGTAGATGGATGAATGGATGATGTGGATATGGATGTATGAATGTGGATGTGGAAATGGATGTGAATGTAGATGTGGATGTGGATGTATGAATGTGAATGTGGATGTGGATGTGGACGTGTATGTATAAATGTGGATGTGGAAATGGATGTGTGGATGTATGAATGTAGATGTGGATGTGGATGTATGAATGTGGATGTCGATGTGGATGTGGTATATGAATGTGGATGTGGAAATGGATGTGTGGATGTATGAATGTAGATGTGGATGTGGATGTATGAATGTGAATGTGGATGTGGATGTATGAATGTGGATGTGGATATGGATGTGAAAATGGATGTATGGATGTGGATGTGGATGTGGATGTGGAAATGGATGTATGGATGTGGATGTGGATGTGGATGTATAGATGTGGATATGGATATGTATGTATGAATGCGGATGTAGAAGGGATGTATGGATGTGGATGTACGAATGTGGATGTATGGATGTGGATGTATGAATGTGGATGTGTATGTGGAATAATGAATGCGAATGTGTATGTGAAATGATGTGATGTCGATATGAGTGAATGGATGAGATGTGATGACATATGAATTGGGATGTGAATAAATGATATGTGATGTGAATGAATCTGATGTGATGAGATGGAAAATGATGTGATTGGATGACAATGAGTACACATATGAATGGAATATGATGTGATGAGATGGAAAATGATGTGATTGGATGAGAATGAGAACACATATAAATGAAATCTGGAAGAAGTAATGTGGACTGATGAGGGATAATGTGGAAAGACGAGAGTTCATTATAGAAACTGTATTTGTGACCTGTTTGTAAATGTCTGTTTTATGTCAAGAATGCTGGGTAAGCATTTTGACTGTCTTGTGATTAAGGTCGTGGCTAATAAAGTTGCAACAGCTGACGAAGAGTCAACAGAGGACGTCTCCTGTAGCATGGTCAGTCGAGGTCTTGACCAACCTCGGTTCGATTTAAATGGTGAGCTTCCGGTATGGTGGATGAGGGACTAAGGAAGCGGCCTATGAGTGAAGCGCTAGGTGACCTGCGAAGGATCCTAGAGGGTGTTGACCATACAGTGCTCGGGCTCTGGGTCACCAAAGATACCCACACGTGCGTCATGGAAGATATTGGAACAAGGAGTAAGAGTTGTTTTCTGAAACCGAGCATGGACCTGGTTGATTGACCTTGCTGGTCCTCCAACGGATGAGTCCATGGCTCTTTTATATGGATCTACTGGATGATCTTGCTGACCTTCAACGGAGATTCCACTTGATTTTTATAAGTGATTATATTGCCGGGTACTATGAGCTAGGAACTATTGAAAAGGCCCCTGAGTGGACAGGTGGTGAGCGTTCTGGTTGCCAATGATGCCATAGATACTCCGATGAAGGAATGATTGGAAATTAAGATTCAACTGGATATTTTGGAGGATTGTGATCAGTGATACTATGGTTTCATTAAATGATTGTTTTAAAGATGGCTGAATCTGTGAAAAAGGCAATTTCATATTGGGTGTGTAAGTGGCATGACTAATGTTAAATTTGCATGAGTATCCGGCTAGGGGGCCTGGGAACTCTTTTCCCTGGTACCCGAGACAAAACCTAACTAAATTCTAAATTGGATCCCATCACTATAGTGGTTGGGCGGTACCCATGGGACTGGATGGGGTTAGGCTGCACTGATGGATCCCTAAGTCTGAGACTCAATTCTGTTATGGTACGTTAGATAAAGAAAATCCCGGTCAAAAATTGTTCTATGGAAAAGAATCAACGGCTGTGCCTCTCAATGAGGAAAAAAGCGTTGATCTCTATGGTCCAAGTGCAAGTTTCTTCCTTGATCTGACCAAGTGACTTTAGGTTCGGTCGAATCAGTTTGGTCAATAATGACCTTGACTATGTTAGAGTAAAATTCTATCCTGGAGGAATCGCCTGTGCTTTCCGGACAAGGGAAGTTTTTTCGAGTTAGGTTTTGGAAGAATCGAGGAATTAGTCACTGTTCGGATATTCGTGGTGGGCGAGGCCCCGAGTGTGGGACCTTGCCCCGCGCAAGAAGTGCTACTTCCACTGCTAGCACCCCTGAAATTATTGTGCGGTGGGGACATGGATCTTACAGCTAGTATTAGAGCAATTTGACTAATAAGGATCAACCAAAAAGCCAAAAAATGTCAAAAATTTATGAAGTAGCAATATAAGATCAGAATTGTGTGATGAAATTCATACAAATTGTTATTTGAACTGAAATTCATAAATTAGTAATTGGGTCTTTAGATGGAAGTACCACAATTGCATGGAATCCCTGACTTGCTTGAGGCCTAGACATGATGGTCTTTACCTTATAATTCTAAGGACTGTGACTACCCATATATATCGAGAGGGTATAACTGCAGCTCTTTACTGGCAGTATATACGAGTAAATCTAAGACTTGAAATTATAAGAATTAATGCTATCTAGATGATGAATTCGAATTTGGTTGATATGATTTTTAAATTCTAGTTGTGAACCGATGAGTTGATTTGGATTCTGATTGAAAAATGATGATTCCTGAAATTTGGTTAAAATGTAATAAGCTGAGCAAAACCAAAATGAGGATGAATGGGACGAGTCCTTGTGATGATATTCATAACTGGAATGACGTTAATGACTTCAACAAATCACTATGAGATTAGTGGATTGTGCTGGCAGATTACTACTGTTAACTTTTGATCAGTGGATCAAGTTAAGGGTTGATAAATTAAAAATCTGAAAAATTGAAATCCCCATGGAGGACTGTTCAAATGGAAAAATTCAGTCTAATGGACCATTATTGTGTTAAAGATACGAATGCGATATTCTGAATGAATTGTTATCTAATAATGTGTTCTATATGAGTATCTTTACCCCATGATTATGTGGGGAGCCGACCTATTTAAAGAATCCCAGAATCAGTTGAATAAAAAAATCGGATTAAATCATAAATAAAGAAACTTAACAAGAATTTTCGTATTGATAGGAACATGGATCGAGGTCGTGGTGGTAGAAATGTTAACCCCCAACTCGATGAAGAAGAGCTCGACCTGGATGTTCGTAAAACTCTTCATAGTTCGGAGCCTGGTCCCTTCAAGGGTGAAGGGGAACAGTTAGGTGAAGTTGTAGAAAAGTGGATTGAGGCCATGGAGGAATACTTTGATATAACTGGCTACAATGACAGAAGCAAGATGGCTCTCGCTAGGTTAAAGATTGTGAAAACGGCCAGGGTTGCATGGAGGAATCACTGCAAGACAAACCGTCTCGATCGAAATACCCAAACCTGGACTGATCTCAAAATTTACCTAAGGACGAGGTTCTGTCCTCCCGGCTTTTTAGAAACAAAGATGAACGAGTTCTTAGAGTTAACCCAGGGGAGTAGAACTATTGAAGCATATCACCAAGCATTCGCCCTCCTCCTCCTCAGATACTTGCCTCCGCTGGATGAAGAACAGCTGATGAACCAGGTTCATTCGGGGACTGAACGAACCTTTGAATATCCTGGTGAAGAATGCCAAGCCAATTTCCATGGCCAAAGTAGTTCGGATGGCGAAGGATTTTGCCAAAGCCTTTGATGTCAAAGTCCCGCCAAAGCCAGCACCATCACCTTTCAAAAGGTTTTTATTCCCATAAGATGATTCCAACCTTCCTCCGCCTAAGAGATATCAGGGTCAAACCCAGGATATGGGAAGTTCTAGAATGGAAGAAATGTCCTTTTCCCAAAACTCAATCCCCCTGGATCTCAACTTCAGAAGTTCCACCCTTGAACAAGAGAGTGAAATGCTATAACTGTCAAGGATTTGGACATCGCAGTATGGATTGCCCAACTCCTTTTGGATCAAGGTTTTCAGGGCAGGGAAATCAAGGATCAAGATTCGAGACTCCAGCTCCTTCCTTCCAGAGTAATCAAGGTTCTATCCACCAAAATCAGGGAAATCCCAGAGGTAGACCCTCTATCCAACCTGCAGTTTCAATCCAAAGTAATGCAAGACCTCCACCTCAGAATAGGGGAAGTCAAAGAGAGTTGTTTCCAAATCGGCCGTCCACTTCTAAGGCAGTAACGCTGGAAGTGATTGAAGAAGAAGAAGAAGATAAAAGAGATCATACTCCACCTGTGAGATGAGGACATCTCGCGTTTTTTAAGTGGGGTAGAATGTAAGATTCCTCCCCAGCCTCTCAGGATGTCCAGTATCTTCCCCTGTAGTCAAATCCCTCTTCAGAAATATAAAAGATCTTGTTTATACCTGTTTTGGCCCCTAGAGAGAAAAAATCTTCGAGAGAGAGATTATTCAGATTTTAAATATTTTTGGATGAAAAAATATCTCATCTTATTTAAATAAGTTCCCCCGAAATAGAAGTTCAAAAAGATTTTCAGAAGGTGCATTTGAAATAAATTATAATCTGTTCAAAAGGCCTTATCGTGGGGGTCTAGATTTTTTCAAAATTTTAAATTAAGGTTTCTATGGACCAATAAGATTCATCCAAATGTAGGGAAGGAGATAAATGGAAGAAATAAAGAAAATCTCCCAAAAATGAGTAAATACTCACATTAAATGAAGAGTTGACTAAGGACAAGGTAAATAGTTAAAAAAGAGAGATATTTAGAAGAAATGATGCATTTTTGATGCCTCAGTATGGGGGAATTCCCCTCATGAAGGAGGCGCCTATTTCACATATGTGGAGAGTTTTAAACTCCCAAATAATGAGATATTTTTATCTCTCCTCTCTCTTGTTTCAACAAGATCCAAAAAGTGAGCTAAACTAACCTAAAAATGGTCAAAAATTGACCAAACTGATTTGAAAAATTCTAGAATCAGTTTGCTTGGTTAGAGGCTCACTTTTTCCTATAAATAGAAGCCTCCCCCTTTGTTGAAGCTCAATAGTGTTTTTTTTGCACTATTATCGTCCTTATCCCAAGAGCTAAAAACTGTGAATTTACTCATAATTCATTTGACCTTCCCTCTTCTAAAGATTGGTGGTGGCCACTCTTGTTTCAAACAAGAGTAGATCCCTCAAACCATCAAAGGAAAGCTCTCAAATTCTCCTTGTAAGTTGGAGATTCTTCTCTTTTCTATTTCATTTTATGGTTTTTTATGGTTTTTGTCTTCTTTAAAGTGAATAATGATGTTATGTCTCATTGAAAAGGCATTCCCCTCTCTTCTTTAGTAAACCCAATCCTTCTTTATCCTAGATGAATGATTAATGGATAGAATCAAGTTTTTAATAATGTTTTTCTTAAATAAGTAGAAAATGTTTACATTAGAATGATTTAAATACTCTTGGTGAAATTCTAATTAATTTTAGAGAGTTAAAAATTGAAAAAGGTTAGCCATACAAAGGAGGTTATGGTAAAATTTTTTAAAAATTGTGTAAAATAAGTTTTACCTTTTATTATTCAAAAAGAGAAACTCCCATCGTATATGTATTCTTAAAGTGTTATTTTTCATCCTAGGTATAGAAAAAAGCATACTAAAAATATTTTTATTAAAAAAGCATTATTTTCTTTAGAATTAATTTCTATGCATAAAAGGATGCATATTGAAATTTTTATTTTGATTATAAAAGTGTTACTTTTATCATAATTGGATTTTTATGCATAATTAGATGCATAAAAGAATTTTGTTTTTATTATAAAAGTGTGACTCTTATCAATTTTGATTTTATGCATAGAAAGATGCATAAAGAATTTTATTTTTAATTCAAAAGAGTTATTTTCATCAATTTTGATTTTATGCATAAATAGATGCATAAAGAATTTTACTTTTAATCCAAAAGAGTTATTCTTATCAATTTTGATTTTATGCATAGAAAGATGCATAAAGAATTTTATTTTTAATTCAAAAGAGTTATTTTCATCAATTTTAATTTTATGCATAAATAGATGCATAAAGAATTTTATTTTTATTCCAAAAGAGTTATTCTTATCAATTTTGATTTTATGCATAGAAAGATGCATAAAGAATTTTATTTTTATTTCAAAAGAGTTATTTTCATCAATTTTGATTTTATGCATAAATAGATGCATAAAGAATTTTACTTTTAATCCAAAAGAGTTATTCTTAACAATTTTGATTTTATGCATAGAAAGATGCATAAAGAATTTTATTTTTAATTCAAAAGAGTTATTTTCATCAATTTTGATTTTATGCATAAATAGATGCATAAAGAAGTTTATTTTTAATCCAAAAGAGTTATTCTTATCAATTTTGATTTTATGCATAAAGAATTTTATTTTTAATTTAAAAGAGTTATTTTCATCAATTTTGATTTTATGCATAAATAGATGCATAAAGAATTTTATTTTTATTCCAAAAGAGTTATTCTTATCAATTTTGATTTTATGCATAGAAAGATGCATAAAGAATTTTATTTTTAATTCAAAAGAGTTATTTTCATCAATTTTGATTTTATGCATAAATAGATGCATAAAGAATTTTACTTTTAATCCAAAAGAGTTATTCTTATCAATTTTGATTTTATGCATAGAAAGATGCATAAAAGATTTATTTTTATTTTGAAAGTATTATTTTCGTTGAAATTGAATTTATGCATAGATAGATGCATAAAAGATTTATTTTTATTTTGAAAGTGTTATTCTCATTAAAATGGAATTTATGCATAGTAAAATGCATAAAAGGTTTATTTTTAATTCAAAAGTGTTTTTTTCCTTAAAATTAAATTTATGCCTAAATAGATGCATAAAAGGATTTTTATAAAAGTGTTATTCCTACTAAAGTTGTCTTGATGCCTAATTAGATGGGTAAAGAATCTTTATATCCAAAAATTAGAATTCTCTTACATTCTATAAATAGATGTGATGAGATGTGATAGGAATCAGATAGATGTAAATGGATGGATGGAAGTGATATGGATCAAATAAATGAAAATGGATGGATGATGTGATGTCCTATGAATTAGGATGTGAATGAATGATATAGGATGTGAAGGAATGTGATGGCATGTGAATCGTGATATGAATGAATGATAAGGGATGTGAATGAATGACGACATGTGAATCGGATGAATGGATGATGTGGTTTGATGTGTGAATGATGTAGATTAATGTAGATTGATGTATGGATGATGTGGTTTGATGTGTGAAAGATGTGGGTTGATGTAGATGGATGAATGGATGTATGAATGTGGATGTGGAAATGGATGTATGGATGTGAATGTAGATGTGGATGTGGATGTATGAATGTGAATGTGGATGTGGATGTATGAATGTGAATGTGGATGTGGATGTGGATGTGGATGTGTGAATGTGGATGTGGAAATGGATGTGTGGATGTATGAATGTAGATGTGGATGTGGATGTATGAATGTGAATGTAGATGTGGATGTATGAATGTGAATGGGGATGTGGATGTATGAATGTGGATGTGGATATGGATGTATGAATGTGGATGTGAAAATGGATGTATGGATGTGGATGTAGATGTGGATGTGGATGTATGAATGTGGATGTGGATGTATGGATGTGGATATGGATATGTATGTATGAATGCAGATGTGGAAGGGATGTATGGATGTGGATGTACGAATGTGGATGTGTATGTGGAATAATGAATGCGAACGTGTATGTGAAATGATGTGACGTCGATATGAGTGAATGGATGAGATGTGATGACATGTGAATTGGGATCTGAATAAATGATATGTGATGTGAATGAATCTGATGCGATGAGATGGAAAATGATGTGATTGGATGAGAATGAGTACACATATGAATGGAATATGATGTGATGAGATGAAAAACGATGTGATTGGATGAGAATGAGTACACATATGAATGGAATCTGGAAGAAGTAATGTCGACTGATGAGGGATAATGTGGAAAGATGAGAGTTCATTATAGAAATTGTATTTGTGACCTGTTTGTAAATGACTGTTTTATGTCAAGAATGCTGGGTAAGCATTTTGATCGTCTTGTGATTAAGGTCATGGAGACCTAACTAATAAAGTTGCACAACAGCTGATGGGGAGGATGTCTCACGTATCATGGTCGGTCGACCAGCCTTGGTTCGATTTAAATGGTGAGCTTCCGGTACGGTGGATGAGGGACCAAGGAAGCGGCCTATGAGTGAAGCGCTAGGTGACCTGCGAAGGATCCTAAAGGGTGCTGACCATACGGTGCTCGGGCTCTGGGTCACCGAAGATACCCACATGTGCGTCGTGGAAGATATTGGAACAAGGAGTAAGAGTTATTTTCTGACCTTGGTGGTCCTCAAACGGATGAGTCCATGGCTCTTTTATATGGATCTGCTGGTTGATCTTGCTGATCTTCAACGGAGATTCCATCTTGATTTTTATAAGTGATTATATTGTCGGGTACTATGAGCTAGGAACTATTGAAAAGGCCCCTGAGAGTGGACAGGTGGTGAGTGTTTTGGTTGCCAATGATGCCATAGATACTGCGATGAAGGAATGATTGGAAATTAAGATTCAACCGGATATTTTGGAGGATTGTGATCAGTGATACTATGGTTTCATTAAATGATTGTTTTAAAGATGGCTGAATCTGTGAAAAAGGCAATTTCATATTGGGTGTGTAAGTGGCATGACTAATGTTAAATTTGCATGAGTATCCGGCTAGGAGGCCTAGGAACTCTTTTCCCTGGTACCCGGGACAAAACCTAACCAAATTCTAAATTGGATCCCATCACTACAGTGGTTGGGGCTAACCCATGGGACTGGATGGGGTTAGGCTGCACTGATGGATCCCTAAGTCTGAGACTCAATTCTATTATGATACGTTAGATAAAGAAAATCCCGGTCAAAAATTGTTCTATGGAAAAGAATCAACGGCTGTGCCTCTCAATGAGGAAAAAAGCGTTGATCTCTATGATCCAAGTGCAAGTTTCTTCCTTGATCTGACCAAGTGACTTTAGGTTCGGTCGGATCAGTTTGGTCAGTAATGACCTTGACTACGTTAGAGTAAAATTTTATCCTAGAGGAATCGCCTGTGCTTTCCGGGCAAGGGAAGTTTTTTCGAGTTCGGTTTTGGAAGAAACGAGGAATTAGTCACCTGTCCAGATATCCCTGGGTGAGGCCCCGAGTGTGGGACCTTGCCCCGTGCAAGAAGTGCTACTTTCGTTGCTAGCACCCCTGAAATTGTTGCGCGGTGGGGACAGGGATCTTACACATTTGCTGTTTTTTGCAAAGAGATGGTGCTTACTTAGAATCTTAAGAACTTTTCGGACATGAGCTTCATCATGGTCAGCTGCATTCTTTGAGTAAATCAGAATATCATAAAAGAAAACAAGAACAGAATCATCCAAGTATTCCCTGAGAATGTCTTGCATTAGGCGATTGAATGTAGCTGGGGCATTTGTCAATCCAAACTTTCACCATACCGAGGCTGGTCAAGACCTGGGCAGGTTTTTGCTGCGTGAGGCATCCTTTGAACACTCCTCGCTAGCTGTTGCAACCGAACTTCCCTTAGAAAAATACATATACCAAATGCTCCCTCCAGCATTCTGTCGTAAGACAGTCCTTTAAGAAAACAATGTTTCTATGCAAGTTTTCAATTTTGATCTTCTTTTGAATATAATGAGTATATCTTAAATCCGTATCCAAGACTTCTAGATCGCAGGTTTGAATTCCAAACATAATTCCTCGAATTCTGTAACCTTGATCCTCATATCAAATTCAAAGGGTCTCAACTTAGTTTCAGATTCGGTGGGTGATTTGAGTGTATTTTTTTCTGAACTGGTCACATCGTCTTTCCTTGAAACTGACAAAGGAGTTTGGTCTTGATTCAAGATTTGAGTCTCGTAAGGTTCTTCCTGAACTATCTTTCTCAAAAGGGGGTGATATTTCAATTACTATTTTTCTGAATTTCATTCATTGAATATTTGCTTAACTGATTTCTAAACTAATCACGAATTCCTATGAAGAATAAATTAATCATTTATCTTAAATTTCGACTTCAATAGTTTTCTCATTTCCGTCCAAGTGAATATGAAACGATAGAATTTTTCTCTCACAGAGTACTTATTCATTTATCAATTATTCATGGAAATTAAACATAGAATTAAAGAGAACCCTAATTTTGATATAAAAATCATTTATGCATCAATTTATGCATAAAATCAATTTTGATGAAAGTAACACTTTTATAATAAAAAAACCTTTTATGCATAAAATCAATTTTGATGAAAGTAACACTTTTATAATAAAAAATTCTTTTATGCATCATTTTATGCATAAAAATCAATATTGGTGAAAGTAACACTTTTATAATAAAAAAATTCTTGTATGCATCATTTTATGCATAAAAATCAATATTGATGAAAGTAACACTTTTATAATAAAAAAATTCTTTTATGCATCACTTTATGCATAAAAATCAATATGGATGAAAGTAACACTTTTATAATTAAAAAAGTTCTTTTATGCATCACTTTATGTATAAAAATCAATATTGATGAAAGTGACACTTTTATAATAATAAAAGTTCTTTTATGCATCACTTTATGCATAAAAATCAATATTAATGAAAGTAACACTTTTATAATAAAAAAATTCTTTTATGCATCACTTTATGCATGAAAATCAATATTGATGAAAGTAACACTTTTATAATAAAAAAAATTCTTTTATACATTACTTTATGCATAAAAATCAATATTGATGAAAGTAACACTTTTATAATAAAAATATTTTCAACAAAACCATAATGAGATAGCTAAATGGGACAAGTTCTTGTGATAATGTTCGTACTTGGAATGATGATAATGACCTCAGCAAATTACTATGAGATTAGTGGATTGTGCTGTTAGATTGCTACTGTTAACACTTGACCCAGTGGATCAAGTTAATAGAATGACAAATTGAGAACTTGCTTGACTGAAATTCTCGTGGAGGAATGTTCAGAAAGAAATTTTTTCGGTCTAATGGACCATTATTGTGTTAAAGATATGAATGATATGATCTGAATGAATTGTTATTTAATGTGATGAGTTCTATATAAGGGATATTTATCCCAAGATTCTGTTGGATTGACCAGAATATAAGGAACCCCAGAATCAGTTGGATCTTAAGGGAAAGAGTTGTCCTCTAGCTTGCGAGATGAGGACATCTTGCATTTTTTAAGTGGGGTAGGATGTAAGATTCCTCCCCCCTAGCTTTTGAGGTGTAAAAGTGTAAGAACCTCCCCTTCTCATATTGTAATTATTCCCCCCTCTGAAATAAAAGAAAGATTATGTTTTATCCTGTTTTGACCTAGAGAGAGAAAATGTCTAGAGAGAGGTAGTCTAAAATTGAGATATTTTTTGATATAAAAATCCTCCTAGTGTCTAAAATGGTTTCCCCTGAAACAGAAATTCAAAAAGAACTTTCCAATGTGCAATTGGAATTAATTAGAAATGGGTATAAAGGACCTTAGCCTAAAGGTCTAGATTTTTAGAAATTTTTGGATTATGGTCCAATTAAGGTTCTTATGGGCCAATAGGATCAATCCAAGTGTGGGGAGGAGATAAATCCAATTTATAAAAGAAAAATACCCAAAAATGAGTAAATGCCCACATAAGATAAAGAGTTGACTGAGTATAAGGTTTATTAGTAAAAAACTATGAGTATTACTAAAAAAATGAGATATTTTGGATATAATGATTCATTTTTGACACGTGTAAGGAAAAGGGGACCCTTCAAGGAGGCGCCTATTTCACATGTGTGGTGGAGTTTTAAACTAAAAAATATTGTGATATTTTTATCTCTCCTCTCTCTTGGATCAAACCAAATCAAAAGGGAACCAAACTAGGTCCAAATCTTGTCCAAATTCAATCAAATTGAACCTAGAAAATTCTAGAAATTAGTTGGACTTGGTTAGAGGTCTCCCTCACCTATAAATAGATCCTTAGCCATTTGTAAAAAATATGAGAACTATACTATGCCAGTATTATGCTGAAATAATGATATTTTCTATTATCCTCTAAAAACCTCTACAAAATTGAAGAGATTGGAGTTTCTCTCTCTCTCTTCAATCTTCCTTGGTGACTCCTACAACATACCAAACCAATTGATTGGTTGGGGACCTCTACTCTGATCAAAGAGTCAAGTAAATTAGAAGAATTTGAATGGCTTTTGATTACTATTGAAGTTCTTGTATGAATTGTAATAAAGAAACACATAAATTTTCATTTATGCTTAATTTTAATGGTTTTTAAGCATTTCTCTCTCTCTCTCTCCCCCCAAAGAAAGGTCATTCCTATGACCTATTCTCAATCCAAATGAAGCTTCTCATGAAGCATTTCTCTAATCCAAAAGTAATTTCTATGCTTGTCTAATTGGAGGCCAAAATAATGGCTTTTTAATGCTTTTATGATATTTATTTCATAGAGAAATTATGAATCAATCCATAATTAGATAATGATCCAATTAGTGGTCATTCTAATCATATCAATAATATTAAACTTCATTCTTTCAATTAAATTGAGAATTATCAGTATACCATATTCTAGGAATTATCATCCTAGATTAATTGAATGATTCTCATTGAAATCATGGAGAAATTGATTTTTATGTTTATGCTTAATTAATAAATTAGAAAAAAAGAAATTCTAATAATTTATTTTTATGTTAAAATAGTAATCCCCATGATAATGAAAATCCATGTATTCCAAAGAATTAAGAGAAAAAATTAGAATACTAATATAATGTATATTTTATGTAAAAATTAAAGAAAGATTTTAGTTAAATTTATCTTTTTACATAGATAAATTTATATGATGAAAGAGGAATTTCCACCATATTGAAATTCAAATAATTAAATAAGAAAAGTGTAATTCCAATATTTCTAGTGTAAAGGAATTAATGAAGATTTTTATTTAATTTTTAAGAGAAAATTTAGTTAAATTTATCTTTTTGCATAGATAAGTTTAAATGATAAAAGAGGAATTCCCATTACATTTGGAATTCCATCAATTGGATGGGAAAAGAGAAATTCCTATCACATTGGAATTATTGGATAATTCATTTAAATTTAAAGATAAATTTTTAGATAATTTTATTTATCTATGAGAAATAATTAAATGTTAAAAGAGGAATTCCTATTACATTTGGAATTCCATCATTTGGACGGGAAAAGAGAAATTCCTAGTATATTGGAATTATGAATTTATTCAAAGATGAATTTTTAGATAAATTTAATTATCTATGAGAAATATTTAAATGTTAAAAGAGAAATTCTTATAACATTTGGAATTCCATCATTTAGACGGGCAAAGAGAAATTTCTAGCATATCGAAAGAATGGATATTTTAATTTAGATAAATTTATTTTATGAGAAATAATTGATGAGAAAAGAGGAATTCCCATGACATTGGAATGTAAATAATTAAATGCAAAAAGAGGAATTTCCATGGTAATTGGGATCCAAGAAATTAAATGAAAAGAAGAGAAATTTTTAGTATAATTTGATTTATGATTATTTACCAAAAGTGGAAATATGGGTAGAATTGATTTCTATAAATCCCATGAATTCTTTTATTCAAAAGAGGAATATTGAATATAATTCAATTGAGGAATTGAGAAGGAATATGGAAATAGTTATCATAAAAAGAATCTTTAATTAGGCCAAGCAATTGGCAGAAATTTAGAAAAAGTCCTATTATCGGTATCAATCTAGAAAAAGCTATTAAATGGGAATAGCATGTGAATGGATGTGATAAGATGTGTATGGAATGTGATAATATGTAAATGGGATGCGATAAGATGTGTATGGGATGTGATAGGATGAGAACGGATGCGATAAGATGAGTATGGGATGTGATTGGATGTTAGTGCGAAAGAAAGGGTATGCATGTGTATGAGAATGAATAAATGTGGATATGGATGTAGATGTGTATGTGAATGTATGGATGTAAATGTATAGATGTGGATGTGTATGTGGAAGAATGAATGTGGATGTGTATGTGAAGAATGGATGTGGATGTGAATGTGTACGTGGAAGACTGGATATGGATGTGTATGTGGAAGTACGAATGTGGATGTGAATGAATGAGGATGTGTATGTGAAAGGATGTGATGTCGATGTGAGTGAATGGATGAGATATGTAATGTGATGTGAATCGGGATGAGAATGAATGAGATGTGATGTCATGTGAATCAGAATGTGAATGAATGATATGGGATGTGAATGGATGATATGTGATGTGAATGAATCTAATGTGATGAGATGGAAAATGATGTGATTGGATGAGAATGGGTACACATATGAATTGGACGTGGATTAAGTAATATGGATTGATGTGGAACAATGTGAAAAGACAAGAGTTCATTATAGAAACTGTATTGTGACCTGTTTGTAAATGACTGTTTTATTAAGGTCGTGGGGAGACCTAACTGATAAAGTTGCAACAGCTGACGGAGAGTCAACAGAGGACGTCTCACGTAGCAAGGTCGGCCGAGGTCTTAGGTCTTGACCAGCCTCAGCTCGATTTAAATGGTGAGCTTCCGGTACGGTAGATGAGGGACCAAGGAAGCGGCCAATGAGTGAAGCGCTAGGTGACCTGCGAAGGATCCTAGAGGGTGCGGACCATACGGTGCATCGTGGAAGATATTGGAACAAGGAGTAAGAGTTGTTTTCTGAAACCGGGCATGGATCTAGTTGATTGACCTTGCTGGTCCTCAATGGATGAGTCCATGGCTCTTTTATATGGATCTGTTGGTTGATCTTGTTGCTCATCTTCAACAGAGATTCCATCTTGAATTTTTTATAAGTGAATATGTTTTGTTTGTACTATGAGCTAGGAACTATCGAAAAGGCCCCTGAGTGGACAGGTGGTGAGTGTTCTGGTTGCTAATGATGCCATAGATACTCTGATGAAGGAATGATTGGAAATTAAGATTCAACCGGATATTTTGGAGGATTGTGATCAGTGATACTATGGCTTCATTAATGATTGTTTTAAAGATAGCTGAATCTGTGAAGAAAGCAATTTCATATTGGGTGTATGACTACCTTTAAGTTTGCATGAACGTCCAGCTAGGGGACCTGGGAACTCTTTTCCCTGGTACCCAGGACAAAACCTAACCAATTTCTTAATTGGATCCCATCACTACAGTGGTTTGGGCGGTTGTCTAACCCATGGGACTGGATGGGGTTATGCTGGACTGACGGATCCATAAAATGAGACTTAATTTCTGTTGTAGTACGCTAGATGAAGTAAATCCTGGATAGTAATTGTTCTATGGAAAAAGGAATCAACAGCTGTGCCTCTCGATGGGGAAAAAAGCGTTGATCTCTATGATCCAAGTGCAAGTTTCTTCCTTGATCTGACCAAGTGACTTTAGGTTCGGTCAGTAATGACCTTGACTACGTTAGAGTAAAAATATCCTGGAGGAATCGCCCGTGCTTTCCGGGCAAGGGAAGTTTTTTCGGGTTCGGTTTTGGAAGAACCGAGGGATTAGTCTCCTGTCCGGATATCCGTGGTAGGCGAGGCCTCGAGCGAGAGGACCCTGCACCACGCAAGGAGTGCTACTTCCGCTGCTAGCAACCCCGAATCTGTTGCGCGGAGGGGGCAGGGATCTTTCAGACCTGCTAGATGTTTCTTTGTATAGCTGCTCACCAATAGATGCATGAAAATCAAAGCTTCCCACAATACTATCTATAGGCTACCAGTCAACCAAGTTTGAAGGATATATATCTATACAGATGAATACAAGAGAAGCATAAGTATAGAAATGAAACACATTACATAAACATAATGTAAAAACATTTACTTACAATTTGGTCTATGGAGTGGGATTCCATCACGCAAATGTTGCAGACGTAGTTCTAAGTGCATGTAGGCATGTTGTATAAGGACTTCCTTAATGCTCCTACCTATGTCAGAGAGTTTGAAGTCTTGAACTCTGCCTTTGTAAGTGTCGATGAACTCATTCTTTGTTTTTTTCGCTTCCTAGTCTGCAACATAATCCAACTTGCAGTAGGAATCCACCTTTGATTATCCATATCAAAACTATTGTATACTGTAATAGCTCTAGTAGAGGAGTAGGGATGCCTAGGACGTCTGGTTTCCATGGAAGCAAATAGAAAATAAAAGCAGATATAAGAAGATGAGATGGCAGAAGAGATAACCTCCAAAACGTGTAAAATTTTTAGAGTGAAATCCATTCGTTAAATGATGTAGGAACTTTAAAGAGAACATTTCAAATTTTTAGAGGAAAAAAGCACTTTTATTAAATGAGCTGAACGAGGGAAATTTTTAGATTGAAAACCATTCATTAAATGAGCTGAGATTTATTAAATGAGTTGACAACACTCTATTTTTCATATATATTAAAGAAATGACATTATAAAGTGTGGTCAAATGCATTTCGTATTTCTTTAATAATAATATATTCATATAAAGAATATATGAAAAACATCTAATTATCAAAAGTTCCGTTACGGTGGCTCTCTTCCTATTGGTCGAAAGCCTTTCTCTCTCTAGAGAAAAAAAGCCCAAAAATGAGTCCAAAATTCGCCTAATGACCCATGCGTGTGTCGAGGAAGATTCGGATGGACTAAAAAAAATGATTCTTGTGAATCAAATTTTGATATTGGATCTCGTTGGTTGGCCAGTTGGTCTTCAATGGAGAGTCCAGATGACATATTTTGTAATACAATGGACTCAGAATTTTGGAGGATGATGATCAGTAATATTATGATTTTCATTAAAGGATTGTTTTAAAGACAATCGATTATGTTATAATGGCAATTTCATACTAGGTGTGTACGTGGTATGCCTACCTTAATTTTTGCATGAAACGTTGGCTAGGGGGGAGGGGAACTCTTTTCCTTGGCACCTGGGCAAAACATAACCAAATCCTTATAAAGGAATCCCACCAATACAGTGGTCAGCCGGGCGGTTGGCTAACCCATGGGCCGGTTGGGGTTAGGCTGGATTGGGGGATTCTTGCGATACCATTAAGATAATATTAGTTGCGTTAGTTAGATTAAGTCCTGAGAAGACCCTTGTTCTATGGGAGGGAATCAGTGGTGGTTGTACGTCGTTAAAGGAGGAAAAAAGCGGTGATTCTATGGACCAAGTGCAAGTCTCTTCTTTGATCTGACCATGTGACTTCAGGTTTGGTCGGATCAGTTTGAATAGTTAAGACTTTGACCCGTTAGATTAATTCTCCCGTTTGAAGATTTTCCCTGGATGAATCACTCGTGCTGCCTTCCGGGCGAGGGAAGTTTTTACGGGTTTGGTTTTAGAGGAACCGTCGGACTAGTCTCTTGTCCGGACATTCGTGGGCGAGGCCCCGAGTATGGATCCCTGCCCCGCACGAGAGGCTGACGCTACTTCCGCCACCAGCACCCGTGGTGGAGGGGGCACCGTGGAGGGGGCAGGGGTCTCACAGCTGGTGGTATCAGAGCTTTGTTGAAAGCTAATAAGGAAAAATGAATTCTTATCAAAAATTTGTAAATAAAAACTCAGAAAGAGCATTTACATATTGTATTTTCATTCCTTAAGCTTCATTAACAAAGAATTTTAATCAAAGAATTTGGTTTTATAGATGGAAGTTCCACACTTATCTTGTGTTCTGGACCTCACCCAGTCGACATGACTACGTTCACCTTCAAGCATCTCATCTATTCTACTACAACTCGAATGAGTCAAGCCAGACTCGCAGGCCATTTCGAGGATCTATATTTCCCTGATCCAGCGGAGAGACGGCAGCACAAGTGGTTCGCAGGACAGTATGTCCATGCCTCTTGCGACTAGCATGCGATGCTGAGGCAGAATCTCTCACTAACCATGATTCTGATGAGACTGAAAGTGATACATGGTTTTATTTTATATCACTCGACGCCTCAAAATTCTAGACTTTCTTGCCATATCTATAGACTCCTTAGTCGCTTTATTCCTAAGGAGAAGATAGTAGCTCCCTTGGTAGTAAGGGAACATTTGTATCAAGGCACAGCTATAGCCCACCAGTACCACCATCTTATGCGTCTCCCGATGATGAGATTTTGACTTCTGGAGCCGAGCTGCTCTATGTACATACTGCAACCTTTATATAAATAAAGAAATGTTTTGTGGAAAAATTCCCTGTTGTATAAGTGATTGTTTATTGACGAATTGATAAAGCAAAATCTGTTACCGGACAAATGTCATAGATCTATAATAAGATCATATATCTTGTTTAAGAAATTATTTTTCGAACCTCTTAAGTTGTAGGATCTCGTGGACAAAATCAAAATAAAAATTTAATAATGTATCATTTTTGGCAAAATCATGAGGCGAGGGAACCATGGCCGTCAGCCAGATCCTCTCACTGATGAAGAAGAACTTGACCCAGATGTTCATATGGCTCTTCACAGAACTTAGCCAGGACCCTTCAAAGGTGAAGGGGAGAACTTGGGCAAGGCTGTAGAGAAATGGGTTGAAGCAATGGAGGAGTATTTTGATGTCACCGCCTACAATGAGAGGAGCAAAATGGCTCTTACTATGTTGAAAATTGTGGAAACACCCAGGGTGGCATGGAGAAACCATTGTGATACCAAACATCTAGATAGGAATACCTAGTCATGGAATGATCTTAAAGCCTATCTAAGGAAGAGATTTTGTCCCCCCGAATTTTTAGAAACCAAGATGAATGAATTCTTAGAGCTAAATCAGGGGAGCAAAACCATTAAAGAATATCACCAGGCATTTGCTCTTCTCCTCAAGTATTCACCACCTCTAGACAAAGAGCAACTCATGGCCAGGTCCATTCGGGGAATGAACAAACCCTTAGACACAGTGGTCAAGAATGCCAAGCCAATGTCCATGGCAGAAGCTATTAGAATGGCGAAGGACTTCGCCAAAGCCTTCATCATGAAAGTCCCGCCAAAGACAGCTCCCTCATCCTTCAAGAGATTCCAGACATCGGAAAGTTCTTACAACCTTCTGCCTCCAAAGAGACACCAAGGTCCTAAACAAAATCTAGAAACGGGAAGCTTCAGGAATGAAGGAAGGCCTTTCCCTCGAAGTACTTTCTTAGGAACTCTGGCTCTCTCAAGAATGCAAAGGGAAGAGCTTCAAAGCAAGAATAGATGCTGTGGATGTGAGGGGATTCAGCACTAGCTCAAGGATTCCCCATCTCCTTCTGTGGGCCAAGGAAGCCAGGGTCCCAAAATTCCCAAAATTCAAAGACAGGCTCCTTCGTATCAATCCAATCAGGGTCCCGCGTGTCAGAATCAGGGCAACCCCAGAAGAGTGCTATCTCAGCCTCTTGTAGCCTCCATGCAAAGCAGTCTCCAAACTCCCTCCCAAAATTGGGGTAATCAAAGAGAGAGAGAGTTTCACCTCAGACTGCAGCAGCAAGAGCCGTCACTATAGCTGAGGAAGTGGAGGAAGAAAAAGGATAGATCTATGCAGCAATAGAGCGTTTCACCCTCAGACTGCAGTAGCAAGAGCCGTCACTATAGCTGAGGAAGTGGAGGAAGAAAAAGGATAGATCTATGCAGCAATAGAGCATCAGGGGAATAACTGTCAGTTTTCAGTCCTCCAGACTCCAGCAGAGTACCAAGGTAAGCAATTCAAGCTTTTGATTGATTTAAGCAATACTCATTCTGTTATTTCCCCAAGATGTCTGCGTAAGTTAGTCCTATATCAAAAATCAGGGAAACCTATGCAAGTGGAATTGGCCAGTGGTGTTGGAATTAGGGTTGCAGGAATGCACACACAACTTCAAGAAGATGAGGAAGCTTGAGCACAACACAGTAGTGTATTATGAGTGCCAAAAATGAAAGATAACAAGCCCTAGAAGATAATGGGCGTATATACAATGCACGGGGGAAAAAACCTCCTAGTGAGGGAAAAAGTGCCCCGGCGGTCCTAAGTGTGTTCACACACATCACTACTATAATATGGTAACAAATCCCCCCTGGAGTGATGCGGTGAACAAGAGCTAGCACTCATGTATAGGGAAGTGTCTAGCTATGTGGACGAATCCACAAAAGGGAGTAAGCCCAAAGCTTTGCGAAAAGCTTCGAACTTCTCACGAGGCAGAGCCTTTGTGAAAAGGTCTGCAAGGTTATCCTGCGTTGGCACATAAGCCAAACTGATCTCTCCTGCAGAGAGTCTCTCCCTGACATAATGGTAGTGCACCTCAATGTGCTTCGTACGAGCATGGAACACTGGGTTCCGCGCAACTGCCAATGCGCTCTGACTGTCAGTGAAGATGGTGGTGGCAGATGGCTGCCCAACACCCAAATCAGCCATAAGGCGTCTGAGCCACACACACTCAACCGTAGCTGTGAAAGCTGCCCTGTACTCAGCTTCACAACTAGAAGTGGCCACAGTAGGCTGCTTCTTGCTCAACCATGATATGCATGAGCTTCCAAGCATGAAGCAAAAACCACTCGTGGACACGCGTGTGTCATAACAACCAGCCCAGTCAGAATCTGAAAAAACATGTAAATCTGGCGGCAATGATCCCCCCTTGGGATAAAACAACCCAAGATGCCGAGTACCACTCAAATAGCGAAAGATACGCTTCACTGCCTGCCAATGCTTAATGCCTGGGCTATGCATAAATCTGCTCACCTGTGAGACTGCAAACTGAATGTCTGGCCTCGTAATGCATACATAAATGAGGCAACCAACAGCTGTCTGATAGAGTGTGACATCAAAGTGATCTCCAGCATCATGAAGACTCAACTTCAAACCTGTCTCCATTGGAGTAGCAATAGGCTTGCAGTCTTCAAGGCCAAATCTTTGCAACAATGTTTCAATATACTTTGTCTGACACAAAGCAATACCTCCATCACACTGCTTAAATTGTATCCCCAAATAATGATGCAAATGCCCCAAATCTGACATCTCAAAAGAGGCATTCAAATCAGCCTTAAAATCAGCAATATGACTCTCATTTGGTCCTGTGAGCAGCATGTCATCGACATAGAGAGCAATGATTAGATGTACACCATCCACACGTTTAACATACAAAGTGCTTTCTGTTGGACTATTCTGAAACCCATGTGCAGTCAAATATGCATGTATTTTTTCATACCAAGCTCGTGGAGCTTGCTTTAAACCATATAAAGCCTTTTTTAACCTGCACACTTTGTTTTCCTGCCCTCTTTGAACAAAACCACGAGGCTGCGATACATACACCTCCTCATGCAAATCTCCATTTAAGAACGCAGTCTTTATGTCCAGCTGATGTACATTCCAACCATTATGAGCTGCTAATGCACAGATGCTACGAACAGTGGTCATACGACATGTGGGAGCAAAAGTCTCATCAAAATCAATGCCCTTCTCTTGAGCATAACCTTTTGCAACAAGCCTAGCCTTATGGCGATCCACTGTGCCATCAGGCTTACGCTTCAATTTGTATACCCACTTAGTGCCAATGGCCTTCTTGCCAGGGGGCAAGTCACATAAAGACCATGTACTATTCTTCATAATAGCATCGTATTCTGCTTGCATAGCAGCCATCCAATTTTCTGAACTTTGTGCCTCATCAAATGAAACAGGCTCACTTTCATCGCACATACTAGAAACAGCCAATGCATAACAATCTGACGCATAAGAGGCACCATGAGAGCCAGAACGAGTGCGACTAGACAAAGGGGCATCCAACTTGCTGTCACGCAAAGTCTGCACCAGCCATCTAGGCATATTCCTAGAGCCCTCAATCTCTTGTCTCTCATCCTCAAGTGCATCATGCACATCTGCATCAGATATAGGCTGATCTGTGCCATCATTTAAAACCTGCATAGGCTGAAAAACTGCCTCATGAGGTATTGCACTTGACTGTGCACCACTGAAAAGAGGCAACAATGTATCATAGACATCACGTGAGCTGATATCTGTCTCCTTAGTACATGAAACCAAGGGCTGAACTGCATCTTCCACAAATACAACATCACGGCTAACCAAAATGCGCTTTGTCTGTGGATGATACAAACGATAGCCTTTGCTCTCAGCACTATATCCAACAAAAATACATTTGACAGCTTTGTCATCCAATTTTCTGCGATGTTGCACAGGCACTAATGCATATGCCAGGCAACCAAAAACACGTAAATGGCCAACAGATGGCTTGCGGCCATGCCAAGCCTCATATGGAGTGACAACCTGTAATGCTTTGGTGGGACACCTGTTTAGTACATAAGTGGCACACATGACAGCCTCAAGCCAAAAACCATGTGGTAGACTTTGACTCTTAACCATACATCTTGCCATTTCCATGAGAGACCTGTTTTTTCTCTCAGCCACACCATTTTGCTGTGGTGTATACGGCACTGTACATTGGTGTTTTATCCCACGCTCAGCCAGAAATGCATTAAATTCTGAAGACATATACTCCCCCCCTCGATCTGAACGGAGGGTGCCCATCTTACTTTCTGACACATTTTCAGCCATAACCAAAAACTGTTTGAAGCACAAAAACACTTCGGACTTTGCCTTCAAAGGATATACCCATGCATGCCTGGTAAAATCATCAATGAAAGTCACGAAGTAAAGGTAGTTTCCAAATGATGGAGTTTGCATGGGACCACAAACATCACTGTGAACAAGCTGCAATCTGCGTTCAGCTCTCACTGATCCATCTTTGGGAAAGGAAGCACGCTGCATTTTACCCAATATGCAGCCCTCACAAACATGCTTGACAGGTGCCTCAAGCTTAGGCAAAGAAGACACCATTTCAGATTTCTGCAGGCGCAGCAAACTTGCAAAATTCAGATGACCAAAACGTGCATGCCACAGTTTTGCATTTGAAATAGCCTGCGTATCCATAATAGCACATGCTGAATCCTCTACACATTTGCCATCCATATTGAGCTTATACAGCCCTCGACATAGTGAACCAGATGCTACAATGATGTCACCACAAGAGAGATCATGAACAGTACATCTGTCATCCACAAATTTTACAACCAAACCTGTTTTGGCAAATGCGGAGACTGACAGCAGATTCTTTTTGATCCCTGGCACATACAATGCATCAAAAAGTGTAAAGGTGTTGCCATTTGCAACATTCAGCACAATCTGTCCAACTCCTTTAACGGGATAAGAGGAGTTATTGGCACAAGTGACAGTATTCCCTGTGGGAGCAGACTCAAGGAAAGTGAATAAACTGCGCTGCGAGGTGATATGCTTAGTGGCACCACTGTCAAAGTACCATACATCTGAATCTACTGCAGACATACATGTGTCATGCAAAGATGGGTCATAACTGCACTGCGCATTGAATGCCCATTCTGTATCTAGCACAACATTAGCAGATTCATTGTTAGAAGGAGAGGCATCTGCAACAGCCATACCAGCCTCTTTCTTCTTAGCCTCTTTCGCAGCCAGCTTAGGACACGCTTTGATGACATGATCATTTCCCTTACAGTACTTGCAAAATGTCTTCTGTTTGTCACCCTTCTTCTCATCTTTGTCTTCCTTCTTTGGTTGCGCAGCATTTGCAGATTTCTGCTTACTAGAAGAAAAGCCAGCTTTACCTTTCCCGCTTCTCTGACTAGCACCGAAAGCTTGATCTGCGACACGCATACTATTCCTGTTTTGCCTTGACTGGTCTTCTTGCAGCAAAACAGAAACTAACTCCTCAAATGATAAGGCATTGGGATTGCCTTTCATCATCAAGCGAAGAGTGGAAGCAAAACCCTGATAAGAATCTGGTAGACCATTCAAAACAGTCTGCACAAGTGAACTGTCTGACAGGATTTCATCTGCAGAAATGAGCTGCTCTTTGAAATCCTTGATCTTTGTCAAAAAGCTATCCATAGAATCACCTTCGTTCATATGCTCATTCTCCAACTGTTTTCGGAGATAAGCAACACGAGCCTCATTTCTTGCCTGATACAATGTGGCAAGTACATCCCAAGCATCCTTAGAAGTCCTGCAGGAGCGAATATGTGGGATAATGGTACGTTTGACAGACAGCGCAATCAAGGCATGAGCCTGCGCATCTCTACCATCCCAACGAATCTGCTCTGCTGAAAGTGGTGGTTCTCGAACAGCTGCTACAGCACTTGTGCCTGCACCATCATCAACAGTACCTGTTTCTGATGTGTTTGCAGCATTCCCAGCCACAATAGGACGTGCATCAATACCCTGCACAATGTTCCATAACCCCTTTGCTACCAATACATGTCGCATCATATATGCCCATAATGGATAGTTGGTGCCATCCAACTTATCCTCAGCAGCCAACATGCGGAATACATCATTGTTGTCAGCCATGGCCAATGACTGTACTACTAGATGTAAATGCTGTCTGTAAGAGGTAAACCTGTATAAAATCGACCTGTGCTATGTAGCACAGCCCAAAACAGACGAATGGGCACCTGTCCTGCAGATTTTAATCTTGACAGAAAATCTGCACAGTAGGACGATTTTGCCTGCGCAGTACTTGGAATGCAAAAACGGAGGGCGAAATGACTCCAGATCAAAATTCTGAAAAAACCGAGCCCTACGGGCTCTCCCACGGCATATACTAACCTGCAGACGCTCGTGAAACCTCGTTGCAATCGGAGGAGATGAAGCGGCAGGTGCCGGTGATGCTGCCCGGGAGGAGGAAGCCTGCTCTGATACCAATTGTTGGAATTAGGGTTGCAGGAATGCACACACAACTTCAAGAAGATGAGGAAGCTTGAGCACAACACAGTAGTGTATTATGAGTGCCAAAAATGAAAGATAACAAGCCCTAGAAGATAATGGGCGTATATACAATGCACGGGGGAAAAAACCTCCTAGTGAGGGAAAAAGTGCCCCGGCGGTCCTAAGTGTGTTCACACACATCACTACTATAATATGGTAACAAGTGGAAAGATTCTTTTCACTGCTCACATTTCTGTCACATGGAAATACATGCTTTGTTTGCTTTCCAAATTGGCATGCTTCACATATTTTTTGCATACCTTCAACTTTAAACTTTGCCAGCCCTGTCACAATTCCTTTAGTCTACATAGACTTCATTCTCTGCACATTCACATGTCCAATTCTTTTAAGCTAAATGTCTGTGTCTGTAACAATTCTTGAACCATTTACAAACATCGCAGCACTCACTTTAGGTATGTTTACATTCAATGTAGACATTCTGCCCACTCTATTGCCTTTTGCAACCAACCTGCTCTTGTCTTCAACATAACAATCATCAGGGTTAAATCGAACCTGCAAACCCTGCTCAATCATCTGGCCTACTGAAACCAGATTCTTTGTTATGTTTGGAACATGAAGTATATCTGCAAGGTACTTCACTTTGCCATCCTGCATAGACAATGACACATCTCCAACATGGGCAATTGGATGAGCAATGTCATCCCTTGTTTTCACAAAACCTAGTCTTTCAAGGTTTTTCATCTCCTTGAACCACTCCCCATGACTTCATCTAGATGACTTGCAAAACTAATAGGATAGTCCAATCTATGTTACCTTTGGCTATGTTAGTACACATCTAATTTTGGCGAAGTTAGAGGCATCAATGTACACATGGAAGATGAGATCCCAGTTAGGTGTTCGTAAGATTGGAGCATTGGCCAAGGCTTGCTTTAGCACATCATAAGGTTGTTAACAATCCTCGGTCCATATAAATACAATCAATAGCTTGTACAAAGGACGAGCTATTTCTGCATAGAAAAGAATAAACCTACTGTAAAGGCAACCATGGTTGCATGTCTTCTTCATCAAGACAAGGGTGCTGAGAGCTCACGTTTTGCTCCACCCAACCATAGCCAAAATAAACTCTAGACCCTCTATACATGGACTCCACTCTTTTATTAGCTAGTAAGCTCTTCACATGTGCCCGATCACTCTCACTAGTGTCCAGCCACTCTTAAGTCTATACGTAGACATTTTGGCTCTCCTAAACGCTGCACGTACCTTGTCTGGACGGTCGAGCTCTCTAGGCTCCCAATAATTCCGATGTCATGACATTGCTCCCCCCTTAAGAGGGCTTTTCGTCCTCAAAAATGAAATTTAAGAACCTCTTTCTAAGTGTGCTTACCTTTTCCCAAGTAGAACCTTCTTCTAGTCTATCCTTCCACTTGACAAAGCACTCTTGTCATACAAAGTGTTGAGTTCTTTTCTCTTGGAAATCCAAGACTTTTTCTGGTTTGTGTAGTAAGGATGGGGTTCAATAAGTTCTACTAGGATCTCTTGACTGACGAGATTATCATCATCACCCAACTTCTTTTTCAATCTATTGACATGAAAAACTGGATGAACTTTAGAGCTTTCTGGTAAAGCTAACTTGTAAGCAATACTACCTAATTTTTTAAGTATTGTAAATGGACCACAATACCTTGGAGATAGCTTCATACTTCTCCCCGTTTTCAAACATTCAGAGTGTGTGGGAACCTTTAAAAACACTTTATTACCTTCCTCAAAGATGATTTGTTTATGATCTTTGTCTGCATAATGTTTAGCACGATCCTGTGCTCTCTTAACATTATCTTTCACAATTTTTGTCATCTCCTAGAGATCTTGAAGAAAATATTTAACCTTTTGTATCTTTTCTTTCTCGATTCCAATGGCCACTGGAGCTCGCGATTGAAAACCATACATCAACATAAATGGAATAAATCCCATTGTTGAATGTTTGGCACTATGATAAGAAAATTCCAATATTCTTCCCAATTGGTTTAATTTTTTCTTACATATTATTGCAGCATGTCTTCTAAGACATGGTTGACTCTCTCAGTTTGACCATCACTTCAAGGATGATTAGCCATACTCATACTTAGCATGGTGTCCAATCTCTTGAACACAGCATGCCAGAAATGACTATTAAACTTTGTATCTCTATCACTAACTATATCGGTAAGGCAAGCCATATAATCAATAGATATTTTCAATGAATAGCAACCAGGCATATACTCATCCACCCAACCACCTCGAGCCTAGGGGTGCACACATAAATACAATGAAGTATCACATATCTTACCTGTCCCATACCGCAGCACTTAGCGCTAGCTTGAAATGACAAGAGAGTAGACACAATGCTCTACACAAGAGAACATCCCTTGAGAATGCCCCATGCCCCTATTATATAGGAGGGCTCTCAAGTGACTCTTGACTATCCATTTCCATGTGTGACTCTTGGTTGCCTGACCCTAACCTTAACCCAAGGTTAGACCTAACCCTTGCCCCACTAGAGCATGTTCCCATGTTCACATGTGCCTAGGGTGGGTTAGCCTCCTAGTATATGCACATATAATGTGCACATAACATACTTTCCCTCTCTCAAAACATTGCACTCTTGCAATGAAAAGAAGGAAAAATGCGCTGAATGTTCTCAACAACTGACTCCCAAGTCGAATCCTCAATTTCCCTATCTTTCCACTTAGTTTTAACCTTAGGGATTAGGCAACTATGAAGTTTCCTTTCCCTAAATTCAAGTACCTTTTCAGGTTCATGTGAAACATAAGACAAATCTTCGACTTCAATGAGTTCTTGAGGAGTAATTATGTTATCCTCACCTCTGAGCTTCTCTTTCAATCTACTGACATGAAAGACTGAATGAACTCTGACATGTGGAGGTAGTTTTAATTCATATGCAACCGTGCCAATCCGACCTATAACTCAAAATGGACCACAATATTTAGGAGATAAATTTTAAATACTTTCCTATTGATAAAGTCTGAGAATCTTTAGGAACTTTCAAATAAACCAATGCTCCTGGCTCAAAAGACTAAGGTAAACATCCCCTATCAGCATAAAACCGTGCTCTATCCTGAGCACTCCTGATAGAATCCTAATCTTGGGTCATCATTTCCTGCATATCTCGCAAAACATTCCTCGATGCATCAAGCTCAATGTCCTTAAGACCAACATCAATAGGTGCCCTGGGTTGATACCCATACATAAGCATGAACGGACTATAACCAGTAGGAAAATTCCATCATTGGAAAATATTTTTCCTAGCTCGATGGTTTTCTAGAGACATGCACGAAGCATATCCCTGACAATCTGATTCACACACTCTGTTTGCCCATCAGACTCTGCGGGTGATCAGAGGAACTCATACTCAAAGTAGTTTCTGATTTCTTGAAAACTTCCTACTAAAAATGAGCTGTGAACTTAGAGTCCCGATCACTCACAATATCAGAAGGTAGACCATACAGTCTACACAGTTTCTCGACAAATTGGTAAGCCAATTTC
The DNA here is from genome assembly GCF_041138505.1 of Cibotium barometz. Taxonomy (NCBI): domain Eukaryota; kingdom Viridiplantae; phylum Streptophyta; class Polypodiopsida; order Cyatheales; family Cibotiaceae; genus Cibotium; species Cibotium barometz. Next base: position 35,779,686 of record NC_141057.1, on the reverse strand, counting down.
GAAGCTTTAACTCTTGACTTTGTGGGTAAAAATCTAGCCATATTTTTCAATCTATCCACCACGACTACCCAAATGGCATTGTGACCCCTGCTGGTATGTGGAAGTCCTGTAATGAAATCCATGGAAATGCTTTCCTACTTTTGAGACGGAATATCCAAAGGATATAATAACCCAGCAGATTTAAGGGGCTCTACCTTATTAATCTGATACTTATAGGAAAATTTCTGAAAAGATGCAGGGGGGAAGAGAGCTTGAGCTCTTGCAAGCACACACACACACACTCACAAAACCCTAATAGAGAACACACAAGGTGAGAGGCTGAAAATCTTCTTCTTCTCTACTCAACACTCAACACACCATATACAAGATAAGAGTACACATAATATGAAAGGTACTCAACCAAATACATACACGGGTTCTCTATAGTGTGAACCTGACTAAATGAGCTGGCGCTATAACTATGCCAGTCTCTAGAGTGGCTGTCACACAGCCTGTCATCCCACTGGCTGCATATCACCCAAGATCTCACCAACCATGCCAGTGGTGTAAGTGCGGGGCCTATCCCCCAGGCGGGTCATCAGTGTCCACCGCCTCACTAGAGCTCGATATCTCAACACTCCCCCTCGAGCTCAACTCCATCTCATGTACACCAAGCGAAGCCCTGAATCTGCGGAGCTTCTCTGTACCCAATGCTTTGGTGAAGATGTCAGCTACCTGATCCTCTGTGCTGACATAAACAAGGTCAAGGTCTCCTGCCAAGACCTTCTCTCTGACGAAGTGGTAGTGGACCTCTATGTGCTTCGTACGAGCATGAAAAACTGGGTTCCTGGCCAACTGTATACTGCTAATGTTGTCACAGAAAATGACAACTTGTCTATCCACTGATAGACCCAAATCTGCAAGTAGCTTTCTCAACCAAGCTACCTCACATGCTGCCATAGCAGCTCCTCTGTACTTGGCCTCTGTACTCGATAGAGCAACCGTAGGTTGCTTCTTGCTGCTCCAAGTCACAGCAGCACTCCCCAAAGAAAACATGAATCCACTGGTAGATCTTCTGTCTGAGATACTACCAGCCCAATCAGCATCTGTGTACCCATGTACACATATCTCTGTCCCAGTCTCATAGAATAGTCCACAATGCAAAGTAGACCTCACATACCTCAGTATGCGTCTCACTGCATCTAAATGCGGTTTCCGTGGAACCTGCATAAACTGACTCACCAACCCAACAGCATAGCTCAAATCTAGTCTGGTGATCGTCATGTAGATCAAACTTCCTACTATGCTCTTGTACATAGTAGGATCCTCCAAGATCTCTCCTGAATCTGCACTCAACTTGCCATTCTGATCCAATGGCACAGAAATAGGCTTACAGCCTGTCATACCATACTTGGACAACATGTCCAAGCCATACTGTCTCTGCAGTAATCCAATACCATGTGGTGACCTAATCACCTCAATGCCCAAGAAATATCTGAGCTCTCCCAGATCCTTCATCTCAAACTTCTGTCTTAGCAAGATCTTTACATCAAAGATCTCTGCATCATGGTCCCCCGTAATGATCAAGTCATCTACATAGATGACAACAAGCACAACTCCTCTATCACCATGTCTCACATACAATGAGAAATCTGCATTGGCTACATGAAAGCCAATAGTGACAAGATATTCCGAAATCTTGTCAGACCATGCTCTTGGTGCTTGCTTTAAGCCATATAAGGCTTTCTTCAACCTGCAAACATGCTCGGGGTGATCCACATCTTCATAACCAGGTGGCTGCAACATATACACCTCTTCTTGCAAATCCCCATGCAAGAATGCATTCTTTACATCCATCTGATGTAAAGACCATTGCTTTGACACAGCCACTGCTATCACAACTCTCACTGTTGCCATCTTGGCAACTGGGCTGAAAGTTTCCTCATAATCAATCCCATATGTCTGCGCATATCCTTTGGCTACCAATCTAGCCTTGTACCTGTTTATGCTTCCATCACTGTTATGTTTAACTTTGTACACCCACTTGCATCCAATGGCTTTCTTGCCTTCAGGCAATTGCACTAAATCCCAAGTTTCATTTCCATATAGTGCATCCATCTCCTCATCCATGGCTTTCTCCCAACACACATTTCCAACAGCCTCATCAATGCATGTGGGCTCAACAACCTGCACAACCTTTGCCATATATGCATAGTGATGTGCCACATAACCATCATAAGTAAACCTCTGCACAGGATTCTTCACTCTCCCAGATCTTCGCAGCTTTTCATTCATGGCTTCCATAGCCTTCTTTACACCAGGTGTTCTCATAGCTGGGATCCCAAGCTCCTCATCAAGGCTCATATCTGAGCCACTAGACTCTCCATCAACATGAGAATGCCCTGCAGAAATGTCAGGCATACCAAGGGGCTCAACCACTTTCTCTTTTCCTTTACGTGATGTAGTAATCACATTTGCAGGACTGGTATTATGATGCAGCCTGCCACTCCATGGTCTATCAACAGACCCACTAGATGAGGACTCTCCTGGTCCACTCAAAGACTGTGATTGCTGACCTGCATTCTGTGCAACCACACTTCCACTCACATTAGCCCCAACAGCTTCTTTTCCAGTAGCATACCAGCTGCTCATCTCATCAAAGACAACATCCCTGCTTATCCTCAACTCACGTGTAGCAGGGTTATAACACCTGTATCCCTTTTGCTCAAGGGAATATCCAATAAACACACATTTTTCAGCTTTCGGATCCAGCTTAGTTCTCAGCTCATCTGGCACATGCACATATGCAATGCATCCAAAGACTTTCAGATGAGACAAATCTGGTTTTCTGCCAGTAAACCTCTCCTCTGGAGTTACATCATGTATGGCTGCAGTTGGAGTCCTGTTCATGATGTATACTGCTGTAGAAACAGCCTCAGCCCAATAGCAATGCGGCATATTCTTTTCTTCCATCAATGCTCGCGCAATCTCAGCAATGTGCCTGTTTTTCCGCTCAGCAACTCCATTTTGCTGCGGAGTGTATCTGCATGTAAACTGTCTCCGAATACCATTCTTCTTCAAGAATTCAGAGAACTCATTGGAGAAGTACTCTCCCCCTCCATCTGACCTTAGGCACTTAACATATTTCCCTGTTTGCTTTTCAACCAAAACTCTGAAATTCTGAAAGTGAGTGAACACCTCACTCTTCTCCTTCATGAAATATACCCACACTTTCCTTGTGTGGTCATCAATGAAAGTGACATAGTACCTGCAGCCTCCCATAGAAACGGTCTTCGTAGGACCCCATACATCTGAATGCACAACATCTAGTGCATTTCTGCTCACATATCTGTTACGTGGAAACACATGCTTTGTTTGCTTCCCAAATTGGCATGCTTCACATATTTTCTGCATACCTTCCACTTTAAATTTTGGCAGCCCTGTCACAATTCCTTTTGTCTGCATAGACTTCAATCTCTGCACATTTACATGTCCAATTCTTTTATGCCATATGTCTGTGTCTGCAACAACTCCTGAACCATTTGCAAACATCGCAGCACTCATTTCAGGTATGTCTACATCCAACGTAAACATTCTGCCCACTCTGTTGCCTTTTGCAACCAACCTGCACTTGTCTTTGAAATCTTCAACATAACACCCATTAGGGTTAAACCGAACCTGCAACCCCTGCTCAATCATCTGGCCAACTGAAACCAGATTCTTTGTTATGTTCGGTACATGAAGTACATCTGCAAGGTACTTCACTTTGCCATCCTGCATAGATAATGGCACATCTCCAACGTGGGCAATTGGATGAGCAGTGTCATCCCCTGTTTCCACAAAACCTGGTCTTTCCGGGTTCTTCATTTCCTTGAACCACTCCCCATGACTCGTCATGTGGTTCGAAGCGCCTGAATCCACATACCATACATTATCTTTTTGTGCTGCATCAACATTTTCAGACATGGCATTTACAACATGCTGCATAACAAACAACCTTTCATTGTCCTCATTATTTCTGCTTGAGGATGCATAGTTGTTTTGCTGCACTTTCCCATTTTGCATGTCAGCCTACTTCTTATAACATTCTGACTGCACATGTCCTGGCTTACCACAATAGTAGCATTCACGTGCATCATTATATTGCCTTTGCCAATTTCCACGGCCTCTTTGACTCCCCCTGCCTCTAAATTTGCCTCTTCCACCTGCGTGTTGTTGTTGTTGTTGATTCTGGGACTGTTGTTGCTGCTGTTGCTGCTGCTGCTGCTGGCCATAATTCTGATTACCTGTTCGGCCACCTCCTTGACCGCGTCCACGGCCTCCTCTACCTCGTTCTCTTCCTGAACTCGTGTAGAAGGCCTGTTGCTCTGAACTGTTTTTGCTTTGTGAAGACTGTTGGTCTTCACCCAAGTTCTTCTCTTCGATAATCAGCATAGACACCAAATCTGTAAAGTTGGGAATGTATAGTTGCCCTGAAGCTTCACTCCCGCGAAGAAAGCTCCTCAATCGGAGATCGTTTGCCGGTGCCTCCCGTAGAGCTCCCGACAAGGGTGTAGTCACCAACACAATAGGGAAGAGTAGTTGAAGCTCTTACCCTCGTACCGCTTCCTGTGGTTCTCTTGCTTGCAGCTCAGCCCTTAGCACGAACCAGGCTCTGATACCATGAAAAGATGCAGGGGGGAAGAGAGCTTGAGCTCTTGCAAGCACACACACACACACTCACAAAACCCTAATAGAGAACACACAAGGTGAGAGGCTGAAAATCTTCTTCTTCTCTACTCAACACTCAACACACCATATACAAGATAAGAGTACACACAATATGAAAGGTACTCAACCAAATACATACACGGGTTCTCTATAGTGTGAACCCGACTAAATGAGCTGGCGCTATAACTATGCCAGTCTCTAGAGTGGCTGTCACACAGCCTGTCATCCCACTGGCTGCATATCACCCAAGATCTCACCAACCATGCCAGTGGTGTAAGTGCGGGGCCTATCCCCCAGGCGGGTCATCAGTGTCCACCGCCTCACTAGAGCTCGATATCTCAACAATTTCATCATTGGAAAATATTTTCCCTAACTCAATGGTTTTCCAGAGACATGTGCACGAAGCAGATCCCTGACAATCTGATTCACACACTCTGTTTTCCCATCAAACTAGTGCGGGGGATCAGAGGAACTAATACTCAAAGTAGTTTCCAATTTCTTGAAAACTTCCTGCCAAAAATGAGCTGTGTTGAACATAGAGTCCCAATCGCTCACAATATCTAAGGTAGACCATACAATTTAAATAGTTTCTCGAGAAATTGGTAAGCCAATTATGAAGCTTTAATTGATGACTTTGTGGGTAAAAGTCTAGCCATCTTTATCAATCTATCCATGACTACCCAAATGGCCTCTGCTGGTATGTGGAAGTCCCGTAATGAAATCCATGGAAATACTATTCTACTTTTGAGACGGAATATCCAAAGGATATAATAACCCAGCAGATTTAAGGCGCTCTCCCTTATTAATCTGACACTGATGACATTTGACCACATAATTCTAAACAAAATCCTTCATTTTTGGCCAATAAAAAGTCCTAACCAGAGCCAAGGTACGTTGTATGCCCGGATGTCCTATTGATGGTGCATCATGACACTCAAATAGGATCCTTAGTTAAATTTTTGGCACATTAAATACGCAAACCTTATCATTTCATAATAAAAGACCATTCCGAATAAAAAATTGGTTAGCTTTTCCTTGATTCACCCGGTTTTGATCTACCTCAGAGTTGGACCTTGATTTTGCCAGATTCTAATATTTTCCAAAGAAAATATTTGTATTGCATTTTCCCTTGCGTGAATCGTACACGTTAGAAGAAATTTCCGTGAAGCTAAGTTCATTAACTTCACCACTTTGAAACTCAATGCATCAGCAATGCTATTCAAGCTACCTTTTCTATATTTAATTACATGAAATCAAAGTCCTGCATCAATTTAGCCCATCTGGCCTTTCTACCTTTCAAGTTTGGTTGGTCACAAATGAACTGCAAAGACTGATGATCTGTCAAGACCATAAATTAAGACCCGTAGAGATACGGTTTCCATGCCTTTAAAGCATAAATAATTACATACAACTCTTTCTCCTGAACTAGGTATCTAGTCTGTGCATCGTTGAGTTTCTTACTCTCGAAGGCCATGGGCTTCCCATCTTGGAACAAAGCTGTGTCTACTACCACAAAATCACTAGCGTCAATCTCTACAATGTAAGGCCTATTAAGATCTAGTAAGGCTAACACAGGAGCATCTCGAACTTTATATTTCAAAGTATTGAAAGTTTCTTAGCTTCTCATTCGACTCAATTGGAGAATTAGACTTTTTATTTTTACCCTTTTAAGAAGGTCGGTAAAAGGCACTGTCAACTTCAAATAATCTTTGACAAATTTTCAAAGAAATACCACGAAACCTAAGAAAGATCTCAACTTCTTGACCGTACACGGAACTGGCCATTCCAAAACTTTTTAGGTGCGATCTAAATCTATACTTAAGCCATCTCAAGAGATCTTATGACCCAAGTATAACAATTCCTTTTCAAAGAAATCACACTTAGATAATTTACAATACGGTTTCTCCTTCCTGAGCCTTCCTAGAACCTCTTTAAGATGATTCTCATGATCAGTCAAAGTATACTGTATATCAAAATATTATCTAAGAAAACCACCACGCATTTTCCTAATAGATCTTGAAATATATCATTCATCATATGTTGAAAAGTTGCTGGTGAATTAGTGAGACCAAAGGGTAACACTAAAAATTCATAATGGCCATAACGTGTCCTAAAAGCAGTTTTAGGAACATCTTCCTTTTTTGCAATACGGATCTAATGATAATCGGTTCGCATCCATGAGGTAACTCATCAGTAAATACATCCTCAAATTTGCTTTTAATGAAATTTAACACTTTAGTTTCCCAAACATCCATAGAAACAGTGTTTACATCAAAATGAACACATGAAGACATTGGATCCATAATCAAAAAATTTCATAGTTAAAAAGACCATTAACTCAAGCTCATTAATAAAAGTTTCCTTGGGTACAACAATGTTTCCCTTAAGAGTAACAAGGTTTCCATTGTGATGGAAAGACATCAAATGTTTGACCCAATCCACAAAAAAATCCTTATTTTTTTAATAAAACCATTCCATCCCTAGAATTATATCTACATGACCCAAGCTCATGACATGAAAATCAAGTCTATCTGAGTATAATTGGATGTCTAACGGTAGTTTTGACACCTTCTTGTCTCAAAATTGGACTTGTCCTCCAGCCATCCTAACCTTGTACATGTGATCATTCTGTGTGGTTTCCAGCTTCATCCTCTGTACCACAATGTTGTCAATAAAATTGTGAGTACTACCAAGATCAAACAAAATATGAGTACTACCAAGATCAAACAAAATTGTGAGTACTACCAAGATCAAACAAAATATGAACCTGATGTCCATTTATTGATTTATAAACACAAAATAACTTGTTTGAACCAAAAACGTCTTTAGTGAAAGTAAAATATGAACATTGGCTTCCTTCAAGATACGTAATATTGACTTCAAAAAATTTACCTTAAAGTTCTGTAATGTGTACAGATTTCTTTGGTACGAACTTCTTTGGTGCCACCTTTTGTCCATGCGCCAAAGGTGTTGTAGCTCCATTCAAAGGATAAAATTTCTTCGTGTGTCCCTTTTCCTTGCATTTGAAACATGTGATATTATCCTTTCTCACAAATTTCTGCTTCTTACTGGCATTGTCAGAATTTTTTGGTTTTGGTATGAAAACCAACTTTCTTTTTTGTCCACTATTTGAAAAAGTGAACGTGGATTTCTTTTCATTAGATGATGGTTTTGAAATGTTGGTGCCGACCATAGTCTTATGAAAAACCTGAGCTTCTTGAATAGCATCCTCAACCGTTTTGACCTTGCATTTCTTTACCTCTCGTACTGGTAATCACGAGCTAGACCATTGATGAAAATCCCACATAAGGTATGATCATCAGATTTGGCTTTGGCAACAACCAATTATCTAAATTTCTACACATAATTGTTAAAAGACCGATTTGCCATGCTATTTTTAACAAGCTTGGCAATTATTTCAAATCCATCCTCTGGTTGGACAAACTCTTTTTTAAAAGCTTCCTCAAAACTTTGTCAAGTGGTAGGAATGGAATTATCTTTAAGATCCTTCCACCAAGTGAATGCCTTTCATTTCAATAAACCCTACGCTATCTACAGCTTTTGTGCATCTGTGAATGGATGAAAGGAAAAATGTGTAGTCCACCTATTGAGCCAGGCATTTACACATTCCTAAGTCTTTTCCTTTTTCTCACCGCCGTACACTTTTGGTGCAAACGACGGAGCAACCACTTTGGTAGGAGCAGGAAGTGCCACCCCAAAAGAGCTTTTTACAACGTCAAAATTTGCATCAGTAGTGACTTCATCTCGTCATGACATTTGGCAATAGTTGCCTCAAGATGCTCTGTCACTTCCAAAAATTTACTCTTTCCAATAGCCTCCTCTTGTTCAACTTGAGATTTTAGATCTTCCCCACCCAAGTTGGGATGATCACTTATCTCATCAACATTGTCATTGATTGAGAAGTCAATATAAGCCATTGTAATCAAAAATCACGATTCACTTGAATTCAACTTCACTTGCCCTCTTTTAACCAAAATGATCTTAGAATAACATCCGCTCAAGTGAAATGCATAACTTGAAAATCCAAATGCATCTCATGACCTTGAATGACTAATGTAACATCACGAACTACTATATCCCAGACATCTTTATCATAGCCATTAACCAAAGAAACCACATATTTATGGTCAATTGGGCTTTCTGGTACCTTTAATTTCTTGACTAAAGTATAGTTCAAGAAATTGTGCATGGCACTATCATCAATCATAACTCGTACTACCTTGTGACCTTTAACAGGACCATACATTTGAACCAACTCATGTGGTCCAAATGTTGGCACCCACATCGATGACATGACACACCACACATGAGTAGAATCAACATGATAAACTTGAACCTCTTTAAACTTATGATAAGTCTCTAGAGGGAACACTTGAATAGTGTGCACTTGCATTTCTTTACTTTGATCGCGCTGGTTCTTCTCATTTTTTTAAAGCTTAGGACACTGTAGTTCACTATGACTCTTTTCCATGCAGTGAAAACATAAATTTTCTTTTTTACATCTTTCAAAATCTTCATGATTCAGAAATTTTTGTGGTCATTTAGACTTCTTAGATTGGTCATTCTTTTGGTTAGGTCCCTTTCTTTTATTTTGACCTTGATGCTTGGAACCTTCGGACACACTAGATGTCCATTGTGCATTCTACACACACTTTTTCTTTCCAACAGTGTCGTCGAAGATCTGAGCAAATTTAATTGCTTCTTCTAAAGTTTTTGGCTCATTTTGTTAAGCTTGATTCTTATAGTCCGAGTCTAATCCGTGAATAAATCCATGAATTTTTTTAAAGTCATCTATTTCTTTCAACTTGAGAATTATTTCTCTATAAGTGGAGATATACTGAGTCAATGTGAGATTTGTCATCTCACAATTGTCCCACGCTTCCCAATTACAATCCATCTCATTCTCAGGAAGAAATTCTTTCATGAATGCACTTTCAAATTCAACCCATGTAGTAGGCCGATTTACAAACTCCAAGCTCATCCACCACTTCTACGCTTTACCTCCTAGAGTTAAGCTCGCTTCAAACGAATGTATCTCCTCTAGAGTGTGACATAATTGATGCAAATCCTGCCACTTTTGTAAAAAAGTGTTGACTTCTCCTCCCCATTAAAATTCGGAGGTTTCAGATATTTTAGAATAGCAGTGTCGAAAATTCCAAACACGGAATCACCTGCCTCTATAGCTGTCCATCCAACAGCCTTGGAAATACTAACACCAACGGGGGCACCACCACAGGGGGCACCACCAGCCACCACTGGCTGGAACACTTCTCTCACGGTTCACCACACCACCCACACCAGAAAGACAGCACAAAGCAAGGGCACCATGGACAAAATAATTACCCAACACTTACAGTCTTGTTTCCACGTGTAAACATACACAGCACCATCCACACCATAAAACTTTGGAAAATCCTATCCCATCTTCACCACACTTCAAACAAACTCAACAACTACACCAACAATAAACACTCTGGCTTAGATTTACTGCCAAGGGAATTCAACCACGGCCTCACTGCCTCTGGAACTACAACCTTGCGTCTGACAACCAAGCCTCTTCAACCAGTCGGCCCTCTCACCTCCCTTTCAACCGGCGACGCTCTCTATCCCCTCTTCTGCAGTTGGCGGAGTCTTCCTCTCTCTCCTTCACTGCAGTTGGAGTCACCAGCCGTCGTGGAGCCTCAGCCATCGAGTCGCCAAGCAAAAGCAAGGCCACTCCTTTGTCTACCCTCGCCAGCTCTGCACAGCCAGCCATCGTAGGCGACCCCCACCCGTCTCCAGCCCACAAGTCCGCGCCTCTACTATAGCCAGCCCACCGAAAACCTTACCCAAGGCTCACAAACAAAAACCCAGCCACCACTGGAGCGATCACTCTGCGCTACCAGGCTCTATTCCCTCTCTCTTTTGCTTCAGCTACCACCGGCGACCCTAAAACCGTCTTCCAAAACCCCCACTCTCTCCCTTTCGCTGCCATGCTGAAATCTGCGTTGTGCTGCGAAGCTGCTGTTACAGCAGAGCAAGCGACCAGGTGAACTTGGCTTCGCCGGCCACGTTGATGTTATTTTTTTTAGAGGCCTCACAATGCTTAGAGGGCCCCTCTGCATCCTTGTGCTTCACCTTAACGTGCGGCGCCCCACGACTTTCCAAAACAAATGCAAGAACTACCCACATGTTCTCAATCAGCTTCATCATAATTTACCAAAACACGACAATTGTAGTCGGTGCCATGCACTGCCGGTCATCATCACATTCATGCTAAAAATGGAGCGCCATCTCTGCATCCAGAATCAGCCCCAGATTGACCAGCCATCATCACATTCAGGGTTCCCGTAATATTTTCACGTGGAGGCATCACCAAGAGTTCGTTAAAAAAAACATAAAACCACCCACTCTGTACATCTGCCAGGGCATTCAGGGCAAAGTTTTTTTACATACCATGCGTCCCATATGTACACAAGCCCAAAACACCTTTCAAAATTTTGCCTAACATACTTTGCCCAACCCCTAGCCTGCTGAATCATTTATGATCAGCAGCAAAAAGCATACGACCACGTTTCCCTCCATCAATCCTTTGAGCATCACACAAGGTAACCAAAACATCTCGATTCCATGTGTTCAAAGAAACATTGTCATCTTCCCAAGGCGTAATTTGCCATCCCACATCCCACAACATAACATAAGAACTTTTGGAAAGAAAGCTCTTGACATACATAGCATCCTACCTCATCTCAATTCCAAAATCACTGATATGGTCAACACTAATATTGGAGAACCAGTGAAGCAATTTCTGCTGAGGGCAATAACTTATGAAAGCTTCATCAAGAAAGACCTGCTGTGCTATAGCACTTTCTTGTCCATTAACATAAGAAACATCACCATCAAAGGCAACCACTATAGGCAAAACAAACTCCCCTTCAAAAGGCACCATTGCCAAAGCATCCACCTCAGTTCCTGTATGCTCACCTTTATCGAGGCCAATAAGAAATTCATCTATCACAGCATCCATAGTCTCATCCATAGCATCAACATCATTCATAGTCTTTTGGTGTCGCTCCTCCTTCATAGCATCAATTCTGTTCGTGGCTTTCTTAACATTAATGCACATCTGATCATCCAACTCCAACTCAGGTTCATCATCCTGCAGACTTTCTATATCCCACTTATCCCACAAGGGTACATCATCCAAAGACTCAAAAACATACTCTTTCACATCACATGCATACCTTTGCTCATGATTCACTTGTACCTTAACCATAGCATCCAAAGGAAGTACATCAGGATCTTGAGGGAAATCTGCCTCAAAAAACATATACTCTTCAAGAGCATCCTCTGTCATAAAATCAGTCCTCGCTACTTCTTCGCATTCTTCCTGTATGGCCTCTTCTTGTTGGGCAACCTCATCACTAAGCACTTCCTCATCAATAACCAGGGTAGCCATCTCTGCATCCTCCTCGTTGGATGAAGTGTCATTTGTTTCCTCAGTAGTAGTGGTGCTACTAGTCGTGTCATCAACACTCGAATCAGCTTCATTCTTCCCTTCATCATCGATAGGCTTCTGATTATCCATATTAAACTATTTTTTATCCCCTCTCCTGTCATACAGAGTAATGACCCCTTTCCTCCAATCTTGAATAGCTTTCACTGCTCTTAGCCATGGTCTTCCCAAAATGATGGGGAATGGCATAACATGACAGTCCACAAGCACCTTTACATCAAAAGCCTGCAGTTCTAACTTCTTGATCACACCTAAGCACTTGACCTTTTGGTCATGGCATCGATGGTAGTAGTAGCCGACATGGCCCATGAATCTTTGGACTCCCTTGTAGTTTGTTGGTGGGGGTAATTCCAAGATGACCTTGATTTTGCTCTCATTAGTGAAAGTCCCATTTTTGGACACTATACATGCCTAAGAATAACTCCATGTTTCACTCAGAAGAACTGACATTTGTAAGGGTTTAAGGATATGCGATAAAATCGACACCTTTCAAACACCCTTTTTAGGCACTCTAGGTGCTGTTTCCAAGACGAATGAATGCACAAATCATCCAAGAAATCTTCAAGAAACTCTCTTAAGTAGTCGTTAAAATCAGTATTCATAAGTCTTTGGGACGTGGCTGGTGCATTGGTTAAACCGAATGGCATAACTTTGTAAGCATATACACCATGCTCAGTGACAAAGGCTATTTTGGCTTGGTCCTCAGAGGTGATCAAAATAGTATTCATCCAAAAAGCTATAGGCCTCCTTTCCAACTACAGCTCGTTCGAGCACATGTTCTAAATATGGCAAGGGGTAGTGATCCCTACTGCATGTGGCAGCATTCACTTTCTTGAGATCAACACACATGCTAAGTTTTCCATTCTTCTTGGGCATAACCACAATGGGTGAGACCCATTCCGGGTGTTTAATATCATAGATGAATCCACACTCAATGACTTTATCGATCTCTTCCTTAACGATGCTTGTATATTTGGGATTCATTAGATAGGGTCATTGTTGGACTGGTTTAACTTCGGGTACCATGGGAATGGTGTGTTGATCCACTTCCACAAGAATTCCCTTCATATCATGGTATGTCCATGCAAAGTAATTCCTATACTCATTGAGGAGAGCTACAAGTTCAGCCTCCTCTGCCTTATGTAAAGAGAATATGGGGGAGAGGGAGAGCTTTAAACCCTAGCAAGCAAACACACACACACACAAGAGAGAGCAAGACACAAGAGAGAGATGGATAGCTGAATTTTCTTCTATCTTCTTTTTCTCTACTCAACCAACATAACATAAAGATAAGAGTACACACTATATGGGTTAGTACTTAACTACTACAACATACAAGGATCGGTCCATAATGTGAACCCGACTAAATGAGCTGGCATTATAACTATGCCAGTGTCTAGTAATCCAAAATGGTTGTTGTCACACAGCCTGTCATCCCACTTGCCGCATATCACCCATAATCTCACTAACCATGCCAGTGGTGTAGATGTGGAATCTATCACCTAGGCAGGTCATCAATGTCCGCCATAGAACTAGTTGAGCTCGATATCTCAACACTCCCCCTCGAGCTCAACTCCACACACTACACTCCAAGTAAGCTCCTAAACCTGTGGAGCTTCTCTGTGCCCAATGCCTTCGTGTGAAGATGTCAGCCCCACCTGATCCTCTGTGCTAACATATACCAGATCTACATCTCCTACTAGAATCTTCTCCCTCACAAAGTGATAATGCACCTCAATGTGCTTCGTTCTAGCATGATGTACTGGGTTACTAGCCAACTATGTGCTGCTCATGTTGTCACAATATATGATAACTACCCTATCCACGGGCTCTCCTATGTCACCAAGTAGCTTCTGAAACCAAGCTACCTCAAAAGTTGCCATAGCAGACCCTTGTACTTTGCCTCTATACTCGACAAGGCAATTGTTGGCTGCTTCTTACTGCTCCAACTCACAGGAGCACTCCCAAATGAGAACATAAAACCACTGGTAAATCTCATGTCTGCAATAGTACCAGCCCAATCAGCATCTGTGTACCCATGCAACTGTATCTCTGTACCAGCCTCATAGAAAAGTCCATAATCAATTGTGGCTTCCTAGGGGCCTGCATAAATTGACTCACAAGTCCAACAGCATAGCTCAAGTAGTCTGGCCTTGTAATGGTCATGTAGATTAAACTACCCACTATGCGCATGTATGTAGTGGGGTCCTCCAAAAGCTCACCTGTATCTGCGAAAAGCTTTGTGTTCTACTCCAATGGCATTGAAATAGGCTTACACCCTATCATACCATACTTGGACAACATGTCCAAGCCATACTGCCTCAGCAATAGCAAAATGCCATGAGGTGATCTCACCACGTCTATGCCCAAGAAATACCACAGCTCACCCAAATCTTTCATCTCAAACTTCTGCTTCAAAAGCATCTTGACATCATGTATGTCTGCATCACTATCACCACTGATAATCAAGTTATCCACATAGAAGACTAATAGCATGATCCCTCTATCTATCTTTTTTAGATATAGTGAAAAATTTACATTGGATATCTAAAATCCAATGGTAACAAAATTTACATTGGATATCTAAAATCCAATGGTAACAAAAATTTCCCGATCTTGTTTGACCATGCTCTGGGTGCCTGCTTCAAGCCATACAAGGCTTTGTGTAACCTGCACACAAAATCTCGATGTGCATCACTCTCATAACCTGGTGGCTGTATCATGTACACTTCTTCTTGCAAATCACCATGCAAGAAAGCATTCTTTACATCCATTTGATGTAAAGACCAACCCTTCGCTCTGCAGCCATAGCAATGACAGCTCTCACAGTTGCCATTCTTGCAACAAATGGGCTGAATGTCTCCTCATAGTCTATGCCATAAGTCTACGCATAGCCCTTGGCAACTAATCTTGCCATAGCAATGACAGCTCTCACAGTTGTAAAGACCAACCCTTCGCTCTGCAGCCATAGCAATGACAGCTCTCACAGTTGCCATTCTTGCAACAAATGGGCTAAATGTCTCCTCATAGTCTATGCCATAAGTCTACGCATAGCCCTTGGCAACCAATCTTGCCTTGTATCTACTCATTGAACCATTAGCATTGTGCTTGACTTTATACACCCACTTATATCCAATTGCCTTCTTTTCCTTAGGCAAAGGCAGTAACTCCCATGTTGCATGTGCTTCCAATATGCTGCCATCTCCTCATCCATGGCATCTTCCCATTTCTTATTTCCAATTGCCTGCTCAAAGCAAGTGGGCTCAACCTTCTATATTGCTTTTACCATGTAAGCATAATGATGAGTTGTATATCCATCATATCTCAACCTGTCAAAATTAGGGGTATCTAGCCCTCGTAGACGTGCGTACACCTGGATCACTGCTAGGTGTCCTCAAAACTGCCCTGGTTCTCTTTACACCAGGAGTAACCACAAACGGAATGCCAAGCTCCTCATCAAGGCTCTGCTTAGAGCCACTAGAGTCACCATCCACATATGAGTGACCTGCTGACAGATCAGACACAAAAGGTTGATCTACCTTTTCCTTCCCTTTCTGTGATACATGTGTACCTGCATCATTCTTCAACTTGCTTGACCATGGGCTAACATTGGATCCACTGCTCGAGGACTCCTCAGGTCCACTCAGCACCTGTGATTGCTGCTCTACATGTGGTGCAACATCAGCACTTCTTACATCTGCATCTTCTGTTGCCTTCACTAGTGCATACCAGCTACTCATCTCATCGAAGACAACATCTCTACTTACTCGCATCTCACGAGTGGTAGGGTTATAGCATCTATAACTTTTTTTCTCCCATAGCATAACCAATGAAGATGCATTTCTCTGTCTTTGGATCCAACTTTGTTCTCACTTCATCAAGAACATGTACATATGCAATACACCCAATACTTTCAAGTGAGACACATCCAGTCATGCCTACTATAAACTTCTGTTCAGGAGTCATACCATGAACAGCTACAGTGGGTGTCCTGTTCATAATCGAAATTTGAAGATGTCTCACTGGTCCCTAGTAGAGGTCCTTGTACAACGCTATGCTAATTTTCAACTGAAGGTCCTGAGCCCAGTGTGTACACTGGTACGTACCTAGTTTGATAAATGCACTATCGTCTATTTCGGCCTCTAATAGATGCCCAAATTGTAGGTGCATGTGATTATAGGGTGTAGGAAGGTCCTATAGATGCCTTGGACAAGTTTGGGAATTTTTGATTTTTTTTTGTAAATATTTTAATTTTTAATTATTTTTTAACTTTATTTTTTTGGATTGGCCAAAGTTTTTCCGAAACACGTGTTTTGTGTTTCTTAACCCATCTGGCACCAGAAATAGTGTTTTTTTGGGTGATTGAAGTGATGTAGGCGTTGGCTCTCTCATAGTTAAGCTCCTTAACTATGTAAAATTGTAAATTTTTTGGGTGTCACACAAGTTGCATCAATGTGATCTCGCAACAACCTAAAACATATAATAGAAAAGTTTGTGCGAGCACTTTTTGAAAAATTTCTATACTCTTTTTTCCCCTGACCTTTTACCTTTTCCTTTTCACTTTTCACTTTTCACGTTTTATTTTTCATTTTTACTCTTCATTGTTTACATTTTCACTTTAAAGGGGGTTTTCCTAGAGTCTTTGACTTGGGGCCAACACGCATTAAATGTGTCTAGCCACACAAAACAGACTTTTGGAAATTTGTGGTGGCTAGTGGTCTAAAAGCCTACACACATTAAATACGGCTAACTAATCAAGATGCCTCGAATTAGAGAAAGGATTAAGTGTAATTAATCCATGTTAATTACACTAATGCAAAATTTTAAAAAATACAAAAAACATAAAAATTTCTGTTTGCGCTAAGTGCATATTTTAATGCAAGAAAAGATTTCTCTTGAAGTTCGGTCCATTCATAGGATTTGGATTTCTTGAGAAGTTCAGTGAGATAGTGCGAGCCAAAATTGGGATAAACCCTATTCTAGGAAACTGATTCTATGGTCTGTTTTACCTAATTCTTTCCATTTGATGCTCAATTTGACTATTTTTAATTTTGAAATTGAAAAAACATGAAAAAATAAAAAAAATGTAGAATTAGGAAATTGGACTTACAATTGAAATGTGAAAGAGGAATTAATCTAAATGAACTAATTGCAACATTCACAAGAAATGAAAAACATGAAGAATTTGAACAATGTGCAGGAATTTGAATAATATGCAGGAAATTGCAGAAATTGTAGAAATCAACTAGAATGTAAACATTACCACAAAATGGACACATTTCCATCTATTCATTTCTTCCCTTTTTGCAAAAACAGAAATAGAATTCAAAGATACACACACACGTATTCAAAATGCATTATGGCTATGCGGTAGGGCTACCGATAGTAGTGCCGTTTATGGGAAGCCCTTGCACCATAGAAAGAGTGCAGGAACTAGCCAGTGTCGTGGGGCCTTGCCTCACCGCACTCAAGAGCATAAACAGCTCAAACAGAGAGGTTAATCTACCATAACTTAGCCTACAATTTCATAAACAAGATGTGTCACTCACCTCGTTGATTGCTTGTGCTCGGATTCTCATAGGAGAACTTTTTGCCACATAGCCACACTCCAAACTCTGCTCCAATGCCGCCCGCCGCACTCCAATGGAAACTCAACCCTCCTCTCTCACTCAATCACACACTCACTCTCTCACACACATGCAAGTAAGCACCTCGGGGGGTTCACTGTATGTAAACTCTATATATCACATGCGTTCAAGGCCTAATTTTAAAACCCCTTCTTTGTAAATTTTTAATGAATAAAGATACCCTTTTTCTATTCAATCTGTAAATAGTCCCTTTAAATGGTACCCTTCTATATGTAAAAAATGTGTAAATTTGGGATTTTAAAAACTCCTTTTGTTGAACCCACGTGCTATGCTTACATATTTATTAGTGACCCCTCGAGCAAGCACACAAGAGCTCAAACATGCAAGAGGCAAGAAAGAAAGCAATACCATAAGAGTATAGAGAAGAAGGGCACTCTCTTGAATGAATAGCTCAATAAAATCACATCATAATTAATTCCACTAGTTTTTCATGCTAAAACCCACTAACAAAAATGCACTTGTGTAGTCACACTTTCTGCATCACACCATTGGCATCATATAGGACCATTAGCACCATCATTAAGCACTCAGCAAACACACACATGACTAACACATAACACTTTATCCAACACCTTGATAACTCCATAAAAAACAGGGAGGCAATTCAATAGAAGTTGGAGAAAATGGCAATGCTCATAGTTCCAACCTATGTTAGGCTGCTACTTGATTGTGATTAGGGGCTATCTATTTATAGAATGTCTCACAAAAGACAAGAGAGGCCTTGGAATCTTTATTTATAGGACACTCGATTGACACCACATGGAAGATTCACAACAATGGTGTCACCACATCAGTGCACTCAATCTCATCTTTTTATATATAAGGAACCATGATTCATCACATAAACATGGGCCCATGGCCCATATAACGCTTTCCCATGCACTCACATTAAATTAATATTTTAATATTTCCCATGCACTCACATTAAACATGGGCCCATGGCCCATAACGCTTTCCCATGCACTCACATTAAATTAATATTTTATCAAACATTGGAAAACAATCATTTGTAAATATATTTAACAGTATTCACTTTCTTTTTCCATACATGAGTCTTATTTAAGAGTTCCATCATTCCATATTGATGACAACATAGTCAAGACCATCCGTCTCTTTCTTTGGAATACTCAAAATGAAATTCCCTATATCTGGGTTTGATCATTGCTTGGATATCATTCTACATATCAACCATGGCATTTATCAATTTTTCGAACCATTGGATTCGGTTAAGGTTTCTTAGATTATCGAGATATGGATTCCTTAAGTTGTTTTCAACAAAGAACTTGTTTATGGGACGACGGTCAAAGGGGATTTACCTGTAAAATAAAAGATTTTTCTTAAGATAGGATCCCTAATTTAGTTATTTAATTAAAATAAAAATTAGTAAATCTAGGATTTAACTTGGTTACTCTAGATGATTTATATAATGTTTTTCTTTGGATCAGACTCGCTCACTCATCAAGAGTTATCTTCTCTAGGTGAAAATTTATAGCTTTTACTTCAGATCCACTTAGGTAGCCCTGCTTTCCAACTTCTAACTTAGTTAGGAAACATGCAAGAGAGTTCTAGCTTATTCATTTGATTACTCAAAAAGAAGAGTATCACATAAGCTTATGAACTTTATGGTTTAGTGGTAAATTTCTCTTCTAGTAGTGAATGATGTGAAGGCCTTGCTTAAATCGAAGACATTGACTTAGAGAGATTCTTTCATTGACTTAGATTTATCTGAGCCATGCTTATAATGTGCTCATCTTTTGTGTGGGTACACTTAACCATGTTTCTTAATCGTCCCCTTTGTGAAGTTTATAACATAGTCATCATCATGATTATATATTACATATAGTCCATGAAATGTAAAGGTCAACTCTTCCTAATTATGCTTAGTTCTTGATTAAGCATAATCAAAGATATTGACTTAGATTCTTTCATTGACTTAGATTTATCTGAGCCATGCTTATAATGTGCTCATCTTTTGTGTGGGTACACTTAACCATGTTTCTTAATCGTCCCCTTTGTGAAGTTTATAACATAGTCATCATTATGATTATATATTACATATAGTCCATGAAATGTAAAGGTCAACTCTTCCTAATTATGCTTAGTTCTTGATTAAGCATAATCGAAGACATTGACTTAGAGAGATTCTTTCATTGACTTACATTTATCTAAGCCATGCTTATAATGTGCTCATCTTTTGTGTGGGTACACTTAACCATGTTTCTCATCATCATGATTATATATTACATATAGTCCATGAAATGTAAAGGTCATCTCTTCCTAATTATGCTTAGTTCTTGATTAAGCTAAAAAGTTAATTTTTAGGTTATCATATTATCTTTAGATTCAATCCCGAGAGAATCCTTTTCCTTCACCTAGTAACATCATGGAAGGCTTTTGACTTATAGATAATGTAAGATACTTCCCGTACCCTTTCGAGGTAGGGAGGGTACGTAACACCCCAAGCTTTCTATGAAGAATACCTAATCGGGAGCCAATCCTTAACTACCCAATATACGAATACATTCACGATCATGGGGGTCTTACCTATATTTTGCTTGGAAAGTACCCGACTAATCAGGTCTACCCTACTGCCCACTTTTCAGATTTGGAATACGATCATCTATGAGGTTTTTTTAATTACTAAGAACGTTATTAATATAGATGCATGACATAACAAGGTTAATTAATTTAATTCCCTTCACTAGTTCCTTTATCCCTTAATGCTAAAAAATCATTTAAAAACAATACATCATGAACTTGAATTATAGCAAGAGAATTACAAGATCTAGAAAACATCCCTCGGTGCACCGAGCTACATATAATCTAGGCATTGCGACCATTGGTGATAAATTATCACATATTAGCAAGGTGAAATTTCCCCTCACTCACCTATACTAACATGAAACCTATCAAGCATGGGTTTGCAATCCTAGAAGGAACCCTCGCCCTACCCTATGGTGGGTTAACCATTATAGGTAGTTGCCCCAACTCCGTAAATACTCAAGAGTTGGTTGCCCTGGGTGGGGGAATACCCAATGGCCCCTGATCAATCACATCGGAATGGTTATCCCCAAAAGAATATGCCCTTGGTTTATTTTACAACAATCTTAGAATATATTCTTGGTCTTGTCATAATCTTGCATCCATATTTCATGCAACAATCCATGCAATAAATTAAACATTCACGTAAGAAAAAAATAACCTTTTCTTTCTTCTCTTTATTTAGTAAAAAATTCCTTGGCTAAATGCGTCTTAATCAAAAAATTCTAGGTTTTAGTCCCACTTACACGGATGAGGTGGAGGCCAATAATCATGATTACGAGGAGGTGAGCCATCCCTCCACTTCCTTGGGAGTGATTCGCGGGCTATTGTCACTTGAGGTCTCATTGTCACCTCACCACACGACCATTCGTTAAGTTGGACAACCCCTCTTGCCTTGCTCCCCACATCCACCATGCGCCATCCTCTAGGGATAGAGGCCAGATGCTTTCTCGTTTGGGTGGCATGGATCTCCTCTTAAGAGCGATAAATCTTTGGTGGGAACCTCTTGCTTATAAAAGAAAAACTCAACCACTAGGCTATGAATATTTTTTATAAATGAAGTGAGAACTAAATACTCAACTTTATCTGGTTTTGGATAAAAGAAAACAAATTTTAAGAGAGATTTTTTCTTAGACTATCCTACGTGGACAGAGAGTGGAAGCGATTTAAGGGCAGAGAGAGAGAGAGAGAGAGAGAGAGAGAGAGAGAGAGAGAGAGAGAGAGAGAGAGAGAGAGAGAGAGAGAGAGAACAACGTGGAGGGATCGATAGGGTCTGACCATATCCTCCCTTTATATATATATATATATATATATATATAAAGGTGGGGAGTTGAGGTTCTCACACAAGTGGAGGGAATGGTTGCTCATGATGATCTGGATTTGATTCAGATGGATGTAAAGATTGCTTTTCTTCACGGTGATCTCCACGAGGAGATATATTAACAAGCGTTCCCTTGTGCATTTATTGCTAGATTCTATCTACTACATTGAATTGCCACATCAATTCCCATCATGCAATTTCTTGAGAGTGATAAATGCCCATCTCTAGTTGATATGATCTTGTAGTCTACTTTGATTTGTTGTCCTAGATCTTGTTAATTATGCCTTATGCATATGCTTTATGCATTATGCATTTTGACCAATTCCTACTCGTTAATTAAGTAAGGCGCACATAAAGCTATTCTTTTTGAAAAAAAACACTTCCATCATTGCTTCATGCTACCATTTAACCATTGGCACTAAAATATCACTAACTTACTAATTTTTAGTAAATTCTTTTTTATATAAGTGCTTATCTTTCCATACATTTTATTGTCTATTAAGTTGAGACTTTCATGCTTATGTGACAATGTCATGGCAACTATTTAAAATTTAAGCACTACTATTTTTAGGAAGTAGCTCTTGAAGTTTGATTTTTGTTGACCGAATATTCAAGTTTATTTCTTCCTTGTGGCATCAATTTCCCACACCATGCTAGCTATTTAATAAAAATGCCAAAGTCACATTTTTTTTAGTGGTTGATGCTTGATTACCAGTGAACTTAGACCTAATAATGTTTCTTTGACTATATTTGTCCAATTGTTTCACATGCTTTTTTGAGCTAGTGAGTGTCATATTAAAAATTTAATAATTTATGTAATTATTTAATCCTTGTTAAACCTTTAACTAATGTAAACACATACATACATACATATATGTGTGTGTATACATGCATGTGTGCATGCACGCATGTGTGTGTGTGTGTGTGTGTGTGTATGTGTTTAATGTGGTGTACCAAAGTATTCTATTTAAAACAATTCATATGTTTACTTAAATGATTTAGATTTTGTGCTCTTTTCGTGTAAAATATTCTTGACATTTCAACATACAAACACCAAATTTTAGCTATTATATTCTTGTGTTATGTACTAGATCTAGGAAAGAGCCACCTACTAAGATCCCACACACTATCACACACTATCTATTAATGGGACACAAGAGAGAGAGAGAGAGAGAGAGAGAGAGAGAGAGAGAGAGAGAGAGAGAGAGAGAGAGAGAGAGAGAGAGAGAGAACTTTTTTAGTGTTTTAAGAGATTGCTCTTGTAGATAGAGGACTTAAATAATTATCAAAATTGTTCTAGTAGCTACAGGACATAACCTATTGCATTAAAACTTATGGAAAACTATTTGGGATTACGAGGACACTCTACTTAAACAACAAATATGTAAGTAATTTATATATAGCAAAATGCAAGTTAAAGACAAAAACAATTCCTTGGTATATATGTGAGGCTTGCATATGTATTTAAAGATAAATAACTCCTAAGTATCCACGTGATGCTTGCATATACAAGTTTGAGGTGTGATCGAGCTTACATTTACAAGTTTGAGGTGTGATCATTCAAATAAGGTTGGATCTCATCAAAACGTTTATGCATATTTATTCCATTTTCTCTTTTGCCCCATGTAAATTTGCACTCTTATTATAAATTATGAGCTCTCTCTCTCTCTCTCTCTCTCTCTCTCTCTCTCTCTCTCTCTCTCTCTACGCACACATGCATGCATGTCCACACTAAAAATTAAGAGGCCAATATCATGCTATGAATATAGATAGCTCAATGAAAATACTTTTTCTATAAACTCAAAACATTATGAAAATCTTTCAAAATTTCTATCTTATGAGCTATAATGTAATGTATTTGTATAAAAGTTTTCTTTGTAATTCACTCAAAACTAGTAATTTTGGGAGACTATTTTATAAATTTTCTAGAATTTCCCATGCCAAATAGCCATGCACTTTTGAAAAACCTCATAAATAGCCATTAGGCAAAAAATAGCCCCTATTTTTTTGGCATTCCTCTTGGAATTAATGTGTTGCTGAACACATTAAAACATGCACATGTGCATGCACACTCAAACCCATCTACATGCATATCCTTATTTGTTATACTCTTGGAATTGATTTGGTTGTATCAATAAATGTGGTGATGGGTGGAAAGAAGGTGATGTATGGATGCTTACCCATCTGTATAAACACTGTAAGTATGAGAGTTATGTGAAAGTATTTCTTTTCCATATCAAACTATTTTTGCTAACCTTTTTTGTATTGATCTAGGTAAGAAGCACATTGTCGAATGATGTGAAATATGGAATATTTTTCAAGAAAAGGATGGGACTGAAAAGAAATGTTGAGAGAGATGATGTGTTTGGCTTACTTAGAAGTCAAGATAACAAGTAGAAATGGAATAATAATGTGTTTTTCACTTGGAAGCTATGGTAGCTAGTTGCAATCAAGTAGAAATGGAATGATTATGTGCTTTTTTAATTAGAAGCTACGGTAACTAGTTGCAATCAAAGAAACAACATTATATGATTTTATCTAAGTATAATGGGAGAAGATAAAATGCAAATTACAAATTAAAAAAAGTAGCCTCATATACATTGCTAGGCTTGGAAATGTGTAGGTGTAGTCATGAGGAAACTAGATTGGATTTTAATGGGGAAAATTGAACGTAGTTATTTCACTTTCCCTTGTGCCACATTAGGACCACTCTAGTATAAATTGTGAACACTGTGTGCGTGCATGTGTGTGTGTGTGTGTGTGTGTGTGAGAGAGAGAGAGAGAGAGAGAGAGAGAGAGAGAGAGAGAGCACTGTGTGTATATATGTGTCGTGCCTGCATGCGTGTGCGTGTGTGTGCATGTGCATGTGCTTTCACATATGCACACAAGAACACCTATGTGCACCCACCCACACGCGTGACACATGCATGCATGTATGTATGCACATACATGTGCATGCACACACGGACATGCACGCGCACACGCACACACACACACACAGAGCACATAATTGTATATGGTGAACTCTTGAAGTTAAGGGATTACATCAATGGATGTGATGGGTAGAAACAAGGCAATTATTTTACGCTTGCCCATCTCTATAGGGTGTGTTAATACCATGACTTTCAATCTTGTGTCTAGTCAATCATTCATAGATAATCATTTTGATTGGTCTAGGTAGGATGCACATTGTTGAATAGTGCAAACTTTGGGATATTTTTTCAATTTCAAAAATGGGATTGAAATGAAAAGTCGATATTAAAGACGATGTATTTAGTTCACTTAGAAGAAATATTAACGAATCAGGAGTGTAATGATAACGTGATTAACTCTCTTAGAAGCTAAGATAATGAGGTCAAGAGGGGAGTATCCTAGTGGTGAAGGCATGGATATGGACATAGGTTGGGAACCCTGAAGCTACACATTGGTTAGGACCCATTAAGCTACACATTGGTTAGACATGATATCAGTAAATACTACATGTAATCTCTTCCCTCTCAAAGAAGAACTCTCAAAGAAGAAGAAGTTGCCTCCCCAACACAAGTTAAGGCAAGCAAAGAAAGAAGTTATTAACCTTAGCTGGTAAGCTTCCTTGACAAAAGAAAATCTTATGACATGAAATGTTTTTCTATTAACTTTAACGCGGTTTTGCCAAGTTGACGTGGCCCATACTTCCCACGTGGCCGGAACACTTATAAGAGCCAACCAGAACAAATGTTTTGAGTCAAACTTAATTTGTGTCGGAACAAATTCAACGGAAATATTTCCGTCGTTTGTGTTCCGGCCATGTTTGTGGTTCCGGCAGCACCACGTGCCATTCTCTGGGCGCTCCTACTTCTCCTCCTCTGGCAGCGCGAGTGTGTCGCCGGCGTTTTCTTCGCTTCCTTGCCGCTCAAGCCCTGCGCCCAAGCTCATTCCGGCACTGCCGACTTGCTCTCTGCCGGACGTTTTGCCTTCGGCTGCCAGGCACTGAATCGGAGCTCGCCAGGGAGCTTCTTCCTGACGGTATCGTTCAACACCACCGGCAGACCGCCCGTCTGGATCGCCAACCCCTCCCGCCCCGTCTCCGTCAATGCCACCCTTCTTCTCAGCCCCGGCCTTGGCGATGTTGTCCTCTCAGAACCTGGTGCTGCTGCCGCCGCATGGAGCGCCAATATCACCAGCCGTTCTACGACTGCTGGAATCGTCCTCGACGGATCCGGCGAGCTCCGCATCGTCGATTCCGTCAACTTCACTCTCTGGCGTAGCTTCCTCCACCCTTTGGATCTCCTCTTGCCAGGCCAGATCATGACACCAGGTATGAAACTCGTTGCCGGAATCTACTTGTCTTCAATCTCTCCTGCGCTGAGTTTCGGCAGTCCTGCCGGAAGGAGCTCCTCCGGCGCCAGCTATTCGGCTGTCATGGAGTCCAGCGGACTGGCTTTCTTCGTCAACTTCTCCGATTCCGGCAGTCTTCCCTATAGCGTCTTCAGTTTTAAGCTAGATGAAGCCAAGGACGACAGAGCGTGCCTTAGCGCCAAGGAAAATGGCAGCAGTGTGCAGCTGCAGCTTTCTTACGAGGGAACGCAACTGAATCTGCAGTGCGATTCCAGAAATTCCGGCCAAAAATCAATTCAACAATTCGGATCGGATCAACATCCGGTTGCCGTAGATTTTCTGCGGCTGGATTCCGACGGCAATATGAGGGGCTACAGATACAATTACGACAATGAAACATGGAGTGTGGTATATGATTGGTTTACAAACATTAGCCCAATTGGGGTTTGCAATCTTCCTAGCATTTGCGGTCCTTATGGCATTTGCAGTCACTCTTCAACAGATAAATCTAAGTATCACTGCAGCTGCCCACAATTATCAGCTAATCCGAATCTTAATCAGGATCAGAGATTATTTCTACCATTAAACAGCTCTGATTTGCAGCAAGGATGCAGATTATCCCGCCCACTAAACTGCAGTTTAGGAGAGGCATCCCAGTATTTTATAGAGCTGCAAGGAGCGGACTATTTCGCTGATCGTGCTTTATCTCTTGATCACATCTCTACTAGCACAAAGGAGAAATGCTTACACAATTGTGCACACAATTGCTCTTGCAAAGCTGCATTCTACAGGGCAGATGTAGGGGCATGTTTCCACTATGAGCAGGTTTTGTCCATAATTGGGTTGGCTAATTCAACGCAGGTGGGTTCTGGGCTCCCTGGTTCAACTCAATTAGCAGCTAACTTGACAAGATTAGAGACTAATTTGGCCCAGTTAGACAGTGGATCTGATAATACAACCCATTATGTGGCCTATCTGAAGGTTCAGAATATTTCCATGGCAAATGCATCAGCTACTGGATCATCAAAGGCTGGCAGCAAGTACCTTACACTGGGCATCAGCATCGGGAGTACAATGGCAGGCCTCTTTTTGATTTTTTTAGCAATTGGGCTGTGGCTTTGCTGCAAAAAGAGGAGGAGATTCAAAGCTCTGGGTCTGGGAGATGAGGATTTCTACAACGCTTTTCCAGGCCAGCCTATACGGTTCACTTTTACCCAGCTACAGGAGGCCAGTGGTGACTTCAAGTGCAAGCTCGGCGTTGGTGGGTTTGGCTCAGTTTACAAGGGCACCCTTCCCAATGGCTCCATCGTTGCAATCAAACAACTCGAGAGTGCCATCCAAGGCTTCAACGAGTTTAAATACCAAATCATGTCCTTAACCTCCCTTAATCACCCTAACCTTGTCCACTTAAGTGGGTTTTGTGCAGAAGGACCTCACCGCCTATTGGTCTATGAGTACATGATCAATGAATCACTTGATGCTTGGATCTTCAATAAACCCATCAAAGAGCTTAATAATTCCTCATTATCACCCTCAATAGATTGGAACACTAGATTCAGCATTGCATTAGATGTGGCTAAAGGATTAGCTTACCTGCACCAAGCTAATCTAATTCATCTTGACATTAAGCCTCAAAACATTCTATTGGATGATAGATTTGTGGCTAAGCTATCTGATTATGGGCTTTCTAGGCTGATGGATCAGGATGAAGGACGTTTGATAACACACATGAGGGGATCACCGGGCTACATGGCGCCGGAATGGCTTCTGCATACATGTGCAACAGAGAAGAGTGATGTGTATAGCTATGGGATGGTGTTAATGGAGATGTTGGGTGGGAGGAAAAATGTGGATTTGTCCAAGCAAAGGGATAGTTGGTACTTTCCTGCATTAGCAGCAAAGATGTACAAAGAAGGCAAGGTTTTGGAGGTCCTGGATGAAAAGCTAACCAAAAGCAACAGCATTACCATGGGGGAGACAGAATGCCACCAAGCCAAGAGATTAATGCAAATTGCTTTTTGGTGCATACAAGAAGATCCCAGCAAAAGGCCTGACATGGAAAAACTCTTGTTGATGCTAGAAGGCCACAAGGAGGTGCCAGAGCCTCCATTAACCCTCCAATTTGGTGGAGGTAATTTGGGTGCTTCTAATCCTCATTATGAGGATAATCATCATTATCAGCAGCACAATTATCAGAGCGGGTCTTCCTCTCCGAGCTGTTTAAACATCTCGTTTGCATCAGAGCCATCATCTATGGCAACGTATAATGCATGGTCAAGCAGTGGGGGGCAACTGGATGACTGCAGATTGCTCTTGCCTTCTCAGGAGTAAAAGCTTAAGTCAGGATTAAGCTTAAGTTGAACAGGTAAACTTTCCTGCCGAGTGAAGGTTAAGATTAGTTAGCAACATAAACCCGCATGCCTAGTCAAGGTTGAGACAAATTAATTGACTGCATAAATCGATTAACAACACCTTAATCCACATAACAACTTATCCTAATGCCGGGATGTAGGCTGTAGGGCCTTTGCCGCCATGGCGTCAATGGGCGTGCTTGACGAAAACTTCCAAGCCATCCGAATTAAGATATCCCGATTGCATGATCTTGGAACATGTAAGTTTGTACATGAATTGCATTTAATTCGCCTTTATTTGAAAAAGATTTGTAAATTGAAAATTGGTTATAATATTAAAAAGCAAGTAAATATTTAATTTTTTGCACTGTCTGGCAGCCTTCAATGTGAAACGTTCAAACTCCCAAAAGCTCTTGACGGTGGGACAAACTCCCCAAAAAAGTCTTTGGAATTCTTCATTTTTGAAATTGACACCTTTATAATAAGTTAATTGTACCCTTGTAATTTGTAACGCAATTTGGCCGGACAAGACAAGGCAAGGTCTTTGTTGTATACAACATGTCACATTATACAATTGCATTTTGCCCATGCTCCTCCTCCTTCACTTGATGACAACCTTTCACTTATTTTGAAGCCTCATGCACACTGTTTATCTTTATATAAAAAAATAATCGAAAGGAGAGATATTTTGTTTTATTCAAAAGACTAACATGTCAAATACATCAGGCTTTTTAGAGAAGCTTAACTCAACTCATGCACTGTTTATCTTTGAAAGTTGCTAAGCCCTTCTCTTTGAAAGGTGCTAAGCCCTCCTCAAGCGATTTGGCTTGCCAATGTAACCTTGCTAAAGAAAGGCATGTTAAAAAAATTACCCTTCACATTGAAAGGGGGTAACTAAAGCATACCTTCATAGAAAGGGCACTGATATGATTAACTAACAAATATTCTTTATATATACACATTGCATATATGTGTGTGTGTATCATGATTTTAGTCATTTTTTAAGGTATGTATGTTGAAAAATTATTGGTTCTATTTTGAAATCTATGGCTAAGTCATGATTTTAGTCATTTTTAAAGGTACGTATGCTTGAAAATTATTGGTTCTATTTTGAAATCTATGGCTAGGTCTTATTCAAATCTTTAAAAAGATTCATATTTATGTTTGTCTAAGAAACTATAAGATATCATTGAAAGGTAACATTTGCATTAGCCCCTATATATTGAAGGACAAGTTAAAAACTTTACTTCTTCTATAAGAAGGTAGAATTTCCAATAGACTTTCTTATAGAACAATGGGCCACACTTGCAAAAATATACACTAGTTGGAGGCATCCCACACATGCACGTATTGCTTTGTTTTTTTGTTTTTTCTTGTCAAAGGAATTATTTTTCGTGATATCTAAAGTGGTCCACACTGTAGTTCCAACCACCATCATTGTACTCGTTCAAACAACTGTCGAAAATGATTAGTTTATGAAGTTAGAAAAGTTATGAATTCAAGATCTTTTTTAGGGGGAGGGGGCAAAAAGTGGGTGAGGATTACAAGAGAGGTAGAGAAGGCATCCCTTGGATGGTCCCACAACTTTCATTCTAGCAAGGAAGCTACCTAGCCACCTCATCCAGATTTGGACACCTTGATTGCTAGTTTTTACATACCAATCTCCAAAAAGTGGATCGTAACAATGTCGATGTGAAATAAATTTAGTTATTGCATAAAAACAAGTTTCGAAAGATTATATGGTGCATGGACAACACATCTAGGACTCCAATAGGAAGTGGGTGCCAAAGAAGGGCCTTACTTCATCTTCAATAAAAAGAGGTTGACAATTATAATATATACCAACCACTACCACCATACCATGGGAGATGATTGTAGTTTTTAATTCCTTAAAGAGTAAAAAGCATATAAGGCTTTATTTTTAAAGTAGGCTAAGTCGTAATTGCAAGCTATTATGGTGAAAATTCGTGAAGTCAAGGACATCAAGGAGCCCATGGATGTTGCATACTTGTATAACAACCATTCACTAGGATTAGGATCCTTAATCGCATCCCACTAAGTCCAAAAAATCATTTAAAAAACCACCAAAAACTAGACCAAACCAGATCTCGAGTAGAGAATGTGAGCTCACAGTCCTACATAAAAAGGCATAAGTGTGGACATGTAAACCTACAAGCGTGAGCACCTCAACACATAAGTTGTGAGCCTAGACACGTGGTTTATGAGTCTAGACATGTGAGCCTATAGATATGATCCTAGAGATGCGAGTTTAATTATTACTGCCATAAAAAGATGTATGGGCATACCTACTTATGTCCTTGGAAGATTTTCTTATCATACAGCCTGTACTACCTATAATTTCCAAGGAAACCTCTTGTCATTTGTAATTATTTTGGAAAATTAAAGTACAATTATTACCCAATAAGTGCACACTAACCCTATCATAGTAAGTGTAGATCAACCCTATCATAGGCCCAGTTCTTAGATTTTAATGCACCAAGTAGGCTTATTTCATAATACAAGGAAAATACATGAGTGGAGTTTTTATAAAGAAGGATGTAAACCTATAAACATGAGTCTACATATGTGAGCCTACAAACGTAAGTCTAGAGGCATGAACCTAGATATGTGAGCCAACATATGTGAGCCTACAGACGTGATTCTATCTATAGGCATGAACCCAAATATGTGAGCCAACATATGTGAGCCTATAGACGTGAGTCTAGAGGCATCAACCGAGACATGTGAGCCTATAGATGTGAGTCTAGACTAGGCTCACATGTGAGCCTCTAGACGTGAGTCTAGATGTGAGTCTAGAGGCATGAACTTAGATAAGTGAGCCTAAAGACCTAATTCTAGAGGCATCAAGGCTAGACATGTAAGCATAGAGCCATGATCCTAGATACGTGAATGTCAACCACTCTGGCTAACATGACCTTTCGCGTGCGTGCGGCTACTATACTTCCTTTGTAATTCATCTTTTTGTAACCACGCTAAGCGCCAATTGTAAATGAGACATGCGATGCCTGAGCTTACGACTTGCGTAATGCCAGTTATATGTAATTGATGTACATAGAGCTAGATAAACTAGGAAGACTAGTTTTGGGTCCCCATTTGTAATTGTGCTGGTCCTCAACTGATGAGTCCATAGCTCTCTTATATGGATCTCTTGGTTGATCTTGCTGATCTTCAACGAGAATTCCATCTTGATTTTTATAAGTGATTATCTGCCGAGTACTATGAGCTAGGAACTATCAAAAAGGCCCTTGAGTGAACAGGTGGTGAGCGTTATGGTGCCAATGATGCCATAGATACTCCGATGAAGGAATGATTGGAAATTAAGATTCAACTGGATACTTGGAAGTTTATGATCAGTAACACTATGATTTCATTAAATGACTGAATTAAATACATTTGAATCTAGGAAAAAGGCAATTTCATATTGGGTGTGTAAGTGGTGTGACTGGAGTTAAATTTGCTTGAAAATCTGGCTAGGGGGCCTGGGAACTCTTTTCCCTGGTACCCAGGACAAAAACCTAACCAAATTCCTAATTGGATCCCATCACCTACAGTGGTTGGGCGGTTGGCTAACCCATGGGACTGGATGGGGCTGGATTGATGGATCCATAAATCGAGACTCAATTTCTATTAAGTTCGATAGATGAAGTAAATCCTGGACAAAAATTGTTCTATGGAAAAGAATCAACGGTTGTGCCTCTCAATGAGGAAAAAAGCGTTGGTCTCTATGATCCAAGTACAGTCTTTTTCTCTGATCTAACTATGGGACTTATCGGTTCGGCCAAATGAGCTCAGTTAGTTAAGGCTTTTGACTACGTTAGGGAAGAGTTATCCTCTACCTCATGCACCAATCGTATGTAAACAAGACAAGGTGGAGAGCAATGAGAAGGGAGTGAAGGAGAGAAGGGAGAGTAACACCATTCCTATATTCACATACACCAACAATCACAAGCAAGCAAGCCACCATAAGATCAAGAGAAGAGAGAGAGAGAGAGGGAGAGGGAGTGAAGGCAAAACCCAATTGAGACAAAAGAGATTGTCCCCCTTTCATATTTCATAAAATGTCTTATATACATGAGCTCACTCGGTTTCAAAAAACAACTCTTACTCCTTGTTCTAATATCTTCCATGATACACGTGTGGGTATCTTCGGTGACCCAGAGCTCGAGCACCGTATGGTCAGCACCCTCTAGGATCCTTCGCAGGTTACCTAGCGCTTCACTCATAGGCCGCTTCCTTGGTTCCTCATCCACCATATCGGAAGCTCACCATCATTTAAATCGAACTGAGGCTGGTCAAGACCTCGACCGACCTTGCTACGCGAGACGTCCT
Source organism: Cibotium barometz (assembly GCF_041138505.1). Lineage (NCBI taxonomy): Eukaryota > Viridiplantae > Streptophyta > Polypodiopsida > Cyatheales > Cibotiaceae > Cibotium > Cibotium barometz. The sequence continues at coordinate 35,746,953 of NC_141057.1, read as the reverse complement.
CCATTGACTCTCCATCTCAACAGTTGCAACTTTATCAGTTAGGTCTCCACGACCTTAATCACAAGACGGTCAAAATGCTTCCCTAGCATTCTTGACATAAGACAATCATTTACAAACAGGCCACAAATACAGTTTCTATATTGAACTCTCATCTTTCCACATTATCCCTCATCAGTCCACATTACTTATTCCACATTCCATTCATATGTGTACTCATTCTCATCCAATCACATCATTTTCCATCTCATCACCTCAGATTCATTCACCACATACATATTCGCATTCATTATTCTACATACACATCTACATTCGTACATCCACATCATACATCCAATTCCACATTTGCATTCATACATACACATCCATATCCACATCACATCCACATTCATACATCCATATCCACATCCACATGCATACATCCATTTCCACATCCACATCCACATGCATACATCCATTTCCACATCCACATTCATACATCCACATCCACATTTCATATCTACATCTATACATCCACATCCATACCCACATCCCTACATCCACATTCACATTCACATCCATACATCCATATCCACATTCCACATTCATACATCCATATCCACATTCCACATTCATACATCCACATCCACATTCACATTCATATATCCATTTTCACATTCTTATTCATACATCCACATCCACATACATACATCCATACATCCACATCCACATCCACATCCATACATCCACATCCACATCCATACATCCATATCTATATCCATACATCCATTTCACATCCACATTCATACATCCACATCCACATACATACATCCACATCCACATCCACATCCACATTTACATCCATACATCCACATCCACATCTACATCCATACATCCATTTTCACATCCTCATTCATACATCCACATCCACATCCACATCCACATATATATATCCATACATCCACATCCATACATCCACATCCACATCCATACATCCACATCCGCATCCACATCCATACATCCACATCTACATCCATACATCCATTTTCACATCCACATTCATACATCCACATCCACATACATACATCCTTTTATGCATCTATTTAGGCATAAGTTCAATTTTAAGGAAAATAACACCTTCGAATTAAAAATAAACCTTTTATGCACTTTATTATGCATAAATTCCATTTTAATGAGAATAACACTTTCAAAATTAAACAAATCTATTATGCATCTAACTATGCATAAATTTAATTTCAATGAAAATAATACTTTCAAAATTAAAATAAATCTTTTATGCATCTTTCTATGCATAAAATCAATATTGATAAGAATAACTCTTTTGAATTAAAAATGAAATTCTTTATGCATCTTTCTATGCATAGAATCAAAATTGATGAAAATAACTCTTTTGAATTAAAAATAAAATTCTTTATGCATAAAATCAAAATTGATGAGAATAAAACTTTTGGATTAAAATAAATTCTTTATGCATCTTTCTATGCATAAAATCAAAATTGATAAGAATAACTTTTTTGGAATAAAAATAAAATTCTTTATGCATCTATTTATGCATAAAATCAAAATTGATGAAAATCACTCTTTATATATTTGTTCTTTCTTGCAGCCTTTTATAATGATTCACAACATAGTGTTTACATCTCCACCATCTTTGGAGGTGCTCGTTGGCATCTTGAGACAAACTTCATCCCTTTCCTCAAATTGGGAATCCGTATCAAGTTCGGAGCTACACCTTGCAGTTTCTTTGGATGTTGTGGGCTCTGTTTTTCTTGTGATGATTGATGAGTTGGTGTCACTTTTAGTCTCTATTTTAGACCGCTCAACCCTATTAGTGCTTATAAGATTGAGTCATCCCATGTGGATTAAAGTTCATTGACCAATCGCCTTGGTATTAGAAGGTAGACCACAAATCATTCATAGGGGCATAACCTTAGGGAGCTTCTCACCAGCATGTGTAACCCATGTAGATCCTCTAGCTCCCCAACTATTGATTGTAGCCATCATATGTATCCAATTTAGATCATCTTCAAGCTCAATAGCTTGTTTTTTAGCATCTTTGTAGGGTGGATCCTTCCCTACATCAGTCTCTTCTCTGCATGTATAGCAGTATTCCAAAGGGGTTGAATGGATGGTAGTATCAGATCTTTGATTGATGCACATGACTAGTCTCACCAAGTCTACTCTAAGGATTGAGTCATCAAATTGTAGAGGTAGACATGGTTTTTGGATCAATCATGGACCGTTTTATCTTCACGCATAAATGGTCTTTGTAAGATCATTTCATAAGAATTGGGTTACTTGGAAAAGTACATCACAATGAACGTACATCTCACCCGATGTTTCAACACCTTCAGCTTAAGATTGCACAACATCCCCATTAGTTTGGTAATAGTACCATTAGCCATTTTAACCACAATGTCTAAGACTTCAAGCTTGGGTTTGGCCATTTTTCCTAGCATTTTTTTTGGTGATTTGAGTGACTCCCACCACACCACCATCAAGGATTCCCATTACTATGATGCCCTTGGTGGACTGGTAGTAATGTGTTGGATTCATCACCTTCAAAGTATTGACCCAATTTATTCAATGAAATTTTGACCATTGATTTAGTATACGCATCCTCTACTTGGGTTCTTGGGTCTTCTATGACTTGAGTTGGTGAAAATCCACAATAGGGTTGAGTCTTATGGGTTTCTACAAATGGTGGTTGAGTTGTCCATTTAAAAGAGCTTTCAATGCTCTGAAGAGTTCAGGATCTCCGAACAAGTGCATAGTCATCATGGTCTTTGTTTCTGAATCCATGAACTCCAACAATTTAGGGATGTTCAAGGGAGTACCCATCACCTCTCTACCATATGATGGTGCAGGTGATATTGGAATTTCCACCTCTTGAAAAGGTTTAGGAATCTCATACTCAAACGTTCTCCTAATAAGTTAAGAATCCATTCTTGCAATGATAGGTGAGTTCTCACTGACCTCAAGGATGAAACTAGGTATATCCAAGGGTTTGTGGGTTACGATTGGCAATAGGTTATTTGGATGCATTGTGTCAGAGATGTTTAATTTTTTGGTCTTGGTTCTAACTCCTCTTGAGTATGTGTGACCATATTTCTGAGTTCATGAAGTTGTTCCAATTATTTTATGAATGTCATTATTTAGTGAGTCTTTATTTTTAAGCTTTTTAGACTAGATGAAAAGAATTTAGATTTTTTTTTTAGATTTTGTGTAAACAACTTATTATTTGATGATGACTCACTAAAATTGATGCAATCCAAAAATACATCCCAATCCAAAAACAGTGAAATCCATAAATACTTGAGTGCAATGAGCTTGTGATGCACTCCATAAATACTTCACTTATGATGCACAAAGAGCTCTAGAGCTCTAGAGAGAGAGAGAGAGAGAGAGAGAGAGAGAGAGAGAGAGAGAGAGAGAGAGAGAGAGAGAGAGAGAGAGAGAGAGAGAGAGAGAGAGAGAGAGAGAGATTCATAAAGCTTGCAAAAAATGTTGTCTAATAATCGGGTTATCTTCGAATTAAACTGTGTCTTTATACAAAACTGTTGGCTAATAACCAAGGTGTCTCCAAATTCAATCCTTGGTAGAAAAGGGATAACATAGCTATGGAATGTTTCATTATAACATGGAATTTACATATTTCCATGTCCAAAAAATTAAATATATCCATGTCTAAAAATTTACCAAACTTACAAGATATTTTTTTTTACTAGGCTTATATCTAAGGGGCTGGCTTAATCAGCCTTGGCTTATATCTAAGGGGCTGGCTTAATCAGCCTTGGTTGACTAAGAATGAATGAAAAATATCTTGCCGATAATGTTGGTTGATGAATCATCATGTGGTGTTGTTTGTTTTATCCTAACGCCCTAAGATACACAAAGTAAAGGTGCTTACAACCCAAGTAAGGCTTGTGAGTTTGTTCCCTTTGCTGAAAGTCTGGACATAAGCACACTGGTTTTTCCTTTATATGGACCTCATAAAATTTCTCTCTTAAAATGTTGAAAACAATGTGTGCATCAGGTAAACCCCTCTTTTCTGCCAAAAGTATAGCATCCATTGCTTCAGCAAGTGATATCTTCTCCTCAGCGTCTCTTGATGTTCCATGTCTCCATTTTTTGTCATTTACTTGATGGCAATGATTCTGAGTCTGTCCTAGGATTACCCTCTCCTTCTTGCCTATTTTACAAGGTGTGATTGGCAACCCAATCTCCTTCAACACAAAACCATCTGCTTTAAGGCTTGCATATTCCTCTAATGTGATGTTAGTTCCTATAACAACTGGCATTATAGGGGCAGCAACTACAACACACATTTTACTAATTTGTCCACAACCCATGTGCGCTCGACATCATGAGCACAAAACCGCATCCATTGTGGTATTTCTTTACCTTGGTGTATTCTCTCTTATCAAAAGCATGGTGCCACTGTGCGTGGAGATCTGCTCACCACCATATTTGTGCAATTCTTCCTAGCAAACCATACCAAAGCATTTTCTCTTTGTGTGAATAGGCATTCTTTTGATTTCCCATAAAGATCTGTGGATGCTTTCTTCATAGATTAGCACTAATCTACTTATGTCAATGGCTTCATTTTCTTGAAGGGAATGGTTTGTTTCCTTTGGCAATGCTTTGTTTGGCGACTTGTCTAATTCATCATGAGCAATTGGAGTTGGAAGTAGTTTCAAATCCAATTTTTCATGGACAACCTTGATGTTTACATTGTCTTGACTCCATTACATATCCTAGTTTATGGAAGCTTGTTGCTGTAACAACAGACTTCTTTCTCCTCTGAACAGTCTCCCTATCACCATACATAGCTAGCTCCTTATACAAGGGAGTACCAGACATTGCATCCTAGATCTCCCGAGCAATAAAAGTGGGTCCTGATGTGCTACCACTCACAACTCTATGTTGCAATGTCTCCATGTTAGGGCTTGTGCCTCTCTAATGTCTTGTCATGAACCCTAGTTGTTTTGTGCATTGGATATATGCATTTATTACATCAGCGGCGCATGCATCATACAAAAAGATCTTTCTTTTACCTCCCTCTCCATCTAGCCAACTTGCATGAATACTTTCAGACATGTTTATGACTCAGATAATCATGTAAAAAAGAAATGCACATTAATATATTTCTGAGTATAATAGCCCAAAGAACAACCTACTTGATTTCCCCCCCACTGAGAGAACATTTAATAATTCTTACATGTAGTTGATTTCCCCAATGAGAGATTGTGTCTTCCCACCATTTGAACCACCTTTGCAATGCCTTTATATTCTCCTTTGGTACAAGTCCACTCTACCATTTTTTTATACAGGCATCTTTCTCTACTCACATAGATGTCGAAATCCGGTTGAAGTGCCATTCCTCACACATCTCCAGATGTTTTTGTCTATTCAGTGCTGGTACTAGTTTTGTTGTGTGCTTATGCAAGCTCTGCTCCCAATGAAATAGATAGGAGTGTTCCCTCCCCTTCCAAAACATTGTCTAGGCCTCCATTGTACACCGTTCTTATTGCAATCCAATTGGCTCGCGCTTCGTCAGCCATGAATCCAGCAAAATTTATTGGTGTAGAAAGCCATTCTGAGTTAGCACATTATTAAGTGATTCTCAAAATATGATTTGACTTTCTGCATCTTCTTGTTTGCTATCACCATTGATCCTTGCAATCTGGAAAAAAAGTGATATGTTACTCTCTGATGTACAAATGAAAAGACCTTGTTACCATTCTGGACACGTACCCAAGGTTGTATACTGAGCATGACATTGTTGCCCATCCATCCACTCTATGAGTGTGGCCAAAATGCACCCATGAATTACGCAAGTCACCTTCTCCGATATGCCGCATGCGGTTCACAAGGTCAAATCCTGAACCACGGCCTATAGTCGACATTTTGAAGACAAAACATTTCTGGTTTGGTCCTCCTAGGCTTGGAAATCGGCTTCCATGGAAAAATGGAAAGATGCACTTTTTTTTTAAGTTGCAAAATTTTATCATACCCATCACCCACCAATGCTATTTCTCATTTTCTCTCTATTGAAAAAATACTTTTGAATCTAATCATACAAAAAAATAGAATATGTCATCATTGCACAAACTTATACAATAAGGAGAAGAAGTTTAATGTTTCACCTTTGGTTCTGCACAATGGGCATGAACTCCTCTAGATAGTTCATCACCTCAGAGTAGTCAGTAATCAACTGTCTTGTTGCTGTCATTTGGATACATCTTGGACCACTACTTTTGTCTATTTTAAGTACAGTTCTGATTAGCTTCCTAACCTTCTCAATGGCCGCTAGTGATGTTCCAGGTTGTACATTGTGCAAATGCTCCCCAACATGTAGCATTAATCTTGTCATGTCATGTCCTCTTGGCAAGACATAACAGACCATGCAAGAACAAGTCTCAACACAAGAAACCACTTTCTTAGAGTAATGGCAAGTAATACTTGTCTTGTCCTCCATTACAAGAATGCCCTTTAAAGTAGGATTATCTAAATAACCATGAAAGTATGTGTCAATATACCTTTTATTGTTCAAATAGTATAAACAATTAAGTCTTTGACACTTCAAAGAACCAAGCCATTGGCTTTTATGAACTTTGCCATGTTGGTGACCTTGGGCCTTTTCCACAAATGACCATCAAACCTTGGTTGCATTCCATCCATAGTTGAACCCTTTCCTGAATGTGGAGGCAATACAAATGCAATATTTCCATTTTATTCATAAGGAAGTTCAGTCAGAGCTACATGTCCATTTGAGTTTTGCAATAGGTTCTTTCAAGCACTGTGCCTTATCATTCCCCATTATCCAAGGAACAATCTTCTTGATTTCCTCCTCTCCCTCCAAATCTACTTCAATTATGTCCTGTTTATAATCCTCATCAAGTTCACAATCCTCTCTTGTTTTGGGTGGAGTGTCTTCAACATCTATTGTCGATAACATTGGATCAACAAAACTTGGTCTGTAAAACTCTAGACTCTCATCATTGTCAACAACTGATGTAGCAAGAAGCTTGGCTATGAACAATTCTGTAGTGGCAAGTTAGTGATGAATCCAAAAATTTTATTACCATCTACATCCCATTGATATGGAGTCTCCACTTCAACTAAGGTTGTACCAAAATGCAAAATAGCATGCAGAGAAACAAAAAACAGAACTTAGGGGCAACCATGATTGAAGATAGTACGAGCTCAGAAGGAGGTTGCCATCCTTAAGCTAAAGATTGTGAGTCAATTTCTCTATGCCCACAGACCATGACACAGTTGCTTTAACAATTGCCATTGTAAGCCTAAGCAATGAGTTATCCAGGCCTTAACAACAATGAGTTGTTAAGCTTAAACACAAAGAAGACATCAACGTATTATCACCAACTTGAATATCTTTACAGATAATATTACAAAATATTACAAAATACCTCTCAATTAAAGTATAAAATACTTCTTGGGAAAATATATAATAAAATCTTAATGGTAAATGAGGGATTGAACCTATCATGAATATGTGCATCAAATCAAATACACCAAAATGGCTTATACTATATTATGATTAGTCTTTATACCAAATATTGTAGGGAAAACATTCATCATTACATGCTTGCATTTATTTAACGTTTCTTTTTTATAGGCTACCCCTATAACCCTCCTCATTTGGAGGTGTAGAGGGGGCTACACCTATAATAGCAGGTCATAAGGAACTAAGAGGGTAGAGGGTGGTTTGCAAGCCCTCTTAAATTCTCTAGAGAGGTTTTCAACAATTAAAGCTGAAAAATGTCAGCTTTATAATCGGTTTACCTCCTTTCACCTGAAACGTGGATGGTGATAGGGGTGGCCTCTTAGAGGGCAACCCCATAGGCTAGCTGGCAGCAAGGCTAGCTAGACACGTGGAGGTGAGTGAAGCATAGCTACCTCTTATTGCACGTTCGGAGGAGGTCTGCAAGTTTAGAGGGCTACACTCTCTGCCCAAAGAAGCATCCCAACTTCTTCTTTGGAGGTTATTTAGAGCTTTAAATGCACATAATGAAGACCCTAATCACTCTCCAAAGCGGCCTTAAAAACACAATCCTACCTAGATCACAACGACCACTTTATATAATACTCTTTAATACTATACGTATACTCAATCATGCACTCTATACAATACTATATTATACTACACTAAATATACTATCTATACATACTAAAATATAAAATAATTAATACACTATAATACTATAATATAAGTAATACACTCTATAATATTAAACGTAAACTCTATAATATACTATAGAGATAATACACTATAGAATACTATATTATATAATACTATATTATACAATACTAAATATACTTTACTATAATAAGATATAATATAAAATTCATCATTTCTCTAAAATATCTCTTTTTTTTAGTAATATCTCTTAATTTTTAACTAGTAAACCTTGTACTCAGTCAACTCTTCAAGTCAACTCTTCATCGTATGTGAGCATTTACTCATTTTTCGGTATTTTCTCTTATTCATTGGATTTATCTCATCCCAACACTTGGATTAATCCTATTGTTCCATAGGAACCTTAATTGGACCATAATCCAGGAAATTTTTGAAAATCTAGCCCTTAGGTTAAGGTCCCTTATATCATTTTTAATTGATTCCTAATGCACATTGGAGAATTTATTTTTAACTTTTATTTCAGGGAAATATATTTTAGATATTAGGAGAATTTTTATATCTAAAAATATTTCAATATTGAATTACTCTCTCTAGATTTTTTCTTCTCTCTAGGCAAAAACAAGGAAAAATAATATTTTCTTGCATTCAGAAATAGAGAATGATTATAGGGGATTGAGGTAAAAGCTTTTTTATTATTTAGGCTGAGGAAAAATCTTACATCCTCTCCCACTTCAAAAACGCGAGATGTCCTCATCTCGCAAAGTGGGGGTAATGTTTTTCCATCTCTTCTTCTTTCTCCCAGGTGGTGTCTTCTGGTGGTGTCTTCTAGAGGGAAGAACTTCCACTTGACTAAAAATTCTCTGAGGACTTTGCTCCTCCTGAGAACCTTCTCTCGAACGTCAAGGATTTCTTCAGGCTATTGGAGTACTATCTGGCCTTGAGTTGGAGAAATCAATTGTTCATCATCAAGCACGTGACTCTGGTTGGGTACATATTTCTTAAGCAAACTGACATGGAATACATTATGTACCTTGAGATAAGGAGGCAGAAGAAGTTTATAAGCTAGATCGCCTACTTTCTTTATAACAACATACGGTCCATAGTATCTGGGAGAGAGCTTCTTATACCTCCCTAAAGATAAAGAACTTCTTTTTGGTCGTACTCAAATGAAGACCATATCTGATTCTTCAAACTCTCTCTCTGATCTCTTTTTATCTACATACTGCTTTTTCCTATCTTGGGCTACCTTAATATCTTTACGGATTGATTGCATTTGCTGGTCCATGTTATCAAGCATTTATCTAGACATATTGACTTTGATCAATGGGTCGGACCAAGTCAATGGTGTAAGGCAATCTTGTCCATACAGAGCTTTGAAAGGGCTCATCCCCCAATGCTTTGATGATAAGAAGCATTGTGAGCCAATTCAACTAGACACAAATGCCTTAACCACTTCGTGGGTTCCCTGTCGTAGCATGACCGAAGGATATCTTCTACTACCTGATTCACTCTTTCAGTTTGGCCATCTATTTCAGGGTGATAGGCTGTACTGAGATCCAAGAAAGTTCCCACTGCTTCAAAGAATGCAGTCCAAAATTTTGATGTGAACTTGGGATCTCTGTCACTTACTATCCTCCTGGGTAAGCCATGCAATTTGAAGATCTCTTTAAGGAAAACTCTGACAACATCCACTATAGTGTATGTTTCTTTCACTGGAATCAGATGGGAAACTTTGGTTAGTCTATCAACTACCACAAAAATGGAGTTGTAACCTGATTGCACTGAAGGTAATCCAGTGACCTGATTGCACTGAAGGTAATCCAGTGACAAAGTCCATGCTGATGGGCTTCTCTCAGAATCCTTCCCTTTATTCTCTCATCATTGGGGAATGCATAGCCGATTATTATAATACATGCATCCTTCATCCCAATAACTTGGCTCATTTCCTGAGGAGTCTTGCTTTCCTGCATCAGAAAGGTAGCAATAGGAGCAAAGAATTTGTCCTGCATGATTCTCTCCCTTGCTTCACGGATTAATGGATTGGACACCACTATAATTGCAAGCAAGGAGGCTTTTCTACTAAGCGCATCTGCCACCACATTTTCTTTCTCTGGCCGATACTTAATTTCAAAATCAAATTCTTGTAGGGTCTGCATCCATCTCCTTTCACGCATATTGAGATCCCTTTGGGTGAAGATCCACTTCAGACTTTGATGGTCTGTCATCAAGGTGAACCTCTGTCCCAAAAGATAATGTCTCCGCAACTTCGGAGCATAAACTACTGAGAGTAACTCCAAGTCATGGACGGCATAATTTCTCTCATGTGTTCTGAGTTTTCTAGATTCATAGCCCACTGTATGACCTTCTTGCATAAGAGCACTGCCTAAGGCAAACCCTCTGGCATCAGTAAAACTACCTTAAAAGTTTTTATTTTCATCTATTTTTGTTGGTGTCATTTGCTCTCCGTCATCTACACCATCTCATCTCTTCATGGATGACATTCTATGGACAAGTAAATTTTCATTTCTCAATCCAATGTTTATTAACTTGTGCCATGTCTTCTTCTTCCTCTTCTGCATGGACTTCTGAGAGATTCCTAACTTGTGCCATGTTTTCTTCTTCCTCTTCTGCATGGACTTCTGAGAGATTCCTAACAAAAAACGCAGCACTCCAACACTGCTCTTCCTGTAGTATGATCACTACAATGCGAGGACAATTTAGTTACATGCTCTCATCTCACATTGTATTGATTGGTACACGTACTTGTAAAATAGGTGTTGTTTAACATGTGTAGAGTTTCACGTACTTGTAAAATAGGTGTTGTTTAACATGTGTAGAGTTTCCTTCATTGTGAAGTCAATATAACACGATATGGGGGTTTCAATGTGTTGGAAGTCTTCTTATTACGTTGTATTGAATTTAATCCAAAATTATTTCCTTATTTATCATTTAAGCCTATTTTATGAGTTGGAGCTTCTTTGATTGTGAATGCAGTACAATGTGATGTATTGGTTTGAATATGTTGGTTGTTTGCATTTTGCATTGTAGTGATTTTTATCCAAAATTTATCTTTATTGGTCATTTGAGCTGATATTGTATGTTGGAGTTTCCTTCATTGTGAATTCAATACAATCTGATATGGGGGATTCAATGTGTTGGATGTCTTCTTATCGTAATAAAGTGAATTTTATCCAAAAAAAATTCTGTCATTTAAGACTATTTTGTATGTTGGAGTTCCTTTGATTGTGAATGTAGTACAATATGCGATGTATGAGTTTGAATGTGTTGGTTGTTTGCATATCGCATTGTAGTGATTTTTATTCGAAAATTGTCCTTATTGGTTATTTGAGCCGATTTTGCGTGTTGGAGTTTCCTTTATTGTGAATTCAATACAATGCGATATGGGGAGTTCAATGTGTTGAAAGTCTTCCTATCGCATTATTGTAGCTGAATTTAATCCAAAATATTTTCCTTGTGTTTGTCATTTGAGCCTATTTTGCATGTTAGAGTTTCTTTGATTGTGAATGCAGTACAACGTGATGTATGGGTCTGAATGTGTTGGTTGTCTACGTATCACGTTGTGGTGATTTTTATCCAAAAAATTTTCTTGGTTAATCATTTGAGCCATTCGTCTGATTATTTTGTTTAAAAGAGTAATAAACTAATCAAGTTTTGAAACTACACTCAAACTACACCACTAGATCATAGATTGTAAACTACAAGAAGAAATGAAACCCCTACTTTCATTCTCCCCTACTCCCTTGCCCCCCCCTCACCCAAGCCACCATGAATCCCCCTCACCCCCTAACTTATAAGCTTAAGCCCCCCTTCCAAAAACCCCCCTCCCTTACACTCATGTGATACCATAAGATATGGCTTATGAATTCCCCGAGGAAGCATGTTGACCTTTTTAGATTGTAAGCCTTGTAAGGATTCTTTGAGATCTTTGACTTGGATTTCATAATTCTCACAACAATTGATCTCATACATTTCTTTTGCATGTGCCACTTGACCTTCTAGAGCTGCCATCTGTGTCTTCAAGCTTGTCTTTGTGGTTTGCAACTCCTTATACTTTTCTTCTAGTTTTTTTTGACGAGCATAGCTATCTTCATCATTTTTTATCTTGTCTTGCACTTCCAGTAGTTGAATGTGTGCCTTGGCTTACATATCTGCTACGAGTCTACTTTATGTTGCTCTTTAAGGTCTCTTCCACCTAGTTTTGCAACTGTGGTTGGTGGTATCTTACATATCTGCTACTTCTACTTTATGTTGCTCTTTAAGGTCTCTTCCACCTAGTTTTGCAACTGTGGTTGGTGGTATCTTTCATGCATCTTCTCTTGCTTATGATAATCCAACAACTCAAGGAGTTCTTGTACTTGTGTGTTGAGATCCTAGTTGGCATCTTCCAACTCCTTATGCTTAATTTCAGCATCCCTAGTAGCCTGATCCAGTTGTGCCTTTGATCGCTCACTTTTTCTAGGCTATGAGCATATTTCTTAAGGATCATGTTGGCAAGACACATGAAAGAAGAGACTCTTAAGAAAAATGCTTAGATAAAAGAAGATTTCTACCCAATGGGGACACCACTTTGGGAGAGAGGAGGATTTAATTAGAGATTACCCCAACTCGCAAGATGAGGACATCTCAAATCTTTTAAGTGGGGGAGAATGTAAGATCCCTCCCAAGCCATGTAATGATTCTCTTTTAATATAGATTAAGAAAGAGAGTTCCCTTAGAGAGAGACTATAAGGCTAGAAGGAGTGCATGTGGAAATTACTCTCCATCATTTGGGTGGATAAATTATTGAGATCAAAGATATAAGCCTCATTTTTGTAATCTTGCCTTTCACCCTATTTGCAAGTACTCTTCTACCCTATTATACTTTGGTTAGATGTGCAATGAAGGAGACCTTTCTCCAGCTCATGCACATCTACTAATTGAGATGTTTTATTTATTTTCTATAGTTGGAGGATAAGTGTCTTAAATGTTCTTCTTCTTTCTTTTTCCGCTTTGTTTGCAATCTCTAGCTCATCTTTAGAGGTCACTTGTATGCTCTTTGCCCGCTCATGCTTCTTAGAGGAAGAAGGTCTTGTGTGGCAACTCTTGTTTGGACTCGAGAAATCAATTCTTCTAATTCAAAAGGGTTATCTGAAACATGAGTAGGTGCTTCTTGGCTATGTTCTTGGGGAAAACGTGGGCTTTCCTTTTGGCTATGGACTATACTCAACACATCAAGTTCCATTATTGGCATGCTTTGAAGAGTGCTAGTATCTTCATGGACTTCCATGGTGGTTGTGGGTTTTTGAGGGGATGGAGAAGATGGTGGTGGGTTGCTTGGGACCTCACCTACTAACTAATAAATAATTTCCTACCCTTCTGCCTGAGTTGGGGTTGAGGGTGTTGGTGAAATAGATATTGGGCATGGGGGTGGTCTTTACTCTCTTCTTCTTTGCATGTTCACTTGGTGGGAGCCCAAGCCAAGTTTAGCCATTAAATCCTTTGTTTTGGGGCAACTGTCAAATGCTCTTCTAATCCTTTCTATAATGTTTCTTTGTCCAAGGGCATCTCTTTGGGTTCTTGGGAGTGGCTCTCTGGCAAGGGAATTTCGGTAGTGTGGCTAAGCACCTATGTGAGGGTGTATGGGTTGACCGAATTGTTTCCATGCTTGCTTAGGTAATGGGTGAGGTCCATATGTACCACACTAGGTGACCTACGAGAAGGATCCTAGAGGGTACTGACCATACGGTGCTCAGGCTCTGGGTCATCGAAGATACCCACACGTGCATCCGGGAAGATATTGGAACAAGGAGTAAGAGTTGTTTTCTGAAACTGGGCATGGATCTGGTTGATGACCTTGCTGTTGATCTTCCTGATCTTCAACGGAGATTCCATCTTGATTTTTATAAGTGAATATATTGTTAGGTACTATGAGCTAGGAACTATCAAAAAGGCCCCTGCTGAGGGAGAGGTGGTGAGCATTCTGGTTGCCAATGATGCCATAGGTACATCGATGAAGGAATGATTGGAAATTTGGATTCAACCGGATATTTTGGAGGATTATGATCAGTGACACTATGGTTTCATTAAATGATTGTTTTAAAGATAGCTGAATATATGAAAAAGGCAATTTCATATTGGGTGTGTAAGTGGTGTGACTGGCGTTAAATATGAATATCGAGCTAGGGGGCTTGGGAACTCTTTTCCCTGGTACCCGGGACAAAACCTAACCAAATTTCTAATTGGATCCCATCACTACAGTGGTTGGGCGGTTGGCTAACCCATGGGACTGATGGGGTTAGGCTGGTGGACTGATGGATCCATAAAATAAGACTCAATTCTGTTTTAGTACGATAGATGGATCCATAAAATAAGACTCAATTCTGTTTTAGTATGATAGATGAAGTAAATCTCGGATAGTAATTGTTCTATGGAAAAAGAATCAACGGCTGTGCCTCTCTCGATGGGGAAAAAAGCGTTGGTTTCTATGATCTAAGTGCAAGTTTCTTCCTTGATCTGACCAAGTGACTCACAGGTTTGGTCAGATCAGTTTGGTCAATAATGACCTTGACTACGTTAGAGTACAAATATCCTAGTGGAATCGCTCGTGCTTTTCGATAGGGAGGAGTTTTTCCGGGTTTGGTTTTTGAAGAACCAAGGGATTAGTCTCTTGACCGGATATCCATGGGCGAGGCCCCGAGTGAAGGATCCTGGCCTGTGCACAAGAAGTACTACTTCCGCTGCTAGCACCCCCAAATTCCTTGCTAGGAGGGGGTAGGGATCTTTGAGCTAGTATTAGAGCAAATTGACTAAAGCGGATCAACTGAGAAGCCAAAAATGTAAAAAATTTGTGAAGTAATAGTAAAAGGTTGTAATTGTGTGATAAAATTCATACAAATTGATATTTGGAATGAAGATTCATAAAATTAAAAGTGGACCTTCAGATGCAGTACCGCAATTGTATGGAAATCCCTGACTTGCTTGAGGCCTAGACATGATGGTATTTACCTTATAATTCCAAGGACCGTGACTACCCATATATACCGAGGGTATAACTACAGTTCTTTACTGGTAGTATATACGAGTAAATCTAAGACCTTGAAATTATAAGTAAAAATGCTATCCAGATGATGAATTCGAATGTGGTTGATATGATTTTAAAATTCCGGTTGAATTGATGAGTTGATTTGGATTCTGATTGAAAAAAAGATGATTCCTGAATTTTGGTTGAAAAGTGATCAATTGAACAAAGCCACAATGAGGATGAATGGGACAAGTCCCTGTGATGATGTTGGTAACTCAAATGACGATAATGACTTCAGCAAATCACTTACGAGATTAGTGGATTGTGCTGACAGATTGCTACTGTTAACACTTGACCTATCCCAATCATCTCTCTCTCCTTCATGCAACCTGTAAACCTTGTGCATATCCACCCTATTATATCTATCTCATGGCTTGACTTGCATAATCATAGATGCTACTTGGCATGCTTTCTCTAGCTTTGAATCTCAAAGAGCAAAGAATTAGGCACCATTATTATTAACCTGGGCAAATTCCTGAGAAATCTAGCTTCTTTGAGAAGGGTGTGGACTTGGTTCCAAAAGGTAGGTGCATTGCTTCTTGAATGAGCTTCTCTATAATCAATATTGTCTTCTATGACCCATCCCTGTTGGTGACTATTTCTCTCTTGGGTCCTTGGTGGTAAGAGGCCAAGTATTCGGTGGCATAGAGCTTGGTGTTCACTTTGCATTGTACTGCCTCTGCCAGACTCCCAAGCCCTGTTTATTTAAGCTTCTCCTTTACTTCAACGTCATTCACCCAGTTGCATACATTTGGGAGAATGGTATAGAAAGTACACTTTTTGTTCTCCACTGTCTCGGTATGCTTGAGTACTGTGCCATTGTGATAGGCTTTTTGCACCCAGGACATGGACAAATTTAAAGGATGTGCATTTTTTTTGGAAACCCATTTTTTCCTTTAGGTTGTGTCCAGGAGCTAGCTCAGTTATGTTAGATAGGAAGTTGTAATGTACATATGTTGGTATAGAATGTCACTATACACTCAGCTTTTGTTGTGGCCAAGATGGTCGATATAGTTTAAAATAAATCTAATCAACTACGGTAGGTGGTTGTCATACAAGGCCATACACCTGCTAAAAAGGGAAAGGTGTTTGATGAGAGCGGGGAGAGATCCAAAGAACAAATGTGTCGAAAAAGGAAAGAGAATGGGGAGTTCAAAGATATCGGGTGGCAAATCCTTTGTGAAGGAAGCAAGGTAGGAAAAAGTCATTTGCTTTAGATTTTTGTATAAAAGGGCTTTGGCTGAGGGTCATCGGCCGCGGGGGACACACAATAGTGGCATAGACGAATAGAGAGGAGAAAGAGTGGAGAGGAAGAAGAGCTCAAAGTGAGGAGCTCAAATTAGCATGAGTAGTTGGTTGGGCCACAACGTAGAGAGAGTGAGCGTGAGTTAGAGGATAAGCTAAGGGTTGCAAAGGAGGCAAGCCCACGATCTCTGAGATTGAATCTCTGTTAGAACTTGGTGCTACCCCCAGGACATGCTCAATTGTAGTTTCTATCTAAAGAAGAAGACACAGAGAGTGAGTAAAAGCGAGAAATCTACAAGATGTGGTTGGTAGAATTTAACAAAATTATTTGAGGCTGTGGAGATGAAGATGAAGACTTGGAGAGCTGCAAGTAGAGATATACCTATACTTTTTATGTTTTTTTCTTGTTTAATGAGCCTAGAGTCTCAAGGCTGTTGAGATTGGTTTGAAATTTGAAGAAAACAAAGTGCTTGGATTTGAACCTTTATGAGTGGATGGTTGAGTTTTGTGATATGGTGTTTTGGTTGTGGTGGTTATGATATTTTGATTGAGATTGCTAAGAGTGATGTCTAAGTTAGTGTTGGGAGTTGGCTAACTGAGTTGCCTGACTGGGGACATGGTCAGCTTTGAGGGTCAACAATGGGGTTAGTTAGTGTCAGATATGTGAGTTGAAGGTGTATAAAGTGTAGAAATAATCTTTTTAGGCTGAGAGGAAGCCAATTAGGGTAAAATATGATAGCCAGAAGTCTATCAGAGTCAGACAAAGTTTTGTGAGTGTTAGAGGATGTTAAACATGGTTAGTTAGAGGAGAGTTGATGTTGTCAGATAAGGGACTATAGTGCTGAATCATTGTGGGATCTAAGGTGTTTAAGAGTTTGTAAGTGTCTGTAGAAGTGGGAAGGTTTGAAGTCAGGGATGAATCAAACAAGAGTTGGCATGATTAGCAACGTTCTAGAGCAAGAAATTTTAGGGTTATTAGTTCTAGAGAAAAATCTGGGAGGCTAGAGAATAAGATGCTACTAGAAAGTCAAATAAAGTCATCAGAGTAGATCAAATAAGGTCAGTTGAGGTGTTACTACTGAAGATTAGGGTTGTTGAGAGTCGGGTTTGACCCAGGGCTGTTGAGAGTCGGGTTTGGCCCAGGCATACATTTTTGTGGGTGAGCAGACTGAGGGAGTTTAGGTGTCCCAACTGCATCAGTAGAGGGTTAGAGGATAGTTGCAAGGTTGATGGGTGTCTTAAGCTGGGTGTTTTGAGTGTCTTGGATGCTGTGGAGGTTGGAATCTTTTCGCTCTTCCCACCATGGCATTGGTCCATGAGCAAATCGAGGTAGCTAGCCTTCTGGTAGATAGGCTTGACTTCTTTTCCCTTGGTCTTCTTCTTTGGGGTTCTCTCATCCTCCCCTCGAGGACAGTGGTTACCTTCAAGTATTTATATAAGGGGGTCGAGGTTCTCATCCTTACCTACCATGATACTAAAAGATATAAAGCTTTATTAGTCCACTAACTAGTAGGAGCACTAAAAAATATAAAGCTCCTACCGGTCCACTGACTAGAGTAGGAGCACCTTCTTCCCTTATTAGAGTTCTTTGTTATTGGTTTGAGACTGCTAGTGTTAGACTATGATTTTAATGCTAGCATAGAGGTGTTTCAAGGTGTACTCAAAAAAGAATTGCATCTTTTTAGAATGACAGTCCAATAGAGATCCTGTAGAATCACAATCTGGTACATTCTAGAGATTTCATATTTGTTTACAATAGAATATCAGGAAAGAATCCAGGATTAACAACTTGAACTGTGCATGATGGAGCGTTTCTCGTGATTATGCAATCGTGATTAGTGACATGATTTTGTAGAGATTAATGACATGGCAATCGTGATTGGTGATATGGCAATAACAATCATGATTCCACAGAATGCAGAATCATGACAAGAGATATTGTCGATATTTTGATTAAAAAAGGCTCCTTGGACATTTCCTGGACACACTTTTGGAGTTGTTGATTAAAGTTGTGGAGAGGAGCTTTGAAAAGATGCAGGGGGGAAGAGAGCTTGAGCTCTTGCAAGCACACACACACACTCACAAAACCCTAATGGAGAACACACAAGGTGAGAGGCTGAAAATCTTCTTCTTCTCTACTCAACACTCAACACACCATATACAAGAATAAGAGTACACACAATATGAAAGGTACTCAACCAAATACATACACGGGTTCTCTATAGTGTGAACCCGACTAAATGAGCTGGCGCTATAACTATGCCAGTCTCTAGAATGGCTGTCACACAGCCTGTCATCCCACTGGCTGCATATCACCCAAGATCTCACCAACCATGCCAGTGGTGTAAGTGTGGGGCCTATCCCCCAGACGGGTCATCAGTGTCCACCGCCTCACTAGATGAGCTCGATATCTCAACACTCCCACTCCATCTCATGTACACCAAGCGAAGCCCTGAATCTGCGGAGCTTCTCTGTACCCAATGCTTTGGTGAAAATGTCAGCTACCTGATCCCCTGTGCTGACATAAACAAGGTCAAGATCTCCTGCCAAGACCTTCTCTCTGACGAAGTGGTAGTGGACCTCTATGTGCTTTGTACGAGCATGAAAGACTGGGTTCCTGGCCAACTGTATACTACTAATGTTGTCACAGAAAATGACAACTTGTCTATCCACTGATAGACCCAAATCTGCAAGTAGCTTTCTCAACCAAGCTACCTCACATGCTGCCATAGCAGCTCCTCTGTACTCGGCCTCTGTACTCGATAGAGCAACCGTAGGCTGCTTCTTGCTGCTCCAAGTCACAGCAGCACTCCCCAAAGAAAACATGAATCCACTGGTAGATCTTCTATCTGAGATACTACCAGCCCAATCAGCATCTGTGTACCCATGTACACATATCTCTATCCCAGTCTCATAGAATAGTCCACAATGCAAAGTAGACTTCACATACCTCAGTATGCGTCTCACTGCATCCAAATACGGTTTCCATGGAACCTGCATAAACTGACTCACCAACCCAACAGCATAGCTCAAATCTGGTCTGGTGATCGTCATGTAGATCAAACTTCCTACTATGCTCCTGTACATAGTAGGATCCTCCAAGATCTCTCCTGAATCTGCACTCAACTTGCCATTCTGATCCAATGGCACAGAAATAGGCTTACAGCCTGTCATACCATACTTGGACAACATGTCCAAGCCATACTATCTCTGCAGTAATCCAATACCATGTGGTGACCTAATCACCTCAATGCCCAAGAAATATCTGAGCTCCCCCAGATCCTTCATCTCAAACTTCTGTCTAAGCAAGATCTTTACATCAAAGATCTCTGCATCATGGTCCCCCGTAATGATCAAGTCATCTACATGGATGACAACAAGCACAACTCCTCTATCACCATGTCTCACATACAATGAGAAATATGCATTGGCTACATGAAAGCCAATAGTGACAAGATATTCAGAAATCTTGTCAGACCATGCTCTTAGTGCTTGCTTTAAGCCATACAAGGCTTTCTTCAACCTGCAAACATGCTCAGGGTGACCCACATCCTCATAACCAGGTGGCTGCAACATATACACCTCTTCTTGCAAATCCCCATGCAAGAATGCATTCTTTACATCCATCTGATGTAAAGACCATTGCTTTGACGCAGCCACTGCTATCACAACTCTCACCGTTGCCATCTTGGCAACTGGGCTGAAAGTTTCCTCATAATCAATCCCATATGTCTGCGCATATCCTTTGGCTACCAATCTAGCCTTATACCTATTTATGCTTCCATCACTGTTATGTTTAACTTTGTATACCCACTTGCATCCAATGGCTTTCTTGCCTTCAGGCAATTGCACTAAATCCCAAGTTTCATTTCCATATAGTGCATCCATCTCCTCATCCATAACTTTCTCCCAACACACTTTTCCAACAGCCTCATCAATGCATGTGGGCTCAACAACCTGCACAACCTTTGCCATATTTGCATAGTTGAAAAGATGCAGGGGGGAAGAGAGCTTGAGCTCTTGCAAGCACACACACACACTCACAAAACCCTAATAGAGAACACACACAAGGTGAGAGGCTGAAAATCTTCTTCTTCTCTACTCAACACTCAACACACCATATACAAGAATAAGAGTACACAATAATATGGAAGGTACTCAACCAATACATACACGGGTTCTCTATAGTGTGAACCCGACTAAATGAGCTGGCGCTATAACTATGCCAGTCTCTAGAATGGCTTTCACACAGCCTGTCATCCCACTGGCCGCATATCTCCCATGATCTCACCAACCATGCCAGTGGTGTAAGTGTGGGGCCTATCCCCCAGGCGGGTCATCAGTGGCCACCGCCTCACTAGATGAGCTCGATATCTCAACACTCCCCCTCGAGCTCAACTCCATCTCATGTACACCAAGCGAAGCCCTGAATCTGCGGAGCTTCTCTGTACCCAATGCTTTGGTGAAGATGTCAGCTACCTGATCCTCTGTGCTGACATAAACAAGGTCAAGGTCTCCTGCCAAGACCTTGACAAAGTGGTAGTGGACCTCTATGTGCTTCGTACCAGCATGAAAGACTGGATTCCTGGCCAATTGTATACTGCTAATGTTGTCACAGAAAATGACAACTTGTCTATCCACTGATAGACCCAAATCTGCTAGTAGCTTTCTCAACCAAGCTACCTCACATGCTGCCATAGCAGCTCCTTTGTACTCGGCCTCTGTACTCGATAGAGCAACCGTAGGCTGCTTCTTGCTGCTCCAAGTCACAGCAGCACTCCCCAAAGAAAACATGAATCCACTGGTAGATCTTCTATCTGAGATACTACCAGCCCAATCAGCATCTGTGTACCCATGTACACATATCTCTGTCCCAGTCTCATAGAATAGTCCACAATGCAAAGTAGACCTCACATACCTCAGTATGCGTCTCACTGCATCCAAATGCGGTTTCCTTGGAACCTGCATAAACTGACTCACCAACCCAACAGCATAGCTCAAATCTGGTCTGGTGATCGTCATGTAGATCAAACTTCCTACTATGCGCCTATACATAGTAGGATCCTCCAAGATCTCTCCTGAATCTGCACTCAACTTGCCATTCTGATCCAATGGCACAGAAATAGGCTTACAGCCTGTCATACCATACTTGGACAACATGTCCAAGCCATACTGTCTCTGCAGTAATCCAATACCATGTGGTGACCTAATCACCTCAATGCCCAAGAAATATCTGAGCTCCCCCAGATCCTTCATCTCGAACTTCTGTCTAAGCAAGATCTTTACATCAAAGATCTCTGCATCATGGTCCCCCGTAATGATCAAGTCATCTACATAGATGACAACAAGCACAACCCCTCTATCACCATGTCTCACATACAGCGAGAAATCTGCATTGGCTACATGAAATCCAATAGTGACAAGATATTCAAAAATCTTGTCAGACCATGCTCTTGGTGCTTGCTTTAAGCCATACAAGGCTTTCTTCAACCTGCAAACATGCTCGAGGTGACCCACATCCTCATAACCAGGTGGCTGCAACATATACACCTCTTCTTGCAAATCCCCATGCAAGAATGCATTCTTTACATCCATCTGATGTAAAGACCATTGCTTTGACGCAGCCACAGCTATCACAACTCTCACCGTTGCCATCTTGGCAACTGGGCTGAAAGTTTCCTCATAATCAATCCCATATGTCTGCGCATAGCCTTTGGCTACCAATCTAGCCTTGTACCTGTTTATGCTTCCATCACTGTTATATTTAACTTTGTACACCCACTTGCATCCAATGGCTTTCTTGCCTTCAGGCAATTGCACTAAATCCCAAGTTTCATTTCCATATAGTGCATCCATCTCCTCATCCATAGCTTTCTCCCAACACACATTTCCAATAGCCTCATCAATGCATGTGGGCTCAACAACCTGCACAACCTTTGCCATATATGCATAGTGATGTGCCACATAACCATCATATGTAAATCTCTGCACAGGGTTCTTCACTCTCCCTGATCTTCGCAGCTTTTCATTCATGGCTTCCATAGCCTTCTTTACACCAGGTGTTCTCATAGAAGCTGGGATCCCAAGCTCCTCATCAAGGCTCATATCTGAGCCACTAGACTCTCCATCAACATGAGAATGCCCTGCAGAAATGTCAGGCATACCAAGGGGCTCAACCACTTTCTCTTTTCCTTTACGTGATGTACTAATCACATTTGCAGAGCTGGTATTATGACGTAGCCTGCCACTCCATGGTCTATCAACAGACCCACTAGATGAGGACTCTCCTGGTCCACTCAAAGACTGTGATTGCTGACCTGCATTCTGTGCAACCACACTTCCACTCACATCAGCCCCGACAGCTTCTTTTTCAGCAGCATACCAGCTGCTCATCTCATCAAAGACAACATCCCTGCTTACCCTCAACTCACGTGTAGCAGGGTTATAACACCTGTATCCCTTTTGCTCAAGGGAATATCCAATAAACACACATTTTTCAGCTTTTGGATCTAGCTTAGTTCTTAGCTCATCTGGCACATGCACATATGCAATGCATCCAAAGACTTTCAGATGAGACAAATCTGGTTTTCTGCCAGTAAACCTCTCCTCTGGAGTTACATCATGTATGGCTGTAGTTGGAGTCCTGTTCATGATGTATACTGCTGTAGAAACAGCCTCAGCCCAATAGCAATGCGGCATATTCTTCTCTTCCATCAATGCTCGCGCAATCTCAGCAATTGCCTGTTTTTTCGCTCAGCAACTCCATTTTGCTGCGGAGTGTATCTGCATGTATACTGTCTCCGAATACCATTCTTCTTCAAATATTCAGAGAACTCATTGGAGAAGTACTCTCCCCCTCCATTTGACCTTAGGCACTTTACATATTTTCCTGTTTGCTTTTCAACAAAAAACCTGAAATTCTGAAAGTGAGTGAACACCTCACTCTTCTCCTTCATGAAATATACCCACACTTTCCTTGTGTGGTCATCAATGAAAGTCACATAATACCTGCAGCCTCCCATAGATATGGTCTTCGTAGGACCCCATACATCTGAATGCACAACATCTAGTGCATTTCTGCTCACATATCTGTTACGTGGAAACACATGCTTTGTTTGCTTCCCAAATTGGCATGCTTCACAGATTTTATGCATACCTTCCACTTTAAATTTTGGCAGCCCTGTCACAATTCCTTTTGTCTGCATAGACTTCAATCTCTGCACATTCACATGTCCAATTCTTTTATGCCATATGTCTGTGTCTGCAACAATTCCTGAACCATTTGCAAACATCGCAGCACTCATCTCAGGCATGTCTACATCCAACGTAAACATTCTGCCCACTCTGTTGCCTTTTGCAACCAACCTGCACTTGTCTTTAAAATCTTCAACATAACATCCATCAGGGTTAAACCGAACCTGCAAACCCTGCTCAATCATCTGGCCAACTGAAACCAGATTCTTTGTTATGTTCGGTACATGAAGTACATCTGCAAGGTACTTCACTTTGCCATCCTGCATAGACAATGGCACATCTCTAATGTGGGCAATTGGATGAGCAGTGTCATCCCCTGTTTCCACAAAACCTGGTCTTTCTGGGTTTTTCATCTCCTTGAACCACTCCCCATGACTCGTCATGTGGTTCGAAGCGCCTGAATCCACATACCATACATTATCTTGTTGTGCTGCATCAACATTTTTAGACATGGCATTCACAACATGCTGCATAACAAACAACCTTTCATTATCCTCATTATTTCTGCTTGAGGATGCATAGTTGTTTTGCTGCACTTTCCCATTTTGCATGTCAGCTTGCTTCTTATAACATTCTGCCTGCACATGTCCAGTCTTACCACAATAATAGCATTCACGTGCATCATTGTACTACCTTTGCCAATTTCCACGTCCTCTTTGACTCCCCCTGCCTCTGAATTTGCCTCTTCCACCTGCGTGTTGTTGTTGTTGTTGTTGATTCTGGGATTGTTGTTGTTGCTGCTGCTGCTGCTGACCATAATTCTGATTACCTGTTCGGCCACCTCCTTGACCGCGTCCACGGCCTCCTCTACCTCGTCCTCTTCCTGAACTCGTGTAGAAGGCCTGTTGCTCTGAACTGTTTTTGCTTTGTGAAGACTGTTGGTCTTCACCCAAGCTTTTCTCTTCGATAATCAGCATAGACACCAAATCTGTAAAGTTGGGAATGTTTTCCTGAGTCTGAATAGACGTCTTAAACGCCTTGTATTGTGGCCCGAGACCACGTAGACAGACTTCCACCTTGTCATCATCATCTACTGACACACCAATAGATGCAATGGATTCCACAATACCCTTTATCTTCAGCGCATAGTCATTCACAGACATGCTCTTTTTCTCCACAGTATGAAGTTCATTCTTCAACTGTATCTTACGTGCCTTGGTATTTGTTTCATAAAGCTTTACCAAGGTGTCCCACGCCTCCTTGGGGGACTTGGCATCCTGAATGTGCCCAATCATGGTGTCCTGTATACTAATGGATAGCCAATACATAACCTTCCTGGCTCCTTGGTTCCAGTCTTTAAACTCTTTCACATCTGTAGCAGTAGGATTTATGTCCGGTATCTCCGGTGCCTCTTCATGTTCACCTTCTATGTAGTCCCAATAGCCTTTTCCCATCAGGAAATTAGTCAACCTGAACCTCCAAGCATGGAAGTTATTCTTATCCAGCTTCTCAGCCACAATTTGTGTTATGCCATCATTAGACATCTTGCCAAACACACAATTCTACCAGAAACTGCACTCTGGTTTTTCCTGCACAAATGCTGTATTTTCTGCACAGCGGTACTGCAGTCCACTCAAATGTCACAACCAGTGACCTCAATGTGCATACATACACCCAATGGCAACTGTAGACCTCTTTGCAGCACCCACAGTGTCTGCACAGTCAATCTGTCTTCCTGCAGTTCTTAAAACAGAGTTCTGCAGAGAATCGTAACTTACCCGCAGTGCTCGAAATCGCCTGCTTTCTGAAAAACGGAGGTCCAGACGCGCCCGAAACGTGTTTTCGGCCCGGAAATTGTAGTCCAAAGGACTGTATAGTTGCCCTATAGCTTTACTCCCGCGAAGAAAGCTCCTCAACCAGAGACCGTTTGCCGAAGCCTCCCGTAGAGCTCCCGACAAGGGTGTAGTCACCAACACAATAGGGAAGAGTAGTTGAAGCTCTTACCCTCGTACCGCTTCCTGTGGTTCTCTTGCTTGCAGCTCAGCCCTTAGCATAAACCAGGCTCTGATACCATGAAAAGATGCAGGGGGGAAGAGAGCTTGAGCTCTTGCAAGCACACACACACACTCACAAAACCCTAATAGAGAACACACAAGGTGAGAGGCTGAAAATCTTCTTCTTCTCTACTCAACACTCAACACACCATATACAAGAATAAGAGTACACAATAATATGGAAGGTACTCAACCAATACATACACGGGTTCTCTATAGTGTGAACCCGACTAAATGAGCTGGCGCTATAACTATGCCAGTCTCTAGAATGGCTGTCACACAGCCTGTCATCCCACTGGCTGCATATCTCCCATGATCTCACCAACCATGCCAGTGGTGTAAGTGTGGGGCCTATCCCCCAGGCGGGTCATCAGTGGCCACCGCCTCACTAGACGAGCTCGATATCTCAACAATAGTGATGTGCCACATAACCATCATAAGTAAACCTCTGCACAGGGTTCTTCACTCTCCCAGATCTTCGCAGCTTTTCATTCATGGCTTCCATAGCCTTCTTTACACCAGGTGTTCTCATAGCTGGGATCCCAAGCTCCTCATCAAGGCTCATATCTGAGCCACTAGTCCATCAACATGAGAATGCCCTGTAGAAATGTCAGGCATACCAAGGGGCTCAACCACTTTCTCTTTTCCTTTACATGATGTAGTAATCACATTTGCAGGACTGGTATTATGACGTAGCCTACCACTCCATGGTTTATCAACAGACCCACTAGATGAGGACTCTCTTGGTCCACTCAAAGACTGTGATTGCTGACCTGCAGTCTGTGCAACCACACTTCCACTCACATCAGCCCCAACAGCTTCTTTTTTAGCAACATACCAGCTGCTCATCTCATCAAACACAACATCCCTGCTTACCCTCAGCTCACATGTAGCAGGGTTATAACACCTGTATCCCTTTTGCTCAAGGGAATATCCAATAAACACACATTTTTCAGCTTTCGGGTCCAGCTTAGTTCTCAGCTCATCTGGCACATGCACATATGCAATGCATCCAAAGACTTTCAGATGAGACAGATCTGGTTTTCTTTCAGTAAACCTCTCCTCTGGGTGGAGTTACATCATGTATGGCTGCAGTTGGAGTCCTGTTCATGATGTATATTGCTGTAGAAATAGCCTCAGCCCAATAGCAATGCGGCATATTCTTCTCTTCCATCAATGCTCGCGCAATCAGCAATGTGCCTGTTTTTCCGCTCAGCAACTCCATTTTGCTGCGGAGTGTATCTGCATGTGAACTGTCTCCGAATACCATTCTTCTTCAAAAATTCAGAGAACTCATTGGAGAAGTATTCTCCCCCTCCATCTGACCTTAGGCACTTAACATATTTCCCTGTTTGCTTTTCAACCAAAACTCTGAAGTTCTGAAAGTGAGTGAACACCTCACTCTTCTCTTTCATGAAATATACCCACACTTTCCTTGTGTGGTCATCAATGAAAGTCACATAATACCTGCAGCCTCCCATAGATATGGTCTTCGTAGGACCCCATACATCTGAATGCACAACATCTAGTGCATTTCTGCTCACATATCTGTTACGTGGAAACACATGCTTTGTTTGCTTTCCAAATTGGCATGCTTCACAGATTTTATGCATACCTTCCACTTTAAATTTTGGCAGCCCTGTCACAATTCCTTTTGTCTGCATAGACTTCAATCTCTGCACATTCACATGTCCAATTCTTTTATGCCATATGTCTGTGTCTGCAACAATTCCTGAACCATTTGCAAACATCGCAGCACTCATCTCAGGCATGTCTACATCCAACGTAAACATTTTGCCCACTCTGTTGCCTTTTGCAACCAACCTGCACTTGTCTTTAAAATCTTCAACATAACATCCATCAGGGTTAAACCGAACCTGCAAACCCTGCTCAATCATCTGGCCAACTGAAACCAGATTCTTTGTTATATTCGGTACATGAAGTACATCTGCAAGGTACTTCACTTTGCCATCCTGCATAGACAATGGCACATCTCTAATGTGGGCAATTGGATGAGCAGTGTCATCCCCTGTTTCCACAAAACCTGGTCTTTCTGGGTTTTTCATCTCCTTGAACCACTCCCCATGACTTGTCATGTGGTTCGAAGCGCCTGAATCCACATACCATACATTATCTTGTTGTGCTGCATCAACATTTTCAGACATGGCATTCACAACATGCTGCATAACAAACAACCTTTCATTATCCTCATTATTTCTGCTTGAGGATGCATAGTTGTTTTGCTGCACTTTCCCATTTTGCATGTCAGCTTGCTTCTTATAACATTCTGCCTGCACATGTCCAGTCTTACCACAATAATAGCATTCACGTGCATCATTGTACTGCCTTTGCCAATTTCCACATCCTCTTTGACTCCCCCTGCCTCTGAATTTGCCTCTTCCACCTGCGTGTTGTTGTTGTTGTTGTTGATTCTGGGACTGTTGTTGTTGCTGCTGCTACTGACCATAATTCTGATTACCTGTTCGGCCACCTCCTTGACCGCGTCCACGGCCTCCTCTACCTCATCCTCTTCCTGAACTCGTGTAGAAGGTCTGTTGCTCTGAACTGTTTTTGCTTTGTGAAGATTGTTGGTCTTCACCCAAGCTCTTCTCTTCGATAATCAGCATAGACACCAAATCTGTAAAGTTGGGAATGTTTTCCCGAGTCTGAATAGACGTCTTAAACGCCTTGTATTGTGGCCCGAGACCACGTAGACAGACTTCCACCTTGTCATCATCATCTACTGACACACCAATAGATGCAAGGGATTCCACAATACCCTTTATCTTCAGCGCATAGTCATTCACAGACATGCTCTTTTTCTCCACAGTATGAAGTTCATTCTTCAACTGTATCTTGCGTGCCTTGGTATTTGTTTCATAAAGCTTTACCAAGGTGTCCCACGCCTCCTTGGGGGACTTGGCATCCTGAATGTGCCCAATCATGGTGTCCTGTATACTAATGGAGAGCCAATACATAACCTTCATGGCTCCTTGGTTCCAGTCTTTAAACTCTTTCACATCTGCATGTCCTGTATACTAATGGAGAGCCAATACATAACCTTCCTGGCTCCTTGGTTCCAGTCTTTAAACTCTTTCACATCTGCACAGCAGTCGGATTTATATCCGGTATCTCCGGTGCCTCTTTAAACTCTTTCACATCTGCAGAGCAGTCGGCGGTATCTCCGGTGCCTCTTCATGCGCTCACCTTCTATGTAGTCCCAATAGCCTTTTCCCATCAGGAAATTTGTCAACTTGAACCTCCAAGCATGGAAGTTATTCTTGTCAAGCTTCTCAGCCACAATCTGAGTTATCCCATCAGTTGACATCTTACCAAACACACAATTTTACCAGAAACTGCACTGGTTTTCCTGCACAAACTGCTGTATTTTCTGCACAGCGGTACTGTAGTACTCTCAAATGTCACCAACAGTGACTTCAATGTGCATACATACACCCAATGGCAACTGTAGACCTCTTTGCAGCACCCACAGTGTCTGCACAGTCAATCTGTCTTCCTGCAGTTCTTAAAATAGAGTTCTGCAGAGAATCGATGACTTATCCGCAGTGCTCGAAATCACCTGCTTTCTGAAGAACGGAGGTCCAGACGCGCCCGAAACGCGATCTCGGCCCGAAAATCGCAGTCCGACTACATAGTTGCCCTGTAGCTTTACTCCCGCGAAGAAAGCTCCTCAATCAGAGACCGTTTGCCGGTGCCTCCCGTAGAGCTCCCGACAAGGGTGTAGTCACCAACACAATAGGGAAGAGTAGTTGAAGCTCTTAGCCTCGTACCGCTTCCTGTGGTTCTCTTGCTTGCAGCTCAGCCCTTAGCACGAACCAGGCTCTGATACCATGAAAAGATGCAGGGGGGAAGAGAGCTTGAGCTCTTGTAAGCACACACACACACACACTCACAAAACCCTAATGGAGAACACACAAGGTGAGAGGCTGAAAATCTTCTTCTTCTCTACTCAACACTCAACACACCATATACAAGAATAAGAGTACACACAATATGAAAGGTACTCAACCAAATACATACACGGGTTCTCTATAGTGTGAACCCGACTAAATGAGCTGGTGCTTTAACTATGCCAGTCTCTAGAATGGCTGTCACACAGCCTGTCATCCCACTGGCCGCATATCACCCAAGATCTCACCAACCATGCCAGTGGTGTAAGTGTGGGGCCTATCCCCCAGGCGGGTCATCACAGTGTCCACCGCCTCACTAGATGAGCTTGATATCTCAACAAGATTTGCCTTCGTGACATGGCATTCCCTGCCATGTTTTTGACAAAATTCATGGTGTGAAACACAATGTGAAATTACAACCTTCATGCACTAGCAGGGGCATGGTAAAATGTTGTTTACTCATGATTTTGATGATTTTGTGGGAGATACACAACCATTAGGGGAAGATCGAGGTCTATAGGGGCCCTTTAAGATGCCATGTGATTAAAAGGTTATTAAGGAAAAGAGCCAATCGTGTGATGCCATGTATACAAAAATGTTGGGTGATTTAAGGTGGTCAAAAGATTCTCTAGAAGATGACTTTTTGTACTTTTTATTTCCAAAGTGGGGAGGAGTTTTTGAAATTTCTAACGTCCATAACTTCTACATATGAGCTCAAAATTTGTCAAAGATTACAGATCCAGAATCTACTCGTCAAGCTCTTTCCATAGATATGTCACATGATATAGTTTTGCTCACTTGATTTCAAATTCAATTTTGGCAGGAAACTTTGAAATTCAAACTTCTAGCCGTTTAAAGAACAAGAAGGTATCTAAAGTCAAAGAAACTTAGCGTTTTAACAAAAAGTCATTAAAATCATAATATGGCAGCTTAAAGGGCCCCTATAGACCTCAACCTTCTCCTAATGAGTGTTTTGATAGTCATGAAATAGATAACTGTGATTATATACAAGTGTGATTGATGACATAGCAATCATGGGAATGATCCGTAGTCATGATTGGTGACATGGAAATCACGATCATGATTTCACAATAACGAGAGATGACATTTGAGATTCACTTAGTCTCAACAAGGGCCATTGGCACCTTGACAAATGGCAATGTAGCAGGGTCATTTTTTTTAGTGGGCTTGGCAGTGATTATGCAATCATGAGTGACGATGGAGAACCATGATTTTGTAGACTACAAAATCATGGTTTTTCATATGAGATTCCTTGATGTGGAGGATTGGAAAGAGCTCACCTAGGCTTGTGCTTACCAAGTGATTGTGCACTTAGGTACATGGATGAGAGGGGAAGAATATTTAGAGAAGATTTCACCATTTGGACACTAATTATACTTACCATGCGATCATCATACACACATGTAGATTGAGACAAACATTAAGAATACTTAAGAAAGATGCAAAGGGAATACGATGCTCCTACTTGGATATAGTTGTGGGTGGTGATGACTATCTGTGAAGTAGGCACATGCATAATCGCTTCTTAAAGGATTCGTGAAGCTTGAGAACTAAAAAATGAGAGTGAGATGCACCTTGGGAAGTAAGCTCTGCAACTCTAAATGGCCCTAGCTCTTGATATTTCAGCTTTTCCCTCTTGGAAGAAGTGACTCCGTACATAAGTAGCAAGTGTCCTTCCTATATCTCTTGCTTTCAAGTTTTGGTCAAACCATCATTTGTGCCTGAGATACTCCACTATCATCCCATGGAGAGTAATCAACCTCTTAGTTAAAGCATTCTCCCTAAGATGTTCTTTCATTGTTATCCTTGGCCCTAAATATTCCATAGGCATCACTGTCTCAATCTTGTAGGCAAGCCAAAAAGGATTTTGTCCTATAGCTACCTTATAGGAAGTCATAGAGGCCCACATTGCTGCTGTTAACTTATGCTCCCAATCAACATCATCGCCTCAATCCTGTAGGCAAGCCGAAAAGGAGTTTGTCCTATAGCTACCTTATAGGAAGTCATATAGGCCCATTGCTTGTTAACTCATGCTCCCAATCATTTCGATGACTAGCTTCTACAAGCTTATTTAGGATACCACAAAGGACTCTATTAGTACTTTCTACCTAGCTATACGACTAGATCTCTACAGTCTTGGTTAGGATACCACAAAGGACTTTATTAGTACCTTTTGCATGCCCATTAGCTTGGGGATAATATGGTGATGATTTTTGGTGCACCACAAAAAATCTAGTCAACAAACGTTTGATGATCTCATTGATGAAATGGGAGCCCTTATATCGCTATACCAACTCTAGGGTTCACCCAAGCTCCTATAAGAATTTGGTAGTTGTACAAGCATTCACCTTCTGTGTAGTTTTTTCTTTGGCCCACTTAGTGGCAACATCTATATATCGGGCATGCATACATGCGGTTGGGCTAATGGGTCCAACAAAGTCTATTCCCCATTTTTCAAAAGGTTATTTCACAATCACTAGAACCAAAGGCATCATGTCTTGTCCATGAGGAATGTTAAAGCATTAGCATTCATCATAGTGTTTGTGACAAATTTCATGGCATCACCAAGGGTATCTTGTCTTGTCCAACCATGAGGAATGTTAAAATGTTGGCATTCATCATAGTGGTTGATGTATTCCATGGCATCACCAAACATAGTTGGCCCCCATCATAACCCCACTTGTAAGATATTCCGAATAGGCACTTTGTAGGCAAAATGTCCACTAGTGATCCCACTATGAGCCTCTTCTAGAACGGTGAGGAATTTTTCCTCCCTAACACACCATCTAAGCACATGTGATCTTTGCTTAACCTACATAGCTGACCTACTAATCAATTCGTAAGGTTTTGCCAACTTAATAAGTCATCGCATATCTTATCCTGTTGTTCAATAGCTTATCTTATGGGGAAATCTATAGGCAAGATATTTATGGATCTCTTCACTCCATACCATAGATCTAGTTTGAACAATGTAGCATCATCAATACTAGTGGAAAGTTCTCCATTAGGTATTCTTGACATGTGATCTACCAATACATGTGAAACTTTTCTTTGCACAACCAACGATGGGAGTGGCAACATGCAATTTTCTCAATCATGCAAGGTTTATTTGACAAGGTACAACAAAGCTTGATGATACACAAAGAAAAGAAAAACGATGGGAGTGGCAACATTCAATTTTCTCAATCATGCAAGGTTTATTTGACAAGGTACAACAAAGCTTGATGATACACAACGATGGGAGTGGCAACATGCAATTTTCTCAATCATGCAAGGTTTATTTGACAAGGTACAACAAAGCTTGATGATACACAAAGAAAAACTTATTACCAAATGTCTATACTTTTTTAGTTCATATGCCATGGCTAATCCTTCCCTTTTTGTTATGGTGTAATTCATCTCAGCTTCGTTAAGCTATCGACTTAGAAAGCATATTGGGTAGTCTAATTTATTCTCTCCTTGTTGTGCTGAAACACACCCAATTGTAAAGTTTGAGGCATCAATATGCACATGGAACATGAGGTCCCAATTTGGTGGTCTCAAAATAGGTGCACTAGCTAATGCCCTCTTTAATTTATCATAAGCCTAATGACATTTCTTAGTCCATTCAAAGATAATGAAAAGCTTATACAATGACCTGGTAATATCAGCATAGAACACAATGAACCTGAGCTAGCCTACATGACCCATAAGCTGTTGCACTCCTTTGTAATTGGTAGGTGGTGGAAACTCTAATATGAGTTTCACCTTGCTATGTCATTAGTGGAGATCCCATTCTTGGACACTATGTGCCCATATATCACACATGCACCCAATTTGCTATAGTTGATGAGCAAGAAATCACTCCATAATTTACCCAAAATTGGCATTTTAAAGGATTCAAAGATATACGGTATAATCGACACCTTTTAAATACTTTTCTTAGCAAGCTAAGTGCTCCATCTATTTGCAAATGCATACAAAGATCATTAATCACTTTCAACCACTTTTGCAATGAAAGTTGTCCTCATTAAACTCTAGCATCTTGCAATAGGAGCATTCAGTCCAAACGTCATGACCTTGTACACAAAGGTTCCCCATGTGGTGAAAGTTGTTTTATGTTGGTCTAAGGGGGAAATGGATACCTGATTGTATCCTGAGAATCCATGTAGAAAATTGTAAGATTTTGCCCTAGCTACTCTTTTCCAAAACTTGCTCTGTGTACAATAATGGGTAGTGATCCCTACGGGTAGCCGCATTCACTTTCTTTAAATCAACACACATGTGATTATTGAGTTTCCACTATGCAAGTAAAATCGCAAAGGCTTTGTTTTTTTTAACTTTTTTAACTCTTAAACAATGCAAATAACCATTTCAAATATTCAAATAATAAAAAACAACCCTTCTTTTTCTCTTTTTTCTCCCTTCTTACAACCTTATCCACAACTTATCCTCTTCTCAAAACCTTATCCACAACTTATCCTCTTCTCAACCAATCACAAAGCTTCAAGAAGCTATATTAAGAGAAAAGGGACTTGTAAGAAGATAATAGAGAGTGAAAATAAGTAGAAAGAGACTGGTGGGTCCTGGACAACAATAGGCGATGCTAAAAACATTACAGGCTACACTATCCCTCTCCAAATTCATTGGATATTACTTACCTTAACACATCGTGGGGAACTTGTCAGCATTTAAGCTTGTATCTCTGGAGACTCCAAGCTATGCTAGTGGGTGGCTAGCTCCACTCCTTTGTGTCCTTCCTCAAGCTGCAACCATGAGGTGATCCCTCCTCATACAAGGACACTCACTCCTCTCTACTCTCACTCAAGTACACAAGCATAAGAGGAACATGCACCAAGAAAGAAGCTCTCTCTCAGCTCAACTCTCTCTCACTCACACTATAGACATAAGAGAGAAAGGAGATGAGACTAAACTCAATTAGCACAAAGGAAGAAGCTCTCTCTCGGCTCAACTCTCTCTCACTCACACTATAGACATAAGAGAGAAAGGAGATAAGACTAAACTTAATTAGCACAAAGGGGGATTGTGTCTTTGCATTATGAGAATTTGTTATTTATACAACTAGCCTTTATTCACACTTGGGTACCCAAAACTTGAAAAGAGATGAGCTAAATGACTACAAGATACATAGGTTTAGGAATGGCCATCCGTTCTCATAATTACAACATTTATATTGCCATTTCATGATACTTATTGTGCTATCTCTCTTATGTAATAGTGGACAGATGCTAAGTTAACCTCAAAATGGGGTTAACAAAGAGCCCTTCCCTCTAAAAATCAAGGTAATAATTCTACCCATTTGATAGACTTCCTATCCCCATTACCAATGGAAGCTCTTTTAAACTCACGGACATAACCTTTTGGATCCTCCCCACCATGAATTCCATGAAAGATGGGCATTTTTCCCATTATGACTTAGATAGAGGAGAATAATAAGAAATAGAAGCAACAAGATACTCAAAATTAATTCTCTCCTTTTGTAGCAGGGACATAATACACCCCTCACTTGCAAGTCTATTTTGGCATACTCAGACATACCCACAAGGAAAAATCCTCACTCCTATTAAGAAAAGAGAAGCAACAAGATACTCAAAATTAATTATCTCCTTCTGTAGCAAGTATATAATACAACCCTCACTTGCAAGTCTATTTTGGCATACTGATGAGTCACACGCA
Source organism: Cibotium barometz (assembly GCF_041138505.1). NCBI lineage: Eukaryota > Viridiplantae > Streptophyta > Polypodiopsida > Cyatheales > Cibotiaceae > Cibotium > Cibotium barometz. Next base: position 35,711,610 of record NC_141057.1, on the reverse strand, counting down.
CAAGGAAAAATCCTCACTCCTATCAAGAAAAGGTTTTCTACCATGGATATTGGGCATAACAGATAATCAAAGAGAAACTAGTACAAATGATCAAGTGACCCTAAAATGTGATTAAGGTTACTTATATACTAGCTAACCCTAAGGTGCTTGTTCACACCACTCGTTCATGTTGAGATATCGAGCTCTAGTGAGGCGGTGGACACTGATGACTCGCCTGGGGGATAGGCCCCGCACTTACACCACTGGCATGGTTGGTGAGATCTTGGGTGATATGCGGCCAGTGGGATGACAGGCTGTGTGACAGCCATTCTAGAGACTGGCATAGTTATAGCGCCAGCTCATTTAGTCGGGTTCACACTATAGAGAACCCGTGTATGTATTTGGTTGAGTACCTTTCATATTGTGTGTACTCTTATTCTTGTATATGGTGTGTTGAGTGTTGAGTAGAGAAGAAGAAGATTTTCAGCCTCTCACCTTGTGTGTTCTCTATTAGGGTTTTGTGAGTGTGTGTGTGTGCTTGCAAGAGCTCAAGCTCTCTTCCCCCCTCCATCTTTTCATGGTATCAGAGCCTGGTTCGTGCTAAGGGCTGAGCTGCAAGCAAGAGAACCATAGGAAGCGGTACGAGGGTAAGAGCTTCAACTACTCTTCCCTATTGTGTTGGTGACTACACCCTTGTCGGGAGCTCTACGGGAGGCACCGGCAAACGATCTCCGATTGAGGAGCTTTCTTCGCGGGAGTGAAGCTATAGGGCAACTATATAGTCCTTTGGACTACAATTTCCGGGCCGAAAACGCGTTTCGGGCGCGTCTGGACCTCCGTTTTTCAGAAAGCAGGCGATTTCGAGCACTGCGGGTAAGTCATCGATTCTCTGCAAAACTCTCTTTTAAGAACTGCAGGAAGACAGATTGACTGTGCAGACACTGTGGGTGCTGCAAAGAGGTCTACAGTTGCCATTGGGTGTATGTATGTGCATTGAAGTCACTGGTTGTGACATTTGAGAGTACTACAGTACCGCTGTGCAGAAAATACAGCATTTGTGTAGAAAAACCAGAGTGCAGTTTCTGGTGAAATTGTGTGTTTGGCAAGATGTCTAATGATGGCATAACACAGATTGTGGCTGAGAAGCTGGATAAGAATAACTTCCATGCTTGGAGGTTCAGGTTAACGAATTTCCTGATGGGAAAAGGCTATTGGGACTACATAGAAGGTGAACATGAAGAGGCACCAGAGATACCGGATATAAATCCGACTGCTGCAGATGTGAAAGAGTTTAAAGACTGGAACCAAGGAGCCAGGAAGGTTATGTATTGGCTATCCATTAGTATACAGGACACCATGATTGGGCACATTCAGGATGCCAAGTCCCCCAAGGAGGCGTGGGACACCTTGGTAAAGCTCTATGAAACAAATACCAAGGCACGTAAGATACAGTTGAAGAATGAACTTCATACTGTGGAGAAAAAGAGCATGTTTGTGAATGACTATGCGCTGAAGATAAAGGGTATTGTGGAATCCCTTGCATCTATTGGTGTGTCAGTAGATGATGATGACAAGGTGGAAGTCTGTTTACGTGGTCTCGGGCCACAATACAAGGCGTTCAAGACGTCTATTCAGACTCGGGAAAACATTCCCAACTTTACAGATTTGGTGTCTATGCTGATTATCGAAGAGAAGAGCTTGGGTGAAGACCAACAGTCTTCACAAAGTAAAAACAGTTCAGAGCAACAGGCCTTCTACACGAGTTCAGGAAGAGGACGAGGTAGAGGAGGCCGTGGACGTGGTCAAGGAGGTGACCGAACAGGTAATCAGAATTATGGCCAGCAGCAGCAGCAACAACAACAGTCCCAGAATCAACAACAACAACAACATGCAGGTGGAAGAGGCAAATTCAGAGGCAGGGGGAGTCAAAGAGGCCGTGGAAATTGGCAAAGGCAGTACAATGATGCACGTGAATGTTATTATTGTGGTAAGCCTGGACATGTGCAGTCAGAATGTTATAAGAAGCAGGCTGACATGCAAAATGGGAAAGTGCAGCAAAACAACTATGCATCCTCAAGCAGAAATAATGAGGATAATGAAAGGTTGTTTGTTATGCAGCATGTTGTGAATGCCATGTCTGAAAATGCTGATGCAGCACAAAAAGATAATGTGTGGTATGTGGATTCAGGTGCTTCGAACCACATGACGAGTCATGGGGAGTGGTTCAAAGAGATGAAAAACCCGGAAAGACCAGGTTTTGTGGAAACAGGGGATGACACTGCTCATCCAATTGCCCACATTGGAGATGTGCCATTGTCTATGCAGGATGGCAAAGTGAAGTACCTTGCAGATGTACTTCATGTACCGAACATAACAAAGAATCTGGTTTCAGTTGGTCAGATGATTGAGCAGGGTTTGCAGGTTCGGTTTAACCCTGATGGGTGTTATGTTGAAGATTTCAAAGACAAGTGCAGGTTAGTTGCAAAAGGCAACAGAGTGGGCAGAATGTTTACGTTGAATGTAGACATGCCTGAAATGAGTGCTGCGATGTTTGCAAATGGTTCAGGAGTTGTTGCAGACACAGACATATGGCATAAAAGAATTGGACATGTAAATGTTCAGAGATTGAAGTCTATGCAGACAAAAGGAATCGTGAGACAGGGCTGCCAAAATTTAAGGTGGAAGGTATGCAGAAAATATGTGAAGCATGCCAATTTGGGAAGCAAACAAAGCATGTGTTTCCACGTAACAGATATGTGAGCAGAAATGCACTAGATGTTGTGCATTCAGATGTATGGGGTCCTACGAAGACCGTGTCTATGGGAGGCTGCAGGTACTATGTCACTTTCATTGATGACCACACAAGAAAAGTGTGGGTATATTTCATGAAAGAGAAGAGTGAGGTGTTCACTCACTTTCAGAATTTCAGAGTTTTGGTTGAAAAGCAAACAGGAAAATATGTCAAGTGCCTAAGGTCAGATGGAGGGGGAGAATACTTCTCAAATGAGTTCTCTGAATTTTTGAAGAAGAATGGTATTCGGAGACAGTTCACATGCAGATACACTCCGCATCAAAATGGAGTTGCTGAGTGGAAAAACAGGCACATTGCTGAGATTGCGCGAGCATTGATGGAAGAGAAGAATATGCCGCATTGCTATTGGGCTGAGGCTGTTTCTACAGCAGTATACATCATGAACAGGACTCCAACTGCAGCCATACATGATGTAACTCCAGAGGAGAGGTTTACTGGCAGGAAACCAGATTTGTCTCATCTGAAAGTCTTTGGATGCATTGCATATGTGCATGTGCCAGATGAGCTGAGAACCAAGCTGGATCCGAAAGCTGAAAAATGTGTGTTTATTGGATATTCCCTTGAGCAAAAGGGATACAGGTGTTATAACCCTACTACACGTGAGTTGAGGGTAAGCAGGGATGTTGTATTTGATGAGATGAGCAGCTGGTATGCTGCTGAAAAAGAAGCTGTTGGGGCTGATTTGAGTGGAAGTGTGGTTGCACAGAATGCAGGTCAGCAATCACAGTCTTTGAGTGGACTAGGAGAGTCCTCATCTAGTGGGTCTGTTGATAGACCATGGAGTGGCAGGCTGCGTCATAATACCAGCCCTGCAAATGTGATTACTACATCACGTAAAGGAAAAGAGAAAGTGGTTGAGCCCCTTGGTATGCCTGACATTTCTGCAGGGCATTCTCATGTTGATGGAGAGTCTAGTGGCTCAGATATGAGCCTTGATGAGGAGCTTGGGATCCCAGCTTCTATGAGAACACCTGGTGTAAAGAAGGCTATGGAAGCCATGAATGAAAAGCTGCGAAGATTTGGGAGAGTGAAGAACCCTGTGCAGAGGTTTACTTATGATGGTTATGTGGCACATCACTATGCATATATGGCAAAGGTTGTGCAGGTTGTTGAGCCCACATGCATTGATGAGGCTGTTGGAAATGTGTGTTGGGAGAAAGCTATGGATGAGGAGATGGATGCACTATATGGAAATGAAACTTGGGATTTAGTGCAATTGCCTGAAGGCAAGAAAGCCATTGGATGCAAGTGGGTGTACAAAGTTAAACATAACAGTGATGGAAGCATAAACAGGTACAAGGCTAGATTGGTAGCCAAAGGATATGCGCAGACATATGGGATTGATTATGAGGAAACTTTCAGCCCAGTTGCCAAGATGGCAACGGTGAGAGTTGTGATAGCAGTGGCTGCGTCAAAGCAATGGTCTTTACATCAGATGGATGTAAAGAATGCATTCTTGCATGGGGATTTGCAAGAAGAGGTGTATATGTTGCAGCCACCTGGTTATGAGGATGTGGGTCACCCCGAGCATGTTTGCAGGTTGAAGAAAGCCTTGTATGGGTTAAAGCAAGCACCAAGAGCATGGTCTGACAAGATTTCTAAATATCTTGTCACTATTGGCTTTCATGTAGCCAATGCAGATTTCTCATTGTATGTGAGACATGGTGATAGAGGAGTTGTGCTTGTTGTCATCTATGTAGATGACTTGATCATTACGGGGAACCATGATTCAGAGATCTTTGATGTAAAGATCTTGCTTAGACAGAAGTTCGAGATGAAGGATCTGGGGGAGCTCAGATATTTCTTGGGCATTGAGGTGATTAGGTCACCACATGGTATTGGATTACTGCAGAGACAGTATGGCTTGGACATGTTGTCCAAGTATGGTATGACAGGCTGTAAGCCTATTTTTGTGCCATTGGATCAAAATGGCAAGTTGAGTGCAGATTCAGGAGAGATCTTGGAGGATCCTACTATGTACAGACGCATAGTAGGAAGTTTGATCTACATGACGATCACCAGACCAGATTTGAGCTATGCTGTTGGGTTGGTGAGTCAGTTTATGCAGGTTCCACGGAAACCGCATTTGGATGCAGTGAGACGCATACTGAGGTATGTGAGGTCTACTTTGCATTGTGGACTATTCTATGAGACTGGGACAGAGATATGTGTACATGGGTACACAGATGCTGATTGGGCTGGTAGTATCTCAGATAGAAGATCTACCAGTGGATTCATGTTTTCTTTGGGGAGTGCTGCTGTGACTTGGAGCAGCAAGAAGCAGCCTACGGTTGCTCTATCGAGTACAGAGGCCGAGTACAGAGGAGCTGCTATGGCAGCATGTGAGGTAGCTTGGTTGAGAAAGCTACTTGCAGATTTGGGTCTATCAGTGGATAGACAGGTTGTCATTTTCTGTGACAACATTAGCAGTATACAGTTGGCCAGGAACCCAGTCTTTCATGCTCGTACGAAGCACATAGAGGTCCACTACCACTTCGTCAGAGAGAAGGTCTTGGCAGGAGACCTTGACCTTGTCTATGTCAGCACAGAGGATCAGGTAGCTGACATCTTCACCAAAGCATTGGGTACAGAGAAGCTCCGCAGATTCAGGGCTTCGCTTGGTGTACATGAGATGGAGTTGAGCTCGAGGGGGAGTGTTGAGATATCGAGCTCTAGTGAGGCGGTGGACACTGATGACCCGCCTGGGGGATAGGCCCCGCACTTACACCACTGGCATGGTTGGTGAGATCTTGGGTGATATGCGGCCAGTGGGATGACAGGCTGTGTGACAGCCATTCTAGAGACTGGCATAGTTATAGCGCCAGCTCATTTAGTCGGGTTCACACTATAGAGAACCCGTGTATGTATTTGGTTGAGTACCTTTCATATTGTGTGTACTCTTATTCTTGTATATGGTGTGTTGAGTGTTGAGTAGAGAAGAAGAAGATTTTCAGCCTCTCACCTTGTGTGTTCTCTATTAGGGTTTTGTGAGTGTGTGTGTGTGCTTGCAAGAGCTCAAGCTCTCTTCCCCCCTCCATCTTTTCAGTTCACACCTAGATGGCCATGGGGAAAAAGCCAATGGGATGAAAATTCCCATTTTATAATTGCATGACCTCATGGGGTGAAGTACTACCAGATATCTAACATACCTTCCATTGGGATGAGGTCTAAAATATAAGCATAGGTGTGGTTCCTTAAAGAACATACAAGTAGGCACTATATCCTATGGCTCCTCATAATAGTCATTGTTATGTTCATACTTGCAAAGGATATTCACTTTCCTCCAGTGGCTCTTTGAACAAAACTTGGTTGATTGGGGTAATCTTTGGTGAGGATGGCTTTGGTGATAGGAATGGTGGAGGTAGGGGTATGCCAAGTACCTCTTATGCATGCCAAATGTGTAGTTTTTTTGCTTGTGTCTATATAGGTCCTATTGCCACATTATTTTATACCAGTGGTGTAGGTATAGCTAACGCTTTTCTTTCTACTTACAAATGTGCTAGTGGTGGTTGGGTTCCATATCTATACATAGGAGTGTCATGGTTTCTTATGCATTATAATTTACACAATAGAGCAATGTCCTGGGTCTTAGATGAGGGTATTCGGTGTTGCTCTCTTCTTGGATGCAAACTGGCCAAGATAAGAGCGAATAACCGTGCATCTGAGGATCTCGTAATCCCTTCCTAAACACAAAAATAATTACTCTCATCGATCAACCTCTCCTGAGGTTAAAATAGAGAGTTTAAATTCTTGCGTCGAGTGACATAATCTCTTATCAATTTATGCTCTTACTACTTGATGTTGCAGAGTTATGCCATATTGGGCTCCCCTAATCACCATTTCTTAAAGCAAAGCATAGTACAAACACATTCTTAAGCCGATTAAAAGTAAATTTATCCTTAGGTTTCAAGTTCCTATACCATTGATGAACCTTCCCGTCTTAACATAAGGGAAAATGAATGGATCTTTATAATATCGTCAATGGTGGAGGGTTCACAAATTTCACAAGTAGACTCTAATATTTCCACGTGTTGGTGGATGGGATCCCCCATCTCCACTGAAAAATTTGCATGAGCTTGGATAAATGATATAGCTTCATGGGATTTTGTTGTGGGGGTGTGGGGGCAAGCTCTCGATTTCCTTGCCACCCCTAACTATTTGAGCTTCCATTCTTAACAAATCAACTAGGGTGGCTATGGTAAAGTTCGGACTTGGTTCCCACATAGGTCTTGCTGGGAAAAATTATTCTTCCCCTTCCTATGTTGGGCCTTGGCTCCTCGGTGAGGGTCTATTGTATGCACGATCCTTGGGGAAATATGAGCTTCTATGTCCTCTACGTCTTCATTGGGAATTCTCCCTTGACCTTGCATTAGCATTAACTTCCATGTAGGTAAGGAAGTTGGGATCAAACATCATGTTATGAATATCTTCCCTTGTGCACATCATGTCATTAATATTAGAAATCATGTTATTAATATCAAACATCATGTTAGTATTATCTTCCCTTGTGTACATTTATCCTTTGGCCTCCTCAGTCTTCTAAAAGTGTTAGGCTCCTCTATACCTAGAAGGGTAGCTGTTTCCCATCTCTCCTTGGAGTTTTCTCGAGTAGATTCCAATGAGGTGCCATAACTTGAGCAACATCTTATGCTTATGCCCCCCCACGATCTTCTCTAACCCATGTTTTTTATCTCATTTGAGAGATTTCTCTATCCCGAAGGTTCTTTGTTCACAACTAGTATCCTTTGCACATCATCAAGCTCTTATTTCCTACCCACCCTTTGTATTGAGGTTCTTTGACCTCTTCTCATTTCTTGATCCATGTTAGTGGATTGAGTCTCTTGTTCTACTCTTGGTGCGTATCCAAATAGCCCTTTAGCAATGTTCAAAAAACCCTTGGACATTGTGGGAGAAGTTGTAACACTCTTCTCTCCAAGCTTAACATTAACCTCAGCTCATTTCTTGACACATGTTAGTGGATTGAGCCTCTTGTTGTGCTCCTGGTGGGTATCCAAATAGCCCTTTAGAAATGTTTAAAAAACCCTCGGACATTGTGGGAGAAGCTAAACACTCTCGTCTCCAAGCTTAACATTGAATGGGGAGTGTATTCTATTGATTCCTCACTACTAGTGTCAAATCGAATTCATTCCTTTCCAAGAGAACACATTATGATGTGTGCTAACTGAGCGACTTGATCTAATGCTTCTCTAGTAGGAAGATCCTTCATAGTTTAATACATTGTCTTATGGAGCGAGTTCGTCTCCAACTATTTTCCCCAATTTCAAGTGCATGCAAGGTAGTCCATTAGTGGTGCTAAAAATGTCAAGGCCCATTTCTTCCCCCTAAAGGACTTTCAACCATTCACTTAAGGAAGAAAATATGTAACAATCACTGTGGGGATACTTACCTTTTCTCCAAGCTCAGGATCTCCATAGCCTCCAAGCTTCACTAGTGGTTGCTTGAAATATCCCTGCCCCCTCCACGCAATGAATCGGGGGTGCTAGCAGCGAAAGTAGCACTTCTTGTGCAGGGCAGAGCCTCTCACTTGGGGCCTTGCCCCCACGGATATCGGGACAAGAGACTAATCCCTCGGCTCTTCCAAAACCGAACCTGAAAAACTTCCCTCGCCCAGAAAGCACGGGCGATTCCTCGAGGATATTTTTATTCTAATGTAGTCAAGAGCCTTAACTAACTAAATTGATCCGACCGAACCTGTAAGTCACATGGTTAGGTCAAGGAAGAAACTTGCACTTGGATCATAGAGACCAACGCTTTTTTCCTCATCGAGAGGCAGAGCCGTTGATTCTTTTCCATAGAACAAGGCTATCCGAGATTTACTTCATCTATCGTACCATAACAGAATTGAGTCTCATTTTAGGGATCCATTAATCTAGCCTAACCCAATCGAGTCCCATGGGTTAGCCAACCGCCCAACCACTGTAGTGATAGGATCCATTTAGGAATTTGGTTATGTTTTGTCCCACCAGAGGGAAAAGAGTTCCCAGGCCCCCTAGCCGCCGCCGGCGCTTCATGCAAACTTCAAGGTAGTCACACCACTTACACACCCAATATGAAATTGCCTGTTTCACAGATTCAGCTATCTTTAAAATAATCTTTTAATGAAACCATAGTATCATTGATCATAATCCTCCAAAGTATCCAGTTGAATTCAATTTCCAATCATTCTTTCATCGGTGTACCTATGGCATCATTGGCAACCAGAACACTCACCACCTGTCCACTTAGGGGCCTTTTCAATAGTTCCTAGCTCATAGTACCCGAAAATATATTCACTTATAAAAATCCAGATGGACTCTCCATTGACGATCAGCAAGATCAACCAATAGATCCATATAAAAGAGCCATGAAGATGGATTGGTGTTAAATAGCTGCCTTGTTTTCATCCATCACATCCATTGATTTCACCCCTTAACTTTAAGTATACACCATTTATGACTGTGCTCTGTGTGTGTGTGTGTGCATGTGTGTGTGTGTGTGTGTGTGCGTGTGTGTGTGTGTGTGTGTGTGTGTGACATGTGTTCTTTGGTGCATGCGTGAAATGCAACCCTCTATCAACACCTCTATCTCCTCACAAGTGGTGGTTAAAGTTTGCATATGAACCTCTCTAAGAGCTTATCATGCCCTCATGTTTCTTATGGAGTATGTATATGAATGTAAATTTCAAACGACGTGATATGCAATGCCGCACTTTAAAAAATATATTTGGAACTTTATACAAAATGATGCACTTTGCTTTGTTAAAAAAGCTATAAAGTTTTGGAACCCTTGAAATGACATTACAGGGATAGAAAAATAATGCATGGAAAAATCATTCTTAAAGCAATGTAGAAAAGTCTATCGTGCCTTAACTTGAGGCAAGTGCGTGTGTTAGGCACGTGAGGTGCATGTCCTAGTCAACCATGTGAAGAGGTGAGATGGTGGAGTGATGGGTGGAATGTAGGGGTGAAGGGAGATTGTAACAAATTTGAGGGAAAGAAGGAAGTGTGGAGTGGTCACAAGAAGAATGGGACGTGCGGGATAGAGGAGAGGAAGGAAGGGGCGAGGCATGGTGGGTAGATGAGATAGGAGAGATGTGGTGAGATTCAACATAGGGGGATGCTTGGTGGTGAGAAGATGAGATTGGAGAGGGGTGGTGAGAAGATGAGATTGGAGAGGGGTGGTGAGATGACACATGTGGAAGGGGAGAAGGAAGGGCTTGATGGGGAGATGAGATGGGAGAGCGGCGAGATGATATTTGTGGGAAGGGAGACGGATATGTAGAAGATCGGTGGTGGTGGGATGATACATGTTGAATGTTAGAAGAATAGGGAGAGGCTTGGTGGGAAGAGAGGGGGGAGGGATGGAATTGAGTGGGGGGAACTAGGCCCTCTGGCTTTTCTTCTTCTTCTTCTTCTTCTTCTTCTTCTTGTTTGTCTTCTTTATGATTTTGTTGTTGATGATGATCTCCGGTGTCTGCAAACTTGGGGGTGGTGATGTTTTGAGGTGTATGAGGGTTTGAGGCGATAGTGTTGGAGAGGTGGAAGCGCATACCTTTTCTCCAAGCTCAGGATCTCCATAGCCTCCAAGCTTCACTAGTGGTTGCTTGAAATATCCCTGCCCCCTCCACGCAATGAATCGGGGGTGCTAGCAGCGGAAGTAGCACTTCTTGTGCAGGGCAGAGCCTCTCACTTGGGGCCTTGCCCCTACGGATATCGGGACAAGAGACTAATCCCTCGGCTCTTCCAAAACCGAACCTGAAAAACTTCCCTCGCCCAGAAAGCACGGGCGATTCCTCGAGGATATTTTTATTCTAATGTAGTCAAGAGCCTTAACTAACTAAATTGATCCGACCGAACCTGTAAGTCACATGGTTAGGTCAAGGAAGAAACTTGCACTTGGATCATAGAGACCAACGCTTTTTTCCTCATCGAGAGGCACAGCCGTTGATTCTTTTCCATAGAACAAGGCTATCCGAGATTTACTTCATCTATCGTACCATAACAGAATTGAGTCTCATTTTAGGGATCCATTAATCTAGCCTAACCCAATCGAGTCCCATGGGTTAGCCAACCGCCCAACCACTGTAGTGATAGGATCCATTTAGGAATTTGGTTATGTTTTGTCCCACCAGAGGGAAAAGAGTTCCCAGGCCCCCTAGCCGCCGCCGGCGCTTCATGCAAACTTCAAGGTAGTCACACCACTTACACACCCAATATGAAATTGCCTATTTCACAAATTCAGCTATCTTTAAAATAATCTTTTAATGAAACCATAGTATCATTGATCATAATCCTCCAAAGTATCCAGTTGAATTTAATTTCCAATCATTCTTTCATCGGTGTACCTATGGCATCATTGGCAACCAGAACACTCACCACCTGTCCACTTAGGGGCCTTTTCAATAGTTCCTAGCTCATAGTACCCGGAAATATATTCACTTATAAAAATCCAGATGGACTCTCCATTGACGATCAGCAAGATCAACCAATAGATCCATATAAAAGAGCCATGAAGATGGATTGGTGTTAAATAGCTGCCTTGTTTTCATCCATCACATCCATTGATTTCACCCCTTAACTTTAAGTATACACCATTTATGACTGTGCTCTGTGTGTGTGTGTGTGCATGTGTGTGTGTGTGTGTGTGTGCGTGTGTGTGTGTGTGTGTGTGTGTGACATGTGTTCTTTGGTGCATGCGTGAAATGCAACCCTCTATCAACACCTCTATCTCCTCACAAGTGGTGGTTAAAGTTTGCATATGAACCTCTCTAAGAGCTTATCATGCCCTCATGTTTCTTATGGAGTATGTATATGAATGTAAATTTCAAACGACGTGATATGCAATGCCGCACTTTAAAAAATATATTTGGAACTTTATACAAAATGATGCACTTTGCTTTGTTAAAAAAGCTATAAAGTTTTGGAACCCTTGAAATGACATTACAGGGATAGAAAAATAATGCATGGAAAAATCATTCTTAAAGCAATGTAGAAAAGTCTATCGTGCCTTAACTTGAGGCAAGTGCGTGTGTTAGGCACGTGAGGTGCATGTCCTAGTCAACCATGTGAAGAGGTGAGATGGTGGAGTGATGGGTGGAATGTAGGGGTGAAGGGAGATTGTAACAAATTTGAGGGAAAGAAGGAAGTGTGGAGTGGTCACAAGAAGAATGGGACGTGCGGGATAGAGGAGAGGAAGGAAGGGGCGAGGCATGGTGGGTAGATGAGATAGGAGAGATGTGGTGAGATTCAACATAGGGGGATGCTTGGTGGTGAGAAGATGAGATTGGAGAGGGGTGGTGAGAAGATGAGATTGGAGAGGGGTGGTGAGATGACACATGTGGAAGGGGAGAAGGAAGGGCTTGATGGGGAGATGAGATGGGAGAGCGGCGAGATGATATTTGTGGGAAGGGAGACGGATATGTAGAAGATCGGTGGTGGTGAGATGATACATGTTGAATGTTAGAAGAATAGGGAGAGGCTTGGTGGGAAGAGAGGGGGGAGGGATGGAATTGAGTGGGGGGAACTAGGCCCTCTGGCTTTTCTTCTTCTTCTTCTTCTTCTTCTTCTTCTTCTTGTTTGTCTTCTTTATGATTTTGTTGTTGATGATGATCTCCGGTGTCTGCAAACTTGGGGGTGGTGATGTTTTGAGGTGTATGAGGGTTTGAGGCGATAGTGTTGGAGAGGTGGAAGCGCATACCAAAGTGGAAGGAGAGAGGGGGAGGTGCCACTTGAGAGTGGCCTTCAAGCATGAGGAGGGCTTTACCCATGGTGGGCCTAAGGGAGGGTTGATCTTGGATGCACCAGAAAGCTATTTGGATGACTCTAGTGGCTTCTATCATGTCATCAACATCTAGGCGACCGAGGCTCTTGTCGAGGATGTCATGGGCATGGCCGCCTTTGAATAAGCGGGCGGCGAGGGCCGGGAAATACCAACCTTCACCATCTCCATGGACAACCAATCTGGACACATCCACATTTTTTCTACCACTAACAATCTCCAACAACACCATACCAAAGCTATACACGTCACTTTTCTCGGTGGCATCGATGAGGATAAGGCATTCCGGGGCCATGTAGCCGGGGGTGCCTCTCATTCTTGTAACGGCACTATTTTGGTCTTCATTAATCAACCTGGAAAGCCCAAAGTCAGAAAGCTTAGGTACAAAATTTTCATCCAATAAAATGTTCTGGGGCTTTACGTCCAGGTGGACAATGCGGTTCCTGCACTGCTCATGTAGAAAGAAGAGGCCGCGCGCCGTGTGAACGGCTATAGACAGGCGCGTCTTCCACTCTAGCGGCGGCCCTGGACCCTCAGACCCCTTGCGGAACAGCCACGTGTCCAGAGACCCATTTGGCACGTACTCGTACACTAACAGACGGTGCGCCCCTTCAGCACAGAAGCCTCTGAGATGCACAAGATTCTGATGATTAATATTGCTCAATGCGATCACCTCATTCCTGAATTCCTTCAAGCCCTGTGCGCTCCTCGTTGTACTCTCCAGCTGCTTCACTGCCACGCTGGAGCCATCGGGGAACACGCCCCTGTACACCGAGCCGAAACCGCCCACCCCGAGCTTCTGGCTGAATTCCCACGTGGCGGCCTGAAGCTCTTTGAAACTGAACCGCTTGGGCTGACCCGGCAATGACGACAGAAGCTCGTCATCATCTTTGCTGAGAGGCTTCTGCAGCCGTGTGTTCCCCTTGTGATAATACCACATCCCAAAGAAAAACATAGAGAATACTGATGCTATGCTAATCCCAATTGTCAGCCTTAATTCTGAGTTTCTCCTGCTTGAGATTTCCATTTGCAGCTTGATTGACCCCACGTAATCCTCATTAGTGACACGGATCATTGACAGGACGTCCTCATGCAGAAAGCATTGCTTTGAATTCTTCCTGTAGAAAGCTGCCCTGCATGAGCAACTAGCTTGACAGGCTAGTTTGCAGTTCTCAAGGGAGTCAGTTAGCATGGTGGGAGCTATGAGATCATTGGCGAAGTAGTCCACCCTTTCCAGATCTAGAAAGCCTTGCTGCTCGATACCATGCTGGCAATCAAGAGTAAGTTTAGGTGTGCATACAGTGGAGGCCAGCAAATACTGATTCGTACTTGACTGGACAAAATACAAGCCAGCTGACTGATTGCCCGGACACACACAATGTGAATCCTCACATATACCATAAGGGCCGCATGCATTAGGAACCCCACAGGGCCCTCTGCTGCTGTTTAGGAACAAAGCATAAGCAGGCTCGAGATCAGGATAATACCCTCTCATAATACCATCTGCGTCTAACCTAATGAAAACAATGGAGCTATCAAATGAGATAGTGTTGTTAATTAACGAAGGGGTCTTGCATAGTGGAGATAATGGCACTTGGATTTGTGTTAAGTTACCCTGGGTAAATTGTAATTGAGTGTGGTTGCAAGGGCTGGTTGAGACACCATCAACGGTTGAAAAGATCAAAGGATATTGGATTGCACAGTAAGGGAGAGATTCAGATGCAGATTGCTCATAAAAGATAAGGCCGCCTGGCCGCATCACAGCAGTAAAATTAGCAGTAGCGGTTTTCTGTGATGAGAAGCCAGCTACTAACACACTTCCCGGTTTCAGAAACTGCCCAGGTACAAGCAGATCAATGGGCTCATTAAAGCTTTCCCAAAGAGTCAAATTGTGATTATCAAACAGGATTAAGTTACCATCAGGCCTTAGGTGCATGCCGGCGGCGTTGACGGTTCCGGAGCTCCAGACGGGGGCTCCATCGAAGTCATGCAAAACCACGTTGCCCTGAGGATCTGCAGAGAGGGTGGCGTTATATTTGACGGGGAGGTAACGGTTGGCCACCCAGACGGGAGTGTTTGGGAAGTTGCTGCCAGAGAAGGCGACGCTGAAGAAATATGTGGTTGAATCTTGAGAATTAAGGCAACCAAAGGCAAAGGCGCCATTAAGGAGGAAAGTTGTGGTGATGTAGTTGGCTAACTTCTCGCTTGCATCACAATCTAAAGGCTCTGAACTGTTGAAGTAGAGGGTGGAAGGAGGCGCTGTTGGTGCAGCTGCGAGCACTATGATAGTGTAAAGCCATAGCCAGTAGAAGAAGAAAGGGATCAAGGATACAGAAGCGTCCATAGCTGCTACTAGATGATCATTGCAAGACCTAAAAATTGAGGGGATCAAGGTGATACACAGAAGCAAACAAGGGTTGAAGGCAAGGGAGAGTTCTCCATGGTATTCACAAGAGTTGGGGCTTTGTGGAAGGCGGCCAACACTACACCAAAAACACACACACACACACACACACACACACACACACACCCCCACACCCACACAATGCACATGAAAGAAGATTTTCCTCAATAATATCACAGCCTTTTTGCCTTGCTCTCCTCGTTCAACTCAATGCCTACTGGCCCCACTCCCTTCCCTAATACCCCTCAACAAAGCGCACTCTCCAAAGCCCACATTTTTATAACAAACACATAATTCTTGACATATTCTCACCTCGAGATAAAGGAAGCCCCTAAAATACTCTCAAAATATTAGCGTCTGTCCACAACGCACAATGCTCTTCGGAGCTTCTCAAGCAACCCCATGGATTAATCGTGAGGAACGATTAGGATATTCTGAAGTATACCCATGACGTTTTGGTTTCATAGTGTAATATTAATATATTTTGCCTTGCAACAAGAGGCTTTGGAGGACTAGGTCTTTTTTCATAGTGTAATTAACATATTCTCCCTTGCAAGCCTCACAAATAATCAATCTATCTACGTGCTCATACAATGCTTAATCTCATAATACTTGTGTGATGTACATTCATAGGGAATCTATTCTAGTTTGTTTCCATATGCTCTTGGAGCGGGATCACCATAAGTGTTCCATCGGAACATTTTTGAGTGCCCGTCTAAGTTATAGATTTGGATACCGCTGCTTCATAGATTGATCATACATGCTTGTGGTGTCTTTCTCTTTACTATTCAATGTAGAATTATAGTTACAACTCTTATTAACCCTAAAATAGGTTAACATTTTCCCTATTATGTTGTTGTGCTCACGTCCTCCTCGTGATCGCGTATAAGACTTTATGTTGGGGAGATTAAGCTATTTTGTTGATGCTCATGTTGTTGCATGAATGTTCAATGGTCATTGTTTCTCCGAAAAGAATGGGAAGGCTAGTTAGTACATGATAAAGTTAGTAAACGGAGTGATTGTATTGTTTTTTGTTTTGATTTTTTTTTTGCCAATCACACACAAGTTTATATTGATTATTTCAAGTTAACGGTGAGTCTAAGGCTTGTTAGCAATGGAGGAGAAGAGGTGGGGGGTCCAAAGGAATGTTGATACAATCATCAGAAATGAGAGAGCGAATCTCAATTCCTCATTCGATACATAGAAATGATGCAAATGTAGCTTCTTTTTAGTAGTTACTTTTCCTATTTTGTAGGACTTTTTCAGATGAGCTTGAAGTGCCCCTGTCCTTGTATTCTTCATCCTGTGTGCTTTTGATATTTTTATGTATGATTATATATTCGAGTCCTTACAAGAAGATATATAATAAAGTGTATTAAAGTGAGTCAATGTAGCTACCATGAAGCCAAAATCATTGGAGAGGCATAGAAAAATTCCTTCCACTTACGAGGTTAATAGAAGAAACCTTCACCATCTTATGAGAAGTGTGGAATTTTATGGTGTGAAGATGTTATTTTTGAAGGGTTTCATTGGTGAAGTTTAAATGGGTGCCACTGAGGAGATAACCTATTTTGTTTGCGCTTGTAAAGAAATTCCAAGTGGTGGGTGTACCATAGGCTTTCTCCCACCATAGCTTGCCCATCCAAGGTGTACCTACTTGAAGAATATCGATGACAAGGCTATGATGTATACACATTTACATTTTTCACCAGTGGATGAGTATTTTGTTTACTCATTGAGTAGTTGTTCATTGAGCAATTGCTCTCTACAGTTGGCCAATTGAAAATAAAAATATAAGCCATTGAGCTTACCCATTGATGTGATTGGCTATTGATGACAATAGATGCTCTTGCATCTAAGTATTGAGTAGTTGTCCATTGAGCAATTGTTCTCTATGGTTGGCCAATTGAGTAAGCCATTGAGCTTACCCATTGATGTGATTGGTTATTGATGATAATAGATGCTCTTGCATCTAAGTATTACAGCCATATAACTTGTGAAATTCTCTTTGTGTGACCTAGAGGTGAGTAAAGCATGGTAGGGGCTTGGGGGGGTGTACTTTCAGGAAGACCTACATACAACGTGCATTCAAAGGGTATTAAAAAATACCATTTTATGTGAATTTTGACTTAATAAAA
The DNA here is from genome assembly GCF_041138505.1 of Cibotium barometz. NCBI lineage: Eukaryota > Viridiplantae > Streptophyta > Polypodiopsida > Cyatheales > Cibotiaceae > Cibotium > Cibotium barometz. Next base: position 35,694,500 of record NC_141057.1, on the reverse strand, counting down.
TGACCTCCTTTTTTTATAAACTAATGTTTTTTTTCAAAATACCATTTAAAACCCCTTTATGCGAGAAGATTTTTGTAAACTTTTCTCAAAATCTTGGTTTAAAAAACCACTCCTAATGATCGCACGTAGTAGACTTACATATTTTTAAGTGAAACCCCCGAGGATAGGGATCAATCCTTGTTTTCTTTTTTTTTCTTTCTTTCTTTTCCTTGTTTCTTTTCTTTTCTCCTTTATTTTTTTCTTTTCTCTTTTTTTAAAAAAAATTCTTTAAAAAAATTTACTCTCTTTCTCTCTATTCATTTTTTAATTTTATTTTGTTATTTTGTATTTTTCTGGCTACGTGCAAAAGGAAAGAAGCATGTAGATTTGTGGGTTCAAGGAGGTCTATACCCGCTTGACCCATAAATTGGTAAGCCTCCATCATTTAGCACCTTGCATGATCTTGTTCGATTCATTGGGAAAGGCTTATTTGGATATTTCTCAAGATTGAATAATCAAGCTACTATTTTCAATCAAACTATGCTTGGTGTGTATAAGCAATTTGTTAAAGGACAAGAAGATATCATGATCTCACAAACTCAATGTTCAAATGAGTTGGAAAGGCTACTTCAGTCATCTCAGGATGAGGTAACAAACCTTAGACAAACTAACCAAAAATTGGAGGAACGTGCACCCCAAGAAACCCAACCAAAAAGCACTCAGGACTTTTGGGTTAAGAGTGAGAGATCTAGACAGTTTAAAAGTGTTACATGCCTAGCCACACATGGGGGTGCTAAGAAGAAACAGATGAGGCTTGCTTGAAGCTACGTGAATAGTGTGGGAGGTTTATGCTTGGATAATCCTCTAGATAGAATTTCTATGATCAAATCTTCTATAAAAAATAATAACATGATTGAAATGCTCAAGCTCTCGCAGTGTGTAGGGCTTCGAAGGAAGGTAGTCAAGGAAGTTTACAATGACTTTCGTGACTTGGTCAAGGCTGATAAGGTGGTGGAGGCATGTGACAAGGTTTCAATAAGCAAAAAGGGATACAAAGCCATATCAAAGCTACTCATCCAAGGTATGAAACCTCATCGTCTTTGTGTGTTTGGCTTACCCCGACCACATACCGTAGCAATGGCATGACACCAACAAAATTTGGCTATTCCAAGGTTCATAGGTGAATACAAACACATTGACGATTTAATGACTATAGAGAAACCAAAAAAAAGAAGAAGAAGAAAGAAATTCATATTTAATATACGACATGTAAAATAACATATTTATAGATGTTAGAAGGGTCCAATCAACCATGGTGAAGTTCTATCAGTGCACAATAGAGATGACTGTGAGGGTAATCTTATTTTTGTTATCAAGCTTGATGAGGCACAAATTCTCAATAATCAAAAAATTGGAAAGAATCAATATAGGGCTAATGAACAGAGCTTTAAACTATGCCCAAGGTAAGGAAGACCAGTCATTACATAGTGCACAGTCAGAGATGGAACTATGGTACATAGAGGGAGCTACAGTGCCAGATGAGAGTCATGAAACTCTAAAATGGTTGTTTTGGCACACAAAAATTTCGAGCGTCATTGATGCTCAAAATAAAGGAGAGATTCTTGTGGTGGATGGGGTAGGAAACTTTACAGTTGACTGGCACATAAGTGCCGACTTGAAAGCATTGAAAAGTGCATGTATGGGGTGTGTGGTGGTCTTAGATGTGCAAACCCATGCCTCTATTGCATGGCAGGAATGAGCAGTCCAGATTGGTACAACCCTACAATGGATTGTACAACCTCCATTCAGAGACAAGACAAAGCAAGTAACTAGTGATAAAGAGCAGACCAAGGCTAAAGGAAAATCAAAGACCAGAAGTAAGGGAAAGTCAATAAAAATAGCCAAACTCAAGGGTGAACCATGTATTGTGCGGCCTGAGGATCCCATATTTCCTATAAAGCTAGAGAGAGTTCACATTTGTAGTTTACATGCAGAAATTAGAATACTGGATAAGTTATTAAAGCTTCATCTTGACTATGCTCATTCTATTTTGCCATCAGAGCTATCATACATGTTTAGAGCAATGCGAGATTTTACTCTCTAACACGGGCTTTCATGGTGGACATGTGCAACTTAAAAAGGATGACAAGAAATCAGGTACCATTGGTGATGTTCTAAGCAGATGTGTCAATGGGAGGAGCCAAAGCTAGGAGGTTCTTATCAACTATGAAAACAAACAAGTTACATCAGTATGGGAATGTTAGAAATCTCTATGAGAGCACACAATTAACCAAGCTAGTGATCCAAGGATGACAAAGCTTCGTGTATGAGGGTCTAGATAGAGCTTGATATTTTATAAAACTCTTACGTAAGTAAACGATTGAAGGTGATTACGCAAGTTAGTTTGAAATAGCAATCAAGATGCTTGTGGAAACAATTGTAGCTACGTGGGGAACAAGGACATAACCTTCTACCTAGTAAGAGTTTTTTGCTTCATGTAATTAATATAATATAAAATGATTATTAATATATTTTTTTATGTGTGAAGCATATTTTGTTTGCACTTGGCCCATACTTTGTGAGAAACCAAGGGCCTCTTGCTACATGGAATACTCAGGGCATGGAAAAATCACACTACGACGCACCTATCAACTATTTTCGTACAACTCAACATGGTGGCAGAAAAACAAAAAAAATGCCCTACGAGAGCTTTTCAACACATTATACTGTAGGCAAATGCAACGATACAATGAAATTCTTAAAAATTAGGTTAGTTTATACAACACAAAAATAGTCATTGTTATTAACATCACTATATCATAAACACTCATCATGCTAATTAAAGTGTATCTTTATGCAGGATGGTGATTAAGAAGGAGAAAAAGTCAAAGTGATGCAAATTGTAATAAAAATTATTCTCAATATAAGTGGAAAAAGACTTTTAAAAAAGTCTTCTTTTTCATTTCAACTATTTGTCTTCCTCAAAGCAACTCCCCTCCTTTTTGGGGCTTTCTTTAGACAATTGTTTGCCCTCATCTTTGGATAATTGCTTAGCCTCATCTTCTTCGAGTAGTTTGCCTCTATACCTTAATAGTTTTTGGCATTGATAACCTCCAAAAGCATGGGTATTCAAATCAAAAACTGTTTTTAGTAGATACGCAACATAACACAAAAAATACCCTGCCCCTCGATGCCCACAGCCTTGGTGCATATCCAAAAATACATATAGCTTCCTTCTTCTCTATCAACATCTTTTTTGCATTGTGCTATATCCTTCCATATCCTAAGTATGCTGACAAAACCTTTAAGGCCATCAATGGAATGCGTGGATCATATGAATATTTTATATGGTAAATGATCAGCATGCCTGGAGGTATCCTTGAAATATAGTGGTTGAGGGCTGAGTCTCTGCCAACAAAAGTTTGTTTACCTCCACCTCGACCACCAAGGAATCCATCTTCTGCTATCTCAAGTTGTAAACAAAGGAAAAATTTACTTTACAACAACAATTAAAATCTTTTTAAAAAAATATTGTGTATTTATTCTTATAAATATCTTTTTGTTCTCATCAACAAACAAGTTGCCTATCCTCCCACAAGTTAATTGAACCTTGTGGAGGCATCTCTTCTTTTGAGCATGGAATCCTTGGTTGCTCTCCCTTCCCATATTAGAGATTTCCATGCTGTCTTGAATAGCTTCAAATTCTTCCTCTGTGGGAAGAATGTCTTCTTGTTCTTCAAACTTTTTCATGCACATTTCTATAGCCTTAGGTGCACCGTTGAAATTGTCACTTGCTGCTTCTATATAGCAAGCACTAAAAATTCATCAGTGGTATTTGGATCTAAAATATCTGATGCAACTTGACATCCATCTACAATTAAACCAATACAATAGTCCTCCCTTATATTCAACAGCTTCTGCATATCTGTTAGTAGTACAAAACTCTTATTGTTCTTTAGTGGGAAGGATGGTAGGCATGGGAGAAGTATCTCCTTCTCTGAATCCTCTATAGAAACATCCTTTTCCTTTGGAAGAATTAAACTTGTCTTAAAATCTGCAACATCAAAATCCTTACTCATTATTTCTTCTTACTCTTTATCCACAATCGTTTCTACATCATGAATTTCTTCTTGATTTTAAATTTCCCCCTAGAAATGCTACAAGCTGGACATTGGAACTCTCAAGACTACTCCTTTCAACATCTTCAATTCTTGATTTCACATGAAGATAGAAAAGAAAAGCCACATGATGCTGAGGAAGCTTGCATTTCCTACTATGTAATGTGCAATTCCCCATAGTGACCTTCACATGGTCAGGAACTAGGTCATACTTTTTCTGTAATCTTCCCTTTTCTCAAGTTGTATGTGACAACATGCTAAGATGATCAAACCTTACATCTTCAATAAGAATTCCACTATAATCTGTCAATGCACAGAAAGCTTGCATTTCCTCTTCATAATAGTCCTTAAAGTGATCTATCACTGAACTCACTTCAAATCTGGCATTGAAAGATTGTCTACAGCAATCAGATAAATTTTTTGCACCTGCAACAAGCTGTAGGAAGTCAAAGAGTCTCTATGCTAGTGTTTCTTCTGTCATCCTCACAAGATCACCTTCATCACCTGAAGCCATCTCTTTGCTAACAACCCAGGTGTTATATGTACATTATGTGTGCTATGTTATATACACATTATGTGTGCATATACTAGGAGGCTAACCCACATTAGGCTTGTGAGCATGGGAGCATGGGAACAAGCTCTAGTGGAGCATGGGTTAGGACTAACCTTAAGGGTTAAGGTTAGGGTCAGGCATCCAAGGGTCACACATGGGAAATGGAGAGTCAAGAGTCACTTGGCCCTCCTATATAATAGGGGTATTGGGCACACTCAAAGGGGCTTGGAGGTTTGGGCTCCATGAGGCCCAGGCTTTGTTATGCTCTCTTGTGTAGAGGTTCATATCTACTCTTCTACCATTTCACACTTTAGCTACATGCTATTGGATTGGAGTTATACCTCTTGATGGTATGGGACATCAAGGTAGAGGTATGATGTATTTCATTATTATTCATGTGTGCATCCCTTCGGCTCGGGGGTGGTTGGGTGGTTGAGTTTATGTCTGATTTATGCATGTTTATGCATAACAATTATCTAGAGAGATCTTAGGGTTTTAACAGTGGTATCAGAGCAATCTCTATTTAATTGTTGATTTTTTTAAGTAAATTTTAATATTTACTAATAAAATATTATTTTTTATTAATTTGTGTTGATGGATTGCAGGTGGATCATCGATATGGTGATTGGAACGTGTGTAACTACAATTCAATGGATGAATCGATGTTGCGGGGGAATACCATGAGTTAATGCTATTTTTATCTATTTTTTATGGTTAAAATCAAGCATTAATGGAATTGTTTTTCAAAAATACCATAAATTTCATGGTGGATATTTTTGAGAGAATGGATTCCCTGAATTTCTAGAAATTTTAGAAATTTTTTCTAATTTTTTAAGAATTTTTTGAGCATTTTTTTTATTTAAAATGTATTTTTATACATTTTTTGCGGGTTTTTTCGCGGGAATGCGATCAAATTTCTGTTACTTTCTACTGAAATTCAGTAGGGGACAGCGTGTTGATGCATGAGATGCTCTCCCGTGTGCGTGGGACTCTCTCCGCCTCTCAAATCTGATTTCTCTCTCTTTTTCGGGTGAAAAATCTCTTTAAAATGATTTTTTTTAATATTAATCATAATTAATGATAATTATGATTAAGATATGTTAATTAAAAAGTTAATCAAAAGATTAAGTTAATCTTTGATTAACAGAGAAGGGAGGAGGAAAGAGATTGGAAGGAAGAAGAGGGAGAGGAAAGTAGGGAGAAGGAGGAGGAAACTGATTAAGCTTAAAAAGCTTATTTGTATTTTTTTATTTTTTTTAAAAAAATAAGTTTATTATTATTTAAAAAAAGCTTTTGAATTTATTTCAGAAAAAAGCTTGAAAAAAGCCTGAAAAATATGGGATTTGAGGGAAAAAATCCTTGAAAATTTTTTGGGAGTTTCTTCTTGAAATTTTTGGCTTTTCATCTTCCAGAAAACCTTTGGCTATCCGTTTTCCTGAAACCTTTTGGCTTTCCGAATTCCGGAAAAACTTTTGACCTTCCGTATTCCGGAAACCTTTGACCTTTCAAATTCCGATTTTTTTTGTCTTTTCATTTTCCCAAAACTTTTGGCTTTCCGTATTCCGGGAAAACCGTTGGAATTCCGAAATTTTTTGACCGTTCGTATTCTAAATGCGTTCGGGGTAGTTTAAAAAATTTTAAAAATTCCTGAAAATTAGTGGAAAATTAGACAAAGGTTATTTTAAATTTTGAAAAATGTGGGGTTGGTGTTTGGCATGTGGTGTGTCCATTCGGGCGCCCGTGACCATTCAAATTCCTTTAAAAATATATTTTTGACCTAAAAAATTAGAAAAATCCATTAAAATTGTAAATTTTCTTTGGATTTGAGAATTGTCAGGCGGAATTGGAAATTTCTTGAACGATGGGATTCTCATGAAAAATTAGGAATATTCTAGATATTATTTTTAGAAATCCTAAAAATTGGTATTTTTTAAAATATCAATGGTATTTTGGCAAATTTAATTGCTAATTTTTTTTTGGAAAAATATAGTTTTGGAATGCCATGAGATAGGTTTGGTGGAATTCAAAATTATTATATTTTGAGGCCCTATAAAATTAGAGAAAATAAGGAAAAAATCATGATACTTATTTTTCTCAAGAATTTAATATTTTCGAGGGTTATTTAATGTTGAAGTACATTTTCGTGTGCTGACATTAGATAGATGCGGGTTATTCGTATATTATTAATACGATTATACCTCGTATTAATGGATATTTATGTTTGGATTAATTCTAAACAATGTATTCATGATTTTTTACCATTCTTTTTGGACATGTTCCTTAATTTCTTTTTATGGCTATAATTTACGTTCAAAGTGTGTTTCACCTTTGACACTTTTCCATGATAATTTATTTTGCACTTTTTTAAGTGTGGTTTGTGCTTAATTTCTTAAGCCTCTATCATGGGTCAGTTGATCGGTTTGTTTTGGTGGATTTTTATTGGATATTTTCCAAGTTTTACTTGGACTCATCAGGTTCTACCTAGATCACTTGTGTCTAGGGGTTTTTTATTGAGTGCTACACACATGTGTTTCACTTTCTTACTTTGGAGTTTTATTTGAACAACATAACGTTCATATACTCCGGATTGATGAGTTGGCCACCAATTTTAATACTTCTTTTGGCATGATTTATGTCCATTAGATGGTATGCATTGTTTTTTATAATCAACTATGTTATTTATGGATTGAAGGAGCTTCTATGCTTTTATCCATGGTGTTATAAGGATCTTTTGATCTTTTGGATAATTACATGTGCTTTGAAGGTAGCATTTGCCTTCGTTTTTTGCACATAATTTTGGAGTATATTTCTTGTACTCTTGTGTATATTCCAACTCGGATACCTAGTTGCTTATATATCTAGGTGAGTTATTTTTCTACCCTAACTTTATTGTGTTTTGGGTAGTTATCATTAGAAAGGCGCCAATAATTCAATTTCTTTTCTAATGATGTACTCTCAGAAGGAGTTATTCCTTGATGTAGTCTCAAGTATATAGAAACAGGTTTAGTATGTGAAAGTCTGGATAAGGCCATCTTATTCCTTTTATACAGGATTTTATTCATATTTCCTAGACGGCATACTAGGGAGTTTCAAATTGTTAAGGTATGTATGGGTGGTATCATGGTGGTATGGGACGCTAGTGATCCCTCACATATATTATCTTATAGGATAATTTGGGCTCAAGATTGTTGCTTTGCTTACATCACTTAGCATGTTGACCTCAACATTCAAAGACAATCTTATTTTCTAAATTCACTAGAAGTTATAGTGTGGGCATTCTCTAGATAAACATCTTTTATCTATAGCCTACATGTTTTGATGAGGGTAATCTCGTCGGCATTTTCACTTGTTGAAATCTCTTTCTTTAGAGTTCAAACAAGTTTATCTTGTTGTATTCGGATAAGGAAATTTGGATTCTTCCTTTGTTGGCATTTTTTTTCTCTAGTTCCGTACTTTAGGTGATTTACACAATCAACCTGATAGGTTTACGGATGGACATATGTAACTCATCGAGACGTTGATGATTCTCTATGTTGATATGGGTAACTCGAGACGTCGATTATTCCATATGCAGATGTGGGTATGTCGGGGCGCCGATGAATCCCTGGTTTCTGCTGTTATAATGCCATGTTTTCCTACTTTATTTCGAATGTTTTACAATGAGGAAGTTACTTTGAATGTGAATTGCTCTGATCATCCGCAGTCTGATGGGCAAACAGAGTGTATGAATCAGATTGTAGAGTGTATGCTTCGTGCATGTCTCTGGAAAATCATCATATTGGGAAATATTTCAATGATGAAATTTGCCTATAACAGTTTTAAATATACGGCTATTGGTTTTAGTCCGTGCATACTTATGTATGGGTATTAACCGAGGGCACCTGTTGATGTCGGTCTTAAGGACATCGAGCTTGATGCATCGAGGGATTTCTTGCGAGATATGCAGGAAATGCTGACCGAAACTCGGGATTCTATCAGGAGTGCTCATGATAGGGCCTCGGGGGCTGAACCTCAAAATATGTAAGTCTACCACGTGCGATCATTAGGTGGGGTTTTTTTAATCCAAAATATTGGGTAAATTTACAGAAATACAATTACAAGTGGGGTATTTTAATTGTACTTTGGAAAAAAACCGTAAGTTTATAAAGAAAAAGGGGTAGTTTTATTAGCTCAAAATTCACAGATAAGGGGATTTTTAAATACCGCTTGAACGCATGTCGTAGGAGGGACTTCCATATAGTGGACCCCCCGAGGATAGGGCACGGTTTTATGCTGATAGGGGACGCTCATCTCGGTCTTTTGAACCAGGAGCGTTGGTTTATTTTAATGTTTCTAAAGATTCTCAGACTTTGTCAATGGAAAAATGCTCGAATTTTTCTCCTAGATATTGTGGTCCATTTCAAGTTATGCACCGGATTGGCATGATTGCGTAAGAACTAAAACTACCTCCAATTGTTAGAGTTCATCCAGTCTTTCATATCAATAGATTGAAAGGGAAACTGGGAGGTGAGGATAATAGGGTTACTCCTCAAGAACTCGTTGAAGTCGAAGATTTATCCTATGTTCCACATGAACCTGATATGGTACATGAATTCAGGGAAAGAAAACTTTGTAGTTGACTTATCCTTGAGGTTAAAATTAGGTGGAAAGATAGGGAAATTAAGGATTCGACTTGGGAGTCGGTTGAGATTGTTCAGCGCCGTTCTCCTTCTTTTCATTACAAGAGTGCAATGTTTTGAGAGAGGGAAAGTATGTTATATGTACATTATGTGTGCTATGTTATATAACATTATGTGTGCATATACTAGGAGGCTAACCCACATTAGGCTTGTGAGCATGGGAGCATGGGAACAAGCTCTAGTGGAGCATGGGTTAGGACTAACCTTAAGGGTTAAGGTTAGGGTCAGGCATCCAAGGGTCACACATGGGAAATGGAGAGTCAAGAGTCACTTGAGGGCCCTCCTATATAATAGGGGTATTGGGCACACTCAAAGGGGCTTGGAGGTTTGGGCTCCATGAGGCCAAGGCTATGTTATGCTCTCTTGTGTAGAGGTTCATATCTACTCTTCTACCATTTCACACTTTAGCTACATGCTATTGGATTGGAGTTATACCTCTTGATGGTATGGGACATCAAGGTAGAGGTATGATGTATTTCATTATTATTCATGTGTGCATCCCTTCGGCTCAGGGGTGGTTGGGTGGTTGAGTTTATGCCTGATTTATGCATGTTTATGCATAACAATTATCTAGAGAGATCTTAGGGTTTTAACACCTGGAATGGTGTAGCTTAGAAGCACACAATAGAAGCTATCAATAGCTAAGGGTTGTACAACCAAGAAGAAATTGTGAGGCTTGGGGAGCTTGGGTTATCCAACAAGAAATTGTGAGGTCTGCGCAACATAGACTGTAGGTTAGAAAGGCAATGCGATAAGGGAAATCCACTTTGGTTGAATTGATCTATTCATGTTGTGTTTCCACTAGGGGAAATCTTCTATAGTGGGGCAATATCAAGGGATTAGGCAACTTAGGGGGCTAAGGGGTAACACAGGGGGCTGAGGGGAAGTAAAGGGGGCTGAGGGGCAGTATAGGGGGCTGAGGCAGCTCAACAGGCTGGGGCAGCTCAGTGGCAAAAGGCAAATCCAGGGCAAATCATAAGTTGAAAGATAACACGAAGGTAGCAATCCGGTGTTAAGAGATCAATGCTATCGCGCTATCTTTCCTAAGCTAGCAAATGGGGCAATCTCACAAAAATGGGACTGCTGAAGGGGCCAAGGGGAAGATTAGGGTGCTGGGGTAGCTCAGGGGGACAGGCAAAGGGCAAGGGAAGCTCAGCGGACTGCAAGGAAACTCAGTGGCATAGGGCAGCTCAAGGGGCAAGGCAGGGGAAAGAGAAGCTACGGGCAGCTTAGACACATAGGGTTCTCGGGTAGCTCGGAGGCATAATTTTTTTTTTAATTAACAAGATATTTATAGGCACATGATGCCACCTGGAAATGGTACGGACTCCACGTGGCCATGCGACCCATCCACATGTGCGAAGCCACATGTCGACATACAGTCACACGTGTGAAGCCACACGTCGATGTTGTATGATCACATGTGTGCATTAACACTCATACATGTACCTGTACAGTTTGGTTTCCTGTATGCCACGTTGGATAATCGAGGTCGTCTATAAATATATTGGTCGAGATTTGTTTTTTGACCATACGTGCATGCATAGGTGTCCTTTATCCCAGCTCCTCCTCTTGGTCTTCACCCACACCTGCTGTGCATGGACCGGGTTGTTGCAAGATCAGGGTGTCCAGTTTTGTCCAGTTTATGTTGGACTGGGACAATTCTTGGACAACAAATTTGGGGGGGAAAGGTACTTCAAATGAGATCAAGAAACTAATAGAAAATACACATACACTCAAATTTAACCCCAATATAACTTAAATTAGTATAAATTACTCTAATTTATTAAAATTAACAAAAAATATGATAAAACAATTAAAAAATGATCTTTCCATACTTAGAGTGATCTAATTTTTTTTCCATAGATCACCAATACAAGTACACTAGTCCCTATAGGTTTTAGATGATTTACATCAAAAATGTAATTTTACAAAAATAAGATTATTAGTATTTGCAGGCCTTCTGATAGCCTAGAAGAATTTTAGAAAAGAGATCATTAAAAATCAAACCATTGGATTTGCAATTTTGACTAACCACCACATTCTACCAATGTCTCACTATCTACCACTCTTTTGATCTACAAGATTATGCATTTTTAAGTGGTAGTTATTGTGGGTGCAAAAGTGGCATATATTATAACACTTTAAAGACATTGAAATATTTAAAGAAAATAGACAAATAGCTTAAAAATTTCTCAAAAAATCAAGTTAAGATCTATATTATGTGAAGATCTAAGATGCAAAGTGGAAATCTCATATGAGTTTATATGTGAGAGATATTAGCATTTTATGGAACCAGCCCAAATTTGGGACATGGTATATACATTGAGCTTGTACCTAAGGAAATGAGGACTTTTAACTATCTAATGATTAATTAGATTATGCAACTATATTCCCAACTTTTCATGTGACGTTCCAACAAAAGAACTTGAAGGGAAATTCCTTCGTTAGCTAGGAGCGATTGGCCACTAAAGGTAAATAAATGCCTGTTTTTTTTACTATTTACAGGGTGCCTGAGTGGACAAAACTGGGCACCCTAATCCTGCAAACCACCCATCCTTACCCCAGCTCTAGTGGTGTTCATATTAGCAACAAGATCCCATCTTTGCCCTAGCTCTAGTGGTGTCCAGCTAAGCTTGTCCCATTGGAATAATGCTACGATAATCATAAACTGGAGTCATCGGAATTTAATATACACGCTGTTCTTCCACAACGTCAGAGGTGTGCTTATTCTAATCAACTCTCAAGTTTCATGTCTCTAATTTACATAATTGCTTACTATAATCAAATTCTCAAGTTTCACGCCTATGATTTACATAATTTGCAAAGAAATCAAGCACTCTAGGCCTATTTCTACACATGAAGGGTCAATCAAGCTCTAGTGGCATTCCAACAAGCTTCCCATCAGATTGTTTTTAACCATTGTAATAGGGTAACTCAAGCTTTAGGAAATTTGGTTGAAGAGTTTCTTTGCAAGAAGGAAGAAACCCCATAAAATTCTTAGTAATCATTGCAATAGGGTAACTCAACCTTACATGTGTAAGGTAAGGTCTCAAATCTGGCCAAGTTTGCAAGGGAGGGATAGAAATAGCACAACTAGCTCTAGCACATATATGACTGATAACAGCCAATAGCCCACCAACGTGGCAGGAAATATGGCACAAATATGAAGATCCGGTAGCACGCGATACTGTATATCGCACCATCTTTCCATTGTTTTCTATGCCTCCCACACCACTCTCTATGCAATTAAATTGCCTTTGCAATGCTTGTTCCTCCCACCAGCCCACACCACTCTCTATTTCTACACATAAAGAACCAATCAGAGAAATAGGAGCCACATGTTACCACTATGGTGGAAAAGTAGGAAATTTAGATGGATATTGGCTTCCTAAGAGGCTTTCCCAAAGGAAGACGCCCCAGTGTTGTAACTCAAACTCTAGTGTTTAATTTTTCAAATATAGCCATCTTTGCAGGGGAGGATAGGATTTGCAACAACCAGATCAGGAACGCTTCAGGAAAGATAGAGCGATTACGTGATATGGTATATCATGTCGTTTTCGACCTCCCACTAGCCCACATCACGCTCTATCTAGTCAAATTGGACAATGCTTGTTTCTCACACTAGCCCACACCTATTTCTAGGCAGTTGATTTGCCTATACAATTCTTTTTTCTTCCACCAACCCGTCTCTATAAATTGCATGTGCATATTAATGTCTGCCTATATAGTATGTACATATCATGTTTTACTATATTTGAATCCAAAATGAAGCAAGTTTTTATATGAGGTCATATTTGATTTTGTGTTTGGTTGGAAGCCTTAGCTTAGATGGCTAGAACAAAGAAAATAGCAAGGAGGGTTGGACCAAGTCCAGGGTTGGCAGAGAAAGCAAGCAATAAGTGAAAGTGCATTGTCAAAGAAAAAGTTAAAAAAGAGAATCAATCAGCATGTGAATGCCCTGAAAGAGATAAGGAAAGTCTACAAACATGTCGAGTTACTCATACCCAAACTTACCTTCATGAGAGTTGTGAGAAAAAATTGTGATGATTGGAAGCTTGGGATGAGATGGACTAGCAACGCAATATGTGCCCTTCAAGAGGCTACAAAAGATTTCATTATAGACTTTTTCATTGATAGTTAAATTTATTCTGCCCATGCGCATAGGGTCACTCTTATGAACAAAGACATGCACACCTGTAGGCTAATAAGATATAGATTTGTGAAATTATTGCATCCTATACCATCGAGTGACCCCAGGGCATTTAATATTTTTAATGTCCCACCAGCTAGAAAACCTAAGGATGCAGGTATTAAGATTGAGGATGTTACCCATGATAGGGATACTAGGACTGCAGATCAAATAAAGATTGAGAAGGGCAAAGAACAGATGGTTGTTGAGGAAGAAAGGAGGGTTGATGAAGAAAGAATAATGGAAGATGAGTTGATAGACCTTGAAGAGAAGAATCTACAAGATTTAAAGAATGTACCTGGATAACTTGTTGTTCATGTGAAAGATTTTGTTGATGGTGTAGAGTATCCTGATATAGCACCTTCAGATATGTATATGATGTCAGAGAGAAATCGAGAAATAAATGATGTTGTGATCTTGATATCTCTCAAGTATGTAAGCTTTTTTTTTTGAAAATTTATCTACTGATTTGCTTTTTCAAGATAACTACCTAATTTATCCTCTTGTTTGTTTATTATAGGCTTCTTTTATCCTCTTGTTTGTTTATTATAGGCTTCTTTTATCCTCCCTACCCCCCAGAGTCCTATTTTGCTATTTTTTTGCTAGACCCCATAGTCTCTGTTTATGTAAGAGAAACAAGCACCAATTTTGGAAGGCTAGAAGAATGGTTAAGGAGATGCGACATTGAAAAGGTGCAATATGTAATTGCACCTTAATGAAAAGTAAGTATTTTATTTTAGATATCTTTTATATCTTTTTATACATCTCTATCAATTGTTTTTTCTTTTGTCTATTTTGTAGGAGCCATTGGAGTGTAATTATAATTGATATCAAGAAAAGAAAGACATGTTTCTTTGAATTCCATGCTTGGTACACATGGAGAAGCAAATTGTAAGTTTTTAATTCTAAGAGAGATTGTGTGTTAAGATTCAATGTGTATTAGATTGAATAATTTATGTGGTTTGTTTTTTTTGCAGGGCATCTAAACACATAATAAGCACATTAGGAACACTCCATCCTCCACTCCTCGAAAATTCAACTCCACATCAGTTTTTCATTTTGCCTATAAGTTATAAAATAACATAAATAATAACTTTTAAGTTTGTAATAAAGCTTTAGTTAAAAGTCTAAATAAGGACTATCATTGCTATAGGTTCCATTACAAAGTGATGGAAGCTCATGTGGATGGAAAGTGGTTGCAAACACATGGAGATATATGCAATCAAAATTTCCAGTAGACATATCAAAAAGAGTAGCTATGAGTATTTTTGACAGACACATTATTTAAAAGAGTTGTAAGAAATTCAAGTATTTTCTTTAAACTCTTATATTCTAATATATACTAAGGTTTTGGTCATGATTTTTTGCAGTTCACAACTTCATGTTATACAAACACATACATTTGGTGGATGAGAGCAAAGGCAATCAAATTAATGCTCGACAGTCGTGTGACTCTTCTTGGCAGACCCCGATTCACCACCACCACCACCATCAATCCCACCTATGATGGCATAGAAGCCATCAAAAAGGAAAGGACCTATGATGTCTCCGCTGAAATTCGGGAAGAAGAAAACAACAGACACGGAAAAGGGAAAGGCGTCTCAAAAATAGAAACAATAGGAAGGCGAAGAGGCTAAGGCTTCTATGGAAACTGACCCTCCAAAGTAGATAGTTTTTTGTTCTCATACATTTTGTAACCAACCAATTGGTATAAATACTACCATTGTAAAATAAATATATTATTTCCCATTTTGCATTGGTTATCTTGTCTTAATAATGTCGAATAACTATTTTACAAAATGAATCGACAAGACAAGATAGACGAGTGCAAAATTATATTGTATTAAGAAAACTTCAGGATTACAGGGGCAAACATTTCATGAAACTAAAAGTTTTTTGGACCTTCTTCCCACCATAATACCATGCACCTTAAATTTGTAGTCTAATGGTATGGCATCTAATAAAAATTCCAAGGACATACGCACATCCCTCAATGTCCATTTTGTATTTATAAGGATGACTCTATTGTCATCATCACTCAAGTTTTTCCTCTGAATCCAATGACATCCAAGTCCCTCTACTCTTTTTCCATCGTCTATACTCTAAGCTAATGTACAAGGTTTGCCGAGAGATGTATGCCATCACCCATAGATTCAATACAAGCATTACATTTTATAAGATAACCTCTATGGATGACTTCATTGACTTTCCATTCTTCTCCAACTACATTATCCAAGTCAGACTCAGATATATGTGTAGAATGCCACATTGCTTTTGTCCTCTTCATGTTTGCTCATGTCAAAAATACATGAAGAGGTATAAACCATGATAGCCTAATCCTCTTAGAAATCCTTCTTGCTTTCATAGACTATGTGAATGAGATGTGATGATATGTGAATGGGTGTGATGTGATGAGATGTGATGATATGTGAATGGGTGTGATGTGATGAGATGTGATGATATGTGAATAGGTGTGATGTGACATAAATGGGTGAGAATGAGATGTGAAGTGATAGATGTGCATGTGAATGAATGGATGGATGTGGATAGATGTGAATGTGAATGAATGGATGGATGTGAATCTGCAACAACAATAGATACTTACATTAGGTTGTTTTGATCAATTAAAACATATGGGTGATTGTATTATTTACTCCATAAATACATCTGCAATAGATACTTACAATATTAATAAGTACATTGGTATGCTTATCAAAATCAAAAAGGCATATGTGTGTGTGTGTGTGTGTGTGTGTGTGTGTGTGTGTGTGTGTGTGTGTGTGTGACGCTCCCACTCAATAATCACAATACAATTCAAGAAAAATAGAATTTTGCATAAAATTTTAAGGCAAAAAGAGAACAATTCTGTATACAATCAAGAAATCTTACAACAATATGATATGACGCACTCTCGGAGGAAAGAGCTCGAACCACCCAACCACCCCCGAGCTATCTCACTTGCACTCTCACTCTCATGAAAATCTCACTGACACTGACACTCACACACGCACTCACACTCGCACTCTCAATCTCTTCTTCGATTTTCTATGTATTCCTCTTCATGTCCAAAAGCCAAAAGTAGTCCTTCTGGAGGTTTCTCGATCCGTGTGCCATATTTTTGGCGATGTTGCCCTTTTTTGGAAAAAGCGTGTTCGGGAAGCTTTCTTCATACGCGGTCATCATTCTCAAGAGATTAGGTTTTTTTTTACACTGGAAAAACAGCCCTTTTCCGTGGTAAGCCATTTATGTCTCGGTGATCCAATGAGGATGTTCAATAAGCCATTTACGTCTCGGTGATCCAATGAGGATGTTCAATAGCTCATCTCAAACATTCCATTCTCCTCTTCGACTTTGTATCTCTTCGTTCGAGGCTAAATCTTCATTCTTGACCTCCATTTAGGACCTGCAATGTCTTGACATGAAAATCTAGGCACATTTTAGCACAAAACCACACAAATCCCACTTTGGAGTCACCAAACGGATATGAAATAATGTGAATCACAAAGATTTCACTTAAGCAAAGTTGTTCTATGTACAAAATAGAAAAAATCTCTCATACAAAACTTCACCTAATTCCACCTCCTCTAACCTAATAAAAAATCACCCACAAAAATGGCAACTACCTGAAAATGACCAAAACCAAAAATTTCCTGCAACACAAAATTTTATCAAAACAAGTTAGATGTCCTAACAAAATATTCTACACACTTTCTATAACAAAAATTTATGAAAAATATTTATAAAAAATTATGAAGCATCACAATATGTAACCAAGGGGAGCCATGCTCGTTCTCCTCATCATCATCTTCATTGGGAGGCTCTTCCAAGATTTTCTCAGATAAATAAAGTAGTATAAATTTTAAAAAGATTAAACTTCAAATTAAAAACATAAGATCACACTTTACTTACTACATGATTCACAATTGTAGTCCAATCAAGTTCCATGCCTTCTCTAGCTCATTGAGCAAAATGATACTCTTGGCTCTATGAGTTCATGATGGACAACCAAATTTTACAAACAGTTTAAAGTTATTGAAGTATCAAAATATACAAATTCTTAATCTAGAAAACACTCTAATAATTGTTTAACTTCACAAATATCACTTACATAAAATAATCTTCAAATATGCCTCTTGCTGAGATGAGATGGCCCTCCTCCCTTGAGGCAAGCCCGTGCGGCTTCATGTTGCAGCTTAAACTTGTGAGGATCCTCTTCCAACTCATCCTTTTCCTTATTTAAATCATCTTTATCAAGATATGTAGACCTCACATTCTCCTCTCTTATGGCCCAACACCTCACACGCTTCTGGTGAGTCATTACCTCCTCCATCCTCTTTGCCATCATCCACTTGTGTTAACAAAGTGCTCTCCCCCACTAAGAGAGTTAGCAATAAGTGTCATGAAAAGTCACTATAGAAACATTATAATCTTTATGAGAAAATATTATAAACATGATAATATTTATGAGAAAAGATAGCCACATCCTTGGTACCTAGTCAAATATCAAGTTTTATGCACCCAAATTTAAAGAAGGCCGGTTGTATACAAGTCATGTTTTTCATAATGCAAAGACACAATTCCCTTTTGTGCTGATTGAAATCTTGTGTACTCCTTGTGTTATATGTACATTATGTGTGCTATGTTATATACACATTATGTGTGCATATACTAGGAGGCTAACCCACATTAGGCTTGTGAGCATGGGAGCATGGGAACAAGCTCTAGTGGAGCATGGGTTAGGACTAACCTTAAGGTTTAAGGTTAGGGTCAGGCATCCAAGGGTCACACATGAGGAATGGAAAGTCAAGAGTCACTTGAGGGCCCTCCTATATAATAGGGGCATGGGGCACACTCAAGGGAGCTTGGGGGCTTGGAGGTTTGGGCTCCATGAGGCCAAGGCTATGTTATGCTCTCTTTGTAGAGGTTCATATCTATTCACCTACCATTTCACACTATAGCTACATGCTATTGGATTGTGTTATACCTCTTGATGGTATGGGACATCGAGGTAGAGGTATGATGTATTTCATTCATTATTCATGTGTGCATCCCTTGGGCTCGGGGGTGGTTGGGTGGTTGAGTTATGCCTGATTTATGCATGTTTATGCATAACAATTATCTAGAGAGATCTTAGGGTTTTAACAGTGGTATCAGAGCAATCTCTATTTAATTGTTGTTGATTTTTTTTAGTAAATTTTAATATTTACTAATAAAATGTTATTTTTTATTGATTTGTGTTGATGAATTGCACATGGATCATCGATTTGGTGATTGGAACATGTATTACTACAATTCAATGGACGAATCGACGTTGCGGGGAAATTCCGTGAGTTAATGCTATTTTTTCCTATTTTTTATGGTTAAAATCAAGCATTAATGGAATTTTTTTACAAAAATACCATAAAGTTTATGGTGGATATTTTTGTAGAATGGATTCCCTGAATTTCTAGAATTTTTAGAAAATTTTTCCTAATTTTTTAGGAATTTTTTTGAGCATTTTTTGATTTAAAATGTATTTTTATACATTTTTTGCGGGTTTTTTCCGCGGGAATGCGATCAAATTTCTGTCTATTTCTACTGAAATTCAGTAGGGGACAGCATGTTAATGCATGAATTGCTCTCCCGTGTGCGTGGGGTTCTCTCCGCCTCTCAAATCTGATTTTTCCTTCTCTTTTCTGGGAGAAAATCTCTTTAAAATGATTTTTTTAAACATTAATCATAATTAATGATAATTATGATTAAGATATGTTTAATTAAAAAATTAATCAATGGATTAAATTAATCTCTGTTTAACAGAGAAGGGAGGAGAAAGAGAATGGAAGGGAGAGGAAGGAGAGGAAAGAGGGGAGAAGAAGGAGGAGAGGGATTGATTTTCTACTCCCTCCCTCTCTCTTTCCATGCGCGCAGACGCGGGAGGGGGGGGCTGCGCTGCAGCCGGGCGGAAAAATTCGCCCCCCCCCCCCCCTAAAAAAATCAAGATGGCAATAAGCTAATAAAAGCTTATTTTTTCATTTTTTTAAAAAAAATGAGTTTTTTATTTTCCAAAAAAAAGCTTTTGAATATATTTCAGAAAAAAGCTTGGAAAAAGCCTGAATATTACAGAAAAATTTGGGATTTAAGAAAAAAAATCCATGAAAATTCCTGGAAATTTTTTATTGAAAAATTTTGGCTTTTCATCTTCCGGAAAACCTTTGGCTTTCCGTTTTCCCGAAACCTTTTGGCTTTCCGAATTCCGGAAAAACTTTTGACCTTCCGTATTCCGGAAACTTTTGACCTTTCACATTCCGATTTTTTTTTGTCTTTTCATTTTCCCAAAACTTTTGGCTTTCCATATTCCGGGAAAACCATTGGAATTCCGAAATTTTTTGACCGTTCGTATTCTAAATGCGTTCGGGGTTGATTAAAAATTTCAAAAAATTCCTGAAAATTAGTGGAAAATTAGACAAAGGTTATTTTACATTTTGGAAAAATGTGGGGTTGGTGTTTGGCATGTGGTGTGTCCATTCGGGCGCCCGTGACCATTCAAATTCCTTTAAAAATATATTTTTTGACAGAAAATTAAAAAATCCATTAAAATTAAAAATTTTCATTGGATTTGAGAATTGTCGGGCGAAATTGGAAATTTCGTGAACGATGGGATTCTCAGGGAAAATTAGGAAATTTCTAGAAATTATTTTTAGAAATCCTAAAAAATTGGTATTTTTAAAATATCAATGGTATTTTGGCAAATTAAATTGTTAAAAATTTTCTGGAAAAATATAGGTTTGGAATGCCATAAGATAGGTTTGGTGGAATTCAAAATTATTATATTTTGAGGCCCTGTAAAATTTAGAAAAAATAGAAAAAAATCATGATAATTATTTTTCTCGAGAATTTAATATTTTGGAGGGTTATTTAATGTTGAAGTACGTTTTCTCGTGCTGACATTAGATAGATGCGGGTTATTCGCATATTATTCATACGATTATACCTCGTATTAATGGATATTTATGTTTGGATTAATTCTAAATGATGTATTCATGATTTTTTACCATTGTTTAGCCATTCTTTTTGGACATGTTCCTTAATTTCTTTTGATGGCTATAATTTGCGTTCAAAGTGTGTTTCACCTTTGACACTTTTCCATGATAACTTATTTTGCACTTGTTTAAGTGTGGTTTGTGCTTAATTTATTAAGCCTAAGACAAACTCTATCATGGGTTAGTTGATCGGTTTGTTTTGGTGGATTTTTATTGGATGTTTTCCAAGTTTTATATGGACTCATCAGGTTCTGCCTAGATCACTTGTGTCTAGGGGTTTTCTTATTGAGTGCTACACACATGTGTTTCACTTTCTTACTTTGGAGTTTTATTTGAACAACACAACGTTCATATACTCCGGATTGATGAGTTGGCCACCAATTTTAATGCTTCTTTTGGCATGATTTATGTCCATTAGATGGTATGCATTGATTTTTATGATCAACTATAGTTTTTATGGATTTAAGGAGCTTCTATGCTTTTATCCATGATGTTATAAGGATCCTTTGATCTTTTTGTGTGCTTTGAAGGTAGCATTTACCTTCGTTTTTTGCACGTAATTTTGGAGTATATTTCTTATACTCTTGTGTATATTCCAACTCGGATACCTAGTTACTTATATATCTAGGTGAGTTATTTGTCTACCCTAACTTTATTGTGTTTTGGGTAGTTATCATTAGAAAGGCGCCAATAATTCAATTTCTTTTCTAATGATGTACTCATAAGGAATTATTCCTTGATGTAGTCTCAAATATATAGAGACAGGTTTAGTATGTGAAAGTCTGGATAAGGCCATCTTATTCCTTTTATACAAGATTTTATTCATATTTTTCTAGACGGCATACTAAGGAGTTTCAAATTGTTAAGGTATGTATGGGTGGTATCATGGTGGTATGGGACGCTAGGGATCCCTCACATATATTATCTTATGGGATAATTTGGGCTCAAGATTGTTGCTTTGCTTACATCACTTAGCATGTTGACCTCAACATTCATAGACAATCTTATTTTCTAAATTCACTAGAAGTTATAATGTGGGCATTCTCTAGATAAACATCTTTTATCTATAGCCTATATGTTTTGATGAGGGTAATCTCATCGGCATTTTCACTTGTTGAAATCTCTTTCTTTAGAGTTCAAACAAGTTTATCTTGTTGTGTTCGGATAAGGAAATTTGGATTCTTCCTTTGTTGGCATTTCTTTCTTTAGTTCCGTACTTTAGGTGATTTACACAATCAACCTGATAGGTTTACGGATGGATATATGTGACTCATCGAGACGTTGATGATTCTCTATGTTGATATGGGTAACTCGAGACGTCGATTATTCCATATGCAGATGTGGGTATGTCGGGGCGCCGATGAATCCCTGGTTTCTGCTGTTATAATGCCATGTTTTCCTACTTTATTCCGAATGGTTTACAACGAGGAAGTTATTTTGAATGTGAATTACTCTGATCATCCGCAGTCTGATGGGCAAACAGAGTGTATGAATCAGATTATAGTGTATATGCTTTGTGCATATGTCTCTAGAAAATCATCATATTGGAAAATATTTCAATGATGGAATTTGCCTATAACAGTTTTAAATTTACGGCTATTATTTTAGTCCGTGCATACTTATGTATGGGTATCAACTCAGGGCACCTATTGATGTCAGTCTTAAGGACATCGAGCTTGATGCATCGAGGGATTTCTTGCGAGATATGCAGGAAATTCTGACCGAAGCTCGGGATTCTATCAAGAGTGCTCATGATAGGGCACGGTTTTATGCTGATAAGGGACGCTCATCTCGGTCTTTTGAACCAGGAGCGTTGGTTTATTTTAATGTTCCTAAAGATTTTCAGACTTTGTCAATGGGAAAATGCTCGAATTTATCTCCTAGATATTGTGGTCCATTTCGAGTTATATATCGGATTGGCACGGTTGCGTATGAACTAAAACTATCTCCAATTGTTAGGGTTCATCCAGTCTTTCATATCGATAGATTGAAAGGGAAACTGGGAGGTGAGGATGACACAGTTACTCCTCAAGAACTCGTTGAAGTCGATGAATTATCCTATGTTCCACATGAACCTGATAAGGTACTTGAATTCAGGGAAAGGAAACTTTGTAGTTGACTAATCCCTGAGGTTAAAATAAGGTGGAAAGATAGGAAAATTGAGAATTCGACTTGGGAGTCGGTTGAGATTGTTCAGCGCAGTTCTCCTTCTTTTCATTGCAAGAGTGCAATGTTTTGAGAGAGGGGAAGTATGTTATATGTACATTATGTGTGCTATGTTATATACACATTATGTGTGCATATACTAGGAGGCTAACCCACATTAGGCTTGTGAGCATGGGAGCATGGGAACAAGCTCTAGTGGAGCATGGGTTAGGACTAACCTTAAGGTTTAAGGTTAGGGTCAGGCATCCAAGGGTCACACATGAGGAATGGAAAGTCAAGAGTCACTTGAGGGCCCTCCTATATAATAGGGGCATGGGGCACACTCAAGGGAGCTTGGGGGCTTGGAGGTTTGGGCTCCATGAGGCCAAGGCTATGTTATGCTCTCTTTGTAGAGGTTCATATCTATTCACCTACCATTTCACACTATAGCTACATGCTATTGGATTGTGTTATACCTCTTGATGGTATGGGACATCGAGGTAGAGGTATGATGTATTTCATTCATTATTCATGTGTGCATCCCTTGGGCTCGGGGGTGGTTGGGTGGTTGAGTTATGCCTGATTTATGCATGTTTATGCATAACAATTATCTAGAGAGATCTTAGGGTTTTAACACCTTGTCTTTGCACTTGTGTGTGAGAGAAAGAGAGAGTTGAGAGGATTAGCTTGTTGTTCTTAGTAGATGTGCCTCCCTATGCTTTGTGAGAGAGAGTGTAGAGAGTAAGAGAGGCATGTCCTTGCAAGGTGATGCAACAGCTTCTTGGTGATAGCAAAAGGTGAGGCGAGCTAGCAATGTTAGATTTCTCCCTCCAGCTTTTGAGGTGTAAAGGTGTAAGAACCTCCCCTTCTGTTCTTGTAATTATTTCCCTCTCTAAAATAGAAAAAAGATCTTATTTTACCCTATTTTGGCCTAGACCGAGAAAATGTCTAGAGAGCGGTAATCCAAAATTGAGATATCTTTGGATATAAAAATCTTGCTAGTGTCTAAAATGATTTCCCTTGAAATAGAAATTTAAAAAGAACTTTCCAATGTGCAATTGGAACTAACTGAAAATGTGCAATTGCAACTAACTTAAAATGTGTATAAAAGGTAGATAAGAATGGATGAGATGTGATGAGGATAGATGTGAAATGGATGTGATGTGATGTGGTGTGAATGGATGTGATGTGAATCGGGATAGATGTAAATGAATGAGATGTGATGTGATGTGAATCGGGATAGATGTGAATGGATGAGATGTGATGTGAATGGATGTGACGTGATGTGATGTGGATCGGGGTAGTTGTGAATAGATGAGATGTGATGTGATGTGATGTGGATATGGGTGGATGAGAATGGATGAGATGTGATGAAGATAGATGTGGATAGATGTGATGGGATGTAATATAATGTGATTGGATGAGAATGGATGAAGGACGATGGGATGTAATATAATGTGATTGGATGAAGGACGATGGGATGTAATATAATGTGATTGGATGAGAATGGATGAAGGACGATGGGAATGTAATATAATGTGATTGGATGAGAATGGATGAAGGACGATGGGAATACATATGATTGGATGAGATGTGATGAGGATAGATGTGGATAGATGTGATGGGATGTAATATAATGTGATTGGATGTAATATAATATGATTGGATGGGAATGTAATAGAATGTGATTGGATGAGAATGTAATAGAATGTGATTGGATGGGATGTAATAGAATGTGATTGGATGTAATATAATGTGATTGGATGTAATATAATGTGATTGGATGAGAATGGATAAAGGACGATGGGAATACATATGATTGGATGTGGATTAAGCAAATTGAATTGATTTAGAAGAATGTGGAATAACGAGAAATGATGTGGAACGATGTGAAAAGATAAGAGTTCTTTAGAAACTATATTTATGACCTGTTTTTAAATGATTGTTTTATGTTAAGAATTCTGGGGAAGCATTTTGACCATCTTGTGAATAAGGTCGTGGGAGACCAAAGTGATAAAGTTGCAACAACTGACGGAGAGTCAACGGAGGACATCTTGCATAGCAAGGTTGGTCGAGGTCTTGATCAGCCTCGGTTTGATTTAAATGGTGAGCTTCCGCTACGATGGATGAGGGACCAAGGAAGCGGCCTATGAGTGAAGCGCTAGGTAACCTGCGAAGGATCCTAGAGGGTGCTGACCATATGGTGCTCAGGCTCTGGGTCGCCGAAGATACCCACACGTGCGCCGAGGAAGAAAATGGAACAAGGTGTTAGAGTTGTTTTCTGAACTCGAGGGCATGGATCTGGTTGATTGACCTTGCTGGTCCTCAACGGATGAGTCCATGGCTCTTTTATATGGATCTGTTGGTTGATCTTGCTGATCTTCAACGGAGAGTCCATCTGGATTTTTATAAGTGAATATATTTTCGGGTACTATGAGAGTACTATGAGCTAGGAACTATTGAAAAGGCCCCTAAGTGGATAGGTGGTGAGTGTTCTGGTTGCCAATGATGCCATAAGTACACCGATGAAAGAATGATTGGAAATTGAATGATTACTTTGGAGGATTATGATCAGTGATACTATGGTTTCATTAAAAGATTGTTTTAAAGATAGCTGAATCTGTGAAACGAGCAATTTCATATTGGGTGTGTAAGTGGTGTGACTATCTTGAAGTTTGCGTGAAGCACCGGCTAGGGGGTCTGGAAACTCTTTTCCCTCTGGTACCCGTCGGGACAAAACATAACCAAATTCCTAAATGGATCCTATCACTACAGTGGTTGGGCGGTTGGCTAACCCATGGGACTGGATGGGGTTAGGCTGGACTAATGGATCCCTAAAATGAGACTCAATTCTGTTATGGTACGATAGATGAAGTAAATCTCGGATAGTCTTGTTCTATGGAAAAGAATTAGCGGCTGTGCCTTTCGATGAGGAAAAAAGCATTGATCCAAGTACAAGTTTCTTCCTTGATCTAACCATGTGACTTACAGATTCGGTCGGATCAATTTAGTTAGTTAAGGCTCTTGACTACGTTAGAATAAAAATATCCTCGAGGAATTGCCCGTGCTTTCTGGGCAAGGGAAGTTTTTTAGGCTCGGTTTTGGAAGAACCGAGGGATTAGTCTCTTGTCCGGATATCCGTGGGGGCAAGGCCCCAAGTGAGAGGCTCTGCCCTGCGCTCGCAAGAAGTGCTACTTCCGCTGCTAGCACCCCCGATTCGTTGCGCGGAGGGGGCAGGGATCTTTCAAGCAACCACTAGTGAAGCTTAGAGGCTATGGAGATCCTGAGCTTGGAGTAAAGGTAAGTATCCCCACAATGATTGTTACATATTTCCTTCCTTAAGTGAATGGTTGAAAGTCCTTTAGGGGGAAGAAATGGGCCTTGACATTTTTAGCGCCACTAGTGGACTACCTTGCATGCACTTGAAATTGGGGAAAATAGTTGGAGACGACCTTGCTCCATAAGACAATGTATTAAACTATGAAGGATCTTCCTACTAGAGAAGCATTAGATCAAGTCGCTCAGTTAGCACACATCATAATGTGTTCTCTTGGAAAGGAATGAATTCGATTTGACACTAGTAGTGAGGAATCAATAGAATACACTCCCCATTCAATGTTAAGCTTGGAGACAAGAGTGTTTAGCTTCTCCCACAATGTCCGAGGGGGGAGAGTGCTCTTGCTGGGGAGAGCCAGTATAGCATGATCTTGTTGTGCTTGCTCTCGCCAAGGGGATGGCGAATCTCTAAGGTGGATCCACATCAAGGTGAATACTCTCTCCACGACCGGCGGCATTGGTCTGCGCTATTGTGGAGGGCACATCAGGATCTCATTCCCAATATTGTTAATTAGAGTTTCAATTGTTGTTGCCATGAATAGTCATACATCCAAATATATATATTCCACTAATCGTTGTCATAGATTTTTAATTAGAGTTTCAATATTGTTAATTAGAGTTTCAATTGTTGTTTTCTTGAATAGTCGTACATCCAAATCTGTATATTCCACTAATCATCGTCGTAGATTCTACACATACGAAAAATCACATATGTGCTATCAGTGAATGTACAAAGAAACTAACATATTATTAGAGGAAGAAGTGCATGCTTACATTTTCTAAGGGTAGTCCCAACATTGAGTGCAGCAACAACATGGCGTTGTAGCACATTGTCCAAACACAATTGAAGCGATCATGTTATAGGACTCTACATCTAATGATCTCCATTGCCTCTAGAATCTCCTCATGGGTAAGGGCCGCCTCAATACTAGTTATTAACTTTCTAATGGATCTGCACACCATTTTTTCAATTGTCAATACTCTCTCACTCTCTCTCTCTCTCTCTCTCTCTCTCTCTCTCTCTCTCTCTCTCTCTCTGTGATCTCCATTACCTCTAAAATCTTCTCCTGGGTAAGGGCCTCAATACTAGCTATTAACTTTCTAATAGATCTGTACACCATTTTTCAATTGTCAATAATCTCTCTCTCTCTCTCTCTCTCTCTCTCTCTCTCTCTCTCTCTCTCTCTCTCTCTCTCTCTCTCTCTCACACACAGTGATCTCCATTACCTCTAAAATCTCCTCCTGGGTAAGGGCCTCAATACTAGCTATTAACTTTCTAATAGATCTGCACACCATTTTTCAATTGTCAATAATCTCTCTCTCTCTCTCTCTCTCTCTCTCTCTCTCTCTCTCTCTCTCTCTCTCAGTGATCTCCATTACCTCTAAAATCTCCTCCTGGGTAAGGGCCTCAATACTAGCTATTAACTTTCTAATAGATCTGCACACCATTTTTCAATTGTCAATAATCTCTCTCTCTCTCTCTCTCTCTCTCTCTCTCTCTCTCTCTCTCTCTCTCTCTCTCTCTCTCAGTGATCTCCATTACCTCTAAAATCTCCTCCTGGGTAAGGGCCTCAATACTAGCTATTAACTTTCTAATAGATCTGCACACCATTTTTCAATTGTCAATAATCTCTCTCTCTCTCTCTCTCTCTCTCTCTCTCTCTCTCTCTCTCTCTCTCTCTCTCTCTCTCTCTCTCAGTGATCTCCATTACCTCTAAAATCTCCTCCTGGGTAAGGGCCTCAATACTAGCTATTAACTTTCTAATAGATCTGCACACCATTTTTCAATTGTCAATAATCTCTCTCTCTCTCTCTCTCTCTCTCTCTCTCTCTCTCCTCTCTCTCTCTCTCTCTCTCTCTCTCTCTCTCTCTCAGTGATCTCCATTACCTCTAAAATCTCCTCTTGGGTAAGGGCCTCATTACTAGCTATTAACTTTCTAATAGATCTGCAATTCTCTCTCTCTCTCTCTCTCTCTCTCTCTCTATAAAAAAGGATTGCCTGGACTTACTACCTCACGTTACCATGAAGTTATGCAATTGAATTTGCAAGATAACATTGCTTTGACTCAGTATCTATAACAATAAAACTCCAGTGTGCACTACAAAAGTCAATAAACAGTATAAGACGGTAAATCTAGTATCTATGTTAGAATACCAAAAGTATAATTTAGGTCATATGACACTTGCTTTTCAGTAGACCATTACAAATATTTGGGCTTGGTCCAAAATTACATGCCTAAAATATGGACATATATCCATATAGGAAACCTCCTCTGAAAAACCAGAAGCGAGGATATAAGAAAATTCAAAATATATACCCTATGCAAAGCTTCCCATGGCAGATTTGATAAAACCAGACTGCACAGATAATTCACATCGTATTACTTTGAGAAAGAATAACACTTTAAATTAAAGTTTAGGGCATGGACATAACAAACCTTAAAATAGCATGCATAACTCTGTCATTGACCTCCTTGTGCATTCTGGATAACACATCAATCTCCTCCATGTCGAAAGGGAAGTATTGAGGAGTGCTTCTCACTGAAACTCTGTTTTAAGAACTGCAGGAAGACAGATTGACTGTGCAGACACTGTGGGTGCTACAAAGAGGTCTACAGTTGCCATTGGGTGTATGTATGCACATTGAAGTCACTGGTTGTGACATTTGAGTGGACTGCGGTACCGCTGTGCAGAAAATACAGCAGTTGTGCAGAAAAAACCAGAGTGCAGTTTCTGGTAAAATTGTGTGTTTGGCAAGATGTCTAATGATGGCATAACACAGATTGTGGCTGAGAAGTTGGATAAGAATAACTTCCATGCTTGGAGGTTTAGGTTGACGAATTTCCTGATGGGAAAAGGCTATTGGGACTACATAGAAGGTGAGCATGAAGAGGCACCGGAGATACCGGATATAAATCGGATTCCGCCGACTGCTGCAGATGTGAAAGAGTTTAAAGACTGGAACCAAGGAGCCAGGAAAGTAATGTATTGGCTTTCCATTAGTATACAGGACACCATGATTGGGCACATTCAGGACGCCAAGTCCCCCAAGGAGGCGTGGGATACCTTGGTAACGCTTTATGAAACAAATACCAAGGCACGTAAGATACAGTTGAAGAATGAACTTCATACTGTGGAGAAAAAGAGCATGTCTGTGAATGACTATGCGTTGAAGATAAAGGGCATTGTGGAATCCCTTGCATCTATTGGTGTGTCAGTAGAAGATGATGACAAGGTGGAAGTCTGTCTACGTGGTCTCGGGCCACAATACAAGGCGTTCAAGATGTCTATTCAGACTCGGGAAAACATTCCCAACTTTACAGATTTGGTGTCTATGCTGATTATCGAAGAGAAGAACTTGGGTGAAGACCAACGGTCTTCACAAAGCAAAAACAGTTCAGAGCAACATGCCTTCTACACGAGTTCAGGAAGAGGACGAGGTAGAGGAGGCCGTGGATGTGGTCAAGGAGGTGGCCGAACAGGTAATCAGAATTATGGCCAGCAGCAGCAGCAGCAGCAACAGTCCCATAATCAACAATAACAACAACACGCAGGTGGAAGAGGCAAATTCAGAGGCAGGGGGAGTCAAAGAGGCCGTGGAAATTGGCAACGGCAATATAATGATGCACGTGAATGCTATTATTGTGGTAAGCCTAGACATGTGCAGTCAGAATGTTATAAGAAGCAGGCTGACATGCAAAATGGAAAAGTGCAGCAAAACAACTATGCATCCTCAAGCAAAAATAATGAGGATAATGAAAGGTTGTTTGTTATGCACCATGTCATGAATGCCATGTCTGAAAATGTTGATGCAGCACAAAAAGATAATGTATGGTATGTGGATTCAGGCGCTTCGAACCACATGACGAGTCATGGGGAGTGGTTCAAGGAGATGAAAAACCCGGCAAGACCAGGTTTTGTGGAAACAGGGGATGACATTGCTCATCCAATTGCCCACATTGGAGATGTGCCATTGTCTATGCAGGATGGCAAAGTGAAGTACCTTGCAGATGTACTTCATGTACCGAACATAACAAAGAATCTGGTTTCAGTTGGCCAGATGATTGAGCAGGGTTTGCAGGTTCGGTTTAACCCTGATGGGTGTTATGTTGAAGATTTCAAAGACAAGTGCAGGTTGGTTGCAAAAGGCAACAGAGTGGGCAGAATGTTTACGTTGAATGTAGACATGCCTGAAATGAGTGCTGCGATGTTTGCAAATGGTTCAGGAATTGTTGCAGACACAGACATATGGCATAAAAGAATTGGACATGTAAATGTGCAGAGATTGAAGTCTATGCAGACAAAAGAAATTGTGACAGGGCTGCCAAAATTTAAAGTGGAAGGTATGCAGAAAATATGTGAAGCATGCCAATTTGGGAAGCAAACAAAGCATGTGTTTCCACGTAACAGATATGTGAGCAGAAATGCACTAGATGTTGTGCATTCAGATGTATGGGGTCCTACGAAGACCATACCTATGGGAGGCTGCAGGTATTATGTGACTTTCATTGATGACCACACAAGGAAAGTGTGGGTATATTTCATGAAAGAGAAGAGTGAGGTGTTCACTCACTTTCAGAATTTTAGAGTTTTGGTTGAAAAGCAAACAGGGAAATATGTCAAGTGCCTAAGGTCAGATGGAGGGGGAGAATACTTCTCCAATGAGTTCTCTGAATTTTTGAAGAAGAATGGTATTTGGAGATAGTTTACATGCAGATACACTCCGCAGCAAAATGGAGTTGCTCAGAGGAAAAACAGGCACATTGCTGAGATTGCGCGAGCATTGATGGAAGAGAAGAATATGCCGCATTGCTATTGGGCTGAGGCTGTTTCTACAGCAGTATACATCATGAACAGGACTCCAACTGCAGCCATACATGATGTAACTCCAGAGGAGAGGTTTACTGGCAGAAAACCAGATTTGTCTCATCTGAAAGTCTTTGGATGCATTGCATATGTGCATGTGCCAGATGAGTTGAGAACTAAGCTGGATCCAAAAGTTGAAAAATGTGTGTTTATTGGATACTCCCTTGAGCAAAAGGGATACAGGTGTTATAACCCTGCTACACGTGAGTTGAGGGTAAGCAGGGATGTTGTCTTTGATGAGATGAGCAGTTGGTATGCTGCTGAAAAAGAAGCTGTTGGGGCTGATGTGAGTGGAAGTGTGGTTGCACAGAATGCAGGTCAGCAATCACAGTCTTTGAGTGGACCAGGAGAGTCCTCATCTAGTGGGTCGATTGATAGACCATGGAGTGGCAGGCTGCGTCATAATACCAGTCCTGCAAATGTGATTAGTACATCACGTAAAGGAAAAGAGAAAGTGGTTGAGCCCCTTGGTATGCCTGACATTTCTGCAGGGCATTCTCATGTTGATGGAGAGACTAGTGGCTCAGATATGAGCCTTGATGAGGAGCTTAGGATCCCAGCTATGAGAACACCTGGTGTAAAGAAGGCTATGGAAGCCATGAATGAAAAGCTGCGAAGATCAGGGAGAGTGAAGAACCCTATGTAGAGATTTACATATGATGGTTATGTGGCACATCACTATGCATATATGGCAAAGGTTGTGCAGGTTGTAGAGCCCACATGCATTGATGAGGCTGTTGGAAATGTGTGTTGGGAGAAAGCTATGGATGAGGAGATGGATGCACTATATGGAAATGAAACTTGGGATTTAGTGCAATTGCCTGAAGGCAAGAAAGCCATTGGATGCAAGTGGGTGTACAAAGTTAAACATAACAGTGATGGAAGCATAAACAGGTACAAGGCTAGATTGGTAACCAAAGGGTATGCACAGATATATGGCATTGATTATGAGGAAACTTTCAGCCCAGTTGCCAAGATGGCAACGGTGAGAGTTGTGATAGCAGTGGGGCTGCGTCAAAGCAATGGTCTTTACATCAGATGGATGTAAAGAATGCATTCTTGCATGGGGATTTGCAAGAAGAGGTGTATATGTTGCAGCCACCTGGTTATGAGGATAAGGGTCACCCCGGGCATGTTTGCAGGTTGAAGAAAGCCTTGTATGGCTTAAAACAAGCACCAAGAGCATGGTCTGACAAGATTTCTGAATATCTTGTCACTATTGGCTTTTATGTAGCCAATGCAGATTTCTCATTGTATGTGAGACATGGTGATAGAGGAGTTGTGCTTGTTGTCATCTATGTAGATGACTTGATCATTACGGGGGACCATGATGTAGAGATCTTTGATGTAAAGATCTTGCTTAGACAGAAGTTTGAGATGAAGGATCTGGGGGAGCTCAGATATTTCTTGGGCATTGAGGTGATTAAGTCACCACATGGTATTGGATTACTGCAGAGACAGTATGGCTTGGACATGTTGTTCAAGTATGGTATGACAGGCTGTAAGCCTATTTCTGTGCCATTGGATCAGAATGGCAAGTTGAGTGCAGATTCAGGAGAGATCTTGGAGGATCCTACTATGTACAGGAGCATAGTAGGAAGTTTGATCTACATGACGATCACTAGACCAGATTTGAGCTATGCTGTTGGGTTGGTGAGTCAGTTTATGCAGGTTCCACGGAAACCGCATTTGGATGCAGTGAGACGCATACTGAGGTATGTGAAGTCTACTTTGCATTGTGGACTATTCTATGAGACTGGGACAGAGATATGTGTACATGGGTACACAGATGCTGATTGGGCTGGTAGTATCTCAGATAGAAGATCTACCAGTGGATTCATGTTTTCTTTAGGGAGTGCTGCTGTAACTTGGAGCAGCAAGAAGCAGCCTACGGTTGCTCTATCGAGTACAGAGGCCGAGTACAGAGGAGCTGCTATGGCAGCATGTGAGGTAGCTTGGTTGAGAAAGCTACTTGCAGATTTGGGTCTATCAGTGGATAGACAAGTTGTCATTTTCTGTGACAACATTAGCAGTATACAGTTGGCCAGGAACCCAGTCTTTCATGCTCGTACGAAGCATATAGAGGTCCACTACCACTTCATCAGAGAGAAGGTCTTGGCAGGAGACCTTGACCTTGTTTATGTCAGCACAGAGGATCAGGTAGCTGACATCTTCACCAAAGCATTGGGTACAGAGAAGCTCCGCAGATTCAGGGCTTCGCTTGGTGTACATGAGATGGAGTTGAGCTCGAGGGGGAGTGTTGAGATATCGAGCTCGTCTAGTGAGGCGGTGGACACTGATGACCCGCCTGGGGGATAGGCCCCACACTTATACCACTGGCATGGTTGGTGAGATCTTGGGTGATATGTGGCCACTGGGATGACAGGCTGTGTGACAGCCACTCTAGAGACTGGCATAGTTATAGCGCCAGCTCATTTAGTCGGGTTCACACTATAGAGAACCCGTGTATGTATTGGGTACCTTTCATATTGTGTGTACTCTTATCTTGTATATGGTGTGTTGAGTGTTAAGTAGAGAAGAAGAAGATTTTTAGCCTCTCACCTTGTGTGTTCTTTATTAGGGTTTTTGTGAGTGTGTGTGTGTGTGCTTGCAAGAGCTCAAGCTCTCTTCCCCCCTGCATCTTTTCATCTACATTGTGGGGGTGACAATAACTCTTTCCCTCAGGGGTGGGATCAGGATACCTTTCATCTTTGTGTCAGTGAGGTTAACTAGCTCTAGAGTCTTATCATACTTGAACCTACGTAGTCGTATGGCAAATACATGTCCTTTGACATCACTGTCACTCTATGTGCATGGGTAGCTAGAATGTAGTTATCCTAAAAATGCTGAATGAGCCAATCGTTGATAGCTTGCAAAAGCAACCCAATGTTAAACCTTGCTCGACGTATACCATAGTGGTTCCTTGCAAAACAAATGGATCCGACAAGGCACTGGAATGGAAGCTTCAGAATTGTGCCTTTTATAGTTTACGTAAAACAGACCTATGCTGCTCGTACCTCTGAGTCCTCATTGGCTGAAGGCTGGATAGTTTCTTTCCCGGTGCAGCTTTCTGACCTATTTTAGACGAGGAGGCCCTCGCAGCAGTACACTTGGTCCACACCATCTCTATAACAAAATAATCAGACGAATGGCTCAAATGACTAACCAAGAAAATGTTTTGGATAAAAATCACCACAACGCGATATGTAGACAACCAACACATTCAGACCCATACATCACGTTGTACTACATTCACAATCAAAGAAACTCTAACATGCAAAATAGGCTCAAATGACAAACACAAGGAAAATATTTTGGATTAAATTCAGCTACAATAATGCGATAGGAAGACTTTCAACACATTGAACTCCCCATATCGCATTGTATTGAATTCACAATAAAGGAAACTCCAACATGCAAAATCGGCTCAAATAACCAATAAGGACAATTTTCGAATAAAAATCACTACAATGCGATATGCAAACAACCAACACATTCAAACTCATACATCGCATATTGTACTGCATTCACAATCAAAGGAACTCCAACATGCAAAATAGTCTTAAATGATAAAGAAATTTTTTTTGGATAAAATTCACTTTAACACGATAAGAAGACATCCAACACATTGAATCCCCCATATCACATTGTATTGAATTCACAATGAAGGAAACTCCAACATGCAATATCAGCTCAAATGACCAATAAAGATAAATTTTGGATAAAAATCACTACAATGCAATATGCAAACAACCAACATATTCAAACCAATACATCACATTGTACTGCATTCACAATCAAAGAAGCTCCAACTCATAAAATAGTCTTAAATGATAAATAAGGAAATAATTTTGGATTAAATTCAATACAACGTAATAAGAAGACTTCCAACACATTGAAACCCCCATATCGTGTTATATTGACTTCATAATGAGGGAAACTCTACACATGTTAAACAACACCTATTTTACAAGTACGTGAAACTCTACACATGTTAAACAACACCTATTTTACAAGTACATGTACCAATCAATACAACGTGAGATGAGAGCATCATGTAACTACATTGTCCTCGCATTGTAGTGATCATACTACAGGAAGAGCGGTGTTGGAGTGCTACGTTTTTTGTTAGGAATCTCTCAGGAGTCCATGCAAAAGAGGAAGAAGAAGACATGGCACAAGTTAATAAACATTGGATTGAGAAATGAAAATTTACTTGTCCATAGAATGTCGTCCATGAAGAGATGAGATGGCGTGGATGACGGAAACTAAATGACACCAACAAAAATAGATGAAAATAAGTTGTTGTTTAAGAAAATCTTGCTGCTTAATTTATTAATTAAGGGTTTAACAGAAGAGGTCCCACCTTGAGTAGGTGTGACACTGCATGATGATGTTAGAAGTAATGGCATTAGGTGTACGTGGCATGCAATGATGATATCGAATGCATAAGTGACACATGTCTATCACTCATGTTAAAAAACATGAGCGAGACCATGCCAATGTATGCCTACCACATGTAAAGGCCATGGGATAATGCACGCACTCTCACTGTTGGCAATTCTCCTAGGTGATAATCTTCTTGATACTGATTTGTGACAGTCTCCAACCCTTTGGCAATTTTAAGGTGAGTCATCATGTCTTATTGGTCTTAGAATGTTCTTTTTCATACTCCAAAAGCTCACTTGTATCAGCGGAAAGCTTTGTGTTCTACTCAAATGGCACTGAAATAGGCCTACCGCCAGTCATACCATACTTGGACAACATGTCCAAGCCATACTGAATTTACAAATAACAAAATGCCATGAGGTGATCTCACCACCTCTATGCCCAAGAAATACAACAGCTTACCCAAATCCTTTATCTCAAACTTTTTCTTCAAAAGCCTCCTAACATCATGTATGTCAGCATCACTATCATCCTATTTGATGATCAAGTCATCCACATAGATGACTAATAGCATGATCCCTCTATCTATTAGTCATCCACATAGATGACTAATAGCATGATCCCTCTATCTATCTTTTTCACATAAAGTGAAAAATTTGCATTGGATATCTGAAATCCAATGGTAACAAGATACTCCCTTATCTTGTTTGACCATGCTCTGGGTGTGTACTTCAAGCCATACAAGAGGCTTTACATAACCTACACACAAAATCTGGGTATGCATCACTCTCATAACCTGGTGGCTGCATCATGTATACTTCTTCTTGCAAATCACCATGCAAGAAGGCATTCTTTACATCCATCTGATGTAAAGACCAACCCTTTACTGAAGCCATAGCAATGACAGCTCTCATGGTTGTCATTCTTGTAAATATGCCATAAGTCTATGCATAGCCCTTGGCAACCAATCTTACCTTATATGTGCTCACTAAACCATCAACATTATGCTTGACCTTATACACCCACTTATATCCAATTGTCTTATTTTCCTTAAGGCAAAGACACTAACTCCCATGTTTCATTTGTATCCAATTCTGCCATCTCCTCATTCATAGCATCTTTCCATTTCTTATTTCCAAGTGCCTACTCAAAACAAGTGGGCTCCAACTCCTATATTGCTTTAACCATGTCAACATAATGATGGGATGTATATCCATCATATATCTCAACTTATCAATGTCAACAGGGTACCTAACCCTCGTAGACCTGCGTACACCTGGATCATTGTGTGTGAGGTGTCCTCAAAATAGCCCTAGTTCTCCTTACACGAGGAGTAACCACACATGGAATGCCAAGATCCTCATCAAAGCTCTTCCCAAACCTGCTAGAGTCACCATCCACATATGAGTGAGACCTGCTGACAAATCAGGCACAAAAGGTTAAACCCTTTCCTTCCCTTTGCGTTATACATGTGTACCTACATCTATCTTCAACCTGCCTAATCATGGACTGACATTGGATCCAATGCTAGAGGACTCTCTAGGTCCACTAAGCACCTGTGATTGATGCTCTACATGTGCTATAGCATTAGCACTTCTTGCATCTGCATCTTTTGTTACCTTCACCACTGGTGCATACCAGCTACTCATCTCATCAAAGACAACATCTTTTCTTACATCTCACAAGTGGTAGGATTAAAATATCTATAACCTTTTTACTCCATAACATAACCAATAATGATGCATTTCTCTGCCTTGGGATCTAACTTTGTTATTACTTCATCAAGAACATGCACATATGCAATACACCCATACACTTTCAAGTGAGACACATCTGGTCTGTAAACTTCTGATCAAGCATCATACCATGAACAACCGCTAAGTGGGTGTCCTATTTATACTGTACACAGCATTTTCTACTGCTCCTACCTAAAAATAATGTGGCATGTACTTTTTAGCCCCATAAGACATGTGCCACTTCTGCAATGTGCTTATTTTTTATTTCTGCAGCCCATTCGATAATGGAGTGTACCTCTTGATTCCTTGCTTTCTCAAGAAATCATTAAACTTATTGGATAAATACTCGGATAAATACTCACCCCCTGTAAGATTCCTCCCCAGCCCCTCAAGATGTCCAGTTTCTTGCCCTGTAATCCATCCCCTTTTTAGAATAATAAAAAATCTTGTCTCTACCTGTTTTGGCCTAGAGAGAGAAAATATTCTAGAGAGAGGTAACTCAGTTTTTAGATAAACTATCCTTTCTTATTAAACTAAATTCCCCCGAAACAGTATTAAGAGACTAAGGTTATGTAAAAGGGGAGAAGAAGGGTGTGTGTGTGTGAAGCGACTTAAGGTCCACTAGCTCACCTATTTAAAGGTGGAGCTAGGAGGCTTTTTTTGTATGGAGCAAGAAGCCTAGTTGTATTTGAGCAACTTAATAAGCAAGATATTTTCTTGTATTTTGTGAGTCCCTCTCCTCCACATACTTGATCTAGCATGAGCACCACGAATTCTAACATCATGAATGCCTCATGTGGTTGGCCACCGCTTCAAAATCACAAATAGGATCAGCAACAAGTCCTCACAAGATCACTTAGGTGATTAGAGCAAAGTGGAGAGGATTAAAGCTTCAAAACCAAGTCTTTTCTTGCTCTAATCCTCTCCACTTTGCTCTAATCACCTAAGTGATCTTGTGAGGGCTTGTTGCTGATCCTATTTGTGATTTTGAAGCGGTGGCCAACCACATCAGGCATTCATGAGCCTCATTCTCATCAAGCTCCTTCATCATCATCTTCAAGGGACAAAGCCTTTCAAAGTGCATCATAGTGTTGATTAACACTAATAAGGCTTCTAATCCAGCAAAGGAGAGTTATTCCAAAGTGTTTTTAAACACTAAGAGTGTTCTTAAACACCAATGGTGAATCTAATCACCAATACAAGTGTCATTAGACGACGCTAGAAATGTGCTCTTAAGCACTAATCGTGTTTTTTAAACACTAATGGTGATCTTAATCATCAAACAAAGTGTTGCTTAACACTAATGTGGTCTTAACCATCAAAGGAGGAGGTCTTTTAACACTAAGGAGGCTCTTCTTCATCAACATTGGAGGCCGGGCACACACCATAAGTCACTAAGTGCCACATTATAAGTCTTCATCGTCGTCAACCTGCTTCTATGCTTACCTTGGCAAGTTTCCAAGGAGAAATGGTACAACCATAAGCCATTGTCTTCATCCCATAAGCCAAGGAGGTTGAAGTTTTCTGGTTTCTCATCAATAAACTCACTTTTTTTGAGTGGTTTAAAGTTGGGCACATGTACACTAAGTGCTCATCTTAATGTTTTCGTGTATCACCCTTGAGGCTCTTGTTTGTAAGAGGCATAGACATGTCATAAGCCATATGCTCTCATTTCCCAAGCCCAAGGCATGTTATTCCGCTGCATATTCAACATTTTCATCTTCTAATATGAGTTGTAAGGTTGAGCATACCATCACTAAGTGCTCTACATTGTTGTTTGTCATGTTTTTAAGCATCCCTTGGCATTGTCTTTGTAAGAGGCATAGGCAACATTATGAGCCATGCCCTCACCTTCTTGAGCCAAGAATGATGTACCTTATTGGTTTGAGCTTTTACCTCAACCACTTACTCACTTTCATTAAGCTTGTACCTTCAAACCCTAATGGGTATCATGTAACCAACATGCACAAAAGCTTTTGTTCTAATTATGGAGTAGACACTGCCCTTGACCAATCCATAAGGCAAGTGGTAAGACCCTTCCTTTCCCTTTCCCATATAAATCTACCTCATAACCATTACTCTAAGAAGGAAGGCCCTCATTGCCCATAGAGGAGGTATGGTATGTAGAGAAGCATCAAGCATGTTGAAGGAACATCTATGTGCAAACCACTTAAGCAAGGGTGGCAGCCTTGTTTTGATCATTGTGTGAGAATGGTCGTGGAAAGCATGTGGAAGCAATGGCATGTATGTCCAAAGCATGTCAACTACAAGAGGTCAAGCAAGCACAAAGAGTGGGGTGCACAATCATTAAGGTGTATATCTTCATCGACATCAAATAAAGACTTAGATGGCATCATTGTTTTAGCCTCTAAGGCTCTAGGAACATAGTTGTAAGTCCTAGATAAACCACACCACCTATATTCCTAACCTTGTACGCCTAATGTTATAAAGACATCCTATGTCCAATACCACCTATTCCAATCTCTTTCATAGTTGGTATTGAGGGGGGGTATTAAGAGACTAAGGTTATGTAAAAGCAGAGGAGAAGGGTGTGTGTGTGAAGGGACTTAAGGTCCACTAGCTCACCTATTTAAAGGTGGAGCTAGGACGCTTTTTGTATGGAGCAAGAAGCCTAGTTGTATTTGAGTAACTTAATAAGCAAGATATTTTCTTGTATTTTGTGAGTCCCTCTCCTCCACATACTTGATCTAGCATGAGCACCACGAATTCTAACAAACAGAAGTTTAAAAAGAATTTCCTAAGGTGCATTAGAAATAAATTATAATCTGCTCAAAAGACCTTAGCCTAAGAGTCCAGATTTTTTAAAAAATTTGGATTAAGGTTTTGAGGGACCAATCAGATTAATCCAAATGTAGGGAGGAGATAAATTGAAGAAATAAAGAAAAACCCCCCAAAAATAAGTAAATACTCACTTAAGATGAAGAGTGGACTAAGGACCAAAGAAAATAGTTAAAAAACTGATTTTTGACACCTCAGAGTGGGGATTCCCCCTCATGAAGGAGACACCTTTTTTATCCCTCATTGCTTTCCATTTTAAATCAGTAAAAAGAGATATTTCATCTCTCCTCTCTCCTATTCAAGTCTAGTTCCAAAAAGTAAGCTGAACTGACCCAAAAATGGTCAAAAATTGATCAAACTAATCTGGAAAATTCTAGAATCAGTTTGCTTGGTTTGAGGCTCACTTTTTCCTATAAATAGAAGCCTCCCCCTTTGTAAAAGCTTAATAGTGTTTATGCGCTCTTACTCTACTCCTCCCCAAAGCCAAATACATTGAATTCACTTGATAATTCAATTATTTTTTACTAAATCCTCTCCAAAAAAATTGGTGGCCACTCTAAGAGTAGAACCCTCAATCCCTCAAGCCAAAGGAAAGCTCACAAAACTCCATGTAAGCTAGAAATTCTACTTTTTAATTTCTAATCTATGGTTTTTTGAATTCTTTGCTTCTTCTTTTTTGTTGATTAAAGTGAATCTTGATTTTATGCCTGATGAAAAGGCTACCCCCTTCTCTTCCTTAAGAATTCAGCCCTTCTTTATCCTAAAATGAGTAACAAATATATTGATTTAAACTTTTCTTATTGTTTACTCTTTAGAAAGTGAAAATTGAATAGATTAGAGTACTTTACTTCAAATTGGGATTAATCTTAAAGTGATGTTAGAATGTAAAAACTGAGAAATGGTCAGCCATACAAAGGAGGTTATGGGAAAATTTTCTTGAATTTTGTGGAAAATAAAGTTTACTTTTATGTTATTATAAAAGAGTAATCCCCACCGTTTGTACATTCTAAAAGAAATATTTTTATTTACTCCATGTACATATTCACCTTGAATTTAAATTATATGCATGGAAAGATGTATAATAGAAATTTTTTATTATAAAAGTGTTATTTTCATTGAATTTAAATTCTATGCATGGAAAGATGCATAATAGAAAAAATTTTATTCACTGACATACTTTTCATGTAGGAAAGCATGTTTGGCATGCTTATGAAGCTCGCATGCTTCACATAATTTATGCATACCACCAACCTTAAACTTTGACAAACCCACAACAATATTTTGGGCTTGCCATAGACTTCAGTTTTGATGTATATTCACATGACCAATGCGCTTGTGCCATGTGTCAATACCTGCAATAACACCTATTCCATGTGCAAACATGGTTGCCTTTATCTCAAGCATGTTCACACCCAAAGTAAAAATGATCAATGCACTTTTGTGATAAGTCAATATCTACAATAAAACATATTCCATGTGCAAACATGGCTACCTTTACCACCTCAAGCATGTTCATATCCAAAGAAAAAATCCTACCATTTTTGTTATTCTTACTAAGCAACACTGATTTTTAAAGTCTTCCACAAAACATCCTTGAGGATTAAACCTCATTGCAGACCCTTCTCAACCATCTATCCCAAAAAAACCAGGTTCTTCGCAATATTTGGAACATGAAGTACATCTGCCAAGTACTTCATTTTGCCATCCTGCATAGATAATGGCACCTTACCAAAATGCGCAATGGGATGCACAATATCATTACCTATTTTACATAACCTAGTTTTTCCATTTTCTACATATCTCTAAACCACTCACCTCATGACTGGTCATGTGGTTAGAGGTGCCAAAATCCACACACCATATATCTTGAGATCCTAACATATCTCATGTTGTGGAACTGCTCACTTCTATCATCATCACCCACCTTGTTTACTAGACAATGCATAGTTTCTTTGCTGTAACTTTCCACTTTTAATGTCATTCTATTTTTTATAGTAGTCCTTTGCCGCGTGCCCTAGTTTTCCATAATAATAGCACTCCATGCTATTTGCACTCTGATTTCTTTGCCAACCACCTCGGCCTCTTTGGCTCCCCTTGCCTCTAAACTAGCCTCTTCCACTTGTGTATGATTGCTCCTGTTGTGTGAATCATTGGACTGTTGTTGTTCAGAATTATGGTTTCCTTGTCGGGGCCACCACCTTGGCCTCGACCACAATCTCTACCTCTGCCTCCACCTGAATTAGAGTATAAGTCCTAATCTGAGTAGAAGGCATGTTCTGATGTGTTCTTGCTTTGTGAAGAAGAGTCCTCACCTCTACAGACTTTTCTTCTGAGATCAGCATAGACACCAAGTCCTGAAAGTTAGGAACATTCTCCTTTGATTGCAATGGAGGTCTTGAATGACTTGTACTCTTTGCCAAGCCCATTCAAATAGACACTCACTAAATCATTATCTTCCACACCGATACATTGATAGACCCAAGGGATTCAACAATGCCCTTGATCTTTAAAGCATACTCATTGATAGGCATGCTTTTCTTTTCCACTGTATATAGTTCTTGTTTTAGCTGTAGTTTCTTTGCCTTTGTATTAGTTTGGAACATCTAAACCAAGTTTTGCCATGCATTTTCTCGACTATTGGCATCCTGTATGTGTCCTATCCACGTTGTGTCTGTGACACTAATTGAAAGCCAATACATGACTTTCATTGCATCCTAATTCTAGTCCTTGAATGCCTTTATATCTGTTGGAGTGGCATTCTCTTTCGGACAATTCTGGAGGCTTCTCATTGTCTCCTTGACATAGTCCCAAAATCCTTTACCCACCATTAGGAAAATTGGTCATTCTAAACTTCCAAGCATGGAATTTGTTCTTGTCTAGCTTTTCACTGACAATCTGATTTAGTCTATCAAACATTTTTGCTTGCAATAATTAGAAACCTACAAACAGGCAAAATTTGTATGCAACTGTAACACAATAGTATCTTCTGTGTGACTGCTCTATAACTGTACTTCAGCACAACTTGTATGTCACCAAAACTAACCAGAGGACATGTACATACACCTAATATCAACAACACATGTGCAAACACTATTTGCACTCCCAAAATGTACTGCTGCATTGCAATAACCAGATTTTTGACCACAGAAAGTTCTCTACCAGAACTTCCTGAAACTGCTAAAAATACCTTGCCCCCATGACCGAACGGAGGCCAAACAACGTGCC
Organism: Cibotium barometz; assembly: GCF_041138505.1. NCBI lineage: Eukaryota > Viridiplantae > Streptophyta > Polypodiopsida > Cyatheales > Cibotiaceae > Cibotium > Cibotium barometz. The sequence continues at coordinate 35,651,464 of NC_141057.1, read as the reverse complement.
CGAAACATGTTTTTGGCCTTAAAATTGTAGTACAAGGTACTGTGTACAACACAAGCACCTCCAAGCCTACAAAGACAACTCCTCAATCGAAGATGTGTAGCTCTCGGAGCTATGGAGGGGTGTTATACCTAAACAAGAAGGGGAAGAGCTGATGATGCTCTTACACGTGTACCACTTCCTTGCTTATTTGTTCTTGCCTCTTACCCGTGTACCGCTCCCTTGCTTGCTTGTTCTTTCCCCTTGCTTACCTCCTTAGCTCCCATACAAACCAGAGCTCTATTACCCATAAAGAGAATACGGGGGAGAGGGAGAGCTTGAGTTCCTTATTGCAAGCAAACACACACATACACAAGAGAGAGATGGATGGCTAAATTTTCTTCTATCTTCTTCTCTTCTCTACAACCATATAACTATAAGATAAGAGTATATACATAAAGGGAAAGTACTCTCCTACAAAACAACATACAATGGTCAGTCTATAGTGTGAACCCAACTATAGGAGCTAACTATGCCATAACTCTAGTACTCCAAAGTGGTTGTCACATAGCCTTTCATCCACACGACATATAAACCATAATCTCACCAACCATGCCAGACGCATAAGTGTGGAAGCTATCACCCAGGTGGGTCATTAATGTTTTCCATAGTACTAGTTGAGCTCGATATCTCAACAAAGATAAGGACGTTGAGTTGCTTTTGTGATACATGTATGCATAGGACTTGTAGGAGCCGCAAAAACAAGTCACATGTGGAAAAATAGCCATCTTTATGGCTAAATCCCTTGGAAAAGGATGCTTCTCAATGATAGTCTCTTAATTCAAAGCTAAACTCTAGGCTTGATGAGCTAGAGAGTAAGAAAATGATATTTTCATGATTTTGTACTATTAAAATAATGGTAAACTCTTTTATATTGTTTATGAGTAGTTGAAAACTACTCTAATTCATTCTAAATAATAAATGGATTATCCTAACAATTTGGGAAAAGAGGAATGTTGAAATTAGCTTAATCTAGTGGAATAATCATAGTTATGTTTAATTTTATGGTTAAAATTATGAATTAAATTCATAGTTTGATTTTAAGCATAAAGAGGAACTACTATCATATTTTCATTACAAGCTTTTATTCTTTAGAAAAAAATTGAGAATTATTAGTAATAGCAGCGAAGCTATGGTAAAATTTTCAGAAAATAATACATATCTTATTTTTATGCACAATGCTAAAAACCATATTCTAGGATTGGACATCCTATGCAAAAAGAATGATTTTCATCATATTCATGAGAAATAATTTTTTTGTAATTATGCATAAATAATTGATTATGAGAAAAGAGTAATTTTTGGTAAATTTATTTTTATGCAAAAAGAGGAATTCCCATGATATTTGAGATCCGAGTAATCAAATGGTAAAAGAGGAGTTTTTGGCATAATTCAAGTGGTATCAGAGCAAATTGGCTAAAGTGGATCAACCGAGAGGCAAGAAATGTCAAAAATTTATGAAGTACCAGTAAAAGATTGTAATTGTGTGATGAAATTCATACAAATTGATATTCAGAATGAAGATTCATAAATTGGAAATTGGGTCTTCAGATGGAAGTACCGCAATTGTATGGAATCCCTGACTTTGCTGCTTGAGGCCTAGATATGATGGTATTTACCTTATAGCTCCAAGGACCATGACTACCCATATATACCGTGGGTATATCTACAGCTCTTTACTGACAATATATATGAGTAAATCTAAGACCTTGAAGTTATAAGCTAGAGGATGAATTCGAATGCTGGTTGATATGATTTTTGAATTCCGGTAGAGAATTGATGAATTGATTCGGATTCTGATTGAAAGATGATGATTTCTAAATTCTGGTTGTTGAAAGAAGATAAGTTGAACAAAGCCACAATGAGGATGAATGGGACGAATCCCAGTGATGATGTTAGTAACTAGAATGACGATTATGACTTCAGCAAATCACTATGAGATTAGTGGATTGTGCTAACAGGTTGTTGCTGTTTAACCTTTGACCCAGTGGATCTAATTAAGTAATGACAAATTGAGAACCTACATATCTGAAATTCCCATGGAGGAATGATCAGATGAAATTTTCGGTCTGATGGACCATTATTGTGTTAAGAATATGACTGAATTATTCTTTGGTAATGAGTTCTATATGTTCTTCTTGTAGAAGGGATCTTTATCTCAGGATTCTGTGGGGGGCTGACCAATTTAAAGAACCCCAGAATCAGTTGGATCTAAAGTCGGATTTGAATTATAAATAAAGTGGTCTTTCACACCTGAGCATCTTGGTTAATTTGGGAAAATGGGACTTAACAAGAATTTTTGTTATTGATAGGATCATGGATCGAGGTCATCTCGTGGTAGGAATGTTAACCCCCAACTCGATGAGGAAGAGCTCGACTCGGATGTTCGTAAAACTCTTCATAGATCGCAGCCTGGACCTTTCAAGGGTGAAGAGAAAAACTTGTGTGAGGTTGTGGAAAAGTGGATCGAAGCAATGGAAGAATACTTCAATGTCACTGGGTACAACGAGAAAAGTAAAATGGCTCTTGCAAGACTGAAGATAGTAGAAACATCCAAAGTGGCATGGAGAAACCACTATGAGACAAACCGTCTGGATCGGAACACCCAAACATGGAATGATCTCAAGATTTATCTAAGGAAGAGATTCTATCCTCTTGGCTTTTTGAAAACCAAGATATATGAATTCTTAGAGTTAACCCAAGGGAGAAAAACTATTGAAGTGTATCACCAAGCGTTCGCTCTCCTCCTCAAGTACTTGCCACCGCTGGGGTGAAGAAGAGCTGATGGCCAGGTTCATTTGGAGACTGAACGAACCCTTGAATATCCTAGTGAAGAATGCCAAGCTAGTTTTCATGGCTGAAGGAGTGCGGATGGCGAAGGCTTTCGCCAAGGCCTTTGATATCAAGGTCCCGCAAAAGCCAGCACCATCATCTTTCAAAAGATTTTTAGCTCTAGAAGGTGATTCCAACTTTCCACCGCCTAAGAGACAATAAGGTCAAACTCAGGATATGGGAAGTTCCAGAATGGAAGAAAGGTCTTTTTCCCGGAATGCAATCCCCTGGAATTCAACTTTAAAAGTTCCACCCTTGAACAAAGAAGTGAAATGCTATAACTGTCAAGGATTTGGGCGTCGCAGAAGTATGGATTGCCCAACTCCTTTTGGATCAAGGTTTTCGGGGGCAAGGAAGTCAGGGACCGAGATTCCAGACTCCAGCTCCTTCCTTCCAGAGTAATCAAGTTCCTTTTTGTTAAAATCATGGAAATCCCAGAGGTAGACCCTCTATAACCAACCCTCAGTTTCAATCCAAAGTAATGCAAGACCTTCGCCTCAGAATGGGGGGAGTCAAAGAGAGATGTTCCCGAATCGGTCGTCCACTTCCAAGACAGTAGGAAGTGCTTGAAGAAGAAGAAGATGAAAGAGATTATACTCCACATGCGAGATGAAAAAAATCTCGTGTTTTTTAAGTGGGGTAGGATGTAAGATTCCTCCCTCCAGATTTTGAGGTGTAAAGGTGTAAGAACCTCCCCTTCTGTTCTTGAAATTATTCCCCTCTCTGAAATATAAGAAAGATCTTGTTTTACCCTGTTTTGGCCCAGAGAGAGATAATCCTAAATTGAGATATCTTTGGATAAAAAATTCCTCCTAGTGTCTAAAATGGATTCCTGAAACAGAAGTTCAAAATGAACTTTCCAATGTGCATCAGGAATTAATTGAAAATGTGTATAAGAGACCTTAGCCTATGGGTCGACATTTTCAGAAATTTTTGGATTATGGTCCAATTAAGGTTCCAATGGACCAATTGGATTAATACAAGTGTTGGGATGAGATAAATACAAAGAATAAAAGAAAATACCAAAAAATGAGTAAATTCTCACATAAGATGAAGAGTTGAATGAGTACAAGGTTTATTAGTTAAAAATCATGAGATATTACTAAAAAAATGAGATATTTTAGAATAATGATGCATTTTGACACCTTGGTAAGGAAAGGGGGACTCTTGAGATAGGCGCCTCTTTCACATGTGTGGAAGGGTTTTTAATTCAAAAAAATTTGTGATATATTTATCTCTCCTCTCTCCTGGATCAAACCAAATAAAAAAGAGAGCCAAACTGGTCCAAATCTTGTCCAAATTGAGTCAAATTGAACCTGGAAAAATATAGAGCCTAGTTGGACTTGGTTAGTAGCCTCCCTCGCCTACAAATAGACCCTCAGTCATTTGTAATTAAATATTGGAGTTATACCATGCCAATATTATATTAAAATAATCATATTTTCTATTATCCCTTAAATTTTCCTCTCTCCTTGGGAGCTTGGAGCTCTCTCTCTCTCTACAACAACTCTTGGAGTTGCTCTTCTCCTCTTGGTGGACCAATTGATTGGTCGGAGGCTTCACTATAATTAGAGAATCAAGCCAAACTTGGAGGTAAATTCAATTTTTATGGTTTTTTCCAATTTTCTCAATAACTTTCTTCTTCTCAACCCCTCTCAAGCTTGAGAAGCTTTCAAAATGATTGTTTTAATTCAAATCAAGCTTTTCCTTAAAGTCTTAATGCTTAATTAAGAGAAAGTTAATCTTTATACTTATTTGTAATGCTTTCTTTAAGTAAATCTCTTTCTCTAAAAGAATAGGCATCCTTATGGCTAAATCCCTTGAAAAAGGATGCTTCTCAATGATAGTCTCTTAATTGAAAGCTAAACTCTAGGCTTGATAAGCTAGAGATTAAGAAAATGGTATTTTCATGATTTTGTGTTAAAAACTATTAGATTATTTATAAGTAGTTAAAAACTACTTTGATTGATTCTAAATGAGAAATAGATTATCCTATCAATTTGGAAAAAGAGAAATAATGGAATTAGCTTAATCTAGTGAGATAATCATAATTAAGTTTATGATTATGGTTAAAATTATGATTTAAATTCATAGTTTGATTTTAAGCATAAAAGAGGAACTACTATCATATTTTCATTAACAAACTTTTATTCTTTAGAAAAATTTGAGAATTATCAGTAATAGCAGTGAAGCTACGGTAAAATTTTTAGAAAATAATACATATCTTATTTTTATGCATAATGCTAAAAGAGGACTGCCTACCATATTCTAGGATTGAACATCCTATGCAAAAAGAATGATTTTCATCATATTCATGAGAAATAATTTAGTAATTATGCATAATTAATTAATTATGAGAAAAGAGTAAATCTTGTTAAATTTACTTTTATACAAAAAGAGGAATTCCCATGATATTTGAGATCCAAATAATTAAATGGTAAAAGAGGAATTTTTGGTAAATTTATTTTATGCAAAAAGATGATTTTTTTGTAAATTTATTTTTATGCAAAAAGATGATTTTTTGGTAAATTTATTCTTATGCAAAAAGAGTAATTTCCATGATATTTGATATCCAAGTAATTAAATGGTAAAAGAGGAATTTTTGGCATAATTCAAATTATAAGTATTTATCAAAAGTGGAATTTTGAGCATTATTAATTTTATTAGGAAATATGGGTAGAATTGATTTTTGTAAATCCCATGAATCTTTTACTCAAAAAGAAGAATATTGAATATATTTCACTTGAGAAATTTGAGAAAGAATATGAAAATATCCATAAAGAAAAGTACCTTTAACTAGGCCAAGCAATTGGCAGAAACTTAGAAAAGTCCCATCGGTATCGAAAGTAGAAAACGGTACTAAATGTGAATGAGATGTGATAAGATGTGAATGAGATGTGATAAGATGTGAATGTGATGCGATAAGATGTGAATGTGATGTGATAAGATGTGAATGCGATGTGATAAGACTTGGGGAGGGTGGGGAGGGAGCTCATAGAAGATTTGGGGGTGGGTGAGAGAGATGAGCCCCTGGAAGAAAAAACGCGGAATGAGGAAAATGCTGGAGAGGGGGAGCTTTGTGAGGGTATAGGTATAGGTTTGGTGGGAGATGGGCTCATCCAGAAAAACATTGTGTTGGATCAGGTTGAGCCGAACACTCCGGTAGTGGAGGTCGAGGAGTTGGAAGGGGTTCTATGGGGGGAGGGTGAGTATGGGAAGCTCTGTGGCCATATCCATGAGCACGTCCATCTTTCTTTCGGTTGCTGGAGGAAGGGGCAGATGGTATCGGTGGTGGTTGTGCTGCTTTGGCCTCTACTGCACCCAACTGTTCCTCCATCTCACGGAGTGTGTCCTCTAAGATCTCCCTGTATCGTTGGAAATTGTTTTGTATCTTTGTGAGGGCCTCGTCTACAGCATGAGCTAAATCCTGGGAGTCTCTGGCAACGGCATGAGCTAAAGAGAGATCGTGGTGGGCCCTCTGTGCGGCTTCATGAGCTTGCTGAGCTGGTGTTAGAGTGATGTGATAGTAGAGAGGGCTTGACCAAGCTACTACTCCTCCTCATCAATCATGTTATGTAGCTGGAGGTTTTTCAGATTGGCTATGTATAAATCTTCAAAGATCTACCACTCCTGAGCCTTTACTAGCAGCATCTCTCTTTGGCACACGGCTGCCATCTCTTGCTAGTGGTATATACAATCAGTCATTTGCGTAATCAACTCCCGGGCCATATGAGAGAATCCAAGTGCAAAGTTTGGCACTGCTCCATGGGCCGCATGCACACTCTCTACCATAGGCTTGACTTGATCAAAATCTCCCTGACCTTGCCCAACGGATGGTCTAATGTGAGAAGAGTGAGGGGAGGAGGGGCCTGCTTCTATGAAGTGAGGGGGGAAATATGGGGCGGGGTTTCATAAAGATTTTGATTAAAAAATTCCTACTTCTGCCTCTCCTCCTCTCCTTTCATCTTGCTTCCTCAGCTTCCAGCTCCTCTTGTGTAGGGCCTTGGCTGAGTGGTGGGAGTATTGGCTCCTTGCCCTTAGGTTATGGGTGGTGGCACTTTGTAGGTGGTGATTGGGGAGAGGATGGCAGTAGGGGGCATGGATATGGGCACTACATTTGGGCCACTGAGCTGGATGGTGCGAGGAAGCTCCTCCCATCCGGCAACATGGTAAAGAACTTTTGTGAGGAGTGTGGCTACTGCAGCTTCCCTTGAGGATTGCAGCACATGGCATGAAGCTCCTTGTGTAGATATTCGGCCCAATTTATTGGCTGCCCCTGCTGGTGCACTCTGGCCAAGGTGGACATGCTGCATCTTCTGAGCCGATTTGTCCAGCGGGTGGTCAAAAGAAACTGTAGGGCCCTTGTTGGCATGATGAGCTCCTCTTGTGTGATATTGGCCCACTCAACTCCATCTTTGTTGGTTGCCCCCCTGTAAGTTCCCTTATTCAGCTTGGGGGCATTTGTTAGCCGCACATAAGGTTGTTCTATGCGGGGGAGCTGTAGGCATCTCTGATTAAGTCCACGCTTAATTACACTCGCGCTATGTGGATGGCCCTCACTGTCAAGAACTTCTCCTGTGTGCAGGTTTGCATCATAGGTTTCTGTGAAATAGAGGCAGTTGTAAAAATCCGGCTCTAATGGCTCCAAAGTTGGCAGAGCTCCTAGCCCCAGCTTCTCCAGATGTGTGACTACTGTAGGGTGTGCTGCGACTTCCCTGTAACATGGCCTAGTAAAGTAGAGGAGCTTGTGCTCTACTTTATGGTTTTCCTTCACTCATGAGTGAATTTACAGTGTGACCATTGACTTTCTTCATGAGAGACTCCCCCATATGTGATAGAGCTGTGTGGGGTGGTGGACATATTCCTCAAAGCGTCCCCCATCGGGTGCTTCCTCCCCTGATAGTGGGATGGTGCTAGACCTCCAGGGAGGAGTCTGAGGTGTCGGCCATTGAGGATAGAGGGTGTGAGGACAGGAAGTTTTGAAAAAAAAATTGCCAGAGTTTGCTTACACTGAGCTGAAAATGAGAAAATGAGGGGGGTGGGACCCATATATATACTTTTCCAAAAGGACACGATCGTGGCAACCTGAATGGTACGAGTGTGGCATCCGCAACGAGCAACTGGTGTGGAAACCAAGTTTGGAGTTGGTATGGGCATGGCAATTGTTGGAACAGGAGTACCAAGTTTGGGTGAGGATGGAATGGGCGTGGCACTTCATTTGGGGGGGAATGGTATGGCCGTGGCAATTTCAACAAAGGATGGTGTGGGCGTGGGACTTTCAGAATGGCCATGGTAGTTGGACTTGATGAAGGAACGGCTGTGGCAGTTGGGTTTGGTGATGGAATGTCCATGGCACTTCATTTATGGGTTAGTACAGTCATGGGCAAGTTGATCAAAAGTTCGAACAGCCATGGTAGTTTAAGTGAATGTTGCTATGCGGCCGTGGCATATTCAGAATGGCCATGGAAAATTCAAAGTTCTAATTGTTGTAATCGTGGAAAATGGGGAATGCAAATGGTACGGTCGTGGCACTTATCTTCTTTCTTTCTTTTTTTTGGGGGGCACCTTGAGTTAGGTTTTGTTCCCTTGGTCTATGCGGCCAGCATCCCATTGTGGGTTTTGTACTGACTGCATGCCCAATTCGCCAAAGTTAAGAGTCGGTTCCAATTGGGTGATGGGAAGGTGAGGATGTCCGATTCTTGGGGGGATGCAAAAGCTAATGGGAGTACCTGAAATTGAAGATGGTGGCATTAGGGTACTCCGAGGCAGCCTTACAGTAACGGGTTGAGTAGTTGCCGACATTGAGGGTATATCATTGGTAAGGGTTGTCAGCACAGCGGCGGCAGAATGGGGGCTAGAGTGTCTTTGTGAAGCTTCTGCTTCCCTTTTTCCTTGGCAGTCGTTGTGGTGGAAGCCACCTTGGTCGATGACTGCAAAGGGACATGAGGTGGGAGTTGGGGTTGGGGTGTTTTGGGGATCCAAATATGACGATTGCCCTCATAGAAATGTTGGGCTTGTAGTAGAGGTTTGGGGATCCACGTAGAGGTTCGTTTTGGGAACGGTTGAGGTGTGATTGAGGATAGGGGGGTTGTGGAGAGCATTTGGGCTAGCATCTGTCCTCTACTTTGTAGGCTTGTGGTTGGAAAATTGGTTTCTTGCAAGGGGGATGAGGAGCGCGGGGTGCTAGTGTATGAGGGTGAGAGTTGGATCATCGGGGAATCCACAATGTAGATGTGCCAATGTAGATGTGCCCTCATAATAGCCCTGTGCGGTTAGGAGCTTCTTAGATACCCAATGGGGAGAAGGCATGCCTTGTGTGCATGTGTTAGTGTGGTTAGAAGTATTAGTATGGTTAGTTTTTTATGGTGGGTCATCAGCTTGTGTGGGTGCTGAGATGTAGGCAATGATGTGTTTGGAAGGGTGAGCGGCCTCTTTTTGAGTGGGATGGATTTGTGGGACTTTGAAGAGGAAATGGTGATGGGAATTGGAGGGGTGACATTGGCATGAGGGAGCAGCAGGTATGGGCTCTTCATCCGTCCTCATGATGAGGACAGTAACTTGGCCAGAGGCCCCAGCTATAAGGTAGCCGTCCTTCCAATCCAATCAATGTTGCACCTATTGTGTCCCATCCAGCCCCTTCCAAGGAGTATTCCTCATGCATTGTTTCTTGCAGGCATCACATAGAACTTCCCTTCCAAAGGGATTATTTCCAATGTGGAATAAAAGTGTGACTATGCCTAAGCAATGAACATGCTGAGATGCCACTGTTGTGACTGTGGCAGGAATATCTTTCAGTGAAGGTTTTCCGAGGGAACACCATGTTTCGTGAGACATCAAATTGTAATTAGCCCCTATATCTATGAGAGCTAATTTTTGGACAAGCTCATTGGGGTGGTCATTCCTAACCACAACCGAGCAAGCTTCACCTCCCATTCTTCCTCTTTGAGGTGGTCGACCACTTGGGCCATGTTGACCATGATTTGTTTTTGCCGAATCTTGGCTTGACTCACTTTGGCCTCTTGTTGGGTGGCTTGTTTCATATCCTCGTGGTCCTTTTTTTGTTCTTTCTTTTTGTGGATGTCTCTTAAGGTGGCTTTAGTGAGTGGGCCATAGTAGCGTTTTAATTTGCTACCGTTGAAATAGCTAGCCATTTTGACACCGTCAAGTGTCTCTATGCACACAACACCTTGTGGGGTTATCTCAGTGACTAGGAAGGGTCCTAAGCCTCTGAGCTTGAGTTTCTTTTTATGTGTCTTCATGCTGAATAGGAGGACCATGTTGCCCTCGTTAATTTGTTTATCTTTTATCTGGTTGTTGAACCATTGTTTGTGCCTTAGCCTCTCGACAATCATGCTATATACAACTCTAGAAGGAATGTTTCATCGAGGTTTTCAGGCTCAAAAAGGCAACATCCCAAGACATTTCATGTGAGCTTCGCTTGTACCGTGATGTGCTGGGGACTAAGAACTCCATTGGTATGACCACTTTAGTACCATAGGTTAAACTGAAGGGGGTGGCATTGGTAGCTGCTAAGACGTTCTATAGGCCCAGAGTGTTGCTGGTAACTTTTTTTTCCAATCGTTGCGGCTTTCCTCCACAGTTTTAGTTAGAATGGCATACAAAACCTTGTTCGTGCTCTCCGCTTGGCCATTCACTTAATAGGGGGAGGACTGACAAGGAACTCTTGTAAGAGGAATCGGATTACCTCATTAATGAAATGCATTCCATTGTCGCTCACAAGCTCTAGGGGGCAACAAAAGCATGTGATGACTGATTCATAAAGGAATTTCACAGTCGATCAGGCATCAACTTTACGTGTAGCCTGAACTTTAACCCACTTAGTGCAATAGTCCATAGTAGCGATTATATATCTAGATTGAGTGTATATGGCTGCTGGACTAATGGGTCTAATGAAATCAATGCCCCATGTTTCAAATGGTTGCAACAAGGACACAACAGGGTTCAGGGACATGTTGTTCTTGAAGCGGGGAATTGCCGCACGTTGGCATGCATCGCACCGCTTGACATACTATGTTGCATCCGCCATTAAGGTGGGCCACCATAACCCGGCTATAAGGACTTTGCGTGTAGTGATATGTGCTGCAAAGTGCCCATACAGCAACATAGGCAGAGTGAGCCTGTTCTAGAATGAAGACATATTCATCTTCACGGACAGAATGTCTAAGAATATTGTCTTTCCCCCTGCCTATAGAGTTGACCTGCAATAAGTTGGTAGGGAGCTGCCTATTTAATTAGGTGACGAGCATGGTCCTTGTGTATGAGGGGGTCCACTTGTAAGCTATTGGCTAAAAAGTGTGCTACCTTCTCCCCCCACTGAGGAATTAGGCAAAGTTGAAATAGGGCAGCATTTGGTAAATCATCTTCTAGTCCCATGGGTGGCTTGCCGTTGGGAATCCTTGACATGTGGTCTGCCAAAACACGTTGAGAGCCTTTCCTCACTATGATGGTGAAGTTAAACTCAAGAAATATAAGCATCCACTTGGTGATCCTGCCTGTCGTATAGGGTTTGTTTACCAGGTAACAGAAGAGCTAGATGGTCTACAAAGAAAATGAATTTGGTCATCAAAGATAATGGTGAAACTGCTTAATGGTGTAGACAATTGCCAACCCTTCTCTTTCAGTTGTGGTATAATTTCTCTCAGCTTCAATGAGTTGGTGGTTGGCAAAGCTGATGGGGAAATCCATCTTGTGTTCACCTAGTTTGGCCAACACACATCCAACAACAAAAGCGGAGGCATCAATGTGCACATGAAAGATAATGTCCCAGTTGGGGGACCTGAGAATTGGAGCACTTGCCAAGGCTTTCTTGAGAGTCATATAGGCATGTTGGCATTCCTCTGTCCACTCAAAAATGATCAAGAGTCCATAAAGAGGTTGAGCTATATTAGCATACATAAAAATGAATCGCCGATAGTAGTTGACATGTCTCATGAAACACTGGACTCCCTTAAAGTTGGTGGGTGGGGGCAACTCAAGGGTGAGCCGCACTTTTCTATCATCTGTGGTGGAGATTCCCTGCCTAGAGACAATGTGTCCCAGGATTATTCCATGCCTAATCCAAAATTGACATTTGAGTGGGTTCAATGAGATGGGATACAGCCTACATCTTTCTAACACCTTAAACAATAGTCAAGGTGTGCCTTCCATGAGGCATTGACACACAAAGGTCATCCATAAAGACCTTAAGAAAATTTTGAAGATATTCCTTGTAGTAGGCAATACAAATTAAACAATGGAAGGTGCTAGGGGCATTGGTCAACCCTAAGGGCATGACATGGTATGCGTATGTGCCCCATTCGGTGGGCGAAGGCTGTTTTGTGTTGATCCTTGGGGTCGATCAACACTTTGTTGTAGCTGGAGAATCCATCAAGGAAGCTGTATGCTTCCTTTCTCGCTACTCGTTCTACCACATGTTCTGTGAAGGGTAAGGGGTAATGATCCCTTAGGTGGTGGCATCAACCTTCTTGAGATCTACGCACACTCTTACCTTCCCGTTCCTCTTGGGCACTATCACAATGGGTGATACCCATTATATATGCTCTATTTCATAGATGAATCCGGCATCAATGAGTCTGTCGATCTCTTCTCGGACCATCCTGGAATATTTTGGGTTCATAGGATATGCCCTCCAACCTTGCTCCATCAACCATCAGAAGGGTATACTTGACTACACTTGACTACTTTGGGAGGTACACCTTTCATATCCGTGTACTTCCAAGCAAAGCAATCTTGGAATTCTGTAAGCAAAGCAATGTAAACTAGCCTTAGGTCTTCGCCTAGGCCTGCCAAGTTAATTTCTTTTACCTTGGCTGGACCATCATACGAGGTCCCTGGTTTTCCATTATGGGACCTTTGGGTCAAGTCATATTAGACGAATCTATCGACCATCTGAAAGCTCTTGAAATGTTTGGGCACCTATTTGGTCTCTTCTACCCTAGCACTTTCTTCTTCTACTAGCCATTTGGCTTCTTTTCCTACCAGTGTGCTAACTTCTACTGCATGCTCTGCGTGCGGAAAGAGCGGCAAATCTTTTCTGGTTCAGGTTTGGGATCAACGGGTTCCATTGGCTCTAGGGTGGTTGTGTGGACCACAAGTGGTCATGTGCTTCAACAACCCCAACATACTTTAGCCAATGGATGTCTAAATCTTCTGGGAGGAAGACATATCGTTCTGGCCTCAAGAATCCATTGAGCTTGCGAGTCTTGTGGGAGCGTGTTTCCCTTGATGGTTCCACTTTAATGGCATGTTCAAGTTCCTAGGTGGCAACATTAGGCAGGTATGCTGAGCTAAGCATGTATAGAGATGTGATCTCCTACCCATTTGCCATAGAACCTTATGCTAATACACTTAGGAAGGATTTGTAGGGTGGCAGGATGTGCATCCAATTCTCAGAGTCTTCTAGCTCCGTAAGAGGTGTACATTCCTCTTCACTATCCTTTCCATCATCTAGTGTCTTATGGCACGTTTGACACAGATGGACTACAGTGGATCTAGCTGTTGTTACTGAGTCCTCTGCAAAGGGTCTGCCACTCATTGGGTGTACCTTCCACGTGCGTAGGTTGATCTTTACTATTTGATCTTTTCTTCGAATGTAAATGTGGTCGGTATCCCAATCGTGGACCATCTTGGATTCTCTCATGAATGATCGCCCAAGGATGCGCTCAAGGATGCAGTAATAAGAATTAGGCTGGCGTCCAAAGTTCATCACCACAAGGATCTTTATTTTTAAATCCCTTAGTAGACCAATGGGTCTAGTTGTGGCTCCGTCAGTGAGTTTGACTAGCAATGTGGTGTCATCCATGGCGGGTGCTCCCCATTTTTCCTAGGATTGTTTTATAACAATGCTCACTCCTATCCCCCATCCAGGATTGCTGTGGCATGGAGGCCATCAACAATTATCGGCAAAGCCGCATTCAGTTCATCACCTTCAAAGTATTGTCCAAGCTTATTCACTCAAACTGTGGGGGTGCCATTGATTTTGTGGGGTATAACAAGCTCACCTTCCTCATACTCATTAGAGATGTCTAGCTCCATGGATTCTTGCATTCCTTCCCCTAGGCATCCCTCAATCCAGTCCTTTAGATCTTTTCATAAGCCTGGGCTACCTTGAAAGCAAGGTGCCAATAGAGATTTGGATCTAAGAAGAAAGGAAGGAAGAGAGACCATCAATGTCTCTAGGAGTGGAGGCTGTTCCATGAGGAAGGTTGCTTTGGCTTAATCTTAAGCTCTTATGTGTATACAAAATGTGGATATAGGGATTTCTGTGTCCGTTTTTTTAAGATGGTCAGCCCCCAGGTCTTTGAGATATTCGGCTACCCTATTTCCCTAGTGGGGGGTAGCTGTTGTAGTGGGTTCTTCTGCTTCTATTGGCCTTTGTGTAGAATATACTTGACCTTCTTCAGCAGGTCTCACGTTGGAGACCAACGGACATGGCTCAAGGTAGGCAATAGGAGGCTCATCTTCTATTTGTGCTTGGCAATCTTCTTGGGTTGCCAATAGTCTTTCTTTCTCCTCTATGGGGTTGGGATATTCGGCAAGCTTTTTCGGGAGTTGGTTCGCGCTAATCGGCTCCTTGGCTCGGGCGGCTGACCGTAGCAAATCTTCCTCTTCTGAGACAAAGATATTGATGCATATGTTATCATGCCATCTTCCGAACTACTTTGGATAACTACCCGATAGTCTCCCTTGCCGATCTTTGTGGTTTTCTTCTTTGAGCATCTAGTCGCTCGTGCATGTTAAGAACATTCTTTGCAGATAAGACCTTGGCTTGTTCCTGGTCTCATGAGGTTGATGCCTCTGCCAGCATAAGTTGCGGCTCTTTGTTTGTTTTGTAATCAGGTTATGGCATTGAGAGAGAGGGACCATGTGGATGAAGCCGTCTCTTACACTCAGCAGCAGGTTAATGTTGGTGCTGGGATTAGCTTCATGAGCCTTCCCCGTTGTTCCATAAATATGGTCAATTCCACACCCAACATGTAAGGGGGTTAATGTGAGAGCACCTACAGAGGTACTATACATCCCTTTCTTGATAGGACACAGCACCTACAGAGGTACTATACATCCCTTTCTTGATAGGACACTCAGCCACTCGGTGAGGTCCTGCGCACCTACAGAGGTGCTATACATCCCTTTCTTGATAGGACACTCAGCCACTCGGTGAGGTCTTGCGCAATGGTAGCATTGCATAGGTGGTCATTTTGCCATCATATATAGCACCTACAGAGGTGCTATACATCCCTTTCTTGATAGGACACTCAGCCACTCGGTGAGGTCTTGCGCAATGGTAGCATTGCATAGGTGGTCGTTTTGCCATCATATTCATGTCTCTAGCCCGTGGCATTGGGGAATCTTACACTGGGTACATTTGGTCACCCTCCATAACATAGTGGCTTAGAATTTGAAGGGGTGGACTTGTTGGCTCTCAAGAGTTTCATAAGTAGGAACCTATGGAATTTTTCCCTCGTCCCCTTCTTTAAAGATTTTTCGTCAGGGTTAACTGACAAATTGGTGTGATTTGCAACAATGGGGGTTGAGGTGGGAGAACCCGGGGTGGTAAGGGAATTTTAGGTACCCTAATAATTCCTCTTTGGGCCACTTCTTGGCCTGGTTGAGGTGCATTATGGAGAGCAGGTGCTAGCAAAGCCAGTGGTTGCCTTGGGTTTGCAGCAGGCAAGGCCTGAGGTAGAGCACGGGCTTGAGTAGCCCTTTGCTGATAGCAGTTTGTAACTTTGTGATTACCCCATCTTTGGAAATATGTGCAATAGAGGTTGGGACGGGGTCACAAATGTGGACACTCCGTGCTGGTATGGTTATCTCAACAGATCGGGCACCATACATGCTCCCTCTTTGGATAGAGATGGGGTTGGCCAACCTGATCCCGGCCTTGGTCGATTCAATGTCAAGTCATCTGCTGCATTAATGCAGTGACCAACTACTCAACTTATTGTCTAGATGTGGACTCTTTGCTCTTTTTGTCAGATTTTTTGCTGGTGGTCTTAAAAGAGGCTTTTGATGTACTGTGTTCCCTTGAAGTTGTCCTCAAAGTCCATAGCACTCCTACAACATTTCTTGAAGGAGGTATGAGCCAAGGCATACAATGAATTATGAAAGGGTACATCATCCAGACCCTCCAGGAATCTCCCAATTAATTGTTCATCAGAGAATTTGTCGCTGGCACTCGAGAGTGGAGATATCTGACTCTATTGATATAGTCTATGATGGTTTCACTCCATCCCTTTTTCTAACATTGTGCAACTACTCCACCAGACTCCATCTAGTACCTTGGCGAGAATATCCTACCTTGAAGGCCTCTTTCAAGGCTTCAAAGGTGGCCTTGTCCTCAGCTTTCAAGGACCTAAATTATTGGCTAGCTTTTACCATCGAGGGTGGGGTTAGGCCAAAGGCACTCATCTTAACTTGATCTTCTACGTGGCCAAAGGCTTCACAAATTTGGTCGAACATTCCCAAATGTGGGATGGGGTCTCCAGTCCCATAAAATTTAGTGATCAGTTTTGAGATGTTCATGGGTTTGTTCCACTCTAATCTAGATCCAAGTGTAGGTTTCACTGGTGTTGGGAGTGTGATGCCAACAGGCACCCTCTCCCTATTTCCATGGCTAATCTTAACATTTCTGGTGTTAGCCCTGCCTTGAGCGGGTGTTGGTTGACAAACAATTGGTGGAGGAGCGAGGCCAGGCAGATAATAAACCATTGGAGACCCTTGTCTTATAGGTGGGTTAGATTGTGCCCCTTGTGCCCCTTGTGTTCCCATGTGATACCCAGGGTTTGCTCCCCATGGTGGTTAATGTTTATATACAAGTGGATTGGGCTGATGTGATGGGCCTGGGTAGACCCTTTCTCGCTGGTATAATGTTTCTAGTCCTTGGGAAGATGGACCTGGCCCTAAGTTTTGTACAGGTCTTTGGGCCCTGTATCAGCCACTCCTAAGACAAGCATGGCTCTCCAAACTGGTGGTTCAGTTTGGGTCTGAGGGCTTTCGCTCTGCCGTACTAGTTTCCACTCTAGGATCTAGAGATGGCATGGGCTCAATTTCTTGTGGATGGTCCATACCTCTCACCCTGGGTTGTACCACTGTGTGTTTCCCAAGATAAAATTGTAGAGCCTCGAAGCAAGGCTTCTCTATGAATGTGTGGGAGAGGTTGGAGCTTACTCTTAGATAGGTGCTCTGTCCATACACTGAGGTTCAGGTTCTCCTATCTCAAGGTCTGGAGTTTTATCGTCCTGTGCTGGGATGGTCTTTGCTCTCACTGGTGCTATCAAAGACGAGCACCATTTGGTTCCATGCTGTATTGAACAATGGGTCTGACTATATAAGAGAGGGAGTTTCGAGAGAGTTTACGTCATCAAGAAGAGGGTTGTTTCGCACCAATTTTGCATGGAAGTGTGGAACTATTGTGTGTAGAACCCCCTGTAAACAATCTGTGTTTTTTTTTGGGAATGGTACGGTCGTACGCTTTGGGATGGTACAGGCATGCGTTTCTCAGGGGGCAGATGGGCATACGCTTCTCAGGGGACAAATGGCATAGGTGTTTGCTTCACGAAGGACATGGGCGTGGATTTAAGAAGGAATGGGTGGGCGCTTTGAGATGGAGAAGGTACAAGCATGGCAAGTTTTCCATGGGCATATGATCTATATAGAACAACTGGTAGTACGAGTGTGGCACAAGTGGAACGGGGGCAAAAGAGAATGGCACAAGCATGGCAAAACTAGCATGGGCGTGGCAAACGAAATGAAGACTTTGGAATGGGCATACCCTTCGGGAAGGAACGGCCGTGGTACTATTAGATTCAGAGATTTTTTTTCATATTTTTCATAGGATTTAAAGGAATTTAAGGCTACAGGTCTGATAGCCACCCACTATATCCCTGACAATGTAGTTGTACCTACTTGGCTGAATATAATTGAACGCTCTTTATGCCCACTTAATGAAATTATTCTATTTTTAATGCTAATTGCCCTATTCAAGGCTAGAGATCTTCCCAAATTTGGCCAAAGAGAATGGAATGGGTGTGGCACAAGTGCCATGGCCATGGCCTGTGAAAGGAATGGCCGTTCGCTTCTTAGAGAAGCTTGTAGAATTTGATTTTTGCCTTGTTTTTTCCTCAGATTATTGCAATTTCAGGTATCTTCCCACTAATTTTTGGGTTTTTGATTTAATAGAGAGCTAGAGCTAGCCTCAAGCTATCTATTAATGCCTACAATGCTTAATGAAACCTAACTAATTAAGATTAATTTGTTAATTAAGCTATGGTGAAAATTTGATGAAAAAAGAACAAAAAATCAAAGATTTGCATGAATGTCAAGGGTAATGTTTAAACACTTACTTGCTTCTCCCGCGCTCGGTGAAGATCTTAATGCTCCAATGATCGATTGACCTCCATGGAATCACCATCAACAAACAAAAACAAGCTCAAACTCAAGCAAACAACTGGTGGATTTGCACTCCAATTGGGCCAAATAAGGACTCTAGCAAATGAACAAAGTGCAAGACCCTACAATAAATGCATTCCCCCGTAGCGGCACCAAAGATTTTAATCCTAACATACTACCTTGCACACAAGAGAGAGGGAGAAAAGAAGAGAAATATCATGCAAGGGTTGAGTCCGAAGAGGTGCACTTAGCCAACCCTAATGAGGATTAACCCCTCAATTTGAAGCCGCTAGGGGCTCACTCCACCTCTACTTGTGTCACCCAAGTAGAGATTCAATAGCTAGGTAGAGAGCAAGAAGGAGGGAGCTATGGAAATCTCAACCTTCACCTCATGCCACATGCATGCAAGAAGGACTTGGTAGAGAGCAAAGAGAGGGGAGAGAAGAAGAGAAGCTAGAGCATCACCATCCCTACAAGCACACACCAACAACCAAGCATGCAAGCACAACAAGCAAGCATACAACCACAAGCTCATGAGAGTGAGTGAGTGAGAGGGAGAGAGAGAGAGGCAAAACTCAAATGAGACTAATGGGATTGTCCCTTTTCATATTTCATCAAATGTCTTATATACAAGATCTCATAGTTTACAATGGCCAGCCGCCCATTTACAATTGGGGGTGCCCAAAACTAGTCTTCCTAGCTCTATGTACAACTCTTTACTATGACTGGAATTACACAAGCCATAAGCTCCGGTCATCCCATGTCTCTTTTACATTAAGCTCTTTACACGGTTAAAAAAGATAGATTACAATGAGCGTAGCTACGCTTGAAAACTAATGTTAACTAGAGTGGTCAACATGTATTTATTCTAGGGTTCTTCATTAGCCACCAACCAAAAGTTGTTGCATATGTGGGGAATCAATAGCTATAGCAGCTATTTGTGGAGTGAGGTCTGTTTGGCTAGGAATATCCACATAGATTCTCCCTTTTGGTAATTAGGTCTCATCAGGGGTTTCCCGAGAGGTCACCTCAACTTCTACATTCATTGCTTAGGTTGTGTCATGAATAGGCTCAGAGGAAGCAACCGAAGCCCTCAAGGTAACTAGCCATGCGGTTGAAAATGTGAGGACTCAAAAATAGGGTAAAAACCATGCTATAAAGCCAATTCTAAGATCAAGTTAACCAGATTCTTTCCACTATATGCTTATTTGACTTTTTTTTCCATTTCGAAATTGAAAAAATGCAGAAACCAGAAATTACAAAAACTAAAAAATTATAGAAACACTAAAAATTGCAAAAACACCAGAAATTATAATGAGACACAAATTTGCGCAACAAGTTAGGAAAACAAACACCTTTCACAAAATTTCTTTCTTCCATTTTTGCCAAATTTCTTGAAAAAAGTAGAAACAAAAATAGAACAGAAATTAACCATACACATACACCATTCAAAATGCATAGTGCCTATGCAATGGGGCTATTCCCTGGTAGCGGCACCTCTTATGGAAGGGCCTTACGCCACGAGAAAGGTGCAGGGAACGACCAAATGTCATGGGGCTTCGCCCAATCACACTCGAGAGCACAAATAGCTCAACCGAGAAGCTAATCTACTATGGCATGCATAAAATACAAACGGGGGTGTGTCACTCACCTCGTTGAATGCTAGTTGCTAGGATTCTCATGGTTTGCCCCAACTCCATCGCCGCACTCCAATGGAAGCTCAACCCCCCTCTCACTGAATCTCTCTCACACACATACACTCACACATACACAATGAGCATATAATAGCTCTAATTGGATTAGGCAAGATATTATGCAAGAAGCAACAGAATGGAGAAGAAGAGCACTCTATTAGCTGCATAAGAGAATGAATTGTGAGAATATAAATTGACCCTTATCTTTGCCCCAATCATTCACACCTTGGCCGGCCATACTGAAAATATAGGTCCCTGGCTATCCAAGGCTGCCTAGGCTTGTGCAAACACTTAATCTAAGCATGCAATCTCAATAATCACTCCTGTGGTGTGCCTAAATCATAGACAAGCAACGATCGCACACGTAAAATATACAATATTAGCATTTCTAATGCTAATGGCCAAATGAAGTGACGGTTGCCAATGGATGGCGTCGACACTGGAGAGGTGTCCACTGAGGGTAAACAAGTACACTATTTGTCTAAACAACATGAATGGAGTCCAACAACAATGAAATCACCCCCACCTCTTGTTTGGAAAATTTCTCCCAAGAGAGTAGCATCTAATAATAAGAAATCTCAAAGCTCTTATGATAATGCTATTATAGAATGTAAAAATCAACCTATCAATGGGATCCTTCTAGTAAAAAATATGAAATTCATTGTAATCCCAAACCTGCTCTACCAACAATCACCCCCCCATCCCTCTTCTCCCTTACACTTGTTGGGACCATGCCCATCATGATGACTTGAAGAGCAACCAATGCCCACCAGCACATGCTCCACTAGGCTACCCATAAAGGTGAGCTTCCTAACCCGTCTTGTGGTGACTTGAAGATCGACCAATGCCTAGCACATGACCCACTGTGATCCACCATGCTTCCCATAAAGGTGAGCTTCTAGTTTAACCTTGGCACAATGGAGGAGCCACACCCAATCTTACTAGCCTCTTGGTTATTTGATCATCTCGCCTTGCTTGCATAGGCCTCCACCTTCTTCCACTCTCCTACAAAGATGTCTTCACCGGGGTCCACAAGGGCCTTGAAGGCATGCCATAAAACATAGATATGCACACAATTCCCCTACAAGATGGTGCACATCATGTTCGCATGAGCACACATATAATTTGAACCCCAAGTATGTTGAAGTAGTGAAGTTGGAGTGGAAATGATGGAGGCTGCCAATGTCATTTTGCCAATCAAGCACTCTCATTGGTATTCCCCCATAATCATCAAGAAGAAGTCCAACAAGACACAAGTATGTGTCGACTTTCTCCCTCTTAAACAAGGTGACTGTAAATAAGGCTTTCCTCTTCCACTCATGGCCAGGGTCTTTAAGGATGTAGTTGGTCATGCCCTACCTTTATAGCTTTATCGATGGGTTCATTGATTACAACCAAATTGCCAGTCATCGATATATAATCGTGCCAAAATAGCATTCGTCTCCACCAAGTGAGGCACGTACGTAGACAACAAGATGTCATTTGGGTTGTGCAATGCCCCCCAAAAAAATTCAAAGGATTGTAACCAACATCTTTAGGGAATTTATTCTCACTTTCCTTCAAGCTTTTGTGAATGAAGCCTTTAGTGAGCACCTTCGCCAATTGGCCCAAATCTTTGACAATTGTCGGTCATCTCCCTTTCTTTTGAACCCTTTTAAAGGCCACTTTATGGTATTACAAGACACCCTCCTTCGGCACATCATCTTTGCAAAGGGTCTTGCCCTAGATCTAAACAAAATCATTGCCATTCTTCGCCTTCCTCCTCTCATTCTCTCCAAGGGAACCCAAATCTTTGTCGGCCACACACTGGCTATCATAGGTGCTTCATTAGAATTTATACTCACATAGCCTTGCCCCTCACCCGCCTAGTGAACCCCTCCACAACATTCTAGTGGCCACCTTTAATTATCTCAAGTAGCGCCTCACCGTTGCATACCCATCCTTATTCCCCTAGATTGGAATGTCACCTTCCATGTTCACATTGATGCCAGTCAAACTTCAATTGGTGTTGTCCTTACCCAACCTTTAACCCATTTTTAAGTGGACAGACCCATCTACTATGCCAACTACCTACTCAATCGAGCTAAGAGAAATTACAACACAATGGAGCGTGAAGGTTGTCTATACACTCCAAAAGTTTCATCACTTCATTGTCATCACCGACCATAATGCCTTGAAATATTTTCTCAACAAGCCCCAAGTGGCCACTCGAGCCTGGTTCTAAGAATTTTATTTTGACATCTTCCTCTGACTAGGCAAGCATCATGTCCTGGTTGAACACCTTTCACTCATAGAAAGTGGTGACCCTAGCACCCCCGCACATGTATTGATTATGACCTCCCTAACAATGTGCTTTTTAAAGTAGATGATGCTCCTACTTAGTAGTATGGTGATGTGCTTGCCCTACTCTCTCTCTACAAGTTCCTTTCCCATAGGTATGCTGTCTCATGACAAAAGGCAGTTTCTCCTCAAGGGTCGGCCATACCAACTCATTGGTGGGCAATTCTACAAAGCCAATCGCGATGGCATCCTATAGCAATGTGCCAATCATCGTGATGTTCCACACCTACTCATGCTAGACCTTTCACTGGTCACTACCCAAGGCACAACATGATGGAGCACATATTTCACTCTAGCATATGGTGGCCCAACATGTTCAAGACACCAAAGCACATGCTTAATGTTGCAACAATTGCGAGTGATATGGACCCAATCCCACTCACAAATCCAACCATCCCTTATGGGGTCACCCTTGCTTGGTCTTCATTCAAGGGACAATGAATTGAATTATGGGCCCCATCTATCTCATAGCTTATCCCAATAGATGCCTACATCCTTATCACACTAATGACATCTACCCCATAGCTTATCCCAACAAATGCCACTACATCCTTGTCACTGCTACTGACATCTATTCCATAGCTTATCCCAATAAATGCCACTACATCCTTGTCACCCTACTGACATCTATCACATAGCTTATCCCAACAAATGCCACTACAACCTTGTCACTATTGACTATGCCACTAAGTGGGCAAAATCACAAGCCACCAAAGATGCCACTAACTCCACAATAGCCCGACTCCTTTATGAACACATCCTACCGAATTTGGTTGTCCATTGGACCTGACCATTGATCGGGGCTCCCATTTTGTTAATGAAATCATCGCCACCCTCCTTGCTAACTACCAAGAATTCCACCACAAATCTTGTTCCTACTACTCTCATGCCAATGGGCTGACCAAGAGCACCAACAAAGTACTCTTTCACCTTCTTTGCAAGGCATATCTATCAGCATTCCAAGCAATGGGTGGTGGCTAGATGCTCTTCTCGACACACTTTGGGCCTATTGCACTGCTTATAGAGCCATTACACATAGCCTTTTGCATTGCTTATAGAGCCATTACACATAGCCTCTTCCCATTCATATTTGGGATTGAAGCCATCCCCCCTTTTGAATTTAACCATGGCTCCTACCAGGTGTGGGCACCCTCCACGTCCCCTACCTTGGTGCCACTGATTCCTCCTCCATCAACCACCTCTCTATCTTGGAAGAAAGCCGTGCCCTTGCCAACCTCACCCTAGAAGCTGAGCAAGATAGACACAAGGCATGGCACGACCTACATTTACATCACCCTTGCTTTTCCGGTGACTTGGTGCTCCTTTACCAAGCTCGTTACCTTAAATGCACCAAGAAGTTGGTACTTGCATGGGCAGGACCTTACAAGGTTCAAGACATCTTGCCACAAGGTGCAGTGCAATTGTGCACCTTGTCCAATGAGCACCTTCCTCTAGTGAATGGGTAAAGACTCAAGATCTACCTCCAAAATAGGCTTGGAAACCATCTCTTCGTAGGCCCAAGTTAAAGAATGTTAAAACCAAAAGAAAAAACAAAAAATAACGAAGAAAGAAAAACACCCTCCCAGTTCAAAAACAGTTTAGCACAGCAAGCAGAGGCATATCTTCTTTTCCCAACCTCAACCTCATATCTTGCTCTCTTTTTTGTCACTTGCACACACCCCATCCCATAACCCTTTTTTCATTTTCTCTATCATCATCATGTGCTTCCCTCTTCTCTCTCCTCAACACCACTTTTTTGTCACTTGCACACACCCCATCCCATAACCCTTTTTTCATTTTCTCTATCATCATCATGTGCTTCCCTCTTCTCTCTCCTCAACACCACTTGTTGGTGTGCTTAGTGTCCACCTACTTGGCCACTCTATAGGTGATTCAACTATCCAAAACTTCCTCTTCTCTCTCCTTAACAACCCTCATTCTCTCTCTTTGACACATGCATGCCTTCTCTCACCTCGCTAACCATTGGCACACATGCCTCTTCCCCTTTCTCTCTCTTATACTCAAAGTGACCAAAAAGCATACAAAAAGATTCCAAATAGTGTCCTTCTCTCTCTCTAATACCTCTCTCTCTCTCTCTCTCTCTCTCTCTCTCTCTCTCTCTCTCTCTCTCTCTCTCTCTCTCTCTCTCTCTTTGTTTCGACAAAAAGTGTCCTTCTCTTTGTTTCGTCCTTCTCTCTCTTTTGACACAAAGCCCTCCCCCCCCCCCTTTTCTATCTCCTAGACACCATTGTTCTCTTCTCCCTCATCAACATATGCTTCCTCTCTCTCTTTGACAAGGTGCTTTCCTCTCTCTCTTAGCCACCATGTGCTTCCCTCTCTCTTAGCCACCAGGTGCTTCCCTCTCTCTCTCTCTCTCTCCTTAGCATATGTACTAAATACTCTCTCTCTTTGACAATTTTTCTCCCCTCTCTCTCTTGATAACTTTGCTCCTCACTCTCTCTCTTTGTCAAAGAGTTCCCCTACTCTCTCTCTCTCTCTCTCTCTCTCTCTCTCTCTCTCTCTCTCTTTGTCAAAGAGCTCCCCTACACACTCTATCTCTCCACCATAGTGCTCCCCCTCTCTCCTTGTCAACCTCTGCTTCCCTCTCTCTTTGACAAGGTGCGAAACCCCTTTCTCTCCTCGATATATATGCTAAATACTCTCTCTCTCTCTCTCTCTCTCTCTCTCTCTCTCTCTCTCTCTCTCTCTCTCTCTCTCTCTCTCTCTCTCTCTCTTCGCCTCAATAGTGATGTGTCTACTCTAAGCCTTCCCAACACCCTTGCTTTTTTCCTTCTTCCACATGGTAGCAACACCTCTTCCCATGCCCCCATGTTCTCCTTGCCATCAAAACATGCACCCATCTACACTCTCTCAGATGTCTCACACACCACCTTCACATGTCTCCATCATCCTCACCATTGGCATCAACCCGTTCACACCATCACCATCCTCATCGCCATCAAGCATCTATCCACACCCTCCCTTCTCCGCTCAACCTCCCGTCACCGCATCTCTTGCATGGGACCTGAATCCAATCCCCAACCCTAACAATAACCCTAACCTGGCATCTCTTCTTTCTCCGAAGTGGAACCCTAACCCTAACCCTAACCTTAAACGTAACCCTAGCCCTAACCCTTTATTTTAGTCGAATGTGTTGTAGTTGTGCTAGAGCGGGTTTCTCTCTCTCATCGCCTCCCTCTTGCTTTTTCTCTTTTCTCTGTGGTTACATCCTTCTTTCTTTCTAATTGCTTCCTCCCCTCCTCCTCTCACTCCTCTAATTGAGTGAAGAACATTCTATTGACCTACCTACTACCAACACCACCCAAGCATAAGGGCGGTTTTTCCACAAGTCTGCTAAGCCTAGATGATCCTAACCTTTAAACTCTTCCTTAATTAATTTTATATAACATTTAACTAAGCCCCTTACATGGGGTTCCTTAAATCATTTGAACTCTCTCTCTCTCTCTCTCTCTCTCTCTCTCTAATTTTAGCTCTTATTTAATTAACCTTATGTAACATTTAACTAATCCCCTTTCATGCGTTTCTTTACCTCATTTCAACACACACATATACACATTCTCTCTCTCTCTCTCTCTCTCTCTCTCTCTCTCTCACACACACACACACACACACACACACACTCACGCATGCACACACACACATGCATGAATGCGTACGTGCATATGTGCACACACAGAGATCATCACACACACACACACACACACATACATCACAATATACATTTAACTATGTTAAAAATTATTTTAGATTTAGTTATTGAATATGAAGGCACTCAAGAAAATATGATCACATTACCTTTATAATTAAAACTTTTAGAAATGAATAAGTATACTTTATTAATTCAAAACTCAATAAATAAAATCTTGAAAAGAGAAATTCCAAAGGAAGGCATATGGTTTGAAGTGTCCACTTGCTTGACAAAGATTTTAAATAGAAAAATTACTTGACAATAAAAAAAGTAAATTAATAAAGCTTTAGAGTTGAGTTACTTTGCAGCTTGGTATTCCAAAGTCAAACTTGCAATGCATTAAACTACAATGGTTCTCTAGTGCAAGAAAAAACAAAGTTAATGCGATGAAGAAGAGGTAAAGACATCCTAAATTCCTACAAAGAGGTATTGCAATGCATTAAACTCCAGGGGTTCACTTAAAAATATGTAAGTCTACTACGTGCAATCATCAGGAGGGTTTTTCTTAACCAAGATTTTGAGAAACATTTATAGAAATCTACTTACATAAAAGGATTATAAATGGCATATTGAAAAAAAAACCCAAAAGTTTATAAAGAAAAAGGGGTCATTTTATTAAGTCAAAATTCATAGAAAAATATATATTTTTAATACCCTTTGAACGCACGTTGTATGCAGGCCCTCCTAAAAATACACCCCGCCTGAGGCATTAAACTACAATGGCTCTCTAGTGCAACAAAAAACAAAGCAAATGCGATGAAGACAAGGTAAAGACAACCTAAAGTATATAAAGTCCACCTTTTTTCAACGTGAATTTAATTATTTTATTGTGACTTTCCAAGAAGAAAATGACTTACTAGTCTTGGTTAAACTCATATCACGTTCCCAATAAACTTTGACTAGCAAAGCTTGCATGGGACGCCAACCTTACACTATTTTGTAAGTATTTTTTATGTGTTCTTTAAGGACAAAAGGAGGCAACTCTTGTTGGGTCTTGGGTTGGTAAAGGGCAAGTCCACTCCTAACATCGAGTTTACTTTTTGTGATGACCTACCTTGCCTGTTGAATCACCTACATCTTACCTATCAAAATCAAGGTAAAAATTACCATTTTAGTGTAAATTCTTATGTTCAATTTAAAATGTTATTGGTGAAATATAGGCGAGAAGTCCTCAAATTATCATTCTAAGTGCCAGGGCCCACATGGAGTGCCAATGCCTCTTGGTTCCTTAGGAGCTTTACACACATCGGGAAAAGGGGAAAAACTCGACAAAAGGGGGTGGCAAAAAGGCATTCATCCATTCTCATAGAGGGAGAGCTTTTCTCGTGCATCTCCCGCCCACCTAGGGTGAGACTCTGTAAACACCCTAGTGGGAAAAAGCATGTGGGATATTCCTAGAAATTATTAGGAGTTAAGGGATTGGTTAGATTGTCAAGAAGAAAAACAAAACAGTTCTAATTTTGCCTAGCCTTGAATTTAAAGAGCCAATTTTTTAAAATTCTAGTTGAAAAAATGCAAAAGAGGGTAATTACTGTTTTTTGAGTGGTTAGAAAAAAAGAAGTCTGACCATGGTAAGTTGCAGCACGTGCTTGACCTTATTTTAGTTTGCTTTTTTTATTTTAAAAAAATGAATGGAACTGCATGCATGCACAAAATGCGGACTTTTGAACGTGATATCCATAAAAATTTTGAATCGAAATTAATTAAAGCTGGCAAATAAGACAGCTTTTTCCCATTAAAAAGATGCACAGATCCGCTCGCAATTACA
This sequence comes from Cibotium barometz, assembly GCF_041138505.1. Lineage (NCBI taxonomy): Eukaryota > Viridiplantae > Streptophyta > Polypodiopsida > Cyatheales > Cibotiaceae > Cibotium > Cibotium barometz. The sequence goes on along the minus strand of NC_141057.1, from coordinate 35,623,674 downwards.
AAGCAGGTAATTAACGACCACAGCTAACAGGGAATTAGCAGACCCATAATCTCGAATTAGATCAATTGCAACCACAAGATAAAGAATACATACACACTTCTGCGAGCAGCAAAGCAGACAATCCCACACAGGGATTGCAGTAATCAGAGCAGAGAAAGATTTAAGTAGCTCCTGCAGCTTTAATGGCTACCTTGGGCACCCTTGAAGTCCACCTGATCGGCGGGAAAGGCATGAAACACGTTGATATCTTTGGTGCGTCCCTCTTCTACCTGATTGTCTTAATTAGCTTACATTCCCGGCTAACCTCCCTCTCAAAATTTAGTTTAAAATCTGCCATCCTTGCTTCCCCCCGGCTTAAATCAAGCTTAATCAAGTAGGAGTTATCCTCCTCCTTTGATTAAGCTTAATCTTGCGTTTAAGGAGCTTGTTTACATACCCCTTATGTTGATCTGATACATTGTTTGCTCGCATTTTGTTACAGGGAAAAATGATCCTTATGCCATTGTCTCCTACAAGAGCCAGGACCAGAAAAGCAAAACACTGGAAGGCAAGTGAAGAATTGATGTGCCCTTTTTTTTTGGGCTTCTTTTAATATCTCTAACCTACTTAGGGCCAGGTTTAGTTTTCCTAATCCTAAAGCCTTTGTTCTGTGTTAATGTAATGCATAAGACTAAATCTGTTAGGGAAACCTTTTTGATGTGGTTTGGTTTGTGGCTTTGTTTTTTATGCTTACAAATGCATGTTTTTCCATGTGGGTCTCATGTCATGTTGTATATAAATGTGTGTGGATGTGGGTGTGGGTATGTGTTGTCTGTGGTTGATGCATGTAAATGTATGCTTCCAAGATCTTATGCATGTGGGTGCATGCAACTGTGCACAGGCGGGTATGTAACTGTGCACAGGCGGGCACACGCGATTATGTGTGTGCATGTAACTGTGCACACGCGATTATGTGTGTGCATGTAACTGTGCACACACGTGTATGTATGCGTTTGTATGTGAGGTTAATCATAAGATCTCGAGATGCATGTGCAGATGTACAATATAAGGTCTTGTGGCATGTGGGTTTTCATGCAGGAGGTGGCTCTGAACCAGTTTGGAACCAGAGGTTCTTCTTTGAAGTGGACGACAACAAAGCAGACCTGGCAATCAAGATCTTGGACGAGGATAAGCACACTGCTGATGATGTCATTGGAGAATCCAAGTAGGCTTAGTCTCTCAGCCCTTCCCCATCCCCCATAAGCTTCTTTTTAATTTGAGCTTTGTGGATTAATAAGCTTCTTTTTAATTTGAGCTTTGTGGTAATCCATGGTGTCTCTCTTAAATACCTTAATAAACTCTTTCAGACCATAAGCTGATATGGTGCATTGGAGTAAAAATTGCATTTATCCATTTTGATTAGCTGATGGGAATCAATTAAAACCATGTATTGTCTGTCAGGATCCCTTTGGCCAAGGTGCTGGCAGAGCTTGAAGTGCCAGCTACTGCATACGACCTCGTGCGTCCATCCGGGCATACATATGGACAAGTAGAGCTCTCTCTCAAGTTTGTTCCCAAGGTATTAAAAAACACCATTAACCCACCCTTCTGTAAGCTTAGATTCAATCACAGTTTAACCTCACCCAATTAGTGTTTCTGATTTAGATTCCCTAGAGAACTGAAAGTAACCCATCAGAGAACTTAATCATAGTTTAGACTCTTAAGTAGCCCAATTATTGGATAAGCTTTAGCAAGCACTTAAGCATAAGAATCAATTTGATGCAGGCTGCCAAGCCGCGGCCGCCATCTGCCGCCCACCATCACAACATTCCCTCCAATTGCCAGCAGCATCACAGCAGCAATGGCCCTTATGGAGACAACAATGAGGGAGGCTGGCAATAGTGTTTGCAAAAACACCACAGCAAAATGATTCAATTACTGTGGTTTGAGGACTTATTGCTTTTTTCTTTTTGCTTTTCTGCCAGTGGTGGTGGCCAACACAGCCACTTCCTTAAATGGATTTTGCCTTTTCTAGTAGCATGCAATCTGTTAGCATTCCTAAATGGATTTGTTGCCTTTTTAAGTAGCAGCATGCAATCTGTTAACATCCTTAAAAGCTTTCTTCGTGTTGAGGGAAGTTTGGAGCTGATCTAAGACTTATTCGATTGCTGTGTGTGTGTGTGTGTGTGTGTGAGAGAGAGAGAGAGAGAGAGAGAGAGAGGTGTGTGTGTGTGAGAGAGAGAGAGAGAGAGAGAGAGAGGATATATAAATTACGAATTTTGTATGTTTTGCTTAAAGAGGGTTAAGCTCTTTACGCCTTAGAGAGAGAAATTTCACTATTTCTTAACACTCTTTCAAAAATCTTAGAGGGTTCCGACATAAAAGAGGGTTAAGAGAGAGAGAGAGAGAGAGAGAGAGAGTGTTAAAAATCCTAGAGGGATACGAAATATTGAAATTTGTAATTTAAAAAAAGTAACTCGAATGTATCAAATTTTTTATGTTTTGCTGCAAGGGTTCAATTGGATAGAAGATAAATAACTTTTTCATTTTAGTGACTCGTACTAATCATTCATTTGCCTACATTCTTTTTGTTTTTTTAACTTCTAGAATTTAATAAAATAGAGAATTCAATACGAATTTAAAATAGAGAATTCAATACGAATTTAAAATAGAGAATTTAATACGAATTATATATATTCATTAAATGTATTTGAAAACAACGAACTCAATTCGAATTAAATAATATGCACATGAACATACTTGAGCTATTCCTTTGTGTTCATGTTGACTTAGTCAAAGTCTTGACTCTTGACTGAGTAAATGGGAGTCGATGTAGGTTAAAGGTCAATAAAGAGGTAGTCAATGAAAGTGTCAAGGGTGCAAAAACCTGCTATGGGAGCAATGTGGGCAGATTACAAGGCTCTAGCAAAGGGACTAAGTTCAAGGGCTACTAATGTACTGATTAGAAATGGATGGTCATGGCCGAGTTTTTAACACTCAAAGATGGAAACCTAATATCTTGATGATGAAAAGACGTTTTTATTTGCTTAGAGCTTATTAGATGCCTATGATAGCACTAGAGCATGCCCAAGGATGTGCATAGGCCTTATTTGTTGAATGAGAAGCTTAGGAAGTAAAGAGCGAAAGTTTAGACTAGTCGATAAGTAAGTTATGACTGATGAACAAGTATGATCGAGTTGTATATAGGTCAAATCTCATAACTTAAGGAATTTTTTACATGCCGTTTTAAAATGGAGCTCTTCTTGCCTCTTCTCTATCATGGATGCTTCATGCTCTTGTGATTTTGTGTTGCTTGCTTGGTATCTATTGCTTCAACACATGTGAGTATCTATTTCTTTATGGTACGTGGGTTAACATTAATATGCTCTAGTGTGTTCGATTTTGGCAAAGAGGAAGTGGTGCTTGGTGAAGTTTGAGGTTTATGTGACTGTGGAAAAAGCTTGTGTAAGCTCTTCTTTAGTGTGTTGCTTGCTCGATGTCTCTTACTTTATGGTATGTGGATTGACATTGGTGCTCTTGGTGTGCTCAATGTCTCTTACTTTATGGTATGTGGATTGACATTGGTGCTCTTGGTGTGTTCGATTTGGCAAAGAGGAAGTGGTGCTTTTATTGAAGTTTGAGGTTTATGTGAGTGACATGGGAAGCTTGTGTAAGACCTTCTTTAGTGAGTGATCACTTCTTGGACTTATCCATATGCTTGGGCGGAGTAGTGCAATATAAGCATGGGCAATGAATATAGCTAGAGTGAAGAGGGAAAGGAATGCACAAGTGAGAGAGAGAGAGAGAAGATATCATTGAAATGTAATTTTGGAGGGGGGAAGGCTAAAATGTTTCTGAATGGTTTCATGGCGGAGAAATCTTTCATGGTAGTTACTTTGTGGAGCTTGGAGGAGGAGTAGGCACAAGGGAACATTGCCCTTAAGGGAGAAGAAGGGAGGAGAGTGAAGTGGCATGCATGGGTGAAAGCAAGGTAAGGTGGACCCAAAAGCAGTGTCCTTGACACTTCTTTTACATTGTTTTTTTTAGTGCTTTAAGTTACTTAGACTATAAATCCACATAAGGTAATGTGCTTTTAGGATCTCTTATGCCTTCAAAGCACTAGAAACACTCTAATAACTCTTGAAGCATATAAGAAATTCTAAAAAAGCATGTGCTTTTTAAAATACAAAAAAGTTGTGTAAATGGTCCACCTTACCTTACTTTCATGAGCATTGCATCTCCACATAATTGGGTGGATTCAACATTTGAACCTTGCACTCACGTAGCACATTGCATGCCACACATTGCACGTCACATGCCACACATATCGTTCGACGTCACATACCACGCATGTAGGCCATCGCAGGCCATGTACGTTATATCACATATCGCACTCTGGCCTATGCACTATACACCACAATCCACATGTCACACATTGCATATGATAGTCGCACGTCGCATGCCACATATTGCACAATCATGTAGCACACACAGGTAGCACATCGCATGCCATGCACATTACATGTTGTGAGGACGAGTAAAAAACATTCTTTGCCTTTACAACTTCTCTCTATCAACTCTCAATCCTTAGAACATATAAGAGAAACTCCCTAAGATTCTTTGTTGAACCCCAAAACAACCATGATCAACATTGGTTGAACCAACATAAACCTCCCAAGAAGATTTCACAAATAATTTTTATTCCAAATAAGTAGATATATGGTATACTGCTAGATACTCAACTGACAAGTACGTACCTAACACACTTGAATGGAATAAAACCCACAACTCTTGGCCTCACACAATAAGTCCCATAAAAATAATAAACCAACCCATCACCATAGCCATCTCAAGGAAGATACATTGTTGATATATAGCAACACAAAACCTTGATTTTATACAAAACACCACTGCTGGGTATAACCATGAGGTAGATACATGACTTTACTTACCAAAAGATACAAAACATCCACATAAAGTGAATTACTATCCACATCTTCTTCCTCCAAGTCTATTTCTAAATCAATTACCCAGTCTGGAAGATCTCGAGGTAATACGTACATTACCCAACCCCGTTGGTAATTGGAGGAGGACAAACCATTCATAGTCAGTGCGAAAAGAACCTACAATGTTTAGTGGAAAGTCCACAGTTAATATGTGTTATAGCCATGGTTCTAATACAAGATATAAAATCATGGTGTTAATCTTTTGACCACCTCATGCACCTAACACTTGTATATAAGATCTTGATAGTTACAAGTGAAGAGTGCTCAATGAGATGTGACTCCTTCTTATGTTAAACCCTTCTTTCCTTGAGATTGACCTTGCTCTATTAACTCAAAACCAGTTCTTATGATTCCCATAAGTGGATATATTAAGAGAACACACTCATGCAATACCCAATACATCCCACATCCAAGCATCTCAAACCTTTTAAGACAAACTTTCCACAAAAACCAACCCACCAAGGCATATACACTTAACTCGACTAAGAGGGTAGCACATTAGGGAAAAAGGGAGCTCATTTTGGGGCCCTGTAAGAAATTCACTATTTTTTGATTTATTTCTCTCTAAAAGACCTCAAAAATAGTAAAATACGAAAATATGGCTCAGAACTGTTAGTAAGGACTACAGAATTGTCAGTTCAGAAAGGAATAAGATAATCTTTTGTCTAACTAACATGATTTTGCATTAAATATCTCCTTAGTTTTCTTTTTGTTTCTCGAAGATTCCGCATCTCTTTTGACGACGTGTGCAGGCCTCTCATAAAGAATCCATCACTGAACTTGATGATTGCACTTTTTCAAAATATTTACATGGATACTGCCACACTTCCACGATTCATATTACAAAAAGACTATGAGATTGACAAGCAAACTTCGCAACCTCAGAAGCACAAAAAATGGCCAACACTAGTGAGTCACAATCTCAGAAGAAGCGATTACACCATCTTCACATATCGACTTAGAAGAACAATATGCTCTAGCACAAAAAAGACGAAAGGATACGGTGTTGAATGCTCAACAACGGGAAAATATGAGAAGAGAAGGGCTTCAACATATTGACTTATGGTGCGATGGAAGCATATATCCAAAATGTCTAGTAAAAAACTCTACACCTCCATTTGTCAATCCAACCACACTACTGAGGTTTGCGGGCGATGGACAAAATGGACTTCTTGGTTATATTTCAGCACAGTCTGCATTTGCAGAAACGTATAAAATGATATACCTACAAGAAAAGGGGGCCAGGATGCAAGAGATAGCCATTCGTGCAAAATTGGAGTAGTAGTTTGCAGAATAAAATTGAGGAGCATTCAAAGAGCAAAAAAAGAGTTGACAAGAGAGCAAGAAGGAAGAGAACCGTGCTTGGAGACAGACTACGAAGCAGGAAGATTAAAAACATTGCAAATTTGAAGGCTGGGACTGGTGGATGCAAAGGAAGAATTCAGGAAGCAAGGCTAGTTTGAAATTTTTCATTTTGTATACTCAAAAAGGCTCTCAAATGACTATATCTATTTCGTCCATTAACGCAAAACAAGAATGGAGGTGTTGAATGATATAGGCATATTGTGTTGTTACTATAGGAAACTATTGGAGCCTGCAAAAAAAAATATGGATCCCAACCTTCTTCCTGTTAAACAAATGAAAGGATTGCTTTCTTGTGGTATAGCAAAAGGTTTGATTGAAGAAAAAAAAATACAAAACAATCAAACGCAATGTTGTAGAGGACTTTATATCCAATAATCAAGTTGATGGCACTACAATCCAAGAGGCTCTTGATGTTAGTGGAGTTAGCAGGAAGGGATATAGTTCGATTTTCCATGCGATATCCTGAACTTTGAAAGATCAAAGGATTAAACGAGTTTTACTGCCAAATCCAGCAACCGTGTGGAGGATAAGACGTCATTTGAATGAAAGTATAGATGAGTTTATTGGGCAATATATCCATATTGAAGAAATATTTCATGGTGGTAAAGAAACCACTGTGTATGACCCTTGGAACAATATATTTGTAGATCTACAACAACTTCAAAGAAGAATGGTCGAGTTTTATGGAATAACATTTGAGGAGTGCAAAGGCATTTTGAAATTTATTATCAAACTAGATGAGTGTGAGGTTGTAAAGGAAAAGAAAATGGAAAGGATTACTATTACATTGATGAATGGATCACTTGATACATCATTGACTAAAGCGAGTTCGAAGTATTTTAGTGTGCAGTCGGAGAAACACATATGGTGGTTAGGCTCGTTCCAGGTATGATCATTTTTTGTTTCGTACTTGATTTTAGTCATTGTTTTCAAATCTTTTATAGTAAGACTTTTGTTTTCTATAATCACAGGTGAAGACAGAAGACCATGAAACACTAGATTGGGTGTTTCACCACACGAAAATACCAAGAATAATTAAAAGACAAGTGCAAGGAGAGAATCTCCATGTTGCAGGAAAAGGTGATTTTCAAGTAGAGCGGCACATGGCGGGGGATCTTAAAACACTTAAGTGCATGTATAACGTTAGTAAAGGAGGCAACTCAAAGTCTCCTTGTCTTTACTACAAAGAATCAGCTCAAGTAATGGATTCCAAATGGTGGAAGAGAGCACCTAATAGAGATAAAGTTGACCCTGACTTCAAGGCCATTCTTGACATTCCACTATGTAATGTTCACATATGCACATTGCATGGTCTATGCCGAATTATTGAGGAATTGGTATTTTTGTATATTGGATTTGCTTGGAAACTCCGTCCCGAAAAAAATAGAAAGGATGCTCTTCAAGCATTGAAAAAAGTGTTATCTAATATAGGTCTGCATGGAGGTGATGTTCATATCACAACAAAGGATTTTAAAAAGTCTACCAATGGCAAGGAGGTACCAATCAAGCCCTCCTCTATTGGTGGTGTTAAGGCAAGAAGATTCTTGTCTCGACCCAAACACAGTAGTAAGCAAGTAAGGCAAGGTAGAACAGTTTCAAGGATTAATTATGGATTGTGGAAGCAAGTCCATAATGCTGTGAAAGATCATGAGGCAGATGGGGAAGCACGAAATGTGAAGGTAGAGGTGTGGAGGTCTCTTGATCAACTCTTCATGTTCTGTGACAATGTAACATGGACAAAGAGTGATTACAAACTTATTGGTGTTATGTCCACATGTTTTCAAACTCAATCAATAGATTTTTTTTTGTGGAACAAGTGACTTTTGGTGTTATGCCTATATGTTATGAGACTCCATCAAAAGTATTTCTTTTGTGAAACATGTGATCTATATTAACAAGAATCAATACATCCATGAGCTACACACAAAAAATTCAATCAATACTACTTAATTATGCTAGACACACTATTGATCCTTACCAATAAGGTACTGAGTGTCAAACGCTTTTAGAAGCTACTGAGTGTGGGAAGAGTACTGAAGTGTCATACGGTGATGGGACAAATGCAAAAGGGTACTGATCGTCCGTACGGACAAGGAACTGATGACAAGATGCATGTCAATCCACCACCACCATCAAGGAGGGAATATCAATTCGGAATGATATCTTGAAGTGTGGTTTTCTCAAATATTAATTTGAAGTGGTAGGTGGGGATCTTGCAAAACAAGAAGGAGCTCAACTCCGTGACACGGATAGTCTTATATATCAAGGGGCCGACAAAGGAAGACTAAGATGGAGGATGAAGGCATGACGTTGGACGTACTTCTTCGACTTCTACGAGGGAAAGGTAGAGGATTAGCCCTACTGGGGCTTATCCTACGAGGGAAAGGTAGAGGATTAGCCCTACTGGGGCTTATCCTGCCGGAGCTGAAAGAAAGGAATGCACCACTTCTGTAAGGAAATTACAAAGATTCTAGAGTTGCCTCCTTCCTTCAAAATGTCTATCCTAGGAGGGCTTAACTCCATTTGAGGAGGACTAGATAGAAGATGAGGATACTATTGTGATAGAGAGGATTAGGGAGATCTCTTTTTGTTGCAGTTTTGTTCAGTCATGTTATTACAGGCCCTTAGGAAGGATGGGTGTAGATGAATCCCACCTCTCTTGAGGCTGTTGTAAATGTGAACAGATGAAATGTACTTGAGAATTTTGTGATGGGTTTTTCCCCGATGATATAATAAAATGCTTACCTTTATAAGTATCAGAGAGTAATCGTTTCATAAGCAATGCCATCTTTATACAAATTATAACAGATGTCAAAAACGTGATACAATTTGTTCACAATTTCAATATATTGTTTATTTAATATTTAATGACACCACTCTATCTTTCCCATGGACTTTGTACAAATCAGTTCAACTTCAACATATTGTTCATTTATACAAGATCATACCAGACATCAAAGACTTTGTACAAATCAGTTCAACTTCAACATAATGTTTGTGCTATATTTGACGACTAAATCCTATTACTCCCAGGGCCTGCCAATCGGAACTCTCTTTTTGATCTTGTTTGGACTCTTTTTCTTCCTTGTTGGCTTGATGTCGATTGTCTGTTTATCAATGCTTGCCTCTATTGCTTGTCTGGGAGGGGTATCCTTGTCTTCAACTATCTCCACGTGTTCTTCTGCTTGGATTGTGTCGCTTGATGCAATCATGGGTGGCTCTCGAAACCTTATGAGCTTGTGTTTTCCATAGCCCTCTAGACATTTGGGCTCCTTAACACCACATGCTAATTCATAGAAGTGTAAGACAAAAAGTAAGAGGCCCTAGAGGCCTGCTTATTCACATAATCCCCAAAAGTAAGAGGCCCTAGAGGCCTGCTTATTCACATAATCCCCAAATATATCTATGGTAGACAACCTCTCTATCAAAATGATCTTTTTCTTTTGCCATGAAAGATCATGTCCACCTAAAACCCCAGATAAACATTTAAACTACCTATAGTAAATCAAGATCTTAGCACTGCCTAGATCATGAATATGATGAGCTAGGCTTGACCGTTTGCCAAACCCAGCCAGCCTGCTTCCACTTGTTCTCTAGTGGCAGAGCAGGAAGAAGATATCAACCTCCAGGATGAGGTCTTCTTCAGCCTCCTGCCCTTGTTCTTCTAGAGAGTCTTGACTGAAGACAATGTACATAAGGAATGCCATGGTTTCCTCAAGCTCTCTACACTTTCTGGTGTGCAAGTTACAGTTGAATTTATATTCCGCAAGCAGGCTGTCAAATCTTCTATTCACATGGTACCTCAGCCTGTCAATGGAGACAATATGATTTATATGCACAAAAACCTTTTCACCTTCCACAATTCTTCCTGCCTCTGTCAGTTGTTTGAAGGTATCCCAATGGTCTGAAAGAAAATCTCTGTGATGCTCCAGTACAAAGCTCATAGTGAACTCCCTGTTGAAAATACTGTGGTATATGTGGAAGTTCCTCTGAGCCTTGCATTTGTGAAGAAACTCAAATAGGAGAAAATCTGGAGATTTGTCCTCTTCTGGTTCCTTTTGTTTTGAGAGGGAAGACTCAGCTTTCTGCTCCAGTCTCTTCCTTTTGCCTGAACCAAAATTTATATATCATGAATTCTATATGCTGACATATGCAATCAGGGAATATATAGGATATCACCAAACGATTCCCTTCATGAGCACTCATGACTCACCTGGTGATTGCTGTGGTCTAATTATAGCAGCAAAAAAGTCCAGCTTCCTCTTGAAAGGAGGGGCCTGAGAATCAACTGTTCCAAAGCAAAAACTTTTCTCATCATCAAGGAAGAATTCCCCAGGGCCAAAGAAAGCAAAACAATGAGGAAGAAGTGAAAACCAAAAGGGACACAAGAATTTGCAGGAAAACGCGATGTAGGGCCATTTGGAAAATGTCAAGCACTCTCCTCGCATTTTGTTGCAAATTTTCCATTTCTGTTGATATCCATCTCCAATCAAATGCTAGGATCATCTCACAGATTCCTGGACAGTAGGCAACTGTAAGATGATCCTAGCATCAAGGAAGAATTCCCAAGGGCCAAAGAAAGCAAAACAATGAGGAAGAAGTGAAAACCAAAAGGGACACAAGAATTTGCAGGAAAACGCGATGTAGGGCCATTTGGAAAATGTCAAGCACTCTCCTCGCATTTTGTTGCAAATTTTCCATTTCTGTTGATATCCATCTCCAATCAAATGCAAGGATCATCTCATAGATTCCTAGACAGTAGGAGTTGATATGCAAGGGGAAGGGTGGAGCTGAGTAAAGCTTTTCATGAGAAATGTGTCGAGAAAAGGATTTTGCAGCAAAATGCAATATGGGTTAACTAGAGATAGGTAAAGCACTCTCCTCGGATTTTGTTGTTGCAAACTTCTAGGTTCTATTGATATCCATCTCCAATCAAATCCTAGGGTGATCTACCAGATTCTTGGACAGTAAGATTTGGATATGTAACAAGAAGAGTGGAGCTGAGTGAAGATATTCATAGGAATCTGTCTGGGAGGGGAATTTGCGGCAAAATGCGATATGCGGTGATTAGAGATATGTAAACCACTCTCCTCGCATATTGTTGCAAATATCTGGGATGTTCTATGAGATTATTAGACAGCAAGACTGGGACATGTGACAAGAAATGTTGGAGCTGAGTGGAAATGTGGGATATGGGATGTGGTGGATGGGAATTAACCAGATATCTGGACATCAAGAAGTCTATGGATGGAAGAAATATATATCAAAAAACATTGAAAAGAATCTAGAACTTTGACCTTTCTTTTCCTTTTCCATGCTGTTGGAGTTGCACTAGTGAATCTTCTGCTCTTTCCCAAACTTGAGCTGCAGCCTAAGTAACCTAGAGATCTAGCAGTGGTAGTAGTCTTCAGGTAGGTTGCAGTCTGGATGGAGTGTGTTGGGTAGAAAGTGATCAGAGAGGGAAGGAAAAGGATGATGGGAGGGTGCTGGCAGGGTGCTGGTAGGGATGAAAGATTGGGAGGCAGGGGAGGGAAGAGTGGTTATGGAATTGATTATGAAATCATGATTGGCACAAGTTCCAAGGCAAAAACTGTCCCATTCACATGTGCCAAGTTTCAAACTCCAAGAGATCTGGGTCCCATCCACACGTGTGAAAAAATGACTCCATTCCACACGTGTGGGATTTATTAGCTGCTTTGTTTGTATTTTGCACTAATCTTTTCCCTCCTGTTTAATCTCTCCTATCTCGGCCCTCCCGTCTCAGCTCTCTTGCCTCCCTACCTCCCTACTCTGCACTCATCCTGACCAGTAACACAGGTTCATCCCCAGCACAGGGTACTCTCATCAGCAGCACAACACACCCACGGATAGCTTCCAGGTCAGTAGGACTCTCTATATCCTTATCTTTTTGTTTAATAGTATAACACACATACCTTTGGGATGTGATGTAGCTTAGATATTAGGATAAATATTATAGGCATTCCTTAGCTTTTTCCACTACAACCACAAGCAAGAAGACTTTTGAATTGGGCTGGTTGAGTGAGAGATTGATCATCTTTATAGATTTAGCAATGTTTGCAGATCTTAAAGTGTGATAATTGCATTTAAGGGTAAAATTTTATTTATGGGTTCTTCCTTCAGTCTGTGCACTCTTCTTGCCTTCCATAGACTCAATCCATCCTGCATCAAGTTGCAAACACAGTGAAATGACTGAAGGCATGTTCCAGCATGCCGCCTCATGAATTTGCAGGAAAATGCGAAGAGAAGGCTTTAGGAATTTCAAATAGCCGAAATCGCGTTTTGTTGCAAATATTGAACTGTTGCTTCATCCACCCCTGTCATTGTGGTTTTGTGTCTTTCCAAGTTGTCCATGGCTGTACTCTCCTTGCATAGACTCAATCCATATTGTATTTAGTTGTAAAGATAGAGAAATCACTGTAGGAATGTACCAGTATGTTACTTTAGGTATTTGCAGGAAAACGCGAGAGTGAGCTGTTAGGAATTTCAAACTGTCGAAATCACGTTTTGTTGCAAATTTATAAATGTTGCTTCATCCACCCCTGTCATTGTCTTTTTGTGTCATTCCATGTTCTCCATGGCTGTAATCTCTTTCCATTGCTTTGTATGCAGCTTGTCAGAGTGATGGCAAGAACCAAGTCAACTGCAAGGAGTGCTGGCAAAGGGCTAGGGCTTGCAGCAGCAGCAGCTGTTGCAGGTACCAAGGAATTTAGTGTGCCTCCAAAGGGAAGAGGTGCACATGGTAGGAAGGGGAAGCCAATGAGCCTGCTCCAGCAAAAGGCCAAGAGATTGAAACATGGTGCAGGTGTGCTAAAGGAGATTAGGAAGCAATAGAAAGCTATAGGCTTTGCAATCCCCAAGGCACCTTTTCAGAGACTAGTGAAAGACATATGTGATAGTTGGCACCTTGGTTTCAAGTGGAACAGGACTGCCATTCTTTCCTTATAGGAAATGGCAGAGGATTACTTGGAGAAATATTTTGAAGATGCAATGCTGGTAGCAGCCCATGCTTACAAGGTAACTCTGATGGCCAAAGACTTCAACACTTTGTCCAGAGTGAGATGGAGGTATGTCAAGCTGGTCCATCCTATGGAATGGCAGGACATCAAGCTGAGAGACATATTATTAATTCCACCTACAAGAAAGTCGATGAGGTTAAGGTTGTTGAAGTAACCCACTCAAAGAACACCAAAGGGAAAGCTGCTTATGAGGAGTCATTGAAGCTGCTTATGAGGAGTCACTGAAGCAGCAAATAAAAGAATCCAAATCTGTTATAGATGTGGAGACTGTACAGAGGGAGCTGCAGATACAGAGAAGGTTGCAGGAGCTGGGCCCTAACATAGTTGTCCATATTGAGGATGAAACTTCAGTGAATGATTTTGACTTGACAAAACCATGCTTGGCAGCATTGGCTCATAAGAATGAGTATTGCTCAGATACTATCATTCTTGCAATGCTCTAGTAAGTGTCTATTATTTTACATTTGTTTGCAAAACAATCCTTCTTGTACCTCCTTTACACCCTACCCTAATTATTTTTTGGTCCAATGCAACATGATGAGAAGCTGGCTTAACCACTCTGTATAGCATACACTTCATATTATTGACTCTGCCATTTCCTCCAAGTTAAGAGATGCAAAGGAAACTCCCATGGGTATTTCCAATTGGTTCAGACACTGCAATTTTGATGTTATCGATGTTTTGCTGCTTCCATACCATAACAGGTATGTGGGTGAGTGCTTCTTTTGGGATTCTTCTTTAAGATTGAGAACTCTTGTAGCCTTTGATTTCTTAATGATTTTTTCCTTACGCAGTGACCACTGGAGTTTTGCTTCTATTGACATCCAGCAGAAGCAATGTTTTATATTCAACTCTCTTAAAAACACACACAGAGAGCTGAAATTGTAAGTGGTGTGTGTGCTTTTTTTAACTTCAAACTTCATTATTTTGATTTAATGCACACTAACTGAATTATATGTATTGCAGTTGTATTAGAAGGCTTCTAGATGCATTGGATCACTGTCCTCCTAATGTCAATCTTTTGGATTCAATAGAGCCAATAAATTTAGAGGTAAAAAGTCGTTCCCTCTACTGATGTCTATTTCATGCTATGCCTTTGAACCTATTGAATATTTTTTTTTTGTTCAGATGCTAACAATTTCTAACATATCTTTCCAACTGTACAGACACCACAACAAGATGATTTAAGTAGCTACGGTGGCTGGAGAGTGCTCATCATCAGTGCCAAATATATACTTTCAAGCTATTTTGAGATAGGACAGCCAGACCTTGTAAGAAAAAATAATTTTCATTTAGCTTCAAAATAATTGATATTGGTACAAAGTGTTCTAAATCATCATATGCCATTGCAGATGAGAGAAGATAGCTTCAGCTCGAACTATGTATATAGTTTCAGAGCTGATACAATTTGGAAGTTTTTGAAGTATGCCTCCCCCAAACCTATTGTAGCAGCTACTGTCGAGTTGGGTGAGAGCTCTAAAGTTCGAGAAGGTGTCATACACCTTGATGACACATATGATGCTAATGTGGTGCCACAGGAACAAGAACCTAGTGCTGATAAGGAGAAGCCACAGGAACAAGGACCTGCTTGCTGATGTTGTTGAGGAGAAGATGGAGCAGCAGCAAACAGATGCTCTAGGGGCAGTAGAGGAGACAATGGAGAAGCACCAAGAGACTGTACAGGACAAGATGGAGTAGCAAAAAATAGATTCTCCAAAAAAAGATGATACGGAGAGCTTGGACCATGTAGAGTAGCCTCAGGCTGTAGATAAATAGAAAATGGTTGTCAAGAATATGTTCTACATGTACAATTAAACACTTCTGTACAAAATTTTACTTTATTGAATACAATACCTTTGTTTATGGAGTCTATGTTATCTCAATTTTCAAATTTTCAATGTCTTTGCATTTTATTGAACTCTCTCTTCTTTTGAGCACCTGCAAAAAAGCAATATGAATCAATAGGGTAAAGTAAACTAATAGCAGTGCTTAATGAGACTTTGCTTAATGAGACTAGGATAAGTCAGATGGTGTACCTTCTTATTGTTGTAGATAAATAAAAAGTCCTTTGAAATAGAACCTTCTGTCTCAAACAGAATGTCATTGCGCAATTGAGCTAGGGAGAAACATTGTCTTAATGAGATATTGACTAGCACATCACCATTCTCAACAACATCAATATCAAGAAGTTTATTTTCTGCACCAAAAGAATCTTCATCTTGATCCATTGGGACTAGTTTTGTGCCTAGCATTCGACTGCGCTTATAATAAAAAGAAAAAATAAAATTTTATGATGCAACCATGTACTTCAATTGCATAGAAGGTTGGACAACCTCACAAAACACTGAACTACATGTCTTCTTATCCCAACCTTTATCCAAAAATTGTGGCATGCATGAGACTTGTTCCTTTAACTGTGAACATTGTTTTTGAAACCTTCACTGGAAAGGTATTAAACAAGTCTACAAAAACTGTGAGAGGCATGCATAAAGAAATTTTTATTATCCTTGTGGCAATATTGGGCCTCAGAGCTTTCTGTACTTCTTTGAAAAGCTTGGCCCTATATGCCTCTGTAACACTAAAATGTGGGAGAGGCCAATCCACTGAATTCTATGCCGGAAGGTCTTGTTTTCTTAACACACCATGTGTGTTAGCATTGTCCAACAAACAACTGATAAAAATGATCAGTACAAAATATACCCGATTGAGCTAGCTCTATTGCACATCGACCTTGGTATTGTTGTTCTCCTATCGATCCATGCAAAACATCTATAAATCCTAGAATACAATCGATGTTTTGCCATGTCTCATACGATGAAGGGTATAAATCTGAAATAAAATAACACAAGAATGTCAATAAGCAAAGAAAGAAAGCTTCATCTTAAAAATCCATACACCTCATAAAGAACAAAACCACAATAGAAAAATATACAATTAGGCCTGTGTTGCAGAAGATCATTTGGATAGTCTCGCAAGACAAGTTCTTTATGCATGTACACATGCTGAATCAAAACTTCTTTCACTGATATCTTTCCTCTAGTGATTTTAAAATCTCGTACTTTTCCCTTCCATGATGCCAAGAAAATGTTTTTTATCTGGGGTCTCTTTCTTTTGCTAGGTTGCATGAGCACCCATGCTCCTTTCGAAACACTAAACCTTTCCCAGTTTCTTCCGTTTTGACTTTCGTTTTGACTGTACTTGAATTCTCTACCGAAGAAATAGAAGAAGCAGGTCGATGGGGTAAGGATATGTGGTATAATTCTGCCTTCATAGCATTATCATCCACAGAGCATCTTCCACAAGAACGGCCATAGTTTTTATTCACCATGGAGACCTTGTGAATCTGTAACAACAGCAAAGTAATGTAAACAAGATAACAAAGTGAAGTTTCAAGAAAGAGAAAGTGGGTAGATAGACAGTTGACAAGAAACATCTTACTCTAAGCCAAACAGGATCAAGGGAGCAGTTTTGGAAAAGAAGAGGCTGCTGCACAATGAGGCAGTGGTGTAGAATGGTAGACCTTTCGAAGGAAACTTTCGAAGGAAAGGCAGCACAACATTTCAAAGTTCAAAGGAAGGTGGAAGTGGGAAGGCCCTTGTCAGAGAAAATGTCAGACTAGATTCTATCTTCATGTCCAAAGATCTTGTGAGAATAAAAAACCAATCTCCACATTAATGTAGCACGCTTGTACCTACATAAAGTATTGTTTCTTTTATCTATTTTCTCTTATTTTTGTGAATTTCCAACGTTACGTTGGCCCTCTGTTGATTGGTTTTGAGAGCTTATTTTTCCAAACCGTAAAAGGCCCCAAATGAGCTCCCTTTTTTCCTAATGCCTCTATGTTAGACAAAGAGAGATATTACACATGGAATGCCAAAACACAATCAACATATCAAACATCCACATCCAACATATTCACAACACGAGCAACGGATCAGAAATATATCTCGTCTGTAAGATTCCTCCCTCTAGCTTTTGAGGTGTAAAGGTGTAAGAACCTCCCCTTCTGTTCTTGTAATTATTCCCCTCTCTGAAATAAAAGAAAGATCTTGTTTTACCCTATTTTGGCCTAGAGAGAGAAAATATCTAGAGAGAGGTAATCTAAAATTGAGATATTTTTGGATATAAAAATCCTCCTAGTATCTAAAATCGTATCCCCTGAAACAAAAATTCAAAAAGAACTCTCCAATGTGCATTTAGAATTAATTAAAGATGTGTATAAAGGACCTTAGCCTAAGGGTCAAGATTTCTAAAAATTTTGGATTATGGTCCAATTAAGGTTTCTATGAGCCAATAAGATTAATCCAAGTGTTTGGATGAGATAAATCCAAAGAATAAAAGAAAATACCCAAAAATGAGTAAATGCTCACATAAGATGAAGAGTTGACTAAGTACAAGGTTTATTAGTTAAAAACTATGAGATATTATTAAAAAAATGAGATATTTTGGAGGAATGATGAATTTTTGGCACCTTGGTAAAGGAAGGGGAGACCTTTAAGGTAGGTGCATATTTCACACATGTGGATGAGTTTTTAATTCAAAAAAATTGTGATATTTTTTATCTCTCCTCTCTCTTAGATCAAACCAAATAAAAAAAGGAGCTAAACTGGTCCAAATCTTGTCCAAATTCAGCCAAACTAAAGCTGGAAATTCTAGAACTTAGTTGGACTCAGTTAGTGGCCTCCCTCACTTATAAATAGACCCTCATTCTTTTGTATTCTCATCTTTGAGCTATACCATGCCAGCATTACATTAAAATAATGATATTTTTTATTATCCCTTAAAAATCCTCTACTTTTGGAGAGAGTGGATGCTCTCTCTCTCTCTCTCTTTCAACACAACACTAACCAATTGATTGGTTGGGGGCTTCTTCTAAGATAGAGAAGCAAGCAAAAACAAGAGGTAAAGTGTAATTTTATGGTTTTTCTCTACTATTCTCACTGTTTTCACTTCTCAACCCCTCTCAAGCTTGAGAAGTTTCTAAATTAAGTGTTTATAATGCAAATCAAACTTTTCTTAAGAGTTGTAGTAATGAATAATTAAGAAAATTTTACATTTATGCTTAATTAGGATGCTTTTTATGCTTATCTCTCTCTCTCCCCGAAAGAATGGTCATTCCTATGACCAATTCTCTATTCGAATAATGCTTCTCATTGATAAATTCTCAATTCACAAATCAAACTCTAGGCTTGAGAAGCTAGAGGTTAAGAAAGTGGCTTTTTATACTTTTATGCTTCTAAAATTATGATAATCTTATGATTTAAATCCATAAATTGGATTTAAGTTTAGAAGATAGTTATACTATCATAATTATATTACTAAGTTTATTCTTTTTAAAAACTATCAGTAATAGCAGTGGAGCTATGGCAAAATTTTAAGAAATTGATACATAATTCATTCTTATGCATAACGTGAAAAGAGGACTTCGTACCATATTCTTGGATTGGTCATCCTATGCTAAAAGAATGATTTTCATCACATTCAATGGAAAACTAATTTTTAAGGTTTATGCATAATTAAATAATTAAGAAAAGAAAAAATTATGGTAATTTTATTTAATGAAAAAAAGAGGAATTCCCATGACATTTGGAATTCAATCATTTAAATGGAAAAAAGAGAATTCTTAGCATATAGTCCAGTGGCAACAAACCTGAATTGAAATTCAAGTGATGTATAAAGCTATTGTCCAATGTGATACTTAGAGCATTGGTGAATATGGAGAAGTCAACTTGGATCCACTGAAGAAGCAATTCACAAAGTGAAACATAGCTTCAAAGTTGGGTGGGGGTATTTTTATGCAAGATTTTTAAAGAAACCCCCTATTTTGTGAGCTTTTTCAAGCATCCTAGACTTTCTTTAAAGACATGCATAAATCACAAAGCTTTCAATTTCTATTCACTAGAGATATTTTCTGACCACATTGTACATTTCAAGTCAAAATTTCCATTACAATATAGACCAAGTTATAATTTTAAAGGTAAAAATCCCACTACAATATGGACTAAGATATATCTTAGTCAATGTGGACTAAGATAGTCAAAACATAGTCAATTTTGAAAGTAAAAAGCCTACTATAATATTTTGACTAAGGTAGTCAAAACATATCTAAATAAGCCTTGAGTATAAATAAGATAGTCAACATAATTTTGAAGGTAAAAAGCCCGCTACACAATATTGACTAAGATAGTCAAAACATATCTAAATAAGCCTTGAGTATAAATAAGCTCTTGATAGTCAAGAACATAGGTATCCATCCAACAAACATTGAGCAAAAAGGTTTGTGATGACTTTAGTTACTAGACATGGTTTCTAGGATGACAAGTAAGTGTTGATGATACATCCATAGCTAAAAGTGTGGGCTAATGTATAAACATATGCTCATTTTTCTATGGGAGTATTTTTTCCAGTCAATGTTACTGATGAGTAGAATTTTGTTTTTTTTATTACAGTGTAGCAACATTTTTCACTGCTCAAAACACTGTGCATTAGCAACAAAAAAATCCCCTACGTTCCCCCTTCCAAAAATGCTGCTAAAAGACATTGTTGTGCCCCCGATGTGTTGTAGTGATGTAGCCTAGTAGTGTACACCTCACACTATCCAAATGTGACTTCCGAGGAACCTACATAAACTGGCTCTCCAACCCAATTGTGTAGTTCTGTGTAGTTCAAGTCTGGCCGGTGATCATCATGTCACATGCTCATCTTCTCGCTCATTGTCTCCCCCAACAATCAAGTCATCCACATAAATGGTAATGACAACAATCCCCTTATCACTCTTTCACATATAGAGTGAATGATCTTCATCTGCTACCATATGAAAGTAAATGGTGAGAAGATACTCTCTAATTTTTTCATACCATGCTCTCGGCACTTGTTTCAGACTAATGTACAAGGCTTTATGCAGCTTGCACACATAATCTGGGTGACTCAAATCCTCATAACTAGGTGGCTGGTCCAAATACACTTCTTCTTATAACTCACCATCTAAGAATGCATTCTTCTTACATCTCTGATGTAAGATCCAACCTTTTGATACAACCACCACTACAATTATAGCTCTCAATTACAACGGGGCTGAATGTCTCCTCATAATCAATGTTGTAGGTTTGAGCATAACCTTTGGCAACCAATCTCGCCTTATACCTATTGAGTTTTGTGCTTCACTTTGTAGACCCAATTACATCTAATAATAGCCTTTTACCCTTAGACAAAGGTACCAATTCCCATGTTTTATTTACATCCACTGTAGCCATTTCTTCATCCATAGCTGTACCCTCAAAACATGTGGATTCAACATCCTGCACAGTCTTTACCATATATGCATAATGGTGAGATACATAACCATCATACATCAATCTTTGAATAGGGTTTTTCACCCTATTCAGCATGCGTGGTCTTGGATCTGTCCTTGGTGTTGTTGCACGGCTGCCTTAGCCTTCCTTACACTAGGTGTCTGGTGGTTGCTACTACTATTGGAATTTGACTTTATAGTTATGGGGAGAAAGGGGACACAGTATGTGTTGGCCAATCATATGTAAAGAATTCCAAATGAGGAACCAAAAACTGGTGTTGATGATGACCTCCCTGATGCTTTTTCGTTCAAACTAGACATGGTGGCTGGAATCCCAAACTCCTCGTCAAGGCTCTACTGTGATCCACTAGACTCTCCAACAAATGAATGCCCTGCTGCAATGTCAGGCATACCAAGGGGCTCATCGTCGTCGACCTTCTCTTTTCCTTTATGTGATGCACTTGCTGAATTTGCAGGGCTCACATTCAGACGCAGCCTACCACTCCATGGTCTATCAATAGACCCACTGCTAGTAGAGGACTCTCTCTCTGTCCACTCAACGGTGACTGTGATAATTGACCTGCATTTTATGAAACCACCTATTCTTGTGCATCAGCCCCAATCAAGTCTTTTACATCAACATACCAATTGCTCATCTCATCAAATAAAACATCCCTGCTCATAGTCATCTCATGTGTGACAGGGTTATAACATCTGTACCCATTTTGATCAAGGGAGTAATCAATGAAAACATATTTTTTAGCCTTCAAATCTAGCATACTACTTAGCTCATCAAGAATATGTACATATACAATGCATCCATAAACTTTCAAGTGTAATAAATCAGGCTTTCTTCCCCCACTATACTTCTCCTTTGGAGTCATGCCATGCAAGCACTACTATTGGGGTCCTATTCATAATGTAAATTACAGTCGCACAATTGCTTCAACTGAATAATTGTATTTCAACAATCATTTATGTATCCACAATGAGGGGAATTTCAAGAATAGAATCTTAGCTAAGGCTTATGATAGCCCAATTTTAGTACATCCTTAAAGAGAATGTGGGGTAGAGGGAAAGCTTGAGTTCCTTGCAAGAAAATACACACACAAGAGATTGCAAGATACAAGAGAGAGATGGATAGCTGAATTTGCTTCTATCTTCTTCTCTTCTCAAACAACAACCATTAACTAAACAGATAAGAGTACATAAAATAAGGGAAAGTACTCTCCTACTATAACTTATAATGGTCGATCCATATAGTCTGAAACTGACTATATGAGCTGGCACTATAACTATGCCATAGCTCTAGTAATCTAAATGTGGCTATCACATAGCATGTCATCCACCACTGGGACATATCAACCAACTGCAACTTAAAATTTGGCCTGTAGTGTAAAGCGATTATATGAGATGGCACTATAACTATGCCATAACTCTAATAATCCAAATGTGGTTGTCACATATCCTGTGAGTGGCATATCAACCATAATCTCACCAACCATGCTAGTGGCATAAGTGCAGAAGCTATCACCCAAGTGGGTCATCAACGTCCACACTACCTCGATATCTCAATACTCTCCTTTTAAGCTCAACTCCACACATTGTACTCCAAGTAATCTCCTAAACCTATGGAGCTTCTCAACACTAGTTGACCTTGATATCTCAACACTCCTCTTTCGAGCTCAACTCCACACATTGTACTCCAAGTAAGCTCATAAACCTATGGATCTTCTCTATACCCCAAGTAAGCTCACAAACCTATGGATCTTCTCTATACCAAGTGCCTTCATGAAAATGTCAGCCACTTGCTCCTATGTGTGCTGACATATAGCAGATCTACATCACTTTGTTAGAACCTTCTCTCTCACAAAGTGAAAATATATCTCATGTGCTTCATCCTAGCATGGTAAACTCTATTTATATGATAACCGCCCTATCCATGGGCTCACCCATATTACTAAGTAGCTCCCTCACATGCTATCCATAGTAGTGCCCCTATACTCTACCTATTTACTTGACATGGCAATTGTTGACTATTTCTTTCTATAACTCATATCAACACTCCCAAAAGAAAACATAAAATTGATGGTAGATCTCATATCTATGACACTATCAACCCAATCAACATATATATACCTATGTAGATGTATCTCTGTACTAGCCTCATAAAAAAGTCCATAAATAACTATGGATTTTATATACCTAAGAATCCATCTAGCCACATCCAAGTGTGTCTTCCTAGGGGCATACATAAACTGACTCACAAGGCCTTAGCAATGCCACATGTCTCATAACCCGGTGGTGGCTATATCATGTATACTTCTTCTTGCAAGTCACCATGTAAGAAAGCATTCCATCTGAGATATAAAGATGAACCCTTCACTGTAGCCATGGCAATGACAACTCTCACGGTTGTTTCCATTCTCACAACCAGGCTAAATATGTTCTCATAGTAGTCAATGCCATAAGTTTGTGCATAGCCCTTATCAACCAATCTTGCGTTATACTAGCTCCACTGATCCATTTGAGCTGTGCTTAACCTTATACACCCACTTACCAATCTTGCCTTATACTTGCTCACTAATCCATTTGAGTTATGCTTGACCTTATACACCCACTTACCAATCTCGCATTATACCTGCTCATCACACTGATCCATTGTGTGGTGGGTGATGACCCATTAGGGCCAAAAACACCTTAAAAAGGGTCCTTTACTAATCTCGTGATTAAGAAAAGAGCCAAAGAGAGTGTGCCACATGCACAAGAATATGGTATTTTTGTCTCCTCTAATTTGGAGGTTGTAGAGTCCATTCCGAGCTTTTTTCCTCTAATTTAGTCCAAATCTCCAAATTCAGACAGATTGTGATGGTCGCTAGGATCCGTTATACTAACAAAATCTATCAAAAGATTTGAAAAAAGATGGCATGTAGTTAATGCTAAAATTTTTGAAGTTTGGACAAACTACCTCCAATATTCCTTTAGGTGCCCATACCATTTTCATTCTTCTTCTCAACATCTAGAAGCTTTCATCTTCTAGATCTCTCTCATCTCTTTTTCGACCTCACTGAGCTTCATTGCATCTTCTAGCTCTCTCTCATCTCTTTTTTGACCTCAAGTTCCATTATCTCATTCTCTTGCTTCTATTCTATATGGAATCCACACATCCCCGAATGAACCTGGCCATCAGCTATTCTTCATCCAGCGGTGGTGAGTATTTGAGGAGGAGAGCGAACTCTTGGTGATATACTTCAATAGTTCTGCTCCCCTGGGTTAACTCTAAGAATTCGTTCATCTTAGTTTCCAAAAGGCAGGGAGGACAGAATCTCTTCCTTAGGTAAATTTTGAGATCATTCCATGTCTGAGTGTTTGGATCAATTGTCTCGCAGTGGTTTCTCCATGCTACTCTGGCTATTTCTACTATCTTCAGCCTTGTAAGAGCCATTTTTCTCTTCTCATTGTACCCGGTGACATCGAAGTACTCTTCCATTGCTTCAATCCACTTCTCCACAGTCTCACCCAAGTTTTTCCCTTCACCCTTGAAAGGCCCTAGCTACGATCTATGAAGGGTTTTCCCCTTCACCCTTGAAAGGTCCAAGCTGCGATCTATGAAGGGTTTTACGAACATCCAAGTCGAGCTCTTCCTCATCAAGTTGGGGGTTATCATTCCTACCATGACGACCTCAATCCATGATCCTATCAATATGAAAATTCTTGTTAAGTTCTTTTATTTACAATTCAAATCCAACTTTAGATCCAACTGATTCTGGGGTTCTTTAGATTGGTTAGATCTCCACAAAATCATGGGATAAACATCCCTTATATAGAACTCATTATCAGATAACAATTCGTTTAGAACATATCATTCATACTCTTAACACAATAATGGTCCATCAAACCGAAAATTCAATCTGCACATTTCTCCATGGAAGTTTCAGTTATGCAGGTTTTTAATTTGTCATCCCTTAATTGGATCCACTAGGTCAAGTGTTAATAGTAGCAATGTGTCAGCACAATCCACTAATCTCGTAGTGATTTACTGAAGTCATTATCGTCATTCCAGTTATGAACATCATCACAGGTACTCGTCATTCCAGTTACGAACATCATCACAGGTACTCGTCCCATTCATCCTCATTGTGGCTTTGTTCAACTGATCGCTTTTCAACCAAAATTTAGGAATCATCTTTTTCAACCATAATCCAAAACAACTCATCAATTCTCAACCAGAATTTTAAAATCATATCAACCACATTCGAATTCATCATCTGGATAGTATTTTTACTTATAATATCAAGGTCTTAGATTTACTTGTATATACTGCCAGTAAAGAGCTGCAATTATACCCTTCACGGATTTCCATACAATTGCGGTACTTCATCTGAAGATCCACTTTCAATTTTATGAATCTTCATTCTGAATATCAATTTGTATGAATTTTGTCATACAATTATAACCTTTTACTATACTCACAAATTTTTGACATTTTTGGCTTTTCACTTGATCCACTTTAGTCAATTCACTCTGATACTAGCTGAAAGATCCCTGCCCCTTCTGCGCAACGGATTCAGGGATGCTAGCAGCTGAAGTAGCACTTCTTATGTGGGGCAGGATCCCTCACTAGAGGCCTCACCCACGGATATCCGGACAAGAGACTAATCCCTTAGTTCTTCAAAAACCGAACCCAAAAAACTTTCCCCTACCAGAAAGCATAGGCAATTCCTTCAGGATATTCCTTCACACCACTTACACACCCAATATAAAATTGTCTTTCTCACAGATTCAGTTATCTTTAAAACAATCATTTAATGAAACCATAGTGTCACTGATCATAATCCTCCAAAATATCCGGTTGAATACTAATTTCCAGTCATTCCTTCATCGGTGTATCCATGGCATCATTGGCAACCAGAACGCTCACCACTTGTTTACTCAGGGGCCTTATAGTTCCTTGCTCATAGTACCCGGCAATATATTCACTTATAAAAATCAAGATGGAATCTTCGTTCGCTGAAGATCAGCAAGATCAACACATAGATCCATATAAAAGAGCCATGGACTCATCCGTTGAGGACTAGCAAGGTCAATCAACCAGATCCTTGCCCGGTTTCAGAAAACAACTCTTACTCCTTGTTCCAATATCTTCCACGATGCACATGTGGTTATCTTCGGTGACCCAGAGCCCAAGCATCGTATGGTCAGCACCCTCTAGGATCCTTTGCAGGTCACCTAGCGCTTCACTCATAGGCCGCTTCCTTGGTCCCTCATCCACCATACCGGAAGCTCACCATTTAAATCGAACCAAGGCACCTCGGCCGACCTTGCTACGCGAGATGTTCTCCGTTGACTCTCCGTCTCACAGTTGTTGCAACTTTATCAGTCCTCCACGCCTCATTCTCAAGATGGTCAAAATGCTTCCCTAGCATTATTGACATAAAACAGTCATTTAAAAATAGGTCATAAATACAGTTTCTATAATGAACTCTCATCTTTTGCATTGTTCCACATCGGTCCACATTACTTATTCCCTATCTAATTCATATGTATTCATATTCTCATCCAATCACATCATTTTTCATCTCATCACATCTTTCCTCATTTATCCTCATCGCATCTCATCCACTCGCATCAACCCATATTTACATCCCATCAAACCTCATTCATTTCACATCTATCTCAATTTACATCACATCTCATCTCATTCGTTTCACATCTCATCTCATTCATTCTTATCCCGATTCACATCACATCACATCTCATCCATTCACATCCCATATCATACATTTACATCCGATTCGCATGACATCACATCTCCTTCATTCACATCCCGATTCACATCACATCACATCTCATTCATTCTGCCACATACACATCCACATCCATTCTTCCCCATACACATCCACATTCATTCTTCCACATACACATCCACATCCATTCTTTCACATACACATCCACATCCATTCTTCCACAAACGCATCCACATTCATTCTTCCATATACACATCCACATTCATTCTTGCACATACACATCCATATCCATTCTTGCACATACACATCCAAATGCATTCTTCCACATACACATCCACATCCATTCTTCCACATACGCATCCACATCCACATTCATTCTCATTACATCACATCTTATTTTTATCTTATCACATCCATTCTCATCCTATCTCATCCCATTTACATCTTATCACATCCTATTTTTATCTTATCACATCCATTCTCATCCTATCGCATCCCGTTTACATCTTATCACATCCTATCACATACCATACACATGTTATCGCATCCTATTTTCACCTTATCTCATCCATTCACATGCTATTCCCATTTAATAACTTTTTCTAGGTTAATCCTGATAATGGGACGTTTTCTAAATTTTTGCCAATTGTTTGGCCTAATTAAAGGTTCTTTTTCTCGACGACTAATTCCATATTCATTCTCAATTTCTCAAACGATTTATATTCAATATTCCTCTTTTGAATAAAAGAATTCATGGGATTTACAGAAATCAATTCTACCCATATTTTCACTTTTGATAAATAATCATAAATTGAATTATACTAAAAATTCCTCTTCTTCTCATTTAATTTCTTGGATCTCAAATACCATGGGAATTCCTCTTTTTGCATTTAATTAATTGCATTCCAATGTCATGGGTATTTCTCTTTTATCATCAAATATTTCTTATAAAGTAATTTCATCTAAAATCAAATACCCATTAATTCAATATGCTAGGAATTTCTCTTTTCCCATCTAAATGAAGGAATTCCAAATGTCATAGGAATTTCTCTTTTACAATTTAAATATTTCTCATAGATAAAATAAATTTATCTAAATTTTATCTTTGAATTTAAATAAAATATCCATTAATTCAATGTGCTAGGAATTTCTCTTTTCACATCTAAATGATGGAATTCCAAATGTCATAGGAATTCCTCTTTTACCATTTAAATATTTCTCATAGATAAAATAAATTTATCTAAAATTCATCTTTGAATTTAAATAAAATATCGATTAATTCAATATGCTAGGAATTTCTCTTTTTCCATCTAAATGATGGAATTCCAAATGTCATAGGAATTCCTCTTTTACCATTTAAATATTTCTCATAGATAAAATAAATTTATCTAAAATTCATCTTTGAATATAAATAAAATATCCATTAATTCAATATGCTAGGAATTTCTCTTTTCCCATCTAAATGATGGAATTCCAAATGTCATATGAGTTCCTCTTTTACCATTTAAATATTTCTCATAGATAAAATAAAATTATCTAAAATTTATATTTGAATTTAAATACAATATCCGTTAATTCAATATGCTAGGAATTTCTCTTTTCCCATCTAAATGATGGAACCCCAAATGTCATAGGAATTCCTCTTTTACCATTTAAATTTATCTATGCAAAAAGTTAAATTTAACTAAAATCCTTCTTTAATTTTTAAATAAAATATACATTATTTTAGCATCCCAATTTTTCTCTTACTTCATTGGAATACATGGATTTCCATTGCCATGGGGATTCATCTTTTAACATAAAAATGAATTACTAGAAATTTCTCTTTTTCCTAATTAATGATTTATGCATAAACATAAAAATCAAATTTTTCATGATTATGATAAGAATCATTCAATTAATCTAGGATGATTAATTCTAGAATATGGTAGGAGCCCTCTTTTCATATTATGAATGAAAATGATTTATGTGTTAATTTTTTAAAAATTTTACCACAGCTTCGCTCTGCTATTACTGATAATTCTCAAATAATTTGAAAGCATAAAGTTTAGTAATATCCCTATGATTAGAATAACCATTAATTGGATCAATATCCAATTATGGACTTGTTTCCTAATTTTTCCATGAACTAAATACCATAAAAGCATTAAAAAGCCACTTATGTGGCCTCAATTTGACAAGCATAGAAGTTACTTTTAGATTAGAGAATTGCTTCATGAGAAGCTTCATTTGAATATAGAATAGATCATAGGAATGATCATTCTTTGGGGGAAAGAGAGACATGCTTAAAAAATATTTAATTTAAGCATAAATGAAAATTTATATGTTTTATTACTACAATTCATTAAAGAACTTCAATTCTATTAAAAAGCCATTCAATTGAATGCTTCTCAAGCTTGAGAGGGGTTGAGAAGAGAGAAACATTTGGAGATTAAAGAAAAAAAGACCATAAACCACAATTTACCTCCTAGACTGCTTGATTCTTTGATCAAAGTAGAGGCCCCCAACCAACCAATTGGTTTGGTATGTTGATGAAAACTCCAAGGAAGATTGAAGAGAGAGAGAAGCTCCAATCTCTTCAATTTGTAGAGGATTTTTAGAGGATAATAGAAAATATCATTATTTCAATATAATACTGGCATGGTATTGTTCTCATATTTTTTACAAAGGGTTAAGGATCTATTTATAGGTTAGGGAGGCCTCTAACCAAGTCCAACTAGTTTTTAGAATTTTCCAGGCTTAGTTTGGATTAATTTGGACAAGATTTGGACCTAGTTTGGCTCCCTTTTGATTTGGTTTGATCCAGGAGAGAGGAGAGAGGACCTAGTTTGGCTCCCTTTTGATTTGGTTTGATCCAAGAGAGAGGAGAGAGGACCTAGTTTGGCTCCCTTTTGATTTGGTTTGATCCAGGAGAGAGGAGAGATAAAAATATCACAATATTTTTGAGTTTAAAACTCCACCACACATGTGAAATAGGTGCCTCCTTGAAGAAGGTGTCAAAATTGAGTCATTATACTCGAAATATCTCATTGTTTTTACTAATATTCATAGTTTTTTTACTAATAAACGTTGTCCTTAGTCAACTCTTCATCTTATGTGAGTATTTACTCATTTTTGGGAGGTTTTTCTTTTAAAAATTGGATTTATCTCCTCCCCACACTTGGATAAATCTTATTGGTCCATAGGAACCTTAATTGGAGCATAATTCAAAAAATTCTGAAAATCTAGACCCTTAGACGCTAAGGTCCTTTTTACCTATTCCCAATTAATTTCAATTGCACATTGGAAAGTTCTTTTTGAATTTCTGTTTCAGGGAAACCATTTTAGACACTAGGAGGATTTTTATATCAAAAAATATCTCAATTTTGGATTATCTCTCTCTAAGGTCAAAATAGGGTAAAACAGAATCTTTCTTTTATTTCAAAGAGGGGAATAATTACAAGATCAGAAGGGGAGGTTCTTACACCTGTACACCTCAAAAGCTGGAGGAAGGAATCTTACATCCTATCCCACTTAAAAAACACGAGATGTCCTCATCTCGTATGATCTCTTTCATCTTCTTCTTCTTCTTCCATCACTTCCAGCGTTACTGCCTTGGAAGTGGACGGCCGATTTGGGAACATCTCTCTTTGACTTCCCCTAATCTGAGGCGGAGGTCTTGCATTACTTTGGATTAAAACTACGGGTTGGTTAGAGGGTCTACCTCTGGGATTTCTCTAATTTTGGCAGAAAGAAACCTCATTACTCTGGAAGGAAGGAGCTAGAGTCTAGAATCTTGATCCCTGATTTTCTCACCGTGAAAACCTTGTTCCAAAAGGAGTTGGAAAATCCATAGTGCGATACAGTTATAGCATTTCACTCCCTTGTTCAAGGGTGGAACTTCTGAAGTTGAATTCTAAGGGATTGAGTTTCGGGAAAAGGACATTTCTTCCATTCTAGAACTTCCCATATCCTGGGCTTGACCCTTCAATATCTCTTAGATGGCAAAAGGTTGGAATCACCTTCTGGAGCTAAAAACCTTTTGAAATGGGATGGTGCTGGCTTCGGCAGGACCTTGACATCAAAGGCCTTGGTGAAATCCTTTGCCATCTGCACTGCTTTGGCCATGAAAACTGGCTTGGTATTCTCACTAGGATATTCAAAGGTTTGTTTAGTCCCCGAATGAACCTGGCCATCAGCTGTTCTTCATCCTGCGGGGTGGTGAGTATTTGTTAACCCATGGCGGACATTGCGACGTACTATATTTTACGTCATTAATTTAAATATTCTGAGTCATGGGCCAGGCTTGTCGGCACCATATGTTAAGGATGAAGGGATTGGGTGATCGCCGATGAGAGGCGCACCTTGAATATCAGTAGGATAAGGGTTAGGGTCGACCGGCCATGTATGGGCGCCCAAGTGTGAACGGCCAAGTCAGCTATAAGAGTCAAATGTAACCCTAAAATCCTCATTCTCATGTGTTGTGAATACAAGAGTGCTCTTGCCTTATCTCTTTGGTTTCCTTCTCCTGCGTGTGTGTGTGTGTGAGAGAGAGAGAGAGAGAGAGAGAGAGTGAGAGAGCGATCGAGCACTCTGTAGCGGCACGGCGGCGGAGAGGCGGTAGAGCGGCGACGGCGGCTCCTCCTTCACGGCTGCGACACGGGAATCCTTCAAGGCGGCAGTTAAGCGGTGAGTGACACACCTTTTGCATTCTGTTTTGAGCTTCCTTCCCTGGTTGTATGCTTGCAGCCATTCGTGGCTCGCATACGGTGCCCGGCAAGTCCCCAGCTACGACCTGTGCGGCAAAAGCGCACATTTTTGGCGCCGCTGCCGGGGAGTTGCCCTGCACCAAGCTCCAGTTTGCAGCTCGGCTGCTGCGTGAAGTTTAATCTACACTGTAGGAAAGGCGTCTGTGTTGCTGTTGAGGTGTTTCTGTGGTTTTCAATCTCTGTTTCTGCAATTTGTCTTCTGTATTCCTGTTTCTTTTGTTATATTTTCGCTCCGCGTGTGGGCGTACGTTCTGTTATCTGGTTTCTGCGTGTGAGAGGGATTTCTGAATCCCCAGATCTGTGCTGTGTGTGCGAACTGCACCGCGGCCAAGGCTGAACCCTAAGGAAACCCTAGGAAACTTATCTCACAAAAAAAAATAAAAAATAAAAAATTATAAAAAATAAAAAAGAAAAAAATTAAATTTTATTTTCAAAGAAAGAGCCAAACATGTGGAGAGGAAAGATTTTCTAATTGGAGAAAAAAAATTTGAAAAGAAAGAACCCCAATCGACCCCGACCCCGACCCCGACCCCGGCCCCGGCCCCGGCCCCGGCCTCGGTCTTTTGATATATATATATAGGAGAGTGAGCCTCCATAGCTTTCTCTCAAGTGAGAGCTTATGGGAAGTCGTGCCCTATATGTAGCCCACTCCCCAAGGAGTAAAGTGAGCATGTGGGATAAAGCCCTCACCCTTTCCTCCACAAGCAAATAGGCTTTTGCCCCTTTCCCCCAAAGGAAACGGACTATTTTGAGGACTACAGGAGCTCTAGATAGGCGAACACGGTGCTGTAAAGCACACTAGGACCCTTTAAACGATACGCTCGTTTCGAGCTATCACACGCCCTAGTTCAAGTTCGACTGTAAGTAAGGGGGTCAAAAACGAGTTAAAAACAATCTAAAAACAAGTAAAAACGAGGTGCAAAATACCCTAAGAAACCACTTGTGTGAGTTTCAAGGGTAGTTACCAACGCACATAGGGTACCCACGTCACATGCATCTACGTTCTGGTCGGGTGCTAGAGCCTGAACCACTAGAAAGCGTTTCAGTCTACGCAGGCTCACACCATCCCTCCACGTTGGCATCTTGGCCTTCGGCTGGAACCCAAGGGAGTGCAACCCAAGATCCACGAATAGTGGATAGTGACTCATCCTCTGACTCAGAAGCCATGGAAGGGCACCCTACCAAGAACCCTGAGGAGACAAGCCAAAACATGCCAGTGTGGGCCCCACAACCCGGATCTAGCATGTTTAGTCGTCTAATAGAGACTTTTAGTAGAGCTACACGCTCTGAACATGCGACAAGCGAAGTAAATGAGGAAGGAGGGGTAGTAGATTCGCCATTCACATCTTATGTAGACCCTACCCTCCCAAAGAGTGTCCATGTGGATATTCTACCCACTTCGTTTAATGAGGGCCCTACTGAGCTACCACATTCCGATGCTCTTCCTAAAGTAGAGGTCCCTAGAAGCCAACCCATAAGAAGTGACATTGCGTCCACTTCAAGAGAACCGTTTGGCACACCAAGTCTGGATGGGGTATTTCTCAATGAAAATTGGGAATATGATCTACACACAGAGACTCTAACGGACCTATACACGGGTTACACATACCATGTAGGTTGGTTAGAAGTCCTACGATCTACATCTAGCGCCACTAATCTAGAAGAGCAGCAGCAAATGATATGTGAGGTTATTCATAGAATTATCCAAATTGAGAGGCAAAATAGGGGAGTGGATCTAGTTTCCACTGGCCCTATGAGGTTTTTGGATACGGGCAAGGCCAAACAACCAACCCTATCACAATTGGAGACTCCCTCGGTGAGTCCCATAGACCCTTCATATGTTGTTTCGCCTGGAGTCTCAATGCAGGTTGAGCCCACGAGCAGTAACTTTAGCTTTCCAACCTTGGCTCAACTTTCCATTAGGGAATCTGCAATGCCTACCCCAATGATGAGCATAGCTGAAAGTGCACCTGTTGCCGCTGTAGTTAGTACGACACCGCTACCTAGTGGAACAGTACCTACAACAGTGCGTGCCAGTGCCTATCGGCCTTATGTACCTATTGTTACTCATGCTCATGTAGCTCCTATGCCTCCTAGTATGCCAATGGTGTATGCTCCAAGACCGCCTTATCATAACCATTATCCAAGGGGAGCTAGGCCTAGTCACTTATCATATCCTACGTCATTTGCCAACCTACTCAGACCAACGCCAACTCCTATCAGCCAGGCTATCCCAGAAGTGCCTCCACCAACTATGCCTGCTCACCTAGGTGATCTCGCAGCGTTTGCTCAGACGATCGGACGATCTATTGCGGAAAACATGCGGGGTATGCCTGAGAGAGAACCTAGAAGCAAGGCAGTACAAGTGGCTAAGCTCACTCAAAACTTCAGTGGTAACGAGGATGTTAGGAAGCACATTGAAGTCTTTGAGCACGTGTGTGATTCCTTGGAAGAACACAATGAGCTGCATAAGTGTAAAGCCTTAGGCTTAACCTTGAGTGGGAAGGCCGGAGATTGGTATCGAACCTTAAGGGTTGAAGAGCGCACTCACTACCCCACTCTCAAGAGATTGTTCTTGAAAGAATACATACGTGAGGGTGTGCTTTGGGGAGTAGCATCTCAACTCCAAAAAGCTGAACGCGAGGAAGGGGAGTCAGTGAGAGACTTTATAAGTTGATTGAAGCATCTAAATTCTCGCTGCACTCCCGATGAACGCTTCAATAACAACCAACTCCTCGATAGATTCATCCGAGGATTGCGCCACGAGGACATTTACAATGGCCTAGTCATTAGAGGTCTTACAACGTGGGAAGCAGTCACTGCCAATGCAATCCAGTTAGAAGACAACTTGATGATTGCAGGTAAAAAGGTGTCTTCAGAAACAAAATCCGTTAGTTCGCAAGTATCTGGGCACGAGCCAATGACGGTAAAACCTATTGCCAAGGAGCCCAAGATATCTAAAATGTCTGTGACCGACCTTACTAAGGCTCTCCAAGAATACTTTAGGGGTAATCGAGCTCCTCAGAATAGCCATATGTACCCAAGGAGAGAGCAACAATGGTGTTCGGTGTGCTTAGGACCACATAGCACAAGTGAATGTCCCACATTTAGAGTCAAATTCAATGGAAATTGCAATGCATGTGGTAAGTATGGCCATCAATCTAAAGATTGCCTAACACTTAAGCGAATGTTGGCAAACCAGGCACCACTAGCTTGGTCAAACACACCTCAAGTACCCGCGCTAATGCCTGCACAACCTATCGAGCAACCGTCACAGCACATAGTTCCAAGGAATCCGAATGTAGTCCAGTCTGTGCCGTTACCACCGCCAGTGCTAGGACCACAACCTCCACATCCAAGGATTACCCCAATAAACCAGATGGGTTGTGAGTCACATAGTGCATGTGGGGATTATGAAGAGGAGATAGACCCCACTGCTCCATACGGGATTGATACGTTTGAAATGATTCCCCAGTACTACATGGAGGATCATTTCGGGCAAGTCAAGCCTGTATATCAAGCGGCTGCTCTCGCCACAAGGGGGCAAAACCTTAATACCTTGGCGAGGAGACCACCTCTTCAATGCTACGAGTGTGGTGGACCACATCGTGTAGCAGAGTGCCCTAATAGGCTACAGAAGATCGCTACTCAGATGCAACCAAATCAAGCGAGCACATCGGGAATGCCGGTACTTACATGTAATCGTTGTGGCATAGATCATTTGATCGCTCAATGTCCACATAATCCTAATGCACCCAAGATTACGCCATTGAATTTGGTTGAGGTCACCAACCAAGCACGAGGAACCACACCTGTTGTACCCGCGAATGTAGTTACACGGTCAATGCTTCAAAATCAAAACTACATTCTTGAAGAGAGGGATACTGCATCAATCGCTCAGGCAAAGAAAAAGAAAACACGACGAAAGAGATCGCTTAATGCCACGAGCTCCAAGCCCAGTTCAAAGACCAACATAGGGACAGGAGACGACCCCGTGTATATGAATGATCCTGAAGATGATTCTGATTCAATAGAAACCATGGGGACCAAAGCCACTACCTTAAGGGAGGAACCCACTCGGGAGCTCAATGAAGGAGAATCAAGCGAGTACAAAAATAAGGGAAAACAGAAGGAAACTTCCTCGGCCCCACAACCAAGTCAGTTAATGCCCTCTCGACCACCCAAACTGACTGAGACTACCCAAGACAAGCCACGTGGGCCAAAAACCCTCAAGAAAAAGATTGGAACTTACCCAAACCCAGTTGAGGAGATTGAACAAGTGCAACACTTAAGGGGTTTGGTGGAAGAAACACAAAGAGAACTGGAGCCAAACCCGAGAAAAATC
Source organism: Cibotium barometz (assembly GCF_041138505.1). Lineage (NCBI taxonomy): Eukaryota > Viridiplantae > Streptophyta > Polypodiopsida > Cyatheales > Cibotiaceae > Cibotium > Cibotium barometz. The sequence goes on along the minus strand of NC_141057.1, from coordinate 35,588,156 downwards.
AAAATTCCAGACACTGTTTCCTACGCAAGTTCAGCCTCACCGAAACCATAAACCGTTAGCTATACCGAGTATCATTCGGGAAGAAAGTGAGGATAGGACATCCGGAAGTGGGCAAACACCCTTCTTGCTGGAAAGAATGTTTAGTGAGGGAATGCCTGACCCCATCGAAGAGGAAGTGATTCCATCTTCACCAGTCCCTAGTCAAGGGGCGATGTCTCGAAAAGTACCGTTGAATGTGTCCAAGCTAATGGATTTCATGTCCTCTGAGATCAGAACCACGATCATATCCAAATTATACGGAGATCCTGAGCTATTCTTAGCTCTTCGGGCATTTCTCAATGGAGAACTAAAGGCGGGGCTACCACAATTTGCAAATATGGATAGACCCGACACGCTTCAAGATGAAGGGGAGCATTGGGATCTACAACCCAACTTGGATGAAGATTCGGTCGTTGAAATACCTGTTAACAAGTTGGGACAGTACTTTGAAGGTGACGAATCTAATGCAACCCTCCCCATTACTACCAAGGGATTAACTCTAAAGGGAATCCTTGATGGTGGTGCTGGAGTGAGCATTGTGACTAAAAACTGTTGGGAATCTATGGGGAGACCTCACCTCGAAGTCACAAACATAGTGGTTAAGATGGCAAATGGAACCATAGCTAAACCTATTGGAATGTTAAGGGACCTTAAGATCAAGGTCTTGGGATACAAGGTAAAACATACCTTCATTGTAATGGATTTCTCCAAGCATCCTATGTCATATCAAATGATCTTAGGACGTCCTTTCATGAGGGAAGCACAAATGGTGCATGACTGGTCGAAAAACCATGTCTACTTACAATTCCAGGACTCTGTCATTCGAGTTGATCTTGAGAATGGTCGTGCACATCCTTTAGGAAGCAAGGTTATCATCGATAATCGATCGGATACCACTGTCCATTCCGCCCCATTAAGGTATTGCTATACATGCAAAAAAGAGACTGATGATGGGAAAGATTCTCCTTATATGGATGTTCTACCGGGTATGACTGAGTCGGATAATGTGGATTGGGTACACCTAGCGGCAACCATAGACACATGGGGAAATAGAGGCACAAGTTGGGTAACACCTGAGGGGCAAGATATGCCACCGTTAGTGCCAATAAACATGATAGGTGTTATGCACTTGACCCCTGATGATGGCGAGAAAGTGGCAAACTCCACCGACACTGAAAGTAACAAAGACTCTGACCAATGCAACTCTGAGTATGAATCTCAAGAAGAAACTGACCCTGAGCCTGATGGGGAAAATGAATCAAATATTCACACAAATGTGGAAGCAAGGTGCTCAAGGCCTGGGACAGTGACCTCCTGCAGTTCATCCGAAAGTGAAGATCGACCAAGTGAGTCCGAATCTGATAGAAACAAAAATCAAAAACTTGGTAAGAAGAAAACGAGACATAAGCGCCAACGCTATCGAGCTAATGTACGCACTACAATAAACAAGGAAAGATCCACTGCAGAATGGCTTAGTTATGTAGGAGCCATTGACGCTCATCGGAAGATAGCGGATAATTGGGGACAATACCTCCAAAGTGTCATGTGGTGTATTCCGCAACCTCATGACGTCGCCCAATTAGAAATCGAAGAGAAGCCAAAACTAAGTCGTACTGCAAGAAGGCGGCAAAACCAAGAGTTGGCTCAGCAACAAAAGGAAGCGGAATTGAAAGAAAAAAGCCTGGCACAACAAGAACCAGTAGACTTACACCCCGCACCCGAGCATTTCAAATCATTCACCACAGGGGAACGTAAAGTAGTCTACACAAAAGCCCAACGAACGCCTACCAATGGGAGTAGCGGTGTCTACGATGGCCCTGCGGTAGTTAAGGAGATAGACTTAGCAGATCCGGGTGAGGAGTCTAAACCAGTTTTTATTGCTCAAGACCTCACCAAGGTGGAAGAAGCTGCACTTACGAAGATTCTTAAAGAATTCAAGGATATATTTGCTTGGACATATCATGATATGAAGGGTGTTCCACCTTCGGTGGTGCAACACACGATTCCAATGATTAGCACTGCTAAACCAGTCCAGCAACGTCCCTACCCAATGAATCCTAAGTACGCAAAGATTGTACAAGAGGAAATTGAAAAGCTGGTAAAATGTGGATTCATATATCCTATTGAGCACTCAGAATGGGTTTCTCCGATAGTCATCGTGCCAAAGAAGAATGGGAAACTCAGAGTGTGCGTTGATCTCAAAAAGGTTAATGCAGCCACCAGAAGGGATCATTACCCCTTGCCATATTCTGAACATGTGCTTGAAAGAGTGGCAGGCAAGGAGGCATATAGCTTTTTAGATGGGTACTCGGGTTACAATCAGATCACAATTGCAGTCGAGGACCAAGCTAAAACAGCATTTATCACAGAGTTTGGAGTGTTTGCCTTTCGCGTCATGGCTTTTGGCTTGACCAATGCACCTGCAACATTCCAACGATTGATAAACACAGCCTTTAAGGAATATCTAAGGGACTTCTGTGAAGCTTTCTTAGATGATCTTTGTGTTCATTCCTCTTGGGATGAGCACTTGATGTGTTTACGAAAAATATTTGAAAGGTGTAGATTATATCGCATCTCATTGAATCCTTTCAAATGCCAATTCTGGGTTAAACACGGAGTTATCTTAGGGCATATAGTGTCCAAAAATGGGATTTCCACAGACGAGAGTAAAATCAAGGTCATTCTGGAACTGCCACCACCCACCAACTACAAGGGAGTCCAACGCTTTATGGGCCACGTTGGTTATTATCGAAGGTTTATTCTCTTCTTCGCCGAGATAGCTCGACCATTGTATAAGCTTCTCATCGAGTTTATTTGGACCGAAGAATGTGACCGTGCCTATGAGCTATTAAAGAAGGCCTTGGCGAGTGCTCCAATCTTGAGAATGCCTAACTGGGATTTACTCTTCCATGTGCATATTGATGCATCAAACTTTGCTATTGGGTGTGTGTTAACTCAACCTGGAGAACACAAGCTAGACTACCCCATTAGCTTTGCCAGTCGCCAGTTGAACGATGCTGAGATGAACTACACCACTACGGAGCGAGAAGGGTTGGCAATGATATATGCAGTAAGGAAATTTCGTTATTACCTCCTTGCCACCAAGTTTGTTTTCTATGTAGATCATCAAGCATTGTTGTATCTGGTAAACAAACCATGCTCCACAGGAAGAATCACACGATGGCTATTGATTCTTCTTGAGTTTGATTTCACTGTTGTTGTGAGACCTGGCAAAAAACATGTTATGGCTGATCATTTGTCTCGCATACCTAATGGTGAGGCTCCTACGGGGGTTGATGATGACTTACCTGACACTTCCCTGTTCATGGTGGAGACAATGCCTGAATGGAGTGAGAAGATTGTTAACTTTTTGGTTAATGGCTTTCCACCCAAGGAGCTTCGTAAAGATCTAGCTCGAAAGCTGATCAAAGAATGCGAACCCTATTGCCTGATAGCAGGGACTCTTTATAAAAGAGGAAAGGATGACGTTCTTAGGCGTTGTGCCCGAGAGGATGAGTATCTATACATTTTGCAAGAGGCACATATGGGCGTAGCCGGTGGTCACTTCTCAGGAGACTTAACTGCGCGAAAGATCTTACAATCGGGGTATTGGTGGCCCACTATGTTCCAAGATGCATCACTCTTTGTGAAGGGTTGCGATGAATGCCAACGATACAAGAAACCCCAGAGGAAGGATCAGATGCCCCTACATCCGATCAAAGTAAACCAACCATTTGAAAAGTGGGGTTTAGACTTTGTAGGTCCAATTAGTCCAGCGGCCCGAAACACACAATCTCGCTATATTATTGTGGCCACTGACTATATGACCAAATGGGCTGAAGCGAAAGCAACACGTAAGGCAGATGCGAGGACAACAGCCAAGTTCCTCTTTGAAAATATAATCACACGATTCGGTTGTCCTTTTGAACTTGTGAGCGACAATGGTACGCATTTTATAAATGAAGTAATTAAGGAGCTCACAACAAATTTCATGATATCCCATCATAAATCTACTCCTTATTATCTGCAAGCGAATGGCCAAGCCGAGAGTACCAACAAGACTTTAATCTCTATTTTAACAAAGACAGTTGAAGCTCATCGCACGGATTGGGATCTAAAGCTTACGACAGCTTTATGGGCCTATCGTACTGCGTACAAAGTGGCTATTAATTGCACACCCTTCAAAATGGTATATGGCCAAGAAGCAGTCATGCCGTGGGAATTTGTCATTCCTAGTCTTCGTGTTGCTACTCAAGAGGGTTGGGATGGTAATCCCTTAGTAGAGCGTCTATATATCCTTGAGCGGCTAAACGAAGAAAGACAATTGGCTGTGTACAATGCCCTTGTGGAGAAGGATAGAAGGAAAAAATGGTTTGATCGCCATCTAAAGGACAAGGACATCAAGGTTGGGGATAAAGTCCTAATGTATGGAGTGCGAAACGAAAAGAAGAAGCTCAAATATGCTAGTAAGGGACCATATAGAGTATGTGAAATTACCCCACAAGGTACCATTAGAGTGGAGACTCTCGACGGAGTTGAGACCATTGGATTCCTTAATGGGAGTAAATTCAAAAGGTACTATGACCCCCTGAGCCAAGAGGAGTTACATGCAATCCATCAAAAGAAGGCAGCTAAAGAACAGGCTGAGCTTAAAAAGATACAAGCGAGAGTCGAAGCCAAAGAACGTCAACAGCGTGCTAGGAGACAACGAGAAGCCAACTTGGAAATTACGCAAGTATTTTTCGAGGAAGCAGAACAGGATGCACTGGAATCTGACCCACCTCTAAGATACCCAATTGAGTTACAGAGTCCTTACGGGAAGGTACTGTATAATGCATTATTGGATACAGGAGCTCAACACAATTTGCTATCATATGGCGTGTGGTGTCAACTGGGAAAACCACCTTTAACCAAGAGTTCTATCCAAGTTCAAGGAATCAACAAGAAGAAAACCCCTGTCTCAGGAATTTTGCACACTCCGGTTGCTTATGACAAGGGAACCATAATTCAAAGCTTTTTGGTTATGCCTGCTGGTACCATGGAAGGGACTGTAATCTTAGGGCGCAAATGGATGATGGCCACCAAGTGCAATATCGATTGGGCAACCAGACAAGTCACAACGCAAGAACCAACACTAGGTCTGACCGCTCAAAATCCCGCACCTAAATCATCCACTCAAATATTAGATAACGAAAAATCACAAAGTCCAGTGGCAAAACCATCTTCGATTGTTGGCCACCCCTCTAACGCTTCAACGCCAAGAGTGGAAACAAGCAAGGTGGTCCCTAAAGCTTCGCTTACTATGCCAAAGAGTACATACAAATGGGTCCCCAAAGCTTTGTTAACAGCTACTTCCCCTGCTCAATCTCGTTCAGCCACCAAGAAGCCTCGTAAAAGGAAAGCAGCTACCCACCCGAAAAAGGGCAAGGTAACATCACGATGGATCCCTAAAAAATTATTAGTAGCCCAAGGGTACTACGAGGGAAATGACCAGATTTGGGTCCCTAAACATAAGCTGAATCCCTCTACATCACCTGTAAAACCTTGCAAACCAATTGTTGCCACCCCAACGATAATTCAAGATCGTGGTAAGGGAAAGGTAACAGAGTGCTCCACACCACTTCTTCCAGAGTTAGTTTGGATTCCCAAACGATATCGATCATTACCACCTAGCTCAGGAAGGGGGGAGCCACATGAAGCTTCTAGCTCCTCATGCCAGGCACACGCTGATATAGAAGTTTCTACATGCTCTACACCTACTCTTGCCAACACCCAACAAAAAACCGATGAGTCTACGTCTCCCCTTGTAATAGTATCATCGGAAACCATTTCCTCCATTCGTCAATGGGAGCGTACACTACCATCTCTGCAATTGGATGTGGCCACAAGGGTCATAAAAAGCTATCTGCCCACATCACAACCTATGACCCGCTGGACAAATTGGTTCCAAGAGGCTGCAACATCATTGCAAATAATATGATCTACCCAAGGAAAGGGGGAACATGTACTCACGCTCGACATTCTAATGCTTCCTCCTTATAACCTTCTCCCCTGACCATGTAATTGCCAAATTCAAGGGGATGTATATATATAGCTTCATACATTTAAAAAAAAAACGAACAAACAAAGAAAAGAAAAACCAAAAATAGTAAAAAGAGCAAGAGCACAAAAACAAGAGAAATATCCGTATACAATCAAGAACTAGATTGTCCTGTCATAAACCTACTGATGCTATATCTGTGTTTGCAGATATGGTAGATGCACGATCATCATACACTTCATCCACTCCCGCCTTTGATGAGAGGTATCGTCTGTACCTTTCTCAGATATTTCACATGTGCTATCCTGTTATTGAAACTGAATGGGATCATATAGATGTACTGGCCAGAGAGGAAAATGTTGAAGTAGAATGGCTAATTCGCCTATTGACCATGACTGACCCCTACTCCGTAGAGGAAATATCCCCGATAGCCCAATGCTTTCCTTTTCCACAAGATGACTATCCTCGCATGGTTATATTCTTGATGAGTTTATGTGGATGGGAAAATGAAAAGGAAATATCTGACAATGATGAATGGACGGATGAAACTCATGGCACTACTGAGCCAGGACTCTACAACATCCTCTTACCGTATTCTCAGTAGTAGTGTGGTGACTGGTAGGTAGGTTAGTGTTTTCAAGTTTTTTCTAGTTTAGAGTCCTTAAACGAGTCTTGAAATTTTCACACTGATGTGCCTCTCGAGGTATAGTGCTTGTTAGTTGATTGTACAGGTTAAAAAGTTTGAGGTGGGTTCGCTTTCAAGTCCTGAGACTGTCGCAACGTTCATCAAAATATATGTACATCAAATTGCAAGCTGTCTCGTCAAATCAAGGAGATCTCCAATTACAGGTGTAATTCTTCCATACCCACTCTCTTTCGTTTTTACTGTTCAATCAATTGCATAAACTATAATGCATGACCACATGGAAATTGTCAATGTACTACTTAGTTTTTGAAGTTGCTTGCATGCTAGTGTAAAACATTAATGAGCTTAACTTTATTGGAAATATTCCTAGGCAGCATGATGTCTTTAGTTAACCTTGGAATACGATTGTCTTAGGTCTAGGGTCAAACCATCTTAATGTTTGACACCTGGCCATGTGTGTGTTGACCTCTAGGACATAGCTATTACCCCTTTGTCGAAAGGATGCAAGACAAATTATAGTTCAGGAGCAAAGATCAAAAGAAATAGATTTAAAAAAAAAAAGCCTACAATAAATGGCAATACAAGTCTTAATGTGCTTTAATGTTGGCCTATCGCCTTATTGATACTTGGTAGGCGAGGAGTATTCTACTCCAGACCGATGCCTTGGTTGGTAGGGGGTAGCCTTGCCTAAAGTGAGCTAATAGATTCCTGGATAATGCCTTGTGTTAAACATGGTACCAGGATCGATGTTAGTTTTGCCTTAGGAAGGTCGCCATGGTGTGTAAAAATTGTCACGTGCAAAAAATAATAATAATAATAAAATAAAGGCAAAAGGCTCCTGTAACTCTGATGTTTCTTGTGTCCCTAGACGCGTGGTATTAACTTGTTCTTAGAGTAGACACAGTGTGGTCATCTGTTTATTTATTAAGCTTGGTTATTTTCCTTGACTTAGGCCAGTTATAAACCTTGATTAACCTGTGACACCTTGCTAACTCTTGAATTCCTTTCAATAATTTTAAAAACTCCTATTAATTTGCTACACTAGCTCACTCATGTGACCTTTAAACTAAGTTCTCATAGCAACATCCATTGTGGTCTCACATGCTTGAATTTATACACTTTATATCTTTTGAATTCTAGCATACCTTCACTCTACTTCCCTGTTTTGCAGACGGTCTACCACAACAACCCTCTCGAGCTTACCATACCATAGCTTCCGAGGACGGAATCTACATCAGGAAGGGGGGCATGTTAACCCATGGCGGACATTGCGACGTACTATATTTTACGTCATTAATTTAAATATTCTGAGTCATGGGCCAGGCTTGTCGGCACCATATGTTAAGGATGAAGGGATTGGGTGATCGCCGATGAGAGGCGCACCTTGAATATCAGTAGGATAAGGGTTAGGGTCGACCGACCATGTATGGGCGCCCAAGTGTGAACGGCCAAGTCAGCTATAAGAGTCAAATGTAACCCTAAAATCCTCATTCTCATGTGTTGTGATTACAAGAGTGCTCTTGCCTTATCTCTTTGGTTTCCTTCTCCTGCGTGTGTGTGTGTGTGAGAGAGAGAGAGTGAGAGTGAGAGAGCGATCGAGCACTCTGTAGCGGCACGGCGGCGGAGAGGCGGTAGAGCGGCGACGGCGGCTCCTCCTTCACGGCTGCGATGCGGGAATCCTTCAAGGCGGCAGTTAAGCGGTGAGTGACACACCTTTTGCATTCTGTTTTGAGCTTCCTTCCCTGGTTGTATGCTTGCAGCCATTTGTGGCTCGCATACGGTGCCCGGCAAGTCCCCAGCTACGACCTGTGCGGCAAAAGCGCACAGTATTTGAGGAGGAGAGTGAACACTTGGTGATATACTTCAATAGTTCTGCTATCCTAGGTTAACTCTAAGAATTCGTTCATCTTAGTTTCCAAAAGGCAGGGAGGACATAATCTCTTTCTTAGGTAAATTTTGAGATCATTCCATGTCTGAGTGTTTCAATCCACATGGTTTGTCTCGCAATGGTTTCTCCATGCTACTCTAGCTATTTCTACTATCTTTAGCCTTGCAAGAGCCATTTTGCTCTTCTCATTATACCCGGTGACATCGAGGTACTCTTCCATTACTTTGATCCACTTCTCCATAGTCTCGCCCAAGTTTTCCCCTTCACCCTTGAAAGGTTGAGGCTACGATCTATGAAGGGTTTTATGAACATCCAAGTCGAGCTCTTCCTCATCAAGTTAGGGGTTATCATTCTTACCATGACGACCTCGATCCATGATCCTATCAATACAAAAATTCTTGTTAAGTCCTTTTATTTACAATTCAAATCCGACTTTAGATCCAACTGATTCTGGGGTTCTTTAGATTGGTCAGCTCTCCACAGAATCATGGGATAAAGATCCCTTATATAGAACTCATTATCAGATACAATTCATTCAGAACGTATCATTCATACTCTTAACACAATAATGGTCCATCAGACCAAAAATTCCATCTGAACATTTCTCTATGGAAGTTTCGGTTATGCATGTTTTTAATTTGTCATCCCTTAACTGGATCCACTAGGTCAAGTGTTAACAGTAGCAATCTGTCAGCACAATCCACTAATCTCGTAGTGATTTACTAAAGTCATTATCATCATTCCAGTTATTACGAACATCATCACACAGGGACTCGTCCCATTCATCCTCATTGTGGTTTTGTTCAAATGATCGCTTTTCAACCAAAATTCAGGAATCATCTTTTTCAATCACAATCCAAATCAACTCATCAATTTTCAAACAACGAGAATTTTAAAATCATATCAACCACATTCAAATTCATCATCTGGATAGCATTTTTACTTATAATTTCAAGGTCTTAGATTTACTCGTATATACTGCCAGTAAAGAGCTACAATTATACCCTCAGTATATACGGGTAGTCACGGTCCTTGGAATTATAAGGTAAATACCATCATGTCTAGGCCTCAAGCAAGTCAGGGATTTCCATACAGTTGTGGTACCTCATTAGAAGACCCACTTTCAATTCTATGAATCTTCATTTTGAATATCAATTTGTATGAATTTTATCTTACAATTACAACCTTTTACTGTACTCACAAATTTTTAACATTTTTGGCTTTTCAGTTGATCCACTTTAGTCAATTCACTCTGATAATACTAGCTGAAAGATCTCTGTCCCTTCTGCACAACGGATTCGGGGGTGCTAGTAGCAGCAGAAGTAGCACTTCTTACACGGGGTAGGATCCCTCACTCGGGGCCTTGCCCACCCCACGGATATCCGGACAAGAGACTAATCCCTTGGTTTTCAAAAATCGAACCCAGAAAAACTTCCCCCTACCCCCGGAAAGCATGGGCGATTCCTCCAGGATATTTGTACTCTAACATAGTCATGGTCATTTACTGACCAAACTGATCCGATCGAACCTCTGAATCACTTGGTCAAATAAAGCAATAAACTTGCACTTGGATCGTAGAAACCAACGCTTTTTTTCCCATCGAGAGGCACAGCCATTGATTCTTTTTCCATAGAATAATTACTACCCGGGATTTACTTCATCTATCGTACTATAATAGAATTGAGTCTTATTTTACGGATCCATCAGTCCAGCCTAACCCCATCTAGTCCCATGGGTTAGCCAACCGCCCAACCACTGTGGTGACGGGATCCAATTAGGAATTTGGTTAGGTTTTGTCCCGGGTACCAGGGAAAAGAGTTCCCAGGACCCCTAGCTAGATATTCATGTAAATTTAACGCCAGTCACACCACTTACACACCCAATATGAAATTTCCTTTCTCACAGATTCAGTTATCTTTAGAACAATCATTTAATGAAACCATAGTGTCACTGATCATAATCCTCCAAAATATCCAGTTGAATCCTAATTTTCAGTCATTCCTTCATTGGTGTATCCATGGTTGGCAATGCTCACCACTTGTCTGCTCAGGGGCCTTTTCGATAGTTCCTAGCTCATAAAACCTAGAAATATATTCACTTATAAAAATCAAGATGGAATCTTCACTAAAGATCAGCAAGATCAACCAATAGATCCATATAAAAGAGCCACGAACTCATCCGTTGTTTGAGGACCAGCAAGGTCAATCAACCAGATCCATGCCCGGTTTCAGAAAACAACTCGTACTCCTTGTTCCAATATCTTCCACGATGCACGTGTGGGTATGTTTGGTGACCCAGAGCCCGAGCACCATATGGTCAACACCCTCTAGGATCCTTCGCAGGTCACCTAGCGCTTCACTCATAGGCCACTTCCTTGGTCCCTCATCCACCGTACTGGAAGCTCACCATTTAAATCAAACCGAGGAAGGCTGGTCAAGACCTCAGCTTAATTCAATATGCTAGGAATTTCTCTTTTCCCATGTAAATGATGGAATTCCAAATGTCATAGGAATTCCTCTTTTACCATTTAAATATTTCTCATAGATAAAATAAATTTATCTAAAATTCATCTTTGAATTTAAATAAAATATCCATTAATTCAATATGCTAGGATCGCATCTAAATGATGGAATTCCAAATGTCATAGGAATTCCTCTTTTATCATTTAAATATTTCTCATAGATAAAATAAATTTATCTAAAATTTATCTTTGAATTTAAATAAAATATCCATTATTTAATATGCTAGGAATTTCTCTTTTCCCATCTAAATGATGGAACTCCGAATGTCATAGGAATTACTCTTTTACCATTTAAATTTATCTATGCAAAAGATAAATTTGACTAAAATCGTTTAATTTTTAAATAAAATATACATTATTTTAGCATCCCAATTTGTCTCTTACTTCATTGGAATACATGGATTTCCATTGCCATGGGGATTACTCTTTTAACATAAAAATGAATTACTAGAAATTTCTCTTTTTCCTAATTAACTATTTATGCATAAACATAAAAATCAAATTTTCCATGATTATGATGAGAATCATTCAACTAATCTAGGATGATTAATCCTAGAATATGGTAGGAAGTCCTCTTTTCATATTATGAATGAAAATGATTTGTGTTAATTTTTTAGAAATTTTACCATAGCTTCGTTGTGCTATTACTGATAATCCTCAAATAATTTGAAAGCATAAAGTTTAGTAATATCCCTATGATTAGAATAACCATTAATTGGATCAATATCCAATTATGGACTTGTTTCCTAATTTTTCCATGAACTAAATAGCATAAAAGCATTAAAAAGCCACTTACAATTTGACAAGCATAGATATTACTTTTAGATTAGAGAATCACTTCATGAGAAGCTTCATTTGAATATAGAATAGGTCATAGGAACGAACATTCTTTGGGGGAGAGAGAGAGACATGCTTAAAAAAACATTTAATTTAAGCATAAATGAAAATTTATGTGTTTTATCACTAAAATTCATTAAATAACTTCAATTGTATTAAAAAGCCATTCAATTGAATGCTTCTCAAGCTTGAGAGGGGTTGAGAAGAGAGAAACATTTGGAGATTAAAGAAAAAAGACCATAAACCACAATTTACCTCCTGGATTGCTTGATTCTTTGATCAAAATAGAGGCCCCCAACCAATCAATTGGTTTGATATGTTGATGAAGACTCCAAGGAAGATTGAAGAGAGAGAGAGAATCTCCAATCTCTTCAATTTGTAGAGGATTTTTAGAGGATAATAGAAAATATCATTATTTCAGTATAATACTGACATGGTATAGTTCTCATATTTTTTTACAAAGGGCTAAGGATCTTTTTATAGGTGAGGGAGGCCTCTAACCAACCAAGTCCAACTAGTTTCTAGAATTTTCTAGATTCAGTTTGGCTGAATTTGGACAAGATTTAGACCTAGTTTGGCTCCCTTTTGATTTGGACCTAGTTTGGCCACTTTTGATTTGGACCTAGTTTGGCCACTTTTGATTTGGTTTGATCCAGGAGAGAGGAGAGATAAAAATATCACAATATTTTTGAGTTTAAAACTTCACCACACATGTGAAATAGGCGCCTCCTTGAAGATCCCCCTTCTCCTTACCAAGGTGTCAAAATTGAATCGTTATACTCGAAGTATCTCATTTTTTTAGTAATATTCATATTTTTTACTAATAAACCTTGTCCTTAGTCAACTCTTCATCTTATGTGAGTATTTACTCAATTTTGGGGGGTTTTCCTTTCATAAAATGGATTTATCTCCTCCCCACACTTGGATTAATCTTATTAGTCCATAGGAACCTTAACTGGAGCATAAATCAAAAATTTCTAAAAATCTAGACCCTTAGGCTAAGGTCCTTTTTACCTATTTCCAATTAATTCCAATTGCACATTGGAAAGTTCTTTTTGAATTTTTGTTTCAGGGAAAACCATTTTAGACACTAGGAGGATTTTTATATCCAAAAATATCTCAATCTTGGATTACCTCTCTCTAGACATTTTCTCACTCTAGGTCAAAACAGGGTAAAACAGAATCTTTCTTTTATTTCAAAGAGGGGAATAATTACAAGATCAGAAGGGGAGGTTCGTATAACTAATTTTAGGGTTCTTTAGATTGGTCAGCTCTCCACAAAATCATGGCATAAGGATCCCTTATATAGAACTCATTATCAGATAACAATTCATTCAAAACATATCATTCATACTCTTAACACAATAATGGTCCATCAGACCGAAACTTCCATCTGAACATTCCTCCATGGAAGTTTCACTTATGCAGGTTTTTAATTTGTCATCCTTTAACTAGATCCACTAGGTCAAGTGTTAACAGTAGCAATCTGTCAGCACAATCCACTAATCTCGTAGTGATTTGCTGAAGTCATTATTGTCATTCCAGTTACGAACATCATCATCACAAGGACTCGTCCCATTCATCCTCATTGTGGCTTTGTTCAATTGATCGCTTTTCAACCAAAATTCAGGAATCATCTTTTTTAATCATAATCCAAAACAACTCATCAATTTTCAACCAAAATTTTGAAATCATATCAATCACATTCGAATTCATCATCTAGATAGCATTTTTACTTATAATTTCAAGGTCTTAGATTTACTCATATATACTGCCAGTAAAGAGCTACAATTTTACCCTCGATATATACGGGTTGTCACGGTCCTTGGAATTATAAGGTAAATACCATCATGTCTAGGCCTCAAGCAAGTCAGGGATTTTCATACAATTGCGGTAGCTGAAGACCCACTTTCAATTTTATGAATGTTCATTTTGAATATCAATTTGTATGAATTTTATCATACAATTATAACCTTTTACTGTACTCACAAATTTTTAACATTTTTGGCTTTTCAGTTGATCCACTTTAGTCAATTCGCTCTGATACTAGCTGAAATATCCCTTCCCCTTCCGTGCAATGGATTCGGGGGTGCTAGCAGCGGAAGTAGCACTTCTTACGCGGGGTAGGATCCCTCACTTGGGGCCTCGCCCAACCACCACGGATATCTGGACAAGAGACTAATCCGTTGGTTCTTCAAAAATCGGACCCAGAAAAACTTCCCCCTACCAGAAAGCACGGGCGATTTCTCCAGGATATTTGTACTGTAATGTAGTCAGGGTCATTACTGACCAAACTGATCCAACCAAACCTGTGAGTCACTTGGTCAGATCAAGGAAAAAACTTGCACTTGGATCTAGATCATAGAAACCAACGCTTTTTTCCCCATCAAGAGAGGCACAACCCGTTGTCTTTTTCCATAGAACAATTACTATTCGAGATTTACTTCATCTATCGTACTATAACAGAATTGAGTCTTATTTTACGGATCCATCAGTCCAGCCTAACCCCATCTAGTCCCATGGGTTAGCCAACTGTCCAACCACTCTAGTGTTTGGATCCAATGATGAATTTGGTTAGGTTTTGTCCCGAGTACCAGGGAAAGGAGTTTCGAGGGCCCCTAGTCGGGTATTCATGCAAATTTAACGCCAGTCACACCACTTACACACCCAATATGAAATTGTCTTTCTCACAGATTCAATTGTCTTTCTCACAGATTCAATTATCTTTAAAACAATCATTTAATGAAACCATAGTGTCAGTGATCATAATCCTCCAAAATATCCGGTTGAATCCTAATTTCCAGTCATTCCTTCATCGGTGTATCCATGGCATCATTGGCAACCAGAATGCTTACCACCTATTTACTCAGGGGCCTTTTTGATAGTTCCTAGCTCATAGTACCGGCAATATATTCACTTATAAAAATCAAAATGAAATCTTTGCTGAAGATCAGCAAGATCAACCAACAGATCCATATAAAAGAGCCATGGACTTATCCGTTGAGGACCAGCAAGGTCAATCAACGAGATCCATGCCCGATTTCAGAAAACAACTCTTACTCCTTGTTCTAATATCTTCCACAACACACGTGTGGGTATCTTCGGCACCGAGCACTATATGGTCAACTCCCTCTAGGATCCTTCGCAGGTCACCTAGCGCTTCACACATAGGCCGCTTCCTTCGTCCCTCATCCACCGTACCAAAAGCTCACCATTTAAATCGAATCGAGGCTGGTCAAGACCTCGACCGACCTTGCTATGTGAGATGTCCTCCGTTGACTCTTCGTCAGTTATTGCATCTTTATCAGTTAGGTCTCCATGACCTCATTCTCAAGACGGTCAAAATGCTTTCCCAGCATTATTGACATAAAATAGTCATTTGAAAGCACGTCATAAAAACAGTTTCTATAATGAACTCTCGTCTTTCACATTGTTCCACATCTGTCCACATTACTTAATCCATATCCAATTCATATGTATTCCTATTCTCATCCAATCACATCATTTTTCATCCGTCCACATTACTTAATCCATATCCAATTCATATGTATTCCTATTCTCATCCAATCACATTATTTTTTCTATTCTCATCCAATCACATCATTTTTCCTATTCTCATCCAATCACATCATTTTTTCTATTCTTATCCAATCACATCATTTTTCCTATTCTCGTCCAATTCATATGTATTCATATTCTCATCCAATCACATCATTTTTCATCTCATCACATCTTTCCTCATTTATTCTCATCACATCTCATCCCCTCGCATCAACCCATATTCACATCCCATCACACATTCATTTCACATCTATCTCAATTTACATCACATCTCATCTCATTCATTTCACATCTTATCTCATTTATTCTTATCCTGATTCACATCACATCACATGTCATCCATTCACATCTCATATCATACATTTACATCCGATTTGCATGACATCACATCTCATTCATTCACATCCCGATTCACATCACATCACATCTCATTCATTCTTCCACTACACATCCACATTCATTCTTCCACATACACATCCACATCCATTCTTCCACAAATGCATCCACATCCATTCTTCCACATACACATCCACATCCATTCTTCCACAAACGCATCCACATTCATTCTTCCATATACACATCCACATCCATTCTTCCACAAACGCATCCACATTCATTTTTCCACAAACGTTCTCATAGATAGAATACATGGATTTCCATTGCCATGGGGATTACTCTTTTAACATAAAAATGAATTACTAGAAATTTCTCTTTTTCCTAATTAACTATTTATGCATAAACATAGAAATCAAATTTTTCATGATTATAATGAGAATCATTCAATTAATCTAGGATGATTAATCCTAGAATATGGTAGAAAGTCCTCTTTTCATATTATGAATGAAAATAATTTATGTGTTAATTTTTCAAAAAAATTACAATAGCTTCGCTGCTATTCCTGATAATTCTCAAATAATTTAAAAGCATAAAGTTTAGTAATATCCCTATATGATTAGAATAACCATTAATTGGATCAATATCCAATTATGGACTTGTTTCCTAATTTTTTTCCATGAGTTAAATAGCATAAAAGCATTGAAAAGCCACTTATTTGGACTCAATTTGACAAGCATAGAAATTACTTTTAGATTAGAGAATTGCTTCATGAGAAGCTTCATTTGAATATAGAATAGGTCATAGGAATGACCATTCTTTGGGGGAGAGAGAGACATGCTTAAAAAAACATTTTATTTAAGCATAAATAAAAATTTATATGTTTTATCACTACAATTCATTAAAGAACTTCAATTGTATTAAAAAGCCATTCAATTGAATGCTTCTCAAGCTTGAGAGGGGTTGAGAAGAGAGAAACATTTGGAGATTAAAGAAAAAAGACCATAAACCACAATTTACCTCCTAGATTGCTTGATTCTTTGATCAAAGTAGAGGCCCCCAACCTGGTATGTTGATGAAGACTCCAAGGAAGATTGAAGAGAGAGAGAAGTTCCAATCTCTTCAATTTGTAGAGAATTAATAGAAAATATCATTATTTTAGTATAATACTGGCATGGTATAGTTCTCATATTTTTTTACAAAGGGCTAAGGATCTATTTATAGGTGAGGAGGCCTCTAACCAAGTCCAACTAGTTTCTAGAATTTTCCAGGTTCAGTTTGGCTGAATTTGGACAAGATTTGGACCTAGTTTGGCTCCCTTTTTATTTGGACCTAGTTTGGATCCCTTTTGATTTGGTTTGATCCAGGAGAGAGAAAAGATAAAAATATCACAATATTTTTGAGTTTAAAACTCCACCACACATGTGAAATAGGTGCCTCCTTGAAGATATCCCTTCTCCTTACCAAGGTGTAAAAATTGAATCATTATACCCGATTTTTTTTAATAATATTCACAGTTTTTTACTAATAAACCTTGTCCTTAGTCAACTCTTCTTATGTGAGTATTTACTCATTTTTGGGGGTTTTTCTTTTAAAAATTGGATTTATCTCCTCCCCACACTTGGGTTAATCTTATTGGTCCATAGGAACCTTAATTGGAGCATAATTTAAAAATTTCTGAAAATCTGGATTCCTTAGGCTATCCTTTTTACCTATTTCCAATTAATTTCAATTGCACATTGGAAAGTTCTTTTTGAATTTCTGTTTCAAGGGAAACCATTTTAGACACTAGGAGGATTTTTATATCCAAAAATATCTCAATTTTAGATTATCTCTCTCTAGACATTTTCTCTCTCTAGGTCAAAATAGGATAAAACAGAATCTTTCTTTTATTTCAAAGAGGGGAATAATTACAAGATCAGAAGGGGAGGTTCTTACACCTGTACACCTCAAAAGTTGGAGGGAGGAATCTTACATCCTACCCCACTTTAAAAACACGAGATGTCCTCATCTCGTAGGTGGAGTATGATCTCTTTCATCTTCTTCTTCTTCTTCTTGGTTGCGATCACTTCCAATGTTATTAAAGTGATCATCCAAGTTAGAGGCCTCATATAGATGGTCTAGGCTACGATCTATGAAGGGTTTTACGAACATCCAAGTCGAGCTCTTCCTCATCAAGTTGGGGTTTATCATTCCTACCATGACGACCTCGATCCATGATCCTATCAATACGAAAATTCTTGTTAAGTCCTTTTATTTACAATTCAAATTCGACTTTACATCCAACTGATTCTGGGGTTCTTTAGATTGGTCAGCTCTCCACAGAATCATGGGATAAAGATCCCTTATGTAGAACTCATTATCAGATGACAATTCATTTAAAACTTATCATTCTTACTCTTAACACAATAATGGTCCATCAGACCGAAAATTCCATTTGAACATTCCTCCATGGAAGTTTCAGTTATGCAGGTTTTTAATTTGTCATTCCTTAACTTGATCCACTAGGTCAAGTCTTAGCAGTAGCAATCTGTCACAACACAATCCACTAATCTCGTAGTGATTTGCTGAAGTCATTATCATCATTCCAGTTATACGAACATCATCACAGGGACTCGTCCCATTCATCCTCATTGTGGCTTTGTTCAATTGATCGTTGTTCAACCAAAATTCAAGAATCATCTTTTTCAATCAGAATCCAAATCAACTCATCAGTTCTCAACCAAAATTTTAAAATAATATCAACCACATTCGAATTCATCATCTGGATAGTATTTTTACTTATAATTTCAAGGTCTTAGATTTACTCGTATATATTGCCAGTAAAGAGCTACAATTATACCCTCAGTATATACAAGTAGTCACGGTCCTTGGAATTATAAGGTAAATACCATCATGTCTAGGCCTCAAGCAAGTCAGGGATTTCCATACAATTGCGGTACTTCATCTGAAGACCCACTTTCAATTTTATGAATGTTCATTTTGAATATCAATTTGTATGAATTTTATCATACAATTACAACCTTTTACTGTACTCACAAATTTTTGACATTTTTGGCTTTTCAGTTGATCCACTTTAGTGAATTCGCTCTGATACCAGCTGAAAGATTCCTACCTCTTCCATGCAATGGATTCGGTGGTGCTAGTAGCGGAAGTAGCACTACTTACTACACAGGGCAGGATCCCTCACTCGGGGCATCGCCCACGGATATCTGGACAAGAGACTAATCCCTTGGTTCTTCAAAAACCAAACCAAGAAAAACTTTCCCCTACCAGAAAGCATGGGCGATTCCTCCAGGATATTTATACTCTAACGTAGTCAGGGTCATTATTACTGACCAAATCGATCCGACCAAACCTGTGAGTCACTTGGTTAGATCAAGGAAGAAACTTGTAGTTGGATCATAGAAACCAACGCTTTTTTCCCCATCGAGAGGCAAAGCCATTGATTCTTTTTCCATAGAACAATTACTATCCGAGATTTATGATCCGACCAAACCTGTGAGTCACTTGGTCAGATCAAGGAAGAAACTTGTAGTTGGATCATAGAAACCAACGCTTTTTTCCCCATCGAGAGGCAAAGCCGTTGATTCTTTTTCCATAGAACAATTACTATCCGAGATTTACTTCATCTATCGTACTATAATAGAATTGAGTCTTCTTTTACAAATCCATCAGTCCAGCCTAACCCCATCTAGTCCCATGGGTTGGCCAACCACCCAACCATTGTAGTGATGGGATCCAATTAGGAATTTGGTTAGGTTTTGTCCTGGGTACCAGGGAAAAGAGTTCCCAGGTCCCCTAGCTGGATATTCATGCACCAGTCACACCACTTACACACCCAATATGAAATTGCCTTTCTCACAGATTTAGTTATCTTACGCCAGTCACACCACTTACACACCCAATATGAAATTGCCTTTCTCACAAATTCAGTTATCTTACTCCAGTCACACTACTTACACACCCAATATGAAATTGCCTTTCTCACAGATTCAGTTATCTTTAAAACAATCATTTAATGAAACCATAAAGTCACTGATCATAATCCTCCAAAATATCCAGTTGAATCTTTATTTTCAGTCATTCCTTCATCGGTGTATCCATGGCATCATTGGCAACCAGAACGCTCACCACTTGTCTACTCAATGGCCTTATTCACTTATAAAAATCAAGATGGAATCTTCGTTCGCTGAAGATCAACAAGATCAACCAACAGATCCATATAAAAGAGCCATGGACTCATCTGTTGAGGACCAGCAAGGTCAATCAACGAGATCCATGCCCGGTTTCAGAAAACAACTCTTACTCCTTGTTCCAATATCTTCCACGACGCACGTGTGGGTATCTTCGGTGACCCATAGCCCGAGCACTGTATATTCAGCACCCTCTAGGATCCTTCGTAGATCACCTAGCGCTTCACTCATAGGTCGCTTCCTTGGTCCATCATCCATCGTACCGGAAGGTTGCAACTTTATCAGTTAGGTCTCCACGACCTCATTCTGAAGACGATCAAAATGCTTCTCCAGTATTATTGACATAAAACAGTCATTTCAAAGCAAGTCTCATAAATACAATTTTTATAATGAACTCTCGTCTTTCACATTGTTCCACATCTATCCACATTACTTAATCCATATCCAATTCATATGTATTCCCATTCTCATCCAATCACATCATTTTTCATCTCATCACATCTTTCCTCATTTATTCTCATCATATCTCACTCGCATCAACCCATATTCACATCCCATCACACCTCATTCATTTCACATCCATCTCAATTTACATCACATCTCATCTCATTCATTCTTATCCCGATTCACATCACATCACATCTCATCCATTCACATCCCATATCATATATTTACATCCGATTCGCATGACATCACATCTCATTAATTCACATCCCGATTCACATCACATCACATCTCATTCATTCTTCCACATACAAATCCACATCCACATCCATTCTTGCACATACACATCCACATTCATTCTTCCACATACGTATCCACATCCATTCTTCCACATACGCATCCACATCCATTCTTCCACATACGCATCCACATCCATTTTGCCACATACACATCCACATTCATTGTCATTACATCACATCTTATCACATCCTATTTTTATCTTATCACATCCATTCTCATCCTATCGCATCCTGTTTACATCTTACCACATCCTATCACATCCCATACACATCTTATCGCATCCTATTTTCACCTTATCTCATCCATTCACATGCTATTCCCATTTAATAGCTTTTTCTAGGTTGATCTTGATAATGGGACTTTTTCTAAATTTCTGCCAATTGCTTGGCCTAATTAAAGATTCTTTTTCTCGACGACTATTTCCATATTCGTTCTCAATTTCTCAAATGATTTATATTCAATATTCTTCTTTTGAATAAAAGAATTCATGGGATTTACAGAAATCAATTCTACCCATATTTTCACTTTTGATCAATAATCATAAATTGAATTATACTAAAAATTCCTCTTCTTCTCATTTAATTTCTTGGATCTCAAATACCATGGCAATTCCTCTTTTTGCATTTAATTAATTGCATTCCAATGTCATGGGTTTTCCTCTTTTATCATCAAATATTTCTCATAAAGTAATTTTATCTAAAATAAAATACCCATTAATTCAATATGCTAGGAGTTTCTCTTTTCCCATCTAAATGATGGAATTCCAAATGTCATAGGAATTCCTCTTTTATCATTTAAATATTTCTCATAGATAAAATAAATTTATCTAAAATTCATCTTTGAATTTAAATAAAATATCCATTAATTCAATATGCTAGGAATTTCTCTTTTCCCATCTAAATGAAGGGATTCCAAATGTCATAGGAATTCCTCTTTTACCATTTAAATATTTCTCATAGATAAAATAAAATTATCTAAAATTCATCTTTGAATTTAAATAAAATATCCATTAATTCAATATGCTAGGAATTTCTCTTTTCCCATCTAAATGATGGAATTCCAAATGTCATAGGAATTTATCTTTTACCATATATTTATCATAAATAAAATAAATTTATCTAAAATTCATCTTTGAATTTAAATAAAATATCCATTAATTCAATATGCTAGGAATTTCTCTTTTGCCATCATCTAAATGATGGAATTCCAAATGTCATAGGAATTCCTCTTTTACCATTTAAATATTTCTCATAGATAAAATAAATTTATCTTTGAATTTAAATAAAATATCTATTACATATGCTAGGAATTTCTCTTTTCCCATCTAAATGATGGAACTCTAAATGTCATAGGAATCCCTCTTTTACCATTTAAATTTATCTATGCAAAAAAATAAATTTAACTAAAATTCATCTGTAATTTTTAAATAAAATATACAATATTTTAGCATCCCAATTTTTCTCTTACTTAATTGGAATACATGGATTTCCATTGCCATGGGGATTACTCTTTTAACATAAAAATGAATTACTAGAAATTCCTCTTTTTCTTAACTAACTATTTATACATAAATATAAAAATTAAATTTTAATGAGAGTCATTCAATTAATCTAGGATGATTAATCCTAGAATATGGTAGGAAGTCCTCTTTTCATATTATGAATGAAAATGATTTATGTGTTAATTTTTTAGAAATTTTACCATAGCTTCGCTGCTGCTGCTATTACTTATAATTCTCAAATAATTTGAAAGCATAAAGTTTAGTAATATCCCTATGATTAGAATAACCATTAATTAGATCAATATCCAATTATGGACTTGTTTCCTAATTTTTCCATGAATTAAATAGCATAAAAGCATTAAAAAGCCACTTATTTGGCCTCAATTTGACAAGCATAGAAACTACTTTTAGATTAGAGAATCGCTTCATGAGAAGCTTCATTTGAATATAGAATAGGTCATAGGAATGACCATTCTTTGGTACACCTCAAAAGCTAGAGGGAGGAATCTTACATCTTACCCCACTTAAAAAACGCGACATGTCCTCATCTCGTAGGTGGAGTATGACCTCTTTCATCTTCTTCTTCTTCGTCAATCACTTCCAGCATTATTGCCTTGGAAGTGGACGGCCGATTTGGGAACATCTCTCTTTGACTTCCCCTAATCTGAGGCGAAGGTCTTGCATTACTTTGGATTAAAATTGCAGGTTGGTTAGAGAGTCTACCTCTGGGATTTCTCTGATTTTGGCGGAAAGAAACTTGATTACTCTGAAAGGAAGGAGCTGGAGTCTGGAATCTTGATCCCTAATTTTCCCGCCCTGAAAACCTTGTTCCAAAAGGAGTTGGGCAATCCATACTGCGATGTCCAAATCCTTGACAGTTATAGCATTCCACTCCCTTGTTCAAGGGTGGAACCTCTGAAGTTGAATCCCAAGGGATTGAGTTCAGGGAAAAAGACATTTCTTCCATTCTTGAACTTCCCATATCCTGGGCTTGACCCTTATATCTCTTAGACAGCCGAAGGTTGAAATCACCTTTTGGAGCTAAAAACCTTTTGAAAGGGGATGGTGCTGGCTTCGGCAGGACCTTGACATCAAAGGCCTTAGCAAAATCCTTCGCCATCCGCATTGCTTCGGCCATGGAAACTGGCTTGGCATTCTTCACTAGGATATTCAAAGGTTCGGTTAGTCCCCGAATGGACCTGGTGATCAGCTGTGTTCTTCCAGCGGTGGTGAGTATTTGAGGAGGAGAGCGAACGCTTGGTGATATACTTCAATAGTTCTGCTCCCTTGGGTTAACTCTAAGAATTCATTCATCTTAGTTTCCAAAAGGCAAGGAGGACATAATCTCTTCCTTAGGTAAATTTTGAGATCATTCCATGTCTGAGTGTTTCGATCCACACGGTTTGTCTCGCAGTGGTTCTCCATGCTACTCTGGTTGTTTCTACTATCTTCAGCCTTGCAAGAGCCATTTTGCTCTTCTCATTGAACCCGGTGACATCGAAGTACTCTTCCATTGCTTCGATCCACTTCTCCACAGTCTCACACCCAAGTTCTCCCCTTCGCCCTTGAAAGGTCTACGCTACGATCTATGAAGGGTTTTACGAACATCCAAGTCAAGCTCTTCCTTATCAAGTTGGGGGTTATCATTCCTACCATGACGATCTCGATCCATGATCCTATCAATACCAAAATTCTTGTTAAGTCCTTTTATTTACAATTCAAATCCGACTTTAGATCCAACTCATTCTGGGGTTCTTTAGATTGGTCAGCTCTCCACAGAATCATGGGATAAAGATCCCTTATGTAGAACTCATTATCAGATAACAAATCATTCAGAACGTATCATTTATACTCTTAACACAATAATGGTCCATCAGACCGAAAATTCCATCTGAACATTCCTCCATGGAAGTTTCAGTTATGCAGGTTTTTAATTTGTCATCCCTTAACTGGATCCACTAGGTTAAGTGTTAACAATAGCAATCTGTCACCACAGCACAATCCACTAATCTCGTAGTGATTTTCTAAAGTCATTATCGTCATTCCAGTTATTACGAACATCATCATAGGGAATCGTCCCATTCATCTTCTTTGTGGCTTTGTTCAACTGATCGCTTTTCAACCAAAATTCAGGAATCATCTTTTTCAATCAGAATCCAAATCAACTCATCAATTCTCAACCAGAATTTTAAAATCATATCAACCACATTCAAATTCATCATCCGAATAGCAGTTTTACTTATAATTTCAAGGTCTTAGATTTACTCGTATATACTACCAGTAAAGAGCTGCAATTATACCCTCAATATATACGGGTAGTCAACAGTCCTTGGAATTATAATTTCAAGCATTTTTACTTATAATTTCAAGGTCTTAGATTTACTCGTATATACTGCCAGCAGTAAAGAGCTGCAATTATACCCTCGATATATACGGGTAGTCATGGTCCTTGGAATTATAAGGTAAATACCATCATGTCTAGGCCGCCTCAAACAAGTGAGGGATTTTCATACAATTGATTACTTCATCTGAAGACCCACTTTCAATTTTATGAATGTTCATTCTGAATATCAATTTGTATGAATTTTATCATACAATTACAACCTTTTACTGTACTTAGATTTTTGACATTTTTGGATTTTCAGTTGATTCACTTTAGTCAATTCGCTCTAAAAGATCCCTGCCCCTTCCACGCAAACGGATTCGGTGCTAGAGCGAATGTAGCACTTCTTACACGGGGCACGATCCCTCACTCGGGGCCTCGCCCCCACGGATATACGGACAAGAGACTAATCCCTTGGTTCTTCAAAAACCGAACCCAGAAAAACTTTCCCCTATCGGAAAGCACGGGCGATTCCTCCAGGATATTTGTACTCTAACATAGTCAGAGTCAGGGTTATTACTGACCAAATTGATTTGACCAAACCTATGAGTCACTTGGTCAGATTAAGGAAGAAACTTGCACTTGGATCATAGAAACCAACGCTTTTTTTCCCACCATCGAGAGGCACAGCCCGTTGATTCTTTTTCCATAAAACAATTACTATCCGGGATTTACTTCATCTATCGTACTGTAACAGAATTGAGTCTTATTTTATGGATCCATCAGTCCAGCAGCCTAACCCCATCTAGTCCCATGGGTTAGTAGCCAATCGCCCAACCACTGTAGTGATGGGATCCAATTAGGAATTTGGTTAGGTTTTGTCCCAGGTACCAGGGAAAATAGTTCCCAGGGCCCTTAGCCAGATATTCATGCAAATTTAACGCCAGTCACACCACTTACACACCCAATATGAAATTTTCTTTCTCACAGATTCAGTTATCTTTAAAACAATCATTTAATGAAACCATAGTGTCACTGATCATAATCCTCCAAAATATCCGGTTGAATCCTAATTTCCAGTCATTCCTTCATCGGTGTATCCATGGCATCATTGGCAACTAGAATGCTCACCACATGTCTACTCAGGGGCCTTTTTGATAGTTCCTAGCTCATAGTACCCGCAATATATTCACTTATAAAAATCAAGATGGAATCTTCGCTGAAGATCAGCAAGATCAACCAACAGATCCATATGAAAGAGCCATGGACTCATCCGTTGAGGACCAGCAAGGTCAATCAACCAGATCCATGCCCGGTTTCAGAAAACAACTCTTACTCCTTGTTCCAATATGAAAGAGCCATGGACTCATCCGTTGAGGACCAACAAGGTCAATCAACCAGATCCATGCCCGATTTCAGAAAACAACTCTTACTCCTTGTTCCAATATCTTCTACGATGCACGTGTGGGTATCTTCGACATATAATGGCCACGTAAGGACCAAAAGCCGACCGCCCACTATGCATACCACTCCTTTGCCTGTGCACCGCCACCGTACCTTTCCCCGAGCCCATGCCAACAACCACTAATTGGCACACTTTGACAATACACTGTCCTTTCAATTGTACTTTGCTCAGCGCCCACACCCGTACCCCATAGCTATATAAACCCTCGGGGTACTCCATGGCCAACACCTGTTCTGTTGCGTAGAGTATACCCTGGACAAGGTTGTATCGCCAGTCTGTACCACCCTTCTACGCCTGCATATTGTACTTGGCTACAGTACCTGCAGCCGTCCCTTGCAGTCATCCCCCTAATCTGCCTACTCTCAGATAAGCCCATTTTCAGCCAGCCCATCCTTGTGATGAGGAGAGAGTGTCCTTACCTCTTCTCCCCACCCCCCGGGTGTGAAGAGACTTGCAGCAGCCCTCACCCTGTAGCAAAACATTTTTTCTTTTTCCTTATGGACATCTCACAAA
Organism: Cibotium barometz; assembly: GCF_041138505.1. Taxonomy (NCBI): domain Eukaryota; kingdom Viridiplantae; phylum Streptophyta; class Polypodiopsida; order Cyatheales; family Cibotiaceae; genus Cibotium; species Cibotium barometz. The sequence continues at coordinate 35,561,549 of NC_141057.1, read as the reverse complement.
TCCCCCCTCATTTGTGTCAACTTTAGCAAGAGGTTTTCTACCTTAGAGAAGGTTCGCACGCTATAGTTTTTGGCTCATAGTGTGAGTAAACGATATCGAAATCCAGATCTGATTGAAGCATTGCAATTGCAGCATCGAGCACTACAAGGGGTATTCAAGATGGCTCCATCCCGAAAATGCCAAAATATCACCTCGAGAAGCACGTAACCAATGAGATTGAAGAAGATGCTCCTAATGCTACTCCAACCCTCTCGTTATTCACAGCCCATAAGGGAGCTGTGGCCAGGTAAGCTTGATTATCTTTTCAAAGGAGTTTTAAATTATTATTTATTATTAATATCAATGAATCAAGAAAGAAGATGCATATCTTTTCCATTAAAAAATGTTAGAAATTCTATGAAGCTATTTGAAAAGTGATGTTGCATTTTGTAATTAATCGTTTGTATTGAAACTGCTATTTTTAAGAGAAAGAGTATAAGTATTTGTTTTTTCTCCTTGCTTTGATGCTAACTATGTTTCCGTGCTTGTGTAGCTAAGCGGCGTCGTTAGCAAAGTCTGGGATCGACCCATGGTATCCCTCATACCATTGGGAGAATGAGGTTCACCGATTGAGGCGAGTGATTATGATGTTGTCTAGTTCTGAGGGCCCAGGCTAGTGCGGTGAATAACCCCACCCTAGCATATAGACGTCTCTCTGAGGGGTGGGAGGATCGAGCAACGGACCTTAAGGGGGCAATAGGCCAGCTTGAGTCCTCGCTAGCAGCCGACGACGAGGTGTATGGTCCCATAGGGTTTCTCCCAGCATGTAGAGGCTGGAAGGTTGAATTCTAGATCATCGGCAGTATAAAGGAAAAGAATAAGAGAGCCGTTTTGGCTTGTATGGAATTGATTCATGTATAAACTTTTTTTATAAATCTTATCTTTGACATTATTGTACTATGGAAAAAAGATTCTTTTAATGAACCTTGTGAGAAGGGTCTTAATTAAGGAACATGTTTATTTATGTCAAACAATATGGTAGGATTAATTCAAAAACAAATTGACGCATGAGTAGGGTAGAAAGTGGAAGGATGGAATGCCTCGAGCGGCACCATCCTACGGATGGGTGGACTCGATTAGTCGGGTAGCTTTCCAACAGATTAAGTGAAAGCCCTGCACTAGATAAATAGGTTCTCAAGCAACTCTACTCTAGAAGACTAGGCTAACAGGTTGTGCCTTGCATAGATGAGGAAAAAAGCGGTCTCTAGGAATCAAGATTAGTAGTTGCCCAAATTATGATCAATTACCCTATGGGTAATTTGATTTTTAGAAGGCCACGCTCTGTTGGAGTAAGTGCACACTAGTAGGTGTACTTCTCCTAGTCTAGTCTAGTCTAGTGCCATGTGGCACCTCTATAATTGTCCCATAGTCAGTGAGTCTACTCAATCTTGTACTTCTCACCTATATATTGTGGGTGTCACATCAATGAAAGAATCAATTTGGTGTCTTGTCTACACTCATCTCAAGGTATCTCTCATCTCACCTATATATTGTGGGTGTCACATCAATGAAAGAATCAATTTGGTGTCTTGTCTACACTCATCTCAAGGTATCTCTATGCTTTGTGTCTCCTAGTCTTGCTCTCATTTCAGTTTCAGTTTCAGATTTGTCTCTCCCCCATTTTTTCCCACATGGTATCAGAGCAGGTTTATCCTGGCTCCCCTCATCCTTGCCTCAAGCTTTAGTTCACTTCAACCCGCTTCAACTCGCCTCAACTCTCTGCTTCTACTTCAGCTCTCTTCACCTCATCCTCAACCTTTCTTAGCTCGTGGTGACTCTACTCCACCCCGACAACTATCTTCAGTTCATGGCAGCTCATATTCAGCTTCAAAGTGTGGCGCAATTCCTCATGACAGCTCATCGTTAGCTCGTGGCTTTCAAGCTTCAGCTCCGTGTCATTCTACATCAGCTTGCCGGTCAGTTTTGGGCCTCATCTCAAGGCATCCTCAGGGCGATTTCAGTCAGCCTATCATCGCCTTCATTTGCTGCTCCCTTTCTTCACCCGAGAGCCAACTCTTAGAAAATAATTATTGCAAACATTCAAGTTATTGTTCTCAAAAAACCCTAAGCTCAACAACAAGCATGGGTACACAAGGATCTATGTTCTCAGAAGCCTAAGCTCAATAAATAAGCATGGGTACACAAGGATCTCGGACATCTTGGGTGTTCAAAAGCTTCTTAGGTCTTGAGAGGCTCAAAAAACTCGAGGAGGTTTAGAAGAATGGTCTAGGAACCTAGGCTAAGCCTCTAACTCAAGCAATTAGTGTACAATCTTCTCGGTGTGGAGACTTTGGGTAACTCAAGTTACTAGTGTACAACGTTCCCGATGTGGAGACTTTGGGCAACTCAGGCTTAGAGATCTTAGGAGATTCAAAATCTTGGAAATTGGGCATCTCAACATCAACCTGACAAATTGGTAGACAACGTAGGTTGGCAACTATTACACCTCGACCATAGTAATCTCAGTCTCGATGGCCACCAAGTGAGACTTGGATGAGGCTCTCGACATCTCAAAGCCATGCACTTCCTAGGGACTAGCACTTTGACAAAGGCTAGGAAAGATAAGGCACATCACTTTGAGGAGCTATGTTCTTAACTTCTCGGAAGTCTTGAGCCTTAGCAGTCCTCATAGAGGCTTACTAAGCTCTTGGCTACTATCACTCATACTCACGCACGCATGAATACTCAATTTCTTGCTCACAATCAAACATACACATGCGCACGCGCGCACACACACACACACACACACACACACACACACACACACACAAACTTGATTTAGCTAACATTGAGATGATCAGACTTATGTTTGTGACAGAGAAAGTTAATATCAGCCTCATTATATGAGTGAGTGTTCCATGTGACTGTGAGTATAAGTGAGTGAATCTGGGTGTGTGTGTGTTTGTGTACACATGTGTGTGTGTGTGTGTGTGTGTGTGTGTGTGTGTGTGTGTGTGTGTATATATACATGTTTTGTAGACATGACATGAACTAGTATATTGTTGTTGGTACATTTCTAGTTTTGTATAAGCTACATATCTTTGGGCTTGCATTTGAATATCTTCATCCATTTTGATTGTGAGTGAAAGGTGTTATAAAAGAAGCTTTTCTTCATGCATCATTTACAAATGATTGTGAGTGATAGGAAATCTAGCTATCCAATCCATTGATTCCTTTTAAAATCTTACTTGACAAACTCTTTATTGAAAGCTATCTAATCCATTGATTAATTTTAAAAGATCACTTGATAAACTCTTTATTGAAGATTAGATGTGGCTATAATGAAGCGATCCTTACCTTAAATGATTTTATTTTGTCTTAATCTGAAAATTTATCTTATTTTAACATTATGGTAATTATAATTCAAAGTCAAAACTCTAGGCTTTATTTCATACATTTCTTGTAGTGAACACAAGGATATGAAAACAAAGTTGAGTTATTTTTTTAAGGTAGATATTTCTATCAATTAGAGAACTAATAAAAATAACTCTAGTAATTTAGCAAGTTTATTTTATTACTAGGACTACAAAATAAATCAACATAACATGAAGCAAAACAAGGTCACAAAGCACATACATGCATGTGCACGTGCGTGCGCGCGCGCGCCTGCACACACACACACAAATGAAGCAACATAGCAATAAATAATTCATGGTATTAATGTAAGTAAAAGACATATTGTATATTTATAGTTGTTAAGGTTAACATGGTTGTATGGCTTACTGGTAGAGGGAACATTTCTTGCATGATGTCCTACCTTATTGCTTTGTTAAGGGGATGGATCCCTTTGTAAGAATGGAACCTTGATCAAGGTATGCTCTTAGAAATTACTCACATTGCCTCACTAATCAATTAGAAGATTAAAATTAGAAAGGTGCCATCATATAAGGTTACAAAAGATTTAGCCAAGATTTGTGCTCCCGAGATTAATTTAAAATTAAGGCCAAGGTTTGAAGGGATCACAAATAAGGATCATCGGCTAAACATATTTTTTATGTTTTTATGTGGTAATGATGATATAAATTTAGATAGCCATGCATCTACACCAACTCAATGGGTTTTTAGTTATAAGTTAACTATCACTCAAATGTATCAAAAGAGGTGACTTAATCAAAGTTATGTTTGGCAATGTTCTTTCTGTTTTGTTTGTGTGTGTGTGTGTGTGTGTGTGTGTGTGTGTGTGTGTGTGTGTGTGTGTGTGTGTGTGTGCACGTGCACGCATACAGTGTGCAAGCGCATGTGTGTGCGTGCATGTGTCGATGTGTGTGATAAATGGTTTCACTCAAAAATTACTTTTTGAGTTTAGTGAATGTATAGTGTAATGTAAGCAATGATGTGTCTAAGGTGTCACATAGGTTTAGGAGATATTCAAGGATAGAATGATATGATTTAAAAGATGTGGATATATTTTAATGATCTAATAAAGATTCTCATGGAGATGAGAATCTTTATTAGATATTCAAGGATAGAATGATATGATTTAAAAGATGTGGATATATTTTAATGATATAATAAAGATTCTCATGGAGATGATTGTGGATCTAAATGCTCATGATTGACTATAAATTGATATAATGCGATTGCTCATTTCTGAGCTTTATTAATGATATTATATCTTGATTAGTATGCCACTATATTAGTCATTTCTTAAACAAATTTAATTAGAATAATTTTCAACAATGAAGTGTATTATTTGGTTTAACTTCCATAGGTAGCATGTATTTCAAGTTGGTATTAGAACCACTAAGGCTAGGCTAACAAATTGATTAATTTTCATTCCTTTAAAGTGCTTAATTAAGGATTAGGGTTTTTGCTAGAAGAAATTTGTAACATAATATCATTCTCTAATGAGTATATACAGATCCATAGTTGCATTTGAGTTGCATACAAGAGTCATTTGCTATGTGGGGGGCCTATAAAAATAGAAGTATATCAATATACATTAAAAATATTGTCACAAAAGTCCCCTACTACAATGCAGAGCTTACAGTGGCTACAACAATAGTTGGTGTAGCCTTAATAGCTCATCTAGCTTCAACATAATTACAATGGCTTGTTCTCTACCATCATTCAAAACTATGGAGAGCTCAAAACTATGGAGAGCTCAAAACACTAGCTTTGTATTGAGCAACTGACAACAATAGCAGGCCCTTGGCTGCTCGAGCTCAAAACACTAGCTTTGTATTGAGCAACTGACAACAATAGCAGGCCCTTGGCTCGATGAAGGTAGAAATCTATCATCGAGGAGGGGATCTCAATGGTAGAAATCTCAATGTTGATGATAATTCTCATAGATGAAGGTATATTTAGTGTGAGCGTTTGTTAATGGTGGTGAGGATTCCATCATAGTTAGAGAGGTTGTTTGGAGTCCTAAAGGAGTGGAACTGCTGCAATCTTACACTCTAGTCATCCAATTGTTATTGCATTGGGCATCTTTAATCCATCCTTGTCCAAGTAAAATCTGTAAGGGTGTTACAAATAACCTTCTAACCAAGTGATCATTTATAATGTGTATTTTAACAATCAAGCAGTTGAGAACATGTATACTTCGTCCATTAACACCTCTAATAGAAACATTGAAATTGTTTATGCATTCTCTTTCACATTTCATTACGAAAGTATGTTACGGCTAATTCAATTAACGCACAATAATGCACAAGGTCATTAAGAGCAAGCAAGCCCACCCACATTTTGTTATGGATTATGAAAATTATTGAAATATTTTTGTGGTATATTTTTATGGATATTTTTTATTATTTACCACATGGTCAGTGACGTACCGCTAGGTATTGGTCACACCACGTTAGGTAGATAGTCACTAGATACAATCTTGTGCATGTGTTTTTGATAGCAAATCAGGTCTAGTGCGGGCGGCATGATGATGGTTACAAATTTTTGGCATGCATATTGAATGCACATTTTGGCATCACTATGTTCATGGAGATATTATATTTTTGGCGACATTATATTTATGCAACATCTTATGTAGTGGCTTGGTGGCTATCATTAACTTGTACATAAAATGACGGGACACATATTTATTATGTACATTTGTTATAGGGATATATTTATTCAAATGGTTTGTTTACCTTTAATAAATGGCCCATATTAATTTATGCATGACACTTTGCTAAAGTCAAGACCCAAGGATGGTTCACATTACTTCATGCATAATACTTTCCTAAAATTTAGGGGCAAGACCCAAAGTGGAGTGTAAAAGTCTTTTTTGGCTCACAAAGTAATTTAAAAAAAAAGATATTTAAATACACTTGCTTAAAAGCGTGAGCCATCAAGCAAGTGGGGGGAGATTGTATACCCAATGTGTGTATCGTGCATCTTCTCTTCTTTCATGTTCATGCAAGTTTATTTTTCAATAAGCTATGGTGTTTTAAGAGAGGTAAAGTGAGCTTTGTCCATTATTTTATTTAATTTGTGCATGAGGACCATAAACCTCCTGCAACAATGGTACCATAGCCAAACCTACATCTAACAGTACTGTAGCAAATAGTCCTCGGGAAGCATGCGATCTGTCGGGAAAAAAAAGTCCTCAAGAAGCTTGCCACCTGCTGCACAAAGAAGCATCCCAAAGACACGCTGTGTGAACGCGGTGGGTGCTAGCACTAGAATCGAGCACACTCAACAATCTGCAGGTACATCCTAGCATAGGCCCACAAAGGCCCAAGGCCCTATATAGAATTAAGGTCATTAGTAGGAGCAAGTGAGTAAAGCCCACAAGCTCTCTCTCTTCTCTTTCACCTCTTGGATGCATGCAAATGAAACCAAGACACTATATATACCCCTCTTCCCACTCCCCATGTTTTGGCTTGTGGGATTTTTCTTTTCCCTTCTCCCCTCTCCTCATTCACCCTCCCACTTTTTCATAAACTCGCAAAAAGAGCACTTATAAAATAGCACAAAGCATACATGATTTATGTGACTGAGGTAGAGAAATTAAATCAAACACTCACCCCACTTCAATAACACTTTCTTGATTCTTTTCATGATTGTTTTGTTAATGACTATCCCCCCTCACTTACCCCCTTCTCACCTTGAGGACCATAAAATAGAGCTCTTGCCAAGAAGTCAACCACCACATCGTGCACCTTATAGATGAAACCCTTTGCAACATATGCCAAATTAAGGAATTACTAGATAAAGGATTGATACGACGACCTAGTAGTTCACCAGTTGGAGCACCAATCTTGTTAATTCAAAAGAATAAGACTTATCGCATGTGTGTCGATTACCGTGCATTAAATAAAGTGTCTATCAAAAATCATTATCCTATTTCTAGAGTAGACGATTTGCTTGACAAACTAAAAGGTGTTTGTTTGTGTTTTAAACAAGATAGATTTAAAATCAGGTTATCATCAAGTACATATGGACCCCACTGATTTCGCACTCAAGTTAGTCACTATGAATTTCTAGTAATGCCCTTTGGCCTTACAAATGCACCGGCCACATTTTTTTGCGTGATGTATAGAATCTTTTTGAACCATCAAGATTTTGTGATTGTCTTTTTTGATGACATTCTTATTTATAGTCGCTCCAAAAAAGCACACAAAAACCATTTGGGAATTGTTTTTAAACATCGTAAAGAGAACCATTTGTATGCAAATCTTGACAAAAACTCTTTCTTTCAAAGTGATTGAATATCTTAGGCACATTGTTTTTCCTAATGGCATTCATGTTGACCCTAAAAAGATAACAACCACTATATATGATGTGAGATCTTTTCTCAGACTTTATAGAAAATTTGTGCTAAATTTTTCTCTCATTGCCTTACCATTGACATTATTATCGAAAAAGAAAATTGTTTTCGTTGGGGTGACAGTCAACACAATCCTTTGATCGTCTCAAATATCTCTTAACTCATGTCCCAGTTCTACAATTACCTGACTTTACTAAACCATTTTTTCTAGTTGTCACACTGACGCTAGTGAATCTGGTATAGGAGCCATTTTGATGCAAGATGACCATCCCTTAGCATTTGAAAGTCATAAACTAAAACCCTCTGAACTCAACTATAGTACCTATGATAAGAAACTTTTGGTCGTAGTACATGCTCTTCACATGTGGATACACTACCTCATGGGTTCAGAATTCTTGATTAAGACTGACCAACAAAGCATTAAACACCTACTTAGTCATCCCTTGATCTCCGACCGTCATATTAAATGGGCTTCCTTCATTCAAAGTTTTCACCCCATGATCCAATATCAATCAAGTCGTGCTAATGTTGTTACAGATGCTTTGAGTCGTAGACCATCAATTAATAACATTTCTGTTGTTCATATTGAATCCTTTGATGCTATGCGTGATAGTTATGTCCATGATGTTGATTTTTCAAATGATTGAAATGTACTTGTTCATAATAACTATTTACCTCTCTATAGTTATTCACATGCTGACGGTTTCCTATTCTTTGAGAAAAGATTATGCATTATTGCACCATTTAGGCATCTTGTTTTGCAAGAAATACATGAACCACCTTTCGTTGGGACATTGTGGCATACTTTCTACTTTGACATCATGTGAAAAACTTTTTTATTGGCCTAACATGAAAAAAGATATTGCACAATATGTCTCTGATTGCATTGTCTGTTGATGTGTCAAGCATCATTATGAAAAACCATATGGACTATTGATGCCTTTGCCAATTCCAAATGGTCCAAGGAAAAAAATTTCAATGGATTTTATTGCAATATTACCTACTGCTTCCTTGTATAATGACATGATTTGGACCATAGTAGATAGGTTTAGCAAACAAGCATACTTTGTGGCATGCAAGAAGACATTGACTGCTTCGCTTGTTGCAAAGATATTTATTAAAATTATTTTCACTCATCATGGTTTTTCTAGACTAATTGTTTCTGATAGAGACTCTTGCTTTTGCAATCATTTTTGGATAGTTTTGTTTTCAAATTTAGCCTCTAAGATGGGCTTTAGTTCCGTTTTCCATCCAGAACGCAATGGCCAAATCGAAGCTACTAATAACACTACATGGATCTTTTAAGAGCCTATACCATTGACAAACCTTTTAATTGGGATGAGCATTTGCTCATTTTACAATTTGCTTATAACAATACCACCCACTCTGCCATAGAAAAGGCACCCTTTAAAGTTGTCTATGTAAAAAGTTACCTACTCCGACTTCTAAAATTGGAACACAAGTTCCAACCACCCTGTAGACCATTTTGCTCGTGACCATAAACCAGTAAACAAGAAGCAAAGACCTATGCAATTTCAAGAGAATGACATCGTTTGGTTAAGAGTCAAAAAACATAGACTTAATAGCATTGAAAAACACCCCAAGCTTAAACTCGCTCCATATTTTTATGGGCCTTTCAAGGTTCTCAAGAAAATCAATGATAATGCTTTTAGATTGGACATCCCACCTCACTGGCATATACACAACTCCTTCCATATCAATTTGCTATGCCCATTTAAGGGAACTCTTCCACTTTATCATGTTCTAGATGACCCACCTCTTTATCCACCGCACTACTCAATAGAGCGATTCTTGTATTTAATCAAGTATCAATGATAACTAGTATCATTGAGACTAGTATCATAGCGATGCAACAAAGTATCATTGATACTAGTATCATAGCGATGCAACAAAGCTTATGGAAACTGCGTTGGTGTGAGCTGTGAAAGCCACATTGAAAGAGAGAAATCCACGATCAATCACACAAGACACTACATGCAAGAAGATATGTTGGAAAAGAAGGGAAAAAAAAAGGAGAAAATCTTGCATTACATGTATGGACTATATTAAGAGACCTTGAAAATAACAACTTAGGCAAAAAAAAACTTACATCGTTTGGTTAAGAGTCAAAAAACATAGACTTAAGAGCATTGAAAAGTACCCCAAGCTTAAAATCGCTCCATGTTTTTATGGGCCTTTCAAGATTATCTAGAAAATCAATGATCATGCTTTTAGATTGGACATCCTACCTCACTTGCATATACACAACTCCTTCCATATCAGTTTGCTATGCCCATTTAAAGGAACTCTTCCACTTTATCATGTTCTAGATGACCCACCTCCTTATCCACTGCGTACTCAATAGAGTGATTCTTGTATTTAATCAAGGATCACAATGATACTAGTATCATAAGCGATGCAACAAAGCTTATGGAAACTGCGTTGGTGTGAGCTGTGAATGCCACATTGAAAGAGAGAAATCCACGATCAATCACACAAGACACTACATGCAAGAAGATATGTTGGAAAAGAAGGAAAAAAAAAGAAGAAAATCTTGCATTACATGTATGGACTATATTAAGAGACCTTGAAAAAAACAACTTAGGCAAAAAAATTTACAAAATCTAAGGTAACCCAGGAAAATATCTAAAAACCAGAGGTAACAAAAACAAAACAAAAATCCGACCTAGTAAATTATTACCTGCAAAGAGAACATGTGGACTCTGGAGTCCCTTATTTGTCTTGCTCTCCTATTTAGGCAATGTGTCTTGATCTCCTATTGAATGCCAGCTTAATGCGGGCATTAAACAATGATGAAGGTGAAAAAAAAGTAATCTCCATGTCTACGGTTATGATCAAGCCCCCTGTCCAAGCCAGGCTTGTTCCTCCGCCACCAACCTGTCCTGTGCAGAGAGGTCCAACACATAGGCGATCCTGGCTCCCGCAAGAAGCTATGGCATACTCCACCCCTTTACGCTCAACAAATACAAAGAAACAAGACTTTACTCCATTCCACGTACAAGAGAGAGAGAGATGCAAAGCAGTCGGTGTCATCTCTCCTCAAGGCTCAGCACGCAGTCTCTCTCTTTCTCTGTTCTTGTCCTTGCTTCTGCCCATACAGCCTCCCCTCCTCTGGCCTTCTGTTTCTCTGGAAGCTGAACCTTTAGGGAAAGCGTGTTTGCATGTGCAGGCTCGCTCGCCTCTCCGTCTATGTGCCCCTCTCTCTCAATCGTCTGCTCTGAGGGTGCTGGGCCGCTCTCGTGCACAAAGTGAGAAGGAAGGGCTAGGCGAGCACGTGGACGTGGTATGCAAGCATTGAGTGGTGAGGGCGCACAATTTATAATGTATTACCTTCTATAGTCTAAGGTCATACTACCATTTAATTAATGTACCACGAGCACCAACATTGAATTTTGTGGCTTCATTCAATAATCATTGACGTGTAGAGATTGTTATAAGGAAAATGAGAAGCCATGTTGACTTTTCGGAGTTTTTTAGGCATCTACTATCCAACAGCAAGAACTTTGTTTCACTATTCTTGGTTCCAAGTGCAAATGATAAAAGGAGGAGAATATAGAGAGTTTAAATTTCAAATTAAATTGCATATGGGGGGCTATGTTGCAGTTCTAAAAGACTAGTTCAAATCGTTAACGGATGGAGTCTCTCTCTCATCAATCTCTTCCTTTGTCACCTCTCATCACTCTCTTCCTTTGTCACACATACAACGGCCATCTCTCTCATAGATTTCTTGCTTACAACTCCCATAGCCTTTTTCCATTGTTCTTTCCCCCTCCCACACAACTATATTCTCTCTTTCACACAAGATTTGTTAACTTGTATGTATGGAGGTAGCTACTGCTTTCATTAGCTCACCAATGGGGGTGCTTCTTTCTATGTGTGTGTGTGTGTGTGTGTGTGTGTGTGTGTGTGTGTGAGAGAGAGAGAGAGAGAGAGAGAGAGAGAACTATACAGGGAGAAAGATAGAAAGAGGGGGGAGGACTGTAGCACAAAGAGAGAAAGCAAGCGACTACGGTTGTGGGTCCACCTCTTTGAGAGAGTTTCGTCAACATTGCCGTGTGCTCAACTTGCCGCTACAGCATTGTATGATGAGAGAAAGAGAGAGAGAGAGAGAGAGAGAGAGAGAGAGGTGCAAGCTCTTAAGTGTGCAAGGAGAGAGAGAGAGAGAGAGAGAGAGAGAGAGAGAGAGAGAGAGGGGGGGGGGGGGGCTATATGTATATATGGATGTTTGTGTGGGAAATGTAATTATACACCTAAAGAAATAGTAGAATACAAACATATTTTATAAATTTAGTTTTCTACATATCATAGCATGTGGTTGTACATGGATGCATTTTGTGTGTTATATATATATATATATATGTTATATATATATATATGTATATATATATATATATATATATATAGTTTATTATAGCATGTGGTTGTGCATGGACTTTAGAAAACAATGTGTAAAATTCTTACTATATTTAAACACCACTGCATTAATATTCACTTGCAAAGAAGCGTTGTGTAATCACCTTCATTTACATGTCAAAAGTGTGTGGTAGTAGAGCAGCTAACAAAGGGAAATGCTTTCATGATATATTTTGGCATATCTTAAAAGGCACTTATATAGGATATGTCTAATGAGAGCAAGGTTTGGATTGCGTTAAATGCATGTCGCGTAAGGGTTTTTTTCCAATCATGGACATGCTGAAAGAGTGTGGCAACATAAGCTCAGCTAATAAGGGGGGGAACAATTCACATAAGGGTGGGCTTTGTTGAAATAGGTTTGTTATCGATTGCAATGTCTCCCAGCTAGAATGTCTCTTGGTCAACACTAGGTGCAATCTATTTTCCCATAAAAGTCCAGGTAGTAAACCTTTGATGTGTTTCAAATAGATCATGCATAGCAGCATGTGACAAGGACATGTGACAAGGAGGAACAAATATGCGATGAGATTGCTAGACTACATTAAAGATTTTTTTGTCCCTTTGCAACCCATCGTAAACAAGTCAAGCTACTCACGTATAAAAGGGAAGGATCATTGACTTTTGTGTTTTGTGCATGCCAAGATGCGTTCTTTGTAGAGTTGTCTTTTGAACGGTGTACCATGTGACCAGCTCCTACCTATCGGAGACGGGCAATGGCACTAGTATTTTATACAACTAGACGAATTATCCTATTTTAGCAACTCAATGTGCACAAACTGCTCTAACATCACTCTCATGCACCTCGAATGGCAAAAAGGCCTATTTCGTTGTATTCGTTGAGTGTAAAGGGGTGGAGTATGCCCTAACTTCTTGTAGGAGCCATGATCTACGTGTTGGAGGAGTAAATGGTTGGTAGTTGTAGTAAATGATTGGCGGGTGCCAAGTTGAGTAGGACGACTGGTCAAGGAGTGCGCATGTAGGTGTGGCAGCATAGCACACCAAAATCGAATTTCGGAAGGTCAATTTATTAGTTGGGTATCGTGTGCAACATACTTGCTATGAGGTCTTACGTGCTCTATCTGTGCCTCTTCGCACAGAACAGGTTGATAGAGGATGCAGGAATTCTTTCTAAAAAAGGCAGATCCGATTGGTTCACTTCTATCCCAGGTTCTTTAATAAAAGAATCATTCCTCTATTATCTAATTAACTGATGAAACTGTTAGGGGACGTATATTTGGAGCCCAAGCAAGGACCTCTGCCTGTAAAAAACTCCCAATGATCATAATGATTGGGCTTTTGTTTCAGAATAAAGTGACCACAATATGCCAGCATCGGTACTCCAAAACAAAATCTATGGGAAAATCCCCAAATTATATTCTTATCATTATCTTGATGATCACAATAACTTAAGCTTTGATTTACTCTGCACGTTACTCACAAGAAAGCCAACATGTTACAGCTCCAGATGCACAGCCAGGATATGCAAAGCCACAGCAGCAAACCCATTGTTTCATCGCATGAAGGGGATTAACAAATATTCTGCATAGAACAGCTGTGCACATAAATGATGAAAAGGTAAGTATTTCAACTCACCTTCTCAAACTAAAACATAGCAGCACACATTCTCAGGTAGAATACACAAACAGGTGCCCGCCCATCATGAGAGTTGGGAGTGGCCAATCAGCTGATTTTGAGGTGTCAGGCAGTAGGTTAACACTATGGTGGGTGCCAATCCCATACTTTTCTGATGTGGCTGCCACGTCAAACCTGCCGACACCAACTTTATGGGTCTTCATGGATGGGCACCGACATCTGGGCATGAGCACACCCCCCCCCCCCCCAAAACACACACACACACACACACACACACAGCCTGCTCACGCCATGGCTTAATCTTCTTGAAGCTGCCTTGGCATACCAACAGAAGACGTATGAAGAACTCCCAAAACCCCAACGCTTGCACTTATGGACTTAATTATGAGGGCTGCTTTACCTGCAGATCGTGTGATTTGCCGCAGGAGCAGGCGAGCACTGGTAATGTGTAACACGTTTGCAAACAGGGCCACCCATCCACATAATATGCCCCTATGATGGGCGGGCAGGGATGGTTGCACACCACATGTGTATCCAACCTTAAGTTGTATGCCAAGCAAAGCTAAAAGATCTATATTAAAACAAGAACCAAGCAAATTCAGACAAGATTGCACACCTTCCAAACAAACATGTAGAAGCCAGTGATAGCCGCTTTGCTCATTAAATCAATCCGGCTTGCATGTTGCCATAAAATGCCTGCTAGAGCTGCATGACCAAGCACCTAAAAAGAGAGTTCAAAAGGCATGAATGTCCACAATTGGGATCAACTATGCATAAATCCTACACTTAAAACTCTGCAGATTACGAAAGTATATATGAAACAAGACCCAAATGCCACCGCAAGTAGCAAACACTTACGCATGTAATAAGACAGTAAAGCTTCTTACCATTGTCATCCGAGCCCACAACAACTCAGAAGTGACACCTACTAGCATTGCAACACCATAAGCTGCTAGAAGCAGATGTATACAGAGCCAGAAGACCTGTTTGACCTTCCCAATCATAAGGTCAGAATGTGCAAAGTTGATAAATAAAGGAGTCGTGTTCCTGCCTACACACTTTAGAGCCACAAGGACTTTCAAGCTATGTCAGCACCAACCCGCTCTTGTCCCAGACGCACTGTATAAGATTGAGTGCCAAAAACTCGATCACCTTCCAAATCAGGAATGTCCTGTTTCACCAGAAATAACCCCAATTAAGAACCTCTAATTCTTAGAAAGCTGAGAAACATGTGAGACCTAAAAACTCACTTATACAGGTCATCCATTGGAAAATGAGCGCCTCTTTACTCTGATGTCTTAAAGATCCAGTGTGCACGTACTACACCTCCCTTCCACATATGCTTCACCTCACATATATCATGATCATTTACTCTATGCATGAACCTATTCTATTTCACAAGCAACAAAATGAGCAAAATGGTCAAACAAGGCATCATCGATAGAGGCGCATCCCATGAGCAATACACTAGCCCCTTGCAGCACTTCCCCCCCATCAGCAATCATTTTTTTCATCAGCACACAGGTCATGCACAGCGGTGAAAACATTATGTGCACCTATATGGCAGCTTTGGCAGCACAAAAAGCACATGTACGGCCTGATTTAGCCTGTTGTTAATTGAGGGTTGGCTGTGGTTATACTCCTGTGTGTTTTGGTGGCTGTGCAGGCAACACGAGAAACATGCCTGCACTGTAATCGTCCCACCAACATGAGCAGCTTCTTGTCACTTTTGGTAGGTGGAAGGTTCCATGAAGGCAATGTCTTGAAGTGCAATCTTTTGAAGTGCAATCTTGACACCAATGTAACTCATCCTCCTGCTAGAGCATGCCTATCATCTGCTCATACGTGGGCTTAGCAATCCTTGCAGTCAGAGTGAAGCGATAATTTTGAACTGCTTGAAAAGTGTCCCATCACATCCCGTGAATGTGTGCAGTGCCGGCTTTAATATCCATGTCACGCCTTCTACCCCACCCATCAATCATGTCTGCATGACAGCCAGGAATGGCATGCCACATCCCATTTCTTGCGGAATGGATGAGGCAGAGGCAGGAATGGGCCATGTGCATGTCATTCCATGTTTCTTCTTATCTGGTAGAGGCTAAGATTGGCTCAAAGAGGGGCTGCAACGAAAAAGTCTTAAAACCAAAGACTGTACCTTAAAAAGAGCTATGACAACTGAGAAGAAGCACATGAAGCCAGTCGCAAAGATGAGTGGCCTTGTCAGGATCGCAGCTCTCCCAAAGACAAAGGTCTGAAAGTTAACAGAATTCAAGAAAAACTCATCAGAGACCATTAAACTTCACCTTGTAGACGATCCTGTTTGTACCCAGCCGTCTTAATGGGCTATTTAAGTGCCTACTTGTAGCGAGCATTTCAAGTATGTGCAAATCAACCTTCACCCAGCTACTTGTCTCTGTTCCTATCAGCATCTGCAAACAGCTGGGGTATGGGAGGAGCATACCACCTCTCACTGGTGGTGTCAGTGCATCCGGCTTGCATTAAAACTATGATTCTTCCGTGTTTAAAATGGAGGGTAGATCACATTCTTGTGTCGTTGGGAGAGGATGGCAGCAGGAATGTCACCGACAAGGTGGCATGGAGCACCCTGGCCGTTATGCGGCACTAGGGCAGGCTTGGAAAAGTAGACCCCTGGTATAGTAGCAATAAAGCAACTTCTCAAAGGACATCCTTACTCGTAGAGAGTGTGCCACAGCCAGCATTTGAATAGTTTAAAGATTCTCCAGCATGGTGCCGTATCACGCATGCAACATCGATCCCTGTTTCTAGGCATCCTTTTCTCATTGCGTGTAAGACATATCTGCTACACAGTATGTGTTACACTCTCAAACTTCAAAGGCCTCTACTAGTCTCTCACACAGCTAAAGATATATAGGATGCCTCAACTATGACAAAATGTCTCTTCAGCATATCAAAGCTGTCGGAATGCCTCATTAATTTGCAGAACAGCAGAAGAACCATGTTGTCAGCAGAGCAGAAAATTGTGTGTGACATTGGGTAGGTTTGAACCTGCATGTGGAGATAGAAGGCAAGTTGAACCACAATCGCCCTAACAGAAAGAATGCAACTAGCAGCCGCAAAAGCCGATCGCTTCCAACGCAACAAAGGCAGCTGCAACACAAAGAGTGAAGGTTGTACTCATTAATTGGATGCAAACCATGCTGTGTCAAAAAAATAATCTTCCAAATAGGCATTTCTGACATCCAAGTTAAGGCAATACCTCTATCGAGTAAGCTGTTCCAAGAATGAAGCTGACTGTGAGAGCCCAAAGTAAAGGCCTTGACCCTATGTACACGCCCATTGCAAGACTCTGCCCAGGGCAAACATTGCGACATGTTAATGGAGAACGCTTCCTGCAGTGTTTACTTGTTTGAAAGAGAGCTGTCTTGAGGATTAAGGCACACCAGAATGGCAAAGGAAGTCACTATGGCTATGCCTGTGCTCAGAGAAAATTCACCAGATGCCAAAGGCAGATAGGGTTTGTTGACCTGCAGAAGAAAAGGATGCAGAGAAGTCAGCCCCTGTGGTGTATTTCCTAGATGTCTCTGGCAGGAATATACAGAGCTGTCAGGATTTCTTCAAAAGGAATCGGCTGTAGAGTGATGTAATGAGCAAAGCATGAGTTTAGAAAGTATTACCTTGTCAATTTCGATATCATATATTTGATTCAAACCCACGATGTAGAAGTTCATGCACAGAGCTGGGATAAGTGCCTGCAAAGGAAGCAGAAATTAGAGAGAACGATGCAAAAGTGTAATAGATGTAAGCAGAGGACACACAATACTTGAAATGCTTCCATAAGCATGTGATGCCCTAACAGATTCGATGTCTTTCAAACTTGGGCCATAAAGCTTTGAGTTCCTCTTTTGGCATGTCATACCTATGCAGGCATGGCAAGGTATGAGAGGACATCCATGCCAAAAAATGTGATGAATGGGACTTGGGATATGATGGAACCTGGCACGGTACCTAACTAACTTCCATTTGAGGTCAGCTGTGTTAAGGAGCCAAGGGGTATGTCACCATTCACTAGTCTTAGACATGACTCTGCTGAAGACTGTCATGAAACAATGGGCACATTTTGTGAATAACCCCTTAAGATCTAACTCCAAACATGCACAAGGAATTCACATGTGAGAAACAACTGAGTTTTTGAGAGATACAAGTTCAATAGTCATCATATGTACACCCCTGAGCTAGGTCTACGGAGGACTGTGGGACAAGCCATCAAACTCTAAAGTTGCCTCATCATTGGGTGGACTGCCATGAACAAAATCTCATGAGTAGTAGTGCCCAATGAGCTATGGCACACATGCTCATTAATACTATAATTTACAACTCCATGGGGATCTCTTTTAAGATGGAAGAAAATGGCTCTGTGACACAACAGAACAAGATGATTGAAATAGCCTCACCTGACTTAATCCGACCACAAAATGTGAGGAAAAATCTGCAAAGCCTTGAATAGCCAGCAGAGAAATGGAAAGAATACCTACAGCCTGCATCGAAACAGAAGAAGAGGCAAAGAAGCATTTAATCATGGTCATGAAGAGTAACCTTCCATTGACAAGAGGCTCTCAATGCTGTCATCTACAAAAAGCAAATAAAACATACAGCACGACAGCCATAGCACACTTGATGAGCCTACATATATACACCATATTTTAAAAATACATGACTGTCCTCTGCACTACCACTAAGGACTCATGTGGACGTCAAAATTCTTCTTCCACCCTGCCAGGCAGCTTCACAGGTGAGTACAATTCTCTAGAGCCAAGGTTAAGTGATGCTGCTTGAGAGCATACAGATCCACTAAAAAGCTCAAAGCCTATACAGGATCAGCCAAGCTTAAGTGATGCTGTCAGGAGTAGAAACTGTTTTGAGAGCATACAGATCCAGTTAAAAGCTCAAAGCCTATTCAGGATCAGCCTTGCTGCCATTACTGTACCTGAGCACAACATGAGTGTAAGGAAGGCTTTATGAGCTTGTAAAGAGAGTAGCCCTCAATACAATGAAATGTTATCGAAGACATGTGAATTCAATATCATCTGATAAAACCCCTTTCTAGTTACTCAAACCTCTTCCAAAATCCATGTTTACCGTGCCAATGACAGTGTGAGGCCTTGTGAAACGATAGAAAGCATCCATCCATCTTGGGAAGTCCAGTACAATATTATCAACAGCTGCTGGAACAGACCCAGTTGATGGCCCTTGATCATCATTGACTGGTCTTGCAGTAGCCCGCAGGGTAAGGATTCTTCCCGGATGTCCTTTACATTGCCACTGTGCCTTGTTGCTATACGTGATGCGATGTATACCAGCCTCTGTGTACCAAAACCCTGTTAAGATTTCAAACATGGAATGCCACAACATAAAAATTTCTACTTGCGAAAACTCCTATTCAAGACAACGCATGCATATCACAGTGCCCACTTGCCTAGAGTTGGTTACAAAATTACACAGAGGGTTTTTGTAATGAGAGAAATTAGTGAGATAACCTGATAGAAATTAAGGAGTGCAGGATTGACTTGAAGCTCATGTAATGGTGAGCAAAGAGACTACGCTTCCAACTTGTTCCAAGCCTTAATGTAACAGATTAACTAGACTGAAACCAAAGTACATGCAGCACGAGATGGCCCTCGGTAGGAAGAGATTCACCGCCAATGTGAGCTGTCTAGTGAAGCAAAAGCGACTCCTCACCTTATAGGTACATGTAACCAAACTATGTGCAGCTGGACTGGACGAACGCCGAGTACGAACCAAACTATGTGCAAGTCGAGTAAAGCTGAGCAGCTAGGAACTCAAACATCAATGCATGAAGCGGGAAAAGGAACCAAAATCTCTAAGTACCTTGAGGTCGTGCAGAGATTCGCTCCAGCCGCCGCGGACTACAGGGGGAAGTGTGTGAGGACAATCGATGGCGGGCCTGCGACACAGAGAAGCACCTTGCAGCTCGCAGAAGCTCCATAGAAGCACAAAAGAAGAGTGGAGAGGGGGGAAACTCAGAGCGATGGTGACGTGATACTGCTGGGAGGAGGCTACGGCGACGGGCGAAGGGCGAAGGGCGAGGGCGAGGGCGAGCAGCATGGAGGAGAGGAAGGGGCGAAATGGAGGTTTAGGTTGAATCAGTAGGCGGCCTTCGTCCGCGCCATGGCAACCATCGCAACGATCGCCATAGACGCTTTTAGAAATTGGGCGCTTCAGTACGGCAGGTCAGCCAGACGACACGTCAGCGAAACAATTTCTGAAAACGTGTACTTGAAATGTCTTTGATTTTGGAGATTTTTAAATTGAAAAAAACTAGTATTGTACCCGCTCGTAAGGTTTAGAAAAGAACCTTCTCTCTCGATAGCCATCTCTCTCTCTCTATCACACACGATCTTTCTCTCTCTTCCCCCCTCCATGCATGTCCCCATCTCTCACACACACACACACACACGTACTCACACACATACTCTCTCTTTCTCTCTCTTCCCCCCTCCATGCATGTCCCCATCTCACACACATACACACACACACACACGTACTCACACACATACTCTCTCTTTCTCTCTCTCTCTCACACACACATGTAAATATTCGTATATATAATATTATGTTTTAGATACATATAGGTGAATTTAAAAATATAAATACACACACATACATAATTTTGATTAAATTTTAATGTATGGAGATGGGTGGTAAGGTGTGCTCATTTTTAAATATATAGATAGATATATTATACACACATACACGCATACAAATATATATTTCTATATATATGTGTGTGTGTGTGTGTGTGTATACATTTACATATATATATGTATACACACACACACACACACACACACATATCTTTATATACAGACACATACATATATATGTATGTATAAATGTAAATAAAAACACATATATACATATATATCTTTTATTTAATTTATATTTATATTTATATTTTATTAAAAGCTACTTTTTATTCTCTATCTCTCGCTCTCTTTCTCTCTCTTTTCACCCTCTCCCTCTTTGCACCTCTCTCTCTCTCTCTCCTCTCTCTCTCTCTTTCCAGGCCTGCCCCATCTCACTCTCTCTCAAGCACACACGCATAGATGCAAATGTACGCACACGCATGCACTCTCTCTCTCTCTCTCTCTCTCTCTCTCACACACACACACACACACATGTAAACACCCGCGCATGCACTAATGCAAACACACAAACTATCTCACATAGAAAGTCTCTCTCTCTCTCTCTCTCTCTCTCTCTCTCTCTCATACACACACACACACACATGTAAACACCTGCACATGCACTAATGTAAACACACAAACTATCTCACATAGAAAGTCTCTCTCTCTCTTTCTCTCTCTCTCTCTCTCTCTCTCTCTCTCTCTCTCTCTCTCTCTCTTCCGTCAGATAGATCATATTTGGTCTCTTGGGATTGTTCCTACGACGTTAAAAGAGCTTCTTCTTCTTCTTCTCTCTCTCTAATTTGCTTTCGAATGTATTATATATATATATATATATATATATATATATATATATATATATATATATATATATATATATATATATAAGAAACTCATTCAATGAGCAAATGACTTGATGGTGATAATTAATTGTGAGCCCCAATGTAGCTAGGCATATGGGAAAGAAACCCCCAAAGATTGTTTTCTCTTCTCCTTTCTTCTTTTCAAAAGTTCTCCCTCTCCTTTCTCCACGTAAAGGCTAGGTTTATAGGGTAGGCACACTTGCTTTATCTTATACAGATATAGACGTATGTGCATATATACGTGTATATGTGTGTGAGAGTGTGTGCATGTACACGTGCAATTGTGTATGCATGTGTGTCTATGTATACATATGTGTACATGTGTATGTGTGTGTGTGAATCTATTTGTGCTTATATGCGTGCATATGCATGTATGTGTATGTGCAAGTTTGAGTGTATGTGTGTGTGTGTAAGTGTGCTTATCTCTGTGTGTGTATGCGTGTCCATGCATGCAAGTGTGTGTGTTTGTGTAGGTGAGTGTACATGTGCGTGTATGCATATACAAACGTGCAACTCTATGCATATGTTTGCGTAGGTGAGTGTATGTGTATACATGTTTGTACATGTGAGTGAGTGTGTGTGCATGTACTTTATGTGGTGTGCATTCCATGTGTATACACATGTGTTTATATGTAAGTGTGTATGTGTGTATGTTCATGTGTACATGTGTGCATGTGCATGTGTGTATGTTCATGTGTGCATGTATGCATGTGCATGTGTACATGTGTGTGTGTGTGTCTCTCACAGAGACACACTCAATCTCCCATGTATGCACATACAAACATCCTCACATATACACATATACACATGCACATGCACCCGTCCTCTCTCTCTCTCACTCTCTCTCTCTCTCTCTCTCTCTCTCTCACACACACACACACACACAGAGTCACACCTCTCTCTCTCTCTCTCTCTCTCTCTCTCTCTCATGCATACACTGCATATGTACTGTCTCTTCTCACAGAGTCACACCTCTCTCTCTCTCTCTCTCTCTCTCTCTCTCTCATGCATACACTGCATATGTACTGTCTCTTCTCACATACATAGAAACTCTCTCTCTCTCTCTCTCTCTCTCTCTCTCTCACACACACACACACACACACATGCGCGCGCGCACGCACACACACACACACATACTTGCATGCTCATCTGTGTGACTGTGTGTGTACATACACACGTGTCTGTGATTATGTAATGTCGACTTTATGCCTGCATGAGTGTCTTGATTGTGCGCATGTGCTAGTGTGTGTATGTGCATATGTTTGTGTGTACGGTGTAAGTGTGTACTTGTGTATGTTTGTGTTTGTATGTCCATGTGCGAGTGTGTGAGCATGTGAATGTGTTTGTGTGTGCATCTTTGTGTCTATGTGTGTGCATGTACATGTGTAAATGTGTATGCGTGTGCATCTATGTATATATGGATGTGCATGTGGGTGTGCACATCCATGTGTGCTAAGCTCAAGTGTGCGTGTGTGTGCATGAATACATGTACGTTCATGTGTGTGTGTGTGTCTCTCTCTCACAGAGACACAATCTCCCACGCACGCATACACAGACATCCTATCTTCTCACATGCACGCACATACACATGCAATATACCTCTCTCTCTCTCTCTCTCTCTCTCTCTCTCTCTCTCACACACACACACACACACACACACACACCTCTCTTATGCATACACATGCACATGCACTCTCTCTTCACACCCCCTCACACATGCATAGAAACACACACACACACACATTCTCTCTCTCTCTCTCTCTCTCTCTCTCTCTCTCTCTCTCTCTCTCTCCCCCCCCACACACACACTTGCACGCATATGTGTGCGACTATGTGTGCACATATATACGTATGTGATTGTGTAATCTCGACTTCATGCATTGTGCAAGTGTCTTGATTATGCGTATGGTTAGTGTATGTATGTGTACGTGGTGTGTATCCATGTGCAAGTGTGCATATACGTGTGTGTAAACTTGTGAATATGTCCGTATTTATGTACATCTTTGGGTCTATGTGTGTGCACGTGCACATGCACATGTGTGTGTGAGTGTGTGCATGTAGCATGTGTGAATGTGTATGCGTTTCCATCTATGTATACATGTGTGCATCTATGTATACATGTGTATGTGTTTCATCTATGTATACATGTGTGCATGCATGTACTTGTGTATGTGAGCGTATGTATGTGCTTGTGTGCATATATACACATGTATGTGTATATGTGTGTACATATCTCTGTATGTGCACGTGTGTCCATGCGTGCAAGTGTGTGTATGTGTGTGTTTGTGTGCGTGTGTGCACATATCACGTGCGTGTGTTTGTGTGGTGTGGGTGTGCATGTACATAGAATTTTTGTAAAGAAAAAATATTTTTAAAAAAGATAGAAATGGTTATTGGTTTTACTTTTTTTTCCCATTGGTGTGGAGATGTGTGGTGAGGTGTGCTCACTTATTATATCCTCGAATAGATGCACCTTACACATATTTCGATGTGTTCTGCGTAAGACCCGAAGAGGTGAGCCTTTGATTGTTCTACAAGAAAGATGTATTCTACATTGGACCCTAAAAAGTGTGAGCCCACACCCATGTGCTTTGAAGGAGATCCTCTTTGCTCTCTTTCAATCTCAAATGACTTTCTAGTGGAAGGTTTGATAATTGCTCAAAGAAGTGTGAATGATAGTATTAGGTGAGAGAAACCTCAAACTTTTCCAACCCATTCAAAGCTTTTAGCTTTAAACTTTTATAGGGTCCCATGCCCCACTATTCTCTTTGAGTATCCCCCTATATAGAATTAAAAAAAATCATTCTTTGATTATATAAAATTTCATACTAAATCTCACCTTAAATAAAGTAGATGTAGATGTGTGAACAACCAATATGTGAGTGCTGCATAAACAAGTGAGAAATCACAATCACATGCCATGTACTCTGTGTGTGTGTGTGTGTGTGTGTGTGTGTATGTGTGACATACTCTCTTTCTCTCTCTCTCTCTCTCTCTCTCATCAAGCATACCCATTTATTAATGTTATTGGAAGCTCACAATTGGCCCTCTATTAAAAATCAACTTGAAAGAAATAGTCAAGCTCAAAATAGAAGAAAGCTTTGCACGCGACACAAGAATGGGTTAAATCTCCCCCACCATGAGAGTGGCTCAAGTCCTCTTCATGGTGTATTTAAATATATTTCCTTGTACAAAAAGCAAGAGCCAAAAATACATGTAGCAAAAAATATGGATCTCCACATTGGGCTTGCATAAGCCTAAATACAAAAATGTGAACACTCTAAGATTCACTCATGAAATAGAACTAATGTATATCAAAATGTTTCAAACTAATGTGCATATAAAATATCACTGCCATTGTCAAATAAATAATCGCTACGCGCAAGGCGTCAATAGATTTCCCGCAAGGCGTCAATAGATTTCCATGCACATCCCGCACACTAACCTTGCCCAGTGATCTGCACTGACATTCACAATATAAGCTCAAAATATGTAACAAGTTAGAGGTAATCAGTCTTGCTTGCATATAAAATAAATATCCATCAAATAAATCCATAAATTCCAAATAATGCGAATAATTCCAACATTCCTCCCTAGTGAAAAGCAACTGTCCTTAATTGCTAAACATGCAATACCTCAAAGTTGGTACCTTTGCATATTTAAACAACTACGTGCAATACCTCAATTCAATGACCTTTGCACGAACGTAAATATGAAGTTCAAAATATCCATCACAGAAATCCACAATATCCAAACCTCGTGCAATACCTGAATTCGGTGACCTTTGCACATAAAAATAACCATGTGTGATACCTCAAATCGGTGACCTTCACACATACCAATGCCAAATACCAAAATAAACTAACAATCGTGTGATACCTCGAATCAGTGACCTTCACACATATCAATATCAAATACTAAAATGAACTGCCAATCGTATGATACCTCAAATCGGTGACCTTCACACGATTACACCGGTCTCAATACCAAGTGTAAAATTCACTGCAACTGTCTGTGAAAGGAGTCGATTAGGGCAGAGTGCGTAGCAAGGGCATGGTCTAGAATCCATTGAGATTCTTCTACAGGATGATTCTTGTACTTAACCAAATATCTGACATAAACATTGCCATTGCAAGTTGTAGTTTGCTTCAGGAACTAAAATTTCTGTATCAGGCTCTAGGAGAGGTGGGTGATCATAAATGGGGGTAGAAGGTGGTCTACCTTTAAAGGGTCTAAGTAGACTAATGTGAAAGGAATTAGGAATATTCCAATGGTCAGGAAGGGACAAATGATAAGTATTGTCATTGATCTTAGCAGTTATTCTAAAAGGCCCATAAAATTGTAGAGATAATTTAATGGCTGGATGTTTCTCAACAGACTTTAGTTTGCGCTTTTCTATGAGAAGCCAAAGTAAATCATTTTCTTTAAAAGTCTTTGGTCTTCCATGCTTGTTATCTTGTTTAGTGTAAGCTTGTTGAGCCTTAAGAATAAACTCACGAGCTTCAACCAAAATTCGGTTATGAGTCACGACAAAATCATCGGCCGTTTTGGAACTTCATGAGAAAGTCTAGTAATTGGAGTTGGAAGTTTCTTACCATACACAATCTCAAAAGGAGCTTTGCGAGTGGTTTTATGAGGTGTGTTATTATATGCAAATTGCAAAAGATGCAAATTATTTTGTCAAATTGCAGGAGATGAGATAGTGTAAGATCTCAAAAGATCTAAAATAGTGCTGTTAGTGGCCTCAGTTTGTCCATTACTTTTTGGATAATATGCAAAACTAAAATCAATCTTTGTGCCTAAGTTTGAAAACAATGCCATTCAAAAATGATTACAAAAATGAGAATCACAATTTGAAATAATGACTTTAGGTAATCCATGATTTGTGAAGATAGTTTTGATAAATAATTGTGTAGCATGTGAAGCATTCAATGCTTTATGACATGTAATGAAATAAGCTTGCTTACTAAACCTATCCACAATTGTCCATGTCATATCATTTTGAGAAGATGTGGTAGGTAAACCAATTATAAAGTCCGTAAATTTCTTCCCATGGTGCCGCAGGAATAGGTGAAGGCATGAGTAGCCCATACTATTTTCCTTGGCGTCTTTTAACTCATTGACATATCACACATTTCGATACGAAAGAAGAAACATTATATTTTAATCGTGGCCAATAAAAATTTTCTTCTATGGTGTGAAGAGCCACGATGACCAACATATGGGGGACGATGCATCTCTTTAAGAATAAAAGATCTATGAGGAAGTGTAATGCATAAATGCTTTTGAAAGAAAATGAAACGATCATTATAGTAGGACGAAAGGTTCACTTGTTGTTGGCTCGATGACACTTGAAGCATGTAGGCACATTATTGCCTTGATGAGGTTGGGTAGGGCGAGGAGTGGGTGCATTACTATTGTGACTAGAATTTGGTTTGGGGTGTACATTGCTTGGGTTGGTAGTATTAAAATTGTTATTTACATTTGAACTGGAAAAAGTGTGTGCATTGCTACCACCATTACCAAAATTACCATTATTACCATTCCATGGACGCCGTTGTTGTGATGAAGGAGATTGATAAAATTGAGGGCTTCAAAAAGAAGATCTAAAACCTTGATTCCCATGAAAGAAGATTGTTGATTGGGTGGAGAAGCATATCGACCACTGCAAGGTAATTGACGAGGCAAACCTTTCTTGTGCTCGAAATCATGAGCAAGAGAGATTGTGTCATCAAGAGAAGTTGTCTTGAACATGTTCACATCTGCTTGAATAGTTGTCACAGGACCATCTTCATACTTTTGTTGGAGTGACTCTTCAGGAACATCCTCGAGCATACGAAGCATAAGAAGTGATTGCCAAAATATTTTCGTGTATCGAGAAATTGTATCACGATCTATCATGCAGAGAGGATTCCATGCTCGATGAGTGTTAAGGTAGAATTGTGGAGAAAGAAAATCAGACTTGAATTTGTCTTGGAATTGATCCCAAGTGAGAGGCTTGGTAGGACCCATGTTAAGTGCGTTCCACCATAAAGAAGCTCAATCACTCAAATGATTAGTAGCACACTTTATTTTATCTTCCTCGGAGAATCGTTCACTAGCAAAATAATCATCAAATTGAGTCAACCAAGAAAGAACTAGACGACCATCTTTTTTACTGTCAAATTTGGAGAACGTGAATGCGCGATGGCTGATCTTGGAGTCCTTGTGAGTCGAAAACGGATTTGAGAATCTTGCTCAAGCGATCATCTTTGAGAGGCATGACATCAAGAGACTCCTCATGACCATGCTGTTGTTCTTTAAGTTACATCTCGAGTAGAAGAATGGGCTCCTCCAAAGTAGGAGCGGGAAGAAGTGACACATTCAAAATGGAATCCATGGCTGTAGATGCTTGGTAGAAATCGGGGATGTAGGGGAAACAAGGATAGGAAAAAAAATATTCCACCGAAAAGAGAGAGAGAGATATATATATATATATATTAAATACTTCTTTTTTCTTCTTCTTCTCTTCTCTTCTCTCTCTCTCTCCTTCTTCTTCTCTTCTCTCTCTCTCTCTCTCTCTCTCTCTCTCTCCTTCTTCTTCTCTTCTCTCTCTTTTTTCTTCTTCTTCTCTTCTCTCTCTCTCTCTCTCTCTCATCCTCTCTCTCCTTCTCCTTCTTCTTCTCTTCTCTTTCTTATTCTTCTCTTTTGCTCTTCTACTTCTTCTTCTCCTCATGATTTCACCACAGAACACCACATAGCCCCCCTAATAATCCCACATAGTGTTGAAAAGGGAAACGAACTAGGTAGAGGATAGTGTTTGCCTTTGTCTCTTAGGAGACACCCACATTGGGATTATGGGGAGGTGAAGTCGCCGATGCATTGCCTGCCAGTGATGTTGTCGTCTGTCATCGCTACTGTTGTCGTCGCTTGTTGCTGGTGTGCTGACTATACTTGATGCCCCTTACGCTCGCATGTGTGGTGACTATACTTGATGCCCCTTATGCTCGCCTGTGTGCTGGCGGTCGGTAGCCGGTGTGTTCGTCGATGGTTGGTATGTGTTAGCTAGTGGTCGATGCCCTGTCCACTATAGCAGTGTGCATTGTATACAAGGAGATAGGCGGCGCTCTGACAATCGGTGTCACCCTAGGGTTTCGTGCCGACGTCTCTCACCTTCGCCCAAAGGATAGCAATCCTAGGGCGTCTGAGTGCCCAATCCACAACTTTTTTTTTCTCTGACAAGAAAACTACGACGGCACAATTCTCTGTGTTTCGTGGCTCTCTGGCTCAACCAATATTGGAGGCTCATGGTTGGCCTTCTATTAAAAATCAACTTCAAAGAAATACACAAGCTCAAAATAGAAGAAATCTTTGCACGTGACACAAGAATGGGTTCAATCTCCCCCACCACCATGAGAGTGGCTCACGTCCCCTTTCATGATGCATTTAAATATATTTTCTTGTAAAAAAAGCAAGAGCCAAAAATACATATACCCAAAAATATGGATCTCCACATTGGGCTTGCATAAGCCTAAATACAAAAATGTGAACACTCTAAGGTTCACTCATGAAATAGAACTAATGTATATTAAAATGTTGCACACTAATGTGTACATAAAATATCACTGCCACCATTGTCGAATAAATAATCGCCACACATGCCATGCGTCAATAGATTTTTGTTGAAGCAAGCCCAATGCATCCATGCACATCTCGCACACTAACCATGCCACTGATCTGCATTGACATTCACAATATAAGCTCAAAATATGTGACAAGTTAGTTGTGATCAGTCTCGCTTGCACATAAAAGAAATATCCATCAAATAAATCCATAAATTCCAAATAATGTGAATAATTCCAACAAAGTTCTGTTATATATTCATTATATTCACATAGTTATTCTCTCTCTCTCTCTCTCTCTCTCTCTCTCTCTCTCTCTCTCTCTCTCTCTCTCTCTCTGTGTAATCACTTACTCATATAACCACTTATATAGATGTTTACATCCTCACCTACATATTTTTTAAATATGTATGTTCGTATTTATACACACTCTTTTATAGTTTTATTTTACACACACACACCACACATATATATTTATTACATATACCCATTTTTTTCAATTACTTTGTCTCTCTCTCTCTCTCTCTCTCTCTCTCTCTCTCTCTCTCTCTCTCTCTCTCTCTCTCAGGTGAAACTTTGTTAAAATCATTTTGAAACTTATTGATTTGATCATACATGTGGCTATACACATGTATGGTGAAAAAAATGTATGGCTATACCCATTTGCTTAACATGCATGTACACACTTTTCAAATATTTGAAAATATTATCAAGTTATGATTTGGGTAAAACATTTGCTTATTAACATACACGTACACACTTTCATAAAAAATACTATATACATGTAAATTTTAAAACCTTAATACACATTTTTAACCCTTCCAAATGTATGTTTAATACGGGTTACTATACCTACAAATTGTTTAATATGGGTTACTATACCTATAAATTGTTTAATATGGGTTACTATACCTACAAATTGTTTCGTCAATTTTAGCTATGCATACTTTCTCTCCTCACATCACTGGCAACAACCGAGAGCATTTTTATAACCACTTCGCCAGTTAACATGGTTTCTCCTACCCATCCTACTGTAAGGCACTTTGGCCTCTTACATGCTCAAACGAGCACCTATCTTTTGTATTGCGGTGCTGGAATATGTAAAGTGATATTACCATGAGCTTAATGTCAAGTAGGAAAAGTCTAAGAAATTTGTGTATGAGCATACTTAAGACTAGTAATAGTGGTCAGACCATTTATAAGCTTTGGATAACACTGGTTACCTCTGTGTGTGTGTGTATATATATATATACAATACTTGTGAGCTCTTCTCTTCTCTACTCTACTCTGGCTTTTATTCTATTGGATCTACCTGTGTTCTCATCTCTTCTCTTATCTACTCTTGCTTACATATGTATAGAATGCTTGTGAGCTCTTCTCTTCTCTACTCCACTCTTTCTTCCTTTCTCTACTCTACTCTTACTTTTATGCTATTGGATTCTTGCATACTAGATGGATTTCTTGCATGAATAGGTTTGCTTGTAGATTGCTCTCTCTCATTAGCTTCTTCTATCTACCTTTGTGAGAGAGAACCATCACATGCTATCTCCTTATTGCCTACATCTAGGCAAAGGAACCATACTAGATGGATTTCTTGCATGAATAGGTTTGCTTGTAGATTGCTCTCTCTCATTAGCTTCTTCTATCTACCTTTGTGAGAGAGAACCATCACATGCTATCTCCTACATCTAGGCAAAGGAAGCTCTACCTTCACCCCCATAGCCATGGATCATTCATGTGTGAAAATGTGACAATAGAGTGAGGACATGATGGAGAAGCTAGCGCACTCACATCAAGAGTTATATTTGTGACTCGAAGACAAGACCCAACTACACTTGATTTCCATCCATTCTTAGCTATTGGGATTACCTAATATTGCTCAGTGTTGATTAGAAGGTCACACTCTAAAAAACATATGGTTTTGGAGCTTTGAATATGTCTAGTTTATTGTTGTTTATTTCATTTTGAAGCTTGTTTGCATTAGGGCATTTTATTTTCATACTTGGAAGGGGAAAACCTCGATTTCTTTGATGCTTTGTATGCCCATAAGCTTTGTATTGATCGAAAAAATAGCTTAGTAATTGTGATTAGCAGTATAATTCACTCCAAAAGCATAAGATTTAAGCTCCATTAGGTGTGGATTAGAGTGGGAAAAAATTGTTCATGCATTGTTGAAATTGGTAGCTTAGAAGCATGCAAAATCAATAAAAAATAATCAAAATACACTTAATCACTTACATAACTATAAATCCTAGGATTTTTAGTTATACATGGCCTTCCTACTTATATTTGGTTTTAAGACTGAGACCTTAGACCATATAAAAGGCTCACTCTGAATGGAAAAGTGACTGGATCTTGGTACAAGGAGAAATCTCTTATCACTCATTTACCTTTTAAACTAGAATTAAATGACATATGTTAATAAATCAACCATGGTAAAAGCATATGTTAATAAATCAACCATGGTAAAAGAATTAAATGACATATGTTAATAAATCAACCATGTTAAAAGCATATAAAAACACATAAAATCATGAATAAATTAGAACAACACAAAGTATTGGGTGCAATCTCCCTTCCTGATGTGAGTGGCTACTATTCTCACATGTGAGTGTTTTTTATATTTCTTCCAAATAGCCCAAGGAGCCATAAATAGCTTTCCATTACAAAATTGGGCTTGTATTTTACAAAAATATAAGTCTTACAAAACTAAGGTCACAACCATAAACTATTACACGCCCCAACTATATAAAACGGCAATGGTGGGTATAATAACAAAATATTGGCTCGTGGGGGCCAAATAAATGAAGTAACTCCACATGATATTACAAACGATAAATATCTATCGTGTACAACCCTTTATCCATTTGACATCCTAGTTGGCTCCGTTAGTGCTCATCATTTATTACTCAACAATGTTAACCATGTTAGTTACATACAATCAATTAGACGACTCCTCACAATCAATTAGACGACTCCTCACAATCAATCCCATGATAGTTACATACAATGTATTAGATTCCTTACAATCAATCCCAACATGATGACATCATAAGGTAGGCACAAACATATACACCAATAATATTAGCTTATTATATAACATGAATCATCCATATTAGCAATAATGCTAGCATGGCCCTAAATGTGTATACACCAATAACACTAGCATGTTAGTATTTAATAATGAAGTCACCCATGATACCAACTACCAGGATGGTACAATGGAATTTTAGGCATCCTCACCATAGAAGGATCTACTTAACATCCCTTTTTCTTAAGTATCAATTGCATGTTTGCTTATATAGTGGATAAGGTCTTGATAAGTGTAAAAATATCTCTTAGCAAATTCTATAGGATGGTTCTTGAAATTTAGAAGATACTTAGTATAAGTGTTCCCCTGCATGTGGTAGTGTGTTGATAATCAATGATTATGTCACGTTTAAGTATTCACTCTTGATAAACAATTAGAGGTGACTCTTCATAAGTA
Organism: Cibotium barometz; assembly: GCF_041138505.1. NCBI lineage: Eukaryota > Viridiplantae > Streptophyta > Polypodiopsida > Cyatheales > Cibotiaceae > Cibotium > Cibotium barometz. The sequence goes on along the minus strand of NC_141057.1, from coordinate 35,529,135 downwards.
GGATGTGAAGGAAGTGGTCCTCTAAATGGTTTCAACAAACTAATGCGGAAAGAATTATGAATGTGTCAGTATGGCATATCTAATCGATATGTGTCAGTATGGCATATCTAATCGATATGCTAGGTCATTAATCTTGTTGGTGAGACCCTAAATGGTCCATAAAACCTTGGTGCCAATATCCCTATTGGGTTCTCTTTTCAATTCTTAAGAGACATAATCACCTTCTTTAAAGAAATGGCTTTAAGTTTCTTGTTGGCTTGTTTTAGCTAATGCTTCTTAGGATTTGTGCATGGCTTGGTTTACTTGCTGAAATATATTCTCAAAATCTCGAGTAAAATCATTAGAAACCTCTACTTTATAAGAAAAGTGAGAGGCAAGAATGGGTAAAGATTTCCCATAAATAATCTCAAATGGTGTACGGGCCCGTAGGTGAGCCCGTAGGTGAATGAGGTGTATTGTTATAAGCAAACTAAAGAAGGTGCATATATTTATCCCAAAGTCTAGGTTGGGATGAAACATAGGCTCTAAGTAAGTTCATAATTGTACTATTAGTAACTTCATTTCATCCATTGGACTCTGGATGAAATGCAGTCTTGTGAAAATCCAACATAGTGCCTATGTTGTCAAAGAATGTAGTCCAAAAATGTTTGCAAAACTTAGAGTCATGTGATGGGTCACAATGACTTGGGGTAAGCCATGATGTACAAAGATTTTCTTGAAGCGTTTGGCTTGTTTATCAAGAAAATGACATCGACATCTTGTTAAGATGTGGATGTCTTTTTGCATGGAATATAATAGGCTTGTTTACTTGGGGTAAGCCATGATGTACAAAGATTTTCTTGAAGCGTTTGGCTTGTTTATCAAGAAAATGACATCGACATCTTGTTAAGATGTTGATGTCTGTTTGCATGGAATATAATAGACTTGTTCACTATAGTCCAAATCATGTCATTATTATGACTTGTTAAGATGTTGATGTCTTTTTGCATGGAATATAATAGGCTTGTTTACTAAAGCGGTCCACTATAGTCCAAATCATGTCATTATTATGACTTGTAGTAGTGGGAAAGCTATAATGAAATCCATTGATATCTCATCCCATGGATCATTAGGAATGTGTTATGGCATCAATAGGCCTTGAGTCTTACCTTTGCAGCTCTTGATCTTTTTGGCAAGTCATGCACTTGGCAACAAATCTAGCTACATCCTTTTTCATCATAGGCGAATAATAGAATTCTCTAGTCATAACTTGTAATGTCGAGGATACCACTCTATGACTGATGCATCTCCTCTAAAACAATCTCCTAAGTTATAGTCTTTTCAAAGCATGTGGGTTCAACCTCTTGCACAACCTTTATCATGTATACATAATGGTGAGCTACACAACCATCATACATCAATTTTGAACATGGTTTTTGACCCTATTTGACTTGCATGGTCCTGGATCTATCCTTGGTGTCCTTGAGGCTACCTTAGCCTTTCTTGCACCAGGTGTTCTAATAGCTGGAATCCTAAACTCCTCATCAAGGCTCTACTCTCAACCACTAGAATCTCCATCAACATATGAATGCCCTATTGAAATATGAGGCATATTAAGAGACTCATCAATCTTCTCTTTACCTTTATGTGATGCATTTGTTGTACCTACAAGACTGATTTTTTGATGCAATGTGCCACTCCATGGTCTATCAATAGAACCACTGCTAGAGGACTCTCTTGGTCCACTTAATGATTGTGATTGCTGGCTTGTATTTTGCGCAGCTACCTACTCCTCTATATCATCCCCAATCTAGTCTTTTACATCATCTTACTAACTACTCACCTCATCAAAGATAACATCCTTACTTATCCTCATCTCATAAGTGATAGGTTTGTAACTTATCTATCTTTTTTCTTAAGGGAGTAACCAATAAACACACAATTTTTTAGCCTTTGGATCCAACTTATTGTGTAGCTCAATATATATATATACAATACATCCAAACACTTTCAAGTGTGACAAATCTAGTTTTTTGCCACCCAGTATACTCCTTTGGAATCACACCATATACTATTGCTGTGGGGGTCCTGTTCTACAATCATAACTGCTTTAGCCCAATAATGGTGAGGCATGCTCTTCTCAGCCACCATCAATGCATATCAATCTCTGCAATGTGTCTATTCTTCCTATCCAGTGATGTCATTTTGTCACTCACGAAGTGTACCTGCACGTGAATTGCCTCTGAATTCCATGCAGGTACGCTTTCTCAAATAATCACTGAACTGATTGGAGAAGTACTCTCCCCCTCCATTTGACCTCAGACACAACCTACAAACTTGTTTACTTTTTAGCCAACATTATGATATTCCAAAAGTGAGTAAACACTTCATTTTTCTCTTTCATGAAATAGACCCACACCTTCCTTGTATGGTCATTAATGAAAGATGCATAGTAATGACATCCTCCCATTGATGTTACCTTTGTCAGCCTGCATACTTTTGAGTATACCACATTAGGTTCTCCCTTACGCAATACATTCTTTGTTTGCTTTCCAAACTGACATGCTTCACATACTTTATGCATTATATCCACCTTAAACTTTGGCAAACCTATAACAATGACCTTCAATCATTACTCATTTACATAACCAATACGTTTGTGCCAGATATCTATATCGGCGGCCACAACACTTGCTCCTTGTGTAAACGTAGTTACTTTCACCTCAGGCATGCTTACATCTAAATTAAACATTTTCCCTACTCTTTTTCCCTTTACAACCAAAGGATTTTTTTTAAATAAGTCATGTGGTTAGAGGCTCTTGAATCCATATACCATACATCATCACCGTTTGTGGATACATTAGTAGTCACTGAATTTACCATGTGTTGTATAACAAACAACTGCTCACATCTATCTTTTAGCTTTCTTGCTTGAAGATGCATAATTGTTTTGTTGCAACTTGCTGCTTTTTGTGTCACTTTGCCTCTTGTGTGACATTTTGCTACAAAGTGACCTAGTTTGCCACAATAAAAGCAATCATTGGAACTTGTTTCTGATTGTTGTCTTTACCAATTTTGTCGGCCTCTTTGGCTCCCCCTACCTTAAGACTGGCCTCTTCCACCTGTGTGTGAACACTTTGGATGTGGGGTTTCCTTTGATGTGTTTGTAACAAATCTAAACACATCAACATATACAAGACAGATTTCTCTCAAAAAAATCACTAAAAAAGAGCATAATTGGAAAAGTGGAGAGATATAAAATAAGAATCACACAATCTCTGGCTGGCCACACTGATGTATCCTTTGGTTTGATTTAACTTGTTGATATCACCATCTTTGAGGGAAAAAGGAAGAGGAACTTCTCCCACTTCAACATCTTCTATCGACATGCCAACATGACCATGCGGCAAATCAATTCCATGGATAGTATCCACCACGGTGGAGTCTACATGCAAAACGGTCCCAGTAGCTACCTTGGTATCACTAAACATCAAGGATACTTGTGTCCCTCTTTGGAATTGGGGAGATGCCATGAGAAGTAATACGAAAGGAGAATAAACAAGAAAGAAAGAGGCCTAAAAGACATAAGAAAGCAAAAGATAAAAATAGAGCAAAAAAGTAATGGATATAAATAGAGGGATAAATATAAATAGAGAAAAAAAGATTAAATTAAAAAAAATAGGGTTTTTAAAGAAGAGAAAGAAGGAACAAACAAAGAAGAAGAGAAAAAATAATGAAAAAAAAAGAGGAGAGAAAAAAGCGTAGAGAGAGAGGAAAAAAGAGAGTGAAGAAAGAGTGAGAGAGAGAAAGAGAGAAAGCTTAGGATTTAGAAAGGTAGAGAATCTCTGAGAGAGAGAGGACAGGGTGTATGAGAGTGTTTTTAAATAAAGGGAAAGAGTTTTGCTTTTAAGGATAGGGAAAAGAAAAAAAATGTTTTGTTTTGGTGGGAAGGAAAAGAAAGCTATTTTGAAAAGAGAGAGCATGTTTTGTTTTTTTTTGGGGGGGGGGGGGGGGGGAAGGAAAGTGTTTTGTTTTGGAGGGAGGGAGAGAGCGCTTTGTTTTGTTTTGGAGGGGGGGAGAGAGCGCTTTGTTTTTTTTTTGGGGGGGGTGGGAGCGCGTTTTAAATTTTGGGGGGAGGGGGAGGAGCGCGTTCTGAATTTTGGGGGGGGGGGGGAGAGAGCGCGTTATTTGAGAGAGAGAGAGAGAGAGAGAGAGAGAGAGAGAGAGAGAGAGAGAGAGAGAGAGAGAGAGAGAGAGAGAGAGAGAGAGAGAGAGAGAGCATGGAGCTCGTTATTTGGGAGGGGGGAGAGTACGTTTTGAGTTTGGGGGTGTGTGCCCACTAAGGGTGACCGGGTTGCCTTTAGTGGGCAAGCCCCACTAAGGGGAGGAGAGAGAGCGCATGGAGTGCGTTATTTGGGAGGGGGGAGAGAGAGTGGGTTTTGAGTTTGGGGGTGGGCAAGCCCCACTAAGGGCGATGTTTGCTCCACTAAGGGCGATGGGCCCACTAAGGGCATCGGTCGCCCCTTAGTGGGCAAGGCTTGCTCACTAAGAGCGACCATCGCCCTGCCAACTAAGCCCTTAGTGGGAAAGCTTGCCCACTAAGGGCGACCATCGTCCTTAGTAGAGTGGGCAAGCGTTTTGTAGGTGTAAATCACTAAGGATAACTCACTCATATGTGCTTAGTGATGTACATCATTACTTAAAAGTATAACATCACAATCCACTACATATGACACTACATATGACACACGTTACGTGATGTACAATATAATTGCTTTTCAATGTAGTCCACCTTCTTTGTGTGTCCCAGCTTAACATGTACTTAAGGGGTTAGGCAGTACATTATTTTCTTCTTCTATCATTCCTAATGATGAGGAGTTGCCACTTGCTATCTTTCAACGAGCTGACTTTGTAAGCATAAGTTTGTAATTGTGGCTAAACTTAAACAAGAGACCTTTATTATTATGATGATGACAATGACCATGTTGATGATAGACATGCTCTAATGTTGCATTTTGAATCTTTTCAAATTCTCCCATGCATTGTTGGGCAATAAAAGAATGTACTCTTTATTTGAAATAAAAATGGATGGAATCATAAAAGAGATGATAAAAGGTTTCAAACTTAAATTGGGATCATGACAAAGATATAAAAGTTATGCAATCATTATATGAGAGTTAGTTATGGAATAATCATTATCTAAGAATTAGTTATGGAATAATCATTATCTAAGAATTAGTTATGGAATAATCATTATATAGAAGTGAGTTATGAAATAATCATTAAATGAGAAGTAGTTATGTATGCATTTATTGTATAGTATAATTATTGAAAGTGAGTTTTAGATTTTGTGTATTAATGACATTATTTATAATGATCATTTTTATAAAATGAGTATAATTTTAAAAAATCTAATATGTATAAAATTCATTTTTAGACTTTGAATTCGTTGTCATTACTTTGTTGTATGTTTATGAGATGGTTTTTTGAGAGCTTATGTGTTTCTGAGCTGGTTTTCTGAGAGCTTTTCTTGCCATGGAGAGCACTTCTTTTCACATTTTTGTGGGAGGTTTGGAGAGTGATCCTATTGTTAGAACTGTACAGGGTCGTTATTATATTACTAAAGCTGATGATTTTGATGGAATATTATGTCCTCACTCTGGAGGATTGAAAGTTTTTGAAATCAAACCACAAGATGATGGTGTAGAATATCTTATACCTATCCAATCAGCTAGACCCACTGGAGAGGAACCATGTTATATCTTTGATAAAGATATAACAACAGAACACCTTGTTATTCCAATAATAGGAGAGTCAAGCAACACTATAGCAAGCATCCCAAAAGAAGTTATTATTGACCTTACAATAGGAGATTCTCCCACAGGTATACCACTTCAGAAGAGCGTGGTCAAATACTTATTGTCTGAGGAATCTCATGCTGGTGTTCTTAGTAGATTGTTATTAGCAAGCACACATATTCAGAAAGTAGAAGAGATTCCTCAAATCTATAATGGTAACGTGGCTTTTGAGTTGCCAAATGTACATGATCCTTCAGCCTCTTCAATGCAAGGAATGGAGCAAGCACATGATGGCCATTGTTGGGTGAAACTTGTAGAGAGTCATGTGAAGTTTCCTTGGGTTGTACAAAAGAGTTCTTGTGGAGGCTTATTTGAGTGCACTTATGCCTTGTGTGGAAGCAAAACTATGAATGGCACACCGAATATAACGTCATGTAATGGTAAGCTTATTGTTGGCTTAATTTTAGTAAACTTTGATTTATAAGAGTATTTATTAGAACTTTCTAATTTTTCACATAATAGGAAAGCTCACACAGAAACTTCCCTCTTTGGGCTTAACAACAAATGGATATGGATCACTAGCTTGTTTCTATTGTAAGAACAAACTTGTACATAGAAGAATATGTAGTGCTATGGTGTACTATTGTATGCGTGCTGATCCACATATGTCGAGATTGATGATACGTCAAGGGGAACATTTGCATGAGATGCAAAGGGGCACATCAAGGCAGGCATTGCAAAAGATAAGAGAACTTGTGCAAGAGGAAGTTTCAGAGGTTGTTACAAGTGGTCCAAGGAAGGTACAAATGGTATCACCAAACAACTCGTATTGGATGCAGTTGTCTCAGGAAGCATACGAAGAATGAATCAAATATTAGCAACATGGAGTTGTCACTATTATTGGAACACATGCATCCCCTAATTCAATGTCAAAGGTAATGTTCTTTCCATATTGATTTTAATTGTTCAGTGATTCTTGTGAATGAACGTTTACATAGTTTGTTAATTGGTCCAATTCTCTTGTAGATTCAGGAGGATGGTGTGTGCTTCTAGGATCAACAGTTTAGTGCAAGGAGCAAAGTCAAGTATCCTAGAATTGAAGAGACAATATGCTTTTGAGTTCTTCCATGGTAGTTATTTCCTTGGGCAAGCTTTGGATGAGTCAAATTGGTGTTATGCACAGGGCCTGCATCGAGTTTAGATCTGGTGAATCGTATGCGCCAAATAGGAGCGAGGATTTAAGAAAGGCTTGGGTTTTTTTTTATCACGTCAAGCATGTGCAAGGATGGACAACAATGGTTGCACATATATATGATCCAAGGTAGAGTGTGGTCTTGTTAAGTTCTTGAAAAAAATTGTTCTTGTTTTTAGTACTTTTCCAATTGTCATATGATGGCATGCAGCTTGCAAGAGCTCATGACAATTGCAAGAGCTCATGAGACAATTGCAACTTGTGAAATGAAAGAGGAGGACACAGTGGCACAAGTACTTTTCTGGGAGATGATTAACAATGTTGTGGTCCAAAAAGGCTTCTCCAAGCTAGATTTTTTTGGCTTCATGGTAGCTGGAGCCAACTGGAGGGTAGTTAGGATTGTTGGACCAGAGAATATATTGGAAGGTCATGTGAGCGTTCGTGTTTTTTTCATTGGGAACAAAGCTTGAACATCCATATAATATAATATGTAGTTAGGATTTTTCAGGAAGAGCACAAGCGACTATGCGTCAGTGGCGTTGTGCATTGAGTGAGAGAGGCATTTTTAAAATACACACATTCGATCGTGGTGGATGAATGGTAAAGTCACTGATGCAAACTTACCAGCCATGGATTGTTGGCTTAGTTGGTGGCATAATAGATATCCCCATTGGAGGAAACATCTTTTAGGGGTAAGTATTGTTTTCTTGGTTCTTGAAAAGAATAGCTTGTATTTAGAATCTAAATTATCAACTTAACTATCTGGTTTATAGAATGTGGTTGGATGATGTAATTAACTTAATTTCCTGTTTGTAGGATGTCAACAATGCTTGTGTGTCGCACATGCCGACCACTACTCTAGCAAAAACGAAGCATGCTGTTGGTTAGTAGGAGAGGGTTTCAGGGGAACCATCTCTTTATATGATGCAACTATTTTACACCTTGCTAATGCCCTCTTGCAATCCACAAAGAATCATGCATTCATGCAAGGCAAATATAATGGAAAAGGCCCTACAATAACAAAGTTGATGGAGAAGGCCAAAACATCAAAAGCTTCAAGTCCATCAAGCACTAGCAAATTGGTGGGGAAAGCAATGAGTGGCACACCAATGCACGTGCAACCAAGCTTTTTTGGTGATAACATTACTGTTAGCCAGCGTCGAAAATCCACAGTTATAAATTATGAGGAAGATAACTCATCACATCATCTAGAGTAGGTAATAGAAAACCAGCCATGCAAGAAACAAGGTAGGAGATTAGGCTTTCCACCCACTATTCCTTTAACTATAGGTGGTCAAAAAAATGCAGAGGGAGAGACAACTGAAGTAGAGCTGCAGGAAATTATGGAGAGTGACATACACGATTTAATGTGGGCTATACGTCGAACATATCTACACAACAAGGTAACTTTCCAAGGATGGTTAGGTGGCCAAGATGGCAAGTGTAAAAAGAGCATCAAGAACTGCGGGCAAGGTGTTCAACTCCTTCTTTCTATGGTATGAGAGAATGGTATGGGGGGAAAAGGCATCAATTCATGTGGTTTTATAACAACAACGTGGATCATACTTGGAGAGTATGTAACACCATCTGTCAATCACCTACTAGACCCCCAACCAGTGGTACGAGATACAAACCTGACTGTGGATGAGATTCAAGAATTGGAGGCTGGTGGGTTTGTGTTGCAAAAGGGACAATGTCAAGCAAATGATGTAGGCCAATAGTTAACAAGGTATAGAAGTGGCATATCAAATATGGTAGCCAAGCAAATAGATTCGGTAGTCTCAAGTAGAGCTACGGTCTTTGAGCATTTGGTTATTAAAGTTGGGCAGATGGAAGTTTTTGTAATTGAGACTGAGGAATCACTAGTGCGCAATGAAAAATACCGGGACTATGGGAAAGAATCCATCATGCACATGCCCCGATTTTCAAATCAAGGTAGGTGCTTTGTATATTTGTGTATCTTTGGGTTAGATGCAAACCATAATATGCTTATACATCAACCGACTCTAAAAAAGGAGGGCCTAATGATAATGTTCAATAGTAGGAGAACAATATGAAAAGGACCTAGTACGGTTGATGACATTGTATTATAGTTTTGAAAAGATCCTTCATGTTGCAATAAAAAAATGTTCGACTATTACTTTTTTATTTTTTAAATGTTTTACGAGGACAATTAATATGGTTATATGTCAATGCCCTGAATATGTTCATTCCATTCATCTACTTTATAAAAAAAAAAGTGGATAAACATGCATCTACTTTTCTAAATTTAGGGAAAAGCCATGCATATACTGTTCTAAATTTAGGGAAAAGCCAAGCATCTACTTTTCTAAATTTAGTGGGTAACCATGCAAAAAAGTAGGTGTTTGCTTTTTGCTTTATGTATTTATAAATTTGACCCTTGCCTCTTGCTCTAATCCTCTCACTTCCAAATCTTGTTGCCTTCCTCTCCCTCTTGTTGCCTCCCTCACCCTCTCATTGTATTTCTCTCCCCCTCTATTGTTCTCTTCCTTACAACCCTCACGACCATCAACTACCTTTGTTCATCTCTAATGGCTTCTTCTAATGGCCCTAGATATAAAGGAAACCCTAGAAAGGGTTTGCAAAGATTTATGCAACAAAATAGGCGGAGATGCAACAAAACATCTCAGAATCATGACAGAGGCCTGCAGGCTTTGGATAAAGATGCTATAGTAGATGAACACATTGATTCTGGAGATTTGTTCGCGTGGAACATGAAGATTGGAAGCGCCATCGGTACTTGGCAAAGTTTCGGATATATTGCTGAAGAGACGGAGGAGCCCTTACAAGAGGAGTTAAAGAATAAAGTAGCCCAAAAAAGTGTATAGGTGTAGGATCTGTAGGTAGTTATAGTATGTTTTCAATTTTAAAAAATGTTAGATTGCAGTAACCCATGTAATAGCCTTTTTTTGGAATAAAGTGGTTTCAACTATAGATGGCCATGTATTTTTTATTAATTGTGGGCTTGTTGTTGTTATGATTAATTATATCATGCCTTTGCCTTCATCTTTGTGATTTATGTATATCATGGCTAGCAACAAGAAGATGGTGCCACTTCGAGCTATGAAGCTGAGTATAAAGGTACTATTATAGTGACCGTGGAGTATGTATGGCTCAAACACATTTTGGCAAATCTTGGTGTTAGCGCGAATAGTCCCCCACATCCATATTCACTAACAACTAGAGTGCATTAGCCGTTTTGCGAGGAACCTAGTGTTTCATGCTCATAAAAAGCACATTGAGATGTATTATCATTATGCCATTATCACATGAGAGATGAGCCTGGCCTATATCTCTACGCACGACAATTTGGTGTATATATCCATGAAGACTCTCTCATGAGATTAGTTTAAAGATTTTTGTAAATATTTGGGCTTATTGCCATTTAGGGATTGATCAACCACATGATCCATGTACATGTTAAAATCATCACTACAAGGGGGATATGGTAGTGATGTGTGGATATAGGCTAATAATGGACCGGGGCACTTTTTTCCTCCTTAAGAGGTTTTTTCCCCAAGCATGTGTACACACTCTTATGAGTGAGTGTGTAAATGACCTTATCATGTTACTTCAATTGTGTACTTTACTCATTCTCATTAATCTACTTTGAGTGTTGCACTTTTTCCTATCTGTACTTGCTTGTTGCATCTGTGTGGGTGTTGCTACCTTTGTGTCCACTCCAACAATCATATGGGGTTAAGATCTATTGACGACCTTGTTAATTGCCTACTGGCTAGCTCAAAACTATCTTTAGTAAAGGGTATAGGTGTAGGGACAAGTTGGGGAATTTGACCCATAATGATAGTAGGTGGGTTTTGGGCCCATCAAAATCACCAGAACAAAGAGAGGAGAGAGTTTCTTAGGACATTGGGTAGCACCTAGGGCGTTAGCTTCCATGCCCTCCTCTTTGAAACAAAAGAAAAAATAATTATTTAGAAGAATATTGGGTGTGTCCAGGAGCCCACTAATTGTTATAAATCTATGCTCTCCTGGAGGGCGAGGGCCATAGCACAAACTAATCAAGGCTCTTGCATATGTTTTCTCCTAATCATCATGAACAAATGAACCACGAGAGCTTACCAAGTCTACTCTATTGAGAGTCTTCTCCACACGACTGATTGCATCTGCCCTACATATACTAGGATTTATTTTTGGCCATTTGTGGAAGTTTTTGTAGCACCTCCTTCAAATGGGATGTCTCCGTGTTTGTCAAGTAGAATGTTTTTGCCTTCTCTTCTCCCCTTAGTTTCATGTGTTTTGATAGGGGAGGGATTTGCTCTTTGGGCCATGCACAGGGCCGCTAGATTACTCTCGTTCATCAATCCTAGGGGGGAGTCTTGGTTATCTTATTGTTTGCAAGGTCGAGAAGGCATGGTTGGTGAGATTATGGTTGATATGCCCGCCAGTGGATGATAGGTTGTGTGTTTACGAGAGTATGGCATAGTTATAATGTCAGTTCATATTTGGATTATGAGAGTATGTCATAGTAAATGTCAGCTCATATAATCAGGTTCACATTATGTACCAACAGTAACAGAGTACTTTTCCTTATAGTATATACTCTTACCTCTTTAGTTTTATGGTTGTAGAGAAGAGAAAAAGATAAAAGAAAAATTCAGCCATCCATCTCTCTCTCCCAGGCAAGAAAGGAAGCAATATATGGGTAAGGGTATTTCCATTTCTTTCCCTCTTTGATTTTGCAGCAACACCTTTGGTAGATGTGAGAGCTATAGGCAAATAGAGAAGTCATTGTCTCATATTAAGGCATCCTCCTGGCTGAAGGAAGAAGACCATATTATGTGCAGATAACTATGTAACTGAAATTTATACATGTTTCAATGCAATTAGAGCACATTTCGAGCCCGTGTTGGCTCTCCAAATTTTTTGCAAGCACTTTGTGAAAGTGTCGATTTTGACTGTGTATGCCCAATTTTTGGTTTGTTGCAAAGTTACAGTAGAAAGTTGGCTATAGTAGAATAGTTTGTGAGGAGAATCTAAGTGTTATAAGTGTTGGTAGATATATGTTAATGTGACTGGTTCACATACATGTGCATTATAATAGGTTTGCAATACTACTGTTGAAGATTAGAGATTTATTGGTGCAGAAGGTTTTTTGCAAGCATTGTTTCGTAAGTTGCTACAAGTAAAGATGTCTGATAGCTTGTCACAGATTGTGAGCGAGAAGCTGGACAAGAATAACTTCTTATGGAAGTTCAAGGATGACCAATTTTCTTATAGAAAAAGGATATTGGGAGTTCATCATAGAGGGTGATAAAAAGGAGTCATAGATTGGTGAAGAAAATCCCACCCCTTATCAAGTGCAGGCATATAAAGCAGCAAGCCTAAAAATTTATGAATAATTCAAATACAAAATCCTTAATAAGTTGAACTTACATATATCACAAGATTTTACACCAACCTATTAACTTTTCACTGGAGCACCTTCTATTTATAATTATAAATGATGACATGTTGTACTCCCATAACACACCATCAAATTTTACATGTGAAAAGAAGTATAATTGAGAAGAGCTCACAGCCATGGCAAAGAAATGTTAATGGTTAGTCCATTAATCAAGGTTTGATGATAACTTCTTTCTATTCATGGTTAGACCATTATATTCAAGGTGTGTTGATAATTTTTATTTATTTATGGTTAGTCCATTATTCGAGGTTTAATGTTTACTTCTTTCTATCTAGGGGCATTGAGATCTCTTTTTGTCTAATATTTAAGATTTGATGATCGGCTTCTTTCTATTTAGAGTTATTTTCTATATCCTCGAAGTATCAAGTTAGTCGTGCAATTTTTCTCTCTTTTTGGGCATACGTAATGTGTATACAAAAATTTCATTACCAAGGATCCTATGACTCAACAATAAGCAAGGAGAAAATGCTCCAAAATAATTTCGAAGCAAGTGCCCAACCACGATATAAGTACCCTATCACATGCTATATGGTTCTATAACAACCAATTATCCTTCACCTCAACTCTAAAAGTGCTCTATAATGGGAGAATAGATAATAGTCATGTAGCATCTCCATGCCATACCTTATGTGGTCTTATGATGAGGGAATGGAACATTTCCTCAAGATAATAGTTTTAAGAGGATAACTGTACCATCTTCATGCCATACCTTGCGTAGTGTATTCCCTCCCCCTCCCCCCCCTTCTTGACCATAACTGCCGTCAAACAATAAACTTTACCGGTCTAACATGTTCATGTGCAAGGATTTTATGAGAGAATTCTTTTGTATCAACAATTAGAACATACATCTCGTTCTTGATAATTACTCTTGTTGGTGTTGGTCCCTGGTACCTCACTTTTAAGAAAACTCCTCTATCACGTGCATGTAGAGGATACTAAAAAATAGCTCTTCATACATGGTTTTTTTAGAATATACATATCATTTCTTGTATGTATACATGCCTTCAAATACATTGACACCTAATAAAATGAACACCTATTGTTAATGTAAATATAATTTTTTCAATGAGCCTCCTGTGTTGTAGATGCATTTTTATTTTTTTTCCTTTGTTGATAGGAATTAATATTAGTTTCTCCTACTCGTCTTATTTTGTTCAAGTCGTCCATGTTTTGTCATAACAACATTGAGAATGAATAAATATGAATTAGAAAATAGAGACAACTGTTCAAGCATTTTGGTTTTAAAGAAAAGTCATGAAATGAAAGATTTCTTTTTGAAAAATTCTATATAAGCATGGTTGAAAGAAAATAATTTAGGAGAGATGGATGCTCTTAGCAGTAAAGATAGTATTTGATTAATGGCAATTACGACCTTTTGTTCACACAAGGAAAGATTGTAAAGTTATTGTATTATCATAACCAATAAATCTATTGAACTTTAAAATGCAAACATATTATCTCCATTAGACCATACTCTATTCGATATCCTATATCAATTATGGAAGCTTGTATAATCAAAGCTTCACAACCATGAGCAATAATCACAGCCATGATTATAGTAATTACGATAACTTTTATTTAACGATATGCTTGAGTACTCAAGAGTAATAATCCCAACTATTGATCCTTGTTATTATTCTCTAAATTGATTTTTAACAATTGGAAATCATAATCGTGAACACAAAATGGAATCACGACGTTTAATGCGAAACAAGATCATGACGTCCAATCACGAGGCATGACTGATAATTATGATCGTGATCACGTCTCACAATGTCCTTTCGATAAGATGAGATAATGCTATCACCTAATTGACTGTTTGTGTTAGAAAATGATCAAGATTTATGGAATCCCACATACTCTAGTATGATGGATGTGATTGTTTCAAAGGATCACAACACAATCACATCCAATGTAGAAAGTAATTCGCCTCTTGTCTTCCTTAAACAAGAGATATAATTGATGTTAAATAATCTCCTTACCAACTTCTATTTCAAGCTAAATGATAAGAAGGTTAGGAAAAGATGTGAAAAGTATATTACATGCAAGCAATGTATTTCCTCCCACATCCTTGAGATTGTGGAGTGGTTATAGTATTCCCCATCTTAAAATAATGATATGAATTTTTAGCTTTTGTAAATTGTTTGTTTATATTTTAAATTTTTGTTTCTTGAAAAATAAGTAAAAGTGTAAGTCAAATCTGTATTTGGAAAATAAGTATAAGTGTAAGTCAAATCTGCATTTGACGTAAAGCTGTTTTTAATTCTAATTTTTTATGGATTAAAAGAGCCATGTAAATCTCATAATAAATGATAACATATTATACACATATTTTCAGCCTAAAATTTGTCGAATCACCCCCATCAAGTGTCAATTAAATGGCAGTCACAAGATTGAAGAGCCAATCATAAGCTGCAAATGTCGATAAGGTTAGCAAATTGATAGCTCAAATAAGAAGCAAATTGATATCCCTGAGTTGAGCTGAGGAGTAGGCAAAATATTGACCAAGGCTGCAAAAGACATTGATCAAGAATGAAGTTTTCTCTGGTTTTCTAGTCCTCAGTGTTTAGCATAGAAGTTAAGCTTCTTCAGTTAAAAAGCTTAATGTACTTTTTCCTTTCTAATATATTCCAGCCTTATCCAAAAAAAAAGGTTAAAAAACTAAAATAAAATAAAAGAGGATTGGATACCTCAATGCAAATAAACTAGTATACCACAAAGATTCTGAGCCCAAGGGAATGCATGCATACAGCCTAATTTGATAAGGATCAAAATGATCTCCAAATATTAGGTAGGAATGTGGCAGGCATGCACATGCGCGCACAAAAACTTATAGGTTGAACATTTGACCTTACGGTGCTGGATCTAAGAATTGTGGTAAAGAAGCAATCCGAAGCAAATATACCAAATTTACGCATACGCGATGTGTAGTACCTTTCATTTCGATCTCTCTCCCCCCTCTTTGAACACGATTTTGAGTCCTCAGCAAACAAAAACTCATGATGGGGATTCTCCATGCTCCATGCTCCTATCAAGCTTGTGAAGTAGGTCTTTGCAGGCATTTACATAAGAACATGAGGAGATAGTCTGTGTTTGTCAATTCACCGCATTTTCTTGGCCCAAAACATACAAGTGTTGGCCAGTGGAAGAAATAGGTTCCCCAAGTAGATCCAATGACAACCTATTAAGTGCTTGCTGTTCGTACGCTTGGATTGTTAAAAGGAAATCTGTATTGTCCACCTCACATGCAGTGGCGATATTTTGTGGCATGAAGGCAACCCAGTCCTTAGCCGGCCTTAAAGGGCCAGCCATAAGTGCTGCTACATGCCTAGAATTCCCGTGCGATACATGAAAATGCATACGTTCATCAAGTATTTGGGGCTGTGCCTCTTCCGTTGTTTCGCTACTACTGCTGCTTTCATCCGAGCCCCTCACATCATTCACTGACATGAAAAAAGAAAAAAATTTGTTTAGTCTGTGGAAAAATGTATCCAAGGGCAAGCGGCACATACATACTACATACATAGATATATGCATACATATATTTATAAATACACACGCACTGCAAACAGGCATGCACTCGCACTTGCACTCACACACACACGCGCACACACAAGCTTCGTACCTGAGCTAGGAGAAGCAACAACTGAAAACTGCATTCCAGAACCTCGCTGCGGCTGAGACCCCTGAACTGCAGAACTGTGCTGTGGCTGAGACCCCTGAATTCCAGAACCTCCCAGCGGCTCAGAAATCCCTGAATTGCATGGACTATCACTGCTTACAGACACTGCATGATGCAAGGGCTCATGATTCATGCCCTGAACAGCGCTATATACAAGCGCTGTATGTATAGGGTGATGTTGTTGCCCCTCAACTACGAGATGACTTTCGATGCTGTTGATTGCTGCTGCATGCTGTAGAATGTCATTCTTAAAGCCTTTCAGTGCCAGAGGCAGAAGGGCGGCATGCTTAGAGGGGGCAGATTCAGAATGCAACATGTGCTGCCTGCTATTGATGTGCATGCTTTTAGTCTCGAAAAAGCACGAGTTGGTTACACTGTTGGTTTGCTCGCTCAAAACCTTCAGACGAACATCACACTTCAAGATCTTCTCAAAATGGCGATTAAGTACGCCTGCTGGAAACTGTACAGAATGATGCCTGCCAAAATTACAAAAATCATTCAACACCATATCATACAGCAGACAAGCATGAGATTTCAAGAACCTGTAAGTTCAAGTTAGTGCCAATTATCTGGTCAGAAGTGTTCAAAAACTATCGCCTTCTTTAATCCTAAAAGTGTCATTTTGTGTTGATAATCCTAAAACACAGAAAGTGAATTCTGACATGTTTATCCATTCCATTGAAATATCTGCACACCCATGCATGTGTGCATGCAGTCCTATCACAAGTGAAATGTCTAGGTGTCATGCGTGTGTACATTTGCGTGTGTATGTGTATGTATGTGTGAGCGTATGTGTGTCCATGTGTGCGCGTGTGTGCACATGCCTCAAGCGTGTACATGCACATGCAAGGGTCCTCACAGGAGTGGAACATCTGGGTGTCATGTTTGCGTGTGTGTGTGTGTGTGCACATGTGTGAGGTGGGTGTAGGGAGAGGAAATTGTGAGCTCCTTTTTCATAGCCAAGAATCACCTGACCTGCACATAGTAGCCTGACCATCAGTGAAATCTGTTGTGGAATGCCACAATGTGTGCTTGCGAGGTTGGGGGCTTATCTCGCCAAAGAAAAGTGGAGGCCTAGACAGCTGCAGCAGAAGAGCACCTTTACTTCTTTTTGTTAAAAAGATCAACTAACGGCTAAAATGGCACCCAAGAATAATTTATTATTTACCTCTATGTCTAGCATAGCAGGCTGACCCTCTGGAAATACTGCTTTCAAAGCTGAAATGTCTGACCACTGGACTTCCATCTTGCTCTTAAGTCCACTATCCAGCAGTTCCCACACAAGCTTTCGTTTGGCATAATAGCATTTGGCTACCAGATCACCATCATATCGAGAATTACGCTGCAGGCAAGCATGAAAGAAAACTTCTCCAAGTAATAGAAATCAATGATCAAAATTTTATGCTACTAGAGCACCCCTCACCCCCCCCCCCCCCCCCAAACCAGCATGAGGACTACTAGAAGGACAATATGGAACCACCTCGTTAAGATGAAACACAAGGAGCATGAGACGTCTCGGAGATTTGTGGAAACTGGTAGTCCAGAAAAAGTGCTGGCTCCCAGTATCGACCAAGGTCTTAGTTTATCTAGTCTGGGTAGAGGATAAAGCCTCTCTCTCTCTCTATGTATGTATGTCCATACATACGTGCATGCATCCCACAAATGAAGTGACCAAGGTCTTAGTGTATGAATGAGAAACTAGAGGATAAAGCCTCTCTCTCTCTCTCTATGTATGTATGTCCATACATACGTGCATGCATGCATGTATGTAATACGCACCCAGCACTTATGTGTACATATATCTTTCTTTGTATATATCTATCCATGTATACATCATGTATATATTTAACCAGGGGATGACGATGTTTTCCATACATTAATGTGTCTATCCATATATATTATGTATGTATGTATGTATGCATACAGTATATACCTATGTATGCGGAATGTGTTTATGTACGGATGCATATACATACTGTGTAACCATGCATTATCTATGTATGTATCTATGTTTGTAGTAGTATGTCATGTGCCATGTGTATAAATGAAGACAAGAACAGCTCGAAAAAATACAATACCTCCCATGTCCCAATCTGTAGCATCGATGCCGGAAAATTCGCAGCTTTCAGTTTGTCCTTATCTGGTGCGAGACTGCCATTTTCAAGATTTAAATCTTCATCCATGCAATGAGAAACCGTTTCCTCATTTTGAGCAAGCTGTTTCTGAATAAGGTCTACTAAAGATGGGCTCTTTCTCAGCATCAAGCCCAAAGGGCCCGAAGGGCTGGGCTCACACAAAGGATTGGGTTGATCAGCTGCGGTTGCAAACATATGCTCATTTCGCTCCTCTAAATCAGAGCGTACTCCATGATCTGATGATGTCACCATGGTTTCTTGGCCAGCAAAGCATAATGTCCCCGGCATTAGGGTTCGACTGCGACGCCCCACCTGAGGATCAAGCTCAGATTGATGCACAGCTTACACAAGAGATGAGAAGAACAAAGCTCTGTTTGCTAGCTTTACAATTGAAACAACATGTGCAAACAAAAAGAGAAAACCTGCCTGGTCGTCCTCTTCCAATTTGGACCGCTTGGATTTGGGCATGATTCCATAGCAGGGATGCTCATGTCTGCCCATGTTTGAAAACCCAGCACACATACTATTGAAGAGCTTGATCAACCTGATTATGCCTTAAGAAAATGGAAATGATCAAAATAACGCGCGAATTCTCCCCCAAAAAAGCGTTGCTTTGTCTCAGAGACCCTAATTTTCTGGCCCGAGAAACCCTAATTCGTCCCGATTCATCTGAGAAAATCCCTACGCACACTGATTTCGAAAGAATCAAGAAACCCTAAATTCTTCTCAGAAACCCTAGAATTTGCTCAGAATGCTTGTTGAGATCGCCCATAGGAAAGCTTGCAAGTTGTTGGCGAGATCGAAGAGGGCGAAGTTTTTGAAGATATAATAGTTTTTGCATGCACAGGGGGATGGCTGGCCCCACACAAAAGTCTCGTCAAAATCTTTTAAAATTCGTCAAAAAAAAAGCGTTTAATTAATGTTTTTAGATTCCCCGCCCCCTTACCATTGTGTCCCCCCCTTACCATTCTTGCTTATTCCTTGCGAGGCAAGATGCTGACCTTGCACCCACATCTCACACATTGCCACCTCTTTTAGTGCCCTCCCCACCATCTCAACCGCGGCGCAAGGAGAGAGAGAGAGAGAGAGAGAGAGTGTGTGTGTGTGTGTGTGTGTGTGTGTGTGTGTGTGTGTGTGAGAGAGAGAGAGAGGGACATAAACAATGGAGGGGGCCAGGGATAAAGATTAGAGAAGAAAAGGGGATTCTCCTTAAGGCATATATAGATATGTGTGTGTGTGTGTGTGTATTCTTTTAAGGTTCTCTTACACAATCCCTCAAACCTACCTTTTTACAAAGACAACCCAACAAATATCTATTTTGCACCACTCGATCATCTATGTGTTGTTGAACCGGTGCTATGGTGGCCTTTGCTGTTGTCCTTCCCCCCCACTCTATAGTCTTGATAATTGCACACCTATCAAAGTCATCAGAAAGGCATATGCATGGGGATTTTATCCGCTTCATGAACATGACACAAAGCTCCTTATAAAATTGAGCACTAATTTTTCAACTATCATCATGAGATGGTCATACTTTTGTTCACAATGTAGTCTAAGTGAGGTGTGATACATAATTCAAAAGGTGTGCAATAAGCACTTGCATTTTCCACACAATCCAAAGGAAACTATATAACATGAATGAGGCCTTTTCTTCCACTAATCTAGATCTCTTGCTTTATAGTGATGATTGCATTGCAATTTTTGGTTGCATAAGCAAGTATATTTATGCCCTTAAATGATGATTTCATTTCATTAAAGAGTGACTTGAGTTTTGAAAACATGAACCTTTTTGTTATTCTAAGACTAAACCTCTTTGATCTCACAAAAGACACATACATTCAGCCCCTTGATCCCATAATAGCCCTAAACCAATGGTATTATCGAATATGAAAAAATTACGTCACACTTGCACCTTATTAAAGCACTAATGTCTCTTATTTGAAAAAAAAATCAAGAATATACCTTGTTAAGCACTAGTGTCTCTATTTGAAGGTGTCAATTCCTTTTCATTCAAGCCAAACTAAACAAGTTACTCCTTCGAGCTAGACCTAACATGTACTCAATGCCAAACAGCATGCACTTAAACAACAATAATCAATATCACCATTATTTTTTTAAATACCCATTTTTAAAAGATGCATAAAAGGGTGGCTCTTTGCATCTAGAGCTATTGAAACATATATCACTAAGAAACAGTACTCAAAAATTGACATTGCTAAGATGTTGAAATCTTGGGCATGATGGAAAAGTGGACTTGATTTACATCTTATTTGATCGATTTACCTACTTACCATGGGTTAATGCACAAATTTATGCAAGGTCAAAAACACGTGTTCTTTGGTTCCTTGAATATTGCCAAAAACAACATGCCACCACTAACTTGGCATATAGTATTATAGATATCATAGTACAAAATGGACTATATTTAGACAATGAAGTATTATTAACGCATATCTATCTTTACTTTTCAAGAAAAAGTGGATGCTTAAAAACATGTCCTCTATCCTATTAATCTCATTTTTTTCTCCTTCAAATATACATAAAGAATATCATCATATCTCTTCTTTTCTAATGGCAACAGTAATGCCCAAAACGTAAACTAACTACCATGGCAATTTTATCACATCATAATCAAATCTTTAATTATGATGCTTTGTGTGATTTAAGGTTTCAAAAAGGTAGTTTAAGAATTCAAGATTTAAGGGAGTAGGGGGAGGGCTTGCTGGTGTACATGAGTTAAACGTCTTTCAAAAAACAAAAGGAATTTAACGTTTAAATGTCCTTATAATAAGAAGATGTTAATTTTATTCATCATTAAAATATGTGCTATTAAAAAAATTCAAGCAATATCCTAACACATAACTCCTTCAAGCTAGACCTAACATGCACTTAATGCCTTTTAATGAAACACCATGCACTTAAACTATAATAATCAATATCACCATTATTTTTTAAATACCCATTTTTAAAAGATGCATAAAAGGGTGGCTCTTTGCATCTAGAGCTATTGAAACATATAGCACTAAGAAAGAGTACTCAAAAATTAACATTGCTAAGATGCTGAAAATCTTGGGCATGATGGAAAAGTGGACGTGATTTACATCTTATTTGATCAATTTATTTACTTACCATGGACTAATGCACAATTTATGCAAGGTCAAAGACATGTGTTCTTTAGTTTTTTGAATATTGCCGAAAATGACATGCCACCACCAACTTGGTAGTATCATAGATATCATAATACAAAATGGACTACATTGAGACAGTGAAATGTCATTGTATTGCAATAGTTATGCTCAAAACCAAAACTAACTACCATGGCAATTGTATCACATCATAATCAAATCTTTAATTATGATGCTTTGTGTGATTTAGGTTTCAAAAAAGGTAGTTTAAGAATTCAAGATTTAAGGGGGGAGGGGGAGGGCCTGCTAGTGTACATGAGTTAAATGTCTTTCAAAAAATAGAAGGAATTTAATATTTAAATTTCCTTAGAATAAGAAGATGTTGATTTTATTCATCATTAAAATATGTGCTATTAATAAAATTCAAGCAATATGTTTAGAAAAAGAAGATGCATCGATGTGAATAATAATGGTGTTGATAATAAATTTGATAAAGTTAGAAGCAAGAAAGATTTAAAATCTTTCAAATATTCCCATAATTTTTGGAATTTTTAACTCATTTAAAAAAATTTACGAGTGTAACTCATGTTTTAATTGGATATGTCCTAAACATTGGCCCTTATAACTTTTTTGATCAAGATTAATTTACCAAATAACGTTAAAAAGTGAAATTTACTTTGTGCCTTATAGTTTACCAAAATGAAAGTTGCAAAAAACACATTAACCAAGAGGATTAATATAGGGAACATAATTTAAAAATTTAACGTTATTTCTAACGTTACTTTACATAATCAAAGATGGCTATGTTAATTGTCCCAACACCCCCTCTAGAGAATTCCTAATGGCTAGCCGTGGAAGGTTATCTATGTACATGGGAGGTTGGTGTCACTAGGGTCTCTAAGGGTCAATCAGCCCCTCTACCCAAAATCATGAGCGAAAGGAAAGTTGAATATAAACCCACTCTCCCTTTCGTCCTTATAGGCCCGATCCATGTCACTATCCCACCACAAGGGATAAATCTAGACAAGCCAACCCCATTCGAGCACCTTTAATAATCAATCCAAGGAATTCAAACATCCAATATCCCCATCATTTTAAGTGATGAGCAACCTAGGATCAACATTGAACATAATACCAAGTTTAAGGTGGATATTTTGATCTTCCAACACACTTGCCAATGCAATCCACAATGTATTTCATGTAAGTTGTAAGTTTGTTAAAACCTTATGTACCCAGTCTCGATCATATTCTTGATGATGACCAAGTTGTAATCCCTACTCAAGGAGTCCTTGAATTGCAGCCTAGTAGGATCATAGATTCTAGAGAAAGGCAAGTCCGTTATAGAACTCTTGTAAAACATTTAGTACAGTGGAAAGATTACCGTGAAGAGGATGCAACTTGGGAAGATGAAGCTACACTCTTAAAGGACTATCCCCAATTCATGACAAGATGAGGACATCTCAATTTCTTTAAGGGGGGAAGGATGTAACATGCCCATCTTCATTAATAAAAAAATGTCCATGTAATAGATGAATTTATAAGTTTTTATGGTGTAAAAATCAGTGATTTTATTAAACAAGCCATTTCTACTTTAGAATCTTCAAATTTCGAGTCCAAATTTAGAATTTACGCGTGATTTGATCTTATTATAGGACTTTACAACATCCAAAACACACACAGATCAAGCTTATACGTAAATTTTAGCTATTTTTAGTTTAAAAAACGACGACCTTTAAACGTTAATAAATGCACGATCTGGCATCCGATTGACGAACGGTCTGCACCCCAATGACCAGGGGAACATCCCGGACATTTTTGCCAAAAAAACCCCTCCCAAGCGGTCTCACATGATGCAAATCGAGGCCAGTATCCTAAATTTGGAGACCCCGCCCCAAAAAAGAACCGTACACTCACTAGGGCACCCATACAATGGCCACATAAGGACCAAAAGCTGACCGCCCCACTGTATGGTCCACACGCACCACCATGTGGACATCCATGTTACCTCTGACCAACAACTAAAAGGGTACATGTGTACCACTCCTTTGCCTGTTCACCGCCATCGTACCTTTCCCCGAGCCCATGTCAACAACCACTGATTGGCACACTCTGACAATACACCGTCCTTTCAACCGTACTTTGCTCAGCGCCCACACCTGTACCTCGTAGCTATATAAACCCCTGGGGTACTCCATGGCCAGTACCTATTTTGCGTAGAGTCACCCGTACCCCATAGCTATATAAACCCCTGGGGTACTCCATGGCCAACACCTATTTTGCGTAGAGTATACCCTGGACAAGGTCATAGCGCCAGTCCGTACCACCCTTCTGAGCCTACATATTGTACTTGCTACAGTACTTGCAGCCATCCCTTACTGTTGTCCTCTCAGCACCCCCTAATCTGCCTACTCTCAGATAAGCCCATTTTCAGCCAGCCCATCCTTGTTGTGAGGAGAGAGTGTCCTTACCTCTTCTCCCCACCCCCGCGGGTGTGAAGAGACTTGCAGCAGCCCTCACCCCTCAGCAAAACATTTTTTCTTTTTCCTTATGGACATCTCACAAATCCCCCCTCCCATTTGCGTCGACTTTAGCAAGAGGTTTTCTACCTTAGAGAAGGTTCGCACGCTATAGTTTTTGGCTCATAGTGTGAGCAAACGATCTCGGAATCCAGATCCGACTGAAGCACGATTGCAGCATCAAGCACTACAAGGGGGTATTCAAGATGGCTCCATCTCGGAAACGCCAAAATATCACGTAACAATGAGATTAAAGAAGATGCTCCTAATGCTGCTCCAACCCTCCCCTTGCAAGCCCCATAAGGGAGCTGTGGCCAGGTTAGCTTGATTATCTTTTAAAAGGAGTTTTAAATTATTATTTGTTATTAATATCAATAAATCAAGAAAGAAGATGCATATCTTTTCCATTAAAAAATGTTAGAAATTCTATGAAGCTATTTGAAGTGATGTTGCATTTTGCAATTAATGGTTTGTATTGAAACCGCTATTTTTAAGAGAAAGAGTACAAGTATTTGTTTTTTTCTCCTGGCTTCGACGTTAACTATGTTTCCGTGCTTGTGTAGCTGAGCGGCATCGTTAGCAAAGTCTGGGATCGACCCATGGTATCCCTCATACCATTGGGAGAATGAGGTTCGCCGATTGAGGCGAGTGATTATGATGCTGTCTAGTTCTGAGGGCCCAGGCTAGTGTGGTGAATAAACCCACCCTAGCATATAGACATCTCTCTGAGGGGTGGGAGGATCGAGCATTGGACCATCTTGAGGGGTCGTACTCCCGCTTCATTTGGGGAATATCCGAGGGTTGAAGTTTCCCAAACATCTTGACTCTTTCAGATTTGATCCTTTGGCATGAGAGACATTGCTTCAAGTACCGAATGAAAGCTCCTCCTTTACGGCATTCAATGTTTTCAGGCCTACCAAATGAAAGCTCCTCCTTACGGCATTTAATTTTTTCTCATAGCCTAGGTGCCCTACAGCGGAACTATCATGAGCTTCATGGAGGATTAGTTTCTTAAAGCAGGATCCTGAGGGATACATAGCCTGTGATTGAAGTAGAGGCTTCCTTTATGAGTGGAGTATCCCTTGATTATATTCTTCTCTTTCTCTGAATTTCCCCCTTCTTCTACTAACTTCACCATCCTCTGATAATCTGGATCATGAGATGAGACTTCTTTCACCTCGACTAGTATGGGATCATTTGGCATCCTAATTGCACTTAAGAAAGATTTGCGGCTAAGTGCATCTGCTACCACATTATCCTTCCCAGAGCGGAATTTGATGTGTATGTGAAAGAATGTAATGTAAAGGGATGTGGATGTGAAAGTGATGTGGATGTGGATGAGATGTGATGTGCTGAAAAGAGATGTGGATGTGAATGTGATGTGGATGTGGATGAGATGTGATGTGAATATATGTGGATGTGAAACGCGCTCCCCCCCCCCCCCCCCCCCCGAAAAAAAAAAAAACAAAGTGCTCTCTCCCTCCCTCCAAAACAAAACACTTTCCTTTCCCCCCCCCCAAAACAAAACATGCTCTCTCTTTTCAAAATAGCTTTCTTTTCCTTCCCACCAAAACAAAACATTTTTTTTCTTTTCCCTATCCTTAAAAGCAAAACTCTTTCCCTTTATTTAAAAACACTCTCATACACCCTTGTCCTCTCTCTCTCTCAGAGATTCTCTACCTTTCTAAATCCTAAGCTTTCTCTCTCTCACCAACTCTTTCTTCACTCTCTTTTTTCCTCTCTCTCTATGCCTTTTTCTCTCCACCTTTTTTTTCATTATTTTTTCTCTTCTTCTTTGTTTGTTCCTTCTTTCTCTTCTTTCAAAACCCTAATTTTTTTTAATTTAATCTTTTTTTCTCTATTTATATTTATCCCTCTATTTATATCCATTGCTTTTTTGCTCTATTTTTATCTTTTGCTTTCTTATATCTTTTAGGCCTCTTTCTTTCTTGTTTATTCTCCTTTCGTATTACTCCTCATGGCATCTCCCCAATTCCAAAGAGGGACACAAGTATCCTTGATGTTTAGTGATACCAAGGTAGCTACTGGGACCGTTTTGCATGTAGACTCCACCGTGGTGGATACTATCCATGAAATTGATTTGCCGCATGGTCATGTTGGCATGTCGATAGAAGATGTTGAAGTGGGAGAAGTTTCTCTTCCTTTTTCCCTCAAAGATGGTGATATCAACAAGTTAAATTAAACCAAAGGATACATCATTGTGTGGCCAGCCAGAGATTATGTAATTCTTATTTTATATCTCTCCACTTTTCCAATTATGCTCTTTTTTAGTGATTTTTTTGAGAGAAATCTGTCTTGTATATGTTGATGCCTTTAGATTGTTATAAACACATCAAAGGAAACCCCACATCCAAAGTGTTCAAAACCGGTAAAGAGCACACCTACCAGGCAACAAAGCCAAGAAGTGACAAGTACCAAGAAGAGAAAGAAAGTGCAAGAGAAAGATAATGATTGGAGTCCTCCTGAAAGGAATCCAAGTCAAGTTGCTAAGTCTTCGTCGAAGAAAGGTGCTTCTTTAAAAATCATTAAAAAACTAAGGAAGTAGGAGAGGTGGATGAGGGAATTGAAAAAGAAGGTGAGAATAAAGAGCATTTCATGGTGACTCCTGCAACTCTCTTGCAATTAGAACTCCTACAAGACAGTCTTAAAACAGAGTGAAGGTAATTGTTAACCACTTTTTATCACATCTTACATAAGGTATCTTTTGGATTACCAAGCATAATGTGTGTGTGTGCGTGCATTGTGGGAGGTGGAATCCACTCCTTTGCCACCTACTCCCTTGTGCAAACTTATACCTAACCACCCCTCTATAATACAAACAGTGTAGTTTAGATGTACAAGAAGCTAGAAAGGGAATTTTATACGAATGTCTATGTTGTCGATAGATGCAGGTTCATTTGCTCCATCTCCTCATCCCATAATCCTATTAGAGAAGTGACTCAAGATGATTCTATTGCATGGGATAACATCTGGCAATTGAAAAACAAGAAGTTTGAGAATATGATCAAAGGCACAAAGTGGGAATTCATGAGCAACAAGATGTTGTATGTGTGGGATGTCAATCATCGAGTTGTGGCAAGGATGGAGGAGATTAATAAATGTGAGTATACTTACACTACCTACTTTTTTTAATGCGGTTTCGGAACTAATTAGATTTGCACTATCTAACTATAGCATTCAAGAATGTCGCATCAAGACATCCTTGTGTTGATGCTATCCTTATTGAATTCGATGAGGATAATGAGGGGGAGGTTCTCACAGCGCTCGCTTAAATAGGTAAGAGAATATATGTTTTAAGACTCTTTGAATTAGGAATATTTAACCTACTATATTTCAATCTTTCATCATAACCTTAAATTTTATTTCCGTAGGATGAATGAAGTGGGCTATGTTTCTTCTTCCCTTTGTGGAAAAAGTGTGCCTTATTAGGGCAAGGCTCTTGGGCTAGCAAACAAAGAAACAATTATGAAACACACTAGAGATATGAACACGGCATGGATGGACAAGCATGCCTCGACACAGAAAAAAGAGGGCCGCCCATCTTGGTATAACCTGCGAGCTTTCGGAACATCCAATCTTTAGACACTTGCAATATATGATAAACATTTGCATATTATCCACTAATGTTGCAATTCATGAATAATAGGATAAGTACCTCGCCAACCACCCGAGATATTGACCCCCTACTAGTAGATAGTTTGTCTGCACAAGAGTTTGAAGAGAGATGGAGAATGGCATTTTATAAAGATGAAAGAAAGTGGAGGCATGCTACAAGGTAGCTGGTGGTGATTTTACAAATCCTGCACAGAAGGGGAAGGTTTCTTTGAGTAAGAAATCCTACACTATTTTCTCTGTATTTACCCCTTATAACATGCCCCGAGATTAAGAAGGAACTATCCTCACTTGTCACAAAATTTAAAATAATCATGGGCAAGGATAAATATAAGATGCACTCAAGGATGGATAGGCAGAGGGAGGGCATGATCATGGAGCCATTGAGATTTTTCAATGGAGTGGCCTTTATACTTCACTAAATAAATGTGATAAATATTTCCTCTTCTCTACTCATCGTCTAAAATAATTTCAAGTTCATAAATAAATGTGATAAATATTTCCTTTTCTCTACTCATCGTCTAAAATAATTTCAAGTTCTATGATCTCAAAATCTTCTTTGAGCGATGGAAGGTCATCATAAACTGGATATGTGGGAAGAGTGCCTCTAAATGGTCTCAATAGACTAATGTGAAAAGAGTTATGAATACGTTAATGGGATAGAATATCCAAATAGAAACCATTAACATTACACTTTCGGAGAATCTTGAATGGGAGATAAAATTGAGGAGCTAATTTAACTGTTGGGTGTTTCTCTACACTTTTTTACACTACTACATGATAGCCTAATACCGGCGCTTATACCGTCGTCATTAAATGGAGTCTAAAAAAGCCCCGTCATCGGGAACCTCGGTATCTGCGTTTGAACCATAACGTCGATATTTGCATCGGTAATACCCGATATATATACCGACACTCTCTCCGAAGGCCATACCAAGGCACATACCGAAGCACATACCGACGCACATATCGAAGCACATACCGACGCACATACCGACGACTTAATTATGGTGTTGTGTTGCCGATGACTAGTGCAAGTTAATTGTTGGGACAAGAAACCGGATTGTTTGGCAGAGGATAAACTATACAACTTGGTACCTAGCTCATTGCCAAATGACCACAAAACTCAAATTTTTGATATTTTGATTGATGGCGATTTGTAGAGGCTAAAGGATTCACAAATCCCTAAAAGTATGTAATAATTACTTTTCCTATCTTCTTGATATTTACAAAGTACTCTAATTTGTTTGAATAACAATTTCAATGGCAATGCAGCAAATGCAAGTTTATTCAAGGATTGTCTTCGAAGAGAAGTCATATGGCATGAGATTGGAGCGCAGGTGTAACCGTCCTTGTAGAATTATCAAAAAAGTACAAGGTAATTTTTTCATATACATTCCTTGATGACCTCGCTGATCTTAAGAGAATGTATATTTTGGAAAGCTGTTCGAGGAAATAATGGAATTCCTAAAGAAACAAGGTGTGGTAGCTTCCTGCTGTCTCGTAAAGGCTACCAAGCGTACTGTGTTCAGTTGCGTAACATTCCATAAAGCGTACTTACTACTTGGTTGTATTCTTATATTTATAAATTGAATAGATGTAATAATGTGTAGATGGATTTTTAAGTGCCATACGGAGATATCTATTGCAGATGTGCCTGCAATCTTAAAAGAATGGTGCAATCCAAAACATGAAAACACTATGTATACATAGCAGCAACTTTGAGACCTTTGGGATGCAGAGATATACAAGAGATGTCCATTGTTCCTTGACTTTCCAAGTGGCAAATTTCCCAAGAGTGAGAAGGAGATGTATACTCAGGCTTATAAAGCAAAGAAATCAACCACGGTATGAACTATACAATTAGATATTTCACTTTAATTTAAATATTGTTTCTTATATCTTTTCAAATGGTGAATTCTATTTTGAAGCCTAGAAGTCTACGTGACAAATCACATGTTCAAGGAAAAGGTAAAGATCTTATGAAAGATGAAGGGGATGATGAAGATGAAGAGGATGATGATGAATGAAGAGGATGATAATGATGATGATGAAAAAGTGCCCCCAAAAAAAAAGATGCAACAAAGGTAAAAGGAAAATCACTACAAGAAGAGGATGACTCTAATACCTCCCCATTAGAATATAATGAAAGCGGTTCTAGATGATAGCATACGCAAAATTGAGGCAACCCCAAAAGTTGAAGAAGTTGGTCATGCAGCAACACAGGCAGGGCACTCTTTTACTTATGGTTCATTGTTGGTATTATTGTTACATTGTTTGTATACTAACATAGATTAAGTTATGGATTCAGATAAGCTTGGCAAGAGGTGAAGTGCCAAATGCACCATTGTGACCAATTCATCCACCTAGCCTCTGGGTGTGACCTAACTCCAATCCAAATGAATTTGCCAGGTATGTTTTTACTGATTGGTGGTAATGATTGTTATGTGAGTGAACTTTCTTGAGAATTTAATTATATTTATTCAATAAAAATTATAGTTAGATATGAGAGTATAAATATCTCTAAACAATTAGAAAAATATAAAGGAAATAAATTTGTGATAAAAATAACATCTTTATGATAGAGATCCCCAAAAGTAGGTCGACTTTTGCATACAACCGAATTTAGAAAAACTGCTCACGTAAAGTTGTAGACTAGGCCTATTCCCGTAATTTTAAGTACCAACTCGATTATATTCTAAAAAAAACCAGAGAGATATAACGGCTATAAGTTGCAGGCCTATACTTGTATATAGGGAACTAGGACAGCCTGAAATAGGCAAACATCTACAGGGAGGATTAGATCTCTTATTGTTTTACTTATATGGTTTAATTATTTCATGAGTGAGAGAGAAAGAGATTAAACATGGTTTGTAAGAATTACAAATTCCTTGGATGAAGCTCTCTTTTCTTTCCATCTTCTATTTTCTCCTTTGATGAGAAGATGTATTGATTGTATCAAATTACTTCATACCTTAATATATCATTGAAATACTCATATGTGAGATCGCGGGTCTCGCATATGGGGGGCAGATTGGACCCAATGTTTTTATCTTGTGTTCATAAACATTTTTCCATTTAAGTTTTCCATTCAATTTTTCTTCTAAGGTTGATGTATTAACTTGTAGTTAACTTATTTAAAGTAATTTGTAAATTTTGTTAAAATCTTGTACTTGGAGAAAAGGTACTGTAATTGTGGTATCAAAGCTACACGCCAAGTACAAGATCTTTTCACATGCTTAGGGAAAGAAAATCAAAGATGTGGGTTATGGAACTAACCTATTAATAATTGAAATATAGTGCTTTTGCTATTTTGTAGAGCATCATTTTGTAATCGAATCTATGTAAGGTGCTACCTTCCTACTCTTAAATCAATCTTATGATTACCAAGTTTCATATTTATTATTCAAGTTTATTTCAACTTCAAATAGGAATTAACCTTTTCATCGTCATCTTCTTTGACATTAAGGTAGGTACATATATTTAGACTTGTTGATTTGAGCCATTTCAAACCTAAGGATTGCTTTCCTCAAATTTGAGAGATTTTTGCTATAAATATCTTATAAAGGTATTTATACGGTTTTGTCCCACCTATCCCAACCTCACCCAATCTTACTTTCAAACACGGGCCAATTGATATGATACAACTAAGTATAGTTGCTATCCCGAGCAGGAGGGATGTCACAGTTTGTCCGTCCATCCTTCTGTGGTTAATTGGGAACGCCTAATTACCACTATGTTCGAAGCATGGCACTTGGGTGATTCTAAATATTCCATGTGTAGGACATATGAATTTAGGATAGCTAGAACTAAGTGTTGGATTTAATGCTTATGTGCTGTCATGTAACTTTAGCATGCGTTGCTAATGTGAATTTTGAATGGACAACCTTGTGTAGGTTGGTGAGATTGACAGGCTTTGTGCTCGTAAGCCGGAATGGCTGGGACGTGATGGTGATGATATGGCATGAGTAATTACCAGGAAGGGTTTTCTCTACCACACACTGGATGACTGTTGTATTCTCGGGAAAGAGGCACTGATCTGGTGTGTTTGATCACCATATGGGGTCATTGTTGGGGATGCTCATGGCTTAGAGAAAACTGAACTTGAGTACGAGTTAGTACTCATGATTGCTGTTGGTGTTAGTAGTTGTGAGCTGCTAACATTGTGTGATGGTGGACAACTGGTATAGTTGGAGAGAGTTTGAGTATGTGTTGCTCATCATCATTAGCCAGGGTGAATATGGCATGAATATAGACAATGGATCGAGATCGTTGATATCTTAACAACAATATCGAGCATTTGGCAACGACGGGTATGCTTCTTACCAACTGTTATTATTTTTTGAAGAAAAAAGAAAATATATTTAACAACATGCATACTTTGTTGTTGATGATTTTGGTAGGACTTGCCAAACACATTTTATTGGTAATGTATGATCTAATGTACCATGTGCACAACCTTGCTAGTTTGTTGGAATTTTCTTTTGTCGAATTTCTAGACCAGGTTTTGCTACACAACTGAGGACAATTGCTTTCTTAACCGGGAGAACTATTATGTGAGTGGACTTTCTTGAGAATTTAATTATATTTATTCAATAAAAATTATAGTTAGATATGAGAGTATATGAATATCTCTAAACAATTAGAAAAATATAAAAGAAATAAATTTGTGATAAAATAGCATCTTTATTATAGAGATCCCCAAAAGTAGGTCAGTTTTTGCATACAACCAAATTTAGCAAAACTGTCACGTGAAGTTGTAGACTTTCCAGTAATTTTAAGTACCAACTCGATTATATTCTGAGGAAAAACCAGAGAGATACAATGGCTACAAGTTGCAGGCCTGTACTTGTATACAAGGAACCAAGACAGCCTGAAACAGGCAAACGTCTACAGGGAGTATTAGATCTCTTATTGTTTTACTTATATGGTTTAATTATTTCATGAGTGAGAGAGAGAGAGAGAGACAGAGATTAAACATGGTTTGTAAGAATTGCAAATTCCTTGGATGAAGCTCTCTTTTCTTTCCATCTTCTATTTTCTCCTTTGATGAGATGTATTGATTGTATCAAATTACTTCATACCTTAATATATCATTGAAATACTCATATGTGAGATCGCAAGTCTCGCTTGCCTTACATTTTTTGGTGGAATTAAGAGAGATGTTTTCTTTGTAGGTGGATCTCAGCATGGATATGACTTTTGGGAAAGCTTGTTAAGCTGCCATGTAAAGCAAGGGCAAGTGTTAGTAGAGCTTTATGCTGAATGTGGAGATTGGGCTATGGTAGCAAAAAAATTAGGCATGAACATTGTTTGTATTGACCCATATGAGGATGTAGTGGAGAGTATCTTGATGAAGATTTCATTGTAGTGCAATAAACATATTTATTTGTAAATATTCAAGTGATTGGTTCATAATCTTATTTGTAACAATTGTTTATGATTGTGTCAAGAGAAATAGGGCGAGAGCAATGCATGTTGGGGATTTGCAACAATGATGTTTATATACATACAAACCAATAAAGAATCGACATTTTCTATATTGTGTGGATGAATAAGGTAGTGAAGCATTTGTAGACTCGAGGATTTGTATGCAAAAAATGAGTTAAGTAAGCTTTGCTGGGAAATGAGAAAGAAATATAGAGAGAGTAAGCAAAGAGTAAGTGTGTGTGTGTGTGTGTGTGTGTGTGTGTGTGAGAGAGAGAGAGAGAGAGAGAGAGAGAGAGAGAGAGAGAGAGAGAGAGAGAGAGAGAGAGCAAAGAGAAGGGAAGAGAGAGGGAGGGAGGATAAAGTGAGTGAGCAAAGAGAGAGAGGGAGGGAGGATAAAGTGAGTGAGCAAAGAGAGAGAGGGAGGATAAAGTGAGTGAGTAAAGAAAGGGACTGCAAGAGTGAGAGAAAAGGGTAGAGAGGAAAGATGTAGAGAGATCTTGTCTTCTGAGGAGGTTCCTGAGCAAGCAAGAAAAAAATGAGGAGTTCGAGAAAATGAGAGAGAGAGAGAGAGAGAGAGAGAGAGAGAGAGAGAGAGAAGAGTAGAGAGAGAGAGGGGGGGAAGCAAGAGTGAACAAAGAGAAGGATTGAAAGAGTGAGAGACTCGGAGAGAGAGAGAGAGCAAAGAGAAGGGTAGAGAGAGAGAGAGAGAGAGAGAAGGAGAGAAGGGTAGAGAGAGAGGGGGGAAGCAAGAGTGAACAAAGAGAAGGATTGAAAGAGTGAGAGAAGGATTGAAAGAGTGAACAAAGAGAAGGATTGAAAGAGTGAGAGACTCAGAGAGAGAGAGCAAAGAGAAGGGTAGAGAGAGAGAGAGAGAGAGAGAAGAGAACTTTTTTAACGTCATAGGAAACTATCCCAAGAGACCAAATTGATCTATCCGACAAGATTTGAACTCAAGACCTTTGATTCAAGAGGGAAATGAGCTAACCAATCTACCACACTTGGGTGATATAAAGGTTAGCCCATTTTCCTCTTCTTATTCACACACACACCCACACACACACATTGAGAAGAGAACTTTTTTAACATTGAGAGAGAGAGAGAGAGAGAGAGAGAGAGAGAGCCGAGAGTGAGCAAAGAGAAGGACTGAAGAGTTAGAAAAGAGAAGGATAGGAGGGGTAGAGAGAGAGAGAGAGAGAGAGAGAGAGAGAGAGAGAGAGAGAGAGAAAACAAAAGGATAGAGAGAGTGAGCAAAGAGATGAATAGAGAGAGGGGGGGAGGATAGAGAGAGAGCGTAAAGAGAAGGATAGAGAGAGTGAGCAAAGAGATGGATAGAGAGAGAGAGAGAGAGAGAGAGAGAGAGAGAGAGGAGGATATAGAGAGTAAGAGAGGGAAGGGGCATAAGAGGTAAGATAAAGATAGAGAGGGAGAGGAGAATATAGAGGGCAAGAGAGGGAAGGAGGATAGGAGGTAAGAGAAAGATAGAGAGGGAGGGTGGAAGAGTGAAAGTGAGGGAGAGAAAT
The DNA here is from genome assembly GCF_041138505.1 of Cibotium barometz. Lineage (NCBI taxonomy): Eukaryota > Viridiplantae > Streptophyta > Polypodiopsida > Cyatheales > Cibotiaceae > Cibotium > Cibotium barometz. Next base: position 35,494,676 of record NC_141057.1, on the reverse strand, counting down.
GGATGGTGGTAATAGAAGAGAGAGAGAGAGTGTTAGCAAAGAGAGACAAGGATAGAGAGAGTGAGAGAGGGAGAGGGAGAGGGAGAGGGAGGGAAGAGAGAGGGGGAGGGAAGAGGGTCGGAGAGGGAGAGGGAGAGGGAGGGAGAGGGAGGGTGGGAGAGTGAAAGGGAGGGAGAGAGTGGAGAGAGGGAGGGTGGGAGAGTGAAAGGGAGGGAGGGAGGGAGAGAGGGGGAGGGAGGGTGGGAGAGTGAAAGGGAGGGAGAGAGTGGAGAGAGAGGGAGGGTGGGAGAGTGAAAGGGAGGGAGAGAGTGGAGAGAGTGGAGAGAGAGGGACGGTGGGTGGGAGAGTGAAAGGGAGAGAGAGAGAGGGAGGGAGGGTGGGTGGAGAAGGAGAGAGGGGGAGGGAGGGAAGAGAGAGTGGAGGGAAGAAAGTGGGAGAAGGAGAGACAGGGTGGTGTGGGCTGGGCAGTGGTGGGCAAAGATGGTGGTGGCAATAGTTAGAGAGAGATTGTACAAGTAGAGAGAGAGGGAAGCCAAGAAAAACTCCCTCCACCAAGCTCGCTCGGTGACCATCGTCGTGCTGCTACATAGTCTAAATTGTAGCCTTAAGCTTGTATTTGTCTTTTCATTTTGTTTTTCTACTTGCATATCTATAAAATTTTCTAAAGAAGTTCTTTTTACTTGTGCATCCTAGCATAGATTATGTAAACAAGGTTTTCCTTTTTTTAGCTTCTAATGCATGTCAGCTTCTTTACTTTTTCATTGACCTTAAGCAGAGATCTGCATGCAGAGATCTACATGCAGTTTCGTCTGACTTCTTTTTTGATTGCATTGCTCTCATTCAAGGCCTTTGAGTTTTAGTAGTGTTATGTGTGATTTGTTACTTTTGTGCACTTTGATGACTTTATATTCCTTTTTTTGCAATGCCTGCTACTGCTGCTGTATTTAAACTAGCTCTTTGTGGATAGTTTCTAGCAATGCCTGCCGCATTCAAACTAGCTCTTTGTGGATAGCTTCTGGAAACTACCTTGGTATTTCTTCCTCTACTTCTTGAGAGTTTTTAATTCCATAGATAGTTGATAACTTTCTTAGCCTTAGCCTCCACATAGCCTACTACACATTCTACTCCTATTTTTGTAGCTCTTGATTGCTCTTTTTTAGTGATGTGATTTCTTGTAATTTCTAGGCTGTGATTCTTCTTGTGTCTTATTGCCTTTCTTTCATTTTCCTTTTTCGTGTGTTGCTGGTGACTTTGAACCCTGTAGCTCTTCTACTTAGTTAGAAAGTTAATTTTTTGAGCAATAATCTTATCCATTTTTTAATGTCCTACTTTAAGGCAATAATCTTATCCATTTTTTAATGTTCTACTTTAAGGCTATCATATTCTTGCTTATATTCAGCTTGTCGTGCAACATATTCTTGCTATATTCAGCTTGTCATGCAACATATTCTTAATGTTTTGCTTTGAGGTTATCATACTCATTTTTGGCTATTTTTAAATGCTCTTAACTCAAATTTGATCTCACATTTGTGATGGACTCATAGTGTGTTGAGTATTTTTGTTGCAGATATGAGCACTATCTCTTTGCCTTTGTCTTCCTCTGGTTGAATTACAGATTTTCCCATGACAATTTCTCTTAGCTTTCTCTCTTTCTACCTCAAGGCTTTTCTGTATATTTTATATTTGTGTGCTTATAGCTCTTGCATTATTTGGCTTGAACTTATAGGAGGTTTGGTCCTTTGTTTACTTATGTGGTCCCTTATCTATGATGGTTTGCTTGATGGCTATTTCATCTAGTCCGTTGGGCTCTCATGATCCTCTTTCATAAATGTCTTTGTCTTCTAAGGGCATGAGCAATGGCGTGCATGTGGGATGAGGTAGGACCATGAAGTCTTTGATTATTTTAATGTTCTCCTCCCAACATGCTCTTTATGTCTTTATAATCTCTTGTTTCCATACCTACATCATTTCCACTGGTAGTTGTACTACATTGATGTCTTCATCTTTATCTTCTACTTCCTAGATTCACGGTTTATCCTTGGTGGTAACAGTTCTCTTATGTCTACTTCTACAATGTGCTCCACATTCAAAATCATTTTTGTGGCATGGTCAACTATTTTTGTTGCTTTGTATGCATATGTCTACCATCTACATTTTGGCTTCTTTTAACTTTTGTTTATAACTCATTATTTATATTTATTAGTTTATCTAATCCACACTCTATCTCATTCTCTTTGCTGACATGGTCTACTTATGTCATTTCTAGTTCTGTTACTCTCGGGTTTAGTTGTAGAAAGTCTCTCTTTTTGAGTTGCTGCCTTTTTAAAAACTTAGCTTCTACTTCTTTTTCATTCCTTCTAAGGTGTTGTACTTAAGCTAACTAGGTGATCCATGATGGTGTCACTTGACTATCAATAAAGCCTATAGCACCGCTTGAGATGCCAGGGTTATTATTGTGCCCTTTGTTGCTAAACTAATAGTTGGATTTATTAGGGCTACATTTGAACTATTCATCTTGCATCTATATGTATAGTGGGGCATGCTGCACTTTGCAAGTTGGGGGCAAATTCACTATTTGCTCCTCTTTATCTTGTTGCTTTTCAGGGTTTTGAGGACCCTTTGTAAGACAGTTTCACCAATGTTTATCATTTGAGTTTTTTGATGTTCCTTTTCTTCAACTTGGTTTTCTTTGGTTTATATGTGTTAACATTTTGTGTCCAATCAATCAATCTCTTGCTAGCAAACTAGGTTAGGATTTAGAAAGGCTTGCTTATTCTGCACTTGAGTGGAGATCTAGGCCTATGAGAGCTTTTGATGCTTTTGTTTCTTCGTCTCCTCCTCTTTCTCCTCCTGGATACCTATCTCTTCTTCTTCCTCTTCATCTAACTATTATGGGCTTCCAAGTTATGTAACTACCTTTAGATGTCCTCACATATTCAAGTGTCCTCCCAAGGAGGCCATTATTGCACAATTCACCTTCTGTCCCATTTTTTATGCCTTCAACACATTGCCAACATGCATACCATATCCAAGTAAAACGTTGTTTGTTTTTAGCAAGTTTGGCTCTCTAATAGACCTTGCCTACCTTTTTTAGCTTTGAGGCAATATCTGCCTCTGATGTGTCTACATTTGTTATGCCTTTAAATGGGAGATGTAAGGCTTTTTCCACTCTCTCCTTAGTAACTATCATAGCCTTCTTTCTATAGTAGTCTACACCTTGTTGATGGTAGATTAGGGAATTTCAAATGCATTTACTCATTATCGGGGGAACCTAAATTTTAAATTTTACTTTTTGAAGTACTAACATTTGGCGTGTGAGGACAGGCCCTTGAAGTTGGAACACACTAAAGTGACATTTAAATAGCCACGCCATATCACATTAAAGTGGTGTTAACCCACTAAAATAGCCAAAACTAGTGAAGTTAGTAAAAAGTGGATATGCCACTTATAAGATACTGCCCATCCTGTCACCAGGGAGATAGGGAGACACCTCACTTGGTAAGATCAATCACAACCCATTGTAAGAGCTATCTCATCGGTGCCTCTCTTAGTAGAAGATCCGATTTATAAGTGATCTCCACAGAGTTGGGGGTCCTACCGAATATGTTAAGGATTGCTTTTGGGCTTCTAGTCTCTTGTATATGGAAACACCTCACTCATCAGGTCCACCCAGCCACCCATTTCCTAATGACTAGAACTGTTCATCTATGAGGTTTACCTAAATTACTAGACACATTGTTTCATTGATAGAAGTTACAACATGATTAATTTATTTATCCTTGTGCATAGGTTCCTTTATCCCTTACATTCTTTTGCAATCAAGTCTGCCTACACAGAGAAATAAATTATCATAAGAACAACTGTAATTTCAAAACCTCGACATCCCAACATCCATCTCCAATCCCTCGACTCACCAAGTCACAAAACAATCTAGAGCTTACAACCATCTTGGCGAAAAATCACTGTTCCATCACCAACAAGTGTTCTTCTTCTTCCTGATTATCTTGCATATTTCACCAATATAATTGGGCCATGTCAATAAGTCATGTCCTCTCCAGATATGGTGGCTGATGGGTTGAGTGGCTAGGGTCCAGTAGTGTGTTTGATAGTTCAAACTCTATGAGCTCGCCTATTACCATGGCTGCAGCTATAAAAGAAGGTGAAATCTTGTGCAAGAGTAGGAGGGATAATGCAAAAGCAAAGTGAGCTATTGTGTAGAGGAGTTTGAAAGAGAATTTTACCTTACATGTTGATTTTTAACTGTTGCTTGCATAATGTGATGTGGAGTTTGCTATCTTCCTTGATGAGCATGCAAAGTGGGTAGTAACCTTGGCAAGGGGATCAAAGCCCATGTCTATTTCCTTCTTCATAAGTGTGTGCTGCATACAAGGCACTTTGCAATTATTGCACTCACATGCCTATATAAAACCATACTATTTCCCTTTTCCACATCAAAAATACTAGAAAGAGAAAATGTTTTTCCACATCATCACTTATTTGTAACTGCACTTTTTCTTGGCATGTGCTTATGTCCTTTTTTACATGATGAAATCCCACCATAGTGAGGTACAAAAAGTATGCCGAGGTCAAAAGGATAATAGCTGATGTCAAAGATAAATGTTGACGTTGTCCTCCACTCATGTAAGCAAACTCCCAATCCATAATATAGCTTCCATGTTGATGTAGATCAAAATCTCGGTACTTTGGAAATACCCATATGGATAAACATGCTGGATTTTTTTCCATGTATGGAAAAATATTTCTCCCATGTGCATAATATGACTTCCTTCCAATGATAGTAGAATATTCTCATGAATAGAAGATATGGAATATGTAAGCTCCAATAGGCTCCATAATGTAATATGTAAGCTCCAAAGGATCATCATGCATAGGCTCCATAATGTTGGGCTCTCCACAAGTAGGTTACTCTCCTCATATGGGGGTACCTCTTTTATGGGCTCCATAATGCTGGGCCCTCCACAAGTAAGTTACTCTCCTTATATGGGGGCACCTCTTTTATAAAGATTTGCAAGAAAATTTTCTCCTTTTTGATGATATCAGTCCTATACATACCTTCTCATCAATTTCATCATTGATGGCTAGCGTACCTTCTTCTTCCATATCCTTGCATTTATGCATTTCTTCTTAATCTATTTATAGTATTAGCACCCTTGTACATAAGATACCCTCCTTGGCAACCACTTTCTTTTGTCTTTACTTGGCATGGTATCTTCCTCCTTTGGGCAAGGACAATCAATAAAACCGTCACTTTCTTTTTGTCTTATACTTACATTTTCCACATTAGCTGGTTGGTCCTCATGCTTTGTCATCACCGCTTCTCTTGGGCAGTCTCGTGAGGCCTTTGGTACCACATCTCCATAATAATATCATGTCTTATCTCCTCAAGTTTCTTCAAAAAACATTCCTTGCTAAGATGTACATCTCCTATGCAATAGTCACATGTTTCCTTTCTCTCTTTGGGCTGGTTGTAAATGCTCATCATGCCTATTGATTGCCATCACAAGTTCTTGATATACCTCTTTTAGAGTGTGGCTTCGAATATGCTTACATCCCCTTAATTCATAAGGACACACTTGCCATGAGTTTCCATCCATAAGAGTGTGGCTAGTTGTAAATGCTCATCATGCCTATTGATTGCCATCACAAGTTCTTGATATACCTCTTTTAGAGTGTGGCTTCAAATATGCTTACATCCCCTTAATTCATAAGGACACACTTGCCATGAGTTTCCATCCATCTTATACTTTTCACATGCATCATTTGGAGTAACCATACCTCCCTCTTGTGCATCTTAAGATATGGGCAAATTGCCACCCATGTAGCTTCTTACCCTTTATTTATCTTGCAAACATTCTTCTTTTCTTGCCTCACCAAGAGTGTTGTCTATCTTCCACCAACCTTGAAATTTTTGTGTGTAGTTCTTCAATTTCCCTCAAATCATACTTGGAATAGCTATGCCCATCTTGCATACAATGTTTACGTATGACCCCATGCTTGCCTCTCCCTATTGTGTCTACTCATAGTGTCATAAGAGAGAATTGTGAATTCCTTAAAGTTGTTAGAGATATGTGATCTAGAATCCATTCTTAATGTCATATCCTTAGGGATACCTTAGAGTGTCTTGTTTCAAGGTTATAAGGCTCATTTACTAGAGTAACTGAGTGTAGGTCTAGTAGATACTTTCCTATGATTGAGGCATCACCTTTTAGGTGAGTCTAGTGAGAAATCTAAGGGAGGTGGAGAGATTCATGGGCCCTAGTAGCCTCCTTCTCTTGAGTCTATATAAACAGTGTATACTACTCACACTATAGAGCTAACTAGAGAGATAAGTGGAGAGTGTAATGCCCATGCTTTGTGTACTTGCTTACTGATCGATATACTAAGTGGTCCTTTGTGGAAATGCTCTCCTCTTTGCATTTTCGATTAGCTACGTTTCATTATTATCTAAGTGGTGGCATGTGTTGCTCTAATGGTGTGAGTTCGCCCGTGTGATGATCTTTTCCATTGCTTGATTCATTCAATCATTAGGCTCACACCATGTCTTTTAACATGGTATCAAAACTACCCTTCTTGGGAGCTCCCTCTATGTGAGGAGTGTGTGGGTGTTTCAGTGATTAGTTCACTAGCATCATACTTGTGTGGAGTTCATTGTATCCTTTGGTTGATTGAGTAGCCTTGCTTCATTAAGTAGCATTTGGAGCTAGGAGAAAATTCATCAATCTCAACTTCTTAGTGAGCATTGCTTTGTGCATTAACATCTTGTGTGGACTCTCCTCATTACATTAGTGTGGGTGGAACACATTGGTTTAAGGGAGGGATGCTTCATAACTTGTGAGGCTATTCTATGTGAAGAAATTATGTGTGAAGTTGAGTTCTAGCTCTATGTGAGCTCCATTCCAAGAAGCAACATTCCTGTGAACTATAGCAAGCTTGAAATAGAGTCTCAAGGTGGCCAAGAGAGCTCAAATACTCCATGATTGAGCTCTCTCTACTGAGTTAAGGGAAGAGGTCAAGAAGTTCTCTGCATTTAGCTTAGAAAAGAGGTACTTTAGAGCAAGTCAAAAGAAGAGCAAAGAGAAGTTTTATCTACTCAAGGTTTATATGAAGAGATTTGTGCACTCTGTTCTACTTATCTTTGATGAGTTCTCTGTGTGAGAAGAGGTCATTATTATTGTTAAAGAAAGATTAATCCTGAGCTAGCTAGTAGCGCAACTCTCTATGAGTGTTGCATTTAGTCTACAAAGTCTAGCTCTCCTGACGTAATATGTTTTTCTAGTTCTGATTATGTGAGGCAGCTCCCATTATTGTCGCCCTACTATGTGTAGCCCACACTAAGGAGCTGAGTGTTGAGCTCACATCACAGCCTTTCCACAACATCTCAAAGCTTCTATTATAGCAACCGAATGCGGACTCTTTATAGCTCAAAGCTCTTGTGCAACAGATGGGGTTCTTCACAAGCTTCTCAGGTTGTATCACAAGGCCTAGGTGAGCCTTGGATCTCATCCTAGAGGAGCTCTCTCCACAGTACCAAAAAACAAGGAGGAGACTCTATGTAGTTCCCCTACAGTAACAACACGCCACTGTGCTTGCTTCCAAATGCTATCCTGCCTTGCCTCAATCCGTGTCGTGCGCAATGGGGGTAACATGTTCTTTTCTAGTGTAGAATTCAAGGGAGGTCCCCTCTTTTCTCTCCTTGAGAAGAGGGAATCGGTTTTTTAATTCAAATAAACATTTCTATTTTTAAACCATAGTAACCATGACCCTTCAAACCTTGTGATTAAAGAGTTCTCAAACCTTTTGGCATATTAATCATTTACCTTTGTGGGAAGTGAAATACATATGCACTCTTTGTGAAAATCATCATGTATATGCTCTAGCACTATAAACAGCACATCTCTCATCTTGCATTTCTTAGTGAAACAAAGGGTTAAAGGGTGCGGTGTGTTAGCCAAATTCCAAAGTAAAGGACTTCCCTATTTGTGTAACATTGTGTGTGTATGTGTGTCAGATTGAGTGTACCATGGCAACTATGGTGGGAAAGATGTTTGATAAAATAGATAAATTTGATGTCTCCAAGGATAATACTTGGTGCATCAAAATGCAAATGTGTCTCATAGAAAAAGACATGTGGGGAGTGGTTAATGGGATTAAGAAGAGGCCAAATAGAGATCTAGATCTCATCACTAAGTGGACTAATTTAGACTCCAAAGCATTATCTCTCATCATTTGTGGGCTAGGTGATAGCCAAATCCATCAAGTGAGCTCAACAAAGACTTTGAATAAAGCATGGCTTAGGCTCAAGTCCACCTTTGGGCAAACCAATGCAGCTGTTAGGTTCTTCTTAAGAGGAAGAAACTTTATAGGATGGAAAATGACGAAGACAGTGTTGCTTCTCATGTCAATGACATTCATTGTATGATTAATCAACTCAGTGGTGCAAGTGTTACCATTGATGAAGAGGAGGCCATCTATGTGTTGCTCTCCAGCATACCTCCTTGTCATAAATGAGCAGTGTATCTCAATGAAAATCAATCAAACCAATCATACTCTAACCTGAATGACTTCTGCCCTCATTCTAGAGGAAACCCGCATGGAACCCAACTCCTTCAACACCCAGTGGAGCATGCCTATTCCGCTATAGTCAAGTACAAGAAGACCAAGGCTCCTAGAACTTGCTACTATTGCAAAAAGAAAGGTCACATCATCAAAGATTGCTTCAAAGGAAGAAGGATGAAGAGGAGAAAGAGAAGGGCAAGGCAAAGCAACCAGAAAAGGAGGAGACAAACTTCTCCAACTTATTATTTTAATAGTTTTTATGTATGACATTTTATAGCCCATGGGTACTTTTTACCTTAGTGATGTCTTAGCGATTTTTATCTTAGTGGTAGATCTGATCCAAGCACACCCTGCACAGTATGGATGCTTGATCCAAGCACACCCTTGGTAGATCTAATCTTAGTGGTGGATCTAATCTTAGTGGTGGATCTAATCCAAGCACACCCTACACGGTATGGATGCTTGATCAAGGGGTATGTTAGAAGATATGTGATCTAGCATCCATTCTTAATGTGATATCCTTAGGGATACCTTAGAGTGTCTTGTTCTAAGATTAGAAGGCTCGTTTACTAGAGTAACTGAGTGTAGGTCTAGTAGATACTTTCCTATGATTAAGGCATCACCTTTTAGGTGAGCCTGGTGAGAAATCTAAGGGAGGTGGAGAGATTCATGGGCCCTAAGCACCTCCTTCTCCTGAGCCTATATAAACAGGGTATACTACTCACACTATAGAGCTAACTAGAGAGCTAAGTGGAGAGTGTAATGCCCATGCTTTGTGTACTTGCTTAGTGATCAATATACTAAGTGGTCCTTTGTGGAAATACTCTCCTCTTTGAATTTTTGATTAGCTTGTGCTTATGTGATGCTTGTGGGGTGACCTTGAGTACACTCTATTACTCATTGGTTACATTTCATTATTATCTAAGTTGTGGCATGTTTTGCTCTAGTGGTGTGAGTTTGCCCATGTGATGATCTTTTCCATTGCTTGATCTTTTCCCTTAGGGGCATATTTAAGATATTAAGCCCAGTTAAGGAGCACCTAGGCACCTTGACCAAGCAAGAGTAACATAAATGTCAGTCATTCCATTCTTTGTTTCTTTGTTACTCAACATCCAAGGGGCAGGAGTTTCTTCCATGCGATAGAGAGATGGTTGATGGAGGAAGAATGAGAAGCACCAAAGTAGGAGACATGAAGGGTCCACTCGAAAGGGTTGAGACGCAATTGAACTGACCGACCCTTGTCAAAGATTTGGGTCAGTTGGAGAAGGTGCTCACTAAAGGCTGTAAAGTTAGAGAAATCATCCACGAAAGCCCTAAAGGAAAGTGAGAAGAAATTCTATAAATATGTAGGTGACAATCCTTTGAAATGTGGACAAGGGCATTGCACAACAACCCAAATGGCATCTTGTCGTAGATATATGTGCCCCACTATGGGTGACAAATGCTATTCTGGCATGACAATCTGGGTGAATGGAAACTTGGTTAACCACTAAACCCATCCATGAAGTTGTACATGGCATGAACAACTACATCCTCAAGAACCTTGTCCATGATATGGAAGAGGAAAGCCATCGTTAACAATCACCTTATTAAGAGAGTAGAAGTAAACATATACATGTATCTTGTTAGACTTCTTCTTGGGCATGATGACCATGACGGAAAGGAATCTTTAACAATTACCTTGTTCTTCAGAGAGCGGAAGTAAACATATACCCGTATCTTGTTGGACTTCTTCTTGGGCATGATGACCATGATGGAAGTAAACATATACCCGTATCTTGTTGGACTTCTTCTTGGGCATGATGACCATGATGGAAAGGAATCTTTTACAGTTACCTTGTTAAGAGAGTAGAAGTAAACACATACCCATATCTTGTTGGACTTCTTCTTGGGCATGATGACCATGACAAATAGCCAATCAAAGTGCTTAATTGGCAAAGTGAAGCTAGAAGCCTCCATCTTTTCTAGCTCCAGCTGCAATGGTTCAACATACATGGGATTCAACTTGTATGTGTGCCCACTCTAGCTTCAATTGTTTATCATACTTGGGATTCAACTTGTATGTTGATGCCAGAGTTCACCCTACAAGCGGAAGGCCGACAACTTGTAGGGTGAACTCAGGCATCAAGTTGATGTCAAACCCATTATCTATGATTGCACCAAAAAGTGACAAGCCATTTATGTGGACTGTCAAGCAAGGGTTGTCGTAAAATGAGACTGGCAGTGGATGGGCTTATCCACATGCAGGTGATAATGTCTTGTGCTGCCCTAATCACCCACCATTGAGAGGAGATGGTGGTGGACTCTATCCTTCCCATTGAGCGAGTGTTACAAGTTATTGGTAGACTTTGGTGCTCCAATAAAGTAGATCATGAAGGGACACCTCCAATTCAGCACCCTTGAAGAAAGGAATATATTGAAGGTGTGGATAACTCTGGTGCTGTTGAACATGCTGAGCTAGGTACAAATGGTGAGCTAGGATGTTTACCAGTCTCCTGTAGTGATCTAGTTAGAAGATCTTTGTATGCTTGTAGGAATGCATGGTCCACAATATTACTACGTGAAGGAGGAGATGCATCTACAGACAATTATTTAGTGAAAGTTTCTCCTAGAGCCTTCTTTTAGGCACATGCACGTAGGGAGTTCACTAGTGTGGAGGTTGGAGTGGGTGGTGAGGGGAGACTCCTAAGGAAGGAGGGGAAGTGATTGTTGGGACTGGTGCTCCTTCTTCCACTAAGACAAGGTGTGCTGTTAAAAAAGTGAAGTCCACAGATGGAGAAGCACAAGTGCTCACCTTTTGTGTGGGGCATTCATGTTATAGTCACTTTTGGAGCCTTGGCAATAGGCAAGAGGATTGGCCATATACGGGGTGGAGTTGGACAAGGTGAGTGAAAGTGAGCGAGCTATGGGGGGTTGTTGCTAGGGTGGCAGCAAAACTGGAGGATGGGGTATGAGAGGTGGAAGTCTTAATGGTGAGAGAGGGGCTTTTTGGGTGTATGTGGGTGCTAGGATTGGCAGGTGGTTCATAGGAGGAGTGTAAGGGCTTGCCAACAAGTGATTGGAAACTATGGTGGGTTGGTGGGAACATCTGATGTTGTTGGTGTAACTAGTTGGACACTCATGTGGAGTGTAATTGATAGCTTGATAGATGGCATACCAAACTGTACTCTTTGGCTTCTTGTTGAGCCTTGAGCTTTTCTATCTCCTTTCAAAGCTATGTAATACTACCCTCTTCTTGTTGAGCCTTTTGGAGCTTGAGAGCTTCTAACTTATGTTTGAGATGGTTTTCCTCATTTATGGGCCTTCTAGAGCTTGAGAGTTTCCAAGTCCATTTGGACCTTGGTTTCTATGTTGTCCCGGTAGTGAACTCTAGAGTGCCAACTCCTCTGTTGTTGTCACCTTCAAACAAGAGACATGAATTTTTGAGTTGAGGAGCAAGTCCTTGGATCTCTCACAAGGTGGCACCTAGCCTAAGGCTCTCCAAGATCTTTTGTTGAGTGGTGCAAGGAAGAGCCCACTAAAGCACCATGAAGTCACCTAGATGGATGGGCAAGTGGGCCACCAAGGCTCTCCTGCTCATGTAATGAGCTCATAGATTTTATTCGAGAAAGCAACTTCAAGTATTGGAAATCCCACTCCTTATAATTGCTTGGACAAAAGGTAGAAGGTGTCACACAGGATTGTTGAGTTGCCAAAATGCTCATTGGGAATTGACTGAATCATTTGCCAAGATGACCCCTCTAATGTGGAAGGAAAGAGTACCACATAGGCATCCTCCAAGTCCAACCCTCTACTCTAAGGTGGAGAAGGTGTCACACAGAACTGTCAAGTTGCCAAAATGGTTCATTGGAAATTGATTGAACCATTTTCCAAGGTGACCCCTCTAAGGTGGAAGGAAAGAGTACCACCACATAGGCATCCTCCAAGTCCAATCCTCTGCTCTTGCACATGGCCAAGAAGCAAATGTTGCACATGGTCATTGGCATCCTCTATGGTGGTTCCTTTAAAATTTTGCAACTTGGAATTCACCCATCCCAACAATCTTGATTAAGTTAAGTAAGGGTAAGGGTGGAGGAGGGCTACAAGGAGGGCAAGAGGCACAAAACTAAAAGTGTATTTTCTATGACTATAGCAACAACTTGACAAGGGGCTTTTAACAGACTCAATGGCCCAACCCAAGAGCATGTGTTGGGTATGCGACAGTAGAATCTAGAACTCACACTTGATTGTTGAGAGTTCCCTAGTAGGATTGCCAAATTTTTAGCATACCTATAGAGTAGACCTTGCTTAGTTAGGGTTTGTGACACCGACTATGTGTCAAATGTTCTCCAAAATGTGTCATGAGATCTCTTTATTTCATGAGACTTAGTTTCTTAAAAATCTAAGCCCTAAGATGTTCCAAGACCTACTCTCTCCAAGGTACAAAAATGTGTCATGAGATCTATCGATTTCGCGAGGCTTAGGTTCTAAAAAATCCAAGCCCTAAGATGTTCCAAGACCAGCACTCTCCAAGTTATTTCTCCTCTTCCCAAAACTCTTCATCTTTTGTAGCCACTCACGTCAGGAGGGGAGATTGCACCCAATACTTTGTGTTGTTCTAATTTATTCATGATTTTATGTGTTTTTATATGCTTTTACCATGGTTGATTTATTAACATATGTCATTTAATTCTAGTTTAAAAGGTAAATGAGTGATAAGAGATTTCTCCTTGTACCAAGATCCAGTCACTTTTCCATTCAGAGTGAGCCTTTTATATGGTCTAAGGTCTCAGTCTTAAAACCAAATATAAGTACGAAGGCCATGTATAACTAAAAATCCTAGGAATTATAGTTATGTAAGTGATTAAGTGTATTTTGCATGCTTCTAAGCTACCAATTTCAACAATGCATGAACAATTTTTTCCCACTCTAATCCACACCTAATGGAGCTTAAATCTTATGCTTTTGGAGTGAATTATACTCTTAATCACAATTACTAAGCTATTTTTTCGATCAATACAAAGCTTATGGGCATACAAAGCATCAAAGAAATCGAGGTTTTCCCCTTCCAAGTATGAAAATAAAATGCCCTAATGCAAACAAGCTTCAAAATGAAATAACAACAATAAACTAAACATATTCAAAACTCCAAAACCATATGTTTTTTAGAGTGTGACCTTCTAATCAACACTGAGCAATATTAGGTAATCCCAATAGCTAAGAATGGATGGAAATCAAGTGTTGTTGGGTCTTGTCTTCGAGTCGCAAATATAACTCTTGATGTGAGTGCGCTAGCTTCTCCATCATGTCCTCACTCTATTGTCACATTTTCACACATGAATGATCCATGGCTATGGGGGTGAAGGTAGAGCTTCCTTTGCCTAGATGTAGGCAATAAGGAGATAGCATGTGATGGTTCTCTCTCACAAAGGTAGACAGAAGAAGCTAATGAGAGAGAGCAATCTACAAGCAAACCTATTCATGCAAGAAATCCATCTAGTATGCAAGAATCCAATAGCATACAAGTAAGAGTAGAGTAGAGAAGAGAAGAAAGAGTGGAGTAGAGAAGAGAAGAGCTCACAAGTATTCTATACATATGTAAGCAAAAGTAGAGAAGAGAAGAGAAGAGCTCACAAGTATTGTATATATATATATACACACACACACACACACACACACACAAGTAACCAGTGTTACCCAAAGCTTATATATATATATATATACACACACACACACACACACACACACACACACACAGGTAACGAGTGTTACCCAAAGCTTATAAATGGTCTGACCACTATTACTAGTCTTAAGTAAGTACATACACAAATTTCTTAGACTTCTCCTACTTGACATTAAGCTCATGGTAATATCACTTTACATATTCCAGCACCGTCTTACAAAAGATAGGTGCTCGTTTTAGCACGTAAGAGGCCAAAGTGCCTTACAGTAGGATGGGCAGGAGAAACCATGTAACTGGCGAAGTGTTTATAAAAATGCTCTCGGTTGTTGCCAGTGATGTGAGGAGAGAAAGTATGCATAGCTAAAATTGACGAAACAATTTGTAGGTATAGTAACCCATATTAAAAATACATTTGGAAGGGTTAAAAAATGTGTATTAAGGTTTTAAAATTTACATGTATATAGTATTTTTTATGAAAGTGTGTACGTGTATGTTAAGCAAATGTTTTACCCAAATCATAACTTGATAATATTTTCAAATATTTGAAAAGTGTGTACATGCATGTTAAGCAAATGGGTATAGCCATACATTCTTTTCACCATACATGTGTATAGCCACATGTATGATCAAATCAATAAGTTTCAAAATGATTTTAACAAAGTTTCACGTGAGAGAGAGAGAGAGAGAGAGAGAGAGAGAGAGAGATAGAGACACACGCACACACACACACACACACACACACCCACAGAGTAATTGAAAAAAATGGGTATATGTAATAAATATATATGTGTGTTGTGTGTGTGTGTGTGTGTGTGTAAAATAAAACTATAAAAGAGTGTGTATAAATATAAATATACATATTTAAAAAATATGTAGGTGAGGAAAGAATAACTTATGTAAACATCTATATAAGTGGTTATATGAGTAAGTGATTACACGCACACGCACACACACACACACACACACACACACACACACAGAATAACTATGTGAATATAATGAATATATAATAGACCTTTGTTGGAATTATTCGCATTATTTGGAATTTATGGATTTATTTGATGGATATTTATTTTATGTGCAACCGAGACTGATTACCTCTAACTTGTCATATATTTTGAGCTTATATTGTGAATGTCAATGCAGATCAGTGGCATGGTTAGTGTGCGAGATGTGCATGGATCCATTGGGCTTGCTTCAACAAAAATCTATTGGCGCATGGCACGTGTGGCAATTATTTATTCGACATTGGCAGTGTAAGATTCCTCCCCAGCCTCTCAGGATGTCCAGTATCTTCCCCTGTAGTCAAATTCCTCTTCAGAAATATAAAAGATCTTGTTTCTACCAGTTTTGGCCTAGAGAGAGAAAATCTTCTAGAGAGTGGTAATTCAGTTTTTAAATATTTTTGGATGGAAAAATATCTCTGCTTATTTAAATAAGTTCCCTCGAAACAGAAGATCAAAAAGATTTTCAGAAGGTGCATTAGAAATCAAGTATAATCTATTCAAGAGGCCTTATCCTGAGGGTCAAGATTTTTTTGAAATTTGAAATTAAAGTTCCTATGGGCCAATAAGATCAATCCATGTGTAGGGAGGAGATAAATCCAATTTGTAAAAGAAAAATACCCAAAAATGAGTAAATGCTCACATAAGATGAAGAGTTGACTATGTACAAGGGTTATTAGTAAAAAACTATGAGTATTACTAAAAAAAAATGAGATATTTTGGGTATAATGATTCCATTTTGACACATGTGTAAGGAAGGGGAGTCCCTTCAAGGAGGTGCCTACTTCACATGCTTGAATAAGTTTTAAACTAAAAAAATAATATGATATTTTTATCTCTCCTCTCTCTTGCATCAAACCGAATCAAAAAGGAACTAGGTCCAAATCCGGTCCAAATCTGGTCCAAATTCAACCAAACTGAATCTAGAAAATTCTAGAAACCAGTTGGTCTTGGTTAGAGCCTCCCTCTCCTATAAATAGAACCTGAGTCCTTTGTAAAAAAATAGGAGAATTATACTGTGCCAGAATTATGCTGAAATAATGATAATTTTTACTATTCTCTAAAATTCTCTCTAAATTGAAGAAATTGGAGCTTCCCTCCTTCTTCAATCTCCATTGGTGGCTCCATCAACACACCAGTTTTCTATAATTTCTCAATTTTTCTCTCTTCTCAACCCCTCTCAAGCTTGAGAAGCTTAATTGGAATGGCTTTTTAATGCTATTGAAGTTAATTGATGAATGGTAGTAAGGAAATACATAAATTCCCATTTATGCTTAATTTTAATGGTTTTTATGATTTTTGTCTTCTCTAAAATGATTGATGTTATGCCTCATTGAAAAAAAGGCATTCCCCTCTCTTCTTTAGTAAATCCAACCATTCTTTATCCTAGATGAATGATTAATGGATAAAATCAAGTTTTTCATAATGTTTCTCTCAAATAAGTAGAAAATGTTTACATTAGAATGATTTAAATACTCTTGGTGAAATTCTAATTAATTTTAGAGAGTAAAAATTGAAAAATGGTCAGCCATACAAAGGAGGTTATGGCAAAATTTTCTAAAATTGTGTAAAATAAGTTTTACTTTTTTTAAAAAATTCAAAAAGAGTAATTCCCATGGTATATGTATTCTTAGTGTTATTTTTCATCCTAAGTATAGAAAAATGCATATTAAAAATATTTTATTAAAAAAGTGTTACTTTCTTTAGAATTAAATTCTATGCATAGAAGGAAGCATATTGAAAGTGTTAATTTGATTATAAAAGTGTTATATTCATCATAAATGATTTTATGCATAAATGGATGCATAAAAGAAATTATTTTATATTAAAAGAGTGATTTTCATCATATATCATTTGTATGCATAAACATATGCATAAAAGAAATTCTTTTATATTAAAAGAGTGATTTTCATCATAAATGATTTGTATGCATAAACATATGCATAAAAGATTTTTTTATATATTAAAAGTGTGATTTTCATCATAAATGATTTTTATGCATAAAGGGATGCATAAAAGATATTCTTTTATATTAAAAGAGTGATTTTCATCATGAATGATTTGTATGCATAAACATATGCATAAAAGAAATTCTTTTATATTAAAAGAGTGATTTTCATCATAAATGATTTGTATGCATAAAAGAATTTTTTTATATTAAAAGTTTGATTTTCATCATAAATGATTTTTATGCATAAATTAGATGCATAAAAGAAATTGTTTTATTATAAAAGCGTGACTTTCATCAGAATTGAATTTATGCATAAATAGATGCATAAAAGAAAGTTTTTATTTTTAAAGAGTATTTTTCATTGGATTTAGTTTTTATGCATGGGAAGATGCATAAGAGAAATTCTTTCATTCTAAAAGTGAACTTCCTACTAAATTAGATTTATGCATGGAAAGATGCATAAAGAATTTATTTTAATCCAAAAGTGTTATTCTCATCAATTTTGTTTTTATGCATAAAAATTTTTATTTTTAATTCAAAAGAGTTATTTTCATCAATTTTGATTTTATGCATAGAAAGATACATAAAAAAATCTATTTTTATTTCAAAAGAGTTATTTTCATCAATTTTATTTTCATGCATAAATAGATGCATAAAGAATTTTATTTTTAATTCAAAAGAGTTATTTTCATCAATTTTGATTTTATGCATAGAAAGATGCATAAAGAAATCTATTTTTATTTCAAAAGAGTTATTTTCATCAATTTTATTTTTATGCATAAATAGATGCATAAAGAATTTTATTTTTAATTCAAAAGAGTTATTTTCATCAATTTTGATTTTATGCATAGAAAGATGCATAAAGAAATCTATTTTTATTTCAAAAGAGTTATTTTTATCAATTTTATTTTTATGCATAAATAGATGCATAAAGAATTTTATTTTTAATTCAAAAGAGTTATTTTCATCAATTTTGATTTTATGCATAGAAAGATGCATAAAAGATTTATTTTTATTTCGAAAGTATTATTTTCATTGAAATTGAATTTATGCATAGATAGATGCATAAAAGATTTATTTTTATTTTGAAAGTGTTATTCTCATTATAATGGAATTTATGCATAGCAAAATGCATAAAAGATTTATTTTTATTTTGAAAGTGTTATTCTCATTAAAATGGAATTTATGCATAGTAAAATGCATAAAAGATTTATTTTTATTTTGAAAGTGTTATTCTCATTAAAATGAAATTTATGCATAGTAAAATGCATAAAAGGTTTATTTTTAATTCGAAAGTGTTATTTTCCTTAAAATTGAATTTATGCCTAAATAGATGCAAAAAAAAGGCTTTTTATAAAAGTGTTATTCCTACTAAAGTTGTCTTTATGCCTAATTAGATGCGTAAAGAATCTTTATATCAAAAAATTAGAATTCTCTTACATTCTTTAAATAGATGTGATGAGATGTGATAGGAATCATATAGATGTAAATGGATGGATGGAAGTGATATGAATCAGATAAATGAAAATGGGTGAATGGATGTGATGTTCTGTGAATTAGGATGTGAATGAATGGTATAGGATGTGAAGGAATGTGATGTCATGTGAATCGTGGTATGAATGAATGATAAGGGATGTGAATAAATGACGGCATGTGAATGGATGATGTGGTTTGATGTGTGAATGATGTGGGTTGATGTAGATGGATGAATGGATGATGTGGTTTGATGTGTGAATGATGTGGGAGTTGATGTAGATGGATGAATGGATGATGTGGATGTGGGTGTAGATGTATGAGCGTGGACGTGGAAATGGATGTGTGGATGTATGAATGTAGATGTGGATGTGATGT
Organism: Cibotium barometz; assembly: GCF_041138505.1. Classification (NCBI taxonomy): domain Eukaryota; kingdom Viridiplantae; phylum Streptophyta; class Polypodiopsida; order Cyatheales; family Cibotiaceae; genus Cibotium; species Cibotium barometz. The sequence continues at coordinate 35,475,631 of NC_141057.1, read as the reverse complement.
ATGAATGTGGATGTGGATGTGGATGTATGAATGTGAATGGGGATGTGGATGTATGAATGTGGATGTGGATATGGATGTATGAATGTGGATGTAAAAATGGATGTATGGATGTGGATGTGGATGTGGAAATATGGATGTATGGATGTGGATGTGGATGTGGATGTATGAATGTGGATGTGGATGTGGATATGGATGTATGAATGTAGATGTGAAAATGGATGTGTGGATGTGGATGTGGATGTGGATGTGAAAATGGATGTATGGATGTGGATGTATGAATGTGGATGTAGATGTATGGACGTGGATATGGATGTGTATGTATGAATGCGGATGTGGAAGTAGATGTATGGATGTGGATGTACAAATGTGGATGTGTATGTGGAATAATGAATGCGAATGTGTATGTGAAATGATGTGACGTCGATATGAGTGAATGGATGAGATGTGATAACATGTGAATTGGGATGTGAATAAATGATATGTGATGTGAATGAATCTGATGTGATGTGATTGGATGAGAATGAGTACACATATGGGTCGTCGAAGATACCCACAAGTACATCGAGGAAGATGTTGGAACAAGGAGTAAGAGTTGTTTTCTCAATTCGGGTGTGGATCTGGTTGATTGACCTTGCTGATCCTCAATGGATGAGTCCATGACCTTTTTATATGGATCTGTTGGTTGATCTTGCTGATCTTCCTCGAAGATTCCATTTTGTTATGTGAATATATTATCGGTTACTATGAGCTAGGAACTATAGAAAAGGCTCGTGAGTGAACAGGTGGTGAGCATTCTGGTTGCCAATAATGCCATAAGTACACCGATGAAGGAATGATTGGAAATAAGGATTCAACCAGAGATTTTGAGGATTGTGATCAGTGACACAATGGTTTCATTAAAGGATTGTTTTAAAGATAGCTGATGCTAAGAAAAAAGGCAATTTCATATTGGGTGTGTAAGTGGTGTGACTAGTTTTATGTTTGCATGAACATCCGGCTAGGGAGCCTGGGAACTCTTTTCCCTAGTACCCGGTGTTGAGATATCAAGCTCATCTAGTGAGACGATGGACCCTGATGACCCGCCTGGGGGATAGGCCCCACACTTACACCACTGGCATGGTTGGTGAGATCATGGGTGATATGTGGCCAGTGGGATGACAGGCTGTGTGACAGCCATTCTAGAGACTGGCATAGTTATAGCGCCAGCTCATTTAGTTGGGTTCACACTATAGAGAACCCTTGTATGTATTTGGTTGAGTACCTTTCATATTGTGTGTACTCTTATCTTGTATATGGTGTGTTGAGTGTTGAGTAAAGAAGAAGAAGATTTTTAGCCTCTCACCTTGTGTGTTCTCTATTAGGTTTTGTGAGTGTGTGTGTGCTTGCAAGAGCTCAAGCTCTCTTTTCCCTTTTGCATCTTTTCATGGTATCAGAGCCTGGTTCATGCTAAGGGCTGAGCTCCAAGCAAGAGAACCACAGGAAGCGGTACAAGGGTAAGAGCTTCAACTACTCTTCCCTATTTGTGTTGGTGACTACACCCTTGTCGGGAGCTCTATGGGAGGCATCGGCAAACGATCTCTGATCGAAGAGTTTTCTTCGTGGGAGTAAAGCTATAGGGCAACTATATTGTCCTATCGGACCAATTTTCTGGGACGAAAATGCGTTTCGGGCGCGTCTGGACCTCTGTTTTTCAGAAAGCAGGCGATTTCGAGCACTGCGGGTAAGTCATCGATTCTCTGCAGAACTCTATTTTAAGAACTACAGGAAGACAGATTGGCTGTGTAGACACTGTGGGTGCTGCAAAGAGGTCAACAGTTGCCATTGGGTGTATGTATGCACAATGAGGTCACTGGTTGTGACATTTGAGAGTACTACAATACCGCTGCAGAAAATACAACAACCAGAGTGTTGTTTCTGGTAAATTTGTGTGTCTGGCAAGCTGTCAAATGATGGCATAACCCAGATTGTGACTGAGAAGCTTGATAAGAACAACTTCCATGCTTGGAGGTTCAGGTTGACGAATTTCCTGATGGGAAAGGGCTATTGGGACTACATAGAAGGTGAGCATGAAGAGGCACCAGAGATACCGGACATAAATCCGACTGCTGCAGATGTGAAAGAGTTTAAAGACTAGAACCAAGGAGCCAGGAAAGTTATGTATTGGCTCTCCATTAGTATATAGGACACCATGATTGGGTACATTCAGGATGCCAAGTCCCCCAAGGAGGCATGGGACACCTTGGTAAACTATATGAAACAAATACCAAGGCACGTAAGATACAGTTGAAGAATGAACTTCATACTGTGGAGAAAAAGAGCATGTCTGTGAATGACTATGCATTGAAGATAAAGGGTATTGTGGAATCCCTTGCATCTATTGGTGTGTCAGTAGATGATGATGATAAGGTGGAAGTCTGTCTACGTGGTCTCGGGCCACAATACAAGGCATTCAAGACGTCTAATCAAACTCGGGAAAACATTCCCAACTTTACAGATTTGGTGTTTATGCTGATTATAGAAGAGAAGAGCTTGGGTGAAGACCAACAGTCTTCACAAAACAAAAACAGTTCAGAGCAACAGGCATTCTACACAAGTTCAGGAAGAGGACGAGGTAGAGGAGGCCGTGGACGCGGTCAAGGAGGTGGCCGAACAGGTAATCAGAATTATGGCCAGCAGTAGCAACAACAACAGCCCCAGAATGCACAACAACAACATCAACAACACACAGGTGGAAGAGGCAAATTCAGAGGTAGGGGGAGTCAAAGAGGACGTGGAAATTGGCAAAGGCAATATAATGATACACGTGAATGCTTTTATTGTGGTAAGCCTGGACATGTGCAGGCAGAATGTTATAAGAAGCAAGCTGACATGCAAAATAGGAAAGTGCAGCAAAACAACTATGCATCCTCAAGCAGCAACAATGAGGATAATGAAAGGTTGTTTGTTATGCAGCATGTCGTTAATGCCATGTCTGAAAATGTTGAAGCAGCACAAAAAGATGATATATGGTATGTGGATTCAGGTGCTTCGAACCACATGACAAGTCATGGGGAGTGGTTCAAGGAGATGAAAAACCTTGAAAGACCAGGTTTTGTGGAAACAGGGGATGACACTGCTCATCCAATTGCCCATGTTGGAGATGTGCCATTGTCTATGCAGGATGGCAAAGTGAAGTACCTTGCAGATGTACTTCACGTTCTGATAAACATAACAAAGAATCTGGTTTCAGTTGGCCAGATGATTGAGCAGGGTTTGCAGGTTCGGTTTAATCCTAATGGTTGTTATGTTGAAGACTTTAAGATAAGTGCAGGTTGGTTGTTTGCAAAAGGCAACAGAGTGGACAGAATGTTTACGTTGAATGTAGACATGCCTGAAATGAGTGCTGCGATGTTTGCAAATGGTTCAGGAATTGTTACAGACAGACATTTGGCATAAAAGAATTGGACATGTGAATGTGCAGAGAATGAAGTCTATGCAGACTAAAGGAATTGTGAGACAGGGCTGCCAAAGTTTAAAGTGAAAGGTATGCAGAGAATATGTGAAGCATGCCAATTTGGAAAGCAAACAAAGCATGTATTTCCACGTAACAGATATGTGAGAAGAAATGCACTAGATGTTGTGCATTCAGATGTATGGGGTCCTACGAAGACCATCTCTATGGGAGGCTGCAGGTATTATTATGTGACATTCATTGATGACCACACACAAGGAAAGTGTGGGTATATTTCATGAAGGAGAAGAGTGAGGTGTTCACTCACTTTCAGAATTTCAGGCTGCTGGGGCTGATGTGAGTGGAAGTGTGGTTACACAGAATGCAGGTCAGCAATCACAGTCTTTGAGTGGACCAGGAGAGTCCTCATCTACTGGGTTTGTTGATAGACCATGGAGTGGCAGGTTGCATCATAATACCAGTCCTGCAAATGTGATTAGTACGTCACGTAAAGGAAAAGAGAAAGTGGTTGAGCCCCTTGGTATGCCTGACATTTCTGCAAGGCATTCTCATGTTGATGGAGAGTCTAGTGACTCAGAGATGAGCCTTGATGAGGAGCTTGGGATCCCAGCTATGAGAACACCTGGTGTAAAGAAGGCTATGGAAGCCATGAATGAAAAGCTGCGAAGATCTGGGAGAGTGAAAAACCCTGTGCAGAGGTTTACCTATGATGGTTATGTGGCACATCACTATGCATATATGGCAAAGGTTGTGCAGGTTGTAGAGCCCACATGCATTGATGAGGCTGTTGAAAATGTATGTTGGGAGAAAGCTAGGGATAAGAAGATGGATGCACTCTATGGAAATGAGACTTGGGATTTAGTGCAATTGCCTGAAGGCAAGAAAGCCATAGGATGCAAGTGGGTGTACAAAGTAAAACATAACAGTGATGGAAGCATAAACAGGTATAAGGCTAGATTGGTAGCCAAAGGGTATGCGCAGACATATGGCATTGATTATGAGGAAACTTTCAACCCAGTTGCCTCTCAATGAGGAAAAAAGCGTTGGTCTCTATGATCCAAGTACAGTCTTTTCCCTGATCTGACTATGGGACTTATGGTTTCGGTTAGATGAGCTCAATTAGTTAAGGCTTTTGACTATGTTAGGGAAAAGTTATCCTGGTGGAGTCGCCCGTGCTTTTCGGACAAAGGAAGTTTTTCCAGGTTCGGTTTTGGAAAAACCGATGGATTAGTCTCTTGTCCGGATATCCGTGGGTGAGGCCCCGAGTGTGGGACCCTGACCCGCGCAAGAAGTGCTACTTCTGCTGCTAGCACCCTTGAAATTGTTGCGCGGTGGGGACAGGGATCTTACAGGCAGTGATATTTATGTACACATTAGTGTGCAACATTTTAATATACATTAGTTCTATTTCATGAGTGAACCTTAGTGTGTTCACATTTTTGTATTTAGGCGTATGCAAACTCAATGTGGAGATCCATATTTTTGGCTATATGTATTTTTGGCTCTTTACAAGGAAATATATTTAAATGCATCATGAAGGGGACGTGAGCCACTCTCATGGTGGTGGGGGGAGATTGAACCCATTCTTGTGTCACATGCGAAGATTTCTTTTAATTTGAGCTTGAGTATTTCTTTGAAGTTGATTTTTAATAGAAGGCCAACCGTGAGCCTCCAATATTGGTTGAGCCATAGAGCCAGGAAACACAGAGAATTGTGCCGTCGTAGTTTTCTTGTCAGAGAAAAAAAAAGTTATGGATTGGGCACTCAGATGCCCTAGGACTACTATCCTTTGGGCGAAGGTGAGAGACGTCGGCACAAAACCCTAGGGTGACACCAGTTGTTAGAGCGCCACCTATCTCCTTGTATACAATGCACACTTCTATAGTGGACAGGGCATCAACCACTAGCTAACACATACCAACCACTGACGAACACACCGGCTCCTATCGACCGCCAGCACACAGGCGAGCATAAGGGGCATCAAGTATAGTCAGCACACTAGCAACAACAAGCGACGACAACAGTAGCGACAGACGGCAACATCACCGAGACAGGCGATGCATCGACGACTTCACCTCCCCATAATCCCAATGTGGGTGTCTCCTAAGAGACAAAGGCAAACACTATCCTCTTCTCTCCTTTATACCTAGTTCGTTTCCCTTTTCAACACTATGTGGGATTATTAGGGGGGTTGTGTGGTGTTCTGCGGTGAAATCATGAGGAGAACAAGAAGTAGAAGAACAAAAGAGAAGAAGAAGAAAAAGAAGAGAAGAAGAAGGAGAGAGAGAGAGAGAGAGAGAAGAAGAAGAAAAAAGAAGTATTATATATATATATATATATATATATCTTTTGAGGGGGAATATTTTTCTTCCTATCCTTGTTTCCCTACATCCCCGATTTCTACCGAGCATCTACAGCCATGGATTCCATTTTGAATGTGTCACTTCTTCCCGCTCCTACTTTGGAGGAGCCCATTCTTCTACTCGAGATGTAACTTGAAAGAACAACAGCATGGTCATGAGGAGTCTCTTGATGTCATGCCTCTCGAAGATGATCGCTTGAGCAAGATTCTCAAATCCGTTTTCGACTCACAAGGACTCCAAGATCAGCCATCGCGCATTCACGTTCTCCAAATTTGACAGTAAAAAAGATGGTCATCTAGTTCTTTCTTGGTTGACTCAATTTGGTGATTATTTTGCTAGTGAACGATTCTCCGAGGAAGATAAAATAAAGTTTGCTACTAATGATTTGAACGATTGAGCTTCTTTATGGTGGAACGCACTTCACATGGGTCCTACCAAGCCTCTCACTTGGGATCAATTCCAAGACAAATTCAAGTCTGATTTTCTTTCTCCACAATTCCACCTTAACACTCATCGAGCATGGAATCTTCTCTGCATGATAGATCGTGATACAATTTCTCAATACACGGAAAGATTTTGGCAATCACTTTTTATGCTTCGTATGCTCGAGGATGTTCCTGAAGAGTCACTCCAACAAAAGTATGAAGATGGTCTTGTGACAACTATTCAAGCAGATGTGAACATGTTCAAGACAACTTCTCTTGATGCAATCTCTCTTGCTCATGATTCCGAGCACAAGAAAGGTTTGCCTCGTTAATTTCGTGTGTGTATGTGTTGTGTGTGTGTGTGTGTGTGTGTGTGTGTGCAAGCATGCAAGAGTGTGTGTGTATATGTGTGTATGCCATTATGTGTATGTGCATCACGTGCATGTGTGTGGGTATATGTGCATGCACATGCATGTATGTGTCGATTTTATGTGCACGTACAAGTCTATGTGCCAATTGTGTTTCTTTATGTGTGTGCACATGAGTGGAAGCGTATCGAGTGCGCACACAAGTGGAAGTGTATGTGTGTATATGCATGCATGTGTGTATTGAGTGTGTGCACGCCAACTCTGTGTGTACTCATATATGTGCACCTTTATGTGTCAATAGTGTGTGCACGTACATGTCTATGGACGTGCATCCTCATCTATTAAAGCCTTAAGAAAGGCGACTCACATTACTCTCACACCGAGATTATGTGTATCGACTCTGAGTGTGCACGCATATGATTGTGTTTGCCGACAACAATCACATATGCGCGTGCATTGTGTGTGTGCTTGTATGTGTGTGTACCTATGTCTATGCATGTGTGTGTGTGTCTCTGTGTGCACGCACGTAAGCGAGTGTGCATGTGTATGTGCGGGTGCCTATGTATATGCACATGTATGTGTCTCTATGTGCACGCTTGCAAGAGAGAGTGTGTGTGCACATACGGAAGAGAGAGTGTGTGTACACGTACACAAGAGTGTGTGCATCCATCTATGTGTATGTGTGTGTGGATGCATACATGTATGTGCATGTGTGTGTGTACACTCGAGTGCATGCACACGTGTATTTGTGTTATGTGTGTGTATGCAAGTGTGTGCGTGCATGCTAGAAAGTGTGTATGTGCATCATGTGCATGTGTATGGGTGTGTGCACGCATGTCATGTGGGTGATTAGGTGTGTGTCGATTCTGTGTGCATGCATGTGAGTGTGTGTGACTGTGTACATGCATGGCCGTGTGTGTGTGTGCGTGTGTGTGTGTGTGAATGTGCATATACAAGTGTACACTATGTGTGTGTATGCTTACATGTGTCTATGCATGCATGTGTATGTGAGTGTGCATGAGTGCATGCAAGTATGTGTGTACACGTGCGAGTGTGTGTGCATATGTGTGTCTGTGTGCCACATATATGTGTGTATGTGTGTGTGCATGTATGTAGAATTTTTGTAAAGAAAAAATATTAAAAAAAAAGATATAAATGGTTATTGCTTTTACTTTTTTTTCCATTGGTGTGGAGATGTGTGGTGAGGTGTGCTCACTTATTATATCCTCAAATAGATGCACCTTACACATATTTCGATGTGTTCTGCGTAAGACCCGAAGAGGTGAGCCTTTGATTGTTCTACAAGAAAGATGTATTCCACATTGGACCCTAAAAAGTGAGCCCACACCCATGTGCTTTGAAGGAGATCCTCTTTGCTCTCTTTCAATCTCAAATGACTTTCTAGTGGAAGGTTTGATAATTGCTCAAAGAAGTGTGAATGATAGTATTAGATGAGAGAAACCTCAAACTTTTCCAACCCACTCAAACCTTTTAGCTTTAAATTTTTATAGGGGCCCATGCCCCACTATTCTCTTTGAGTATCCAACTGTATAGAATATTAAAAAAATCATTCTTTGATTATATAAAATTTCATACTGAATCTCACCTTAAATAAAGTAGATGTGGATGTGTGAACAACCGATATGTGAGTGCTGCATAAACAAGTGAGAAATCACAATCACATGCCATGTACTCTGTGTGTGTGTGTGTGTGTGTATGTATGACATACTCTCTCTCTCTCTCTCTCTCTCTCTCTCTCTCTCTCTCTCATCAAGCATACCCATTTATTAATGTTATTGGAAGCTCACAGTTGGCCCTCTATTAAAAATCAACTTGAAAGAAATAGTCAAGCTCAAAATAGAAGAAAGCTTTGCACGCGACACAAGAATGGGTTAAATCTCCCCCACCATGAGAGTGGCTCAAGTCCTCTTCATGGTGTATTTAAATATATTTCCTTGTACAAAAAACAAGAATGGGTTAAATCTCCCCCACCATGAGAGTGGCTCAAGTCCTCTTCATGGTGTATTTAAATATATTTCTTTGTACAAAAAGCAAGAGCCAAAAATACATGTAACAAAAAATATGGATCTCCACATTGGGCTTGCATAAGCCTAAATACAAAAAATGTGAACACTCTAAGATTCACTCATGAAATAGAACTAATGTATATCAAAATGTTTCACACTAATGTGTACATAAAATATCACTGCCATTGTCAAATAAATAATCGCCACGCGCAAGGCGTCAATAGATTTCCATCGAAGCAAGCCCAATGGATCCATGCACTTCCCACACACTAACCCTGCCCCCACTGATCTGCACTGACATTCACAATATAAGCTCAAAATATGTAACAAGTTAGAGGTAATCAGTCTTGCTTACACATAAAATAAATATCCATCAAATAAATCCATAAATTTCAAATATGTAACAAGTTAGAGGTAATCAGTCTTGCTTGCACTTAAAATAAATATCCATCAAATAAATCCATAAATTCCAAATAATGCGAATAATTCCAACATTCCTCCCCTAGTGAAAAGCAACTGTCCTTAATTGCCAAACATGCAATACCTCAAAGTTGGTACCTTTGCATATTTAAACAACTACGTGCAATACCTCAATTCAATGACCTTTGCACGAAAGTAAATATGAAGTTCAAAATATCCATCACAGGAATCCACAATATCAAAACCTCGTGCAATACCTCAATTCAGTGATCTTTGCACATAAAAATAACCATGTGTGATACCTCAAATCGGTGACCTTCACACATACCAATGCCAAATACTAAAATAAACTGACAATCGTGTGATACCTCAAATCGGTGACCTTCACACATATCAATATCAAATACTAAAATGAATTGCCAATCGTGTGATACCTCAAATTGGTGACCTTCACACGATTACACCGGTGACCTTCACACGATTACACCGGTCTCAATACCGTGTAAAATTCACTGCAACTGTCTGGTGAAAGGAGTAGATTAGGGTTTAGTGCGTAGCAAGGGCATGGTTTGGAATCCATTGAGATTCTTCTACAGGATGATTCTTGTACTTAACCAAATATCTGACATAAACATTGCCATTGCAAGTAGTAGTTTGCTTCAGGGAACTAAAATTTCTGTATCAAGCTCTAGGAGAGGTGGGTGATCATAAATGGGGGTAGAAGGTGGTCTACCTTTAAAGGGTCTGAGTAGACTAATGTGAAAGGAATTAGGAATATTCCAATGGTCAGGAAGGGACAAATGATAAGTATTGTCATTGATCTTAGTAGTTATTCTAAAAGGCCCATAAAATTATGGAGATAATTTAATGGCTGGATGTTTCTCAACAGACTTTAGTTTGCGCTTTTCTATGAGAAGCCAAAGTAAATCATTTTCTTTAAAAGTCTTTGGTCTTCTATGCTTGTTAGCTTGTTTAGTGTAAGCTTGTTGAGCCTTAAGAATAAACTCACGAGCTTCAGCCAAAATTTGGTTATGAGTCACAACAAAATCATCGGCCCCGTTGGAACTTCATGAGAAAGTCTAGTAATTGGAGTTGGAAGTTTCTTACCATAGATAATCTCAAAAGGAGCTTTGCGAACGAGTGGTTTTATGAGGCGTGCTATTATATGCAAATTGCAAAAGATGCAAATATTGATCCAAATTTGTAGGAGATGAGATAGTGTAAGATTTCAAAAGATCTAAAATAGTGTTGTTAGTGGCCTCAGTTGACTTCTTCATTGTTGAGTTGTTCTTCCATCCAATCCAAACTCGTATCACCATCACCATCATGTATGCGTCCTTTGAGTAGGACGAAAGGTACACTTGTTGTTGGCTCGATGACACTTGAAGCATGTAGGCACATTATTGCCTTGATGAGGTTGGGTAGGGCGAGGAGTGGGTGCATTACTATTGTGACTAGAATTTGGTGTGGGGTGTACATTGCTTGGGTTGGTAGTATTAAAATTGTTATTTACATTTGAACTGGAAAAAGTGTGTGCATTGCTACCACCATTACCAAAATTACCATTATTACCATTCCATGGATGCCGTTGTTGTGATGAAGGAGATTGATAAAATTGAGGGCATCAAAAAGAAGATCTAAAACCTTTATTCCCATGAAAGAAGATTGTTGATTGGGTGGAGAAGCATACCGACCACTGTAATGTCTTTGGGGGTTTCTTTCCCACACACCTAGATGCATTCGGGCTCACAATTAATTGTCACCATCAAGCCATTTGCTCATTGAATGAGTTTCTTATATATATATATATATATATATATATATATATATATATATATATATATATATATATATAATACATTAGAAAGCAAATTGCCCACCCTTCCACATACACACATATATATCTTTTAATATTATATTATGTACATGTGTAAGAGAGAGAATATAAAAAACCAATGCATACATAGATAAATACACACATACACACACACACACATATATTATGTATGTATATATGTATCTATAGGTATGTAAGCATGTATATATATATATATATATATATATATATCATACATTAGAAAGCAATCCCCCCTCCTTCGCATACACACACACACATATATTTTCTAATATTATATTATGTGCATGTGTAAGTGAGAGAATATACATACCTATACATATATAAATAAATATATACATACACACACACACACATAAATATATACATACCTATACATATATAGATAAATACACACACACACACACACACACACACACACACACATAAATACATACACACACACATATTATGTATGTATGTATAGGTATGCAAGCATGTATGTATGTATCTATAGGTATGCAAGCATGTATATATAAATAGATCTATACACACACACGCACACCACACAAACACACGCACGTGATACGTGCACACACGCACACAAACACACATACACACACTTGCATGCATGGACACACGTGCACATATAGAGATATGTACACACACATACACAAGCTTACACATACACATACATGTGTATATATGCACACAAGCACATACACAAGTACATGCATGCACACATGTATACATAGATGGAAACACATACACATTCACATGCTACATGCACACACTCACACACACACAAGTGCACACACATAGACCCAAAGATGTACATATGGACATATTCACAAGTTTACACACACGTATATGCACACACTCGCACATGGATACACACCACGTACACATACATACACTAACCATACGCACAATCAAGACACTTGCACAATGCATGAAGTCGAGATTACACAATCACACACGTATATATGTGCACACAGTCACACACATATGCGTGCAAGTGTGTGTGGAGAGAGAGAGAGAGAGAGAGAGAGAGAGAGAGAGAATGTGTGTGTGTGTGTTTCTATGCATGTGTGAGGGGGTGTGAAGAGAGAGTGCATGTGCATGTGTATGCATAAGAGAGGGGTGTGTGTGTGTGTGTGTGAGAGAGAGAGAGAGAGAGAGAGAGAGGTATATTGCATGTGTATGTGCGTGCATGTGAGAAGATAGGATGTCTGTGTATGCGCACGTGGGAGATTGTGTCTCTGTGAGAGAGAGAGAGAGACATGAACGTACATGTATTCATGCACTGACACACACATATACATGCATATGCACGCACATAAGTATATACATATATATTCACACATACACAAACTCACACACACAAGTACACGAGTGCGCACATGGATATGCACACCCACATGCACATCCATGTATACATAAATGCACACGCATACACATTTACACGTGTACATGCACACACATAGACACAAAGACGCACACACAAACACATTAACATGCTCACACACTCGCACATGGACATACAAACACAAACATACACACGTACACACACTCGCACATGGACATACAAACACAAACATACACACGTACACACACTTACACCGTACACACAAACACATGCACATACACACACTAGCACATGCACACAATCAAGACACTCATGCAGGCATGAAGTCGACATTACATAATCACAGACACGTGTATGTACACACAGTCACACAGATGAGCGTGCAAGTATGTGTGCGCGCGTGTGTGTGTGTGTGTGTGTGTGAGAGAGAGAGAGAGAGAGAGAGAGAGAGAGAGAGAGAGAGAGAGAGAGAAAGAGAGTTTCTATATATGTGAGAAGAGACAGTACATATGCAGTGTATGCATGAGAGAGAGAGAGAGAGAGAGGTGTGACTGTGTGTGTGAGAGAGAGAGAGAGAGAGAGAGAGAGAGGACAGGTGCATGTGCATGTGCATGTGTATATGTGTATATGTGAGGATGTTTGTATGCGCATATGTGGGAGATTGAGTGTGTCTCTGTGAGACACACACACACACACACACATGTACACATGCACATGCATACATGCACACACGAACATACATGCACACACACTCACTCACATGTACAAACATGTATACACATACACTCACCTACGCAAACATATGTATAGAGTTGCACGTTTGTATATGCATACACGCACATGTACACTCACCTACACAAACACACACACTTGCATACATGGACACGCATACACACACATACACTCAAACTTACACATACACATACATGCATATGCACGCATATAAGCACAAATAGATACACACACACACACACACACACACATGTATACATAGACACACATGCATACACAATTGCACATGTACATGCACACACTCTCACACAAATATACACGTATATATGCACATACGTCTATATCTGTATAAGATAAAGCAAGGGTGCCTACCCTATAAACCTAGCCTTTATGTGGAGAAAGGAGAGGGAGAACTTTTGAAAAGAAGAAAGGAGAAGAGAAAACAGTCTTTGGGGGTTTCTTTTCCATATTACTAGCTACATTGGGGCTCACAATTAATTATCACCATCAAGTCATTTGCTCATTGAATGAGTTTCTTATATATATATATATATATATATATATATATATAATACATTCGAAAGCAAATTACCCACCCCTCCCTCCTCCTCCTCCTCCTCACACACACACACACACACACATATCTTCTAATATTATATTATATGCATGTATAAGAGAGAGAATATACCTACCTATACATACATAGATAAATACACACACACACACACACACACATAGATAAATACATACACACACATATATAATATATATGTATCTATCTATCTATAGGTATGTAAGCATGTATATATAAATAGATCTGTATGTATGTCGACGTACACATGTATGTGCATGCACACACACGCACATGATACATGCACACATGCACACAAACACACACACTCGACTCATGGACACACGTGTATACACAGAGATATGCACACTTACATGCACACACACTCAAGCTTTCACATACACATACATGCGTGTATATGCACACAAAGCACATACATATACACACATACATACACTCACATTCACAAGTACATGTACACACATGTATACATAGACGTAAGCTTATACACATTTGCATGCACACACTCACACACACATATGCACGTGCACGTACACACATATAAAAAAAGATGTACATGGATATATTCACATGGTCACACACACGTACATGCACACACTCGCACATGGATACACACAAACACACCACGTACACACACTCACACCATACACACAATCAAGAGACTTGCACGACACATACGCACATGAAGTCGACATTACACAATCACGTATACGTGTGTATGTGCACACACAATCACACACATTAGCGTGCAAAAGAAAACATAAAAGACATTCTATGTAAGATACACTTATTTAAGAGTGAGCACACCTCACCATGCATCCCTACTTATTAGAATTTATTATTAATTAAAAGTATATGTGTATGTGTGTTTATTTATTTTATAAATGTACATGTATATAGGTAAATGCACATGTGTATATAGGTATATGCACACACACACTCACACATATATGTCTCTAAATATAATAAAACATAATATTATAGATAATATATATTTACATATATGTGTGTGTGCATGCGGGCATGACAAAGAGAGTGTGTTTGTGTGTGTGTGTGTGAGAGAGAGAGAGAGAGAGAGAGAGAGAGAGAGACGGTCTAGTGTGAGAGTGTGTGTGGGGGGGGAAGAGTGTGTTTGCATTAGTGCATGTGCAGGTGTGTACATGTGTGTGTGTGTGTGTGAGAGAGAGAGAGAGAGAGAGAGAGAGAGAGAGAGTGTGTGTGTGTGCGTGTATATGTGTGTGAGAGAGAGGGTGTGCATGTGCATGTGTGCGTGCACAAACCTCACCACACATCCCCACCATTAAAATTTAATTAATTAAACTTATGTGTGTGTGTGTGTGAGAGAGAGAGAGAGAGTGTGTGTGTGTGTGTGTGAAGAGAGAGAGAGAGAGAGAAGAAGAAGAAGAAGCAGCTCTTTTAACGTCATAGGAACAATCCCAAGAGACCAAATATGATCTATCTGACGAGAGAGAGAGAGAGAGAGAGAGAGAGAGAGAGAGAGAGAGACTTTCTATGTGTTAGATAGTTTGTGTGTTGCATTAGTGCATGTGCGGGTGTTTACATGTGTGTGTGTGTGTGTATGAGAGAGGGAGAGAGAGAGAGAGAGAGGGAGAGAGAGAGAGAGAGTGCATGCGTGTGCGTACATCTGCATCTATGTGTGTGTGCTTGAGAGAGAGTGAGATGGGGCAGGCCTGGAAAGAGAGAGAGAGAGAGAGGTGCAAAGAGGGAGAGGGTGAAAAGAGAGAGAGAGAAAGAGAGCGAGAGGGAGAGGGTGAAAAGAGAGAGAAAGAGAGCGAGAGATAGAGAATAAAAAGTAGCTGTTAATAAAATATAAATATAAATTAAATTAAATAAAAAATATATATGTATATGTGTGTATACATGTATGTGTGTTTTTATTTACATTTATACATACATATATATATATGTGTGTGTATATACATACATACATACATATATATGTATGTGTGTGTATATACATATATATATGTAAATGTATATACACACACACACACACACATATATATAGAAATATATATTTGTGCGCGTGTTTTTGTGTGTATAATATATCTATCTATATATTTAAAAATGAGCACACCTTACCACCCATCTCCATACATTAAAATTTAATCAAAATTAATTAAAAATATGTATGTGTGTATTTATATTTTTAAATTCACCTATATGTATATAAAACATAATATTATATATACTAATATTTACATGTGTGTGTGAGAGAGAGAGAGAAAGAGAGTATGTGTGTGAGTACGTGTGTGTGTGTGTGTGTGTGTGAGATGGGGACATGCCTGGAGGGGGGAAGAGAGAGAAAGATAGGGGCCATGTGTGTAATAGAGAGAGAGAGAGAGAGAGAGAGAGAGAGAGAGATGGGGACATGCCTGGAGGGGAGAAGAGAGAGAAAGATAGGGGCCGTGTGTGTAATAGAGAGAGAGAGATAGAGAAATGGCTATAGAGAGAGAACCAGTTCTTTTCTGAGCCGGCAACGCGAGGGTCCAATACTAGTTTTTTTCAATTTAAAAAACGCCAAAATCAAAGACATTTCAAATTTTCAAGTACACGTTTTCAAGACATTTCAAATTTTCAAGTACACGTTTTCAGAAATTGTTTAGCTGACGGGCGACCTGCCGTACTGAAGCGCCCAATTTCTAAAAGCGTGTATGGCGATCGTTGCGATGGTTGCGGACGAAGGCCGCCTACTGATTCAACCTAAACCTCCATTTCGCCCCTTCGTCTCCTCCATGCTGCTCGCCCTCGCCCTTCGCCCTTCGCCCGTCGCCATAGCCTCCTCCCAGTAGTATCATGTCACCATCGCTCTGAGTTCTCCCCCTCCCCACTCTTCTTTTGTGCTTCTATGGAGCTTCTGCGAGCTGCAAGGTGCTTCTCTGTGTCGCAGGCCCGCCATCGATCGCCCGCACACACTTCCCCCTGTAGTCCGCGGCGGCTGGAGCGAATCTCTGCACGACCTCAAGGTACTTAGAGATTTGGGTTCCTTTTCCCGCTTCATGCATTGATGTTTGCTGCTCAGCTTTACTCGACTTGCATGTGTGGTCCATGCTGCACATAGTTTGGTTCGTACTCGGCGTTCATGTCCAGCTGCACATAGTTTGGTTACATGTACCTATAAGATGAGGAGTCGCTTTTGCTTCACTAGACAGCTCACATTGGCGGTGAATCTCTTCCTACCGAGGGCCATCTCGTGCTGCATGTACTTCGGTTTCAGTCTAGTTAATCTGTTACATTAAGGCTTGGAACAAGTTGGAAGCGTAGTCTCTTTGATCATCATTACATGAGCTTCAAGTCAATCCTGCACCCCTTAATTTCTATCAGGTTATCTCACTAATTTCTCTCATTACAAAAACCCCCTGTGTAATTTTTTAACCAACTCTAGGTAAGTGGGCACTGTGATATGCAGGCGTTGTCTCGAATAGGAATTTTCGCAAGTAGAAATTTTGATGTTGTGGCATTCCATGTTTGAAATCTTAACAGGGTTTTGGTACACAGAGGCTGGTATACATCGCATCACGTATAGCAACAAGGCACAGTGGCAATGTAAAGGACATCCGGGAAGAATCCTTACCGTGCGGGCTACTGCAAGACCAGTCAATGATGATCAAGGGCCATCAACTGGGTCTGTTCCAGCAGCTGTTGATAATATTGTACTGGACTTCCCAAGATGGATGGATGCTTTCTATCGTTTCACAAGGCCTCACACTGTCATTGGCACGGTAAACATGGATTTTGGAAGAGGTTTGAGTAACTAGAAAGGGGTTTTATCAGATGATATTGAATTCACATGTCTTCGATAACATGCCATTGTATTGAGGGCTACTCTCTTTACAAGCTCATAAAGCCTTCCTTACACCCATGTTGTGCTCAGGTACAGTAATGGCAGCAAGGCTGATCCTGAATAGGCTTTGAGCTTTTAACTGGATCTGTATGCTCTCAAAACAGTTTCTACTCCTGACAGCATCACTTAAGCTTGGCTGATCCTGAATAGGCTTTGAGCTTTTAAGTGGATCTGTATGCTCTCAAACAGTTTCTATTCCTGACAGCATCATTTAACCTTGGCTCTAGAGAATTGTACTCACCTGTGAAGCTGCCTGGGAGGGTGGAAGAAGAATTTTGACGTCCACATGAGTCCTTAGTGGTAGTGCAGAGGACAGTCGTGTATTTTTAAAATATGGTGTATATATGTAGGCTCGTCAAGTGTGCTATGGCTGTCGTGCTGTATGTTTTATTTGCTTTTTGTAGATGACAGCATTGAGAGCCTCTTGTCAATGGAAGGTTACTCTTCATGACCATGATTAAATGCTTCTTTGCCTCTTCTTCTGTTTCGATGCAGGCTGTTGGTATTCTTTCCATTTCTCTGCTGGCTATTCAAGGCTTTGCAGATTTTTCCTCACATTTTGTGGTCGGATTAAGTCAGGTGAGGCTATTTCAATCATCTTGTTCTGTTGTGTCACAGAGCCATTTTCTTCCATCTTAAAAGAGATCCCCATGGAGTAGTAAATTCTAGTATTTTTGAGCGTGTGTGCCATAGCTCATTGGGCACTACTACTCATGAGATTTTGTTCATGGCAGTCCACCCAATGATGAGGCAACTTTAGAGTTTGATGGCTTGTCCCACAGTCCTCCGTAGACCCAGCTCAGGGGTGTACATATGATGACTATTGAACTTGTATCTCTCAAAAACTCAGTTGTTTCTCTCTCACATGTGAATTCCTTGTGCATGTTCGGAGTTAGATCTTAAGGGGTTATTCACAAAATGTGCCCATTGTTTCATGACAGTCTTCAGCAGAGTCATGTCTAAGACTAGTGAATGGTGACATACCCCTTGGCTCCTTAACACAGCTGACCTCAAATGGAAGTTAGTTAGGTACCGTGCCAGGTTCCATCATATCCCATCAAGTCCCATTCATCACATTTTTTGGCATGGATGTCCTCTCATACCTTGCCATGCCTGCATAGGTATGACATGCCAAAAGAGGAACTCAAAGCTTTATGGCCCAAGTTTGAAAGACATCGAATCTGTTAGGGCATCACATGCTTATGGAAGCATTTCAAGTATCGTGTGTCCTCTGTTTACATCTATTACACTTTTGCATCGTTCTCTCTAATTTCTGCTTCCTTTGCAGGCACTTATCCCAGCTCTGTGCATGAACTTCTACATCGTGGGTTTGAATCAAATATATGATATCGAAATTGACAAGGTAATACTTTCTAAACTCAGGCTTTGCTGATTACATCACTCTACAGCCGATTCCTTTTGAAGAAATCCTGACAGCTCTATATATTCCTGCCAGAGACATCTAGGAAATACACCACAGGGGCTGACTTCTCTGCATCCTTTTCTTCTGCAGGTCAACAAACCCTATCTGCCTTTGGCATCTGGTGAATTTTCTCTGAGCACAGGGATAGCCATAGTGACTTCCTTTGCCATTCTGGTGTGCCTTAATCCTCAAGACAGCTCTCTTTCAAACAAGTAAACACTGCAGGAAGCGTTCTCCATTAACATGTCGCAATGTTTGCCCTGGGCAGAGTCTTGCAATGGGCGTGTACATAGGGTCAAGGCCTTTACTTTGGGCTCTCACAGTCAGCTTCATTCTTGGAACAGCTTACTCGATAGAGGTATTGCCTTAACTTGGATGTCAGAAATGCCTATTTGGAAGATTATTTTTTTGACACAGCATGGTTTGCATCCAATTAACGAGTACAACCTTCACTCTTTGTGTTGCAGCTGCCTTTGTTGCGTTGGAAGCGATCGGCTTTTGCGGCTGCTAGTTGCATTCTTTCTGTTAGGGCGATTGTGGTTCAACTTGCCTTCTATCTCCACATGCAGGTTCAAACCTACCCAATGTCACACACAATTTTCTGCTCTGCTGACAACATGGTTCTTCTGCTGTTCTGCAAATTAATGAGGCATTCCGACAGCTTTGATATGCTGAAGAGACATTTTGTCATAGTTGAGGCATCCTATATATCTTTAGCTGTGTGAGAGACTAGTAGAGGCCTTTGAAGTTTGAGAGTGTAACACATACTGTGTAGCAGATATGTCTTACACGCAATGAGAAAAGGATGCCTAGAAACAGGGATCGATGTTGCATGCGTGATACCGCACCATGCTGGAGAATCTTTAAACTATTCAAATGCTGGCTGTGGCACACTCTCTATGAGTAAGGATGTCCTTTGAGAAGTTGCTTTATTGCTACTATACCAGGGGTCTACTTTTCCAAGCCTGCCCTAGTGCCGCATAACGGCCAGGGTGCTCCATGCCACCTTGTCGGTGACATTCCTGCTGCCATCCTCTCCCAACGACACAAGAATGTGATCTACCCTCCTAGTTTTAATGCAAGCCGGATGCACTGACACCACCAGTGAGAGGTGGTATGCTCCACCCATACCCCAGCTTTTTGCAGATGCTGATAGGAAGAGAGACAAGTAGCTGGGTGAAGGTTGATTTGCACATACTTGAAATGCTCGCTACAAGTAGGCATTTAAATAGCCCATTAAGACGGCTGGGTACAAACAGGATCGTCTACAAGGTGAAGTTTAATGGTCTCTGATGAGTTTTTCTTGAATTCTGTTAACTTTCAGACCTTTGTCTTTGGGAGAGCTGCGATCCTGACAAGGCCACTCATCTTTGCGACTGGCTTCATGTGCTTCTTCTCAGTTGTCATAGCTCTTTTTAAGGTACACTCTTTGGTTTTAAGACTTAAGTTTTTTGTTGCAGCCCCTCTTTGAGCCAATCTTAGCCTCTACCAGATAAGAAGAAACATGGAATGACATGCACATGCCCCATTCCTGCCTCTACCTCATCCATTCCGCAAGAAATGGGATGTGGCATGCCTTTCCTGGCTGTCATGCAGACATGATTGATGGGTGGGGTAGAAGGCGTGACATGGATATTAAAGCCCCGGCACTGCACACATTCACGGGATGTGATAGGACACTTTTCAAGCACTTCAAATGATCGCTTCACTCTGACTGCAAGGATTGCTAAGCCCACGTATGAGCAGATGATAGGCATGCTCTAGCAGGAGGATGAGTTACATGGTGTAAAGATTGCACTTCAAGACATTGCCTGCATGGAACCTTCCACCTACCAAAAGTGACAAGAAGCTGCTCATGTTGGTGGGAAGATTACAGTGCAGGCATGTTTCTCGTGTTGCCTGCACAGCCACCAAAACACACAGGAGTATAACCACAGCCAACCCTCAATTAACAACAGGCTAAATCAGGCCGTACATGTGCTTTTTGTGCTGCCAAAGCTGCCATATAGGTGCACATAATGTTTTCACCGCTGTGCATGACCTGTGTGCTGATGAAAAAAATGATTGCTGATGGGGGGGAGGTGCTGCAAGGGGCTAGTGTATTGCTCATGGGATGTGCCTCTATCGATGATGCCTTGTTTGACCATTTTGCTCATTTTGTTGCTTGTGAAATAGAATAGGTTCATGCATAGAGTAAATGATCATGATATATGTGAGGTGAAGCATATGTGGAAGGGAGGTGTAGTATGTGCACACTGGATCTTTAAGACATCAGAGTAAAGAGGCGCTCATTTTCCAATGGATGACCTGTATAAGTGAGTTTTTAGGTCTCACATGTTTCTCAGCTTTCTAAGAATTAGAGGTTCTTAATTGGGGTTATTTCTGGTGAAACAGGACATTCCTGATTTGGAAGGTGATCGAGTTTTTGGCATTCAATCTTATACAGTGCGTCTGGGACAAGAGCGGGTTGGTGCTGACATAGCTTGAAAGTCCTTGTGGCTCTAAAGTGTGTAGGCAGGAAATCAACTTTGCACATTCTGACCTTATGATTGGGAATGTCAAACAGGTCTTCTGGCTCTGTATACATCTGCTTCTAGCAGCTTATGGTGTTGCAATGCTAGTAGGTGTAACTTCTGAGTTGTTGTGGGCTCGGATGACAATGGTAAGAAGCTTTATTTTGTCTTATTACATGCGTAAGTGTTTGCTACCTGCGGTGGCATTTAGGTCTTGTTTCATATATACTTTCGTAATCTGCAGAGTTTTAAGTGTAGGATTTTTTCATAGTTGATCCCAATTGTGGACATTCATGCCTTTTGAACTCTCTTTTTAGGTGCTTGGTCATGCAGCTCTAGCAGGCATTTTATGGCAACATGCAAGCCAGATTGATTTAAAGAGCAAAGCGGCTATCACTGGCTTCTACATGTTTGTTTGGAAGGTGTGCAATCTTGTCTGAATTTGCTTGGTTCTTGTTTTAATATAGATCTTTTAGCTTTGCTTGGCATACAACTTAAGGTTGGATACACTGTGGTGTGCAACCATCCCTGCCCGCCCATCATAGGGGCATATTATGTGGATGGGTACTGTTTGCAAACGTGTTACACATTACCAGTGCTCGCCTGCTCCTGCGGCAAATCACACGATCTGCAGGTAAAGCAGCCCTCATAATTAAGTCCATAAGTGCAAGCGTTGGGGTTTTGGGAGTTCTTCATACGTCTTCTGTTGGTATGGGATAAAACTTGTTAATAATAAAGCCAAGGCAGCTTCAAGAAGATTAAGCCATGGCGTGAGCAGGCTGTGTGTGTGTGTGTGTGTGTGTGTGGTGTGTTTTGGGGGGGGGCTCGTGCCCAGATGTCTCTGCCCATCCATGAAGACCCATAAAGTTGGTGTCGGCAGGTTTGACGTGGCAGCCACATCAGAAAAGTATGGGATTGGCACCCACCATAGTGTTAACCTACTGCCCGACACCTGATTGGCCACTCCCAACTCTCATGATGGGCGGGCACCTGTATGTGTATTCTCCCTGAGAATGTGTGCTGCTATGTTTTAGTTTGAGAAGGTGAGTTGAAACACTTAACCTTTTCATCATTTATGTGCACAGCTGTTCTATGCAGAATATTTGTTAATCCCCTTCATGCGATGAAACAATGGGTTTGCTGCTGTGGCTTTGCATATCCTGGCTGTGCATCTGGAGCTGTAACGTGTTGGCTTTCTTGTAAGTAACGTGCAGAGTAAATCAAAGCTTCAGTTATTGTGATCATCAAGATAATGATAAGAATAGGATAGTTTGGGGATTTTCCCATAGATTTTGTTTTGAAGTACTGATGCTGGCATATTGTGGTCACTTTATTCTGAAACAAACACCCAATCATTATGATCATCGGGAGTTTTTTACAGGCAGAGGTCCTTGCTTGGGCTCCAAATATACGTCCCCTGACAGTTTCATCAGTTAATTAGATAATAGAGGAATGATTTTTTTATTAAAGAACCTGGGATACAAGTGAACCAATCGGATCTGCCTCTTTAAGAAAGAATTCCTGCATCCTCTATCAACCTGTTCTGTGCGAAGAGGCACAGATAGAGCACGTAAGACCTCATAGCAAGTATGTTGCACACGAGACCCAACTAATAAATTGACCTTCCGAAATTCGATTTTGGTGTGCTATGCTGCCACACCTACATGCGCACTCCTTGACCAGTCGTCCTACTCAACTTGGCACCCGCCAATCATTTACTACTCCAACTACCAACCATTTACTCCTCCAACACATAGATCATGGCTCCTACAAGAAGCTAGGGCATACTCCACCCCTTTACACTCATCGAATACAACGAAATAGGCCTTTTTGCCATTCGAGGTGCATGAGAGAGATGTTAGAGCAGTTTGTGCACATTGAGTTGCTAAAATAGGATAATTCGTCTAGTTGTATAAAATACTAGTGCCATGGCCCGCCGTCTCCGATAGGTAGGAGCTGGTCACATGGTACACCATTCAAAAGACAACTCTACAAAGAAGGCATCTTGGCATGCACAAAACACAAAAGTCAATGATCCTTCCCTCTTATATGTGAGTAGCTTGACTCATTTACGATGGGTTACGAAGGGACAAAAAATCTTTTATGTAGTCTAGCAATCTCATCGCATATTTGTTCCTCCTTGTCACATGCTGCTATGCATGATCTATTTGAAACACATCAAAGGTTTACTACCTGGACTTTTATGGGAAAATAGATTGCACCTAGTGTTGACCAAGAGACATTCTAGCTGGGAGACACTGCAAGCGATAACAAACCTATTTCAACAAAGCCCACCCTTATGTGAATTGATCCCCCCCTTATTAGCTGCGCTTATGTTGCCACACTCTTTCAGCATGTCCACGATTGGAGAAAAACCCTTATGCGACATGCATTTAACGCAATCCAAACCTTGCTCTCATTAGACATATCCTATATAAGTGCCTTTTAAGATATCACGCCAAAATATATCATGAAAGCATTTCCCTTTGTTAGCTGCTTCTCTAGTACAACACACTTTTGACATGTAAATGAAGGTGATTCCACAACGCTTCTTTGCAAGTGAATATTAATGCAGTGGTGTTTAAATATAGTAAGAATTTTACACATTGTTTTCTGAAGTCCATGCACAACCACATGCTATAATAAACTATATATATATATATATATATGACACATAAAATGCGTCCATGTACACAACCACATGCTATGATATGTAGAAAACTAAATTTATAAAATATGTATGTATTCTACTATTTCTTTAGGTGTATAATTACATTCCGATAGTATACACACACAAACATCCATATATACATATAGCCTCTCTCTCTCTCTCTCTCTCTCTCTCCTTGCACACTTAAGAGCTTGCACCTCTCTCTCTCTCTCTCTCTCTCTCTCATCGTACAATGCTGTAGCGGCAAGTTGAGCACACGGCAACGTTGACGAAACTCTCTCAAAGAGGTGGACCCACAATCTTTCTCTTTTATTGTAGTCCCTTGCTTTCTCTCTTTGTGCTACAGTCCTCCCCCCCCCTCTCTCTATCTTTCTCCCCCTATAGTTATCTCTCTCTCTCTCTCTCTCTCTCTCACACACACACACACACAGTACCCCCATTGGTGAGCTAATGAAAGAAGTAGCTACCTCCATGTTTCAACATGCAAGTTAACAAATCTTGTGTGAAAGAGAGAATATAGTTGTGTGGGAGGGAGGAAAGAACAATGGAAAAAGGCTATGGGAGTTGTAAGCAAGAAATCTATGAGAGAGATGGCCGTTGTATGTGTGTGACAAAGGAAGAGAGTGATGAGAGAGAGACTCCATCTGTTAACGATTTGAACTAGTCTTTTAGAACTGCAACATAGCCCCCCATATGCAATTTAATTTGAATTTTGAACTTTCTATATTCTCCTCCTTTTATCATTTGCACTTGGAACCAAGAATAGTGAAACAAAGTTCTTGCTGTTAGATAGTAGATGCCTAAAAAACTCCGAAAAGTCAACATGGCTTCTCATTTTATATAGTAAGAAGACCTTATAACAATCTCTACACGTCAATGATTATTGAATGAAGCTTCAATGATGTTGGTGCTCGTGGTACATTAATTAAATGGTAGTATTACCTTAGACTATAAAAGGTAATACATTATAAATTGTGCGCCCTCACCACTCAATGCTTGCATACCACGTCCACGTGCTCGCCTAGCACCCATCTCCTTCCTTCTCACTTTCGTGCACGAGAGCGGCCTCAGAGCAGACGATTGAGAGAGAGGGGCACATAGACGGAGAGGCGAGCGAGCCTGCACATGCAAACGCGCTTTCCCTAAAGGTTCAGCATCCAGAGAAACAGAAGGCCAGAGGAGGGGAGGCTGTATGGGCAGAAGCAAGGAGAAGGACAGAGAAAGGGAGAGACTGCGTGCTGAGCCTTGAGGAGAGATGACACCGACTGCTTTGCATCTCTCTCTCTCGTGCACGTCGAATGGCGTAAAGTCTTGTTTCTTTGTATTTGTTGAGCGTAAAGGGGTGGAGTATGCCATAGCTTCTTGCGGGAGCCATGATCGCCTATGTGTTGGACCTCTCTGCACAGGACAGGTTGGTGGCGGAGGAACAAGCCTGGCTTGGACACGGGGCTTGATCATAACCGTAGACATGGAGATTTCATTTTTTTTTCACCTTTATCATTGTTTAATGCCCGCATTAAGCTGGCATTCAATAGGAGATCAAGACACATTGCCTAAATAGGAGAGCAAGAAAAATAAGGGACTCCAGAGTCCACATGTTCTCTTTGCAGGTAATAATTTACTAGGTCGGATTTTTGTTTTGTTTTGTTACCTCTGGTTTTTAGATATTTTCCTGGGTTACCTTAGATTTTGTAAGTTTTTTTTTTGCCTAAGTTGTTATTTTCAAGGTCTCTTAATATAGTCCATACATGTAATGCAAGATTTTCTCCTTTTTTTTCCCCTTCTTTTCCAACATATCTTCTTGCATGTAGTGTCTTGTGTGGATTTCTCTCTTTCAATGTGGCATTCACAGCTCACACCAACGCAGTTTCCATAAGCTTTGTTGCATCGCTATGATACTAGTATCAATGATACTAGTTATCATTGATACTTGATTAAATACAAGAATCATTCTTCTATTGAGTAGCGCAGTGGATAAAGAGGGGGGTCATTTAGAACATGATAAAGTGGAAGAGTTCCCTTAAATGGGCATAGCAAACTGATATGAAAGGAGTTGTGTATATGCTAGTGAGGTGGGATGTCCAATCTAAAAGCATTATCATTGATTTTCTTGAGAATCTTGAAAGGCCCATAAAAACATGGAGCGAGTTTAAGCTTGGGGTGCTTTTCAATGCTCTTAAGTCTATGTTTTTTGACTCTTAACCAAACGATGTCATTCTCTTGAAATTGCATAGGTCTTCGCTTCTTGTTTATTGGTTTTGTATATCTTTCTTGAGTTTTTTGAATAGATTGAGTCACTACAGCCAAGGTATGATCACGAGCAAAATGGTCTACATGGTGGCTGGAACTTGTGTTCCAATTTTAGAAGTTGGAGTAGGTAACTTTTTACCATAGACAACTTCAAAGGGTGCCTTTTCTATGGCAGAGTGGGTGGTATTGTTATAAGCAAATTGTAAAATGTGCAAATGCTCATCCCAATTAAAAGGTTTTTCAATGGTATAGGCTCTCAAAAGTTCCATGTAGTGTTATTAGTAGCTTCGGTTTGGCCATTGCGTTCTGGATGGAAAACGGAACTAAAGCCCATCTTAGAGGCTAAATTTGAAAACAAAACTATCCAAAAATGATTGCAAAAGCAAGAGTCTCTATCAGAAATAATTAGTCTAGAAAAACATGATGAGTGAAAACAATTTTAATAAATATCTTTGCAGTAAGTGGAGCAGTCAATGTCTTCTTGCATGTCACAAAGTATGCTTGTTTGCTAAACCTATCTACTATGGTCCAAATCATGTCATTATATGAGGAAGTAGTAGGTAATATCGCAATAAAATCCATTGAAATTTTTTTCCTTGGACCATTTGAAATTGGCAAAGGCATCAATAGTCCATATGGTTTTTCATGATGATGCTTGACACATCAACAGCCGTAACATACTTTCGTAATAATGAAATGTGGAAGAGAATGCATAAACAATTTCAATGTTTTTATTAGAGGTGTTAATGGACGAAGTATACATGTTCTCAACTGCTTGATTGTTAAAATACACATTATAAATGATCACTTGGTTAGAAGGTTATTTGTAACACCCTTACAGACTTTACTTGGACAAGGATGGATTAAAGATGCCCAATGCAATAACAATTGGATGACCAGAGTGTAAGATTGCAGCAGTTCCACTCCTTTAGGACTCCAAACAACCTCTCTAACTATGATGGAATCCTCACCATTAACAAACGCTCACACTAAATATACCTTCATCTACGAGAATTATCATCAACATTGAGATTTCTACCATCGAGATTCCCTCCTCGATGATAGATTTCTACCTTCATCGAGCCAAGGGCCTGCTATTGCTCAATACAAAGATAGTGTTTTGAGCTCTCCATAGTTTTGAATGGTAGAGAACAAGCCATTGTAATTATGTTGAAGCTAGATGAGCTATTAAGGCTACACCAACTATTGTTGTAGCCACTGTAAGCTCTTCATGTGTAGCAGGGGACTTTTGTGACAATTATTTTAATGTATATTGATATACTTCTATTTTTATAGGCCCCCCACATAGCAAATGACTCTTGTATGCAACTCAAATGCAACTATGGATCCATATATACTCATTAGAGAATGATATTATGCTACAAATTTCTTCTACACACTCTTTGCTCAGAAGACTAGCTATTGCAAACAATTGAATATAGTGATTGCTACCCTTCTATAGTATCTCTCTTGTCCAAGAGCAAAAACCCTAATCCTTAATCAAGCAGTTCAAGGGAATGAAAATTAATCAATTTGTTAACCTAGCCTTAGTGGTTCTAATACCTACTTGAAATACATGCTACCTATGGAAGATTAAACCAAATAATACACTTCATTGTTGAAAATTATTCTAATTAAATTTGTTTAAGAAATGACTAATATAGTGGCATACTAATCAAGATATAATATCATTAATAAAGCTCAAAAATGAGCAATGGCATTATATCAATTTATAGTCAATCATGAGCATTTAGATCCACAATCATCTCCATGAGAATCTTTATTAGATCATTAAAATATATCCACATCTTTTAAATCATATCATTCTATCCTTGAATATCTCCTAAACCTATGTGACACCTTAGACACATCATTGCTTACATTACACTATACATTCACTAAACTCACAAATTTTTTTTTGAGTGAAACCATTTATCACACACATAGACACATGCGCGCACATGCGCTTGCACACTGCATGCGTGCATGTGCACACACACACACACACACACACACACACAAAAACAAACAAACAAACAAAATAGAAAGAACATTGCCAAACATAACTTTGATTAAGTCACCTCTTTTGATACATTTGAGTTATAGTTAACTTATAACTAAAAATCCATTGAGTTGGTGTAGATGCATGGCTATCTAAATTTATATCATCATTACCACATAAAAACACAAAAAATATGTTTAGCCGATGATCCTTATTTGTGATCCCTTTAAACCTTGGCCTTAATTTTAAATTAATCTCGGGAGCACAAACTTTGGCTAAATCTTTTGTAACCTTATATGATGGCACCTTTCTAATTTTAATCTTCTAATTGATTAGTGGGGCAATGTGAGTAATTTCTAAGAGCATACCTTGATCAAGGTTCCATTCTTACAAAGGGATAGAATCTGTACAAGAAAACAAACATTGAAAAGGAGAAGAAAGTAGTAGCTGAGGATCAACCTAATAGTGAGTCAAAGGAATTGGATGGAGAAAACTCATAAAAGGATTCAAACTCAAGAAACCTAGCAAAGAAGGCTAAGGGTGTGGTGAGTGTAGAGAATAAGGCACTACTCCATGAGATGAGAGACCTTAAATCCATAACTAAGTCTATTAAGAAGAGTTCTAGAAGTCCGAATGGGTTTGGATTTCAAGAGGAGTGTAATGTGGACCATGTAGGCAGGAAGGGCACCTCAAGGAAGAGTGTGTACCTTTGAGAGATGACATGTCAATTCTATCTAGCATGGAATCACTCGACACAAACCTACAGATACAATGGATAGAATAGAGTCCCTGCAAATGAATCAATTGGCAACACAACTGAGGAGGATAACCTGCCATAAAGGGAATACTATGGTAGAGGCCAAGGAAGAGGAAGACATAACCCCTTAGAGAGGGATGTCTACTATTATTGTAGGAATCCCTCTTTATTATTATTACAGAGGTACAAGGCACTGAAATAAAACTCTAGATTTTCTTGTGACATCAACAAGAATTAGAGGACCACTTGGGAGAATTTGGAGAAACTAGCAAGCCAACTGTAAACATGGTACAACTAGAAGAAGAGAAGCTAGAGGTAATGGTAGTGACAAGGTCACATAAGACAGAATTCTTAGTTGAAAAAAGTCGATAGATAAGAAAAGTAAAGCAGTCTCATGGGAAGACTAGGCAAGAGTAAGGCCTGAGGCCAGAAGGATGGTGTAAGAAGGCCAAGGTACAACAGGAAAAGCTAATAAGAGAAATGCCAAGTAAATCCAAAGTGAGGTTGCTAGCAAGAACAAAGAAGAGACCATGATAGCCAAAGTTAATTGGTTGAGTTAATTAAGAGGAGCCGAGCAAAACAAGAGTGAGGCTGTTAATAAAGATAAAGGTCAAAGATAGTTAGCCAAGCCAGCCAAGCACTATGCAGAAAGGTCAAACATGGAGAATTTGCATGACATCTCAAAATTCCTAGTAGCAGCATCATGAGAACAAAAGAAGACACCCCTAAAAGCTTGAAAGTTTTTGCACAAATATGCAAGGTGCAAAGAAAGCAGAGCAACATAGTGAAACTGTAGATAAAGGTAGTGAAGGTACCAACAAGAAGGCTATGATCTCTGAAATGAATTAAAAAACATGAAGCTAGTCATAACACTAACCCATTTGAACTTAGTTCCCAACTTCCCAAAGCAGCTCTTGGCCAAATTACCGGGTCAGTCTAATTAAGACAAATCTATAGCAGAGAAACCAACAGTAGAATGTCAAAAAATAGAAGTAGATTTTTTTTGGAGGTAAACAACATGGTTCCACAAGTAATCGTCACACTTCGAGGATAGGATATTCCTAGAGTCCTACTAGACAGAGGATCATCAGTAAATATTATCTCAAAACAAAGAGCTAAAGAGCTGGGTGTGATGAACTGGCAACACTATTCCACCTAAGAATGGTTGATCAAAGGCTAGTAAAACCCCTTAGCATAATCAAGAATGAAGAGATGATGA
Source organism: Cibotium barometz (assembly GCF_041138505.1). Classification (NCBI taxonomy): domain Eukaryota; kingdom Viridiplantae; phylum Streptophyta; class Polypodiopsida; order Cyatheales; family Cibotiaceae; genus Cibotium; species Cibotium barometz. The sequence goes on along the minus strand of NC_141057.1, from coordinate 35,445,350 downwards.
AAGCAAGGTGAAAATTCCCCATCGCATTTTTTGTACTAAACATGGAGTCAATACGATCTGATGCTTTTAAGTAGACCATGGTTATAGGTGGCATGGAAAGATAAAACAGGATTGGGAAAAGGATACCATCTCCATCAGAAGGGGTAAGAAGAATTTATTTTTTAAATCTTAATACCAGTGGTTTCTCTATAGTATAACATTAATATATGGTGGCTAAGTCAAATTTTGTTAATAGATTGTTATATTGTTTCAAACACATTTGTCCCTTGTATTCCTTAGTTATACTCTAGTTTATGAAGAACCCTTATACTCTTAGGATTTATGAAGAACCCTAGGTTTTGATGAATCTTAGTGATGAAGCTCTTAACACATTTTGTTTACAATACTAAGATGATACCACTCTTATTTGTGTGACTATGATAAGTGGGGCACAATGGTGATGCTTGCCTTCTTGTGTTGTATGGTTGGTTGTTCTCTATGTATAGCTATTAGCCAATAGTTGGCTCCATGCAGCAAATATGATCCATTGTTTCCATGCAAATAAGAATTGAGGATTAATGCTCATTGTGTGCTTGCCTCTACAATTTTGGTAGCCACACTTGTCTACAGTGCACCTTTCTTCCCTTATAGACTTGTGTAACCCACTAGCTTCAACGTTAAACTGTTTTCTTTTGGCCATTTTGTGCCTTGCCGAGCTTAGCCTTCATCTTTGCAAAATGATGGCACCCCCTTGATTAATGTTTAAGATATTTGAGAATAAATACTCTTTATTAAATTTACTACTTTTTCCCCGATTTGAGACTTGTCTCTTTGTTCAAAGAACATCACTTCTTCTTTTAATTTGTTTTGTTTGTTGTTTAAACTTTTAAATATGTTAGTCCATGAGTTGGTTTTGAGCTGATCTTTGATGCTTTATACTCATGGTACCAACCCACCTTTGCTTCATCTGAGCTAAGCATTGCTTAGCGCGATGAAGAAGGCCTCTTGCCTTCACCCACACGGTTGCTTTAGCTGAAATTCCCATTGCTTGCCCAAAAGTGCACTTCCTATTATATCTTTCATGAGACATTCTATCAAACATAAGTCTGATCAATGTTAGCTAAATCAAGTTTGTGTGTGTATGTGTGTGCGTGCGTGCGCGTGCACATGTGTATCTTTGATTGTGAGCAAGAAATTGAGTATTCATGCGTGCGTGAGTATGAGTGATAGTAGCCAAGAGCTTAGCAAGCCTCTATGAGGACTGCTAAGGCTCAAGACTTCCGAGAAGTTAAGAACTTAGCTCCTCAAAGTGATGTGCCTGCAGTCCAATGCACACACTCACATAGAGAAATACTCTGATGGACTATTGGAAGAAATGAAGTAGATGCAGTGAAAAAAGATCACACAATTAATGTACAAGGTTGTATCATTAGTGTAAGACAAGATTACAAGAGGACTAATATACATTATTATAGCAGAATACACTATGGAAAAGCAATTAGCTCATCATCCAAAATGTGACTAGGATAATTTCTTCAGTAGATCCCTAAAATGGCTTCTATAGGACACCATGAGAAAACGATCCCTAAAAGGGATGAACTTTTCCACCTTAACCTTTGAGTTTAGGAAGTCATTACTAAGGATTGAGGATATGTTCCTTATATAAGGCTCCACGTTCTCCCATTTCCCCATGTAAACTCTGGGTCGAAGGCCATGTCTTGAAGTGAGTGAAGACCTTTGCATTTGAGCCATTATTTCTTTTCTTGGCCTCTGACAATTGGTTCCATATTTGTATACCTACCTATTGGCGACTCCACCATGTTGAAATCACCTAGCATTATTAGAGGGTCATCAAACTACAAAAGGGAAGCTGATAAGGTCGACTTGGAGCAACCAAGACCCAAACCATACATTGAAACTAGAACCATCCTTTTGAATCATGTGTCCATCTAGACTACCACCCGTCTGTTTCTAGGGTCTTTGTGAACATGTTTGATGGCATAGACCCACTTATCTACTACTAGAACCCCTACTACTAGGTGCCCCCACTCCCTTAGGTGTGTTCTTTGTGTTTTATACTAAAACATTTGTGTTTGTTTGAACCCCTACTACTATGATACTATCTTGGGACATCTTTTCAGAAAGAGGTGATGACATTGCCTCCTCTTAAAGTTCATTAATTCTAGCATGTTGACTAGGGTGTTTTTGATATCATTCTTTAGGGCATACAGTTATTTTCTCCCCTTGGAAGAGATTCCTCTTTCACTTGGGATGTTCCTCTTTCGCATGGGACGAACTGCAAAGGCATCCTGGAAGTCCATTTTCTCTACCTCTCTGTCTAGCATGTTTTCCTATTGTTAGGTATTAGGCACCACCTCCTCTTCTCTTTCACTTTCGTTTGTTAATAGAGTCATCACAGGATGTGTGGGATCTAACATGTGAAGCAATAAGGGGGTGTATTTGTTAGAATATATATTTCTATATGTGTTTCTATTTTTGGGTTTCCTACTACCTACCAGCTGGAAGCCTTTCTTATCATCTTGCTTTTGGTCTTCAATTAGGAAGTTCTCTAGCGTGAGCAAGACAACGTAGTGCGTCGATGGCAATTGCAAACAGAAGTGGGCCAAGAGAACATCCCTACTTGATGGCAATTGCAAACAGAAGTGGGCCAAGAGAACATCCCTACTTGATGGATCTTTTCAAGTCAAAGGCTGCTATTAGCTTTCCATTAAGTGTGACTCTTGCTCTAGCATGACTAAAGAGGATGATGAGCCATCTGACAAAGTTCTCTTCCATTCGTCTTCTTGCTAAAGTCTTTGCAAATATATTGTAAGGTGGTGAGATGAACATGGTTATTGGGTCTCCAGTTAGTGATCATTTCCTTGGGACCCTCCTTATGAATAAGTTCTATATCAATCCCTCATTGATCGAGGATGGAAGGGCTCTAGATTCTTGCCACACCCCTATAGGAACCATCTTGACCTTACACTCTGAGATAAGTTTGCAGGCTGCCTCTCTTTCCCTTGAGAGATGAGGGAGTGCTAAAGATGCTTGAGAAATGCTCATGGAATATATCTAGGTTTTTTGCTATGGAGGTTTCCCTTTTGGACGTTTTGTCGGACGTTTTGTCAAGAAGGAGAGGGATGTGGTCATTTTCAACCTTTTTTTTACAGCTTAAACATTTCTTTACAAGGTTGATTGATCTTACCCACCCACCACTCTCTCAGAAAGAGCTTTAGATGTTGGCACCTAATCTCTTCCTCTCTTTTTTTATTTTCTTTTTTCCTTACTAGGTCTTCTTGAAGGTTCTGGTTCCCTCATCGACGACCGAATTCTCTAGCTCCTACACCTCAGCGTCTCTTTTGAGGGTTCTTATTTTCCCAATTTCTTTTTTAATATCTTTTAGTAGCTTGTGAGTGTCTCACATCTGACACCACCCAAACTGTACATGGGGAGATACCTGCTTGGAAGATGTCCTTCCAAATAAATTTTATTCCTTCCTTTATTGTAGGGACTTCGAAGACGTCAATTTTTAATGGCTAAAAAATATGGAGGCATCCAATACATTATTATAGGTTTGATAACCTGCTCTAAATTTTTGGTTCATTTTTCAAAGAAGGCATAAGATAGGGAAGTGGTTAGATAAGGGTGAACTGTGTCTCTAGCAGTTCGCATGGATGATACCCGATGAGGGTTCAATTAAAGCATTTTGGAGATGCTTATATCTTTTCTACCAGTCGTCTAGATCTAAGATTACTTAAGAAAACAAGGATAAAAATTGTCTAGATATAAGCATTTTTGGAGATGCTTATATCTTTTCTACCAGTCGTCTAGATCTAAGATTACTTAAGAAAACAGGGATAAAAATCGTGGTTCAAGAACCGCCTCAATGGTTGTTGGATCGGGGTTGCCAGGTCATTCAAAAAGGCCATATATTTCTGCTCTTGGGCATTCTCGTGGGCTTTGGAGCCATGTTACACCAAATATGGAACTAGGTCATAGGCTATATTATAGGGAAAGTTTGACCAATGGAAGGGGTACCAGTAGGGCTTGGCTGTTGTAGTTGTTGAGCACATTATATTCCCATGTACCGTCTACTTCCTCTCTTGTTGGAGACTCTCATCAAGGGAAATAAAAGGGCTCAATACCATGTGTAAGAACTTCCTATGGTTTGGGGATGCTGATGTGTACAAAATCTTCAAGGTTGCTTGGCAAGTTTGCACGTTGTTGAAGAAGGAAGGGGAAGATGTGGTAGATAGGATGACAATGAACATCAAATAAGGTTATAAGAAGCTTCCAAAACAAGGACGAGGAATGGGCCATTTTTCTTAATAGGCAGACCTACAGCTTTAATCTGTCAGATTGCCCAATATGGAAAGAGGTCCCACCAATGGCCCTTTAGTGAATCAAGCCATTGGGAAGCTCCCTTCTAAAAGTGATGTGGAAAGCCAGGAATAGATGCAAAAAGGAGCTCTCATTCACCATCAACCTAAGGATATTTGAGGGAATTCTCCACCTCGACTCAGTCTAGTTCGTTGTAGTCTTGAAGAACTATATTTTGAGAGAGGTACATGTCCATGCCCACAAGCTTTCCAAAAAACGGATTCAGTGCTAGGGTGACTTGAGGTGTAGAGACAAGTAAAGATGGTTCCAACTCGGTTAGTTAAAGTTCCGACTGGACATAAGGGATGAGTAGTTGATTCAAAGCCGGATGGAGCTTTGGACATACATCGCCCTACCGATGCTATAGAACCAGGGACCTTTTTTGATTAAAGCCTTTTCATGGAAAGCCAATGTAACTTACTCCTCCCCATCCCTCATTTACCCTACCAGGGCCCTACTTTACACTACAAACTAAATGATAGATGTCACATATTATGGGATCGTAGACAATGGGGTTACAAGTTCTCTAAAATATGGTCTCCTATTATTCTGCCAAAGAAGTCATGTCTCTTATGGTTAATTATGCATAAATCCTTGAGGGCCACTGAAAAGAGCCTTAAAAATTGGCATTGGAAGCGGGTTGTGTCCCAAATGTAATAAGGATGTGGAATCGCTACAGCACATATGTTCATTACATGTCAATGTAACGGGCGGGGAGGTGCTGAGGCTTTTACAAGTGTGTCTTTGCCTTGTTCTAGACAAGGAGGAGCTGCTGTTAGTAGTGCCATTTGGGTGTTCCATAATAATGTGGAACATCGTTAGAGTTGAATACCTTTAGATTGTGTGAAAGTGCAATGAAGGAACCCTAGGGGATTGCACTCATTAGCATGGAGTACACACATATCCCACTCATCATAGGGAGTAGCACCTATTGCACTCATAATGTACACACATAGCTTCTCAAGCGGGAGAAGTCCACAATGAAAGCTTAAAGCTCCAAAGAGTAAGAGTCCTCATGAAAGTATAATGATAAAAAAAGGGGTACAATTTCCATGAGCCCTATGCCTCATATAGGGTCCCCTAAAAGTACACATGTAAGTGTTCCTAAGCCCAAATGCCTAGGCCCCATTCCCCATGTGCATGTGCACCCAAATGCCTAGGCCCCATTCCCCATGTGCATGTGCACCCAAATCTACTTCATTACAAACCATCCCCTCCTACAATGATTTCATCCTTGATATCGAAGAGTCTTGGTGTCAAAAAAAAAATTTAAAAAAATAACAAGTGGCTATGTACTGGCTATATGTACTGGCTATGTACAAAAGCCAAAAATCACATCCACATGACTGAATGTAACGGAAAACCCGTGTATGATACATATGACCCCCTGGGTCAAATGGAAAGGATAGAGGGCTCCCGTCGATGATGAGGCTATCTATGCAACCTCCTACATCAAAGGGAAATCTAAGGCATGCAAAAATCCAAGGCAATGGCCCCATGATAATCTAGTGCAAGTGGAGAAGATAAGGAACTATTGTCGATGTGACGAATCTAGTCGAGTATCCTCCAGGATCAAAGGGATATGTATGGTATACACCCCAAACCATCAAAGCCGGAATGGTAGTAGCTCTTGGATCAAAAGGAAAGCTCAACTCCAAAGAGATAGTAGCCCCAGAGTCAAAAGGAAAACTCATAAGCCCATCCTCATTATGACCACACTGTGAATCTGGCATGAAAGGTATCCGTTTCGAAGAAGCTCGAAACTACTAGCCAAAATGTCAAGTGGTCCTGGGACAAAAGAATCATTGTGAAGGCCAAGACTGGAATATGTTATAGATGCTCCTGAAAGTCAAGCCACATATCCAAAAACTATGCTCCTCAAATGGCAAAAAATACATCCAAAGAAAAATGTCATGACTCCAAAGAACATAGGATCGTGTCGACGTTCGTAGGATCCAAATGAACATAGCTCAAGGTCGACCTCATGTAGAGTCAAATGTGAACTCATGCCTCCATCACATGTAGCCCATGCAAGCAATGTCGAACCATCCATGTAAAGATAACCACATAGATCCTCAACAAAATCACCATGTGTAGAACGTCTAGACCATCTAGCACAAACATCCTCCTCATCAAATAAGTGTCTAAACTGGCTAGGTAACAACATCTGAAGCTCAAACATCCATATGTGACATGAATATGATGTGTCATCATAGCATGATGTCGGTGAAGAAGGATCTAGAGAAGTTGCGATGTGCCAAATGTATGTATGAACTCGGCAAATGATATGTAACTCCTCACGTGAAATGACAAATCAAGATAACGAGCATAGAGCCAGAGTAATAGGGTATGAGCAGATGCCGCACGATTAGCGTATGGGATGGAGACATAGTGATGTTGATGACGAAGATGGTGGGTAGCACGGCGATCGTAGGCGGGGTAGAGGTAGTAATGGATACCCATGTCATCCCGCAAGCCCGAAAGTGTGGAAACACCTCTAAATGTGCTCAAGAATCCCACACCACCCGTGCACGAACAAAGACCAAGATGTGTGTGTGAATGCCCAAAATACACTAAACAAGGGCCAAGATGTGTGTGTGAGCGTCCAAAATAGACTAAATGGTCGAAAGTGTACGCGTGAATGCCCAATGACTAGGGATGAGGTGTGAAAAGCAACCAAAAATACACTAAACAAAGGCCAAAATGCGTGTGTGAAAAATGTCTCCTAAAGGCTCAAAGCATGTGAACACCTCCCAACTGCACCAATCTATCCCATGGCACACTAACAACCCCATCGTGGCTCAAAACGTATAAACAAACCCCCACGACAGTACTCAAAATGTAGGTGTCTAGGTGCCCAATATAGATTGTATATGAGTATAAAGGGTGCCCATAGTTTGGAATGGCCAAAGAATCCAAGGTAAAAATAATTGGGGTGTGAAGAGTAAAAGCAAAACCCTAAACTCCAACATTTACCAATTGTCTTTTATCCCCTTTTTTTTCCCACAACGTGGTGACCTTTCTACGCTTCTCTATTCCTGCTCGGTGTGCCTTCTTCTTTGTTCCTGCTCGGTGTGCCTTCTTCTTTGTTCTTGCTAATGGCTCCTCCCTTGGTTGGCTGCGATTGCTGCTGTTGGCAGCAATCGTGGTTGCATTCCCTATGTTAGCTGTTGTTGGCAGCAATCGTGTGGCTGCGCTCCCTCTATTAGCTGCTGTTGGTAGCAATCGTGGCTGCGCTCCCTCTATTAGCTGCTGTTGGCAGCAATCATGGCTGCACTCCCTCTCATCGGCTAGCTGTGTGTATCTCTTCTATGATGGCTAGAACCTCGCGTTTTGTTTGCTGTACTGAAGAGCTATACGGTTGGATGTGCCTTTGTTTGCTGTACTATATTATTTGATGCTTTTCCTTTTGCCCAACATGCCTTGTTGCATCTTGTCGGAATGTTGGATTAAAGCATGCTTTTCTTGGAACCAAGTCAGCAGACCTTTTCCCCCTTGGTTGCAAGTTGCTTCCCCTAGACATGCACTTGCATCAAACCTGTACCCATGGATCATTGCCACTAACCTTAGCAGCACTTCTACGCTATTAACTGCTTGTAAATTTCCTGATTCAGTTCATGTTGTGAATGATATCTGAGATGCATGTTAATCCTTCATCCCTTTCCAAAATGGCTGTTGGAAGCTGTTTTTTTAATACCTGCTTGATCCTGTCATGCTTGCATGTAATCACATAAGCTTGCATGTATTGTTTTCGTTGCATGCAAATCAATTTGAGTTGAGTGGTTGATTTGGCTGCAAGTGACACCTTAGCTGTTGCTGTTTGTGTAGATAGGATTTATGTGTTTGCCTCCTTAGCCAGCTAGGTTAGAAGACCCCCCCTTGTTGCCAATCCTGCTGCTATTCCTCAATGGTTGCCAACCAATCAATGGTTGGTATTCCCACACCAACAACCAACATAATTCTAGCCCTATGGTGTACGGAGCACCCTAGCTAATGCCAGTTGATTGGGTTCGACTCCTAGTAGGATTTTATGAGTATCGACGAATGGTTGCAACAAATTTTCACTCATTAGTGCATGCATTCATCATTTCATGCCTTGCATACAACATCTTTGACATGCATACATCAACTTCTTGCAAATTTGTCAACTTCAAACCATGGATGCCTTGCTTGCATCAATATTCACTTGCATACATTAAGATTTATACTAATTAGCATAGATTTATACTAATCAGCGTAGATTTATACTAATCAACGTAGATTTGTATTATTCCCACAGATTTGTAATCTCTGTCTATCTTCTTTGCAAGAAAGTATCAAGATCAGGAAAATTTGATTAAGAATCACTTACTGTTCTATTTCTGTGTCAAGATTTGATTTTAGCACAATAAACTTTGTATAATTTGTAAATTGCTCTATTTTGCACTGTGGATTTGCACCAATCTTTGAAAATCTGTATCATCTGCACATAAGCTTGAAATCTGCACCAAGATTTTGTACATTTTCTGTATCAAATTTGTACACATCAATCTTGATTTCTACACAGTAAACTGTACTCTGCAATCTGAATACTCTACACAATCTGCACCAGTCTTTGAAAACTGCAATGAAATTTCTGCAAAACTACTTTCAGCAATGAAACTTCTTGTAAATCTGCTCCAAGTACTCCAAGATTTTGGAAAATAGAACTAAAATAGAGGCTTAATGGATTAGTAATTGGAACTGTAAGCCTCTATTTTAGAACTAAAATAGAGGCTTAATGGATTAGTAATTGGAACTGTAAGCTCTCTAAGTTATATAATACAAGAGAATCTCTCAATATTGGTTGCTAAAATCTTTGTAAACCCTAATTCAAAAATCAAGATCAAGAAGATCAAGAATCAAACAGTAAATTAGATTAGGGTTTTGAAAATAATGTTTAATGCAAATTTAAAAATGATTAACATAAATTTATTTGCTAATCTTGTCAAACAAGAAATTAGCAAATCTAAAAACTGCGTGAAAATCAATTTCGAAAATGATTAACACTAATCATTTCCTAAGCAAGGATCTAAGCCAAGGGCTCTGATACCAATGCAATGAAGGAAACCTAGGGGATTGCACTCATTATCATGGAGTACACACATGTCCCACTCATCATAGGAAGTAGCACCTATTGCACTCATAATGGAGTACACACATAGCTTCTCAAGAGGGAGAAGTCCACCATGATGTTAAAAAATATGGCAAACACCTTCACTAAAATGATGTGTAGGGCACATACCTTGTAACTAGCACTATGCACTAAAGTCATAGATTATGGGCAAATGGATACAAAGGTTATTATGCAATCTTACCATGATGTAAAAGAGTCATTTAGGAGCTCAACATCAGCCAAAGGGGTCGTGATCCCTTGATTAGGTAGCATTGGTGTGATTAGCAAGATTCTAGGGTTGGTGGTCACTTTTAGGTACTTGAATCTAGGAGGGAAGGTGGAGATGATTTAGATGATGATTAACATCTAATCTTGAGCTTAATCCTCATGTACTTCAGCCTATATAAAGAGGCTCTCATCTATTGAAATCAACACATATTTGCCCCTCACTTATGTTGTCATTATGCTAATTACTTCTTGATTAGTAGCTTAACTTCATCTTCTTCATTTCTATTCAACTATGCAATGGAGCTAGTGTTTGATCCTCCTTAGGATGGTTTTTTAACATGGTATCAGAGCTAGTACTAGCCCATTCATCTAGAATCAAGCCCCATCTTATTTGCTTAGCAAGAGATTAGTGAAAATTAGGGTTTCATTAGCTTTTATGGGTTTCCTAGAAAATAGGATCTAGAATAGCAGCTGAGTGGAGGCCTTTGTGCTCACAAACCACGTAACCATTGCCAAAATCCTTCTGTGGGCACTTCACCAGCAATATTGCTAAGGGGCATGGCACCTCAATTGCACCATTCATAGCTCCACGTCGCCGGCAACTTCGTTTTCCCCAAAACAGGCACGTTTTTGATAGGCGACCACCAAAAGTATTGTTGCAGCTCACACACATCAAATTGGTCTAATTCCTCTGAGGTGTGGCTTCATTGGAACCTAAACTTACTCCTCCTAAGAGGGTTTTGCAAATGATTGAGTGTGCTTCACACACCAAGCAAAAAAACCAGGGTGCTGTCCAGAACTGCCATAGCCAGAAAAGGTACTTTGGTAAATTTGAGATTACTCATTGATTAAGTTGCTTAAGCAAGTGTTTGTGGGCTCTAAAATCATCTAGACATACTGCTATTCAATGCCCTTGAAGCTTTTTAGCTTATTCTTTGTGCAACTCCTTCAAATATTGACTCCAAGTGAGCTCATTTCTCTGCATAGTGAGCAGAATATTCAACTCCACTAATCAATGATTAATCTATCCTAATCCTTATCATTTGGTGCAATAAGTGGTTTATACATGTCATTAGGGACTTGCTACATCCCCTTATTACTTCACACTTAATTTTCCCCTTGATTAGGTGTCTCCCTTGCTTCCCACAAATCAATATATTTTCTGGTTTTATCTTTTGGAAAGCATATGCTAAATAACTTGATTTAGCACTATTCCTTGGTATTAATCTCTCTTGTAAAAGGGTAGACACTGCCTCAATCATCAGAGGTAAGACCCCCTTCATTCCATATCATAATGGCTACCAAGGATTCTCCATCAATGCGCTTTAAAGGTCATGGTTTTCACACATGGCAAACCCGCATCAAGTTAATGCTCATGAAGAAGGGGCTCTTCAACATAGTAAATGGGAATGAGAAGAAGCCAAGGACTCTTGCTGATGTTCCTTGTTGGGAAGTAAGATATGACAAAGCTCGTGCCATCATCACATTGGAGCTTGATGACACTTACATTCATCATGTGGATGGATGCGAAACTTCCAAGGAAGTTTGGGACCAACTCACAACTCTATTTGGGGCTCGATCTAAAAGTTCAAAGTTTGGTTTGCTCATTGAATTTTTTAAGCTAGAAATGAAGTCTGGCACATCCCTAGCCTCACATTTGAACTACATGAAAGGCCTATTAACACAACTTGCAGGAATAGGTCTTAAGATGGATGAAGATGTCTCCATTGGTGTATTACTTAAATCTTTACCTGAAGAATATGACCATGTGGTCACAACCTTGACCAATATGCCAATATCAAAGCTTGTGGACATTGAAGCATCTCTTCTTGAGGAGGAGAGAAAACTAAAGACCAAGCAAATGGAGTCTCCATCGTCATCAACCTTGTCTACTGAAAATGCTTATTATGCAGGATCTAGTAGGTATGGCAAGAACAAAGGCAACTACAACAAGGGCTACAACAAAGGCAACTACAACAAGGGCTACAACAACAACAATCTCATTTGTGACTTTTGTCACAAACCTGGTCATGTAGAGAAGAATTGTTTTGCCAAGAAGAAGATGCAACGAGTCTACATCATGGAAGAAGTGCAGCAGGAAGAAGACCAAGAAGAAGAAAAAGATGAAGACAAGGGCCACCATCATGAGGCCCTATCTATGATTAGATCAAATCATTTATTCTAAAGTGCTAAAAGCAAGGGCATGCCCTATACACATGGGTGTCCTCTTCACTCATACATGTAGCCACGTCTTGTCACACTCTTCTAAAGTCGTCCCATACCTCTTTTGTACGCATGACTAAAGCCTCTGAGTTCACATTGGCATAACCTATGTATGGCATTGCTAGTCAGACCACGCTCATGCATGCTATCACTGAGCATTGGGTGGTTAATTAGGCTCATGAGAGTCAGCATGACCAACTGCATCATTGAGTGGATTCAGTGTTTGAGGAGGGGTGTTAAAAAATATGGCAAACACCTTCACTAAAATGATGTGTAGGGCACATACCTTGTAACTAGCACTATGCACTAAAGTCATAGATTATGGGCAAATGGATACAAAGGTTATTATGCAATCTTACCATGATGTAAAAGAGTCATTTAGGAGCTCAACATCAGCCAAAGGGGTCGTGATCCCTTGATTAGGTAGCATTGGTGTGATTAGCAAGATTCTAGGGTTGGTGGTCACTTTTAGGTACTTGAATCTAGGAGGGAAGGTGGAGATGATTTAGATGATGATTAACATCTAATCTTGAGCTTAATCCTCATGTACTTCAGCCTATATAAAGAGGCTCTCATATATTGAAATCAACACATATTTGCCCCTCACTTATGTTGTCATTATGCTCATCATTATGCTAATTACTTCTTGATTAGTAGCTTAACTTCATCTTCTTCATTTCTATTCAACTATGCAATGGAGCTAGTGTTTGATCTTCCTTAGGATGGCTTTTTAACACATGAAAGCTTAGAGCTCCAAAGAGTAAGAGTACTTTTATGAAAGTATAATGATCAAAAAGGGGTACAATGTCCACGAGCCCTATGCCTCATATAGGGTCCCCTAAAAGTACACATGTAAATGTCCCTAAGCCCAAATGCCTAGGTCCCATTTCCCATGTGCATATGCACCTAAATCTACTTCATTATAGACAGGGTAGAAATACGTGGTTGTTTAACAAATAAAATATTAGCATGTTCCAATGTCTCAACAGCAGAGACTCGTATGTGTAGATAAAACTGACGATCAAAGCAGGTTTCAAGATATGCAAAGCTTAATACACTATGCATGACACGGATGAGATGATTGAAATTTCGAGAGCCAAGGATGAATTTCAGAATCAGATCAGAACCATTAAGCAAGACCGCCTTGAGAAGGATAACATGGTCTAATGAAGAATTTGAGCTAATGTGGTAGGATTCCGAACTTGCAAAATATATTGAGAGCCTTCTTGTCGTGAAAGAGTATCTAGAATTGAGGTTTACTGGTTATGCACAGGTGGTTTCATGTAGAAAATATGCTTCTTCTGTCAAAAGCAATATGTAATGATTGAACTTTCCTTCTTTGGCTTTATAATTTAATATAATTGCCCTTTTGAAAAAAAAGGAAAACTAAGTATGCGGCTTTAATTATTGCCCTCAAGGCACCTCCACTCGTTGTGCTCATGAAATTGGCAACCCCTCCTTGGTTGCCTCTAGCATTTGTGAGACTGATCTACCCCCTCCAACCTTGCTTGTGCACCTTGCCTCCGCTGAATGATCTAAGTAAGGGGGAGATATTATCTCAACATGCATTGCCCTGTCTTACAACTCCCGTCCTTGCTCTCTCTCCTCCCCTCTCCTTTCTCTCATAGGAAGAGAGAGAAAGAGGATCCCCTCGATTGGTGTAGTTTGCCCCTTGCCCACAATGACTATTCAAAGGAGAGAGAAGTTCCCCTCTTCACCATGTTCAAAGGAGATAACTGTTCACCCCTCCATCATGGAGAGAGAGAGAGAGAGAGAGAGAGAGAGAGAGAGAGAGAGAGAGAGAGAGAGAGAGAGAGGTAACATAAATGCATAGAAAATGCTAAACATCCCACCTACAACTAGACATTCCAATTAGACATGTATCCCACCTACAACTAGACATTCCAATTAGACATGTATCCCATATAATGGCACATTTTTTTTGGGAAACTTAGGCAGCCCACCCATAATGATACCACACCATGTGTTAGAACGATAATTGGCCAAATGTGCGTTGCGTGCTCACATGTAGGGCTATTAGCACCCACATGGCGTGAATGGGCCTGCACATGCACTGGAATGCTAAGGTAGGTCGCCACTCTGCCTAACCAACCAGCGAACCCTCCAATCTTAAAAGACAAGCTTGAAGGAGTTGAAGGTAGGATGGTCCCTTTGGAAAATATATAACCTTTCATCTTCCACACATTTTTTGCTTACTTGATATCCCTTTTCCCATCTTGCAATCCTCATTACCCCCCATGTGAGATTTTCACCTCCACTACATTATAGCTTACTTATTTTTCAGAATGCTAAGGTCAACCCAATCAAACTAGAGGGAAAAACATGCTATAGCCACCCAGCCACCTCCTCTATTGCACCTTCTCAAAATGCCTAATCAAATCAGAGGGAAAGATGTGCTATAGCCACCCAACCACATCCTCAGTTGCACCTTCTCTCATACGATTGTAGAACCACGTTCTCTAGCCCTTGATCGCCCAACACTTTGGCCCCATTTGTGTCTTTGCACTAAATAAACCCCTATTGGCCCAAATTGTTAGGATGAGAGGTAGACATAAAGAGAGGATGATCGAATCCCCTTTGAGCTCATTAGTGTGCACCCGAGATGGATATAGAGAGAAATAGAGGCGAGTGTCTAGGCTCCTGAGAGAGTGAGAGTGGGAAACCTCGTGAGTCTACATTAGAGAAACATGAAGAAGTTTGCAGTTTCATACATGTGTGTGTGTGTGTGTGTGTGTGTGTGTGTGAGAGAGAGAGAGAGAGAGAGAGAGAGAGAGAGAGAGAGAGAGAGAGAGAGAGAGGATGTGTATCAAAGGGCCAAGGGGTTAAAAATACTAAAACGAGAAGATTGTTTTGATTGCTAGTTAGTCTATACATTCTCAAGATTTCAATCGAGAATCTTCTTACAAAACTATTTAATTCCGAAAAGAGCATTTCGGTACCCTATTTAGCTTTTTTGTTGTTAATTAATTAATGCCCACTAGTGGGGGCATTAATTAATTAATTAATTAAGACCTTAATTTAACTAACGTTATTACAAAGTAATTGAAACACATCCTAAAAGCCTAGTTATCCTCATCAAAATAGAAAAGAAAACACGAAAAAAAATTAAACCTCATCGAACCATCATACAGCACGGACGCATGGGCATGCATGCCGATTTTTTTTTAAAACCTAACTAAAATAGAGGACATGCATGCACAAAATCGCATCACATGCATGGCCAGAGCACATGCACCAAAGCCGACCACCATCGAATCCCAACATATCACTTGGAATTGGAAGAGGAGGAGCACGAGGTCGAGCAAACAATTCAACCATAACCACAACATAAAACAGAAAGAACTGAGCATACGGATAGGGATGAGAGAAGCCGCAACAATCGGAAGAGGAAGAGCACCACGTCCCACATGTGCTTTGCCATCATATTGATGCTAGGGAAGCCATTATATGGACTCAAGGGAGAGGAAGCATTTGAGCCACCACGTCCCAAAGTTGTTCCCCATGAACAAAGATCTTTTCTTGGAGATTTTTTTTAAAATTAACATATTCAACCTTATAACGTTAATGTCTGAACATCTACTTTTTTTTGGTAGCTTTAATTAATTAATACCAAAAGTAGATGTTGGATCCCTGTATGATTTTTCTTTTCCTTTAAAAAACATTGTCCAAAACCTTTGGTTATCGCATTTACTAAGGTTTTACAACAACTTTCAAGAAGTTCAAAGAAGGCGGGAAGTGCTTTGAAGTTTGTACTAGGTATGATTTACAATAAGAATTGGAAAGGCAGCTTGTGTGACCCTGACTTGCTCATTAAACACAGAGGCATATATGCATTCATGAGCGAAAGCAGCTACCCGTCTTTGTCTCTCTCGTTTCAATTTAAAAAAAAAAACAAATTCTGGTGCTCAGATGCAAGAATTTATGAATTTAGAGATTTTTAAAGTTTCCTTAAAAAGGAAAAAATTGCCCAGTAAGAAGGGGAAAAAAGGGGGCTATGGAGTCTGGTCTAGTATGGATCAGCCCTTGTCTAGCAGGGTGAAAATGATGTCATTTCGCGGCCGATTTACTGCCAAAAGCATTGGGATTATAACAAAATCAAGCGTATGAAACAGAAGATGAAAGCTTCAGGGCAGCTGAAAGGTGCAAAGCTTCTGAAGGTGAAGAACCAGACCCCCTCTAAAAAAATTGGGGTTGATGGGGTAGATACGAGCCATGCTGACATGACAGAGATGAAGTCCAAGGTTGGCACATCATCTGCTTTGACAGCCCACAACAGCAAGCTGGTACTGACCAAAAAAACCTCAAAGAACAATGTTAAAATGGAGGTCTCTGAGGTGCCTCTCGACAATAGCTTGAAGAACAAAGTAGACAATTCTGTAATGGAGCTTCCTGACTCTCCTCCCTCACTGATCTCATGTGTCAAGGGCAGAAAGCGCAGACAAAGAGAAGACTGGAATGTCCAGAGAGTGATGGCTGCAAGTGGGCCGAAGCGCAGGAAACATTACCCTGATCATGGAGAAGACTCGGGTGTCCATGAAGTGATGGCAAACAGCAGTAGAGTGAAACAGGCCTCTATGAATGGAGCACAGTCCAGAGTATCTAGCGATGGAAAAGAAGCCCAAATGAATGGCTTGAAGTTTTCTGCTTCAACAGTTGCAAATGATAAGGGCAGGCAGCAGCCAATAAAGAACAGGGAATTGAGTGGTCGCAATGATAAAGTAGAAAGGAAACTAAAAGGTTCTAATTCTGCTGCATTAGCAGTTGCAAGTAGTAAGCATGGTGAGCAGGCCAAAACGGCTGCAGCGTCAAATAGCAAGGGTATTGTGAACGTTCCCAAGCAGGCAAATGGTGTGGCCAAACGCAGGCAGCAGAAAGATGGGGATTTCATAGTGAAGGTGAGAAGTGATCATTGGTAAATTAGAGCATTTAGAATGTCATCGAGAGGGAGAGAAAAAAGAAAGTTGTTTTACTATCTTCAAAAGACCCAATGGGTCTTTGAGATCAAAAGTAGTACAGAAATTTCATGTGGTACTAAGCCATGGAAAAGGCTAAAAGAAACTAAAAAAAACTGATACAAAAGGATAGATTAGGTGTAAGTTATTTGTGTGAGTTGTGTGTAATTGGGTGAAAAGGGGATGCATGGATAGGTTGACTAGATTATGAGTTGGAGGTGGGATTAGTATTCTTAAGTTGAATCCTTTGTGAGCATTTGGAACCTTTTAAACTGATTCTCTGTGAGGATAGCAAAAGAAGGATTAAGCTTCAGTTAGTTCCAGAGTAAGAGCACATTTTGAGCTGAAACAGTGAGGCTCGTTGGCAACACACCACAAAGAAGCAGCATGACTTGGGCTCCATCAAGCTTTCCAATCAGCAAACCCCATTTTCTAGTCGTGTTCTGAAGTAGCTCCTGCAGGCTGGGGCGCTCAGAAAGCCAGCAGCGGCCTCTACAAATCTTCACAAAGCAGTTGAGATGACAAGGTTTGCCTTAGGGTTAGGTGTCCGAGATAAAAAACCTTAGAAGTTTGATCTTGGGGGTTCATGAGCTTGGGTGCTGATTGGGGGTGCTCGATCTTTGGGGTTCACGAGCTTTGGGTGCCTGACCTTGCGGATGCCCGATCTTGGGTGCCCGACTTGGAGTGAGGGTGGCTACAGGTCCCCCACCAATTAATCTGTTCACAGTCTCAGTCTCAGTCTCAGTCTCAGTCAACACAGAAGTAGAGGCACATGTGGAGGTGAAGCTGCAAATGGACCACCACAGGTTCAGGAGAAAGTGCTGAAGAAGTGGACCACCACAGGTCCACGAGGATTGTCGAGGAGGCAAGACACCATATGTTCACAAGAAAGACTGGTGAGCAGAGAGTTGGCCACCATAGGTCACAATTGAGACGAGAAGTAAAACCTGATGCATGCTGGTGTGTGTCAAACTGAACTACGCAACGATCCAATCAAGAACAATATAGCAATAACTATGTAGCAGTTCTGATGGTAATGAGCTGCCATGAAAGACAGAATAACATAACAAAAACAATTTAAAAAAAATTAAAAGTAAAAACGAGGAGTGGTGTGGTCCTCCTAGGTTACAACCGTCCACCAGAAGGACCGGGGGAGCTGGGATGGGTAGGAAACCCCTGACTCCTGAGTGGTAGCAGTGGTAGCTGTGGTGCTCGTAGAAGGAGTGCTGGAGGGTGGTGCCGCAAGAACAATGCTGAGACCACCAAAGCAAAGTGGAGTGTCTGTCGAATCCCTTGAAGCTGTGCCGCCTGCTCCCGAAGAGATGGAAGCTCGGAGAGGTCATGTTGTGCAGCCTCAAGGCGAGAGCGAGTAGCCTCAAGGTCGGTCTTAGTGGTGGTGAGGCACGCTCGTAGGGAGGCTAAAGTGGATCACCGGCTCTCGGATGCTGTAAGCAGGTGGCGTAGCTTGATGCACTCATGACGTGACTCCAAGAGAGAGGCTTGGGCCTGTTGAAGATGGTGATGGAGAGGTGCTCTGGCTTCTGAGCGGGCTTGAGTGAGGGCATCTTGTGCCTGGCGGAGTTCACTGCGTGTGCGTTCCCACTCGCGAGAGAGAAGGATGAAGTAGTCCGTGAGATGCTCTGAGTAGATCCGTGTGTCGAGGGAGATTTTGTCGAAGAGTGGACGAGGCGGCAGGCGTGAGCAGGGCGAGGAGGGAGAGAGGGGGGTGCGGGTGACAGTAGGGGGTGTCAAAGACGCAGGAATGCAAACTGGAGCAGGGGTGGGAAGAGTGCAGGCGGAGGCAGTGGTGCCGGGGAGATTTAGGATCCGAATATGGTGGCGGCAGCAACAGTGGGGCGAAGGAAGCGAAGGTGACCATAGGGCTGGAGCTGCGGGGGGTGGGGCGGCGGCGTTGGCGAGGGCGAGGGCGAGGGGAATCCGGATGTACCCCTGCCCAAACCCGGTGGCGCTAATGGCGAGGAGGAGAAGGGATGCTGTCGGTATGGGCGAGGCGAAGAAGGATGGCGGTGGAAGCGGACG
This sequence comes from Cibotium barometz, assembly GCF_041138505.1. Classification (NCBI taxonomy): domain Eukaryota; kingdom Viridiplantae; phylum Streptophyta; class Polypodiopsida; order Cyatheales; family Cibotiaceae; genus Cibotium; species Cibotium barometz. The sequence goes on along the minus strand of NC_141057.1, from coordinate 35,426,390 downwards.
GAGGACCACGAAAAACTGGAGCCGTTCGGAGTGTGGTACCATATGCGGAAGTGACGGCATTTGGCCATTGATGGATTCGTAGATGAAGTGGCTGAAGGGAAAGGGCGTGTTAGTGCAAAGGTAGTAGAAAGCCTCCGTGGCGTGGGCAGAGATGAGAGGCCGAGGCGTGGAGGGGATGTCGCGGAAGAGGAAGTAGTATTGGCATGGGGGGGGAGTGGGGTCGGAGGAAGCCATATGGCATGGAAGGTCGCGCGAGGAGGGTGTGGGGAGCACAAGATGGAGAAGTTGAAAAGTGGGTGCGCAAGAAGAAGGTGAGAAGGAAAAAAAAAAAAAGGGTGCAGACGGTGTTAGGGGGATGGTGTTGGGGTGTGCAAAGGCCTATTGGGCGAAGGAAGGGTAGTGGGAGTGCACAAAGGGTATGGCAAGGGGTATGTGCGAGGTTATGGGCCAGTCGCAAGGGGGAAAGATGGGTGTGAAAAAAAAAGGGGGGCAAGGGGGTTGTGCTACAGAGATTGCCGAAGGGGGGAGCGCAAAGGCCGATTGGGCAAAGGGGCATGGGCGTGTGATACAGAGATTGTGGGTGTGCAAAGGCCAATTGGGCGAAGGGACATGGGGGTGCGCTACAGAGATTGCGGGTGCGCTATGGAGATTGCCGAAGGGAGTGCGCTAAGGCCAATTGGGCAAAAGGGGGGGGTGCGCAAGGGGTTATTGGGGTCATTTTGTTTTCTTTTTTGATCGGGTAAGAGGGGGTGCGCATATGGAAAGAAGGTTGGTGGGGATGCGTAGGAGAGAAGGGTATTGGGTTTTTTTTTTTTGGGTGGTGTGATCGGGTATGGGGGTGCGCAAATGGGGGAGCGAGTAGGGGGTTGTGGGTGCGTAGATGGAAAGAAGAAGATTGGTGGGGATGCCTAGGAGAAGGGGCATGAGGGTGGGCAAGGGGTATGGGGTCGTTTTGTTTTGTTTTGTTTTTTTGGTTGTTGTGTTTGAGGTGGTTATGGGGGTGCATAAGGAGGAATGGCCGTGGGAGTGCACAGGGTGGGGATAGAGGTGTTTTTTTTGGGTAAAAAAAAAATATGTGTTGGGGATGCACAAGGGCATGGGTCCTCAAGGGATGGCGAGGTAGCCGGGGTCCCCAAGGTGTCCCAAGGTGAAGCGTGGTCCCCAAGGTGGGTGGCAAGTGCCTGGGGTGCGCAAGTATGAAGTGGCGAAGGGAGGGCAGCTCGATGGGTGGCAAGGTGAAAGCGTGGCGGTTTCCAACAGGATGGCGCCAACGTGGATGGTGGCGGGGGTTCCCAAGTATGTGGGGGCCGGTGGTATAAGTGTGCACAAGATGGTGGCAAATATTGGGCGGGAAAATTTTGTGCACAATGTGGATCCCCAAAATTGTGCACTTCAGAAATGTGCATAAAAGGTGGGCGCCAATGCGATACCAAGAGGGAGTAAAATGTGTGAAGAAATCCAAAAGTGTGGTGGAAAATGTGCACGCACAAAAATTGGCATGCCCAAAATGTGCAAGGAAAGGGTGTGAAGTGGGAGAAAGGATGTGCACGAAGGATGGTGTGGTTTTTTTTTTCTTCCTCGTGGGAGGGGAGGCTAGGGAAGATGGGTTTGTGAGGCAGGAACCTGGGTGGCCGATACACTTTGAGACAAGAGCTGTTGACCAATGGGAGTGCCTGCCCACCCAAAGTGTGGAGCTCCATTGCGCCTTGGGGTAAGATTGCATGTACTGTAAATGGGCCTTCTCATGCGGGAACAAGTTCGCTTGAGATACCGGGCTTGGTAGACAAGAACCAAGTCATCGCGGACGATGACTTGGTTTGCGACGACCGTCACCTACATCGCGGACGATGTAGGTGACGGTCGTGCCATGCTTTGCGACGGTTTTGTTCTGCGGCGGCCAATGCTTGGGTTTCTTTGAGGATGGAGAGCTGCAAGATGCTTGCTTCTTGTGAGGTATGACGGACGGAGGAGCGTGGAGAGCCCACCCGAGGGGAGCTGCTGTTGAACTCAAAGGGGGAGACTGCCTCAAGACCACTAGTTGGAATGGAGTGTGCTGTGTGGTGGCCTTGGAGGTTGTGCGGTAGGCCCAAAGTACACCGATGAGAGCATTCGGCCATTGCCGAGGATGTTGGTGGCAAGCCTTGCGAAGCAGCCGGCGCACAAGACTTTGTTGGTGCTCTCGGCTTGACCGTTAGTACGAGGATAATAGGCACATGAATTCCTATGGAAGATTTGATACCGAGTGAGGAGGGTGGTGATTAGCTCATTGACAAAGTGGGTTCCACGATCACTCATGATCTCCAGGGGGCAACCAAACCGAGTGAAGATGTGCTCGTACAAAAATTTTGCCACTGTTTGAGATGTGCAGTCTTTGGTGGCTGTAGCCCTTTTAGTGGCATAATTAGTGGCTACAAGGATGTACTTGCATCAACTGGGGTGGCTACAAGGATGTACCTGCATCAACTGGGGTGGGCCATGGCTTCGATGGGTCCCACAAAGTCTAGTCCCCATTTTTCAAATGGAGACTAGCCCAAGGAGACGTGGAGAGGTCCCCATTTTTCAAATGGAGACCAACCCAAGGAGACGTGGAGAGGTTTGTTGGCTTGTTTGCTCGGCTTGGGGGCACACCTTTGACAAATGTCACAAGACTGGGCATGAACCTGGCAATCCTTGAACATGGTGGGCCACCAGAGTCCTGAGTGAAAAGGCATTCAGCAGTGGTGTGACCCCCAGATGGGACCGTCGTGAGCATCCTGAGGGACTTCATGTGGGTTGACACACCGGCAGAGGACACCATTCTATCCATCTTTGTAGAGTTGGCCAGCCACCGGTTGAAATGGACGGCTTTTTAGCAAGAGCCGACGCTTGTCCTTTGGAGAGAGATCGATCGAAAATTTGCCTGTGGACAAAAGAGCAACCACATCTCCATACCAAGCTGGGGGGCACTATCAGGAAGATCCTCATTGATACTTGCAAGGGTGGCGGGCTCGTCGGAGTCGATGCGTGAGAGATGATTAGCCATCATATGGTGTTTGCTTGGCTGTAGAAGGATCTCAAAGTCAAACTCTTGGAATAAGAGAAGCTATCTCCACGCTCGCCCGCCACTTGGGGTTTGTTGAGGAGGTACTTGAGAGCGTGATGATCGGTGATGACTATGAAGTGCACACCCAGTAAATAGTGGTGAAACTTTTTATAGGAATATACTATGGCTAGAGCCTCCCTTTCTGTAGTGCTGTAGTTTCTTTCTGCAGAGTTGAGGAGGCGACCAGCATAGTAGATGGGCCAATCAATCTAGTACTTCTCACTGGGTTGGTGGGCTAGCTCTGCACCCATGACAGTGATGCTGGCATTTGCATGCACGTGAAAGATGAAGGACCAATCGGGAGGTATGAGGATGGGTGCTTGAGTGAGACAATGCTTAAGATAGGAGAAGCCTGAGGACTCAGGGGTGGACCAGAGAAATGGGCTGGTGGGACTGACAAGGCGGGTGAGGGGTAGGGCGATGTCGGCATACATGCGGATAAAGCGACGGTGATAGTCGGTGTGCCCAACAAAGACTTGAGTGCCCTTAGGAGTGATGGGAGGGGGTAACCTCAAGATGGCAACTATCTTGTCGAGATCTAGAGCGAGGCCTTGGGATGAGACTATGTGGCCCAAAAGTGTGCCCCCTGCACAACTAAAAAGTGACATTTGAAGGGGTTGAGTCAGAGATTAGAGGAGCGACACTTAGGCTAATTGGTGGAGATGGTCAGCAAAGGTTTCTAGACATGTTGCAAGATGTGTGTCGGTGAAGTCATTAGGAATTTTTTGGACCCAAAGAGGGCCTCTTGGATTAACTTTTGATTAGGAATGGGCCAATAGGAAGAGGGTTGGGTGCACATTTTTGACTTCTTTGACCCTAGGGGGCCTAGGCTTTGGTTTGCTAATGGGGCCTAGGCTTTGGTTTGCTAATGGTTTGCTAATGGGGCCTAATTACTACTCTTGTCCCCCTACCTCTTGGGCCCAAACTTAGAGGTCCCCCCACCTAGAATTGCGCAGATTAAAAACCCTAAAAATTGAAAATTTTCAAATTTTTTCTCAAAAGTGTGTGTTTTCCCTCTCAAACTTCTCCCCAACATACTCTAGGTTTGGAAAGCTCAATTTGAACCTCTTTCTTCCTCTTCTAAGCTCTGTATTGCTGTAGAAACTCCATACCTCTCAAGCTGTCAAGCTCCCTCAGTCTCAAGCTCCCTCTCCCTCTTTCTTTCTTTTCCAAGCTCTCCATTGCTGCAGAAACTCCATCCCTCTCAAGCTCTCCCTCCTTCTCAAGCTCCCTCCCTCCCTCTCTCTCTCTCTCTCTCTCTCTCTCAAGCTCCCTCCCTTTCCATTGCTGCAGAAACTCTATCCCTCGTTAGTCTACTCTAGGTTCAGGAAGCCTATTCTCAAACTCTAACCCTCTTTTAAGCTTTCCATTGCTGCACTGAAAACACTGAACTTTCTCTCCTCCCCACTCCTCTGTTGTAAAACAAGCTTTTCTTTTCCCTTCTTCTCTTTTCTTACCACCATGGCCTCTTCTAGTAATGTGAGAAGACCTAGGGAGAATGTGGAAGAGCTTGTGCTGTATAACACAAGAGATGAGAATGGAGTTTGGGCTCCAACAAGATTCAAGGTTGGGGCTTGGGTCTACATGCAGCCGAGCTCTAAGGGACCACATCGAGTGCGTCAACTGGGGAATATGTTACATCATTGGAAGGGGCGGCTACAAGGCTTCAAGCATACTAAGAAGAAAGGTATGGTTGCCATAGTGCAACATGTGTATACCCTTGGAGACCTGTACATTCAAGGCCAACGACCAAGGTTTCCTTCAAATTCAGTGTAACATAAACACAGCTTTAACAACATGCTAATATTGGATTTTTTGTTTCAAATTTTCTTATGATTCTCCATTTTCTTATGTCTCTCTGCAGATATTTTCGCCTCTAATTATGTTGAGGAACAACCACTCCAAAGCCTCACTAGAGTTTTCTATGCTATGCATGCATCCATTGGAGAGGCAATGTTTGTATCTCAAAGCCCAAGTGATCTTGTACAGAACAATATCTTTTTCTTTTCTCACTCATATTTTGTAGATAAAAAACCAGGTTTATTTGGCAAGCTAGAAGAGATCCCCAACCCCTCTCTTAGCAATCCTGAATGGCCCAAACCTGATGCTTGGACCATCTTATGCTTAAAGTTTAAGATGGTAAGTGATATCAAGACATCACTCAAGTTTTCAAAGGCATCTAGGTCAGTAGGGCTAAATTGGTTTTGTCCTTTACATGTTTTTGTGCACATGTTCAATTCCATGCCAATGCACCAAACAAAAACAATGTATATTTGTAAGGAGGTACGGTCTGACTTTATTCAAGGATTACTAGGAGAGGGTTGAAAGGTTAATGAGGGGTCACATCAAGGTGATGTGTACAAGTGCAATGTAGTAGATTCTACAATGTCTTTCAGGTTCTTGAAGGCACGCTCTATTTTGTACATGCGTCTGCACTACCAAAGATGGCCCTGCAAAAGCATGGGACATGGATCCTACTTCAAGCCTTAGAAGAAGAAATTATACCTATTGAGGTAGCTGTGTGATGATGCAAAATGGATGGATGGATTGAGCGAGTGCCAGCAAGCAAGCATTGGAGCCTAGCAGACCTGCGTCAACACTTTAGCATCATGGGCTTTGACAATGTGGAAGAGTCAAGTTTCAAGTTGATGAGAAGAAAGGTATATCTGATTCCACTACATGTCTCTAGAATTAACCCTTACACTTTCTGGTTATTGTGCCACTTTCTATATTTTTACTAACTGGGAAGCGTAAGGAGGGGACAACCATGGTCTTAGAATCATGGCAAATGGGGGACCTTGAATTTTTAGCAGAGCAAGGTGCATAGCCCTACCAACACATAGTAGGCATGTGGAAGAGCTTGAAGATGATGAACTGAGTATATGGGAAATAGCCTCTGTTTTGATGCACGTGAGGGGCAAGAGTTTCAGGATCGAGGTGAAGGCAATGACAAGCTTTCAAGTCAACAAGGAGATGGAGATGGAGATCAACATGAAGTAAATGTCACAAGAGGGGCAAAAAATGAAGACATTATAACAATTTTAGATTAGATGACATGCTTGTAATTTTGTAGTAGCAGGCTCTTTTTTAACCAATCTTTATTTAATTGAAATCTGTGCCTTCTTTCTCATTTTCACGCGATAGAAACCAAGCACGAGCTCACACTATCTCTTTGCATTCACATGGCTACCCAATTTGACAACTTCTGTGAGTTCCTCTCCACCACCTCGTGGGCGGGCAAGAGCGAGCTCTTTGTCATGTTCTCTCGTGAAGTTGACTTTGAAAAGTTGCTCTCCCTTGTGTCCCAACATTATGAGACGCATATTGCATACATGGAGCAATACTTGGCTCCCCCTACATCCAGCGCCTTGAACGCTTCATCGACATCTGCATCCCCGCAGGAGCTTACTGTACCTTCAATAAGCAGGAGGTGAAGAGGTTGGGGAAGGGCAATTTAAGAACTAGGTTCCTCTCGTGGCTCGCTACTTTTGCGTTCCTCATCAGCGCGATGAGGATTTGGATGAGGAGGTAGAGATGTCTGCATTGCAGATGGCAGGGTATTTGAGGGATGACAAGGAAGTGAAGGCAGTAGGAACGAGTGCTGGTGTAGAAGAGTGGCTTGCATGAGAGCACTTTCCAGAGGGTGCACAATAATCTGCAGAGCTGAACAGCCCACTGTAGTAGAAGATGCGGGGCCATCTTCCCCACGAGGAGAGCAAGGTGCTGCCAGAGCTTGAGATCAATCTCTTGAGCACCATTGTGGTGGAAGGTGAAGAATACTTATTTCTTCATGACCTTGAAAAGGCAGCTGGCTTGAGAATGGATGAATGCTTGGGCATTATATGCACGCGATGTGAGGTGGACCTTGATACGTCCAACCTCGGTCCTCACCTAGATAGTGCTATATTATCCCTTGGAGAATCTATCGCCCCCACCAGTACTTTGGCAAAAGAAGACATTGAGCAAGAGGTAATAATCGACCTTTTACAACCTAGAAACATTTGTAATTATGTATAGAAAAATATTTTGATTTTTTCTTTGATTGAAGAGGGTGGTTGAAATTGACGCATTTGCTGGGAGAGGCGGTGGCGGCAGCAGAGACCAGGCCAAGGTCCATGGACATGCTGCTGCGTTGGCGCACTATCTTGGTCGACTTCCTGTGGATGGCATCGCCATTATCCACCACACAGGGACTACACCCCTCAATTTACCTTCACTCTCTTCTTTTTGAAAGCCCTCTCTAAGGTGCTCTGTGTAGCCTCTATGGCACAGAGCACCAAATGTATAGTTCTGATTAAAAAATCCCTTGCCTTCGATGTTTTTGGTTCAGGATTTAGGGGTAAGCTTCTTACTCGTATAGGTATAGCCAAAAGCATAGGCATAGAGGATCCTCAAAAAATAGCCCAATCACTCCTTGAGTACCAATAACAAGAGAAGGAAGCGCAATATTGTAAGAAAGCTTTTGTAAAGATGATGTATCACTTCTTATTATGAATACAATACAATTTTTGTAAACTTATTTTCATCAAGTATATCATTGTTTTTTCTAGTTTGTACCATTGATGTTTTTGTGAATGCATCAGAAATGACCCTGGGAGCCTGGGGGAGCAGTGCTGCCAGAACAGTGCGAATTTCGAGCGTGCACCGTTGCTGTAGAGCCCAAATTCGCACTGTTTTGGCACAGCTTTCCCAGTCCTTCAGGAGAAATTCTAATGCATTGGATGACAAATAATGTATTTTTACACATGATTAAAGGTATTTTTATCTTGTAAATTACTGTTTCTCATAATCAATGTACTCAACTTGATTATAAATGCATCAAAAATGATTCTGAGTGGCTGAAGGAGCAGTGCCAGAACAGTGCAAATTTTGAGCTTGCACCGTTGCTGTAGAGCCCAAATTCGCACTGTTCTGGCATAGCTTCCCCAGCCCTCCAGGAGCAATTCTGATGCATTGGATGACAAATAATGTATTTTTATACATGATTAAAGGTATTTTTTATTTTGTAAATTATTGTTTTTATAATTAATGTACTCAACTTCATTATATGCATCAGAAATGATCATGAGTGGCTAGGGGAGTAGTGCCAGAACAGTGTAAATTTTGAGCCTGCACCTTCGCTGTTGCAGAGCCTAAAATTTGCACTGTTCTGGCGGCATAGCTTTCCCAGTCCTCCTCCAGGAGCAATTATGATGCATTGGATGACAAACAATGTAATTTTGCACATGATTAAAGCTGTTTTTATCTTATAAACTATTGTTTCTCATAATTAGTGTACTCAACTTCATTATAAATGCATCAGAAATGATCCTGAGTGGCTCGGGGAGCAGTGCCAGAAACAGTACGAATTTTGAGCCTGCATCGTCGGTGCAGAGCTTAAATTCGCATTGTTCTGGCATAGCTTCCCCAGTCCTCCAAGAGCAATTCTGATGCATTGGATGATAAACACTATATTTTTACACATGATTGAAGGTGTTTTTATCTTATAAACTACTGTTTCTCACAAAATTAGTGTGCTCAACTTCATTATAAATGCATCAGAAATGATTCTGAGTAGCTAGGGGAGAAGTGCCAGAACAGTGCGAATTTTGAGCCTACATCGCCATTGCAGAGGCCAAATTCGCACTGTTCTGGCACAGCTTCCTCAGTCCTCCAAGAGCATTTCTGATGCCTTGGGTGACAAACTGGCACATGATAGACACTCCATGTTAAACAAACATGATGACACCGAGACATTGTAAGAGAAACTTAAAATTTTAATTATCAGAAGGTTACAAATGAAAGCCAGATAGGCTTGTTACAAAGGGGGGTTTGAAACAAAAGAGTTGCTTCAAAAAAAAGGTTAATATCTAAGATCTCTAGATCGTGTCTCGCTCGCCTCGAATGCGCCGAGCTAGTTGCATGTCCTTGGTAGATAATCCTCTTTGCATGTATTGCAAGGAGGTTGGTGTCTTCAAAAAGCCCAACAAGGTAAGCCTCGGAGGCTTCTTGCAATGCTTCAAGGGCAATCCCCTGCACACGGAACTCTGTTCTATATCGTTGGAGAATCTCCTTCAATGTGCGAACGAAAGGGGCTCTTCTTATCAGCAACTCAGTGTTCCTCTGATAAAACTTGATTTCTTGTAGAGCCCTATGTCCTTGGCGCATCCTTCTCCTTGGAGCTCTCTGTGTTGTGTTAGTGCGTTGGCGAGGTTGGGACTTCCTTGGCTTGAAGAGCTTGACCTTTCTACGCTTGTGCGCACTTGCAGGAACCTCCTCTTGGTCTCTCTCATAGTCTGAATCCTCCTCCTCCTGTTGTTGCTGGCGGGTGGTTGCAAGATCAGGGTGCCCAGTTTTGTCCACTCAGGCACCCTGTAAACAGTAAAAAAACAGGCATTTGTTTACCTTTAGTGGCTAATCTCTCCTAGTAAATGAAGGAATTTCGTTTCAAGTTCTTTTGTTGGAACATCATATTCAAAGTTAGAAATATAGTTGCATAATTTGATTAAGCATTAGATAGTCAAAAGACCTCATTTTCTTAGGTACAAAGTCAATGTATACACCCTGTCCCAAATTTGAACTGATTCCATAAAATGCTAATATCTTTTACATATAAACTCATATGAGATTCCCACTCTGTACCTTAGATCTTCACATAATATGGAGCTTAACTTGATTTTTTGAGAAATTTTTAAGATATTTGTCTATTTGTCTATTTGTCTATTTTCTTTAAATATTTCAAGGTCTTTAAAGTGTTATAATATACGCCACTTTTTGTACCCACAATAGTTACCACTTAAAATCCTCAATCTTGTAGATCAAAAGAGTGGGTAGATACTAAGACATTAGTAGAATGTGGTTAGTAAAAATTACAAATCTAATGGTTGGATTTTTAATGATCTCTTTTTCAAAATTCTTCCAGACTATCAGAAGGCCTGCAAATATTAATAATCTAATTAGTAAAATTACATTTTTGATGTGAATCATCTAAAACCTATAGGGACTAGTGTACTTGTAATGGTGCATCTATGGAAAAATAAATTGGATCACTCTAAGTATGGAAAGATCATTTGTTTATCATTTCATCTTATTTTTGATTAATTTTGATTAATTAGACTAATTTATATTAATTTAAGTTATATTGGTTAATTTAAGGGCAAGCGTATTTTACATTATTTGCTTGATCTCATTTTAAGTACCTTGCCTCCCAAAATTTGCTCTCCAAGCATTGTCCCAATCCAGCATAAACTGGATAAAACTGGACACCCTGATCTTGCAACAACCCTGTCGTACCTGTGTATCAAGTTCCTCCCGGGTAGGTAGGGGACCATGTCTTGGTAGTAGGGTGTTGCCACACCTATGGTGCTGCGCAATGTAGGAATGTTTTCACCAACCCAGTCGAACTGCTCATCTCATTGGCCTCTCTGTCTTGATCTCTGGGGTGGCTGCATTGTGGGGTCTTCTTCACACGCTTGCTCCCAGTAGAAGGGCCTGCATGTGTGTGCGCTGGTGTTGCTATGGGAGGAGGGTTGGACTCTAATGATCCCATTGAGCGTGTCCTAGAATCCAAGGGGTCACCCTCTTCGGTGGTGTTGCCAGTATGTGGTCGTTGGGTGCCTTGCACTGTGTTTTGTGAAGGTATGGTAACACGTACGGTGTTCTTGGTGCGTGCCATATCTATGTACGACTATGCTAACGTGGTGATGTTCTGGTGTCCTTACGTGGGTGTCTACGTAGATCTTGAGCTCAAGCTCTCTAAAAAAGTGAAATGAAAATGAAGTGAGAGAAGGAACTATTAATAGTTTTTTTTAAGGAAAAAAAACCTAAACTTATTTTCTTAGCCTTATTACATCTAGATTTATGCTGGTGCGTGCACAACCCAACGCCTCCCTTGTCTCCTCATTCGTGCACGCCAAGCACCATGCCTATGGGGAGCATTGGTCTGCAACCATTCAAGCCGAGCATGACTTTTTGTAGCCTTGCGTGCCTCTTACGCAAGCTTAGATTGTTGGGCCCGCTCCCTAACCAATACCCTTCCAAAGGTTGTGCGATAAAACCAATTAAATATCTTTTGTAGATAGTTTGTACGTGTTCCTCCTGCAGAAGCTCCACCTCCATGTCTTGTATTTTTGAAATAAACCCCTCTTGCTTTATAATGTGATTTCTCCATCCCTTGGGTACTCCACATGTCGAGCGATCCATACTTGTTCATGAAATACGCACCATGCGCATAAACTATGTGCTGTACACATGACAATAGAATTTAATTAGAAAAAGTCAAGGTTAAAACACCAGTTTAGTGTGTTACTTTACTCTCTCCCCAAGCACTGAGCACACTTTTGGTGAATTCTATGATATGTTGTTGGAATGATGCTCGTTCTTGGGCAATTGTGCTACTTTGATTCATAATGCGAACCATGTTATTGAAATTTATTCAAAGTTGTTTGCGCATATTTACAAGAGCTGGCATTGGACAATCTACATTTGTGGTGATTGCACACAGGTCTCTCCAAAGTCCCCAAGTCTTCTTTGAATTCTCTATGTTTGCTGGCTTCTCCAAAAATCTCCTTGCCTTTGATCCAGTCATGGAGACCTTTTGAGCAACCTCGTATGACATACTAGAGGCCTGCTTATTCACTTCAATTTTCACATTTCCGCCATGGCAGCCTAGAGAATTCAAAAGGTGCTCTAATTTACCAAGGGTTGCAACTTTCCTCTCTTGTGTAGGCATTGTGAATGCATAATCAATATGGCACTTAAGCAATCGATCAAAGATTCTCATCATGAATGCATGAAGTGTGCAAAAGTGAATATTCTTAAGTGAAGTGTGCAAAAGTGTGCAAAAGTGAATATTCTTTAGTGGAAAATTAATGATGGGGCTCCAATTTGAATTCCTGTTTGGTTCTCCTAGCATATCACGAGACATGACACCTTCCACCCATCTTGCATTTGGTTGTTTCTCATCTTCATCTCATCAGTTGACTCGGTTGGATCTATTGCATCTTCTTGTTGCTTCTTTCCTTTCTTGTTGGGACCTTTCGAGGCATCTTTCCCAACAGAACCAACCTTCTGTATACCTTTTCCATTTGTCTTTTTCTGCCTAGGAATATCAATCTAAGCATTGCAGTATGGACAAGGCCATCTTCATGTCGCGCCTTGAGCACAACCCATCATGCATTTAATTGTCTTCAAATCTCCCCCAAGATGCCAATCCACCTTGAACTTTCCTATGTTTTCTACATCTAAAAGTTGACCATCAATTTGCTTTTTTATTACATCTGTTATCCAGGGAGTCCTTTCAAACATCCATGTCAATACCTCATGTGTCTCCTTCGGTACCTCGAATGCACCAAGCCACCAGACCTCTTTCTCAGATTGCACACTAAAACTTGGTTTGGTAGTCTTTTCCCATGCACAGATCATGGCCTCATTCATGAGCGTAATGCTCATACGTTCCAGCTTCCGACCTTTCACAATTTGTCACTCATCTAGCTTGAGCACAAATGAAAGTGTGCTCCCCAAAACTACAAATAAACGGTAATTTATAATATTCAAAACAAAATAATCGTCTTCATTTTCTACTGAAAAACATGAATAGTAGCAATTGCAAGTTCTCACCTTTTGGTGAAAGACCATAGAACTTCTCCATAGCTTGTTGTAGTCTCTCAATATGAACGTGCCAGTGATTCCTTGTCTTAGAAATGCATCTTTTACAACTTGACGGATTGCTTGGTACCCTTTCATGCTGATTTTAGTCGCATCACTAGCATGTTGAATTAATGAAGAATCGATGGAGGTGGTAATCTCGCTCACTACATTGCTGACAACAGCTTGGTGTATTTTAGGATGATGAGGGTTAGTAATAATTGAGAGAATATCCTTGGTATTCAGAATCCTTCCATCCCTCTTCATTAGAACCACACACCTCTTGCAGAAAATTCTTGGCAGAACACAAATCATGACTATTTTGTTTAAATCACTGAGTGCATAATGAAAGTTTATGTTACTTACTTTGTTGTACGAATCCTTTTCTTCCGTACTCCACCTTTAAACGCAAGAGATTCTATACCAGCCAATGTCTTTTTGCGTCCATGAGCAGGCGTTGCTTTGAGTCATTTGATAAGTTTCTCTAGCCTTTGAATCTTTGCATCCTTCTCCACATTCTCTGCAAGGATCTCTTTCATTTTATCTGATGATGTTTTAAGTCCTTCTTGACATCGTAAAAGGTTGAATTGTGATGTTTGCAATTGAGATTGGAGAATATGGGTTTGCCAAGCTCCACTTGTAGTCAATCTTCTCCAGTATCCTAACAAGCCAAGCTCTCCTTCACCAACAAATTGCATAAAAGATGATAAATTACGAAAAGGAGGGTTTGTGCTTAATGGAGGGTCAACTGGATAGAGATGCCCATCAACCCAAAGATCTATATTTTTCTCCTTAGCTATCCTACGAGCTTGGACAGATTGTGCATCAGTAGGATGGGTTTTTTTAGAGCTGCCATACTCTTCAGGAATACGAATGTGTAAATCAACCTTCCGTTTTCTAGCTTCACAAGGGGCTACACACACAGCTTGCAAAGGCTCCATAGCTAAGCAGAAGAAGAAGCTAAAGCAGAGAGATCCTCATAGGGAGAGAGAGAGAGAGAGAGAGAGAGAGAGGGAGTGAGTGAGAGAGACGGTTAAAACTTTGATGTTGCAGGTTTAACACAAATCCGTTTTTCTAAGTAGAAAATGATATTTTTGATATATAAATATACTAACATGGAGTTTTTCATCAATAAATTACATTTATGAGAATAATTAAAAAATAATAATTTTTGGGATCCCCATAATTTCGGGATCTCATGGATGTAGTGGTTCCTCGTGATGACGACAGTTAGTTATGTTTATGGGGTTGTGGGGACCTGACAGTTAGTTATGGTGTACTGGCTCCTGACAGGCTTCTGACGTGACCCTTGAATTACAAGCTTTTTGGAGGGAAAAAATTATTTTCATCATACATATTGGTTGGGTGGTGTTTTTTCCACCTCAAAATGTAAAAAAGTAAAAAATAAAAAAATTTCACTTTTTGGGGCCCACCTAAATACGAGAATGTTTTGCTGATGTGGAAGGGAGATATGGTGGGAGTTAATGAGAAAGGAGATTTCAAACTGATGATTCAATTTGTAGAGAGTAAAGATAAAAAATTCAAAAAGTAAGAGAGAGTATGAGAAAAGTCAAAAAGTAAGAGAGAGAGTATGAGAATATTTCCTTTAAAAAGTGAAACTAGGGAGGTATGGCTGATGTGGCAAGGCAAAAAATAGGGGTCATCATAGCCTTTGTCTCCCTTAAGCCCAGCTTTTAAAGCTCTAATGCCTTAAAATTAGGAATCCTTAGGAGTCCTTAGGAGTCCCTTTTTGGGTCCAAAAAATTCCTAATGGTTGGAGAAATCATCCACAAATGCTCTGAGGAAGCTGGTGAAAAATGTTGGTCACAATGCGTTGGGAAGTGGCCGGGGCATTGCACAACCAAAATGGCATTTTGCTGTAGGAGGTAGGTGCCCCACTGGGGGTGACAAAGGTTGTTTTTGACAGGTCATCTGGATGGATGGCCATGTGGTTAGAGCCACTGAAACCATCCATGAAATTGTAGAGAGCATGACTATTGACATCTCCCAGCACCTTGTCCATGAAGGGGATTGGAATTCCATCTTTGATCGTGGCCTTGTTGAGAGCGCGGAAGTCGACACAGACCCGGATTTTGTTAGTCTTCTTCTTGGGGGTGATCACCATGGGTGAGAGCCACTCCGTGTGTTCCACTGGGGCAATGATGCGAGCAGCCTCCATTTTCTCTAGCTCTACCTTCACTGCTTCTGCATACTTGGGGTCGAGTTTGTAGGCCTGGCCCCGGACTGTCCGGTACCCTCCTGGAGAGGGATGGTGTGAACGCCTATGTCGGTTGGCACATCATCCAGATCCTTGTAGGTCCAGGCGAATACATCCTTGTAGAGTGGAAAAAGGTGGTGGCTTGCTTGAGTAATGCAGGGTGATCCCATAACCACGAGGCCAAGAGGATGGGGCATGGATCCTCAGGGGTGCCTAGATTGAATTCCTTTACTGGGTCCTGACATGAAGGAAGTGTGAGGGGCATGGATCCTTAGGGGTGCCTAGATTGAATTCCTTTATTGGGTCTTGACATGAAGGAAGTGGGAGGGGCTCTCCAGTGGCTACCGAGTTAGAGAGGATGCTGGGGTCATGTGCTGGTTGCTCGTCAAAGGGGAAGTCACCAAATTTCTCCTTTGTCCCATATGGGGGAAGTTCTGGGGGAAGTTCTTCTACAGGAATTGGGGGCTCCATGGTAGCCATGATGTCAGGCTGGCCTGAGATGGGTTTGGCTATGGGTGGTGGTGAGTGTGCCTTCTTCATGACCAATGGTTCAGACGTGAGGGAGCTGGAGTGCTTGCCACGCCTCCTATCAGTGATGATGGGCTCTCCTAGGCTAATTACCTCAAAGTGCTTAATTGTTGGGTCCTACAGTTTGGGGGCTTCATGAACCTCTGTGATGCCCACCATGTAGTAGGAGAGATCCTTTGTAGCCTGGAGCCAGTCCAGGAGCTATGAGTCTTCCCCACCATAAGGCACTATGCCGTCCTCCATTGGCGTGGTTGCGACCACGGCACCCCACACAGCTTGGTTTAGACCTTCTTCAAGCTTGAATTCTTTTTGGCCATGGGTTTGAGGTACCCACAACCTATCGATACCCCAGTTGTGTTGCACACCAGCACCTCGCAACCATGGTCGGCCAATCAGTAAGGAGTATGCCCCTTTGACTTCGGGAAGACGGATGACTACAAAATCTAGAGAGAAGACATCATCTTGGATTTGGACTTGCACTCCCTCCACGAGCCCGAGAGGTGTCACCTCGCACACTGATCTGCCATCCGGACATGGAAATTGGGTGGTCGGGTGAGCTACAAACGAGTGGTTGGGTGAGCTGCAAAACGAGTGGCTTTGAGAGTCAACTTTGACATTATGTTGACTCCGGATCCGCCATCCACAATGGTGCCATAGAGAGGGGTTCCATTGATTTGTAGTGTGAGGCGAGGGCTTTTGAAATCGGTGAGGGCACTGATTGCATGAGTGATGCCCAGACATTTTGCTGCTTGTAGGAGGTTAGCCTGAATCTGTGGCTCACCACTTGGAATCTTTGACCCCTCCTCGAGTTGTTCCAGGAGAGCAGATCCAATTCCAATTGCACGCGGACAGTGGGGCTAAATTGGAGCAATTGGTAGAGTGAAATCCCCACCTTCTTGCTCTCCTTGAGTAGGTCGGCCATGGAAGCTATTGAAGGTGTGGAGTGGGGGAGTCACATCGGCTCGCCCTCCATGAGTGAACATGGGTGGCGCCTCTCTCAAAGATCTGTGAGAGTTTGCAGGAAGGCATGGTCCACCACCATAGATGTTGGAGGGGACTTCACCTTGCTCCGTTGATGGTTCTGGTGCTCCAAGGGCCCTCTTTTGAGCACGGGTGACCACACCTGTAGTGGGGTACTCCACATGAGATGTGGCTGTAGGGTTGTTTGGATTCGGGGACACTCCCAAGGTGAAGGATGGGTGAACTGGCACCAAGGAGGGGGTGTCTTTAGTACTTTCCACAGAGACCAAGTGAGTGGTGGCTAGCGCTTGGAATGTGAAGTCAGTGGAAGCACCAACTCGTTGCTTTAGGCAGTCCCGAGTGTAGTGGTCCTTGGTCTCGGGGGCAGTGATGGCACGGAGGTGTCCCTTCTGGAAGAGGACATGGACCTTGGTAGTGACCATACTCCCCATAGCGGTAGCATAAGATGGGACAATTGCAGGGAGTAGGTGGGCGGGGATGAGTGCAAGGGTGGCAGGTGTAGGAGATGATGGGGTGGGCATGAGGGGTGGAAGGTAAGGGTTAGGGGTTGAGGGCGTGTGGGTGTATGCGGGCGTGGCAGGTTGGTAGACAGGTGTGGGTGTTGGGGTGAAAGATGTGAAATGGTCGGTGGGGGCAGCTGGCGGAGGAAACTGTTGTTGTTCAATGGTGATGCAATTGGCAGAAGCCCTTCAAGTAGTAGCAATCCTTCTCCTTGTGATCACCTTTCTCCCAGAAAGAGCAATACTTTCTCCGTGGGCACTCTTGGGGGGAGTGCCTTGAGGCTTGGTAAATGGCGCACCACGTTGTCTTCTTTGCTTCTTGTTGGTTTTTGAGTTCTTCTATCTCCTTCTTGAGGTGGGCCAAGGTGTTGTCTTCACTTTGTACCTTGTGAAGCTTGAGTGCCTCCAACTCCCGTTTGAGTATGGCCACGGGGTCTTCTTGTGAGCTCATGACCCAGGAGGAGGAGGAACTATTGTCACGTTCGAACATCAAGCACGCGTTCTCTAGTTGAGAGGCCAGCTCTTGGAAGTCCAGTAAGGCGGTAGCTGCAGGCCTGCTTTCTTTGATCTTTTGTTGGGTGGAGCGGGGCAAGGCTTGTAGCGCCCATTGCTTCACCATGAATCACCGGGGTAGGTTGGCAAACGGGAGACCAAGACCCTTCGTCGTGTCATCAGCTCAGACACGCTCTCCCTGGGCAAGAGTCGAAGTCTTCCCAAGTCTTGGAGAATACGGTCTTCATAGTTAATCGGGCGGAAGGTGCGAAGGAAGGCATCCCTCAAGTTGGGCCAGTCCGCAAAATGGTCACTTGCAAACTGACTAAACCACTTGTTAGCGGAGCTTTCTAGAGTGGATAGAAATAGAGCCAAGTAGGCATCCTCCCTCTCCAGACCACGGCTTTTGCACATGGAGATGAAGCACCGCACGTGGTCATCCCCATCTTCTGAGGTGGAGCCTTTGAACTTAGGAAGCTTGATGTTAATCTTGCCCGTACCACGGATGAGGGTTCTGGAGATGGAGGGCCATCCCTAGGGTGGCCATGATTCACTGCAGCCATGGGTAGAGGTAGATGAGCAGGGGAGCTTCTAGGGGGCACAAAGTTGACTGGCCGCTTGCGGCTGTAGCACTTGACAGAGAGGGGACTCTTGATGGGACTGATAGAACTAGAGCTCACCCGAGAATGTGTATTGGGCATGTAGAGATGATGAACTACCACAAACTCAAAATTTTGGGAACTCTCTACTCACAAGAGTCTGAGCAGGATCACCAAATTTTTAGTGTACCTGTAGTAGACCTAGTTACCTGTCGCGTCGGCAGACTAAAGATCACTAGGGTCCTCTCTAGAGCAGTATACCCTTAGGAATTGGCACAGGCTAGGGATATGGCGATCTCTCTGTCCCACTCCACTACGCACTCACACAAACTCAAGAATGGAATACAACACAAGAGCTACCTAAAGTGGCTTGCACACATCACAAGATAGAAGTAGGCAAGAGTTGGGACACCACAAAACCATGTATTGCATTGGGGATTCCCCTCAGTACACCAGAGTCTCTCTGTATACAATGGGCGTGGCCCCTTGGGCTATCACGAGCCAAGTGCTAAAAGTGGTCACTGATAGATGCCATTGGAGTAGGTGAGAGAGGCGCTGAGCACAAGTAGGTGAGCATTGCTTACGTTAGTCAAGTGGGTAGCCAAACTTGGGGAGTGAGCCGCCGGAGATTCCCACCTTGTGTGATTGGTGGGTGGCCTTGTGGTTCACGAACTTAGGGTTCCGACTTGGGGGTTCACGAGCTTGGGGTGCCGATTTGGGGGTGCCCCATTGGCAGTGAATGAGGGTGGCTACATCCTCCCTGACATAATAGCTCCTGTCTCATAGAAATTCAATAACCAACATGCTACTCACTCAAACTTGACATTTTTGATAACTAAAAAGCAGTATTCAGCACAAAAGATTCTTAGAGAAGCTAGTTGAAAATGAAGGAACTCAAAACTCATCAATTGGTAAACCTGGACAAACATGACAAAGATTCACACAAACTTGAAAAAAAACACTCTTTCTGAGCTGTATTGATTACACTGACCCTGTATCTTATACGACACACACATTGAAAGAGAAGTGATTGAAAGACGACTTTTATGCTCTCACAAAATCAACTAAAAACTGTTGTGTCTTCTACAATTTCTTCACTCCCCAAGCCATAAACTTACAAAGCATATATATGTCTTTTACAGAGTCAAAACTCTTAGCTTCTCACTCACACTCTCACACTTCTCCTTGTCTCAGCGTTTCCCCACATGTGTATATTCCTATATTTCTCCCCCCACGTGACTCTTAACAACAAAAACTCTTCAAAGAAGCAACAGGTGGGATCAAGAGCGGGAGGCCTGGTTCTCGTTGGGAGAGGGCGGATGGAAGAGGGAGTTTTGATAATCAGCTATGAAACTTTTATGCTTGGCGTATGAGTGTTGTGGCTTTCCCTGCATATTATGTCGCATGGTCACTGTATTGATCTGTCACATCAACTCATTTCATGACTGACATGTCAAGAGGTAGTAGTTCCAACTGTTCAGTTGTTATGCTATTGTAGGGGATGGTCAGATCCGTCAATGTCTAGGGTCATGAGAAACCTCATCATTGCTGGTGCGTAAGCCGCCTTTCTACCAGCCAGGCACAATTCTCAATCAAGCTTTATAGTTTGAATGCAATGAACATGTTAATCTTTTTGTCACCCAAATTATGAACACTTTCAATACTATAAAAAGATTAAGATCATTTTACTAATAGCTTGATATTAGAAGGTAAAAAAGTGATCATATACTTTTATGGCTGCATCGGTAGAGCAAGATCTCTCTCTCTCTCTCTCTCTCTCATCGTATACTTTTATGGCTGCATCGGTAGAGCAAGATCTCTCTCTATATCTCTCTCTCTCTCTCTCTCTCTCTCTATGTGCACCAGGACTAGCTTGAGAGTTTACACGTCCCACACAATCTACAAACAGAGACCATATCCAAAACGTGGAAGCACTTTGGCTCCTTACAATGCATGTTGGAGTGTCATTATACTCGATCTTCTCGCTACTTGGGCCAAGATATGGGGCTTATCCAGAGCAGCGGAGAATCTGATTCAAATTCAACATGAAGAGCTTCCAGTACAAGAGCATCAACAAGAACCATCATGTTGCGGAACTAAACTAAACACCAAATAGCAAAGTTGAAAAAGGAACCAACGGAAGCATATTTGTTGATAGACAATTTACATCGGAACCAAAACAAATTATATTGAGAAGCTAAAAAATATCATGTATTTCATGTGAATTGGCTGATACAAAACATCCTTAGATGCCAAATATGTTTATAAAGATGTTCATAAGAAGTGTGTTGCCCACGACAAGCCAAAAACACCGCTTCAAAATCGCATAGCTGGTGCCAAAAATAGAGGTTGCTGCTCCAAAAAGCATCTACATGCTTGTCGCTCGTGCAGGACTCCGCGTCATAAGTTTGCCACCCACCGATAAGCCATGTTACACTGCTCCAAAATCACATCGCTGGTGCGAGGTTGTCGCTCCTACAGTGCTCCAAAATCACATGGCTGGTCCTGCATCTACATGCTTCTTGCTCCAAAGTAAAAAATGCTCCAAAATCACATGGCTGGTCCTGCATCTACATGCTTCTCGCTCCAAAGTAAAAAATGCTACTGTGCGTGTCATAAGAAGTGCGCTGCCCATAAAATAACATCCTTAACATGCTGCTCCGATGTCACTGCTATGTCACTGCTGCTCAAGAAAGTAAACATGTCATAAGAAGTGCGCTGCCCACAAAATAAGACATGCTGCTCGGATGTCACTGCTGCTCAAGACAGTAGACGTGTCACAGTTCTTCCAAAACACTCATGCACCATGTGTGAAGCTCCATCCTAAGCGTGCATACATCTTCATGTTGAAACCACTGATCTGTGAGCTGAAAAAAAGCAAAGCTGTAAGCGTAAATGAGCTTGCATGTTCTTCTTGAAGCAGCAAAGACGTAACACGAAGCAAGCACTTACCCAATTCTTGTCTACATTGTTTTGCAATATATCGGCAATGAGGTATCTCATAAACGCCATCACATAGAAGCCACAATCTGTGCTATTGTCCTGTTGCGGTACCTGCCCCAAATGATGCACATGTAACACCAACATTCAGCATGTAGAACATTCATAACAAATTCAACTCGCTGCTACCAACAAATCAACGTCACCTTCACCTTAACGATTTTTAGTTTCAGCTCTGTCTCGGGGTTGAACAAAGCACCTTGAAGGGTTGAATCAGCCACATGCGGTGCCAAGCATTTTAGAGCACTGTAATCAATCCAAACCAGAACCATGTCATGTGTCATGCATTGTATGAGTATACATGAACAAAACCAACATGGAAGAGAATTTCAATTTACATGAACAAACTATCCAAGCACTCCTCTGGATTTATTAGTCCCAATGAATCCATGTATAACAAATAGCTTTTGTTCCCTTTTAAAAGGGGCACCTCCTCGTTCTTGTTAACATACAGGGTAAAGAGGGACCAATGATTCCTATTGCACACAATAGCCAGCCATTAAAAGCGCACAAATTTGAGTGCCAAGTGGTATGTAAAAAAGCATAGCCAAAATTCTTTACCAATGAAGTGACCACACACACCTGCATACAACGGGAAAGAAACATAATTGAATGGCTGACATATCCATTTTCTCGAAGAAGCGGGTGAGGAAATTCTCCACGCACTTACGTGACATAGAATACCACAAAGAATCAGCCCAAAACACCTTCTCAAGAATGTCCAATGGCAACTTGTTCTCCATCAACCTGTGCATGCAAGGAGGGAATGAAAGTGCATCCATGTAAGTGCACTAAAATGTTTAAAGTGATACACTTACATCCCAAACAAGGTCATGGTCCTAGTGGATGCCTCATTAACAAACATTTCCCTCAAAAAGCTATCATCTACGCGCACAAAGGTTTTGGATCTCATGGAAACAAAGTCAATGTCAGCCCCGGAAGCTAACCTGCAAGGCAAAAGCCAAACAAAAAAAAATGCAGCAAACCACACAAGCTGAGACTATCATGACAATACATGGTTTTGATAAACTGTCAATCGTGTAGAGCCTCTTACCTAGATCTCGCAACATTGCCCCTTGTTGCTACCAACCTCCCCTCCCCTTTCTCTGTAACAATAACCTGCATGTTGGAGATCTCGAATATAAATTCCATATTGTTGTATGCTTCAGAAAAAGTCGGCGATGATACAATAATCGGTGTTTCTTCATTGCTACTTTGCTTTGCACGAGAAGTCCTAATAGGCAACTTTTTCCTTGAAACCTCAAACACCTACACAACGGCAAGAAAACAATGCATTCACCCATTGAGTCCCTTTAGGACATAACAAACTCCAGGGTTGAATTAGCTGCACTTACCTGGCCCATGCAAGTAAAGAGAAGAGTGAACTAACAATGTAGGCAGCAACATGAAAAGCTTTAACAACTCGGCATAAAGGATATTGGAATCTCTTACGTTCTTTTGAGTGTTGTCCTTCTTTCTTGTATTCACGCATGGCCCAACACCCTCATGGGCTCCGGAATCCTGCAACAAACAAGAACAGGGCCCATGCAAGTAAAGAGAAGAGTGAACCAACAATGTAGAAGAACATGAAAAGCTTTAACAACTCGGCATAAAGGATATTAGAATCTCTTACGTTCTTTTGAGTGTTGTCCTTCTTTCTTGTATTCACGCATGGCCCAACACCCTCATGGGCTCCGGAATCCTGCAACAAACAAGAACAGGGCCCATGCAAGTAAAGAGAAGAGTGAACCAACAATGTAGAAGAACATGAAAAGCTTTAACAACTCGGCATAAAGGATATTAGAATCTCTTACGTTCTTTTGAGTGTTGTCCTTCTTTCTTGTATTCACGCATGGCCTAACACTCTCATGGGTTCCGGAATCCTGCAACAAACAAGAAGATGGCCATGGCCCAAACGATCTCAAAGTGTGAGGTGTATGGAGCCATGTTAGGCAGCGGCAAGGACTTGAACAAACTAGTGGGAAACCAAGATGATGTGACTCAGAGCAAGGAGATGAATGAAAAATATTAGAAAGCTTACGTTCTTCTTAGTGTTCTTCTTTTTTATATCCACACATGGCCCAACACCCTCACCGGTTCCAGAATCCTGCAGCAAGTAATAGCCATGCATAGTTGTATGCAATCTTTGCACCACAAACATGACTCGAAATGAGGGGATAAGTGAAGGAGATTAGAAATCTTACCTTATTTTGAGTGTTACTCTTCTTTCTTGTATTCGTGCATGGCCCAACCTCATGGGTTCCGGAATCAAAATCCTGCAGCAAACAAGAAGCATGGGCCAAATGATCTCAAAGTGTGGGCATGTAGTGAGTGAACTTGTGAACTTGGCAACAGCAAAGAAACTTGACAAGCTATGAGTGAACTTTGCATGCAGCAAGAAAACATGCATCAAGTTAATAAACTTGGTAAGCTGTGATGACTGAACTTTGCATGCAACAACTAGACAACACTAAGATTGAATGTAAGCAAACTTGGCAGCAAACTAAGAAGAATGTAAGCTTACGTTCTTCTTAGTATTCTTCTTTTTTATATCCACACATGGCCCAACACCCTCACCGGTTCCAGAATCCTGCAGCAAGTAATAGCCATGCATAGTTGTATGCAATCTTTGCACCACAAACATGACTCGAAACGAGGGGATAAGTGAAGGAGATTAGAAATCTTACCTTATTTTGAGTGTTACTCTTCTTTCTTGTATTCGTGCATGGCCCAACCTCATGGGTTTTGGAATCAAAATCCTGCGGCAAACAAGAAGCATGGGCCAAATGATCTCAAAGGCCACGCATGTAGTGAGTGAACTTGTGAACTTGGCAACAGCAAAGAAACTTGACAAGCTATGAGTGAACTTTGCATGCAACAAGAAAACATGCATCAAGTTAATAAACTTGGTAAGCTGTGACTAAACTTTGCATGCAACAACTACACAACACTAAGATTGAATGTAAGCAAACTTGGCAGCAAACTAAGAAGAATGTAAGCTTACGTTAATCTTAGTGTTGTTCTTTTTTGTATCCATGCATAGCCCAACACCCTCCATGCAATAGCCATGCATAGTTGTATGCAATCTTTGCACCACAAACATGACTCGGAACGAGGGCATAAGTGAAGGAGATTGAAAAGCTTACGTTATTTTGAGTGTTGTTCTTCTTTCTTGTATTCGCGCATGGCTTAACCTCATGGGTTCCAGAATTAGAATCCTGCAACAAACAAGAAGCATGTCCAAATGATCTCAAGCTGTAGGGCATGTAGTGTTATGTATGTGAACTTGACATCAGCAAAGAAACTTGGCATGATGTGAATGAACTTGGCATGATGTGAATGAACTTGGCAAGGTGTGAGTCGTGGACAATGGCTAGTAGACACATTGCCAACTGTTCACCGACCCTTACATGCAACTATGAAGCCATGTTAGATTAGAAGACTTACGTTCTTCTTAGTGTTGTTCTCAAACTAAAGGGCATGTAGTGATTTGTATGTGAACTTGGCAGTACCTCTTGCCCCCACATAGCCTCAATAAGAGGCCCAAAAAAAAGTTGGAAACCATGCTCATGAAGCCTACAACCTCAATGCAGGAAAACGCGGGCCCATCTAATGTTAAAGGGGAAGGGATGGCTGAGGGGACAGATCAGATTTTGCCATATGCCATTGTACGATTGCCAGATGGGAGGGTTGGGCGCCAATGTCGTGCAAGTGACACTTGCCCCCTTGCTAAATCTTTCATAGAAAAGAGAAAGAGTATGATTGGGCACTTAAAGCTTGCTCATGGGTTAGATGTTGATATTCCCAAGCTGCCACTTGGTCGTCCTCCGAAGAGCAACTTAGTAGCTCGTGCTTTCCCACACCCGTATGCTCAGAGGTGGAAGAGACAGGCATACGAAAGATCGCAAGATAAAGAAAGAAAGTTTCAGATCAATCGACAAAAGTATGAGCATTCTCAATACATGCAGGCTGAGCGTGCATGGGATAACCTTTGTAGTCAGTTCAAGAACAAATCAAAAGAGGACTTCATAGCAAGCTGGGTGAAAGATAAGATGGACAAGTACATGTCAACAGCAGAGGCTCGAGTTGCCAAAATCCAGGCTCGGATAGATGAGAATATCTCCAAAGAGGTAAGCTTTGCTGCATCTAGAAGCTAAAAGGTTTAATTTTGAAGTGTTTTCATCTCATGAAGATGTGTTTTCAACTAAAGGATACCCATCATGTGTGCCCTTCTCGCTCTACTCTCAAGGATGCATTTATTAAATGCTTGCGTTAGGCCTTATGGTTAGTTATGGATGGGCCTGGGGGTGGAGAGCTATCACCAAGGAGTTGGTTTCCCCTTTTTGAGTCTCCTAGATGTACTTAAGAGAAGTTAATGCCCTGATTTTTTTAGGTTCTTTTGTTGTCAACAAAATGTAAGAATGTATGATAGTGGAGTAGCTGGGACGATCTTACAAGGCAAACACACACATAAGACTCTTTGTTTATGAAAGGCATAAGTATCGAACAGTTGGAGCAGAAAGGAAAGGTGCAATGTGCTCAAATATCGTGCGAGTTCTCGCTTGAATGTGGATCAGTGGTGTGCCGTTGCTCACACAATTTCTGCTTCAAGTTTTTGAGCCGTCTTTTACCTTGCCAATCTGCCCAAGAATGGGTTTTAGAGATTTAGCCTACCCAACAGTTGTGCAATGCACGATCTATAAGCTCTACTCCTTAAGTCAGAATGTAACGTAGCTTTGTATTCAGGATTGTATCTACTAGTGGAAAGTGTAGCAACCTTAAAAGAGTGCCACCTGAAGCTCGTTAACTTGTTTTCCATCTTATGAATCATGCTTCTTGAACATGTGTTTTTATCTTATGAAGAATTTACGCTTTCTTATACTGAGAATGATTTGTGTAACTACAATTTATCATTTCTTCAATTCACAAGTCATGACTTTCTTGCAAATATTAGAGCTCATTTGATGTGTTAATTTGACATGTTGTGCAATGTTCTCTTGTGGGCTTATCCATTTCAAAAGGCTGAACTGAGTTGTTGGGCTGCTTTCGTTAATTTGCCTTCTTCTTTCTTCAGCTGGCAGTAGGGCAAGGGGTAGAATGAAAGCCAAATAAAGTGTATCCATAAATTGGGCAAGCTGGACAAAATCCACTGTGAAACAAAGTATGTTTGAGTTGCATGTATGCGTGCGAGCGAGTGTGTGTGTGTGTGTGGGGGGGGGGGAGGGGGGGGCGGGGTGGGGGGGGTTGAGTCAAACTTATATGTCAAGAACAACCCAAGTTGCTCCTACACTCTGAGCTTCCATGCCAGTTGCCCCCTTGGTAGCAGATGAAGTCATGATGTGCAATGTGTTTACTCTTGAATTAATTGTTCTTGAATTAGATTACAATTTATATGTATTCTTGGTCATATACACGGTCGAAGTCTATGGCTATTTCCCAAGTTCACATACAACACGCATGGTTT
The DNA here is from genome assembly GCF_041138505.1 of Cibotium barometz. Lineage (NCBI taxonomy): Eukaryota > Viridiplantae > Streptophyta > Polypodiopsida > Cyatheales > Cibotiaceae > Cibotium > Cibotium barometz. Next base: position 35,399,902 of record NC_141057.1, on the reverse strand, counting down.
CCTTGCTGCAGGCCAAGTTTATTCACCACATGTCAACTTCACTTCTTACATTTTTGAGATCACTTGGCATGGCTGTATTTGCAGGATTTCGTAACCCATGAGGTTGTTGGGCTTACAAATATGGATGGCTATTATTTATTGCAGGATTTTGGAACCCATGAGGGTGTTGGGCCGTGTGCGTATACAACAAAGAAGCACAACACTAAGAAGAACGTAAGCTTTGTCATATTTTTCATTCATCCCCTCGTTCTGATTCATATCTCTATTTCACTAACATGGCTGCCTTGAAAGTGCCTAGCCATTCTCTCACGGTCTTCCCCTACAATATGTTCAAGTCCTTTCCATTGCCTAATTTCCATGGTCTACTCGCAGCATGCCAAGTTTATTAACCTGATGCAGGTTTACTTGTTGCATGCAGAGTTCACTCACAGCTTGCTAAGTTTATTAACTAGATGCATGTTTTCTTGTTCAATGCAAAGTTCACTCACAGCTTGCCAAGTTCTCTCCCTGCAGCACTAACATGACTCCATAGTTGCATGCAAGGGTTGGTAAGCAAATTGCAATGAATGCACATGCAATGTGTCTACTAGTCATTGCCCAAGTTGACATACACCTCACACCTTTTGTTTGTTGCAGGATTCTGGAACCCATGAGAGTGTTGGACCATGCGCGAATACAAGAAAGAAGGACAACACTCAAAAGAACGTAAGCTTTCCAATATCCTTCACTCATCCCCTCGTTTTGAGTCATGTTTGTGATGTTGAAAGTGCCTAGCGATGCTCATGTGGGCTTCTTGGCATAAGTAAGTATGCGAATTCACGAGTGCAAAGATTGTTTGTAACTATGCATGGATATTATTTGTTGCAGGATTCTGAAACCCATGAGAGTGTTGGGCCATGTGTGGATACAAAAAAGGAGGACAACACTAAAAACAATGTAAGCTTTCAAAGTTTGCTAAGTTCTCTCTCTACATCACTAACATGGCTCCATAGTTGCATGCAAGGGTTGGTGAATAGTTTGCATGCAATCAATGCACGTGTAATGTGTCTACTAGCTCACACCTTGCTAATTTCATTCACATCATGCCAAGTTTATTCACATCATGCCAAGTTTCTTTGCTGCTGCCAAGTTCACATACAACTCACATGCCCTATAGTTTGAGATCATTTGGGCATGCTGCAGGATTCTGGAACACATGAGGGTGTTGGGTCACGTGTGGATACAGAAAAGAACACCACCACTAAGAATGTAAGCCTTCTAATCTTGCTAAGTTCTCTATCTACTTCATTAACATGGCTCCATGGTTGCATGCAACGGTTGGTGAACAGTTTGCATGCAATCAATGCACGTGCAATGTTTCTACTAGCTCACAACATTATCGTCTTCCTTAGTGTCCTCAGGGATCTTCTTCGGACAGTCAAGAGCAAAGGATATCAGTCAAGCTCAGTAACATTGGGTGCATCAACATTGGTATCAACAGATGTGTGTAGTCCAGTCAGTATCAAGAAGACGAAATTTTGTTGGAGAAGCATCATTGATGCCTTGATGGAGCTCCAGAGGTTGCAGATGAAAGGGATGGTACTTTGGACGCATTTTAACTAGTCTGCAGCAGTTGAGCAGCTTGAAGGTTGGTAACAGGTCATACAGCAGGCTGGCCAGGCTGATAAGCAGAAGGGTGCAGAAAATTGCCCTATTTAAAGGCCCTGCCTCTTCCCAGCCAAGGCATTAGATTTCCAGCCACCCAACATTAGCAAGAGCATCGGCATGGCATCAATCCAAGACATTAGCACTCTTCTTCAAGTTAGATGGACGCAGGCAAGTGTTTTGCCTGAGACCCCGAAAAAATAGGCTATTCTAGAGCCCTGCCTTGTACACAAACTCTGCACAGTCTTGTAACCCACTTGGAGTCGACATACGTATAGATGCTTAGGATGCTTACTAGGCCAAGTGTCAAGCATTGGACATTGCAAGTAGATAGCACACAGGCAAGACACCTAAGCCTGGCAGTTGGGCAGCCTTGTGGACAGATCTGGACGCATTTTGACTAGTCTGGAGCAGTTGAGCAACTGGTCAGGCAGCTGTAGATTGGTAACAGGTCGTACAGCAGGCAGGCCAAGCTGATAAGTAGGGTGCAGAAAATTGCCCTACTTAAAGGCCCTGCCTCTTCCCAGCCAAGGCATTAGATTTCCAGCCACCAAGCATCAGCAGGAGCATCAGCATGGCATCAATCCAAGACATTAGCACTCTTCTTCAAGGTAGATGGACGCAGGCAAGTGTTTTGCCTGAGACCCCAAAAAAATAGGGTATTCTAGAGCCCTGCCTTGTACACAGCTGTTCTGGCAAGACCTATTCCGAGCAGCAAGATCCAGCCTATTGTACATGCTAACTCCACACAGTCTTGTAACCCACTTGGAGTTGACATACGTATAGATGTTTAGGACGCTTTCTAGGTCAAGTGTAAAGCATTGGACATTGCAAGTAGATAGCACACAGGATTGTAACCCACTTGGAGTTGACATACGTATAGATGTTTAGGATGCTTACTAGGCCAAGTGTAAAGCATTGGACATTGCAAGTAGATAGCACACAGGCAAGACACCTAAGCTTGGCAGTTGGGCAGCCTTGTAGGGACAGATTTGGACGCATTTTGACTAGCCTATTGTACATGTGCAAACTCCAAACAGTCTTGGTGTCAAGCATTGGACATTGCAAGTAGATAGCACACAGGCAAGACACCTAAGCCTGGCAGTTGGGAAGCCGTGTAGGGACAGATCTGGATGCATTTTGACTAGTCTGGAGGGTTGAGCAGCTGGTCGGGCAGCTGTAGGTTGGGTAACGTGTCATACAGCCGGCTGGCCATCCCCTACAATAGCATAACAACTGAACAGTTGGAACTACTACCTCTTGACATGTCAGTCATGAAATGAGTTGATGTGACAGATCAATACAGTGACCATGCGACATAATATGCAGGGAAAGCCACAACACTCATACGCCAAGCATAAAAGTTTCATAGCTGATTATCAAAACTCCCTCTTCCATCCGCCCTCTCCCAACGAGAACCAGGCCTCCCGCTCTTGATCCCACCTGTTGCAAATAAACTGACTTCTGCTGCAGGGTCTCGTGGTACCAAAACCACCAGCTTTTGAAATAACTAATGTCTGTCTGTCAACCCAAGTAAAACTAAGTTCTAACCCACATTGTGTACCCATGCAAAAAGTATATACAGTTTTAAGAGCACACAAAAAAAGAGAGAAGCTCGGACAAGATTGCATGAATCTAGTCTTGCATTACATGCCCAAGGGCTGTATAAATCAGCTATGGTCAAAAAACATAACACAAATTGAGCGTCGTTTTCTTGACTGATCCATAATGAGCAGACACATATGGTTTTTGGAGCAGCAAGTTATATCAAGCTATACTGAACATGAATTCCCTTCACAGAAACAACATACATACAAATTTACAAAACATTGAGTCTCTAGCTGACTCAAAATAAGCATATACATTTGGTTTTTAGAGCAGCAGGTTATACCAAAATGGACAAAAAATCTCCTCACTCGTTCCAAAATGATATAATGTACAAGTTGAATACATCTGCATTATTAATATACAAGTATTATCCTTTGCTCGGATGCAAGGACCTTCTCGAGTACTGAACCATTAGATAAATGCATAGTGAAGTGCCTCTCCTCATCTTCAAGTGACCCATACATACATGAGATGAGTAGTCCCTTTTCAATGCAAAGGTTGTTGTAGAGGTTAACAGCTCGGTTAATAAGAGGAGCCTCTGAACCAACTGGGGCATGTCTACTTGAAAGGGGAAGGAGCGCGTGGCATGTATGGCACGAGTGACTTTGTATAGGATCAACTAGGAGAGTTTTACTACAGCAATGGTGACAAAATATGCGAGGTCTCTTGTCAAACCGCACCCGACTCCTGCCACGTTGATGCTTACGTCTCAAGACCCCTGTCATACAAGCACGTTTTGTTGGAGGCGAGCAGGCTATCTCTTGATCACATACGGTTGTAGCTACTTCATGCGGTCTCCCGTGACCAAGCCGAGTAAGCGTAACATGAGCTTGGATTTGTTTGATGGACCCCCTCATTGGCAAATCAATCTCCTTTGGGATAATCAAAGCTGAAATATTATTCTGTGAGATGCTCAATTGCTGGAGTATTGCTTCTTTCAACTTGGTGTCACATGCTGATAGATTCTCTTCCAAAACATGTAGAACCCTTTTCATGTCTTGAATGCAGCAAGCTATCTGCTCATTGATGTTGACAACCTTGCACTCACCACTCTTTATGTTATCTGGCATGTCCTGCTCACTTAGCCCAACATCAATGTCCTCGTCCATTTGACTTAGAGAATGAAGACTATCAAGGACAGGGAAAATGGCATGTAGATGTGGAAAATGATGTTGAATTATTAGGCGGATTCCATAAAGATGCTTACAATCAGATCCCCAACTTGGACAATCGCAATAGTTGAACTGAACACTGACATGATACCATTGCGAAGATGAAGACATACTCAAGATTTTGAATAGGAAAGTGGACTCATCAATCACTTGAAGGGTGGACGAACTAGCCTCAAATCTTCTCAAGATTTCTTCACCTGCTGCTAATCTGGACGTATGACTCTTGCTTGATCCATGAATACTAAAACGTTGAGAATCAGCTGAAAAGTACGTAAAGCTGGTTAGTATCACGACACCTTTTCTTCATGAGTGTCAAGCAACAAAGGGGGGACAAGCCACAAGAGAAAAAAAGAGGTCATTACCTATTTCTTGTTTGTTCTTAAAGAACTCAAGTAGCGTTCCGCCGATGTAAGTGCCCGTTAGAGAATCCCCTGCAATAGCATGTAACAGAACTAGAATTGATCTATTTATCTTTGCATCAAGAAGAGTGTACTTGATGTATTGCCAGAGCCTCTCGACCAAGTTTGTTGTATCCACATTTCCATGTGAAAATAGACGCCCAAACTTTGGCCACCTTCTCCGCCACATGCATGTGGTGGCACACCATCCATTCGAGATGTATCGTTGAACATTGATATACGCTGAATATCTCTGCAAGAGCTCTTGGTATCTCTCTTCAAATGCCTCTTCACTTGCCATTTGCATTAGATTTGACAAGGAACTATACACATCATCTCGCTTCTCTTTTGGAACCTACACAGCCAAAATAAAATGAATATACATACCACCTGATAATGATATGCACAATAGAATGGATCTAGCTTTTAAAAGGTGACTTACTTGCGGTAGGAGGTTCTCTACCCATGCCTTCTTAACATGAAACCAGCATAGCAAGACATGGCATGCAATTTGGTGTCGTCTCCCTTCTTCATCTTGTGTCCAGCAATAGGGGTCTACATCAACAATCTTCATAATGGCTTCCAACTCTTGCTGGTTTTTGTCGATGATAATAGCCGTCGGACGAACTCCATGCAACCTTGTGAAGATCATCTTGAAGGTCAACTCCAAGGCTACACTTTCTTGGTTAGTGCCGATGTCATTAGTGCATAGCATGAGCCATATTGGAATACCCATGCCATTTTGGTTGGGCAAAACTGCAGCATACAGGGGCAAACCAAAGACATTTGTCTTGAATGTGCTATCTACTGCCCAAGTGTTGTGTCGTGAGAAACGAAGAGCAATTTGTAGCATCCACTCATCTTGAATGATGAGGACAAAGGGTCGTTTACTTTCATCAGAGGCTTGTGGGTTATAAGGTTGAACATAAAGAACCTACAAAGAAATCATGATGAATAAAGAGGCAAGAATAGGGGAAAGAGCTTCAAACATAAAGAACGTTGGCTGTAAGGTTGAACATAAAGAACCTTGTTCTGTTCTTGCAAACGAAGAGCCTCTCCAAACATCGCAGCCCAATCATTGTTTGTACATCTTCCTACAAGGATAGAGAGGCAGATTAGAAGTATAAAACAACCAAAAGTTACAAGGAGAATTGTTGGTAAAGCAAAGCAAAGTACCTTGTGTGCGCATTTGATATGACATCATTTGCACCTCTTTTGGTATCATGAAGAAGCGAAAGATTACACGATCTAATGGCAAGGCATTCTGTATGTGAAATCTTTCTTTTGATGTAGACATTTTTGCCACATGACGACATGTCCCTACGTCGAACAAGTCATCCATGCAACAAGCAATCACACGTGGGTGCACGGGCAAGTAATAGAGGTCAACACGTGAGCCTGGTATATGTCCCTCGTGAACATCATGAACTAGCATGGTCACCTTCTCTGTGTCATGAGAGTGCTGCAAGACCACCTTAAAGGGACACCCACACCTCTTGGACCTCCGCAATCTTCTCTTGTTAGCACCTCTCCGAGCAATACTTCCTGCCCTATGGCACATGTACTCTTGCACCCACTTGGATGGTCCATGCTTCTTTGTGGATCGAAGTAATACTAGCTTTGTTTGGTGCTTGATCATGATGTTGGTCAACTCTTGATTGACTTGAGACTTAGTTGTGACAATTGTTGATGCTGGAGCTATGGTCTTTTTGATGTAGGGGTCTGTTCCCCGACCTCAGTAAGCAGGCAGCCGCAAGCGATAATCCTATCTTTCACATAGTCAAGAGAAATTCCATGCCTCCTCTTGTCGGTGCACCATTCTGCCTTGATTGCATTGATAGTGGCATTCACACCATGATGAACACCATGCTCAAGAGGACGATGGGCTGCCATGACAATACGCTCCCAATCTTCAATGTATGCTATTTTCAATCCTGTTGATTTCGAACATAGGCAAAGGTGAAGCGGGCTGAAACAAAGCTCTTCTCTTATTCTTTTCCACCTCTTCAAATCCAACAAGTCTCTTGCATCGTGTGCTTTTAATGTTGGAAGCGTCACTGTGAGAGCTCCTCTAAGATCTTTCTCCATTAAGGAGAAGCTCTTCTCATCGAAAGAGAAAAAAAAGCTTGATGTATATGTAAATGGATCCAATGCCCCCCATGAATCAAGCCTAGGTGTACTCCATGAACTTGGAAAAACACCCTCATTATCATCTTGGAAGAGGTCACATACATCTGCGTCGTCACTTGATGTAGTGTCACTACTTGTTGTATTATCTAAATACTCATCCAATATGAACTGATTTGTGTCATTGGATGCATTCCAATCAGCCTCATTTGATGCATTCCAATTAGCCTGCCATGGCACCGCGAAGTCACTTGTGTCACTCGTTGGATTCCAATCAACCTGCTATTGAAGTCCAAGTTAGATAGGCAGAGAGAGGTAGGACATGTTCTTAAAACAAGTTTTTGCATCGTTTGCTAATTTTATTATGGCTATGAAAACAATGTAGGGCACTAGGAAGGGCAAACCTTTCTATAACTAATGCCACTTCAAAGGTAATGTCACCCTCCGCTCTACGAATGTCCACAAAGCCAATGACAAGCTATGGGGGGTCTGCTAGTCCTAGAAGTAATCAAACATTGGATGATGAATGAAGCGCTACGGCTAGAAGTATCCCCTACAAGGCTTTGCTCAAGACACAGTGTTGCAATCAATGTATGCATTTTTCCCTCCATGAGCGCTTCTTTCTTATCTGTTCTCGCAAAGATGAGGTGGTCTCTGTTTTAGATGGCTTGATTGACCCATGTTTTCAATATTCATTGAGCATCCATTTAGCTTCAATGCAAAAACCTCTTCAAAGAGAGAGAGAGAAAAGCTGATTTCAAGTGGCAAAATTGTGTGTGTGTGTGTGCGTGCATGCGCGCACGCATGCGTGGTTTAAATCCAGTGTGTGTGTGCATGGTTTAAATCCAAAATCAACCTAAGTAAGGGGCTCTTCACATAGAGAGAGAGAGAGAGAGAGAGAGAGAGAGAGAGAGAGCCTGTTGATTGGCAAGTGTGAGTTTTTGTGTGTGTGTGTACCTGGTTTAAATCTGGAATCAATCTGAGTGATTCCTGAGAAGAGCTTTCCATAGCCGTGGTGATTTTACAGAACACATGCAACACATGCTCTACGACGTCATCATACAAATTTGAAATTCTGCCCTTTTGCAAGCCACGCTGGAGAAGCCTGCCCTCCACGTCAAGCCAACGTGGCTATTGAGTTTATTTTAAATTTCGATTTGGGGCGCCAGCTCAGCCGAAACCCGAGTTCACCAGTTGCTACCCGAGTTCACTGCATCCGACGGCCCAAATTGAAGCCGCCAGCGTCCCCCCACTTTCCCACCCTCGATCCCAAATCTTTGGCTTCCCCAGTGTCCCGTGCCCTTTAGTGTTGAGGGACGTCCGCCCACGTTTGAAAGCATTTTCCGTACGGTACCTTTGAAATGTTTCGTTTTTTGGGCTGTGCGTGCTGCTCGAGGACTGCGCTGCCGATTTGATGTGCGCCGCTCTGCTGCCGCTGTTGTACGCGACAGTTTTGAGGCCCCCAAGCAAAGCAAAGCAAAGCAAGTGCCCAGTGCCAAGCACTTAAGCCTTAAGGTAAGCAAAGCAAGCACGTTGCACACTGTGCACAGCTTTGCTTTGCCCACTGCCAGGCACTTAAGCCTTAAGGTAAGCAAAGCAAACACGCTGCACACTGCACTGTTTTTTTTGCCTGCAGGCCCCCCTTTTTTCTGCTTGCGCCCCCCCTTCATCCTCTCGTGAGTCTTGAAACTTGAAAGTTTCAACCTTGTGTGTGTGCGCCACTGTGTGCAGTTTGTCAAGTTACTTCAAGACTCCACTTTCAATTTTGTGCCCAATATCGGCCTCTTCAACAAAGTTTTGTCTAAATCGCCCTTTTTACAGAAGGCCCTTGGGAAAGGACAATTCACCTCTAAATGCAATTATTGCCCTCATCAATGGGATGGAGGGTTCACTACGCATTCGCATTCGGGCACACATGTTGGGCTTGGTTGGCCATGGTGTGGGGCCTTGCGCAAATGTATTAGAAGAGGTTAAAGATGTTTGTAGGAGGTTGCATGCGTCCCCAAAAAGAGCAGTAGGATACCGGTTGTGTCCCTTGCGTCTCCGCGCACATACGATTCGTATAACGACCCGCTTAAGGGCACCTTCCTCGCTCCCAAGGGCATCTCTTGGCTCGGGCAATATATCACCTTGGCGAACAACCATTCCAACACCCCCGAGGAGTCTAGCCCGCCTCCGCTCGCTCATTAATAGCCTCCAAACACTGCCCTATCCGGGACTGCTCGGCCGGCATCGCCAATACCCAGTTAACCAGCTCGCTAGCATCCTCCTTAAGCTTCTCTAAGAGAAGCGGGTCTGGCCGTGCGGCGGCCTTCGGCGTCAGTAGGTACAGCATGCGCCGCCTAAAGCCGCTGGTCCGGTCTTGCACACTCCACTTCGCGTTGGAGGTAACGAGGAGGAGGGCCCGGATAGCTAGAGAGAAGATCCCCCCGTTCTTGATCTCGACAGTCACCTTATCCCTCGAGATCCATTTTTTAAGGATCGAGCATATCGCGTCGTTTACCTTGAGTGGTATATCCGACAGCGTGATAAGCACCTTGTCCTGGATCGCCCTCATCTCAAAGCGGTTTGCCAGCGTAGCACATCCAACGCGCAAGATGCCTCCCCTATGATGTGCTCCAACAGCTGCACCATCGTGGATTTCCCCGTGGCCCCTGGGCCCCAGAGGTACAGGCAAAATTTGCAAGATTTGCAAGAGGCTATTTTGCAGAGGCAGATGAGGCTTTGGAGCCTGTTTCGATTGCTCCACCCGCTATAGATGGCCAGCCATCCTCTAGCCATGTTGGGACATCATCCTCTAGGCAGATAAGGAGATATGGGTAGTCCTTAAAGTAAGCCACATCGATCCATTTCGTAGTGCTCGATAGTTTTTGAATTTGACAAGATATCGACGAACAAGCTTGCCACTAGTAGCTTTTCGTTCTTTTTGTGAAAGACAATTTGCTCAGGCTTCAGGATCTCTTAAAGTTCATCCACCTCAGGTTGGTCCTCCATCACTGGCTCCACCGACATATCGCTTCAAGAGACTGATATGAAAGGCATTATGTATCCGCCAATGATATGGTAACAGCTCATTGATCTTTTCCAAAATCTGAAATGGTCCATAATACCTGCAAGATAGCTTTGGATACATGCCCTCTTTGCCTGTCATCTTATGCAGGTGAGCTTTTTGGAAATTTAACAAAACCCTATCACCCTCCTTTAATTCCGACTGTTTTTGATGCTTATCTGCAGCTTTCTTATGCTTTTCTTGGAATCTTTGTATGGTTGTTCTGACCTATGAAAAGGTAGTGTCCAAATCCTTGACGTATTCATCTGTTGCAAATATTTCATCCTTGGTAGAGAATAGGAGGCAAAACAACTTTGCCATAAATAATTTCAAAGGGCGCCTTACCACCTGTAGAAGTATGCATCATATTGTTGTAAGCGAGCTCAACAAGTGGTAAATACTTCTCCCAGTTTGATTTGCAGTCAGAGACATAACATTTCAACAAATCAAGTATTGCTAAATTTGCAATTTCGCTCTGTCCATTTGTCTTTGGATGATAAGCAGAAGAGAAATTCAATTTAGTTTCCATATTATCAAATAGAGCGTCCCAAAAGAGACTAGTGGTGCGAGGGTCACGATCTCCTGCAGTTGTCTTCTGAAGATTTGGGCCAAAAATATCTTCGCCATATGCTTTGGTTTTATGGTCTTTCGTATATTGGAATGGAATGTGCTTGGTTCCACAAAAATCCAAATAGCATCATTTCTTTGTTGCATTTTTGGAAAGATCTATGATAAAATATATTGGAATACTCTCTCAAGGTTGATTCGGAATCCGCAACGGTTGAAGTAACTCTGGAGTCTTATGCTTATCAAATTTGACTTTCTAGCAAACTAGACATTGGCGTACATAGTCATTGATGTTTTTACACATCTGCGGCCAAAAAAAGTGCTTATCTAGAGCTTGTGTAGTGTCAAGAATTCCTCTATGTCCTGACTCCTGCATAAGAGGGTGTATGGCATTCATCCAACACCTTTTGCCTTAAGTTTTTATGTACACAAAGGTGATTCTGCATCATCAAATACCCATCTCGTATGGAATAGTTTGGGGTTGGTTTAATCTGTTGCAAATCAGCCCATATATTTTGAAACTCATCATTTGTATGATATAGCATTGTGCATATCTACTGAGAGATATTGATAATAGGCCATGGTTATGGGATGTACTTGAGGCCTTCGGGAAAGCGCATCATCCACTACATTCTTCTTTTTGCGATTATGTAAAATCTAAAAATGAAACATAGAGATGAAATTTTCCCATCTCATATGTTTTTCAAACAACTTAGTTTTGTAAGAAAGTATCGTAGACTTTGATGATCCATCTTAACGGTAAATTTAGCCCCCAACAAATAAACATGAGAGCATGGATCACTGCTAAAAGCTCTTTCTCCTAAACATGCAAGTGGAGTTCCGCATGTTGCAACCTGCAACTTTGAGATGCTAGAGCATGTCCTTCTGGTTTAAGATTGTAGTTGGATCTTAAAAGATTCAGTGGGAGTGATTCTCGTTGTTAAATTCTTAAACTCTTCTCGTAGTCTCATTGAGAAGTCTTCTCCTTTGTGCCTTCAAACTTTTGATTTCACTACTCTTTATACTAAATTAGACTTAAAAGACTTGCGTAGTAGAATTAAATCTCGAACTTGTCAAGTCTTTCATTACAAACTAGAGCACAAGGTGGTTCCAAACGTAGTGAACGATACGTTTGGTACATTTGGAAAATGTGCTGAAAAGATTCCAAACATAGTGAACGTTGCTCCCGATATATATATATATATACAAAATTTATAGTTTACTTATAAAATTTTAAAATATAAAGTTTGAAGATTCATCAATGAACATTAAAGCACTTCCTAATATTATACAACCTTTAGTTTAAACTTTGCGGGAGAGAGGGAGAGAGGGAGAGAGAGAGAGAGAGAGTTGAGCACCGCATAGAGACGCACGCAAGAGATCTTGAGTGCCGCACAAAGATGTTGCAGAGAGGCTGCCACACGCACGTAAGGAAAAGTGAAAAAAAACAATGTTGACTTGCGTCCATTTTTTAACCTATAAAATCAAAAGTGCACGTTCACTACGTTTCCAAACATTAGTGAATGTTCCAAACATTTGCAACGTTTGGATTACAACCAAACTTAGTTTGGATGCAACTATGCTAGAGCACAATATATACAAAGCTTTGTTGATAGAAAAATGAGCTCTTCATTTTGTTTTTTGTTGGTTGAAAAACAAAAAACCAAGACATCGCAAAGAATAAAAAAAGATACACTAAGATTGTAGACCAAGATGATATCATGTCTTGGTTAGATTTTCTCCTAGATAACCTCTATATAACCTTAGGCGATTCCTTATTTAAACAAACCATTGGTATTTCTATGGGTACTAACTGCGTCGTTTTTCTTGTCAACTTTTTTTTCTCCTGAGAAAAGATCCTTTCATTAGTTAAAACGCCCGTTGGGCTACAAAAAACCCTCTCCCGCTCATAAGAAAGCAGAGCAGAGATCCAATCAAGGCAGCTAGGGAGACTCTCCATTAGGGAAAAAGGGAGCTCATTTTGGGGCCTTTTACGGTTTGGAAAAATTAGCTCTCAACCAATGAACAGAGGGCCAACGTAACGTTGGAAATTCACAAAAATAAAAGAAAATAGATAAAAGAAACAATATTTTATGTAGGTACAAGCGTGCTACATTAATGTGGAGATTGGTTTTTTATTCTCACAAGATCTTTGGACATGAAGATAGAATCTAGTCTGACATTTTCTCTGACAAGGGCCTTCCCGCTTCCACCTTCCTTTGAACTTTGAAATGTTGTGCTGCCTTTCCTTCGAAAGGTCTACCATTCTACACCACTGCCGCATTGTGCAGCAACCTCTTCTTCTCCAAAACTGCTCCCTTGATCCTGTTTGGCTTAGAGTAAGATGTTTCTTGTCAACTATCTGTCTGCCCACTTTCTCTTTCTTGAAACTTCACTTTGTTATCTTGTTTACATTACTTTACTGTGGTTACAGATTCACAAGGTCTCCATGGTGAATAAAAACTATGGTCGTTCTTGTGGAAGATGCTCTGTGGATGATAATGCTATGAAGGTAGAATTATACCACACATCCTTACCCCGTCGACCTGCTTCTTCTATTTCTTCGGTAAAGAATTCAAGTACAGTCAAAACGGAAGGAACGTTTACTGTTTCGAAAGGAGCATGGGTGCTCATGCAACCTAGTAAAAGAAAGAGACCCCAGACAAAAAACATTTTCTTGGCATCATGGAAGGGAAGAGTACGAGATTTTAAAATCACCAGAGAGAAGATATCGGTGAAAGAAGTTTTGATTCAGCATGTGTACATGCATAAAGAACTTGTCTTGCGAGACTATCCAAATGATCTTCCGCAAAACATAGGCCTAATTGTATATTTTTCTATTGTGGTTTTGTTCTTTATGAGGTGCATGGACTTTTAAGACAAAGCTTTCTTTCTTTGCTTATTGATATTCTTGTGTTATTTTATTTCAGATTTATACCCTTCATCGTATGAGACATGGCAAAACATTGATTGTATTCTGGGATTTATAGATGTTTTGCATGGATCGATAGGAGAACAACAATACCAAGGTCGATGTGCAACAGAGCTAGCTCAATCCGGTATATTTTTTACTGATCATTTTTATCAGTTGTTGCTGGACAATGCAAACACACATGGTGTGTTAAGAAAACAAGACCTTCCGGCATGGAATTCAGTGGATTGGCCTCTCCCACATTTTAGTGTTACAGAGGCATATAGAGCCAAGATTTTCAAAGAAGTACAGAAAGCTCTGAGGCCCAATATTGCCACAAGGATAATAAAAATTTCTTTATGCATGCCTCTCACAGTTTTTGTAGACTTGTTTAATACCTTTCCAGTGAAGGTTTCAAAAACAATGTTCACAGTTAAAGCAACAAGTCTGGCATGCATTCCACAATTTTTGGATAAAGGTTGGGATAAGAAGACATGTAGTTCAGTGTTTTGTGAGGTTGTCCAACCTTCTATGCAACTGAAGTACATGGTTGCATCACAAAATTTCATTTTTTCTTTTTATTATAAGCGCAGTCGAATGCTAGGTACAAAACTAGTCCCAATGGATCAAGATGAAGATTCTTTTGGTGCAGAAAATAAACTTCTTGATATTGATGTTGTTGAGAATGGTGATGTGCTAGTCAATATCTCATTAAGACAATGTTGCTCCCTAGCTTAATTGCGCAATGACATTCTATTTGAGACAGAAGGTTCTATTTCAAAGGACTTTTTATTTATCTACAACAATAAGAAGGTATACCATGTGACTTATCCTAGTCTCATTAAGCACTGCTATTAGTTTACTTTACCCTATTGTTTCATATTGCTTTTTTTAAGGTGCTCAAAAGAAGAGAGAGTTCAATAAAATGCAAAGACATTGAAAATTTGAAAATTGAGATAACACAGACTCCATAAACAAAGGTATTATATTCAATAATGTAAAATTCTGTAGAGAAGTGTTTAATTATATATGTAGAACATATTCTTGACAACAATTTTCTATTTATCTACAGGCTGATCTAGAGGCTGCTCTACATGGTCCAAGCTCACCGTATCATCTTTATTTGGAGAATCTATTTTCTGCTGCTCCATCCTATCGTGTACAGTCTCTTGGTGCTGCTCCATTGTCTCCTCTACTGCCCCTGGAGCATTTGTTTGCTGCTGCTCCATCATCTCCTCAATAACATCAGCAGAGCAGCAGGTCCTTGTTCTTGTGGCTTCTCCTCATCAGCACTAGGTCCTTGTTCCCGTGGCACCACATCTGCATCATCTGTGTCATCAAGGTGTATGACACCTTCTCGGACTTTAGAGCTCTCACCCAACTCGACAGTAGCTGGTACAATAGGTTTGGGGGAGGCATACTTCAAAAACTTCCAAATTATATCAGCTCTGAAACTATACACATAGTTCGAGTTGAAGCTATCTTCTCTCATCTGCAATGAGATATGATGATTTAGAACACTTTGTACCAATATCAAATTTTTTGAAGCTAAATGAAAATTATTTTTTCTTACAAGCTCTGGCTGTCCTATCTCAAAATAGCTTGAAAGTATATATTTGGCACTAATCAGCACTCTCCAGCCACAGCTACTTGAATCATCTTGTTGTGGTGTCTGGATAGTTGAAAAGATATGTTAGAAACTGTTAATGTTTGAACAAAATAAAATTAGTCAATAAGTTCAAAGGCATAGCATGAAATAGACATAAGTAGAGGGAACAACTTTCTACCTCTAAATCTATTGGCTCTATTGAATCCAAAAGATTGACATTAGGAGGACACTGATCCAATGCATCTAGAAGTCTTCTAATACAACTGCAATACATATAATTCAGTTAGTGTGCATTAAATGCAAATAATGAAGTTTAAAGTTAAAAATAGCACACAAACCACTTACAATTTCACCTCTCTGTGTGTGTTTCTAAGAGAGTTGAATAAAAAGCATTGCTTCTGCTGGATGTCAATAGAAGCAAAGCTCCAGTGGTCACTGCATAAGGAAAAAAGCATTAAGAAATCAAAGGCTACAAGAGTACTCAATCTTGAAGAAAAATCCCAAAAGAAGCAGCCACACACATACTTGTTATGGTATGGAAGTAGCAAAATATCAACATGATCAAAATCACAGTGTCTGAACCAATTGGAAATATCCATGGGAGTTTCCTTTGGATCTCTTAACTTGAAGGAAATTGCAGGATCAATAATATAAACTGTATGCTGTACAACATGGTTCAGCCAGCTTCTCATCATGCTACATTGGACAAAACAATAATTAAGGTAAGGTGTAAGGGAGGAGGTACAATAAGGATTGTTTTGCAAACAAATGTAAAATAAAAGACACTTACTAGAGCATTGCAAGAATGATAGTATCTGAGCAATACTCATTCTTATGAGCCAATGCTGCCAAGCATGCTTTTGTCAAGTCAAAATTATTCTCTGAAAAATCATCTTCAATATGGACAACTATGTTAGGGCCCAGCTCCTGCAACCTTCTCTGTATCTGCAGCTCCATCTGTACAGTCTCCACATCTATAGCAGATTTGGATTCTTTTATTTGCTGCTTCAGTGACTCCTCATAAGCAGCTTTTCCTTTGAGTGGGTTACTTCAACAACCTTCACCTTATCTACCTTCAATTTTCTTGTAGGTGGAATTAATAATATGTCTCTCATTTTTATGTCCTGCCATTCCACATGATGGACCAGCTTGTCATACCTCCATCTCACTCTGGACAAAGTGTTGAAGTCTTTGGCCATCAGAGTTACCCTGTGAGCATGGGCTGCTACCAGCATTGCATCTTCAAAGTATTTCTCCAAGTAATCCTCTGCCATTTCCTGTAAGGAAAGAATGGCAGTCCTGTTCCACCTGAAACCAAGGTGCCAGCTATCACAAATTTCTCTCACTAGCCTCTGAAAAGGTGCCTTGGGGATTGCAAAGCCTATAGCTTTTTGTTGTTTCCTGATCTCCTTTAGCACACCTGCAGAATGTTTTAACCTCTTGGACTTTTGCTGCAGCATGCTCATTGGCTTCCCCTTCCTGCCATGTGCAACTCTTCCCTTTGGAGGCACACTAGATTCCTTGATATCAACCCCAGCTGCTGCTGCTGCAAGCCCTGGCCCCTTGCCAGACCTCCTTGCAGTTGCCTTGGTTCTTGCCATCACTCTGAAAAGGTGCATACAAAGCAATGGTGGAAAAAGATTACAACCATGGAGAACATGGAATGATAAAAGAAGGTAATGAAAAACTGGATAAAGCAAAATTGAAAAATTTGTAACAAAACGCGATTATGATAATTTCTAACAGCTCATCATCGCGTTTTTCTGCAAATACTTGAAACAACATGCTATTGCATCCCTACAGTTAATTCTCTGTCTTTTCAACTATAAGCAATATGTATTGAGTTTATGCAAGAAGTATGCAGCCTTGAATAGCCTAGAAAGTTACAAAATCACAATGAAAGGGGTGGATGAAAAAGCATTTTCAAATGTGCAACAAAATGCGATTTGGGCTGTTTGAGATTTCTAAAGCCCTCTCCTCGCGTTTTACTGCAAATTCTTGAGGCAGCATACTTGAACATGCCTTTAGTCATTTCAGTGTGTATACAGCTTGGTGCAACATGGATTGAGCCTATAGACATCAAGAAGTGATCAAGCTCTTACTCAACAGGCACAAATAAAAAGTCTTCCTGCTTCTACATGCAGTGGAAAAAATCTAAGAAATGCATATAATATTTATCATAATATCTAACCTACATCACATCAATCAGTACCTTACCCTAATATACTATTAAACAAGAAGAGAAGGAAATAGATTGTCTTACTCACCTGGAAGCTATCTGCAGGTGTGCTGTGCTGATGATGAGTATCCTGTGCTGGGGATGAACCTCTGCTACTGGTCTGGATGCTGATGGTGTAGAGTAGGGAGGTAGAGATGCAAGAGAACTGAGTTAGGAGAGTAGATTATTGCAAAATACAAATAAAGGAGGTAGAGATGCAAGAGAACTGAGTTAGGAGAGTAGATTATTGCAAAATACAAATAAAGGAGCTATTAAATACCACACATGTGAAATATAGTCGTTTTTTAACACGTCTAGGTCCCACCCAGATCTTTTGGAATTTGAAATTTGACACGTGTGAAAGTCACTTTTTGACTTGGAAATTGTGCCAATCATGATTTCATAATTAGATCCATTAACACTTTTCCCTCCCCGTCTTCCATCCCTGCCAGCACCCTCCCATCATCCTTTTCTTTCCCACTCTGATCACTTCCTACCCCAACACACTCCATCCACTCTGCAACCTGTCTGAAGACTACTACCATTGCCAGATCTCCAGGTTACCAGTGCTGCAGCTCAAGTTTGGAAGAGAGCAGGAGAATCTCCAGGGCTACTCCAACAGTATGGAAGAGGAAAAGAAAGGTCAGAGATCTATACCCTTTCCAATGTTTTTTGATATATATTTCTTCCATCTATAGAATTCTTGAATCTCAGTGCCTAGGAACTTGGTAGATCACCCTAGGATTTGATTAGAGATGGATATGAGTAGGACTTAGAATTTTGTAACAAAATGCGATTAGAGTGCTTTACATTTTCCAAATGCTCCAAATCGCGTTTTCCTATAAATTCTGATATTAGTTTCAGTTTTTATTTCTTCCTCTTTGTTTTGCTCTCTTTTGCCCTGGGGAATTCCTCCCAGTACCATTTACTGTCCTGAACATTGTGAGATGTCCCTAGCATTTGATTGGAGATGGATGTCAATAGAAATTTAGAATTTGCAATAAAATGCGAGGAGAGCACTTGACATTTTTCAAATGGTTCTGCATCGCGTTTTGTTGCAAATTCTTGTGTCCCTTTTGGTTTTTACTGTTTCCTCATTGTTTTGCTTTCTATGTCCCTGGGGATGTCTTTCTTGATGATGAGGAAGGTTTTTGCTTTGGAACAGTTGATTCTCAGGCCCCTCCTTTCAAGAGGAAGCTGGACTTTTCTGCTGCTATACTCAGACCACAGCAAATCACCAGGTGATTCATGTGTGCTCATGAAGAGAGTTGTTTGGTGATATCCTATACATTATTTGATTGCATATGTCAGCATATAGAATTCATGTTATATAAATTTTGGTTCAGGCAAAAGCAAGAGACTAGAGCAGAAAGGTGAGTCTTCCCTTTCAAAACAAAGGGAACCAGAAGAGGACAAATCTCCAGATTTGCTCCTATTTGACTTTCACAAGTGCAAGGCTCAGAGGAACTTCCACATATACCACAGTATTTTCAATAGGGAGTTCACTATGAGCTCTCTTTTGGACCATCACAGAGATTTTCTTTCAGATTGGGATACCTTCAAACAACTGACAGAGGCAGGAAGGATTGTGGAAGGTGAAAAGGTTTTTGTGCATTTAAATCATATTGTCTCCATTGACAGGCTGAGGTACCATGTGAATAGAAGGTTTGACAGCCTGCCTGAGGAATATAAATTCAGCTGTAACTTGCACACCAGAAAGTGTAGAGTGCTTGAGGAAAACATGGCATTCCTTATGTACATTGTCTTCCAACAACAATCTCTAGAAGAGCAAGGGCAGGAGGCTGAAGAAGAAGATATATCTGTAGCGGAGGTAAAAGAGGATATTCCTGTGGCAACAGATATGGCAGAGCAGGAAGAAGATATCAACCTCGAGGATGAGGGGCTGCAAGTGGCTGCTCTTGACCTTGTTCAACTGAGGACTGAAACTCTTAGGGCAGCACAGCCAGTTGAAGATTTTGATGTTCAGAGCAGCAACTATGCAGTGCCCATGCTTCCAGGTGTCTTGATTGGTGGTAAAGATTATGTTTTCCTCCATGATATAGAGTGTATGTTCAATTTGAGGGAGGACTATGCCATTTCCCTTATTGCCCAGGCTTCAAGGCTTGACAAGAAGGAGGTTGGCATAGAGGATGACCATTCACTGCTAGCTTTGGAAACAACTTTTGATCCTGCAGAGGCCCTTACTATTTGTTTCAAAGAGGCTGAAAATTTCCAAGAGCCAGATGAAGCTGCCTTCCAGCTCACCCAGGAAGCTATGAATCTCTCAGCACTTCATAAGGAAAAACTTAAAGAAGAGGCTGGACTGGAGGGGAGAGGAATAAATCTTTAGAAAGATGAACTTCTTGTTGCTGATGAAAATGAGAAGGTATGATATTATTACTTCAAATCAAATACTTTATCTTGTGTTTGTAGTTATGTATTATTGTCTCACTCCAATCTTTTGATACATGGCAGCTACAAATTGAGGATGACACATTCCTCCAGAGAACAAGTGGAAGCAGGCCGGCTGGGTTTGGCAAAATGTCAAGCCTAGCTCATTATATTCATGATCTAGGCAGTGCTAAGATCTTGATTTACCATAGGCAGTTGAGCAACAATGGAGAAGCCATTGTTTACTTCTTTAAATGTTTGTCTAGGGTTTTAGGTGGACATGATCTTCCATGGCAAAAGGAAAAGATCATTTTAATAGAGAGGTTGTCCGCCATAGATATATTTGGGGATTATGTGAATAAGCAGGTCTCTAGGGCCTCTTACTTTTTGTCTTACACTTCTTATGCATTAGCATGTGGTGTTAAGGAGCCCAAATGTCTAAGGGCTATGGAAAACACAAGCTCATAAGGTTTCGAGAGCCACCCATGATTGCATCAGGCCACACAATCCAAGAAGAAGAACACGTGGAGATAGCTGAAGACAAGGATACCCCTCTCAGACAAGCAACAGAGGCAAGCATTGATAAACAGAAAGTCGACATCAAGCCAATAAGGAAGAAAAAAAGTCCAATCAAGTTCAAAAAGAGAGTTCCGACTCGCAGGCCTTAGGAGTAATAGGACTTAGTCATCAAATATAGCACAAACATTATGTTGAAGTTGAACTGATTTGTACAAAGTCTTTGATTCTCATCAGTTCCTTGTCCGTACTACGGACGATCAGTACCCTTTTGCATTTGTCCCATCACCGTACGACACTTCAGTACTCTTCCCACACTCAGTAGCTTCTAAAAGCGTTTGACACTCAGTACTTTATTGGTAAGGATCAACAGTGTGTCTAGCATAATTAAGTAGTATTGATTGAATTTTTTGTGTGTTAATATATGGATGTATTGATGCTTGTTAATATAGATCACATGTTTCACAAAAGAAATACTTTTGATGGAGTCTCAAAACATATAGGCATAACACTAAGAGTCACTTGTTCCGACAGAATAAAAATCTATTGATTGAGTTTGAAAACATGTGGACATAACACCAATAAGTTACAAACTGCTATTCATGTTTACTTGTCCATTTATGGTTTCTAAATATCTTTGAATCCCTCCATTGTCTATGTCTCTCTGCTGCCATTGAATTGTCCAAAGTTTGTCTTCGTCTTTGCTTTTGGGCTAGAATAAAAGCAAGCTTGACTTTGGAACTAGCAACTTTTCTTTTAGGATGCAGCCTTTGTAGAATGCCTCGGTAAAACCATTGGAAGACTTCCTTCAGACTATTTGCCTTTTGACTCCCTCCATAGTGTTGTGTGTGTCTGAAAAATGCATTACGTGCCATGTAGTGAGACTTCTCCATGCCTTGGGTAGACCAAATTGCTGGGCATCCATACTTTTTGACAAAATAGGGAAGGTGGTTGTAGATGATATGCTGTTTTCACAAAGACATAAGAATGCATAGTAAGTTATAAAAGAAAAGAGGATCACACTTAAGTAAAAGAAGAAGACATCACTTTACCATGTAGTGAGTTATATTGCAGGCTGTCCACGCGTCTTTCATTAACTTCCCAAAATGTTTAATTGCCTCTTCAAAGTTCTTGTAATCACTCTTTGTCCATGTTACATTGTCACAGAACATGAAGAGTTGATCAAGAGACCTCCACACCTCTGCCTTCACATTTCGTGCTTCCCCATCTGCCTCATGATCTTTCACGGCATTATGGACTTGCTTCCACAATCCATAACTAATCCTTGAAACTGTTCTACCTTGCCTTACTTGCTTACTACTGTGTTTGGGTCGAGACAAGAATCTTCTTGCCTTAACACCACCAATAGTAGAGGGCTTGATTGGTACCTCCTTGCCATTGGTAGACTTTTTAAAATCCTTTGTGATATGAACATCACCTCCATGCAGACCTATATCGGATAACACTTTTTCCAATGCATGAAGAGCATCCTTTCTATTTCTTTCGGGACGGAGTTTCCAAGCAAATCCAATATACAAAAATACCAATTTCTCAATAATTCGACATAGAGCATGCAATGTGCATATGTGAACATTACATAGTGGAATGTCAAGAATGGCCTTGAAGTCAGGGTCAACTTTATCTCTATTAGGTGCTCTCTTCCACCATTTGGAATCCATTACTTGAGCTGATTCTTTACAGTAAAGACAAGGAGACTTTGAGTTACCTCCTTTACTAACGTTATACATGCACTTAAGTGTTTTAAAATCCCCCGCCATGTGCCACTCTACTTGAAAATCACCTTTTCCTGCAACATGGAGATTCTCTCCTTGCACTTGTCTTTTAATTATTCTTGGTATTTCCGTGTGGTGAAACACCCAATCTAGTGTTTCATGGTCTTCTGTCTTTACCTGTGATTATACAAAACAAAAGTCTTACTACAAAAGATTTGAAAACATTGACTAAAATCAAGTACGAAATAAAAATGATCATACCTGGAATGAGCCCAACCACCATATGTGTTTCTCCGACTGCACACTAAAATACTTCGAACTCGCTTCATTCAATGATGTATCAAGTGCTCCATTCATCAATGTGATAGTAATCCTTTCCATTTTCTTTTCCTTTACCTCACATTCATCCAGTTTGATAACAAATTTCAAAATGCCTTTGCACTCTTCAAATGTTATTCCATAAAACTCGACCATTCTTCTTTGAAGTTGTTGTAGATCTACAAATATATTGTTCCAAGAGTCATACACAGTGGTTCCTTTAGCACCATGAAATATTTCTTCAATATGGATATATGGTCCAATAAACTCATCTATACTTTCATTCAAATGACCTCTAATCTTCCACACTGTTGGATTTGGCAGTAAAACTCGTTTAATCCTTTGATCTCTCAAAGTTGAGGATATCGCATGGAAAATCGAACTATATCCCTTCCTGCTAACTCCACTAACATCAAGAGCCTCTTGGATTGTAGTACCATCAACTTGATTATTGGATATAAAGTCCTCTTCTACAACATTGCGTTTGATCGTTTTGTATTTTTTTTCTTCAATCAAACCTTTTGCTACACCACAAGAAAGCAATCCTTTCATTTGTTTAACTGGAAGAAGGTTGGGATCCATATTTTCTTTTGCAAGCTCCAATAGTTTTCTATAGTAACAATATAGTAACAACACAATATGCCTATATTATTCAACACTTCCAATCCTGTTTTGCGTTAATGGACAAAATAGATATAGTCATTTGAGAGCATTTTTGAGTATAAAAAATAAAAAATTACAAACTAACCTTGCTTCCTGAATTCTTCGCTTGCATCCACCAGTCCCGGCCTTCAAATTTGCAATGTTTTTAATCTTCCTGCTTCGTTGTCTGTCTCCAAGCACGGTTCTCTTCCTTCTTGATCTTGTCAACTCTTTTTTACTCTTTGAATGCTCCTCAATTTCATTCAGCAACTGCTGCTCCAATTTTGCACGAATAGCTATCTCTTGAATCCTGGCTCCCTTTTCTTGTAGGTACATTGTTTTATATGTTTCTGCAAATGCAGACTGTGTTGAAATATAACCAAGAAGTCCATTTTGTCCATCGCCCGCAAACCTCAGTAGTGTGGTTGGATTGACAAATGGAGGTGTGGAGTTTTTTACTAGACATTTTGGATATATACTTCCATCACACCATAAGTCAATATGTTGGAGCCCTTCTCTTCTCATATTTTCCCGTTGTTGAGCATTTAGCACCGTATCCTTTCGTCTTTTTTGTGCTGGAGTATATTGTTCTTCTAAGTCGATGTGAAGATGGTATAATCGCTTCTTCTGAGATTGTAACTCACTAGTATCGGCCATTTTTTGTGCTTCTGAGGTTGCAAAGTTGGCCTGGCGCCGCAAGATTGCCAAGTAGTGTGAAAGGCCTGGCGCCGCAAGATTGCCTCATCCGAGTCGCCCCGGATGCAGTCATACTGTCCTTGCAGGGTGTGGATCAACTCCTGCCAAATCCCCCGAACAGTCTCTGCTGGTGGCTCCAGTCTCCCCTCAAAGGCCCTGAAACACCGGGCTCTCCAGGTGAACCATATGGTGAGGCTGCTGAGGAGCTCCCATCGTAGATCCCTCTCCTGTGTCCAGACGACGGACGAGAAATCCGGTGAAGGAACAAGGCGAGGCTAGCCCCTAATGAATCTGATGGCCTGGCTGTCCTGCTCTGTCTCATATCCCAGAGCAGGCCCTGACAATGTCGACCAAGCAGCGGCATCTCAAGTATACATGCCCTCTGGAGAAGAGGGGGGCCAGAATGCGCAGCATCCGCAACCAAATCTGCTGCGCCTGTGGAGTCCCATAGGCAGTGCCTCTGTTTCTCCAAAGGGTGGCCGCATCGGACGCAAGCCGCCGGAAGACCACTGTAGACAAGCCAGGTGCCAACTGCAGAGCCCCTGTGGGTGACCAGCCATTGGAAAGTCGAGATCTTGTGTGCCTGTCGACTAGCCCAGAGCCTGGTCCAAAAATCCTCCAGGAACTCCTGTGAGAGTCCCTGTAGCCGCCAATGCTCCGATGCACCTGGAGAGACTATCCTCCTCGCAGTCAAAATATCTCCCCCCAACCGAACAGTGTACTGAAAAAAGGTGATCTCTGTGGCCTCGAGGGATGCATAAGGATCATGCCACTCGTACTCGCCAGGGTCCCACTAGAGCCGGGACAGAAGAAGCGGGGCGATCTGCTGCTCAAGTGACAAATCTAGTCCAATCTGGCATCCCAAATACCGCACTGTTGTGCTAGGAGGAATCCATCTAAAACCCGGGTCTGGGCTACATGCGCCGGAGTGGGAGCGCTACTGATCCAAAAGGCCTCTGTCTTGCGCCAATTGATCAATGCTCCCGAAGCTGCACTAAAAACCTGTAGACTGCTCTGCCCTCTGAAGATTGGCCTCCTAGCCATGTAAAAACAATCTCGTGTCATCAGCAAACTCAGCATCAAGCAGGTCCTCACCCCGGAGGACTAGGAGGTGAAGTCCTCTCAAACCAACCTCCTCTGCCGTCAGATACATGCTCATAGCCTCAGCAAAGAAGAGAAAAAGAAACGGGGCGAGAGGACACCCATGTGACGGACTGATCTGGTCAACTCAAAACTCGGCCCCCGTCCTCCTGCCATCAGCACCTGGCTACGAGCTGTGGAATATAGAGCCGCCACTCCTCGAATCCAAATTGGCTTAAAGCCCAGGCGAAGCATAGTGCCCTCTAAGAAACCCCAATCGACTCTATCGTATGCTTTCTCAAAATTGAGAAGCATCACAACCAGGTCCTCACACCGAGAAATCTAGCTCGGGCCGTTGCCTCCCAGAAGGTGAAAATGTTGTTAAGGATACTGCGCTCCTTGACGAATCCTGTCTGGGTAGCATGAATCAACTCTCCAAGGAAGGGCTGGATCCTCAAACTCAAGGCCTTTGCTAAGACCTTGTAGACAGTATTGAGGATCGTAATAGGTCTCCAATGCCGAATATCATCTGACACTCCCTCCCCAAGGACACTCCCTCCCCCTTGGGGATAAGAAAGATCAAGCCCTCTGAAAAGCTCTGAGGCATCACCCCAGTGTCCAAAACATACTAAAAGCCCCTGCGGAGGCCTGGCCCCAAAAGGTCCCAATAGCGCATAAAAAAGGCAGGCGTCAATCCGTCCTCCCCAGGGCAACTATGGCGCAGAAGGGTCCTCAAAGCCTCAGCAAGCTCAACCTCTGAAAGAGGCTCACCCAGAACTGTGCACATACGATCTGTGACCCTCCTCTGCACATGGGCCCACACAGTCTGTCTGCAAGCATCCCGTGCTTCTGTGGTGGCTGGCTCCGCTGAAAGCACGTCTCTATAGAACTCAGTGGTGGCAATGGCTCTGATCTCCTGGGGCTCAGTGGTGGCTACCGATCTGTCCTGTCTCCTAAGCTGGCATACTCCTGCTCGAGCATGGCGGGGTCCAGTAATCTCAAAGAACTCCCCAATCACTCTATCGCCAAGCTGCGTCCCACTGAGAGGCCTGGCGATGATAGTAGAACTCATGTCTCTGCTCCTCTGCCTCTCTAACCTCCTGGCGTGCCTGGCTCGACTGGGACGCCACCCACTCACATGTAGGCTGGTGCTCCTGAAGGCGCTGGAGCGAAGCAAGGCTACGTCTCAAACGACGCTCTCGCTCTCGTGTCTCTCCCAGCCATGTCAAGGCTACAGCGTGCAAAAAAGAGCTGAGCTCGATGAGTCCCTTGGCACACTGGCCTGCTGCATCCTGGTCAGGGCTCTGGCTATCATGCCATATCCTCTCAATGTCCTCAGAAAGACTAGGATCTGTAAGCACCCTCTCTGGGATCCTCAACTGCAAGCTGGTCTCCTGTATCCTCTCCTCAAGTGTCAAAATAACTGGCGCATGGTCTGAAAAAGAGGTGCCAGAGCGAGAATGCCAACGGAGCCCCCACGCTCCCCAAACCTGTCGTCGCCCACATAGAAGTGATGAATCCGTGATAAATTAGTCCCTCCCTGCCGCCGCGGCGGCGATCCGACCGAGAAAAACTAAGACTATCCTGAGAGCGAGAGAAAGCCTCATGCTGCCATGCATCAGTGATCCGCAGTATCATGCAAAATCGCTCCCAAGCTGTAAAATCGGTGCCGTGCACTGTAACACGACTGTCTCCCACCCTATCGGCCGGGTCCTCAAGCATGTTGAAGTCTCCCCCTGACACACCAATGTGCGGCCTCTGGCAATGCATCCGTAACAAGGGTCCAGAACTCTGCTCTGGCACTAGCATGGTTGGGCGCATAGACATTGAGCACGCCAAAGAGCTCATCATGCATCCTCAGAATGACATAATGTGCTCTACCAGGCACAATGACCCCGCGATCCACAATGGCCTGCCGCCACATACATCCGCAATGACCATACATACTCCTCCCCGCCCACCCTAGGGGCCAAACCCTGTAGACCAAAATGTGTCCCATCTACCAGGCATCACCGCACCGTATCTCCGGATCCTGCTCTCACTCAAATGGTGCTCCTGCATCATCAGAATATCAATACTCCCCCTCCGCTCGCCTCAGCTCCCCGGGAGGCCCTGGTAGTTCCCTGGCGCTCACCTGCTGTCTGGCGGGCACTGAGCACCGACCTTGCTCGAGCATCGCAAGGCAGACTTACCATGCCGATTCGGGCTTCACGGATATCCTCTATCCGCAGTCGGCTGAGTAGGCTCGACACTAGACAGCGCTCGGAGGCGTTTGACTACTCCTTCACACGGCTTTTTGGAGCGGAGGGCCCCCATGAGCCAGCACCCATCAGAGTTCATGTAGTGATACCTATCAATTTTTAGAATTTCTAAAAATAATTTCTAGAAATTTCCTAATTTTCCCTGAGAATCCCATCGTTCACGAAATTTTCAATTCCGCCCGACAATTCTCAAATCCAATGAAAATTTTTAATTTTAATGGATTTTTTAATTTTCTATCAAAAAATATATTTTTAAAGAAATTTGAATGGTCACGGGCGCCCGAATGGACACACCATATGCCAAACACCAACCCCACGTTTTTCCAAAATTTAAAATAACCTTTGTCAAATTTTCCACTAATTTTCAAGAATTTTTTGAAATTTTTAATCAACCCCGAACGCATTTAGAATATGAACGGTCAAAAAATTTCGAAATTCCAATGGTTTTCCCGGAATACGAAAAGCCAAAAGTTTTGGGAAAATGAAAAGACAAAAAAAAATTGGAATGTGAAAGGTCAAAGGTTTCCGGAATATGGAAGGTCAAAAGTTTTTCCGGAATTCGGAAAGCCAAAAGGTTTCGGGAAAACGGAAAGCCAAAGGTTTTCCGGAAGATGAAAAGCCAAGAAATTTTAAGAAAAAATTTTCAGAGAATTTTCAGAGATTTTTTTCTCAAGTCCCCTATTTTTCAGTATTTTCCAGGCTATTTTCAAGCTTTTTTCTGAAATATATTCAAAAGCCTTTTTTTAAATAAAAAACTCATTTTTAAAAAAAATGAAAAATAAGCTTTTATTAGCTTATCACCTATTTGATTTTTTTTTTTGGGGGGGGCGTTTTTTTCCACCGGCTGCTGTGCGCAGCCCTCCCCTCCCGTCGCCTGCGCGCATGGATAATGAGAGAGAAGAATCTCTTCTCTCCTCTCCACCCTCTCCAAAAATGTTCTCATTCTCCTCCCATCTCTTCTCTCTCTCTGCTAATCAGGATTAACTTAATCCATGATTAAGTTTTTAAGTAAACTTTTTTTAATTAACATATCTTAATCATAATTAATTATGATTAATGTTAAAAAATCATTTAAAGAGATTTTTCACCCGGAAAAGAGAAAGAAAAATCATATTTGAGAGGCGGAGAGAGTCCCACGCACACAGGAGAGCATCTCATGCATCAACATGCTGTCCCCTACTGAATTTCAGTAGAAATTGACAGAAATTTGATCGCATTCTCGCGGAAAAAACTCGCAAAAATGTATAAAAATACATTTTTAATCATAAAAATGCTCAAAAAATTCTTAAAAAATTAGGAAGAAATTTCTAAAAATTCTAGAAATTCAGGGAATCCATTCTACAAAAATATCCACCATAAAATTTATGGTATTTTTGTGAAAAATTCCATTAATGCTCAATTTTAAGCATAAAAAATAGAGAAAAATAGCATTAACTCACGGAATTTCCCCGCAACGTCGATTCGTCCATTGAATTGTAGTTACACACGTTCCAATCACCATATCGATGATCCACGTGCAATTCATCAACACAAATCAACAAAAAAATAACATTTTATTAGTAAATATTAAAATTTACTAAAAAAAATCAACAACAATTAAATAGAGATTGCTCTGATACCACTGTTAAAACCCTAAGATCTCTCTAGATAATTGTTATGCATAAACATGCATAAATCAGGCATAAACTCAACCATCCAACCACCCCCGAGCCCAAGGGATGCACACATGAATAATAAATGAAATACATCATACCTCTACCTTGATGTCCCATACCATCAAGAGGTATAACACAATCCAATAGCATGTAGCTAAAGTGTGAAATGGTAGATGAGTAGATATGGATCTCTACACAAGAGACCATAGCATAAGCCTCAAGCTTCCTAGCCTCCAAGCCTCCAAGCTTCCAAGCCCCCTTGAGTGTGGCCCATGCCCCTATTATATAGGAGGGCCCTCAAGTGACTCTTGACTTTCCATTCCTCATGTGTGAGCCTTGGATGCCTGACCCTAACCTTAAGCCTTAAGGTTAGTACTAACCCATACTCCACTGCTCACAAGTCTAATGTGGGTTAGCCTCCTAGTATATGCACACATAATGTGTATATAACATAGCACACATAATGTATATATAACACAAGGGGAGGAGCTTGATTCAACCGTGGCCTTCTGCTTCCCTCTCTGTGGCCCTAGCAACCGGGAGTGGACTCTGGACCTCGCTCTTAGCATGTTGAGGACTCAAGCAGTTGAGTTTTCTCACCATGTGAGCGACCTGGAGGTGACAGATGTGATAGGCCGACTCTGGGAGTTGGCTCATTTTTTCTTTGATATCGGGAGTGTGGATGCCTCCGAAATTCGACATTTGGTGGTCCGCATAGTGGCGGCAGACCTACCACGCGACCCTGGTTATGTATGCATACACGAGGTTGCTCTCTCTGAGCGGGAGGCAGTCGCCATGGGACACAGCTACTGGTGCCTGATCCGAGATTCTTGCAGCACACCGGGTGGGCAGATTTGTAGCCGCTCGGATGGGGACTATTCTCCATCCAAGCCGCTTGTGAAGGCCCGCCGTACGGTTGAGACAGTCTCCACCTCAGCAGGTCATCCATGAGGATCATCTCATGGAATGTACAGGGCCTTGGCGGTGCACACTATGTATGTTATCGTGGTTGCTTGAGGCAGGAGCTTCAGAGATGCCTGGTTGGGGGCGGGAGGGGGGGACGGGGGAGGGGGAGGGGGAGGGGGGGTGGGGGCGAAGGAGGGGGTGCTGGCATCTCCTAGTCCTCAGTCTGCGCTGGGGTCTCCTCCTGGAGGGGAGCAAAGTTGTTCCTCACTGGAACCCAGTGATGCTGAGACTGTGGCTGCTGTTGTATCGGTCTCTGGGCGTGCTACTATGGCTATCTCCCTCTACGGTGCCCCTGTCTAGGCTGCCACTCCGAGGTCTCTGTGGGATGAGCAGGTGTCCCAGAGGCTGCCTGCCGAGCCGCATCTGTGGGCGGGCCATCGAGGGCCTGCTGTGCGGTGAAGGTCGGGGTCTCCTGCGAGGGCAGGCCTTGGCCATGTGGCCGACCTGCCTACATATAAAACACTAGTTCGTCGGGAGCCCCGAAAACTCCACTCTCTGATCAATCCATCCCCCCTATCCTAGGTAGCTGAATGACCTTCGAAAGGGAGGAGATGTCAGGAACCAAAACTCTACCGAAGGTAGCCCAGCTGCTCTAGCCACCACTGAAGCTGCTGTGGGGCCAGTCTCAAGCACCAAGCCCACCAGTGCTCCTAGCCTAGAAAGGAGCGGAAGGTACTCGCGGCGGAGTCCAGGGAAGCAAACTGTGACATGCAAAAGGCGCTCTCCCTGCTCGGTCACCGCTGCTGGGTCGAAGCCATGCTGCCAAGGTCTGAAGAATGCCCGCGCGCCCCTTATGTCAAGGGGACTCATGGCTAGGACCTGGGCCACGCTCTGGGCTGTCTCTCAAACTCAACCTGGTAGTGTCCACGACCCAGTAACTGTACATCCAAGATCTTGCCCACATCTACAAGAAGGCGGGCCTGGAGAAGATCCCGGATCTCCCCTCTGCTGCTGCTGTTGGGGCGAGTGCCGACTATACGGCAGATGGTGGAATGTGCCTAGAGGCGTTCCACCTTTGTGGCGAGGCTCGCTTCCTCTTCTGGCAAAAGAGAAAGCCTGGTGGGGGTATCCTCAGAGGGGCGGGCGAGGGGGCTGTGGAAGAGTCCCTCTGAGAGGTGGGGCGAGAGGAGCCTCCATCAGTGTCTGAAGCTAGGTCAAAGGCAAAGCGAATGTGGAGAGTCCTGCAAGAGCCGAGCTGCACAAAAGGCTGAGGGGGAAAGGCGAAAGACAGAGAAAAATAGAGGGGGCGGAAAAACACAGAAAGAGGGAGAGGGGCGTAAGGTGGCGGCAAAAAAAGCAAGGGGGTGGAGGCAACGCGAAAGGGGGTGGGTGGGAGAGAGGGCGGAGGCAGGCGGAGGGGGTGGGTCGCTGTGAAGAAGGGGAGAAACAGGGCGGTACGAAGGTGATAGAGCAGGGGGCGGCGGGCGCTACTTACAGAGCTGGGGCGGGGGGCGCAAGAAGACCAGGCAGGGGGGGAGCAACGCGAGGGCGGCGATAACAGGGCAGGCGGGGGGGAACAGACGCGAGGGCGGGGAGGGGGGAAGTGCGTGCAGGCTGCAGCAGCAGCAGGGGGGGAGCGAAAGCTTCAGCGAGCCTGATAGGCCACTTTTTTCTTGTCAACTTTTATCGTTTTACATATGAATTTGAATTTATGGAATGCTTAGTTTCCGTTGATACGTGTCTTGTCTTTCTCCACAATCTTTGTCAAGTGAGATGACGTATTTCTCCACAATCTTTGTCAAGTGAGACGTCTTGTTGATGATCTTTTTGTTCCCAATATTCTCCGATTTCCAAGACTATGTATTTAAACCCTACCTCTCTAGGTGGGGGAATTTATCCCAAAGAGTTTTGTGAACTTAATTGCATTGCAAATAATGACCATTGTTCTTTTTTAGACCTTAAGATTTCTCAATCTTGTGTTGGTTTAGATGTAGATATATATGATAAACGTTTACAACCCGAGTATTTCAACTTAAATATCATAAGAATGCCTCACTTCACTTCTAATATTTCTAAAACAACTAAATATGATGTTGTCTCTTCTCAGTTATTCTGATTCTCTCGTATTTGTTCAAACAAGTTTGCTTCTATTAAGTTTGCCAACTCATCAATTTAGATTATTGCTTTAAAAAGGTTTTAAGCAAAGTTCGTTGCTTTTGAATCGAAGTAGATATATCTTTGAGATTTTTGCTTTTGGAATGTTTAAGATTATAAATAATAAGTTTCACAAAAATGGAGAGCTTAAAAGCCCATTTTCTGTTTAGATCATTTTAGCTCTTAGTTGTTATTTATCATTGCTTCTAGTCTTGCTTAATCTTTGCTTCAATAGGGAAGTGATTTGTTTTTGCTAGGCTAGTTGTAAGTGTGAGCCTTCATCATGGCTAAGTCTGTCCTTCACCTTCGGAGAAGTGATAGAAACTCAGCTCATTGGTCTCTGTATAAAAATTATGTCCTCTTGTCTTTACTTTTGTTTTTGTGAATTAGTCATTTTTGCTAATTAGTTATTAAATTGTTAGAAATTCTTTTGTTGTGGTTCAATAAAGATTTTTTTTGTGTGTGTATGTGGGCGTGTGTGATTTAGTTATGTATTTGTCTATTTTTGCAAGTTATTATTATTATTATTATTTTTTCTTGGGTGTCTCTAGTAAACTTTTTTTAAACAAATTTTATTTTATTTTTTATTTTATTTTTTGTTTTTGGTGATTCTCTTCTTTCTTTTAAAATTTTTCGTAAGTTCAGATTCATTTGGTCTTATGACGGTATATATAAGTGCTCTTGATGTTGTACCTCATCTTTAGAAAACACAATAATATCATCAAAAAAAGTTGTGTAAATTGTTTGTGTTTTTTAAAAATCTTGTCTAGCATATGATTAAACATGGCTAGTGCGTTGGTAAGTCCAAATGGCACTACCGAAAACTCATAGAGTCCAAATTACATACACAAAAGGTAGTTTTATGTACATCTTGTGGTGCCACACGTATATGATGGTAACCGCTCTTGAGATCAATTCGGCTAAAGTACCGAAAACTCATAGAGTCCAAATTACATACAAAAGGTGGTTTTATGTACATCTTGTGGTGCCACACGTATATGATGGTAACCGCTCTTGAGATCAATTCGGCTATAGTAGGCTGTATCTTCTAGCTTGTCCAAAATGTCATCAATGTGTGGAATTGGAAACTTGTTCTTTATCGCTACTTTGTTAAGAGCACGATAATCCACACATTTTAAATGTACCATCTTTCTTTTGCACCAATGATACAGGTGACAATAATGAGAAGAGTTGGGTTGTATCAACCCTTTCTCAAGCAAGTCATTTACGTGCACCATAATCTCTTCTTGTTAACTAGCACTTCCTATATAGAGGCCGATCAGGCAGTGTGCTACCAGGTATCACATCACATCAATATGGTGATCTTCGAGACACTTAGGTGAAAACTCACTAGGTAACGTATTTTGAAAACAATCACTATATTGATGTAAGAAGTCTACACGCTCTCGAGTTAGGTAGTCAACATTCACTCTTTCATACTCAGCACTCTATTACAAAAACCAAGAATGAACAAGCGGATTTCTTTATTACTTTATTGACCTGTGCATGATTGACAATAGGTATGGTACTTCTTGGGGTACCATCATCTATGACAATTTCTCTACCTCTATGCATAAAACTGATCTTTTTCGCTTTGTATGATTTCTTTGACTCCATGCGAGCATGCCAAGGCATTCCCAACAAAACATCAGAGCTTGTGAGAGGAGCAACCATGAAACTCTCATGATCAAGTTACCCCTATATGTGAATGTGGAGCTTGCCAATAATTGGTGTTACATTAACTCCTTTACCCTCGAAAGCTGCATCTGCATCCATTTGAGTGCCATAGTTTGATACATCCAACCCTATGGTAGTAGCCGTCTACACAGAAATGAAATTGTCTGTGGATGCATCATCAAAGAGAAATAATGCAAGTTGATCGTTCAACTGAACCATGCTTTACATATGAGTCTCTTAGTAGAATTGTGTCCTGTGTTTCCTTGTACATCCAGCACAGCATTTACATGAGGCTTTTCTATACCACTACTTGCATTCTTTGGGTTTTGTGGGCATTTGGGATATATGTGATCTTTACTACCACATTTGGGATATATGTGATCTTTACTACCACATCAAAACATTTTCCATCACGTATGTTATCAATCTCTTGCTGTTTTGACAGCCCATGGTCATTACATTTATCCCGCAGCTTCTTAGATGAGCCTTCCTTTGCATCCTGGGTATCTTTCTAATCACTTTTTAAGGGATGTCCCTCCTTTTTCGGTCATAACCAACCCTCTTCTTTCCCTTAAAAGAATTTAAAAATGGCTTAAATTTATCCTGATTCATGTGTAACTTATAGCCGAATGTGTTTACTGCTGAAGAGTTTGGATACACCTCGAGACTCTTGAATGTTCGGATGCAAACTGGACTCAAACTTTATTTTTTTCTTGTCATCAAAAAGTGTCATGAAAGGGGTAACTTTCAGCAATACCTTCCAATATTTGGCAATATAAGTTTGCACCGACTCCCCGTCTTCTTGCTTCAACCAATCCCATTCTTTGTGCACATTTTAACAAAGTTTGGCGGTAGGAATTGAGCATAAAGCTGATTCTTAAATTCAGCCCATGTGCGAGCAGCACTCTGATCCAAAAGTTATGCCATCCACCAATCACTAGCTGTGTCTTTTAGATGCATACCCACATGCCTGAGTTTAGACTTTTTCGAGAAGTTTGCGTTGCAAAAGGCAATCTCAAATTGCCGAATAAAAACAAGAGCTTTGGTACTTTCCATCGTCTCAAAGAAGTTTTCAAGAATGAGATGTAACCTCTTCCAAATCACCCGAATTTGCATGTGCTTCTAGGCAGGAAGCCCTTCTTCCACTAAAGTCTTCGAATGCATCCTCTCTTCCTTTCAAATAGGAAATCACCAATTTATGAGGATCTTTGTATACCATCTCTGTTGCCATAGCCTCAAAGGCTACATCATCTATTGAAATTTTCCTCTTTGTCCTCAAGTCCTTTGTCAGGATCTTTTCTCAAAGACCACCATTTTACTGTCTCATCATGATAGCGTCAATTTGATGCCTAAGGGCCTCCAACTCAGACCTTACATTGTTGGGATCTATATTATTGAGCAGTACCAATAGACCCTTTTGCATGTATCCTCTCCTGCTTAAGACTCAAGAGGCTGTGTGAGTGCTCATGTTAACTGTTCTGTATGCTTAACCAAATTTTTCTGTATGCCCAAAATCGTCCTTTCTTAGGCAGAGAAAGAAACCGAAGCTCCGATACCAATGTCACTACCGGGCACGTGAATACATAAACTATTTGCCAAGGCATAACATACATTCAGCATCCATCACATCATAAACATGCTCCAATCCATCTGTCACAAATATCAAGAACATATACATCCTGTAAACACAAAAGACAACCTTGCACATGACATAGTACTAGGGGCTGAAGTTGCGCCCCCCCTCCCCCGCCCCCGAGGTATCTTTATTACCAACAAAGTATTCTCTTGTACAAGATGTGGGTGCATGGGAGTTCACACTCTACCAGTAGCACCATATTTATCCAAATCAATGTAATACAGAATTAAGAAAAACAAACCCTTGGTCACCAACCCAGGTTGAGTAGTCAACAACATCTCCTAATTACCTCTGGGCACCTGACAGGCCCACCCGAGTGCTAGTACGTGTCTCTTCAAAAACGGTTGTCTCGAGTCATTGATTTTTTGGACCAATGCTGCTTAGGGCTATCTGATGGAGCTACACTGAGATAGAGACCACTTACATGGAGAGGCTGGAACTCGGGTCTAGGACACTTCACAACCATTTATGACTAGTTTCTTTAGAATTTAGGCACTCAGGCTGGTTCCCAGTTTCGGATTAGCTCACTAGTTGGACCAGGCAACACACATTGGCAGTGTCTCCTAGAGTTACATTATTGGAGAGGTCACTCCAAAACAATGATCTAGACATTTGAGGTCTACTAGGCCGAGGGGTTCCTCCACACACTCGCTTCAGATGCAAGAGAATCTTCACACACAGGAGCACTTCACCATGGGCAGTGGGCTAATAGAAGGATAGAGAAGTTTTAATACAAATGTGAAGAATCAACCAAGAAATTAGGATGTGTCTTTGAAATATAATGACTATTGGCAGTGCTAGTCAAGAATGTGGTAATGCCAACTCCCCAGACCAGAGAGAGAGAGAGAGAGAGAGAGAGAGAGAGAGAGAGAGATGGTAATGTACAAAAGACCAAAGCCATGGTCCTCTCTTAGACTTCTACTATTTGACTGATTTCCATGACTTTCCAATGTCTATGCAATTTGTCCCTCATCTCCCAAAGGCTAGCGTGTCAACTAAAGGTGAGACTTCTACTGCCAAACACTTAGAAGTGTCCCTTGACTCCACTAACTGGTCTTGGTAACATACACTAGAGTCTAGGAGGGGTTCACTCTCTCACTTGATTCTGAAATGTGTAGACCCAAAAGCAACAAGACTCGTAGTTATTGTTTACACATGTAATTTTATGTTTGGTGGGTCTTCACTCATGGTGGTAATAGTCTTTCCTCTGGCATCAAAGTCGTGCGTCTTGCGGAAGAGTATCCTACTAGCTACCCAAAGATCATCGTGCCAAAGAGGACAAGTTAGAAGTATGAAATCCTGTAGCTGTATTCTTCTGCGCTGCACTAATGGTGATACACACAACATGCCATGGCTTTCCATTGCATATCATTATGGGCTCTAGCCGGTTTCTAAGCTAGACTTGGTCGAGGTCTTTTCAAGCTTACTGGTTTTACTTCAGAAAAACCTGCTTATTCATGATCAGGGGTTCATCTTATAGGCTTTTAGTGACTGTGTTTTGCCCTGCCTTTTGATCAGATTAAGAAAATGGCATTGCATTCGGCAAGGTCTGCAACCAAGGAGCTCAATTACCTTCTATCCCCACCAAGTAATTCTTGTTTGTGATAATGTACACAGAAGACCTTGGTTTGCAGATTGTCTCCATGGAGCTTATGGTGGGTTGTTTAAGGTTTGTTCTGGGTTACAGAGACTCAAACTACAAGGGTATCTCTAATGAAAAGCATGTTATACTTAATTTGCAAGGCATTGTATATACTGTCTGCCTTGCTTGATTTACACATATTTTAGTGCAAATATTATAGGCCTTTGTTTTTTCTAGAGCATATGTATATCAAGCCATGTTCCTATTACTGGCCTAAAATTGTTTAGTGCAAATATTATAGGCCTTCGTTTTTGCTAGAGCATATGTATATCAAACCATGTACCTACTGGCCCATTGAAATTGGTGTAGTAAACTAAGGCAAATGTACAAAAGTAAGAAAAATATATAAACGTCTGCAAAAACATAGGGCCACTACCAAAAAGAGATGCTTCATGGATAGTTGGAAGCTTCCCCTGCTAGCAAGCAAATGATTATGGATGGTGCCATATTGACACACTTAATGCTTAAGTTAGCCATCATGATTCCTCATATTGACACACTTAATGCTTAAGTTAGCCATCATGATTCCTCATAATAATGTCATGCTTGGCCATAATCAACCATTTTTATCTGATGTTCACCATGGAATGTGTTCTATAAATTTCACTTTTCATTAAACCCATGCAAACAAACTGATTGGTGGCATGATTGTAGGAGTTGGGGCTTCAAGGCATCTTTGAAGTTTTCTCTCTATGGCATGGTTCTCCAACAACTGTTCAGGGTGTTCACTCCATGGGTTGAGCATCATACATCTTGATGGCTGTAAGATTATTTGTAAATACTAAAGAAGAATAAGAATGTAAAGTACTCCATTATTTGATTGCAAGAAGATAAAAAAGATAAAAAAAATCTCCGATCTTGAATGGATTTTGTCATAAGAATGATAATCTAGCATTGTGGAAGCAGACCTAATATGTTGCAATACCACAAGAAAAACCATCCATCCATTATTAGCACTAGTCTTATATACAAAAGGCCATTTTTGTGGCAATCCCATACCATGTGTGGATATGCACTTTTGAGTGTATTTTCGAAAGTTTGCAAATTATCCTTTGGCCATTTTTGTGGTTGAATTCTAATTCTATGGCTCAATAAAAATTATTGTGTTTAGAAAACATAGAGAAGATAAGGAAAGTGAATGCATGTACACATTTTTGTTGAAGAAGAAGACAAATAAATCCTAAGTCAATTCTTCTTCTTCTTCCTTCTTTTTCTTTATTTTCTCCCTTTTCACCTTGTTTAGTAGTAGAAGGGGGCCAAAAAGGACAAAATGAAGAAGCTTGTGAAGGCTTTGTCTTCTTCATCATCAACAAGCCATAGAAGAGGAAGAAGAAAGGACCCTCTGCATGTAAATGATTTGGCCATTCTCTTGCTTTACTTGGAATTACTAGTTTCAAACCCTCTTGAATTGTTGAAATACTAAATAGACAAAGGTGATTTACATGAATTACTACTAGCTTGATATTGGTTGTCTATATTGTAGAAAGATGCTACAAAAAATAAAAGCAAAAAAGTACATATCAAGTGTGATTACATTACAATAAGAAAGAAAATGATCAAAATAAAGATGAAAAATAAGAACAATAAGCCCTTGAAATATGTCTTCTTTTTCCTTTTTGGTCCTTTTATAATTGTTAGCTCATGTTGTTTCTACTTCTACTACTATTGCTATTGTTAGTGTTAGTGCTATCATTATACTACTCTTTGTTCTTCTACTTAAGAAGAAGAAAGGAAGCAGGTGAGGAAGAATATCCTCTTTACCATGTTTTTTTCACCATATTCTTTTTCTTCTTTGTTATGTATTTTTTTCACCATATATTAACTACTTTGTAGTTTAACAAAGTTTCGTCTGCTCGACCTATTGTAACATACTTTTCCATCTTACTTGCCCAAATGGGTACTTAACTTTTGTAAGACGACGTTAGAATATATAAAGCAGTCTCACCTTGCGTTTAATGTTAGAGAGAAAGTTTACTTAGTGTACATAGCTGTTTAAGAATAGTAATAGAGGCTGAATCATTTTTAAGTTTTGTTGGCCTAGTGTGAAAACTAATCACTCGTATAGAAGCCATTTTTGACAATAAACAATACACAAATATTCCCTTACAATATTTAAGCTTCCCTTCTTCCTTGTTCTTGCTTGCTTATATATGCTATTAGATTCTTACATGATTGATTGTGGTGGATGCTTGTTTGAATATGTGTGATTGTAGGTTTTCCTCTTCCATTAGCTTCTTCATTTCTTGCCTTTTGTGAGAGAGAACCATCGTGAAAGACGATCTCTTCTTGTCTCCATCTAGGCTTTGAGAGCTCTACCTTCACTCCATTAGTAAAGGACTATTTTGGTGTGACAATGGAGTGAAAATGTGACAGACAAGCTAGTGTACCCACATTAGGAAGTTGCATTTAAGGCTCTAAGACAAGATCCAACGACACACATGCTTCGGCAAGGCTAAAGTAAGCTCTTGACTTGAAAATATTTGGTGGAATATCTTAGGGCTTAGCTCTTGTTTTTCATCCATTTCAAGCTATTGGGATTACCTAATACTGCCCAATGTTGAGTAAGAGGTCATACTTCGAAAAACATATGGTTTTGGAGTCATTAGATGTGTTTATTTGTTGCTTTTGATACTTCTTTGAAGTTTTTTTTAACATTGAGACAAAACCCTAGTTCTTTGGTGATTTACATGAAATCGGAATCCAAGTGGCTTAGATTTCATTGCTTTGATCCAAGGATTAGCTTATCAACTGTGATTAGGAATAAAACCCTAGTTCTTTGGTGATTTACATGAAATTGGAATCCAAGTGGCTTAGATTTCATTGCTTTGATCCAAGGATTAGCTTATCAATTGTGATTAGGAATAGAATCCACTCTGAAAATAGAGCATTGAGCTTCATTAGGGTGAATTAGACTGGATTGTCAATTTTTATTCATGCATTTCATAATTTTTCTTGCGTTGTTGGACTTGGTAGCTTAGAAATGACCTAAACCATCAAGAACAATTTAAAAAACACTTAAGTACGTGTATTATAATCATTAACTAAGATTAGGATTATTAATTATATCTCATCAAGTCTAAAAAATTCTTGAAAACCATAAAAAACTAGGCTTAACCAACTTTCGGGTAGAGGACATGAGCTCACAGTCTTGCGCAGTGAGTTTGGACATGTGAGCTTATAGACATGAGTTTGGACACGTGAGCTTGTAGATGTGAGTCTAGTGGTAGGTATAGC
This sequence comes from Cibotium barometz, assembly GCF_041138505.1. NCBI lineage: Eukaryota > Viridiplantae > Streptophyta > Polypodiopsida > Cyatheales > Cibotiaceae > Cibotium > Cibotium barometz. The sequence goes on along the minus strand of NC_141057.1, from coordinate 35,360,058 downwards.
TAATATTGTACTACTACGAACCAATTATTACTGTAAAATAAATACTCGTACGAACATATGAGTCTATTATTGTAATAAATACTCGTACGAACATATGAGTCTATTACTACACTAAAGACTCACATGGATATACCTACTCATATAATCAGTTAAACCATGTCAGATGCTACAATGCTTCAAACATTTGGTGTTGATCCTCAAGTTGGGTTTGTCTCAAGTAGTCTATGATCGACAAGCAGCCCAATAATCCTAGACGGTAAGTGCGACATGTTTCTTTTGCTATACTACCAAGGATAAGTAATCCTCAATATACCCAATAGTAAGTGCATACAATGTAAGCAAGAGTCCCGCTCTACACAGGAGCCCATTATAGAAGCGCCTTTACCATGAAACCTAGTTCCAATTCTTCCTTATTTGTGGACAAGGAACAAGGAACACGGGGAGAGGGGTAGGAGCAATTGTCAGGGATTATCTTATCACAAAGCGATCCTTGTGTGAGCATTCAAATAATGTGTTCTCAGTCCATAGCGAGCTTGCAAAGCCTTAAAGCCAGGCTAGTGGTCCAAGACAAGTGCAATTGGAAAATGCACGACCCAGTGCCAGAGGGCATAGAGTTTCGTGCAACCACCTCCTTACCTTGTGACGTAAGGTTTTGTTAACCACCTCCTTACCTTGAAACATAGGCTTCCACACAACCACCTCCTTATGTTCCAATGCTAGGTGAATTCTAGAAGATATGCTTAGAATGGCATTTGAAATAGAAAGGGGGTTGTAACCAAGGCAGAGGGCAAACAAAGTTAATCCATATCTCAAGAATGATGATTAAATTTGATGAAACTGGAGATCACATTTAGAACGTAGAGACGTTCGATCAAATTTCCAAGGTCACAAAATGGATTGATGATTCCACCAAGTTCTATTTATTTGGACTTTGCCGTGAAAGCGAAGCAAGCTAGTGGTGGTTAAGATCACTAAACCTACATGAAAAGGCCTACGAGAGACACATTCATTTGTGGGATTCTTGCCCACCAATGGAGCCAGAGACCCCCATCGCAAAGATCTATACCCTTAAGCAAGAGGAGGAAGAAATAATAGCATGATTACATTGCTAGAACCAAGTATCTCCAAATGAGATGTTGTATCAAGAATAGATGACTTATCATTCTCATCGGTCTCAAGAGAAAGAGAATCCCATATATATTCATTGTGGGATTCTTGCTTTGTGGAGCCAGATAGAGCCCCATCGTGCACATATCTATAACCTCAAGCAAGATGAGAAAGAAACAATGACTTGATTACATTGCTAGAACCAAGTATCCCCAAATGAGATGCAACACCCTGGAAGACTAAATGACTTATCGATCGGGAGGCTTCATGACCATCTCTATAGGTCTAGGCACTACATCTTTGATGAGTGCCGCTGCCCACCACATGAGGCAATAGACCTAGTAGATAATCTACAAGACAAGGATGCAGAAGTCATCCACACAAACCAAGAGATAGGGAATGCATCATCCAAACCCTCATATCGGGGCGAAGGCCAACCCCAAGGGTAACCCCACAATGAACACCTCAAGCATGACACCCACATCTATTCCCATGAAGAGATATGGTTTGGTGCACAATTTGTCCCCGAAATTATACAAGTATAGAGTGTCCTTTGCTACGGCCTACATAATAACCACATCTATTCCCATGAAGAGATATTGTTTGGTGTCGAATTTGTCCCCCAAAATTATACAAGTATAGAGTGTCCATTGCTATGGCCTACATAATAACAATTTTGGGCTCATCGCCAACGCTATGGAAACCATGATATATCCCAATGTTGGTACCAGGGAAACCCGACACCATAAACTATGCTTTCGGTGTTAAAGAAGTAACCACTAGCCCTATCACCACCCATACCAAATGCTTCTCAACTGGCACATAATCCAATGCCCACCTATCAAAAATCTATACCAAGACATATGTATAGATCGACACCAATGCCATACCCCACCTCCGATATTACCACCTCAACTGGTTCCTCTTGGAACACAGTACTCTCGATGACTTTGCCAATGGACTTTGGGAGTCCAAAAAAGAAGAACTATGAGTCATATGAGCAATCGGTTCCTCCTGGAACTACACAAGTACAAAAATACTCAATGACTTTGCTAGTGGACTCTAAGAGTCCAAAATAGGAAAGCTATGAGTCATATGAGTAATATGATTCATATGGATATCCTGAGCAACCTCCAACCATAGACTCCACCTCTCTGTTTGAGGCCACGTACACAAGCCATCGATGCAATGTTTCCATTGTAAGGGCCCGCATCATGTTGTCGAGTGTCCTCATAGAACCATTGTACCTAGTGTCCCAATTCTATCCCGGAATCCAGTGCCAAACTCCAAAATATTGAGGCACGTTACAAGTGTGGATTTAAACATACTTTTGAGGATTGCCCCAATAGAGTGACAATCACTAGCCCCCTCGATGATGATGATGAGTACCTACTAGTGATTGTCACTAGAAAATGTAATCTGAACAAATGATAGTTGTGAAGAACTAGTAGCTTGGCAAAGATGAATCAGAGCAACAACAAATGGAGCTTGGACATACAACTAGTCAAGTGGTCGAGGATAATGCACCACCATTACTAGAGTACATTGCCTCATCAAGGACACCCTCCACCACATGGTTGTTATTGATGATATCAACACTCAAATTATCACTCATTCAACAACAGGTTTCATTGCTTTGATCCAAGGATTTTCTTATCTATTGCGATTAAGAGTAGAATCCACTCTACAAACATGAGCGTTGAGCTCCATTAGGGCAAATTAGAGTGGGATTGTTTGTCAATTTTTCTTCATGCATTTCGTAAATTTTCATGAATTTTCTTACATTGTTGGAATTGGTAGCTTATAAACATCCTAAACCATCAAGAACAATTTAAAAAAGACTTAAGTATTTGTAAAACAACCATGAGCTAAGATTAGGATCATTATTCACATCCCATCAAGTCCAAAAAATTCTTAAAAACCATAAAAATCCAAGCTTAATAAGCTTTGGGGTAGGAGACGTAAGCTCACAATCTCGCACAAAAAGATGTGAGTTTAGATACATGAGCTTGCAAACATGAGTCTAAAGGTAGGTATAGCTAATATTGTACGGGCTAATTATTACTACAATAAAGACTCATACGAACATATGAGTCTATTTTTAGAATAAAGACTCGTACAAACATGAGTCTATTTTTAGAGTAAAGCCTCGTATGGATATACCTACTCATGTTCTTGGAAGATTTTCTTGTTAAATAATCCGTACACTAGTTATAAATTTCAAGAAAATTATAGTTTTTCATAATTATTGGGGAATTAAAGTACACTTATGACCCAATAATTATACACAACCTTATCATAGGCCCAATTCCTAGATTTTCATGCCTTAGGTAGGCTTATTTTATATAAGGGAAGTACGTGAGGGTCAAGTTCATACAAAAAAGACGTGTGCCTGCAAAAACAAGGTAAGCCTGGATATATGAATATAGAGGTATGAACCTACATACATGAACCTGGACATGTGAGCCTATAGACATGAGTGTAGAAACATGAACCTCGACATGTGAACCTAGCAATAATATTCAAAGAAAAAAGAAGGAAAAAACGTGTTTTGAAATTATTTTCAGACCTACACCAGAAACACCAGGGAACGATCTAGACTAGTTGAAAACAAAGAAAAAAGAAGAAGAAAAAAAATGTGTCTGAAACCATTTCAAACCTCCATTAGAAACACTAGGGACCTTTGATGTGAACCCAATCTAGACTAATTGTTGAAAATGGCACATCAAACCACACTTCTTCAAACCCACCAAGCCTTTCATTCCAACAAACGACCATCACTTAGCAAAGTGCTCCCCTATTAAGAAGGCTACATCCAGAGAGGATCTTTGGGAAGGTATGAGCCAACGGAACACATACGTGAGCGAAGGAACAATGGAACCCTTAGAAACAGGAGCCTTCATAGGCCTCTATGCTCCGAATATTCATTAGTTGGCTCTGTAACCACACCTTACATTTCATGATTGAAGAAGGCATTCAACCACCCTATTTTTGGGTGTAGCTACAATAAAGGAGTGAGAGGAGGCAAGACCATGAATCTTAAGGTTCACTCCCACAAGAATCAAATACACAGGGAGAGGGGTAAGGTGTTAGGGACTACCTTATCAACAAAAGATATCCATGTGAGCATTCATATAATGTGTCCTTAGCCCGCCCCAACAAGCCTGCAGCCTCAAAGCCAGGCTAGTGGGTGGAGGACAAGTGCCATTGGAAAATGCATAACCCAATGCTAGAGGGCATAGGGTTTAGTGCAACCACCTCCTTACCTTTTTGAAACATAGGGTTTCATTAACCACCTTCTGTTAACCCATTCCTAGGTTTAACAAGAGCTACCACCATTTTCTTACATGAAGGAGTCAAGGTAGATACACCAAAAGGTCATACATTCAAGATATGAAGTAATAGTGTCCAAATCTACAGCTTGGACAGGCGCCCGTAATGGTCCGATGGAATACTTATGGCGATTCCCGCTTCAAGAGTGTGTGGTAGCAAGTTAGGATGAGGTCCCAAGTGATGTACTTCATGGATATATTATGAGAGTGGTCATTGTAATAGCATTAGGCCTCTTATGAGCCTAAAGTGCTCGGCCAGCCAAAGTTTAAGTGAGTGTGAACACTTATGGCCATTTATATAAGTGTATCTCTCATAATACAAAGAACTCTCCCATTGCGCTATAGAGTCTTGCTCTTTCTAATCTCTCCTTAATCCATGCTAGTGAGTGTGTGAGTGAAGTGAGGTGAGAGAGGAGGGGCAAGTACACGTAGTGCAACGCGGCAGTGTGACAACGCTCGCGTGGCGGGAGGTGCGGTGGAATTGCTTCTCAAGGAGTTGTAGAGCTTGGAGACCTCAAGGGTTATGAGCTCAGCCATTGGAAAGATCCTCACGACAGTTGCGGTTCACCACGTAATATTTTTGTTGGATGTGTTCTAATAAGGGGGGTTTGGGTGAGCTATAACATTTCCTAGGGTTAACACCTTCTTACCCTAAAACATAGGGTTTCGCAAAACCACCTCCTTATCCTAAAACATAGGGTTTCGCATACAACCACCTCCTTATGTTGTTCCACTGCCAAGTGAATTTTAGAAGATATGCTTATGGCATTTGAAATAGGAAGGGGGTTTCAACCAACAGGAATGATGAACGAATTTCATAGAACTAGAGATCACATTTAGTACGTAGAGAAGTTTGATCAAATTTGCAAGGCCATGGAATGGATTGATGATTCCATCAAGTTTTGTTTATTTGGACTTTGCAGTAAAAAGCAAAGCAGGCTAGTAGTTTAGATCACTAAACCCATATGAAAAGGCCAACTACAAGACAGGCATTCATTATGGGATTCTTTCCCAATGGAGTGCCCAATGGAGCCATGTTGCGTGACGAGTGAAGATCAATGCAAGGGTGCAACAAAAAGATACTTAGGGCTCTTGTAGAGAGTTCCAAGTTGTAGATGAGTGTGGGAGTGGGTTTGACAATAATCCCACATGGGAACTTTTGGGAGTTTTAGAGTTTTTGTATGAAAAGTGGCTCATTTGAGAGCATGGACACATTGGGCAAACTCATGTTTGAGCTCTCTTGAGACTAGCTCTCCCTCTCTCCCCATAGAGGTGCAAGCTCTTCTCTCTCCCCATCTACATTATTGTAGGTTCTATTTTTGTTAATTCAATGCAATGAGTTGATGTTTGTCTCTCTTCTCATGTCAATTCTCTAGTGTGCATGTTTCTTGTTGATAGCTTAAAGGTTTGTGTGCATGCTAGGGAAATGAGTATTTGAGAATGAAGAATGCTTTGATCTTGTGTATCCAATAGCTTAGCTTTCTTCTTGTGTTAAATGTATGAATGAGTGGGATGATGAGTGAGTGAGTATGGCAAGATTGAGCTTGTGTGCGTGTTAAGTCTATGTCAATAGTAGTAGTATTCTTAAGTCTATGTCAATAGTAGTAGTATTCTTAGCATTCTCTCCATCAATTGGATAAGCTTTTGTGCACCGGTACGGGTTGAATCCCTAGCTCCAAAAGGGATGCAAATCCCATTGGATTGAGCTACGTGTGGATCATACTACTCTTGCTACGAGTGAGAGAGTTTTCCGTCTCTCCATTGGCGCCGCTGCTGCCGGGGAGAAGACTCAAATCCGGTTGAGAGTGTGTGGAAACCACCACTATTTCCTCTTTTGGTTGCAAAACCATTGAGTGATTAGGTTAAGTTCGGGGGTGCGATCCCGTTGAGGTTTCTCCCGCATTGTTTTTTATGTTTTATTGCTTTTATTCCTTTTCAAGTACCGTCATTATGCTTACATTCATTGTTTTTTTTATCATTTCATGCTTTCATGCTTTTCGCTACATGTAATTAGAATAAAAATAAAAATAAAAGAGGTGCGTTGCTAAGCTCTTCCATAGCTTATGCAAGCTCCATAGGCTCCCAAGTGTGAAGCCCCCTTAAGGAAGACAGGAGAGAGGGAAAGAGAAGGGAGAAAGGAAGAGAGGAGAGGTTGAAATTTTGTTTTTTATTTTTGTTATATATATATATATATATATAAAACACACAAAAGGCAGTGGCTGTTGGCTGACTGGTTCGAAGACGGTGAAGTTGTGGCCGTTGAAGCAGGCGGAAGGCGTGTGAGAGAGCGTTGAAGTTGGCCGTGTACGAGGGCATTGAAGTTGGCCGTGTACGAGGGTGTTGAAGTTGGCCGGTGTGGGAGATGTGAACATGGCCGCCTGGCTGTGAAAGAGGCGTCTACTGATGAGCAAGGCACAAAAGGTGACTAAGGCTGCGAAGTGGGCGCAAGCAAAGTAAGTGGCGCTGCTGTGGCCAGCCCCAGGCAACCTGCGTGGAGGTGGCGAAGGCGGAAGGCGCCTGAGGGCTGCAGAGCTGGCTAAAAAGAAGGCAGGGCGGGGAGGTCCAGGGGTCGTTGACGGCGGCTGGCAGAAGCAAACGAAGGCGGTGGTCTGACCAGGCGCTAGGGCGAAGCCACCAGTGATGACGGCTGCAGCAGTTGAAGGCGTTGCAGAAGGCCGTGTGGGGCCGGCGTTGCAGAAGGTCGGCGTGGAGTAGCTGACGAAGAAGGGCAAGCAAAGGTGGTGGCGTAGCCAAGTGTGAAGCCAAGAGGTGGCAAAGCAAGCAGACTGGCGAAGGTCTGCGTGGAGTAGCAGACGAAGGCGAGGCAGTGCAAGCAAACGACGACGGCTGCAGCAGAGGCGACGGAGAGAAGAAGACGGAGGCAAAGCACGTGAAGGCGAGGGAAATCCGGAGCCGCGCACGATCCGGAGGAGATAACGATAAGGAAAAGGAAAAAAAAATAAAAAAGAGGTTAGTATTTTTTCTTTTTTTTAATTTGTTATTTTGTTTTTGTTTTTTTATATAAAATAAATAAAAAAGAAAAAAATACCATAAAACATTAAATTCAAAAAAAAAGAAAAAAAAAGGAGAGAAAAGAAAGAAAGAAAGAAAGAAAGAAAAAAACAAAAAACAATTTTTGTGTTTGTATTTTGAGTCCATATATTTTGTAATTTTTCATTTTTAAATTTTTGTAAAATTTTGCATAATTAGTGTAACTTGCATTGTTTTAAATTTTTGTAATTTTGTGCTTGTGTGTAATTAGTTTTTTTTTTTTAAAGAAAGAAAGAAAATGAAAAAAAACAAAAAAATAAAAAAACAATTTATGTGTTTTTTTTGAAGTCCATATTCTTTGCATATTTTGTAATTTTTTATTTTTTTAAAAAAAAATTGTAATTTTTTTGTATAGTTAGAGTAACTTGTATTTTTTTTAGAATTTCTATAATTTTGTATATAATTAGTATTTTAGTGTAATTAGTAAGAAATTTAAAAAAAACAAAGAGAAGAAAACAAAAGAAAAGAAAAGAAAAGAAATAGAAATAGAGAAAAATTCTGTAAATTATGTGTTTTTTTAAGAGTCCATATATTTTGTAATTTTTTATTTTTTAATTTCTGTAAAATTTTACATAATTAGTGTAACTTGCATTGTTTTAAATTTTTGTAATTTTGTGCATAATTAGTATTTTTTTAGCGTAATTCATATTTTTGTGTAATTAGAAAAAAAAAAGTTAAAAAAATATTTAAAAATCAAGAAAAAAAAATATATAGGATAGATAGTTACACACATATTTATTTTAGTTGCATTTAGAGGATAGGTAGGATTAAATAAAAAAACAAAAACAAACAAACAAACAAAAACAAAACAAAAAAACCAAAAAAAAAAATTTGACCTTATGCATTTGCGATCGGGACGTCATTTAGACACTGCCATAGGGCCTAGGGCACCTTCTAGAGTACCTACGCAGGAAAGTGGGACCCAATCAGTAGGAAATTTGGCAGATATTGCTGAAACCTTTTTCGAATCCCAATCTGAGACCCTTTCCAGAACAACTAGCTCATTGTCCATGGACAATCTAGGGCCGTCAAATAGTCATCCCTTAGCCCCAAATAGGACACCCACAAGATCTTTTAATCCATTTGAAGCCGACACCATGGGGTTAACACTCAATGTGAGACTCCAATATGTCTACACGAATGCTCAAGGAGCTGAGATCTTTAGGGATCCACAACAACGGTATCTTGTTAAGATCGCAGATTTCTTCTCAGAACTTGATAGAGCACCTCTAGTCAATGACCAGGGTAACATGTACATGGGTGGAGATGGTGTTCGCTACGAAGTCACCTACCATCCAGAGAATGTAGACAAATTAGGGGAGCTCTCTAAAAGCGAGTTCTTAGACTTATCAAAGCTTTTCAAAGCAAGGGAGTCTAGAGATGATTGGCTCATTGAGCCGGACATGCCAGGACCATCCATTGCCCAGTCCTCAAAGCCATCCATAGATGATTTACTTCTTGTAGATCTAAATTTGGAAAGGGATAGGAAAGGCAAGAGAAAAATGGATCAGGGGGCTGAGAACCAATGGGAGTTTGTACGATAAATTCCAGTAACAAAGGTCTCACAGGATGACCCACTTCAAGAGGTCTATAAGGACTCTTTAGAGGGATATTATGCCACAACTAGATTGCCAGAGCTAGATCTTCCTCTAGCACTTGTGGTGGTAGTCGAGAAGCTTGCAGGACACATGAACCGAATAGTTGATAAATGGGCCAATGAATACCGAACTTTAGATTGGAAGGAGATTCGGGAGCTCACGTGGAAAGGACAACCATTATTCATGGAAGTGCTCTCAACAAATACAGCTAAACCAGGAGAGACAGCCTTTCTTGGAGAAACTGTTGCTCCTCCCCTACGAGAGTTCACTAGAGAGGGACCCTCAACATCAAAGTGGACCACTGCTAGTAGCCCAACTCTAGCACACCAAGACATTATCCTACACCAAAAGTGCAACCACAGATCACACCACAACAACGTTTTTCTCACTATGACAATCGGAGGGTAGGGGAGCCAACTCGGCCTCCCATAAATGCACCTCCTGAAATGCGGGTAAGAAGATCTTTGGAGGGGGTTGGTGAGGCAGGTAATAGGGGACCCACACCAATTTGGGATGCATATGGACCATCTTACCAAAGAGAGGAACAATTCCCACTGAGAGTGAGAGGCCGTAGGCCCTATGATGAGTATTCAAGACAAGTAAGACCATCAACTCTTCAGAAACTGGTAAAGAAGTACGAAGGGTCGGGAGATCCATATGACCATGTAGCAGTATTTAGGCAAGCTGTTCGAGCTGAGCAAGTGACTGACAAGCATACTCAAATTGAAGGATTTGGGCTCACTCTTGAGGGAAAGGCCCTTGCTTGGTTTCAGGCACTAGAGGCTTCAGACAAATCTTCTTTACGAGTTTTGGAAGAGAGGTTCATTGCAGCTTTTTCCTTGATGGGGATTCAACATGACACGGTAGCAAACATCTACTCTTTCAAGCAAGGTGAGAATGAGAGTGTTAGAGATTGTGTTAATAGGATGAAGCAGTACATTAATCGTTGCCCAGAAGATGAGAAGCCAACCCAGAGTCGATTAATTTCTCTCTTCTTAAAAGGACTAGCACAACACCCACATTTATTCCCATTAAGAGATATGGTTTGGTGCACAATTTGTCTCTGAAATCATATAAATACAGAGTGTCCAATGCTACGTCCTAGATAACAATAATTTTGTGCTCATTGCCAACACTATCAAAACCATGATATAACCCATTATTAGTACCAGGGAAACCCGGCACCACAACCTATGCTTTCAGTGCCAAAGAAGTCTAGCCCTACCACCCATACCAAATACTTCTCAATTAGTACATAATCCAATGCCCACCTATTAGAACCCTATAGTGAGATACATGTACAGATCGACACTAATGCCATACCCCAGCTCTGATATTACCACCTCAATTGGATCCTCCTAGAACTGCACCAGTACAATAGTACTTGACGACTTTACTAGTGAACTCTAAGAGTCCAAAATAGGAGAGGAATGAGTCATATGAGCAACTGGTTCCTCCTCGATCTGCACTAGTGCAACAGTACTCGATGACGTTTTCAGTCGACTTTTCAAGAGTCCAAAACAGGAGAGCTATGAGTCATATGAGCAATATGATTCATATATGGATATCCCAAGCAACCTCCAGCCATAGACTCCACCTCTTTGTTTGAGGCCATGGTGCAACAAAGAGCTAGAGACCTCAACAATAATATGGCATGCAAGCCATCGATGCAATGTTTCCATTGTAAGGGCTCACACCGTGTTGCGAGTGTCCTCAAAAATAACCATTGCAACTAGTCCCCCAATTCTATGCCCGAATCTAGTACCAAACCCCAACATACTGAGGCACATGTTACAAGTGTAGATTCAAACATCCTTTTGAGGATTGCCCCAATAGAGTGAATCACTAGTCACATCAACAAGACTTAACTTGTTAAGCATACAAGGAGGACTTATTCATTTAATTCTATCACAAGGGAGACTTATTCATAAAGTCCCTCTTAATGCCGTTACAAGGCTCCAAACCAAGTTGAGAGCAGTCAAGGAAACATACAAAGCAACAAAGAAGCAGAAAGCTCAAGCTTTGACCTCAAAGGCACAAGCCCCAATGGGTAGAGGTCTAGTAGAAGAAGGCCCAAAGACATTGTGACCATTGAAATTGGTTCGGACGGTATATGTGAAGCTACCTCCCTCGACCAAGATGACGAGTGATCTCGTGCTCAAACCAACTCTACCCAAAGAAAAGAGACCTGTTAACTATGCAAGCCTTCTAAAGAAACTCAAAGAGTATTGCGACGACCCTGTGTTGACGAGGGCATGTTAAACTAGCCAAGGATCTTGTAAGGAATGTGCAGGAGGCTAAATGAAATCCAATACTTAAGCAAATGGCCAAGTACAAACCACTGACCCCACCTGAGAAAATTCCTCATCCCATTCTAGACCCAATCTTAGAGACTCCGTGCCAAAGCTTAAGGCCTTAACCTCTGTGCCATGCAAAGCACTTGATCAAAACAGTAACCATTCTTAAGAGGCCACAAAAAAGAGCTAGTTCCAAAGCCTTTTCCTTTGGAACCAGTTTGAAAAAATTACACATTACTAGATGTAGTGAAGGAGGACTGAGTGGGAGGTGAGAGTTAGCCTTCCATGGGTCATCATAGTCACCACCCCACGATATATTTGTTGATGTGATAGGTGACGACTTCATTTGGATCCCATCATAGTCACCACAATATTGTCTCTAATGTAGTAGGTAATCAAAGACACCGCCTTCTAGGGAAAGATATGTGCACATCCCCTACACATTATTAGTAGGTCCAAGTCCACCTCGTCGATTGATATCTATAGAGCTTGCAATGAGATGTTGCATGGTGAAGATGAGGACCAAGAGTATGAGCCCCTCTTAGAGCTTGCTGACTCCGAGGACTAGAAGCTTGGGGGACAAGGTTTACATAGTTGGACGTGCCAAAATCACATCCTTGTTCGTACTCACCACATTTAAAATAGAACTAGCAGTGGAACTAGCTCGCCTTGAGCTCAAGCTCCCCTAGAAAGACCACCTAGCTTGTGGCCCACGTTGGTTGACACCGGGGCTAGTCACAACATTTTGTCTTGGATTATGTGGACCTCATTAGGCCACCTTCCCCCCTCACACATTTTGCAATGACCATTACCACACACGAGTAAATAATTTTCAATCCATGACCATTGGTTGTTTTGAAGTGAAGTTTCAAAATAACCACAGAAAATAATTCTTAATCCATGACCATTGGTAGTTTTGAAGCAAAGTTCTAAACCTATGTCATGCAAGTTTTATGTGATCCTCATAGAGGTACAATGAAAGAAAGCATCATCCTCCAAAGGGGATGGATCGTTGTTGCCAATGAATTTCATCGTCACTCCTAAACGATGGACTGTAACGCTCAACCTTCCCTACAAAATAAGCATATCCTTGGTTGTGGAAAGGTCACCCCGAACCTATCATCATCCCAAGCCTCATTCTCCACTTACACCACACAGGTAACCTGTAACACTACGCAACACTCTTGCCTCTCCGGCATCGCGGCCACCCCCTCAAACCATTATGGAGATCCTATGAAGAAAAAGACCACCCCCTAAACCTCAACCTCAATAGCCCTTCAAGGAGATCACCAAGAAAGAATGGGTACCCTCTTGGTAGAAGTAGACAACGAAAGTAGGATGCCCAAGCAATGAGACCTGGAACCCAGCATTTATCCCAAAAGCGCAACCGTGAGTAGAGATTTGCTAAGCGGGAGCCCCATGCAATAGTGTTCTATCCAAACCTTGAGCCCCATATTGGATCCCCATCTCAGGCTGCTAGAAGCCCATTGCTTCTATAAAGGGAATCCATCTATTTGGGTCCCAAAAACCTCATCATCCACACAACTCTAGAAGCTAAAAAGACCCAAGCAATGTCCTCTTTACCTAGTACCACCCCAAAAGTCTACGCTTTGTTGGATCTTGACAAAATGGCTAGAAGCACAAGGGTTCTCTCATACATCTACAATCAAAGAAATTCATGCCCGTGGACCCCTACAAACACACCCACCCTCGAACAACAAATCCAAGTGGGTGTGGAAACCCAAGGTCCTGCCCAAAGTCTTAAGTAGGAATGGAGAGAAGTGGCATCACCCCCAACGTGCATGCCAAACTCGCTACTGAAGTAGGTGTAAGAACCCTTGGCATCAATTCCATGTACATGGGTTGCATCAGATAGTTCAGATTTTGGATGAGCCATTCAGGGTAGTGCCAAGTGTTCTCTATAGTGCCTCATAGGTGCACCCCAAACAGTTCTGATTTTGGATGAGTCATTCACGGTGGTGCCAAGTGTTCTATAGTGCCTCATAGGTGCACCCCAATCCCAAAGAGATTCCATAGATGCACCCTAGCCCGGGAGGGATCCTTGTGACTCCACAACACCTATGTGCACCACACTACAACACTAACTCGCAAGTTGGAATTGGAAAGAAAAATCTTAATCAAGCACCTGACCATGGTGGCATCCAAGCTTTCGTCGTGGATGGGCAAACGATTCTCCACCCTCACCTACCCGCCAAACATGTACACAGTAGGCCTCATACCCTAGCCCATGTGTACATATGTAAATGTAGCCCTAGTGCTCAAATGGGCAAACGATTCTCCACCCTCACCTACCCGCCAAACATGTACACAGTAGGCCTCATACCCTAGCCCATGTGTACATATGTAAATGTAGCCCTAGTGCTCAAATGTACAGTACTACCTTGATCGAGAGTGATGGGCAAACGATTCTCCACCCTCACCTACCCGCCAAACATGTACACAGTAGGCCTCATACCCTAGCCCATGTGTACATATGTAAATGTAGCCCTAGTGCTCAAATGTACAGTACTACCTTGATCGAGAGTGATAAAATACACAAAAAACCAAAAACATAACAATAAACATCAAAAAACAACTAAAAATATGCACATTCACATGTGCACCCACATTTGTGCGCACACCCCCTACACACTCGCACGTTTGTTCCCCACACCCTTCATGCACCCACTCTATGCACACTCATTATGTACGTGCACTCACCATTTGCACACACTTACACACACACACACACACATTTTTATATCTTTGCTTGTACCCCTCCCATTTACATCACACACGTCGTGTACCTGTCCACATTTGTATGCAGTGCACACACCCTACCTATGCACATTCACCCCCACTTTGATGCACAAGCATGCATGCATACAAACACACACTCATATTCATACACATGTACATTAACTTACACTTGTGCTGTTAGAGGCAAAACCGAAAGCTACTTGTATAGCCAAGAGCCTCACCCAACACCTCCAAGAACACCTCCAGATAGAGGCAAAGCACCAACACCCAGACCCCAAGAGCAAACACCAACATAGTTTAATGTCATGCAGCTTGGGTTTATAACCTCTCTAGGCTAACCAAGCCACACACATGGCCATTTGCAAGTATTGATCACAACACAACACTGAAGAGAATCTTGTGTCTACACCTTCAGATGTAGACTAACAGCCCCTCCCACGTTGGCTAATACTTTCTCAAGCACAAGCATCTCCCCTCAAGATGAAAGCATCCACAGTATCCACCAAAATATCAAGAACCTACAAACTCTTTCAATGCACCACATACATGCAAAAATCTGGACTCTTTTCACAAGAGTATTAGCATCATCTTCATAAGAACAAAACCTTTATAGCGACCATATGCATGAACGATCACCTGAAGTAGTAGCTCTATGCCCCCCTCCAACTTTTCATGTATGGACTCCACGTTTTGGTTTTGTTTTTCTAATATACACAAAAGCGACTCTTGCTAATAATTATTAGCAGCAAGAGTTTATCCATACTTTAAAAATGATTCCTAGTCTACTATCTCCTGTAAATACTAACGCTAAATATTTAAAACAGTCTAAAGCTTTCCTATAATGCAACGCATATGCAAGTTTTCTAGTTCTCCATAAAAATGCACCAGTGCTTGCATGCCCATACAAATGCACCCCGTATACACACTTACATGTGCACCCACCTTTGCCCGTGTACTTGCATTTCCATTTGCACATCATGCACACACATTTATGCGTGTGTGCAAATTTTCTCAATGCTCGTGGACCCCAAAATCACTCGCACACATGCATGCACAAACACCCTGCCCAATTACACCGTACACACACACATTCGTGTGCACACATATACTCCCACGCAGGTAGAAAAACCCCTTCTTAAATTTTAAAATCCTCTCCTCCTTCCCCTTCTTTCAAAAAATTTCTCCCCTTTCTTCTGCTTGCTTAACTATATATAATTATTTCATTTAAAAAAAACCTCTCCGTTTTTGCTTTTTTTCTAAATAATCTTTTTGATTTTCTAAATTAAATAAATGTGATCCCAATGTTCATGCCAACAATCACAAGGTACGGACCACTTCTACCAACCACCTCATGTTGAAGGGATCACACCACTTTCACTATCAAAGGAGGTCATGAAGAACCTCTACAATGCCAATCACTTTCTATGCCGCCTCGATAAGCTGCCTACCATCAGGGCTACCCAATGCTTCCCACCACTTTGTCCTCGACGATGCAGTCACACCATTAGAAAGGGGGTATGTTAAACCACTCTGTAGGTCAACATGGTTTTGCCCGCCCAACCTACCGTAAGGCGCTTTGCCATCTTACCCGCTCGAACAAGCACTTAACTTTTGTAAGAGGGCACTAGAACATATAAAGCGGCTTTACCCTATTGTTAAGTAAGGATTTGAAAACCATTAAGATAACAAAGAAAAAGAAGCTCACCATGCTGTTGTTGCTGGTGTTAGGGCTATCATTACTTCTCTTTGTTTTTCTAATTAAGAAGAGGAAAGAATATACTCTTTACAAAAATTTTCACCATATTATTCTTCTTCTTCTTCTAAGTAAGAATTTGAAAATGATGAAGGTAACAAAGAAGAAGAAGCTCACCATCTATCTTCATCTTGTTCCTTTTTTTCATTACATGAAGATAAACAAGAAGAAAATTAAGGTGAAGTGAAAGAGGACGGTGAATCTCTAAAGAGATTTATGCTCCTCTTATATTTCACCTTCTTCTTCTTCTTTTCCACCATCATAAAATATAAGGTGAAAAGACCATCAATATAAAATATCCCATATATAAAAAATAAAATTAATGATTGCAAAAAACAAGATAGATAGAGAGATCCCTTACCTTGAATTGAACTTGTATTAAGATGTTGTAATTCCATAAGAAAAACCATATCCCATCATAATTGGACAAAGGATTAGAAGACATAGCAAACTTGAATAAACTAAATGCATTCGCACATTTTTTCTATTTCTCTTCTAAAGATTTAAGAAGAAGAATAAGAAGAAGTTTGTCAATCTTCTTCTTTTGCTTAACCTTGTTTTTCGTTCACCTTCTCCCTCTCCACCTTGTTTAGAAGAAAGAGGAAAAAGATATGATGTGAAGAAGATCATCACCACTTTCTTATTTGTATTTTCGATTTTCTTCTTACAAGAGATTCCTTTCTATCTTCATGTAGCAACGATGAAAGTTATTTGGGAAAAACGTTGGTAAATCGACAAATGAGTGACTTGGCCTCATCCTAAGGATCACCTTCTTCCTCTACATCCTTAATAGAATACGTATAAGAATGACTATTATAGAAGCCTTTGGGAAATGATTTTTTAAGGCTTAGATTGTTGGCAAATTTATGCTTCTTTGGAGAGACATTTGTTTGATTAGTTTTCGAAGTGAATTGAACTATCGCTACTTACACCAACTTTTCAAAGTTAGATGTATTCTCTAACAATGTTTCATCCATTACAAATGTGGTTCCTTGATTTATTTTATTGCCTACTCTCTACGAGCTAGACCATATGAGTTTCGATTTATTTGTGCATGCGTGCATGCGTGAGTGTATTTTAACTTATTTGGTTTTTTCTAACCCATTAGTTGGTGAACAATGTGCAAAATCTTGATAGCACCTCTATAACATGTGTTTTATAGCAATGTCTCATACATTGCGAATGCTCAGCAAGTTCTTTAATATCCTTCTTAAATAATCCATAGTGGGATTTCACGCATAATGCATTGACATATTTTGGTAGAAGAACTCCACACCTAGTGTTGTCAACCAAAAGGTTCCTTGATTTATTTTATTAGCTATCCTCTACATGCATGTTTGTGCCTATGTGCATGTGTCTTTACGCACACGTGCATGTGCACACACACATATGGCTTGCTTTAGACCATTAACCCAAACATATACTCTTTTTAATTTTCGATAGTGGTTTTGATTTCATCCCTTTATGAGAAAGCCCATATTTTACATCTTATTAAGACTATTTTTTTTCATAACTTATTTGACTTTTGCTAACCGCTTAGTTTGGTGAACAATGTGCAATGCTTTAGGGACCTCCATAACATGTGCAAAATCTTGGTAGCACACGTATCTTCCCTATACTAATATGATTTGTTGTTTGGTGATAGATAGTAAATTCTACTTTTAAAGGTTTTGCATGTCAAGTTTGTCATTTACTCCTTTGAGGAAATCTCCATATTTTTCTCAAATTGTGCACACATTACCAATATTAATACAAAAACCTCATTCTATCTTTTTGTGGTTAGGACTATACTTTTATTTTTTGATCTACACACACACACAAATTTAGTTTAAAGATAGTTATGCAACCTCATTGAAAAGATGTATATTAATTAAAAATAGACAAAAAGCAAAAGCATAAAGAGATTTCAACATTATTTTTTATATCAACATGTAATATATATCATTGCTTAAACAATACGAGGTAATTTTCAATGACAAGAAAATAGCTTTCAAAAAAAGTATATAGATTTAGCATGATTAAAATAATTATTCATAACCACCACCACCACCATTGTAACTACCACCATCACACCACCACTATGACTACTAATACTCTTTCAATACCACCAATATTGTTACTACCACTACCATGATTACTATTACCACCACTACTCACTAACCAGTAATGCCACTACTACTATCACCACCACCACCACTGCCACTACTACTACTGCCACCACCACCAACCAACCACTATTCTTACTAACCACCATTGCCACTACTACTATTACCACCACCACCACTACCACCACCACCAACCAACCACGACTCTCATTGCCCACCATTGCCACTACTACTATCACCACCACCACTACCACCACCACCAACCAACCAACCACTACTACTACTATGATGATGACGACAACAATGACTACTACTACTACTACTACTACTACTACTACTACTACTACTACTATGATGATGATGATGATGATGACGACAACAATGACTACCACCACTTCTACCACCATTGCTAGCACCATCACCACTACTACTCTATAATATTATATAAAGATATAATTACACGTAGGTAAGCATGTGCACATGCATTGTTTCTAAAAAGTTTAAATATTAATTACATATCCAATGAGATAATCAACTACATATACACCTACCTCCATCTATTACTCACTTGCGAATAAGTATCTACCCATCTCAAGCAAGTTCATCCCATACTTGGGGACCAAGGCATCACCTTTTATTATTTGTATGACTGATAGCAAGATTCACATGGTATCATCATCTCTAAAAGTATCGATGCATCTTTGTAGAAATCCAACATGTAAATTAGTTAAAGTGTTACTATTGGAACCCAACAAGCGCATGGCAAAGAGTCACTCTACGTCTTTGCAAAGCTTGGTTAGGAGACCCTCAATCATAATCATTCTGAGCATAAACATCATTTAAGAAGCAGCTTGCCAAAAGCCCTTAACAGAGAACCACATGAATCTTGAATGTCGGCTTGATAACACTTATCATACCTTGAAGTCCAAATCCACATACTCTACATAAGAACTGAAGATGGAAGATGGCATTTCATCTTTCGTGCCCCAACCAAAAAGATAGTATGCATCTCGAAGTTGCTTAGACTTGACCAAAAGTTCCATGGAAACTCCATAATGCCATGCATCGTTGTTTTTTTAATCCACAAACCCCACATTCATATTTACACTTTCTCCCCTAATAATGACTCGTTCATTTTTAATGACATGCCATCTACCTTTGTTTCTGACCTTTTTGCACCATTTAAACACAATTCTCTTTTCAACTCCATGCTTTTGTGTGCATATGTGCCAGTGCGTGTGAGTGAAACTTGCTTATGTAGAGTATGGAAGATGGCATCTCTTTGTGTACGTCTTCCACATCTTCATCACTAGACACCTCTCTACTTTTTTACACAAGTTTGTTTTTCTCAATAAAATTGATAGATCGTGAAAAAAAAACCATAGATGTGTGACAAGGGGCTATTATAACCACTTGTTGGGTAGCATGGGAGGGATGTTGCATACTGGTGATCTCTCCAAGGCAGGGACGTGTAATGGGGGCCTAAGGCTGCTTAGGCATGATACTCAAAGGGCAGATCAACTCAATGTATTAAGGACATACATGGAGTCGGATGGTCCATGCCCGCGAACTGGTCAAGGACTTCCTTGAGGCCGAAAAAATGATGACCAATAAAACCATTGTTGCCAGAAGGCGTGGTACTAAATGCAAAGCCAAAGCCAAAGAGATAAAATAGGAGATGCCGCGTTTAAAATGACATTGAAATTGTATTTCCTCTTTTAAACAAACGCGTTTGAAGTGTTTCCTCCATAATCTAAGCCTAAAAATTTGAATTCATTTCTGAACAAAACATTTTCAATGAACAAAGTGTACAGCCCAAAATGTATATACACAGTAATACAATGTGCCATGTTACAAAGACTACAATCAAATAATAATAATAATTTTACCAACTTGCATGTGTGTGTGTGTGTGTGTGTGTGTGTGTGTGTGTGTGTGTGTGTGCGCTCTTTCAGACACACTGTGTGTGTGTTGAGAGAGAGAGAAAGAAAGTTATATTAATGTCTACAAAAGCCAAAATGACCTATGGGACTACATCATCATGGGTACTAAAATGAAGGAAAATTGACAAAGCTAAAATGCTAAAGCTCCATGTACAAATAGCATAAGGCTCGCACATCGTCCTAAGATATGCCGCATTGGGCGACGTGGCACTCAAAGTGGTAAAGCTGAGTTGACACAAGGAAGTCCTATGATGGTGTAAGATGATGGCCCTAATCCTCCTATGGTGGCACGAATATGGGCATGGGCCTCTGTGTCGAGGTCAAACCTCTGCATAGCTCGGTGGCTCTGTCCAATGTCACTCCTCAAGGTCGGGCTCCTACATCAGCTTGGGGTCCAAGAAGGGTGGGTGGGTTTGCCCTTGGAGCTTGGGTCTGGAAGAAATCAACGAGAGCTCTCTGCACTAGTCCTTAGGTAGGTGTTTATTAGTGTCCATAGAAGACTAAAAAGGCCTAGGAGACCAAACTAAAGGTGCCACAATTGTAATACACCCCTAGACAATATATTGTAAATGAAACGAGTGGAAACGGTACATAGATCTACATCTTGTGTGAGCTTGTCAAGAAGCAATGATTGAAGCCCTTGGGATATTTGGTGTCTCTATAACAAGTATGAAATATACAAATGTCTAGTGATCTACTTTGTGAACCCTACTCCTGGCAATGTGCGAAGATCTGCGGTGAAGTAATCTAACAACGAGAGGCAAGAAGTCTTAATGCACAATCTAATCTGAGAGTATACAGCTATGAGAAAACTTAACTTGGGTATCTTAATGCACAATCTAATCTGAGAGTATACAACTAGCATCTTAGTGCCTCTTCAGTATGCATGGAAACTGTCTATTGTCCACTAGCCTGTTTGATAAGCCTGATTTGTGTAAGTTCAGACACAATTCACCATGATGAGGCCAATAAGAGGATACCCCAAATGGGGTGACAGCTTATCGGTCCTGCATTTGTCATGTTTATCACCTATATAGAGGGTCCACTTACGATTGCGTGCTTGGTGATGACCACAGAGGCTCTTCTTCTAAGAAATAATCTATATGGATCATTTCAAAGAAACTGCAGCTGGCACACTAAAACATTAGATCTTTCTTGAGAGGAATTTCTAGTCAATCTCACTGCTCCATAAATAAAAAACAGAATTCAATTTAAGCTCCCACTTGGAAATAAAATCCTTCTTGTAACTTAATCAATAGTTCTTTCTTACTGTTATGGGTTTCAAAGCTTTCCCTACAAATTGTTCATTTTTCACAAGGAAGAAAAAGATTGTACTATTTGTATAATTCAAGAAACTCTTCAAAGAATAGATAGTAGATCTTTCACTTATATTTACCTTGTAGAAGGGGAAGACATTACCTTTCTCAAATAAGATTGGGCATATTGAATATCCAATAGTATTGAAATGTTTCCATGAATGAAGGGAATCAGACGAATGATGCTGCTTGCAAAATGCGAGTACTATGGAGAGAATAAGGTAAGATAAGATAGACTTACTAGAAAATTGAGATATTGACACTGACAATCCTAAATCTGTGATCCAATGCTGTATGTGTTCCTCACTAGGTGCATGTGTGTGAAGCACATGACTTCACACAGAGCGGGTTTTCACTGATCTGTGTAGTCAATGACTAGACACATGCCTTAGAACCCCCGTTCAAAGAGAGTGACCCCTCCAACAAATCTATGGTACCTAAGGCATCTCACTCCACAGCTCCACCTCCTGCATGTTGCATAAGGTGCAGAATCTCAACTCGATGATGACGCTGTGTGGTCTCAACTGCGCGCCCAGTCTGAAGGTGAAATCTATGAGATGATGTCCACAACTGGCCCATGGCTACCTGGACTGCCTGTGAAAGATGGACCTGCAGATAACCTGGTGACTGGTGGAAGAACCTGTCCTCACTCAGATGGAGGAATTGCTCTCTATAAAATGCCATCTTAGTGCCACGCGGCTGAGTCGGAGACCATGTCCACTGAATATTCCTGCCATATGTTGTCACTAATGATCCAGTGGACCTCCTGCACTGTCAGGCAAAGGATAGGTGCATCCAGAGTACTGATATGGGAGAGAGAGAGAGAGAGAGAGAGAGAGAGAGAGAGAGAGGGGGGGGGGGGCGGGGGACACAAGAGGATGCTGTTACATGTTGAAGGGACCAACTTGCCCAGTAAAAGTATTTTCCAGGAGGACAAATTTCTCTAGACATCAACTAGACCCACATAGCAACAGAAGAATGCTAAGTACTGAACAGGGCAAATGCACCAAAAGCAAGTACAGGTAAGTAGCACTACCCCACTTCCACATCGATTCTACCCAATCCCACAAAATGACAAGGCTGCGCTTTGATGATTCACCAAGAACCATCAGAAGAACAACAAATATTACTGGCAGAGAGCCTATCACTATAAAAGCCAGGCCCACCATGGCTGTAGAAAATGGACGTAGGCCTCTTTCTTTTCCCAAGTGCTGTAGTGGGTACACAAAAAGGCACATGGGAACAAGTAGCACAGCTCCAGCAAGAGCTGCAGCAAAATTGATTGATGACATGATGCCAATACCTATAGTTGCTGCACCAAGCATGGAAGCTTTTATGGCTGTCCAATTGCTTCCCATATGTGGAATCCCCAAAACCCTTGTCATCCATGGCAAAAGCACAAATAACACAGATAAGCTTATGCCACAGAAGGCAATCCAGAAAGCTACTTTCAGCTCTGAGGTCTCTGCCATGTAGTCGGCCAAAGGAGGAGAAATGGCTACAAGAAAAGCCCACAGCTCAATAAGACACACAGTTAAAACTGCAAAAGACCACCTTGCAAAACTTGAAGTAGAGTCCTCTTGAAAGACAGCAGCTGATCCAGCCTGCACCTGGTCCGACGCTTTTGAAGGGATTTGTGAGCTGGAACCACTTGCTTGAGCACACAGGGCTGCAGCTTTGAGGGGAAGCGTGATAAGAAACAGCAATAGCGGGATAGTATAGACCCCCACTGAGACAAATTTATTTGGGCCAGTGAGAAAGTAAAGGAAGAACGACTGGTGGAACTTTTCAAGCAGATTATTCACTGATCGTATCATTCCTTCAAGAAGCCTGCCAAGAGACAGACAGGCAAGATTCAATACAAGTATAACACTAAGAGATACAAGAGATTCCCAACCAGTTTGGTTTGCATGTCTATCATGGCTAGCCATACCTGCCAAACTTTATCAATGACCCAATGTGCCCTCCATGGCCCTGGGTAGCATACGACATCACCACAGTCACTGCATCAATTTGATAATCCTGAAACGCTCCATGGGCACCAGTTGGAACTCCTAAAGCCTGTAAAACCATGCTCATGCTAAGAAGCCGTGGCTAAACCTGAGCAAAGAGAAGGCTAAGACAAGAAAACAGTACTAAAGCATCCAAAAACAATACTAAACCATTATAAAAAAGGATCACAAGTAATGATAACAATGACAAGGTTTGCGTGTGAGTGTGCACAGCGAGAGAGAGAGAGAGAGAGAGAGAGAGAGAGAGAGAGAGAGATTAACGTCTTCAACAGACCTAGAGGGTCTATGAGACTAAAAAGGTATTACAATGTATCCACGATGAATCTGAACCATGGAAAAAGGTATAACATTGTATCCATGATGAATCTGAACCATCGAAAAGGGAAAAAAAAACTGTATGAAATTAGCTACATAAGCTGAAGTATGCATGTGATGCAACATGGTAACTGTGTGGCATAGTCACCAGAAACAGGAAACGGAAACAGAAACGGCACCCCCCTCGGAAACGGAAACAGCAACTGCTAGGAAACGGCACATATACGATAAATTAAATTACACAACCAAAAACTAGTAATTACAAATTCAACAAGACTTTTTCAAATTTGCACAAAGGACACCTCAAGATCAAGTCAATTTCTTGTTGAATTTAGAATAGAAAGTACAATGCAAATACATCCGCCAAGTTTGGAACTCATGAGTAGACTCAAACTTGTGACAGATGCACATCATCTGAGCCCAGATCATAATAATCTAGGATGTCGTTGGAGCCGCAATTCCCTGCTTCGCCCAAACTAGCTATCGGGTCAAGTGGTAAATTGGCCTGCTCCTCTACCTCTGAACCTTTCTCATCCTCCTTTGACCAATGCTTCCAAGATTGGGGGCTCTCGTTACGCTCAAGAAGACGCAAATTGGAGCTCACAAAAATTGGATCATTGGTCTTTTGAGTGCCAAGCCGGTTTTGCTTCTTTGAAGCGATATGGCTAAATGAGCTCCATATTTGCTCCAAACAAGAGGAACTGACCGCCTGGCTCAGAATCTTGATGGCCAATTGTTGCAACTCTGGAGTGTCTTGCCCCATAGTCCTCCCACCAAACACATGGATCAGTGGTGAAGCGATCTACCAAAGCATTGGCTCTTCCAAACCTCCTCTTGCAAGCCCTGTAATCTGCCAGTTGATCCTTGATAATTCTCTGTTTTTCAATGTCAGGCTCAAGTCTCTCCAAAATCATTTCCCATCCATTTGCCACCTCCGAATCTGTAATGATTGCCTGTTTGAAACAGGGGATCGACCATAAAACCTGTTGCATGCATAGGTGAATGGTACATATCCCATCTATCCTGGCATAACTTCCTTAAAACATGGTATTTCTATTCATCTTGCTCGATGTGCTCCAACTTTTCCACCATCTTGTCCATCCCCTCGTAAATCTTTCCAATGCATGGCTGAAGTGAATCTCTCATCCTCAACAAGTGGATGATTGGCTTTCCCAAAGCTATGATGCATCTCACTTGCTCCCACCAAAGAGGGTTCCCAATATTTGACGCACATGCCTTTCCTACAGGAGTTCCAAACAAAGCATGCCTCTCATGCTCATCACTCACCATCAACTACTTTAAGACACTAGAACACTTGTTAAGGGACCCGAACATGAGGAAGTTGTATCCGAAGCGAGTATCTGAATACTTGCGCAAATCTCTAGAAAACTTCTTCCTAAACTCAGCTAGCAAGAAAGTGTGCCTGTAAATGAAGGATACAATCTGGGTGGCTTGCTCTATGATGGGAGCAATCCAGTCCAACTTCCCGATGTCCTTGAGAAGATTGTTGAGGTAGCGTGCCATGCATACAGAAAATGTGATATGAGAAAACCTCTCACACAACAATCTGCCGGCTGCCTTGTTCGCCTTCTCTCCATCAGCTACAAACTGGATCACCTTCTCTTCATCAGCTACAAACTGGATCACCTTCTCTTCACCCACTGCCTTGTTCGCATTCTCTCCATCAGCTACAAACTGGATCACCTTCTCTTCACCCACTGCTTGTACGACTGCTGACCACTCTTGGAAAAGTGCTTCTGCACTCTTCCCTGTCCCGGACACATCATGCGATGAGATAAAGTAAGATTGCTCTCTGGAATAGGCAATGCCACCATGAATGGATCTGAACCGAGTGTCGCTCCAACCATCTGCAATAAGTGTGATGCCATTTGTCACCATTTGGTCCATCTTCATTTCTAGAGCCACTTGTATAGGACTGTCACTCCATAGAGCGGCCAAATTTGTACCATGTTCACATGTGGCCAGGCCAGTGCTCCATGTGAAAGGGTCAGTCATCTTGTGTCACATGGACGGGAACCAGTTTTGTGCCACCTGTGTGACCAGTATTGTGCTATATGGACGAGAGCTTGTTTGTTGCCACCCATGTATGACCAGGATTGCGTCTTACCCATGGGTCCATGGTAGGACTGATATGTGTGCCGAGCTGTGTCTATGGGATTGTCACTCCATACGAAGGCCCGTGCCAGGATTTGTGGTTTGCCTATGGGACTATCACTCCATAGGAAGACCAAGACTTCACAGTTGTGTCGAGCCAGTTTTGTGCCCAACAAGAAATTATTGTACAAGTTTCATGAAAGGGAGATTTCGTCCATTACATGTGCACATGCATTCATGTTTGCATGCTTAAACTTGTTTTCGCATGACTTGTTTTTGTGTGTTTGTCTCCTATGACGTGCCAGTACACTGGACGGGGATGCCCCCAGTGTACCATGGGTGTGCTGTTTGCTGACAAGCTAGTGTGGCGGTGAACAGGTGGTAAGTATTACCTTTTTGGTCTTTTTCAAATGTAAAATCTATAAAGTAGTGTAAACCCTAATATTTATAAGATTGGGTGTTCACACATTTTTAAAATTATGACTAGACATCTTTCAATGTGGGTGCCCAAGGATTAACCATTGATTAAGGCCTAACAGGAATCAGCAATGAAGAGAGGATCTGATACATACATACCTCACAATCGTGACATTCCCTCCCATTTAAAATAAAACCCATGTGTCAAATGATAGACATCCGTTTGTCAAAGAACTCCTGAAGAAGATTAGGGTACTGCTGCATGTCTTCATCTGTTTGCCAGGTGGAATCAGACTCATCCAAATCCATCCACTTCACAAGAAATTATGTTCTTGTTTCCTTCTGTCGCACGTCAAGAATTACTTATGGAACAAGGATAATATAGTCATCTTCAATTTCTGGTACATGTGAAGATAAGTCTGGAACAGGCGAATCTCCTTGAACATATTGTTTGAGCAAGGAAATGTGAAAAGTCGGATGAACCTTACTCCATGAAGGTGGAAGTTCCAACTTGTAACTGACAACTGAATTTCTCTTAAGAATCTTGAAAGGCCCATAGAAGCGAGGTCGCAACTTTGGAAAAACTAACTTCACTGTTTTGTAGCGGTGAGGTGCCACATACAACAAGACCAAATCTCCTTCTTGAAAATCTGCATGTCGACGATGCTTGTTGGCCTGTTTTTGATATTTTTGTTGCACATGGACCAATTTATCTCGAACTTGCACAAGCACATCTTCCATCTCCTGAACCAATTGATCTGCCAACGCCACTTTGTGTTGTGAAACAAAGTTTGTAGGCACAAGAGGAGTATGCCCATATGCTGCTTGAAATGGAGTTAATCCAATTACTGAATGATGGGAATTATTATAAGCAAATTCCACGAGTGGCAAATAATCTTCCCATGATGCCAAACGGGATTGAATGTAATGTCGAACCATTTCTTCCAAAATCTGATTGACTCTTTCAGTCTGTCCATCTATTTGAGAATGATAGGCTGAACTGAACAACAAATTCGTGCCAAGAGATTTGAACAAAGACGTCCAAAAATGTCCAGTGAACTTTGGATCTCTGTCAGAGATGATGGTCTTCGGCAAACCATGCAATTTGAAGACATGTTGTACAAACAATGACGCCACATCTGGGGTTGAAGCAGCTTTCTTGCAAGGAATGAAATGCGCCATTTTGGAAAATCGATCAACCACCACAAGAATCTGAGCATTGCCTTTGGATGAACGAGGCAAAGTGGTAATAAAATCCATACTGATACTTTCCCATCTCTCATTGGGAACTGGCAACCATTGAAGTAACCCTTGAGGAAGTTGTCGAGAGGCTTTCATTATCTGACACGAATGACAAGCTTTGACAAATTTGATAACATCTTGCTGCATCTGAGGCCAGAAGTATGTAGCAGACAAAAGCCGATATGTCTTGTTGATACCAAGATGAGCAGCATAAGGAACTTCGTGATGCTCTTGAATGAGAATCTTGCGCAATGAAGTATTGTGAGGCACACAATGCGATCAGAAAAGAACAGCAATTCATCTATGATGGTGTAGGCTGCAAACATGTTCATTTCTACAGGACTGGTATTAGAAGATTTGAGAGCACGGAATGCATCTCCAAAATCTCTATCAGTCAAATACTCATTTTTGAAACAAGCAGGGATTTCCATTTTCCATTTGCACATCTGTGATGGCAAAATTAGTGGCTCGAGGCATGCGGCTCAAAGCATCTGCAACCACATTCTGAAGACCAGGAACATACCGGATAGTCATGTGGAAATTAGCCAAGAATTCAACCCATCGGCCTTGTCGAGAGTTCATTACAGGCTAAGTGAAAATGTATGTCAGAGATTGATGATCTGTACGTACAACTGAATCTGCTCCAAGAAGATAATGTCTCCAAGTCCGATAAGCATGCACGATTGCCAAAAACTCCTTATCATACACAGGATACCTGCTTTGAATGGCTGAAAACTTCCTGCTGTCAAAAACAATGACACGATCATTCTGCATCAAAACTCCACCAGAAGCACGATCTGAGGCATCTGTCATTACATCAAAGAGCTGAGTGGGATCTGCAATGGCCAAGACCGGGGTTGTCGTCAAGGCATGCTTGAGATCATTGAAGGATTGCTCAGCTTCAGAAGACCATTGAAGTTTGTCCAGCTTTGTCAATTCTGTCAAAGGGACAGCACCTTGCTGTGATAAAAGTTAGCAAGTCCCGATAGTTTTGGATCAGGAAGAGCGGTTTACGAACCCTCCACATGGCGGAGGTTCTGAGGCTCTAACTGCCCAACGGTCGAAAGGCCGCAACAACAACAACAAGGACAAAGGGAAATCTTCACCGGCAAAGTATTCTGAGAAGAAGCCCAACTCAAAGCGTGATGCTTTGAAGGCCGAACAGACCTGTAACCATTGTGGCTAGAAGGATCACTATTGGAGGAAGTGTCCTCAGCGGGGTACCGAGAAAAGTGTTGATTCTTCAGCAGCAACTGTAAAGACTCCAGCTTTTGTGCACTTGGAGATTATGGACACAGATGCTTCATCTTCTTCGAGCAGGGAGGCAATTGGTCTCACCGCCAGGGATACTCGGGAGTGGATTCTCCACAGTGGTGCTTCCAGGCACATGACTCCTTCCCAAGAGGTATTACAAGATCTTCGACAATAGACAGGTCACATCTTCATTGGTCACAAATCCACTATCTCGATTCATAGTGAGGACAAGTTGGAGATTATTCCCGATGGCAAAGGGGGGAAGCATTCCTCCCGAGTTCTCTATGTCCCATCCCTTGGTTTTCATCTTTTGTCAGTGCATAAGATTTGCAAGGCTGGCATACGGGTGGAGTTTGATGAGTATTTTGTTGCTCTCTGGGACAAAGCAACAGGCCAAGTTGTATGGGAAGGCGGAGTGGAGAATGGGATCTACAAACTCTCAACACTCTCTTCTCTGACAGTTACTCAGCTCGGTGATCTGTGGCATTTCCGTTTTGGCCACTTGAATGTGGATGCGTTGCGGCAGGCTTTCTGGGACCAGATGGTGGATGGCTTGCTAGATGTTGGCAACAAGCAGGGACACTGTAGTTCTTGTATTCATGGTAAGCAACATAGGGAATCTTTTCCGAAGCAGGCTACTAGGCGGACTTCGAAACCTTTCGGGTTGGACCTTTGTAGACCTCATCTTTGGGAGGTTCTTTGTACTTTATGCTGCTTGTGGATGATTGTAGCAGGTTTACATGGGTTTATTTTCTTACCCAGAAGGACCAAGCCTTTGCTCGCTTCAAGGAGTGGCATGTTATGGTGGAGAAGGAGTCTGGATTAGTGAAGACTCTTCGGGCTGACAAAGGAGGGGAGTTCTCTTCTAATGCTTTTGTGCGGTTTTGTTCGGAGCATGGCATCAAGCGGGAGCTGGCCAATACAGGATCGCCTTCAAAGAATGGAGTAGTTGAGCGTAAGAACCGGACTGTGGTGGAGATGGTGAGGGCGATGCTGGAGCATCGTGATCTTCCTCGTCCACTTTGGGGAGAGTCTGTGGCTACGGCTGTCCATACCCTCAACCAATCTCCGACGACTTCAGTACCTAAGATGACTCCATATGAAGCCTATTTTGGCAGGAAACCAAATGTCTCCCATTTTCATGTTTTTGGGAGTAATGCCTATGTTCACATTCCAAAGATGCAGAGGGGGAAACTTGACTCGAAGTCCCAGAAGCTTGTATTTGTGGGATATAACTCTCTTTCCAAAGGCTACAGGTTGTATGACCTAGAGCGAAACAAGGTTGTTGTCAACAGGGATGTCTTTGATGAGCATGTTCCAGCTTCCACTGTTGACGAGTCCCCACTTCTTGGAGAACCAAATGAGTATGAGGTTGATTCCCAGTCTTTTGTTCCAGCTAGCCAGCCTCAGTCAGTTGTAGAGGTTGAGCCCGAGGTTGGAGATGAGCCTCAACAACAGCAAGAGGCTCCACGTTCTGTTCAAGTACCAAAGTGGTTGTTGGACACCATTCGGGAGTCAAGTGTTACGGAGTATCCCTCCGAGTGGACCACACAGGATAGACCTCGAAGATTGCACAGAGTTCGTGATAAAAGTCAATCAAAGGAGTTGTTTTACAGGTGAACTATGCTTTGATTTCTCGTATCATTCAAGACAAAGAGCCCACTTCCGTTAAGGAAGCTCTTTCCCAGGAGACTTGGAGAAAAGCCATGCAAGTGGAACTTGAAGCCATTAAGAAGAATAACACTTGGGAGTTGGTTCCACGGCTGTCTAAACGGTCAGTCATTGGTGTCAAGTGGGTCTATAAGACCAAGTATACCTCTGATGGGTTGATGGAAAAGCACAAGGCCAGACTTGTGGCTAAGGGCTATGCTCAGCGGCCTGGCATTGACTATGAGGACGCCTTTGCATCGACAGCAAACAAGGATGACCACGATTCGGACAGTTCTTGCATTTGCCTCTTCTCAGTGGTGGCCGGTGTATCAAATGTATGTAAAATCTGCATTCCTTAACGGTGACTTGCAGGAGGAGGTGTATGTTGAGCAACCTCCAGGCTTTGAGGTTCTGGGATCATAGGGGATGATTTACAGGTTTCGGAAGGCCTTGTACTATCTTAAGCAAGCTCCCAGAGCTTGGAATCTGAAGATTCATTCCTTCTTTCTACGGAAGGGATTCCAAAGATCGGTTGCAGATCCGAACTTGTATCTCTTTCGGGAACGCGGTCTGTGAAGAGAGATTAAGAGTTAGGGTTTCATGTGGGAGACATACACAGAGAAGAAGGGAGAGAGAGAGAGAGAGACATGTGGGGATAAGTCAACTCACAGTATGAGTGTGTGAATCCCCTATCACACATGTATATTTGCTCTAGTACACATAGTGCACGTACTCAGTGTACTATGTACTATACAACTTATGGGCTAGTACACACTATAAGGGTGGGCATAATGCCTTTACCCCAACAACCTCCCACTTAAAGGCAAAGTGCCCTTAAATGAAGGAAAATAAAAAAAACAGCATGTACATGATAATATACAAGGCCATATCAAGGCTGAAACTGGCCTCATCCAATGCCTATCAAGTGTCTGCAATGAGCAAACCGCTCTGGAGGCAAACTCTTTGTCAACAGATCAGCCAGGTTGTCATCCGTATGAATCTTGACAAGCTGAATTTGCTTGTTCTCTATCACCTCTCTGATGAAGTGATACTTCACATCCACATGCTTCGTCTTTGCATGAAAGACAGGGTTCTTTGCCAACTGGATGGCACTCTGACTGTCACAATGCAACAATGGAATATCCCCTGTATAACCCAAATCAACCACTAACCGAGATAGCCATAATGCCTCCTTGCAAGCCTCTGTGGCTGCAATATACTCGGCCTCTGTAGTAGATAAGGCAGTGCACTTCTGCATCCTGGATATCCATGACACAGCACCTCCTGTGAATGTAAACACATAACCGGTAGTAGACTTCCGGTTATCTGGATGACCAGCATAATCCGAATCCGTGTAACCATGCACTAATGCATCCTGTTTGCCAAAGCATATGCACATATCCTATGTGCCCTTCAGGTATCTCATGACACCTTTCACTGCTTCCCAATGCTTCTTGCCAAGTTTGGCCATGTATCTAGTAACCACTCCCACTGCAAATGCAATGTCCGGCCTGGTAGCAACCATGGCATACATGAGACTCCCACAAGCTGAAGCATACGGAATCTTGGCCATATCAGCCCTGTCACTAGCACTGAGTTTCACATATGGAGGCAAAGGAGTACTAGTCTTCTTCCCCCCATCCATATTGAATCTCTGCAATACTTTGCCAATGTATTCCTTCTGAGACAAATACAACACATGCTGATTTCTGTCCCAAAGTATCCGCATACCCAAAATGTGATTTGCATCACCCAAATCCTTCATATCAAAGGTCTGATGCAGCCTCTTCTTCAAGGCATCCATCTCTTTACGAGATTTCCCGGCAATCAACATATCATCAACATACAAGATGAGGATCAATAGACTGCCAGCCAAAGCTTTCTTAGTGTATAAGCAGTGATCTATGTCACTTCTCCTGAAATCCTCGGATTTCATGAATGTATCAAATTTATGATACCATTCCCTTGGTGCCTGTTTGAGCCCATAAAGATTCTTTTTCAGCTTGCATACAAGCTTCTCCTTTCAATTCATTGCATAACCCTCTCGCTGTTGCATATATATCTCCTCATGGAGATCACCGTGAAGAAAAGCAGTCTTCACATCCATCTGAATCAAATCCAGATCATCATGAGCAACCAAAGCTAATACAGCTCTAAGTGTGGTCATTTTGACCACTGGAGAGAAGATCTCATCAAAGTCTACACCATATTCCTGCTTGAAGCCCTTAGCCACTAACCTGGCTTTGTATCTTGGCTTTGCATCAGGTGCAACTTTGAGCATGTAAACCCACTTGCATGGCAAAACCTTCTTGCCTGTAGGCAAATGCACCAACTTCCATGTTCCATTTTTGTGCAGAGAATCCATCTCTGACTTCATAGCACGCTCCCAAAGAGCCTTGTCTGCCCTCTGTAAAGCCTCCTTATAGCATGAGGGCTCCCCACAGTCAGTGAGCATCAAGTAGTCAACCCCTGGAACAAACCTGTCAGGGGCTCTGGAGGGTCTTGTGGACCTCCGTACCCAATGACCATCATTTGCAGGTTGCTGTCCAGCCTGCATATCACCAATTGGTGGCTCCTGTTCCATGCCATAAGGTTGAAAGATCATGCCCGGTATCTCCTCTAACTGTGGGATATCCATAGGGATATCTTCTGCCATCTCTGGCTGTCCATTTGGACCATTTTCAACACCATTTAAGGGCTGGTTTTGATGCTGTAATGGCTGATTTACAACCCTTTGTTGTTGTCCATGATGTCCATCATCATCAAAGATGACTCTGCCAGGCTCCTGTTGCCTTGCAGGCTCCTTATACATGCATGTTTCATCAAAAATGACATCATTGCTGCGTATAATCTTTCTATTCACTCGATCCCAAAGTCTATACCCCATTTCACCTCTATCACCATATCCTAGGAATGTGCATTTGTGAGACTTAGGATCAAGTTTGGTGCGCATTTCCCTGCGTATGTGCACGTACGCAACGCAACCAAACACTCTCAAGTGCTTGTAGGACGGAGGCTTCCCTGTCCATACTTCCTTTGGCACTTTCCCACCAAGCCTCGTGTTAGGTGACCTGTTTATAAGATGAACGGCTGTCATAACAGCTTCAGCCCACAAAGTCGCCAATTTTTTTTGCTCGCTGAAGCTCCCGCCCCCCCTCCCTGCTCGCGCTACCTGCACACCTGCGCCCCCCGCCTACCTGCCCTGCTCATCCCCTCGCGCCCCCCCTCGTGCCTCGTGCCTCCCCTTGCCCCCCCCCCCCCCCCCCCCCCCCGCCTGCCTTCGCTTCTGCGCCCCCCTCCCTCGCTGCGCTGCCCGCCGCCACTCCTACTGCCCCCCCCCCCCCCCCCCCGCCTGCCTTCGCTACTGCGCCCCCCTCCCTCGCTGCACTGCCCGCCGCCCCTCCTCGCCTTCGCGCCCCCCCCCCCCCTCTTTCGCGCCCCCCTCCTCTCTACAACGCCCCCCCCCCTCCGCCAGCTCTTTCTCCACCCCACCCCTCTTGCGCGCAGCTCCCGCCCCCCCCCCCGGGCTTCTCCTTCGTCGCTTCACCCCCCCCCCCTTTTCTTGCTGACTTCCGCCCCCAGGGGGGGTTTTTTCCTTTTCTACGGCCTTTGTCTTCCGCCTCTCGGTGTGCAGCTCGGTTCTTGCAGGATTTCCGCTTTCGCCTCGCCTTCGCCATAGCTTCAGACTCTGATGGAGGCTCCTCCCGCCCCGCCTCAGAGGGACTCATCAGCAGCCCCCTCGCCCGCCCCTGAGGACACCCCCATCAGGCTTTCTCTTTCGCCAAAAGAGGAAGCGAGCCTCACCGCAGAGGTGGAACGCCTCCAGGCTCATTCCACCATCTGCCGTATAGTCGGCACTCGCCCCAGCAGAGGGGAGATCCGGGATCTTCTCCAGGCCCGCCTTCTTGCAGATGTGGGCAAGATCCTGGACGTACAGCTACTGGGCCGTGGACATTACCAGATCAAGATCCAGGTGGAGAGGCTGAGTCACTTAAGAGGGGGGTTGATTATGAGGGATGATATTCAGGAGGCACTCACAGAGGAGTGGTTCACGCCTTTCGAGCTAGTGGCCCCACGGTGGATGGTGTCAGAATATGCAGCGGAAATGATAGCCAAACTTGGGTACACAAGAGCAAGTAGACTGCAGAAAATAATCAGCACAAGAAACACAGAGAGATAGGTGTGTAAACTCTTCTCTATACACAAGATCCCGAAAAACTGAATGAGAATGTGGTGTGGGCTGAGGGGCAATATATACAACTCCTAGAGGGCAGTCGGCCAGCAGCAGAGAGTGCCCACGACTGGAGAAAAGACCCACGACTGCATAAATGCAGTCGGCCAGCAATCTGATGCCCACGCCTGATCAAAACAAGTCTCCCAGCAACCCTGAAGCCCACGACTGATGTAGATCCAGTCGGCCAGCAATAGGGTGCTCCAGGCATCATCTGGCAGCCCTCCCACCACTAGGAAAAATGGGAAAAAATAGGGAAAAAATACAGGGAGTGTGGAAAAATGATATACGGGCGGGCACACCCACAACAGAGGCCCTGGTGTATACAAATAGACAGGAGATGACTTCTAACACCCCCTCTCAGCTCCTGGCTGTGAAACCAACCCAAGGGAGCTGGAGTGCCGCCTGAGCGTAGCCTGAGGTAGAGACTTCGTGAAGAGGTCCGCCGCATTGTCCTCCGTCGAACAATAAAGTAGCGAGATGTCACCCGCCAAGATCTTCTCACGTACAAAGTGATACTGTATCTCTATATGCTTGGTCCGGGCATGGAAAACCGGGTTCCGAGCAATAGCTATACAACTCTGGTTATCGCACTGGATGACTGTGGGCTCCCTCTGTGGAAACCCAATCTCGCCTAGCAGCCTCCGCAGCCATACAACCTCACAAGCAGCACCACAAGCAGCCCGATACTCTGCCTCTGTCGAAGAAAGGGCAATAGTAGGCTGCTTCTTGCTGCTCCAAGAAACTGCTCCTGAGCCGAGGGTAAAAGTGTATCCTGAAGTAGATCTCCTCGTGTCTGGATCTCCTCCCCAATCTTAGTCACTCCAACCTTGGAGCTTGACTCCATTCCCTCCTGTGTAAAAGAGTCCCAGATCCTTCGTACTCTGCACATACCGCAAGATCCGCAATCCTGCGTCCCAATGAGTCTTCAATGGCGTCTGCATAAAAGAGCTCAACAGCCCCACGGAGAAGCTCAAGTCCAATTTGGTGTTCAGCAACCAGATCAATGAACCAACCAACTTCCGGTACTGCGAGGCATCAACTGGCTCACAAGGATCTATCACGGTTAACTTTGTGTTCGGGTCCATCGGCGAAGTAATAGGCTTGCAGTTCTCCATCCCAAAGGCCTCAAGCAACTCATGAACATACTGCTGCTAAGAGACGAAAAAACCCCTCTGGGTCTGCCAGATCTCCAATCCCAAGAAGAAGTGGAGTAAGCCTAAGTCGGCCATCTCAAACTCCTTTGACAAGGCAGCCTTCGTCACTCCAATGTGCTCCACATGACCGCCGGTGAGAATGAGATCATCCACATAAAGGATGATAAGTGTGACCATGCCGCGTTCCCGAAAGAGATACAGGTTCGGATCTGCAACCGATCTCTGAAATCCAGTCCGAATAAAGAAGGAATCAATCTTCTGATTCCAAGCCCTGGGAGCCTGCTTAAGACCATACAAGGCCTTACGTAACCTGTAAACCATCCCTTCCGATCCTGGAACAATAAAGCCTGGAGGCTGCTCAACGTACACCTCCTCCTGCAGGTCACCATTAAGGAACGCAGATTTTACATCCATCTGGTACACGGGCCACCTCTGAGAAGAAGCAAGGGCAAGAACGGTCCGAATCGTGGTCATCCTCGCTGTCGGTGCAAAGGTATCCTCGTAGTCGATGCCTGGCCGCTGAGCATAACCTTTAGCCACGAGCCTGGCTTTGTGTTTGTCCACCGACCCATCGGCCGCGTACTTGGTCTTAAAGACCCATTTGACACCAATGACTGACCGCTTTGACGGCCTCGGTACCAACTCCCAAGTGTTGTTCTTCTCGATGGCATCAAGTTCCACCTGCATGGCTTTTCTCCAAGTATCCTGTGAAAGGGCTTCCTTTACGGAAGTGGGCTCTTTATCCCGCATGATACGAGACATCAGAGCATAGTTCACCTAAAGAAGCTCCGCCGTGTTGCTTTTATCTCGGACTCGATGTGATCTTCGAGGGCCGTCCTCTGTGGTCCACTCGGAGGGTAGCTCCGTGACACCTGACTCCCGAAGGGTGTCTAACAACCACCTAGGTACTCGAACACATCGTGGAGCCTCCTGTGGTCGCGGGGGCTCAACTCCAGCTGCGGGCTCAACCTCCTGTGATGACTGAGGTGGATCAACTGGAGTAGTATACTGGGAATCATCATCAGACTCCTCTGGATCTCCAAGAAGTGGCGGCTCCTCGACAGTGGATGTTGGAACATGCTCGTCCTCAAAGACCACATCCCGGCTGACAACAATCTCGTTCCTCTCTGGATCATACAACCTGTATCCCTTGGAAAGAGAGTTATACCCCACAAATACCAGCTTGCGGGACTTGGAGTCAAGCTTCCCCCTCTGCTTCTTCGGAATATGTACATACGCATCACTCCCAAAGACACGGAAGTGCGAGACATCGGGTTTCCTGCCAAAATTTGCCTCAAATGGAGTCATATGGGGTACAGAAGTCGTCGGAGAGTGGTTAATGCTATGGACAGCCGTTGCCACCCTGAGTTTGAGACCAAGGAAAAGAGTTAGTGAGGGGGGCCTCAAAATTAGTGAGGGTTGAGGGAAGGTTAGGGGGCATAAACAAAATTTCCTCTCGCTCATCTAAAATGGTCGAGTTCATTGAGACCCTACACCATGATATATAGTTTAGCACTATTGGATGAAATGCATAAGCATACTGCATTGGCCAATTCCCTCTTGATGCCATGATCTGCACAAAACCGGAAAAATACAGTCGAGGAGAATTCACCTCCTTTGTCAGCCCTGAGAGTCTTAACCTGATATCCAGACTCTTTCTCCACCATCACGTGCCAATCCTTGAACCGAGCAAAAGCCTGGTCCTTCTGGGAAAGAAAGTAGACCCACGTGAATCTGGTACAATCATCAACAAGCAGCATGATGTAGAGAGATCCTCCCAAGGATGGTATCTGCTGTGGTCCACACAAGTCAGTGTGAATCAACTCCAAAGGTTTCGAAGCCCGCCTTGAAGCCTGCTTCGGAAAGGATTCCCTGTGCTGCTTACCACGTATGCAAGAACTGCAGCGTCCTTGCCTATTACCAACATCTGGCAAGCCAACCACCATCTGGTCCCGGAAGGCGCGCCGCAAAGCATCCACATTTAAGTGGCCAAAACGAAAGTGCCACAAATCTCCGACCTGAGAGCCTGTCAATGAGGAGAGTGCAGAGAGCTTGTAGATGCCATTCTCCACACCGCCTTCCCAAACAACTTTGCCTGTCTCACGGTCCCTTAGAGCAACTGAATGCTCCTCAAATTCCACCCGAAAGCCAGTCTTGCATACCTCATGCACTGACAGAAGATGAAAACCCAGAGCAGGGACATAAAGAACACGGGAAGCATGCTTGCCCCCCTTGCCGTCGGGAATAATCTCCATCCGGCCCTCACTATGTATCGGAATAGTGGAGTTATCGCCAATAAAGATACGACCTGACTGCCGTTTCAGATCCAGAAAGAAGTCACGGGATGGAGTCATGTGCCTGGAAGCACCACTGTCGAGAATCCATTCCCGGGTATCCTTCGCGGTGAAGCCAACTGCCTCCTCGCTCAAAGATGATGAAGCATCGGAGTCCACCATCTCTAAGTGCACAAATGCCGGAGTCTTCACAGCTGAGGCTGAGGAATCAGCACTCTTCCCTGTCCGCTTAGGGCACTTCCTCCAGTAGTGGCCTTTCTCGCCACAATCATTACAAGATCTTTCGGCCTTCAGCTTCTCTCGTTCTGGATCAGGCTTCTTCTCAGAAGACTTCTCCGGTGAAGCCTTCCATTTGCCCTTGTTGGTATTACGGCCTTTCGACCGTTGGCCAGTTAAGGCCTCCGAACCTCCGCCGTGAGGAGGGTTCGTGAAACGTTCCTCCTGGTCCAAGACCATTGGCACAAGCTCCTCCCAAGTAATGGTGCTGAGCCTGCCACTCGTGATCAACGAGGAATAGAAAGCAGAATACTGACCAGGCAAGGGGGAAAGTTACATGATGGCCATATCTTCGAATGATATCTCTTTCCCAGCTTGAAGGACTTCCTGCTGAAGGGCCTGCAGCTTGTTAATGTGTTCCCGCATCGTCGAAGACTTTGCAGGGTTCATAACCCGCATCTGCACTTCCAAGGATATCCGCTTCACGGGTGACACCCTGTTGTACAAAGAAGCCAAGTGCTCCCATATGCCTCTTACCAGCGTCATGTGCTTCACATGGTTGATCACCTGTGGTGTGCAATTGAGGAAAATAAACGACCGGACCCTGGCATTGACACGATCCCACATGTGTGCCTGTGCCTCTCGGTCCTTCCTCGTCGATAATAACTCCCCTTCCTCAGCTTCCGGCCGTGGCACCCCTATGATAATAAAATCAGCAAGGTCATATGACTCCAGGACTGACTCCATCATGACCTTCCAGATGCCGTAATTGGACCCGTCCAACTGACGATCCACTGGGAACGTGGGGAGAGTCGGAATCTTCACGTGCTTCTCAGCCATCTCTAGTAAATCTGCCATCGCGGAGAGTAACCTGAAAGGGTGGGTGGGTGGGAAAAAAATCTGAAAATCTGCAAGTGGCTGTCCAGCCCCTTTGCCCGCCTTCCTCTTGCACCTTCTCTTCCCGTTCAGCCCGAAACAGTCCACCAATCAGCAACCTGTTGCTCCCCCTCTTGCTCAGAAAAACGCCCAAGATCTCCTAGAGCCTAGGGCTCTGATACCATGTCAGAATATGCAGCGGAAATGATAGCCAAACTTGGGTACACAAGAGCAAGTAGACTGCAGAAAATAATCAGCACAAGAAACACAGAGAGATAGGTGTGTAAACTCTTCTCTATACACAAGATCCCGAAAAACTGAATGAGAATGTGGTGTGGGCTGAGGGGCAATATATACAACTCCTAGAGGGCAGTCGGCCAACAGCAGAGAGTGCCCACGACTGGAGAAAAGGCCCACGACTGCATAAATGCAGTCGGCCAGCAATCTGATGCCCACGCCTGATCAAAACAAGTCGGCCAGCAACCCTGAAGCCCACGACTGATGTAGATCCAGTCGGCCAGCAATAGGGTGCTCCAGGCATCATCTGGCAGCCCTCCCACCACTAGGAAAAATGGGAAAAAATAGGGAAAAAATACGGGGAGTGTGGAAAAATGATATACGGGCGGGCACACCCACAACGGAGGCCCTGGTGTATACAAATAGACAGGAGATGACTTCTAACAGATGGGAGCCTTTACACAATGATTGCTGTCAGAGCTTGCACTGAGGATGGCAGATGCCTCTACTATGAGATTCAGGATGAGGGCAGACTTCAGAGAGTGGAGGTGGAGTCGCCTTTGGTTGCAGAGTGCACCTTTCAAAGGATACGGGTAGTGGCCGCCGCTTCTCGGAAGTGGCATATTGACCCCGACCCTGCTGATGTGCTCCCGGATTGGCGCATATGGGCATATGCAGCGCACCCCTTGGCCCGGCTACAGTGGGACCCTGGGGAGTACGAGTGGCATGATCCTTATGCATCCCTTGAGGCCACAGAGATCACCTTTTTCCAGTATACTGTTCGACTGGGGCGGCATATTTTGACGGCGAGGAGGATGGTCTCTCCAGCTGCAGCGGGACATTGGCGGCTACAGGGACTCTCACAGGAGTTCCTGGAGGATTTTTTGGGCTCGGCTCTGGGC
Source organism: Cibotium barometz (assembly GCF_041138505.1). Classification (NCBI taxonomy): domain Eukaryota; kingdom Viridiplantae; phylum Streptophyta; class Polypodiopsida; order Cyatheales; family Cibotiaceae; genus Cibotium; species Cibotium barometz. Next base: position 35,319,878 of record NC_141057.1, on the reverse strand, counting down.
TAGTCGACAGGCCCGCAGGATCTCGACTTTCCAGTGGCTGGTCGCCCACAGGGGCTCAGCAGTTTGCACCTGGCTTGTTTATAGCGGTCTTCCGGCGGCCCGCGTCCGATGCGGCCACCCTATGGAGACACAGAGACATTGCCTTTGGGATTGCCCTCAGGCGCAGCAGATTTGGCTGCGGATGCTGCGTATTCTGGCCCCCCTCTCTCCAGAGGGTATGTTTACGTGGGGTGCCGCTGCTTGGTCGACTTTGTCAGGGCCTGCTATGGGCTATGAGATGGAGCAGGACAGTCAGGCCATCAGATTCATTAGGGGCCAGCCTCGCCTGGTTCCGGCACCGGATTTCTCGTCCGCCAGTTGGACACAGGAGAGGGATTTACGATGGGAGCTCCTCAGCAGCCTCACCATCTGGTTTACCTGGAGGGCCCGGTGTTTCACGGCCTTTGAGGGGAGACTGGAGCCACCAGCAAAGACTGTACGAGGGATTTGGCAGGAGTTGATCCACACCCTGCGAGGACAGTATGACCGCATCCGGGGCGACTCGGATGAGGCGATCTTGCGGCGCCAGGCCTTTCACACCACCTGGCGCAGCGGCCCCTTCTACACCTTACACACGAGATCCCCCCGTTGGCATTACAGGCCACCTGTTTGGCTTCCCCCCCCCCCCCCCCCTATTGTATGATCTAGCCCCTCAGTCCTTTGTACTGATGCTTGTATTTTGCAGCACCTAGGGAGAGTCTCCCGGACCGCCTTGTAGTATTCACTGCTCTTTTTCTCTTATGAGCAGGAGAGATCTTTTGTAGCCCTACGGGCGTTTTTATATAACTAATGAAAGGATCTTTTCTCGGAAAAAAAAAACAGCTTCAGTCCAAAAACCATGAGGTAACGCAGCATGTGACAACATAGAACGGACCTTCTCCTGAATGGTCCTGTTCATCCTCTCTACTATCCCGTTTTGTGGAGGATCATAAGGAGTAGAGAGCTCTCTCTTGATGCCTTTAGAATCACAAAAGTCCTGAAACTGTTTGGACATATACTCTCCACCATTGTCGGAACGCAAAGCCTTCAATGTTTTGCGAGTTTGATTCTCAACATGAGCAACAAACTTCTCAAACACTGAGAATGTATCATTCTTCAAACGAAGAGGATAAACCCACACCTTGCGTGTGGCATCATCAATAAAAGACAAAATATTTTGCTCCTCCCAAAGAAAGCTGAGGCATCTCACATACATCTGTATGCACAAGCTCTAACTGAGCATCTTTCTGTCCAAGAGCTTTCTTGTGGGGACGCTGGAGTTGCTGCCATATATACAATGCTCACAAAACTGAAAACTTGAGAACTTTAGAGAAGGCAAGTAACCAAAACGAGACAATTGCTCCATTCCTTTGACACTCATGTGTCCCAACCGGCTATGCCACATAGAGATTTCCGGCAGCTCGGTTGCATTTACATTAGCATGGTGACAAACACCAGCATGCATGAAGTAAAGAGTGTCCACCTTAGAGCCTCTAGCAACAACCAGTGAGCCCTTACTAATCTTCCACTTTCCACGACCAAATGTGGTAACATAATCAGCATCATCAAGCTATCCAGTAGAAAGCAGGTTCTTCTTGATCTCAGGCACATGCCTGACATCATGGAGCATAAGCTGTGAGCCATCTGAAAACACAAGCCTCACATCACCTCTGCCAAGAATCTTACATGCATGGTTGTCACCCAAATAAACTACTCCTTCATTGCCAGCAGTATACCTGACAAACAAGTCTCTGCAACCTGTGACATGAAAGGAGGCACCTGAATCAATGATCCATGAGTGCATACCATGACCATCTCCTGCAAGAAGTGAATGGGCATCAAGTGAAGACGTGAATAGGACTTCATCCTCACTGTCACCTGCATGTGACACATTGACTTCTTCAATCTTGACTCCACTTTTGCCCTTTGGCTTCATCTTTGTCTTTGTCTTTGTCTTTGCCTTTTCCCTTTTCCTTTTGATCATTTTTCCATTTGTAGCATTGCTTTTTGATATGTCCCTTCTTGCCACAATAATGGCATTCCAAATCCTTTTTGGAGCGGGACTTGCTCCTTCCCCGTTCTTGGCTTTTACCCCTTTGCTGGGATCTCCCACGTGCATTCATTGCATTGGACTTTCCAACAGAGTTGTTTTTCCTGTTCATCTCCTCTTGAAGAAGAGCACCCTCAACATCTGCATATGACAGCATAGCATTCGAATTGCTAGTGGCTGTCCTGAATGTGTCCCAACTCTCTGGCAAAGTGCATAAGAGAAAGGTGGCTTTAAACTCATCGTCCATTGCCAACTTTTGATTGATGACCTGGCTGACAATACCATTAAACTCATTTAGATGGGCTGTCATAGACGCCCCTTCCTTCATTTGAAGACCTATGAGTTTCTTCAACCAATACACTTTGCTTGAGGCACTTTGCTGGGCATACAAGTCCTGCAATCTTTGCCACATTCCCCAAGCTGTCTTCTCTTCACGTATGCTGAAAAGTAAAGTGTCTGAGGACACAGACAACATGATAGTGGATCTTGCTAGCTCATCCATATCTTCCCATTCTTCAGCAGTAAGAGAAGCGGGCATTACACCCCTTTCTTTGATGGGCTTGTGCTGCTTCTTCTGGAGCAACACATTATAGCACTGGGTTTGCCAAATGTCATAATTATGTGAGCCTTCAAGCTTCTTGATGTGAAGCAATGAAGAGCTCTCACCTATAGTTGCCATAGCAATATGCAACCTTTGTCAATGCCTGACTCCCTGCAAGATGTGCAAACACTACACCAAAGCACACAAAGTGCTCACAGTTGTTCTCCCAAAGTTTATCTCCCACTGCGGAAGCACAAATGCAACTCTACTCCCACTGTATGTGATAAAATCACCAAAATCTGGTTGCTGCAGATTTAGGACAGCACCTTAGATGTGCTCTGTTTCCCTTCCAAAACACTGTACAACAGTGCTAAGTGCTCACCAATGATGTACCAAATCTGTACCGGCAAGTACAGCAACTGAAAATGAGCCTTTTCCTCACTCAAATCAGTGTACAGCCATGCCAAAACTTGTACAAAGTTGTACCAAATCTGTACCAGCAAGTACAGCAGCAATAAATGCTCTCCTGGCTGTCCAAATGAGTGAAAATCAGACCTTGACAGTCCCCATCACTGCACACGACAGTCCCGGACAGAAATTGAGCAAAAGCCCCTTGACTGCAAGTGGATTACTGAGGGTTCAAGGCATAAAAGTCTTCCCTGCTGCTTTGCCAAGCTCAACAAGCATAAAATCTTGAAAAGCCCCTTGATTCAAGATCAATTTCTGATCATACATGGTACATTAATGCACATGAAGGCATCCAAAGTCTTCACAATGCTTCCCCCTGGCCACATATACATCCAATACATAAAAGCCCCTTGATTTACAGGCACATTGAGTGCTTGACAGGCATCAACACATTGCCCAAAGCATCAAATGCCAATGCCTGCATGCAAATCAACCCAACTGGCACAAAAGCCCTTTGATTTACACTCCAATTTCCTGCAATTTTGGCCCGAATGTGAGATTGCTCACATCATACAGCATATATGAATGCCCAATGGCACAATTACATCAAAAGCCCCAAATGTTAACACCCAATTTCCTGCAAATTGACCCGGAATGTGACCAATGTCACCCAATGTTGCCAATTTTGCTCAAAATCCGAGCCATTTGGACCTGTACCTGCTCAATTGATGATAATGGACATGCAAATTCCAAAATTGAAGCAAATACCTCTGAAATTTTCTGATTTCTGTTGCAATTGCAGGTACAGTATCTGGATCGTGCGACTTTCTTTGCAACTTATACACCCACTTTGTGCCAATTGACTTCTTGCCAGGCGGCAAGTCTACCAAGTCCCATGTGTTATTTTTGTGGATAGAATCCATCTCATTTTTTGCATGGCTTGCACCCAATGCTTATCCTTATGAGCCTCTTCAAATAAATCTGCATCACAAAGAGTACGCATGCAAGCAACATCTACATATTCTCTTGCATTACAACGAAGTGGAGCTGAAAGCCTGCTCTCCTATAAGGTACGGAGCAACGAACGATGCACAACTCTAGTCTCTTCCATTGTTGTCCGTTCTTCCTCCAATGCTTCCTTTACATTTTGAGGTGTAATGAGCTGATTTAAGGTCTGATTTTGAGCACCCATATGCTATTCATTAGGCAAAGTTGATAGCTTATCTGTTGTGCCATCAATTCCTAATGGGAGTAGTCCTTGAAACATGTCATGTGGGCCTTTAGGTGGCTGTCCATAAAATTCAGCCAATGGCTGGTCTGAATTTTCAGCAAACACGTCGTCTCTGCTGTCCAAAGTCCTTTGTGTGGAAGGATTATAGAGATGGTACCCTTTACTGCCACTACTGTAAACCCACAAATATGCACTTAGTAGCTTTGTCATCAAGCTTACCTCACAATTGTTGAGGTACATGTGCATAAGCAATACATCCGAAAACTCTAAAGTGATCAACTTTAGATTTTCTCTCGTGCCAGACCTCATATGGTGTTATGGTTTTCAATGTTTTGGTAAGGCATCTATTCAAAACACGTGTAGCACAAATGATTGCATCCATCCAGAATTTGTGAGGCAAGCCTTTGCCTTTGACCGTGCATCTAGCCATTTCTATCAATGACCTGTTCTTTCTCCCAACAACACCATTTTGTTGAGGAGAGTATGGCATTGTCTTATGTTCTTTTCTACCAAAAAAGCTTTGAAAGCAATACACATGTATCCCCCCCCCCCCCCCCCCCGGGATCTGTTTGCAATTGAACCAAAGCTTGGACAAGCAGTTGCGTGGACAAGTCGTGATAGGAGACAGGTCCTCTGACAAGAGACATAATTTGATTAGGGATTAGGCAAGGCTCTAATACCCCTGTTGGCCCAAGGGAGCCAGGGTTGCACACAGAAGCAAGCCCGTACACCGTACACAGAGATGGAGATGGATAGAGATATGCAAAGTTGGGGATTGCATTGGAATGTGTGGAGCTGAGAAGTCACCACACATAATATCAAAATACAACAATAATGAAAAGGTGGGTGTCCTGCTAGGGGGAAAAACCCTAAGGAAAAGGTACCCCTAGTTATGCCATGTTCACATGTGGCACTACAACCATGTAATATATGACGATAAATCGGGCAAAGAACCCTTGACTCAAATAAAAAAGGACTAGAAGTTGAGGAAGAAGAGTCTCCCCTCAATGCCGATGAAGATCCTTTTGTGTCGCCGTTTCCACGCCAATGTGACTTGAGGTCCATGCATGGCTTTTGAGCTAGACGTGTTTGATGAAGACCATATGAACAGCTCCATGAAGGAAGCATAGGATGTAGCCCATGTGGTTGTCCCAACAACAAAGATCAGACAGCTTTCTTGGCCTTTTTGAATGTCATGATTGAGTAGCAAACTTTCTGTCACATCAAACATACTCATGGCTGGGTCTAACATTGCAGCTAATGCAGAGAATATATTCTCTTCTATATAGCTAAGCGATATCACTAAAGAATTCAGCAACATTGTAAAAAGCACCTCTTTGTGCAACTTGTGCCTCCTCCTTGAAGGAAGGAAAACAAAAATAAAACTTATGATCCATTGAAGTACTTACCGGAGAACCATGATACAATGGTAAAGCTGCTAGGTGAGGATGAAAAGGCAGCTGTTGTCGAGGCAGAGCAGCCAGCTGGAGGTGCTGCACAATCTGCTGGCTGGGCTGCAGAATCAGCGGCAGCAGCAGCAACACATGGCAAGTCAGGAGAGGTGTTGCTGATGGCTGTGGACTAGCGGCATGGTTGGACAGTCACAGCTCAGAAAAGAAACGCAGCCCTGATCATGATCATGGTGGCGGCAACATCAAAACACAGCCTTAATGATGATGATGATGGCGGCTCAGTTCATTAAAAAAAAAAACAGCAAGGCTAATTGGAAGAAAACGCAGGTTTGATGGTGGGGCAGTCCCAACAGAAAACGCAGATATGGTTTAGCCTAGCTCTGATATTGGCATCCAGCATCACACATATGCAGCTATGGAGGATGAAAGATATCCATGATAGGTAGGAGTAGAGTGGAGAGATGCGATGGAAGCTCAAGCCAATGACAATGGTGCAAGGCAAGGCTGTCGGCTGCCCCAAGTTTCTTGCCGACCGCTTGCTCAGGCACCCGACCTATCCAAGTGACCGAGGATCTTGTGCCAATGGTCTTGGACCAGGAAGAGCGATTCACGAACCCTCCACAGGGTGAAGGTTCTGAGGCCTTGACTGGCCAACGGTCGAAAGGCCGTAACAACAACAACAACCAGGGCAAAGGAATGTCTTCATCGGAGAAGTCTTCTAAGAAGAAGCCCGATTCAGACCGTGAGAAACTGAAGGCCGAGCGGACCTGTAACGATTGTGGCGAGAAAGGCCACTATTGGAGGAAATAATGGGAAGAGTGCCAATTCTTCAGCTTTAGCTGCAAAGACTCCAGCCTTTGTGCACTTGGAGATTTTGGATACAGATGCTTCATCTTCTTCGAGCGAGGAGGCAGTCAGCTTCACTGCCAGGGATACTCAGGAATGGATTCTTGATAGTGGTGCTTCCAGGCACATGACTCCTTCCCGTGATTTCTTACAGGATCTTAAACGACAGTCAGGTCGCATTTTCATTGGCGACAATTCCACCATACCAATTCACAGTGAGGGCCGGATGGAGATCATTCCCGATGGCAGAGGGGGGAAGCATTCCTCTCGTGTTCTTTACGTCTTTTGCACTTGGTTTTCATCTGTTGTCAGTGCATGAGGTTTGTAAGACTGGCTTCCGGGTGGAGTTTGAGGAGCATTCTGTTGCTCTACGGGACCGAGAGACAAGCCAAGTTGTTTGGGAAGGCAGAGTGGAGAACAGTATATACAAACTCTCAGCACTCTCCTCACTTACAGGCTCTCAGGTTGGTGACTTGTGGAACTTTCGGTTTGGCCACTTGAATGTGGATGCGCTACGGCAAGCTTTCCGGGACCAGATGGTGTTTGGCTTGCCAGATGTTTGCAGCAGGCAGGGACGTTGTAGTTCTTGCATTGGTGGTAAGCAGCACAAGGAATCTTTTCCGAAGCAGGCTTCCAAGCGTTTAGGAACGTGCATGTTATATACTCATGGTAGTCAACCCACAAGACTATATAACTATCAACTCCATTATGCATAGTATGGACTAGATACTACGACATCCCCACTAACATCATCAGTGCCCAATAGTGGGTGTAGAACTCTGTATCAAGATATGCTCTCTCACACGCACTCCACACACACACACACATAAGGGCATATATTCACACAAAGCCCTTCGTATTGAGTTTCTATCAAACCTCCGGAGATGCAAGGCAGACTCAGCCATAATGAAGCCTAGCACTAAGGGAAGTAGCCAATAGAAAGAATTAGTACAGCAAATAGACCAAGTATACGTCCGATGGGTCGGTGGACAAACACAAAGCCCGACTTGTGGCTAAGGGTTATGCTCAATGACCTGGCATCAACTATGAGGATACCTTTGCACCGACAGCGAGAAGGAGAACCATGATTCGGACCGTTCTTGCCCTTGCTTCTTCTCAACGGTGGCCTGTATATCAGATGGATGTGAAATCTGCGTTCCTTAATAGTGACCTGCAGCAGAAGGAGGTATAAGTTGAGCAGCCTCCAGGCTTTGAGGTTCTAGGATCAAAGGGGATCGTTTACAGGTTGCGGAACGCCTTGTATGGTCTTAAGCAGGCTCCCAAGACTTGGAATCGGAAGATTGATTCCTTCTTTCTACGGACTGGATTTCAGAGATCAGTTTGCAGATCCTAACTTGTATCTCTTTTCGGGAACGCGGCATGGTCACGTTTATCATCCTTTATGTGGATGACCTCATTCTCACTGGCAGTCATGTGGAGCACATTGTAGTGACGAAGGCTGCTTTGTCAAAGGAGTTTGAGATGACCGATTTAGGCTTACTCCACTTCTTATTGGGATTGGAGATCTGGAAGACCCAGAGGGGGTTCTTTGTCTCTCAGCAACGATATGTCCATGAGTTGCTTAAGGCCTTTGGGATGGAGAACTGCAAGCCTATCACGTCACCGATGGACCCGAACACGAAGCTTACAGTTAATGATCCTTGTGAGCCAATTGATGCCTCTCTGTACCGGAAGCTAGTTGGTTCATTGATCTGGTTGCTGAACACCAGATTGGACTTAAGATTTCTTGTGGGGCTGTTGAGCTCGTTTATGCAGATGTCGTTGAAGTCTCATTGGGACGCAGGATTGCGGATCTTGCGGTATCTACAGGGTACGAAGGATCTTGGACTCTTCTATGACACTAGAGGTGAAACGAAGGACCGAGTTCAACTCCAAGGTTGGAGTGACTCAGATTGGGGAGGAGATCCAGACACGAAGAGATCTACATCAGGCTACAATTTTACCCTCGGCTCAGGAGCTATTTCATGGAGTAGCAAGAGGCAGCCTACTATTGCCTTGTCGTCTACAGAGGCAGAGTACCGGGCTGCTTGTGGTGCTGCTTGCGAGGTTGTGTGGCTGCGGAGGTTGCTTGGCGAGATTGGGTTTCCACAGAAGGAGCCCACAGTCATCCAATGCGATAACCAGAGCTATATCGCTATTGCTCGGAACCCGGTCTTCCATGCCCGGACCAGGCACATAGAGATACAATATCACTTTGTTCGTGAGAAGACCTTGGCTGGTGACATCTTGCTTCTTTATTGTTCGACGGAGAACAATGTGCGGCACTCCAACTCACTGGGGTTGGTTCCACATTCAGGAGCTGAGAGGGGGTGTTAGCAGTCATCTCCTGTCTGTACACTATGTCAGGGCCTCTGTTGTGGTGTGCCCGCCCGTTTTAGTGTTTTCCCATTTTTCCTCACTCTCCATGTATTTTTCCCATGTTACGGAGGTGTGGCAGGGCTGTCGGCTGCCCCAAGTTTCTGGACAACTGCTTGCTCAGGCACCCGACCTGTCCAGGTGACCTGGCCGACTGGCTTTTTCTGGTCGGGGGGCTGCCCATGGCTGGTCGTGCTGCTGTCGGCCTGTTTAAGGCTGGCCGACCAGAAGCCTGGGGCCATATAAAATGGCCCCTTGCCCCCACACTCCATATTGTACTCTCCGGGATTTTCTTTGGTGTATATAGCAGAGTTACACAGCTTCTCTCTCTCTCTTTCATCTGTGCCTTGCTCTCTACAGCAGTTGTCTTCATTTCCGCTGTGCATTCTGACCACGGAGGGGGGGGGGGGGGGGGGGGGGGGGGGGGGGGGGGGGGGGGGACAATGGAGGGGGGTGGGGACAATGGAGAGAGATTGCACAAAACAATGATGAATGAATTATGATAATACTTCCACCATGTACATTGCTTTTATAGGCATCAAGGCTCATCTTTTGACCTAGACCTTAATAAAGGATGTTCACACCCCACGGGGATGTTCACACCAATGGACACACTTCTAGACTCCGAAATACCCAACACAGACAACATATGATCCATTTGATGGCACCCAAGTGCAGGAAGTGGGACTTGACCCCAAGTGCAGGAACTCGGATATGACCCCAAGATCTCTTGCTTAGGAGCCCGATGTGTAACTGCTACACCAGCACTCCACACACACACACACACACACACAAAGCTTGAAAGAATGCCATCCTTTTGTTCATATTAAATCCAAGCATAATCTGATCCCTTGGTATCTAATGAGAGTCTGGAGTCTCTGTGGTAAACCCAGTGCTTTAGCATAATATACATGGTAAGTAATGGAGCACAAAAGTAAGACAAATAAGTAACATGAAAAAAATGATCAGGAAAACTATACTGTTTGAATCGGACAACTCACCTGAAGAGACAGTGAGCGGGCCAGAGTGGCAGCGCCCTGGACATATTCAGAGGCGGGAAGGCCAAATCTCCATCCTGTGTTCAACATAGCTGACATTTGTCCCAGTTTCTCCAAAACCTGACCAACAAAATGGAGCCACGCCCATTCCAGCATATCAGCGGCCATGTCCAATCTCATATGCAACCCTTCTCTGTAAACCGCAAGATTATTGACAACATTTACGAGGTCCAAATTGGGCATCTGCCCATTTGGCCCTTCTGCATGCACTGTTAAAGCATCGCTCAATGCTCTTCCCTGGACTTCTTGCAAATTTAGAACTAAACCCGCTCCAATGACACCTGCCCGTTTAAAATCTCCCATTGTGGTTTCTTCAAGGAGTTCCAAGGCAGCATTCTTATCAAACATTCCATGGTAAAGTTCCAAGTGTAAGATAGTATCTTGGAATTTAGGTCCATTGAGAAATGCAGGTTCATGATAATCCTTCAACCATGCTGAGACAGCAGTATGAGCACCATAGTGTGAGTCTGCTGCAAGCCAGATAATGTCTTTTGCCAGCCATGGTGCTTTGCTAAGGAGATGGAACAAAGCTAGACCAAGTCCCAAAGAGAATGCATCAGCATCCGTAAGAGACTCCGCGTCAAACGGAGTCACTAGCACAATGGCTTCATTTCCTTCACCTCGAGGTGCACGAAGTATCCCAGCTATATTCATACCCAATCTTTGTGAACCATTGAGATTATCTTTAGCACTTGTTTTCATACCCTTTGCCAGAGAAGGTTGTGAGGAGAAAAAATGCATAGATGAGAAAGAAGGATCAGGAGGATGGAAGGGGTGCAAGTAGAAGTCTGCACCCATGGCAACAAGATACTTCACTAAGAAACTTCTCACAGTCCTGTTTGCAGACAACCAAGACAGAGCAAACGAGACTAGGTTTAGTCCTTATGAAATGTGCAAGTGCTTTAACCGCTCAACTGGATTAGATCATGACTAATACAGTGATACCAATGTATGCTAAGAAAGAGTATATAACATATGCACTATAAAAGGCCTGGATATACCGACTTAGTAGCAAGGGCTACTTCCACACACAAAGCTTTCATGACGGTCTTTGCTGTAGTGTGTGAAACACACAAGTACTTACAAGGGCCCATTGGTGGTGTTATGCCTTGAGACCTGTAACTCCCTTGCAAGCTGAGCTGCATCCATGGCATCTTGATGCATAAACTTCGGGCTGGCAGAACCTGCACACAAAACTGACTTACCTTAACATCAATGGATAATAGATAAGTCATGCATTCCAAATCCTGACATGATGAACTGATAGCACACTAACTCTGGATGTGCAAAAAACTTTTTATGCATAAAAACATGTGCATGTGCAAGAAAATACATGTGTATACAAATAGATGTCAATCTAAAACTGTCAATACATTAAAAATAGCATAGTTGTAGCAATCATAATATGCTTACCGATTGACAAAAAACTTTGAAGCACTAGATTGACTGATAAGAGCAGTTGCAAATATGTGAAATTAGGCAAGGTTCTACCCCACTATAGAAGCATGTGCTCCATTCATGCTCCCTATACTTTCTGTACGTTTCTATGGAAAAAGCTTTCCTGTATTAGCCAGCCTGTTCTCTAATTTTAACATGGAGAGGAGAGCACAAAGTTTGAGGGACAGAAGGAAACGACAGCTGGCATGGCAGCAATTAAAAAGTCAAGCAACATAAGCAAATAAGGCCAAGGAAAAAGGCTTGATTATAGCAAAATGTTAGAAAGCCCTCCAAACTATTAGGAGCGTTGTGACTTTTGGATATGACAGTTGCCTAAGCATCCTTATATGGGTAGAGCTATGTTCTTTATTTTTTAATGCTTATATCTTTCCTTTCATACTTGCACGTTCGAAGATAACACATTAGGCCAATGGATATGCGATAAATCACAAATTCCCTTCTGAGGAATCCGAATGGTGCTTTGTCTAGAGTGAAGACACTATTGTAAATCAAGACATCCCAAGAGAGCCAATTGCTATGGGGGATGGAAGATCTCCATGGTGTGTGCAGAGAGGGGGAGAGAGAGAGAGAGAAACTTTTATTTACGTCTTCATAAGACCACAAGGGTCTATGAGACAAAAAGGCGTTACAAAGTATCCAAGTGTTACACTGATCTTGGTAAAATAGAAAAATAAAACACTGGAAAAAGACTACTAGCTACAAATACAAGTAGCATCCTCAGGAATACAATAGCACAATGACCCAAGGTCCAAGGAACATCAAGCTAGGGTGGCTGGTGGAGAGGTCTCATCATCATCCTTAGAAACTGTGTAGAGGGCATCAATGTCCACATGTCCTGTGCGGGCATCTATGTATCACCGGAGTATCTCCTGGACTTGGAGCTGATAAGCGGAGCGCCTATGCGGCCCAGTAGGGGTCTTGGACGCCTAGCTCGTTGCATCTGAAACGCCTGGTCTATGGTAACAAGGCTCTTAGAGAGTAATTGCACAACTCAATAAAGCTTGATTAGATGTTATGTTGAGCTTACACCAAGTACATGCTTTTGTAGGCTGTAGGCCTTATCTTTTAACTCAAGGGAATCACACACACATACTAGACAAGTGACACATGGAAAACTTATCTTATCCACACCTAAGGGTGGGTTCACACACACTCACACATTTAGCCCTTTTAGAGGTTGTTCATGTCAGAATATGCAGCGGAGATGATGACCAGATCTGGGAACACAAGAGCAAAAGCAAAAACGCAGGCAGAAAAACAGCACAAGAGAGAGAGAGATGTAGGCGTGTAACTCTGCTCTGATATACACAAGAAGATCCCGAATAATGATACAAATGAGGTATGGGGGCTGAGGACCTATATATACTCCCCTAGAGGGCAGTCGGCCAGCATAAGAAAAAGCCCACGACTGATAAAAAGGTCCACGACTGCATAAATGCAGTCGGCCAGCAATCTGGTGCCCAAAACTGATCAAAACCAGTCGGCCAGCAGCAAGAGTGCCCACGACTCATAAACATCCAGTCGGCCAGCACTGTACTGCTCTTGGCACCCTCTGGCAGCCCTCCCAAGCCTCAGAAAAATGGGAAAAAATAGGGGAAAAATGCAGAGAGTGGGGAAAAATGGGAAAACACCTCATAAGGGCGGGCACACCCACAACAAAGGCCCTGGTGTATAAAACTAGACAGGAGATGACTTCTAACACCCCCTCTCAGCTCCTGGCTGTGTAACCAACCACTGGGAGCTGGGGTGCCGCCTGAGCAAGTCCTGAGAGAGCGACTTCGTGAAGAGGTCCACCGTACTGTCCTCCGTCGAACAGAACTCCAGCAAGATGTCATCAGCAACGATCTGTTCACGAACAAAGTGCCTCTGGATGACCATGGGTTCCTCCAAACCTGCAATGTAACCTCCTCCTGCTCCGTAAAACTGCTCCTGGGGCATAAGTAGATCTCCTCGTGTCCGGATCTCCTCCCCAAACCGAGTCACTCCAACCGTGGAGTCGAACTCCATCCAACAATCCCCCTCCTGTGTACAAGAGTCCATGATCCTTCGCATGCCGCAGAAACCACAGGAAACGCAATCCTGCCTCACAAAGAGACATCTGCAACCAAGAGCTCAACTGCCTCATCAGGAAGCTCCCGTCCAATCCGGTGTCCATCAACCAGATCAATGAACCATACAGCTTCTGAGTCACAGAGACATCACACTGCTCACAAGGATCAACACCTGTTACGGTGCACAAGCAAGTCCTGGAAACCTGATGAAACCTGTCAACAACCCCCTCTGAATCCGGAACCACAAAGCCTGGAGAAACCACCTCCTTCTGCAAGTAAGCACCTGTCACCTACCTGGCTTTCCGAAAGGTCCCCGTGGAAAGAACATCCTCAACTACTGGAAGTTCTATGTCCCGAACACGACGAGACATCAGAGCATAAGTGACCTGTTCAGCTTCCTCTGACTCACGAACACAAGAACTACCAACCTCAGTACTGGAAAGTTCCTGCCAACTGCTGCTATCTACTGACAAGCTATCCACCATCTGGTCTCGGAAAGCCCGCATCTGCAGCGTATCCACACCTGAGTAGCTATTACCACACTGCCACTCATCACAATCTTGAGGACCTGGGAGAGAGAGTGCTGAAAGCCTGTAGACTCCATTCTCCACTCCACCTTCCCAAACCACTTGGCATGTTGCTTTGACCCGGAGAGCAACAAAATGCTCATCAAACTCCACCCGTACGCCAGTCTTGCAAACCTGATGCACTGACAACAGATGAAAACCAAGTGCCGGAACATACAACACCTGGGAGGAATGCTTCCCCCCTCTGCCATCGGGAACTATCTCCATCCTGCCCTCACTGTGAACTGGGATAGTGGATGTATCCCCAGTAAGAATATGACCAGAAAGCCTGCAGAGATCCTATAAACCGGAACGGGAAGGAGTCATGTGCCTGGAAGCACCACTATCGAGAATCCACTCCCGAGTATCCGTTGCGGAGAGTCCTCCAATCTCCTCCCTGCCTGAAGAAAATGAAACATCGGTGTCCATCACCTCCAGGTGCACAAAAGCCGGAGTCTTCGTGATTGCTGAGGAGTCTTCACCCTTCTCGGTCTTCCGCTTGGGACACTGCCTCCAGTAGTGGCCTTTCTCGCCACAATCATTACAGGTCCTCTCTGCCTTCAGCTTCTCGCGGTCAGCGTCGGACTTCTTCTCAGAAGACTTCTCCGATGAAGCCTTCCCTTTGCCCGAATTACGGCCTTTCGACCGTTGGCCAATAAAGGCCTCCGAACCTCCACCCTGAGGAGGGTTCGTGAATCGTTCCTCCTGGTCCAAGACCATGGGCACAAGCTCCTCCCACGTGATGGTGCTGAGCCTGCCACTGGTAATCAAAGACGAGTAGAATGCTGAGTATGAAGAGGGCAAATGTGACAGCAACGTTATGGCCATGTCCTCTGACGATATCTCCTTCCCAGCCTGAAGAACTTCCTGCTGAAGAGCCTGCAGCTTGTTAATATGCTCCCGCATCGTCGACGACTTTGCAGGGCTCATAACCCGCATCTGTACTTCCAAGGAAATCCTCTTCATGGGCGATACCCTGTTGTAAAGTGAGGCCAAATGCTGCCATATACCTCTGGCCAGCGTCATGTGCTTGACATGATTGATTGCCTGCGGTGTGCAGTTGAGGAAAATAAACGAACGGACCCTGGCGTTGACACGATCCCACATCTGTGTCTGGGCCTCCCGGTCCTTTCGGGTTGACGGTAACTCCCCTTCCTCTACTTCCGGCCGTGGAACACCAACAACGACAAAATCGGCGAGATCGTAGGACTCCAGAACGGATTCCATCATCACCTTCCATATGTCGTAGTTGCTCCCGTCCAACTGACGGTCCACCGGGAACGTGGGGAGAGTCGGGATCTTCACATGTCTCTCGGCCATCTCAAACAGATCTGCCATAGCGGGGATGTACTCTGAAAAGGGTGGGTGGGTGGGAACAAAGAAGAACTGATACCTGCAAGTGGATGTCCAGCAAATCAGCCCGCCTTCCTCTTGCTTCTCCTCTTCCCGAACAGTCCAAAACAGTCCACCAATCAGCCACAAAACAGCCCCCTCTTGCTCACACAAATCCCAAGACCTATCTAGAGCCTAGGCTCTGATACCATGTCAGAATATGCAGCGGAGATGATGACCAGATCTGGGAACACAAGAGCAAAAGCAAAAACGCAGGCAGAAAAACAGCACAAGAGAGAGAGAGATGTAGGCGTGTAACTCTGCTCTGATATACACAAGAAGATCCCGAATAATGATACAAATGAGGTATGGGGGCTCAGGACCTATATATACTCCCCTAGAGGGCAGTCGGCCAGCATAAGAAAAAGCCCACGACTGATAAAAAGGTCCACGCAATCTGGTGCCCAAAACTGATCAAAACCAGTCGGCCAGCAGCAAGAGTGCCCACGACTGATAAACATCCAGTCGGCCAGCACTGTACTGCTCTTGGCACCCTCTGGCAGCCCTCCCAAGCCTCAGAAAAATGGGAAAAAATAGGGGAAAAATGCGGAGAGTGGGGAAAAATGGGAAAACACCTCATAAGGGCGGGCACACCCACAACAAAGGCCCTGGTGTATAAAACTAGACAGGAGATGACTTCTAACAGTTCACACACAAACACAAGTGGGTACACAAACAGGGGTACACGTACACGATGGGTACACAGACTCTGAAATACCCAACAAACCCCCCTTTGGAGCGATGGTTGAGTGACTTGAGACAACCTTCAAAAGTCGCAGTGATTTGGGCTCAACAGTGCACTCTAATGCTCCATCTAAGACATGTTCCCTGCTACATACTCAGAGGCTAGTAAGCATGGTTCATAGGCTAGTGAGCTTGGCACAAAAGGCTCAGAGGCTCAACAAGCATGGCTCAAAGGCTTAACACGCATGGACACACAGAGAATTAGAGAATTAGGGAGCAGGTGCCAAAAGAGCTTGACCACTCATGACTTTCATTTACATCCATCTCTCAGAAAGTCAACCCCCCCTAGACCTAAATAGGGATAAATTGAAGTACCAAAGCCTTTTATAACACAAGGCATTACAAACACAGACATACACTTATTACAAATCTTTTTTGGGGGATGACCCGAGCAGACAACCCATGACACTTACTCACATCAAAACATAGATTTTTATGGGAGATTATATCCCCACCTCAAACAAATATCAGTGATGAATCTTCATCCAACAGCATTGCCAAGCAATCAACACCGAGAGCATTATTTTAGGCTCCGAGGCCAAGGCAGAGAACCCGGAATCGCACAAATTGAGAGCTAAGAAATCCGAAGTTTTTGTCAATGTAGCAGCTCCAATTTGTGACCAACGCAAAAACTCTACTCCAACGCTTTTGTTTGGTAACATGTTACAAGTGGGTACACAAACACGGGTTCACGTACACGATGGGTACACACAGAGACTCCGAAATACCCAACACACCCCCCTTTGAAGCGATGGTGAAGTGACTTGAGACAACCTTCAAAAGTCACAGTGATTTGGGCTCAACAGTGCACTCTAATGCTCCATCTAAGACATGTTCCCTGCTATAGACTCAGAGGCTAGTAAGCGTGGTTCAGAGGCTAGTGTGCTTGGCACAAAAGGCTCAGAGGCTCAACAAGCATGGCTCAAAGGCTTAACACGCATGGACACATTGAGAATCAGAGAACCAAAGGTCTAGGGCGCAGGTGCCAAAAGAGCTTGACCACTCATGACTTTCATTTACATCAGTCTCTCGGAAAGTCAACCCGCCCTAGACCTAAATAGGGATAAATTGAAGTACCAAAGCCTTTTATAACACAAGGCGGTTACAAACACAAACATGCACTTGTTACAAATCTTTTTTGGGGGATAACCCGAGCAGAGGACCCATGACACTTACATCAAAACATAGATTTTTATGGGAGATTAGATCCCCACCTCACACAAATATCAGCAATGAATCTTAATCCGATGGCGTTGCCGGGCAATCAACACCGAGAGCATCATTTTAGGCTCCGAGACCAAGGCAGAGAACCCAAAATCGCACAAATTGAGAGCTGAGTAGAAGAAATCTGAAGTTTTTGTCGATGTAGCAGCTCCAATTTGTGACCAACGCAAAAACTCTACTCCAATGCTTTTGTTTGGTAACATGTTACAAGTGGGTACACAAACAAGGGTACACGTATGCGATGGGTACACACAGAGACTTCGAAATACCCAACACACCCCCCTTTGGAGTGATGGTGGAGTGACTTGAGACAACCTTTAAAAGTCATAAATTGAAGTACCGAAGCCTTTTATAACACAAGGCGGTACAAACACATACACACTTATTACAAATCTTTTTTGGGGATGACCCGAGCAGGGGACCCATGACACTTACTCACATCAAATCAGCCAGGGTTCCATCCCAGTCGTCCGAGGTCAGGTGTGCATTGTCCTACACATGAGTCCAAGGTCAGGTCTACATTGTCCTGCACATGAAACAGTGCCAGTCCACAATGTGAGTCTCCCTCTGGAATGATGTCAGTGATTCTGTGTATCTGGTATGGTATTGGATGCCAGATCGTTGTGTAGACAAGTTAGGGTTTGCTTATAGGAAAGGGGCCAGCCGATAGGGCTGTGGGCATGGGGACAGTGTAAAATCACCCCCATGAGGACCAAGAAGGTCCTGGCTGTACCCACCAGCCATGGGTAGGCCATGAGGGCTGTAGGACAGCCCTAGGGGCAGGCCAGGGGCTGCCAACAGGTCTACCAGCCTTTTGATGGCTGTAGGTGTCATGTGCACAGTGTGTATCTACCGTGTGCTACATGCACGCAAGACTAGTTTCGAGGCTTGGGGAAGCTTGGAACTAGGCAGGCTGATTGACGAGCTGAGTTAGGGATATACTAACGGGCGGGCACCCAAGTATGGACGGGCGGGCGCCCAAGTGTGGACGCCCGATGACCAACCAAAAGCCTATAAAAGGGTGGCCAAGGTTAGTTATTGGGATATAGAGAGTCTCGCGAGTTTGTGAGAGCTCTATGGTCTTGGAGCCTGGATCTAGTGCAGACGTGCACCTGCTTTACGCAGCCGAGGCCAGCAACAATCTCGAGGCCCGCGAGGGCAGCTTCGTGGCTGTATGGGACGTCGCGAGGAGGAGATTGGTCGGTATGTCATCCTAGTTAGCTCAGCTCGTGGCTCGGTGGGGACAGCCAAGACTGTGGGCTTGCCCACGGCTGTCATGGTTGGGAGGTGAGTCAAGCTTGCACCCCCTTGTTGTTTGTTCGAACGTTTGTTTGCAGGATTCGAGTTTCGAACCGAGATCGATCACAAGGAGATCCGTGGGGATTTGACAATGGTATCAGAGCATACCTCGTGAACGAGCAAGTGGGTGGGTAGAGAAGAAGAGGTCGAAGAACGGTATGTGTTAAAAAACTTGCTGTTTTTTCTGTGCATACTGTAGATTTCAGAATAGTATGTGTTTTCCTTCATCAAAGAAACCCATGTTGATGGGGGAGATGGTAGTTAGGAAGGGTTGATTGCTTTGCAAGGAAGAGGAGTCTTGTTTGTGCAGTCGCGTGAGAGAAAAACAGAAAAAAGCATGTTTGCTTTTCATTGCTTTTTGGCGCACGAGAGAGAGAGAGAGCGAGAGAAGTGCTGGATCGCATACTCGCTGGCGAGTGGGTTTGCTGGCGCACGAGAGAGAGAGAGAGCGAGAGAAGTGCTGGATCGCATACTCGCTGGCGAGTGCGTTTGCTGGCCGAGTTTTGTTGACGTGGCAGGCGGGCAGGTGCGTTGCAAGCAGGCAGGTGCGTAACCAGGCGGCCTAGGCCGTGTAGGCAGCCAGGCGGCTTGCGCAACCAGCCCAGGCAGCGCCCAGACCAGGCCTGCGTAGCTAGCCAGGCAGCGCCCAGACCAGGCCTGCGTAGCCAGCCCAGGCCACGTGGCCTTGTGGCCAGGCATACTCGGGTGGTGGTAGGCGCAGGCTGGCGTGAAGCGCAGCTATTGGCAGCAGCCGACGGCAGGCAGGGTGGCACCGGCAGGATGACTCGCACAGGCAGTTCCCGCGACGGCAGCCAACACGCCGACGGGCTAATCCAGGAGGGGGAAAAAAAAACAAGGAAAGCCACGTTTTTTTTTAGAGCTTTCGTTTTTTTTGAAGTTTTAAATTTTTTTTAAGGTTTAAACACTCCTCCAAGATTTCCAAGGTGTTTTATTTTTTTTTAAGAAAATAGAATATATATATCCATATATATATTTATATTTATATTTATTCAAGAAAAAAAAAACACAAAAGCAAAGACAAAGCCAAGCATAGCTTTTGGGGGCTTTTTCATTTTTGGACCTTTATAAACCCCCTCAAGTGGGCTTCTTGCCACACATCTCTCAAGTTTTCAAGCTCTCAAGCTCTCAAGTTCGCTCGCACTTTCATTGTGCAAAGATCGAATTTTCTCTCCACGTACCCTCTTCACGATGTCGACCCAAGAATCAGAGTTGGAGCTCCTTGTGGAACGCGAAGGCTTGCCGGCTACGGAAGGTACCGATGTCGATCTTTTAGACGATTTTGTGTCAAAATCAGATTTCCAAGAGTTCAAAGTAGCTCTCGAAGCTTCTTCGACGGAACGTCAGGCACAAATCGCAGCCCAGATGCAAGCTTTGCAGAACTCCATCGCTCTATTGACCACTACCCTCTCTACTTTCTCGGGTATGGATACCTTGGCTTCAGCTTTAGGCCCCAATATTACTCCGGAACCGTTCGGGGGCGAGCAAAGGCAGCGCACCAAGGAGATCGTGGACACTTGGCTACATAAGTGGCAAGTTCACTTTCAGTTTCATCCATATGATGCAATCCACTCTGCGTTCTTGTATCTCATCACAAGCTTGGGTAAAGGAGCGGCAAAGGGTGGCAGAAATGGAGATTTGTCGTACTCTTATTGAGTGTAATATATCCTTCAATGTGTTAAGGACAGACCAATGGAAAAGAATGGTGAAAGCAATTGCGCAAGTAGGGCCTACTGAGACGTGGACAGGTCTTGAGTATACGAAGATGTGTACATCCATGTTGGATGAGCAGAAGGCCTTGATAGACAAGGCGCTCACTCCTGTGAAAGCAGGTTGGCACGAGTTTGGATGCACTATTATTTCATATGGGTGGGCAGACATTCGCACATAATCAATATCCTTGTGTCATCTTGCTTGGGCACCTATTTCTTGCGTGCCGTGGATGCAGGGAGAGCAGGAGACAGGATCACAGGGGAGTTCATTTATGGCCACATTCGATAGGCTATCCTTGAGGTTGGGGAGGACAATGTTGTGCAAGTGGTGACCGACAACGCCTCTAACTGCAAGGCAATGGGTCAAATGGTCGAGGCAGAGTTTCCACATATAGTGTGGACTCCATGTGCTGCCCATTGTCTTGATTTACTTATGGAAGACATTGGGAAGCTTGTTTGGGTGCAGCCCATTGTTGCAGATGCTGTAAAGATCACCACCTTCTTCCGCAAGAAGCATCACGCTCTTGCCATCTTTCGGAGCCATAGCCCTTTGGATATGGTGAGACCCTCCAAGACCAAGTTTGCCTACATATTCTTGGTCTTGGATAGGCTCTACAAGATAAGAGATTCACTATCATCAACAGTTGTGGATCCAAGGTGGCGACAGATGCATCATTCAGAGGATGAGCATACAAAATACTTGCAGAGGCGGATCCTGGATGATGATTTTTGGCAGCAAGTTCATAGCCTTTCAGTTGCACTTAAGCCCGTGTATGTCCTTCTCCGACTTACAGACATGGAGGGCTCAACTTTGGGGCTGGTCTTTCATTTGTTTATGCAAATGAAAGACCATGTTGCTCAGTGCTCCATGATGACTGCTCAACGGTAAGCAATAGTTCTAATTTCTTCCTCTTTCTTTGATTTTTATGACTTCTCGATTCTCGATTCTCATGACATGTCAGGACTGACATGTGTACACTATAACCTAAGACATGTATTTTCAATCTCTCATTTTCAGCCGAGGTGAGATCTTGGACATTGTAGACAAACGGTGGACATTCATGAGCCGTCCCATCCATGCGATGGCTGCCATGCTCCATCCTCTCTACAGGTCGCCAGAGCTATGGAATAATACTGCTTTGAGCATGAAGCAGTCAGAGTATGTTGGAAGGATGTTCTCAGAGGAGGAGCAACTTCAGATCGATAGAGAGTTCACCACGTACATGAGTGGTATTGGCGCTTCATTTGCGAGACCTGTGTCATTGAGGAAGGAAGCCATGAAATTCCCTTTGACATGGTGGCACTCTTATGGAAGGGTTGGTCTTCCAAACCTTTCATGCTTTGCTCTTCGTGTTCTATCTCAGGTAACTTGTAATTAATCTCTAAAGAATAGTCTTCGGAAGTGAAGCTTGATGTTTTAGCATTAAAAGATTTACAAATTTGCTCGCATTGCACTCATTTTTGCACAGGATTGCTCAGCTGGAGCATGTGAGCGGAACTGGAGCTCATACTCTTATACACACCAAGATTCGGAATCGCCTTAGTACTTCTCAATTAGAGAAGTTGGTGTACTGCAAAGCTAACATGAGGCTCGTGCAAAGCTACCATGCTTTGGGGTCACCGAAGCAGGTATAAATTGGACTCAAGAAGAACTTAGAAGTAGAAATTTTTTTCTAGTTCAATGAATATCCAATATGCAATTTGTGGCATGTTTAAACAAGTTGATCCAACACTACTCAAATTGGTAGATGAACTCAGCCCGGAGCTTGTGGATCGGCAGATTAGAGATGAGCAAGATGAGATTTTGAGAGCTTTAAATAGAGAGCTTGAGAGTGTGGATCGTTGTGTGACCCGCTCACGTGCACGATCTCTCAGCATTCCTCTTCGCCAGGCAGCTCCAGATCCAGGCTCTGCGAGACGAGAGAGCATTCGCAGGGGAAAGCTTCCAGTTCGTCGCACCCAGCAGAGGCGTGCAAATGAGGCTGTCCAACTCATTCACTCTCAGATTCCCGAGGCACATGACGAGGATGCACTGGAGCTTGTTGTTGCTGAGCCAGAGTTCGATGAAGAGGGCAATGGTATCAATGATGGAGGCATGCTCTCTTCAGAAGACTCATCATCTTCATCTGATGATGAGATTTGAGACTCTTGCGTCTAGAGTCTAGACAACTGTAGTGTTTCATTGTTTTGCTTTTTGCACTTGTGGACCAAGACATGTGCTGTAGACATGATATTTGTACTCTCTTTTATCATCTATGACTTTCATGGTTCTTGCTTATATCACTATGACTGTTGACATGAGGTATTGTGTAATGGGCTTGGTAACTGATTTAAACTTTAAGTAATGAGGTTCAGTCTTTATTTTAAGTATTTTGGTTGCTATGTCTACAAAATATTCAGGTTTCTAGGACTGTTTACAAATGGTACGTACTGTTTACGTACCTTAAAATTTGTTCCACACAGAAGTACGTTCCGTACGTACTGATAGTGTGCCGTACACTACGTACCTTTCCACCTTGACCTCAAGGTACATCGTCAAAGTCTTATTCTACTCTTGTTCTACTACTGATGTGTTCCAAGCATATGGTCATCGACATCTTGGCATCCAATTTTCAGTATTGGGCATGTTTTCACTCAAGAAGGGGATCCTAATTATCTTGTGCATCTTGGTCTTAATGCATCTCAGAGAAGAGTATTTTATATTTTTGTGAGTTAAATAAAGACTGCCATCAATATGTGCCAATATCAATGTTAGTGACTCCAGTCAATGGAAGTTATCTTGGCTATCACATCCTCTGCAGACCCATGGTTCATGGAGAGAACACATCAACCACCCCTTACCTTTCAGTTAGAGGTCGAGGGAGGGATTTTGTTTGTGGTTCCAGTGGCAACTCATGTCCTCACACTTGCATGGCAAGAGGATCCAATTCCAGCTGCCATACAAACTTCTGCTCAAACTTTACATGTTCACTTCCTTTCTATCCCTTTCCCTTTGAGGGAGGGTTTGTAAGAGAAATAGCAAAGGGAAAGTGTATTTGTGTGGGTGCATGTTAACACCTCTTGTTAAGAGGGTGGACACTTGTAATGGGTGTGAACATAACGTGCCACCTCAATGGACACTGGCAACTTTGTAGGTGACACTCGTTCCGTGCATGCATATCGTGTACTAGCAAAAGGCTATATAACAACCTTGTAATTTTAATTAATTCATTCAAGTTTAGCCAAGTGTAGCCCTCAAAGCTCTCCTGTATGTTGAGTAGATTAGGGTTTCTTTACCTTGTTAATCATATTGTGTTAATCTAGTTAATCCTCCTCTTTGTGCACTACTTCCCTCCATTTCATGATCCAGCAGCAACCACCTAAAAGGGACTCAAAAGAGGCCAAGAGTGGAGGCACAAGTTTAGAGAGTGCCCACAACGCAAGAAGGATGACAAGAAGGCACAAAGTGTATGTACATGCAGTTCCAGATGTGCAGGGGAATACAAAGCATAAAGGTAAAGAGAGAATTGTATGCAAAGCTTGGGAACAAATCAAGGATCAGCTTGCTCCATTTGATGATTTATGCCAATGCATAATTTCATCTCCACGCAACCTTGGGCATTGAGGTGAGGGACATGGGACCTCAAATTGAAGTAGAGGTTGCTTTATGAGCAAGGAGGTGCAAGTGACTCCGATTATTGGAAAGTTGTGTGCATGTATAGGGGTATCTGTATCACAAGCACTTTTTGGTTGCACCCTTCAATGGATGTGATGTGTTGCTTGGAAAGCTGTGGCATCATCGCCTAGAGCCCCAAAAGGAATACAAGACAAATAGGATCACTTCTATGCACAAGGGCCGTATGCATGTTACTAATGCCGGCAAAGAGGGGGATAGAAACAGGATCACTTCTATGCACAAGGGCCGTATGCATGTTACTAATACTGGCAAAGAGGAGGATTCTATCCAGGTTGTCTTACACAGCCTAATTAATACTTCTGCGTGCTTAATAAATTGGATAAATCGGCTTGCTTAGCTGTATTCAGCTGAAGAGTGGGTATCACCAAGTACGTGTGGTTCCCCACGATGTACACAAAACGGCATTCTGCACAGATTTTGGACTCTCTGAATATTTAGTGATGCCATTCGGTCTCACAAATGCCCTAGCTACCTTCAATCGTACAATGGATTCCATTTTTCACGAGCATCAAAAATTCAGAGGTGTTTTCTTTGATGACATAATGATATTCTCCAAGAACATAGAGCTCACTAGGCCATAGTCTTTGGAGAGCTTCGTAAGCACAAGGAGTCACTTCGGAATGGACTTGCGCGCTTTTCAACATACCCGACGTCCCCAACCCACGAGACACCAACCATGATCCTCCCATCAGCTCCAGATCCACGACATGCTCCACCTCGATCACACCACCTTCTCATGTACCATGACAAAAGGAGACCTCTCAGCCATACTCAGTAAACCCATGCTCCAAATACTTGAGAGAGGTGTACCCTCTACTAGAGGATGACGTGCCCCAAATGCTTCATATTCTCATGTACTCCATGATGAAAGTCTCTTGTACTAGTGCTTATACCAGTGCCGCAGACAAAACTTGAACTTACATTTGCATTAGTATATCGAGATGACAACCTTTCTTCCGAGCATAGCGATCTGCCATTGGCGGATCACAGCCAATACCTGCAAAATTGTGCGGATAGCACCACTCTTGAACTAAAATGATAGGAGTTACATTCACCCCTTTACCAGAAGTTTCCCAATGATAGGAGTTACATTCACCCCTTTACCAGCAAAAGCGGCATCAGCATTCATTTGCATACCATAATCTGATACATTTAATCCAATAGCTACAGCCATCTCCTCAAAGATGAAGTTATCTGTGGATGCATCATCAAAAAGGAAAAGAGTGGGCTGATCCTTCAGTTGCCCCCAAGCCTTGCATATGGTTCTGCTCTCAACAGGCTGACTTGCACATCGGAAATCACATTCACATTAGGCTTCTCTGCCTTGTCCCCTGCATTCTTGGGATTCTTTGGACACTTAGGGTACAAGTGGTCCTTATTGCCGCATCCAAAACATTTTCCATCTCGTATGTAATCAAGCCTCTGCTGTTTGGACAGCCCATGATCAAAGAATCTACTCCCCGGGTTCTTAAACGAGCCTTCCTTTGTGTTTGAGAAACCTTTTTGGTCACTTTTATGGGGTTGTCCCTCCTTTTTCTCGTCATAACCAGCCCTCTTCTTGCCTTTACATGGATCTGAAAATGGCCTGTTTTTGGGCAAAACATGCAACCCTTCCGCCACAGTAGCCGAATGAATGAGCTTTTGCAGTGTCTCATTCGGGTACACCTCAAGGCTGTCTTGTATTACAGATTGTAAGCCAGCTTCAAACTTTCTTTTCTTCTCTTCTTCCCTGACTTCTTAAACGAACCTTCCTTTGTGTTTGAGGAGCCTTTTTGGTCACTTTTATATGGAGCTCTCTCCTTTTTCTGGTCATAACCAGCCCTCTTCTTGCCTTTATATGGATCTGAAAATGGCCTGTTTTTGGGCAAAACATGCAACCGTTCCGCCACAGTAGCCGAATGAATGAGCTTTTGCATTGTCTCATTCAGGTACACCTCAATGCTGTCCTGTATAACTGACTGTAAACCAACCTCAAACTTTCTTTTCTTCTCTTCTTCGTCAAGAAACATGAAGGGAGTTACCTTCAATAGCACCTTCCAAAATTTGGCCACATAAGTCTGCACAGACTCTCCCTCTTCCTAACTCTCCCTCTTCTTGCTTAAGCCAATCCCATTCCTTCTTCACATTCTTAACAAAGTTTGGTGGCAAAAACTGTGCATAAAACTACTTCTTAAAGTCAGTCCATGAAAGAGCCGCAGTGCCATCCACCAATATCACTGGCCGTATCTTTCAAGTGAATGCCCACATGTCGCAGCTTACTTCTCTGTGAAGTTTCCATCACAAAAGGCTATCTCAAATTGACTGACAAATGAAAGAGCCTTCATAGTATCCATCTTTCCATGGAAATTTTCAAACTTAATGTCCTTATCTCCCGATTTGAATTCTCAAGTCTTCTTCCTGCTGCGTGACTTGTCAGGGGAATCAAATCTGTCTCTTACTCCGGGAATGAGAAGAGCCTTCATGCTTGGAGTATTCTTGTTTTTGAGAGGCATGACAAGAATGAAAGGAGGCATCATCAGACTCCTTAGAGTTTGCATGAGTGGCATGATGAGACACATCCTTCTTCATCTCTCCTTTTTCCTACAAGTAAGACTTGGCCAATTCCTTGGGATTCGGATATCCTGACTATGCAGCTATGGCCTTGAAGACCTCGCCATCTGTATTGCTCTTTCTCTTAGACTGCAAAACCCCCTCTACATTGGGATTTGCCTATATGGCTCGCAATGTTGCAGTCTCATCACGATATCGCCTAACCTAGTGTCTCAGAGTTTCCAACTCAGATAATACATCCGTAAGTGGTGTGGCAAGTGGTGTGTTATGTACATCCTGGGCACCTCATCTTGCATCTGTCTGTCGGGTGTATTCATCACATGCTCATCATCACTCACATGTTCAGCCATGCTTGCTGACCACAAATTTCTGCCAACACAATAATCTTCTGTGCTCAAAACGCTCTATCTGCTACCCTCAACATTAGGATTTACCACAGACTAGAGAACCAAGGCTCTGATACCACTGTCACAAATACGGAAGCGTGTACTCAAAAAATCTTATCCCATACATAACATCATGGCATAATACATAAGCATGTCACAATACATAATCATGCTTGTAACCAATGAAACAACAATATGAGAAACCTCCACAAGACACAGCACTAGGGGCTGAAGTTAGGCACCCCCCCCCTCGCCCGCCCCGCGCGCGGAGGTTTCTTTATTGCCAACAAAGTGTTCCAGTACAAGAGAACGGGTGCCAGAGAGTAAACACTCCACAGATTGGCACCAGATACATCAAGAATATGATGAAAACGAATAAAACAATTGCCTAAGACCTCAATCTCAGTGTTCCAAGAGTCCCTCACGCACAACCATACTCTAGTACGTGATCACACCATCTAGCAGTAGTGTTGTCCCGAATAACCAGCCATGAAAAACCCTAGCTCTCACAGCCGAAGGTTCCACCCTTAGAGCCATAGGCTTCGCGGAGGTTTAGATTCTATTCGCCTTAGAATTTGTCGCGAAGAACCTTGCTGAATTTGATTGAACAGCACTGTTTTCAGTCCACAAATGTGCTGTACAGCTCACCCCAAGAGATGAGAGGGTTGCCCTCTTGTTTGCCTTGAGCCCAAAGTCTATGGAGCATCAAATGCAGCCCTGAAATCTGTTGTACAGCAGTCGACCAGCCCTGCACAGGAGCCAGAAGTAGCTGCATGCACAGAGAGAGAGAGAGAGAGGGAGAGAGAGAAGAATCACTTTCATCTGTAGCAGCTATGGAGGCTAGCAATCAGCTATATATCAACCCTGGAAGGAGTCGACAAGCCTTGTAGAGTTGTTATGCATGCCAAACTCACACCTGTCCTCCAACCCTAGGCGTTTCACTCCAAAACAGCTGGAAAAGGAGACGCCTAGCTACTTTTGGCTTCTCCCTCCTAGAATAGCAATTCGTGGAGCTATTATTGCAAGATGGAGAGTAATGGCCAAGTTTCATTAAAAATTGGTCCACTTAATGTGAACACTTTATAAACTGTCCACCCAAACTTAAGCGTATGTGAACACTTTATAATTTGTCCACCCAAATTTAAGTGTATGTGAACACCTGCACTCCTAAACCTTGGTGTAATAAAATATAAACTGTAACTTGGGTTTGGGGTCACTTACCACCTACAAAACACATAAGACCACCGCCTCAGTCCCAAACAGGTGTGCACACACGCGTCCACAGGTTTCCAGACGTCCCCGGAGCCCATGGACAATCACAAGCAGAAATACCAGGCATTGTCCAGGCAGCTAAGACAAGTCATTCATGCATGTCAAAACACACACAAATGCTTTATGCATAGTATTCTAGATTCCATCTCCCAACTTACTCATCTTGTGCAGAACCAGTCTTGGGCACCGCCCATATAGTATAAAGAATGCTCACCAGGGTGTCCACCCTTCCATGAGACTTCATCAGCATGCCAAGAACTCACCAAGGTATCTACCCTACCATGAAGCCCTTCTACATGTACTAAGCCATGCCAGGAACTCACATCAAGATATCAATCCTTCAATGGAGCCCTTCCACATGTAACAAATCATGCCAAGAGCTCAGACCAGGATCTCAATCCTTTCATGGAGTCCTTCCACATGTAACAAACCATGCTAGGAACTCACACCATGATCTCAATCCTTCCATGGTGTTCCTCCACATGTGTATAGTCAGAAATATGACACTACTGTTGTCAGCCACAAGGTACAATGCTAAAAAGCCTATTAAATGTTGCGCTTATTCCCTGGCTGGTCAAAACCTGTTGTCACCTCCCTAATGCTTGGCCAATTGGCTGCCTAAGTCCCCTGCTGGCAGCCAACTGCTGATGTGGCTGCCAACTGGGTACTTATGCTCCTCCATAATGCTCGTGATTTATATTTTTCTTTATTCATATTAATTAGGGGCATTGACCAAGGTAAGAAAATGTAATTCTGGAAATATATAATGTTGATGGTGCTGATACTGAAGCTGATGATGACACTGATGATGCTGATTCTAATGCTGATGATGACCTAGATGTTGTCCTAATTGATGTCCTAATCAGGGATTATGATGTTCCTAGAGATTAGCCATGGCACGGGTGTGCACATGACACTTCTAGTGACTCATCTACTGTAAATGCATGTGTGAGGTGCTTCCTGTGCAAGTTAACACAGCCCCATAGGCAACCAGCAGCAAGACAGCAGGGTGGCTATACAGACAGTAAACGCACCTCTACAGAGCAGCCTAAAACAGTCCCAAACAGGTCCAGTTCAGTCCATACTGTTGGACAGAAAGAAGTCAATCTTGTACTTCATTCCCTTCTTCTAAGTAATCACGCAAATATGCCTTGAGAGGGTGAATTGGGACCCAATCTAGTGTTCATTGTGTACTTCTCTCAACCCTAAACTTTGCAATTCAGATTTCAGCAGGTTGTTGGGGGGATTGGTGCCATGCTGCTGCAGCTTGACTATCTAATGGCCTATGGTAACAGGTTACTTTGTGAACTTGAGCTGTTGTATTCTTCTACCTATGTTAAGAGTGCCTTGCCATGGTGCATGCTGTGGGAAAATCAGTGACACTGGCTGATCAGTGTAGCATCATAGATGATTGTGAAAGCTTCCTGTGGATGTGCAAGACTGAGAATGGGTGCAAACGGCATCAACAACTTCAGCTTCTCCAATATCCAGCAGAACACCCTACTCTAGGTTGTGTTGGCCAATCCTAGCTGCTGGGAACAAGTTTTGAAGTTCCTTGGGATTGCCAGTGTTCTATTGCAGGTTTGTGGAGCATTATGCATGAGAGAAGACGCTTCTTACAAAAGCAAAATAGCTTCTACCTTGGCCTGGTCTTTTATTCAACATCAACAGATACGATGTGATCCAAATAGGAAATTTTCAACAAGTAGATTTTTTACTTCTTACCCAAATCAATGCAAGAGTGTCTACCGCGCTCACAAATATACTCGTTAAATACCATGATGGATATGCCCCCATATGGCTTAAAACATCCATGACATCATATGACAGAAAAATGCTGGGGGACTTTGTCCAGCCATATGGCATCTCCAATGATTCGTTTGCAAGGTTGTCTTTTGGATGTCATTTGAATGAATCCTCACATACTTTTGAACACTAAAGCACCTGCTAGCTACTCTAACATATCATTTATCCACGGGTACTTGTTAGCAACTTCAGAATCCATTCTTGCAGTGCTGATCTGTCGAAAATAATTGGGCTGACCTTGGAATACATTCCCAGTGCTGACAAGAGTCAGATTACATTTAGATGGCCCTCTGAATGAGCCCTCTTGCTGACATCCCCATCCATCTCCCGAGGACAATGGCGTCAGGGAATGGTCAGCCCGTCAGCTGTTCCCATACAGGTCACAGCTGAAGCTTCCCGTTTTCAAAACAGGAACGGCCTCTCCCCGGTGGCTGCAACCATTCCCTTGACTCCCTCAATTTCTTCTTGCTCCTTTACTTCTTCTGGTGTTGATACATTGCTTGCAGCTAAATCACCGCATTAACGGGATGTATTAGCCAATGCGCGTGAGTATCTGATTGCAAGAAGGCTTCAAGCAATACCACAGGCCGGCTGACCTGATCCTTGCGCTATACACCGCAGTCCTTAACTTCCTGAGGACAGCAAGAGAGAACCATATACCAAACATAAGGAAATGCCGGCGTACCTGGTATAAGAGCATTTTCGGAGATGTAAGTGTTCTTGGCCAATGCTGGTAGCAGGAGCAAAGCGATCAATCCAAGAATGCAGCTTGTAGCACTGTGAAGGTGCAGATTAAGTCAGAAAAAAACCCTAATTATGGAGTCAGATTAAAGTAGGGGAGAGGTGACATACATGAGGAAATCAGCATGGCGGATCGCGAGAGAGGCTAGCTTGGGAAGAAGGCGAGTGCCTTGCCGCCGATTCACCTGAGAACCCTCCGCCATAGCCAGAGAGAGAAGCCCAACCTGTGTAGTTATGGTGGTAGCGTTGCGTATGTGTGTTTTTTTCCCCCGAGAGGGTACTGAAATTAGATGCATCATTTCTTTTCTTTTCTTTTCTTTTGGAGAGAACTTGAATTGAACACACACAACAAACACACACCCTACAACTAGGTGCACTCGAACACTTCCACCATTTAGTGTAGATGTATCATTTCAATGTACATGTAGATGTTAAGTTTTTTCATGCATTTTTTTTTTGCACGTTTTTGCTGATCGTGAGCATCTTTCAACGATGTTTGTCTGAATTATATGTCAAAAAATGCACTAAAATGGCTAATTTCTATGCTTTTTCTATGAGGCCAAAAATCAATGAGCCCCCCTAGGGCCTCAAGACATGTTAGGTGGTGCGCCAAGAGCAACATGTGGTGTGTCATGTTGCCTAGTGAAGTTAGCTTGTCTATAATGGTTGTCTCCCAAGTTCGTCAATCATAGTTTACATAGGTAAGCCTGAATTCCACCATGCGATCATGCACCTTGACCCTTGTTGCCCTTAAAGCAAATGAAAACAATGAGAAGTTACTATTTATGTCATCTTAATTTAATATGTACCAACTTGTTCTAAGTTGCTACCTATGTCATCTTAATTTAATGAGTGCCAACTCATCCTAACAATTGTGCAAGCTATCTTTAAAAATATTAAAATTTTGCATCAAAAACTATGAAAGAAGCAAACATTTGAATCCTAGGGATGTAGGAGGATTATATGTGGTGCTAAGAATATAGTAAGCATTAAATTCTAAAGTGGTTTAATGTACATGACCAAGATCTAAAATACCTCCTCTAAGTTTTCTTCCATTTCTTCCTTGTCGAGCCTCGATGGGTCTTCTACCATCTCTTCCTCATATAGGCAAGGGAATGATATGACTTCGTACTTTTGTTAAAAGATAAGGATTTACTACATTGTTTTAGTGTTGTCTCTGTAAATGTAATCTGCTTAGTCCGTTGGTAAGATTCATACGGATCTTTTAAAGTTTGTAGAGATCTATCTTCTTGTTATATCGATCAAGTGGCTTTTGGCTTTACCTAACCTTTTGAAGTTTGTGGAGATCTATCATGTTATACTGATCCACTAGCTTCACCTACATTATCATGGAGACTACTCTCCCGGTAAGCTCATATGTGAACAGCGGAATAACCTTCATTCACACATACATGAATTACGAAGAGGTTTGTGGGAATAACCGCTCATCTATCTATCATACGATTCAAAATCTGATAAAACAATATTATTTTTCCACACATTGTAGGCCCTTATTGTTGACCCCATTACTATTTACCTGCGTTATCATGGAGATTGCTTTCTTGGTAAGCTCATATGTCTTCTCCTTGATATTCTCATACTCATACTTGACCCCATTATTGTTGAATTGCCTTTCTTTCAGCATGGTGTCAAAGCGTAGATCCTTGTGCTCCACCTTGTAGATTTGTGTTATTGGTGGCAGTTGTATGGCTTGGTGATGTCATCATCTCTTATCATGAAACTTTTTTTGTTCCCATCCCGTAAAGTTACCTCTCTTGTCCTTGTCCATAAGTTTTCCTGAATTCCACACGCATGCTTGCATTGATTGTGGAGGGATTCTTCTTTGCATACTTATCGAGCCCTATTGCCTCCAGTTTTGCCTTCACTTCTAGGGTCTCTAGGAATAACAGGCATTCGAGGGAGTGGTATTGGAAATAAACCTTACCCTTGGATGTTGGTACCTTTGTTTGAACAATCTGACCAATGACATTCCTAAGGTATGGTCCCAAATGTGAGCTTCTACGCGTTCTTCTTTCCTTGGTGCTTCTTCTTGGTCAAGGTGAACCCTTGGTCTTCCAAGGATTTTGGCTCAGTTTTGGCATACACAAAATCAAACAGCTCCTCCATTTTTTAAAGAGTCATCCTAAAAAATTAGCCATTGAATTATGTCATAGCTTAAATAAGGCTGGTAAGGAGTCATTCCTCAATAGTTATTGGATAGTCATATGTGCAATTGTTAGTGTGTAATGAAGTGATTTGGAGGCCTCATGAATGATCTGGGGAGGGTTCTAAATGGCATGAAAACCATGCTATTTTCATGGTGACATGAATGTCTTAGTGTCACGTAGCTTGTAATCGGCTACGTAGGGCTTGACAAAACATGAAGCCCAATCAGCAAAGAGCGATTGGCGAGAGTGTCCAAGGTTCAGGGGTGAGGTGCTTGGGTCACGTAGCTTGTAATCGGCTACATAAGGCTTGACAAAACATGGAGCCCGATCACTAAAGAGCGATTGGTGAGAGTGTCCAAGGTTCAGGGGTGAGGTGCCTGGGTCAGAGGACCGCACGCAGCCAGGCAAGTGTGAGCAAGCAGGCCACTACATAAGCCTGGTAGTGTGGAATCTTATCCACGTTCTGAAATGGGAATATGTAGACCTCGAGAAGCGTGCCAACAAAAAAATACACACGCGAGAGAACAGCAGATTGGTTCCCAACTACCCCCCCCCCCCAAGTGTGCCCAAAAGCATCCATGTTTGAGTATTTTTATAGTATTTTATTCCATCAAAAATAGATTACATGGCTATTTTCAGCCCAAGCTTGCTCTACAAGCTTTCTTTTTACAAAAATTGGATGGTAAAATATTTCAAAAATCTCAGTCCCGTGATAATCCTCCCGGTTTAGGAGACAACCGTCCTCGGTTGTAACTATTGGCATACACGAGTGATCAAACTCATTAATCGTTTCCACATTGGATTCATTCACAATAATCAATTGATTCACTCCCACATGTCCTCACACGTGTTGCACGTGCCTTAGAGTTGATTGGATTCACTCACAATCAAACTCACAATACCTTTGCACATGTCACATGTCTTAGAGTTGATCGGATTCACTCACAATCAAACTCTCATAATCTTTACATGCATCACACATGTCTTAGAGTTAATCGAATTCACTCACAATCAAACTCCTACATTGGATTCACTCACAATGTTTTCATACGCATCACACGTATTCACATAGTATACCACACGTTTCACACATGTCACAGCTAGTTGGATTCACCCACAACCAACAAGGGTCACCCTCTAAAAAATTAGATTCACTCTTCATTCTTATACTACATTGGGTTACCCTCATCAAGAATTAATTCAGAAGAGTTGATTGGATTCACCATAAATCAAAACTCACACATTCCTTACATGCGTCACATATGTCACAGTTGATTGGATTCACTCACAACCAACACTCAATTCGTGATAAGTTATCCGTCACACAGATAAATATCACTAAGTATTCATCATAGACATGTAAAAGAGACATTGTGTCAAGGACTTCTATGTTTAATAAATTCTAGTTTCCCATACCACCAAAAATTATCCCACACAAATGTAGAGATAAGTATGCATTGGAATACTTCACACATGATTAATCTCATGTCCCATACCACAAGACTGATTCATAGTGAAAAGTTCATAAAGTATGGTTCAAGATGGAAGGGCCAGTTCCTCCGAGAAGTTATACTTTTAATGCATAAGAACTCTCCTCGAAATTTGCAAAAGTCTAAAATAAAATTTGTTGTAGAGATAATCAAATGAATATGTTACCCTAAGAGTCGGAGTAGTCGTCGTCGTGGTAGTCTTGTTCTTCATCATCACCGATCATAAGTAACATAACAAAATTTTAAATAAAACTTAAAACAATTTGTAAATAACTGCAAACGTAATTATTGGGTAAAGATGAAGACTTATCGTGTGTAAGTCGAGATGATAATTTTTGGAAACTCAACATGACTCCATGGTAGAGATCATTGGTACAACCTGCACATTATGCTTACACCACATATAATAACATGTGTATACTCATGCACAATAAAGACTATTGTTTTCATGATTATGACATAAACTGCTTAAGTAATAATCACACAACCTAGAATAATGTTAGTCCGGGTTAGGTGCATAATATGAAAGTCTATCCTAATCACACGAGTGTCTGCGGAGCTAAGAAAATAACTAAAAGCATGGAATTGAACGATTGGTCAAAAGCGTATAATAATGATCGTAACCGTTTGACAATAATGCTCGAATTGATCTTGTCTCATGACGCCACTAAAGTGATCTACATATCTATCAACACATCTAGAGTCAACGTTTAAACGATGAAGTGTAGCACTAATCGTTAAAATAATTCCTTCTTTCTCTCTCTTTTTCTTCTTCTTTTCCTTCTTCTCTCTCTTGTTATTTTTCTTCTTCTTCTTCTTCCTCTTCTTTCTCTTTCTTATCTCTCCTCTTCTTTCTTCTTCTTCTTCTCTCCTCTTCTTCTTCCTCTTCTCTCTTTTCTTCTTCTTCTCTCTCCTTCTTCTTCTTCTCTCTTCTTTCTCTTTCTTCTCTCTCCTCCTCTTCTTATTCTTCTTCTTCTCTTCTTGTCCTTCTCTCGTGGCTTGCCACAAGCTGCTAGGTAGCATGGTATTATCCCACATGACGTTTTTATCACTTCGCGAAAAGGGTATAAGAGGCAAAACACCCCTCCATTTGTCTTTGCCTCGTAAGAGACATATGTGGGCTGCTAATGGTGCCTCACGTCGTCGCGTTGCCACCAGTAATGATCGACGGATTCACTTTTCGGTGCCGTAGCATTGTTGGCCGCACTTGTTCACTAGTAATGTGGGAATTCACTTTCCGGCTGCCTCGTTGTGCGCCTAGGTGTTATGCCCCCTTCTCATCACTATGCGGGTCGTTGTATCACCGGCTCTTTGACACGTTGTTCATGCTCGGTTACTTGGGCTTCATGCCATCATTCTTCACCTTCACATAGAGGACCAACCAGGTCATGGGCCGTCTGAGTGCCCCAAACACACACCTTTCTGATGGAGCGTACTCTGGGCTCTAATACCACTGAAACGGGAATACGCAGACCTTGGGAAGTGTGCCACAATAGAAAAATACAGACGTGAGAGAACACCAGATTGGGTCCCAACTGCCTCCCCAAGCATGTGCCCAAAAGCATCCCTGCTTAAGTATTTTTGTAGTATTTTATTCCATCAAAAATAGATTACATGGCTATTTTTAGCCCAAGCTTGCTCTACAAGCTTTCTTTTTACAAACATTGGATCATAAAATATTTCAAAAATCTCACTCCCATGACACATTCCTCTACCGGCTTGATGGTGAACAAGATCCCTCCTCTCCTCCCTCATCTTAGTGTCTTCCTCTCACACGGGCAAGGCAACATTGGCATCATAGCCATGTTCAAATTGGCTTTCTACTCCACGCATGACCTTGATCCAAAACAAGATAAGATTTTCATGGAATGGTTCAAAATCTCATCATTTTTTCTCTATGCTATGTGATAAGGTTTGACACAGAAGCACAGAAGCGTGTTTCTTTGCGGAATTGAAAGCAAGAGATGCCTTCTCTTTCTCTGGTTCTCTTGACTATTGTGCAACTAACAACAACAGTTGGGCATATACAAGTATCACCACCTCTAGCAGCAATGTGCGTGTAACCAAGGCAAGGCATATAAGAAAGTGGTACCTCTCCCACAAGCCCTGGGTGCCAGACCCATAAGTGCTGGGCACAATTACTCATAAAGGTGGCAAGCAAACTCGCATAGTGCTGCATAAGGCGCCAACCCGCCTGCCACACACACAAGAAGCATGCTAGCAATGCAAGAGGGCCCATATGGTTAAAACATTGTACAGGTATTGAACAGGCTAGTTCAAGTAGACAACTACAGTAGGCACACAAGGAGCCAACTAAAGGCCTGATGTGCCATGGTGGTGGACGACAGCCTAGCAACAAGTGGTCCCAGCACATAGTAGGCCCCCACACACACCAGGCACACCGGCACAACACTGCAGATATTACATGCTGTCGAACAAGAGAGAGCTCTCTCTGTAACATATAGGCAAACATGCCAAGTGAGGACACCACACCACACAAGTGCAACTTGCAGAGCAGGTAGGCAAGTACCCGACTCAAACTCAAAAATAGCAAGCCAAATTTCCTTGTAAAAATGCATGAGAAAAGCTCCTCTCCGAGGAAGAGAACTATAATGTAGTGTGCTATGTGAGAGAAAGAGCCTACCTTTTTTGTGTTGGTCAAAGCAATCTCTCTCTCTCTTGATCGGTGATAGTAAATTGGATTCAGAGTTTTTCCATAAGGGAGGCCACCTACTATGAAATGAAGTGCATCCCAGTGGTGTGAGCACTTGTGTTTGTGTTGCATAGAGAGAGGCCACAAAGATCTCTCTCTCTCTCTCTCTCTCTCTCTCTCTCTCTCTCTCTCTCTCTCTCTCTCTCTCTCTCTCTCTCTCTCTCTCTCTCTCTCTCTCTCTCCTTATCACCTCTAAAGTGGCGTGTGTGTGGCGATACACACACAAAAAAGGCAGCAAATCACAAGCCACACACAGGTGACGATTGTGTGGTATCCACTTGGCGTCTTCTTCTATGCTCTTACCCCTCGAGTGCATGCCTACAGGTATCCGGGGAGATACAAGAGAGCTCGAGGTGATTCCGATAATTTTTGAAGTGCCATCAGCTTTGAGCTTCCATCGGGGCCGACACACTCTAGGACATATTGGATAGTTTGTTCATTTGTGCACTTTGTACAATTTTTTGCATTTAAAATTTGAATTTTTTGTAATTTTTATTTATTTTTAAAAAATGGCCTCAAGGGAAAGTAGCATACCCGCCTCAGGAAGTTTGAGGGGTATTTCTCAAGTATTACCACCTATTTTTGGCCTTACATAAGCCGAGCTTGTCCACATGCAGCAAGCTATCCTTGCACGCTAGACGGAGACCATTCGTCCTCTGTCCACCTCACAACTTGGCGTGCAGGAGCTGAGTGGTGTAGGAGGCATGTCCCTAACATTGTCCTCATCTGTATAGATGACGCTATGATTGCGTCCACACATTCCACTGATAGTCGACTAGTCTGTAGAGATATGAAATACAGTGTTGGACCCAGCACAGATGATGACCTCTTGAACGAGGATAAGTTTGAAGACAAAGATCTCAATGCGCTCAATTCGAGGTTGACGACTGAGAGTAGGAGGTCTCATGTAAGTCCATTTTTTAGCTTTTTGCTAGGACTCAAACATTAGAACAAAATTAAAATGAAATTTTGACCATCCTTAGGAGTTTACACCACCACTTAGACTCACATCCGACCACTCCTATTGCTAGTGTTACATCTCCTACGCCCATGCAGAGAAGAGTACAGTTTACTTCTTCTTAGCTGAAAGATCCCTGTCCCCCACCGCGCAACGAATTCTGGGGTGCTAGCAGCGAAAGTAGCACTTCTTGCGCAGGGCTGGGTCCCTCACTCGGGGCCTTGCCCATGTATATCCAGACAAGGGACTAATCCCTCGGTTCTTCCAAAACCGAACCCGAAAAAACTTCCCTCGCCCGGAAAGCACGGGCGATTCCTCCAGGATATTTTTACTCTAACGTAGTCAAGAGCCTTAACTAGCAGAACTGATCTGACCGAACGCGTAAGTCCCATAGTCACATCAAGGAAAAGACTTGCACTTGGATCATAGAGACCAACACTTTTTTCCTCATTGAGAGGCACAGACGCCGTTGATTCTTTTCCATAGAACAAATTTTATCCGGGATTTACTTCATATATCGTACCGTAACAGAATTGAGTCTCATTTTAGGGATCCAT
Organism: Cibotium barometz; assembly: GCF_041138505.1. Lineage (NCBI taxonomy): Eukaryota > Viridiplantae > Streptophyta > Polypodiopsida > Cyatheales > Cibotiaceae > Cibotium > Cibotium barometz. The sequence continues at coordinate 35,281,157 of NC_141057.1, read as the reverse complement.
CAGCCTAACCCCATCTAGTACCATGGGTTAGCCAACCACTGTAGTGATGGATCCATTAAAGAATTTGGTTAGGTTTTGTCCCGGGTACCAGGGAAAAGAGTTCCTAGGCCCCCTAGCCGGATATTCATGATACAAACTTAAAACTAGTCACACCACTTACACACCCAATATGAAATTACCTTTTTCACAGATTCAGCTATCTTTAAAACAATCATTTAATGAAATTGCCTTTTTCACATATTCAGCTATCTTTAAAACAATCATTTAATGAAACTATAGTATCACTGATCATAATCCTCCAAAATTAATCCGGTTGAATCCTAATTTCTAATTTTTCCTTCATCGGTGTACTTATGGCATCACTGGCCAACCAGAACGCTCACCACCTATCCACTCCAAGGGCCTTTTCAATAGTTCCTAGCTCATAGTACCCGGCAATATATTCACTTATAAAAATCAAAATGGAATCTCGGTCAAAGATCAGCAAGAAGAACCAACAGATCCATATAAAAGAGCCATGGACTCATTCGTTGAGGATCAACAAGGTCAATCAACCAGATCTATGCCCGAATTTAGAAAACAACTCTTACTCCTTGTTCCAATATCTTCCCCGACGCACGTGTGGATATCTTCGGCGACCTAGAGTCCGAGCACCGTATGGTCAGTATCCTCTAGAATCCTTCTTACAGGTCACCTAGCGCTTCACTCATAGGTCGCTTCCTTAGTCCCTCATCCATCGTATCGGAAGCTCACCATTTAAATCGAACCGAGGCTGGTCAAGACCTCGACCGACCTTGCTATGCGAGACGTCCTCCGTTGACTCTCCGTCAGCTGTTGCAACTTTATCAGATAGGTCTCCACGACCTCATTCACAAGACGGTCAAAATGCTTACCCAACATTTTTGACATAAAACAGTCATTTAAAAACAAGTCATAAATACAGTTTCTATAATGAACTCTCGTCTTTCCACATTGTTCCACATTAATCCTCATTTATTTCATATGTATTCCCATTCTCATCACATCGTTTTCCATCTCATCACATCTTTTCTCATTTATCCACATCAGATCTCATCCACTCGCATCTACCCATATCCACATCTCATCACATCATATTCACTCACATCACATATCACATCTATCCCAATTTACATCACATCTCATTCACTCACATCCTGATTCACATGACATCACATCTCATTCATTTACATCCCGATTCACATCACATCACATCTCATTCATAACACATCTCGATTCACATCACATCACATCTATTCACGTCCATCACATTCATTCATTCATATCCACCACATTCATTCATTCATATCCACCACATTCATTTTCATAACCATCCCATCACATACATTCTATCCACATTATATCACATTACTTCTATCCACATCATATCTCATTCATACACATCTCATCTCATTCATCCACATCCATCCAATCGTTCACATGTACGACTACTCACATCTATCCATACATTCATATCTATCACTTCACATCCACATATATTCATGTCACATCACATTCTTTCACATACACATCCACATCCATTCTTTCACATACATCCACATCCATTCTTTCACATACTCATCCACAACTATTCTTCACATACACATCCACATCCATTCTTCACATACACATCCATATCCATTCTTCACATACACATTCACATCCATTCTTCTCATACACATCCATATCCATTCTTCACATACACATTCACATCCATTTTCATCACATACACATTCACATCCATTCTTCACATACACATTCACATGCATTTTCATCACATACACATCCACATCCATTCTTCACATACACATCCACATCCATCCATTCATTCACATATATCTGATTCACATCACATCTCATCACATCTATTCACATCACATTACATCCATCCATTCATTCACATCTATCTGATTCACATTGCATCTCATCACATCTATTCACATCACATCTCATTTCTATGCAAGTTTTCAGTTTGATTTTCTTTTGAATACAAGGAGTATTTCTTGGATCAGTATCCCCAAAACTTCTTGATCGGAATTCTGAATTTCATACCACAATTTCTCGAATTCTATAACCTTGATCCACAGATTAATTCGAAGGGTCTCAACTTAGTTTCAGATTTGGCGGGAGTTTTGAGTGTATTTTTCTAAACTAGTCACACCTTCTTTCCTCGAAACTGACGAAAGAGTTTGGTCTTGGTCATAGTCTGATTCAAGGTTCGAGTCGGATAAGATTTTTCATGATCTATCTTTCTCGAAAAGGTTTGATAATTCAGTTATTATTTTACTGAATTTCTTTCTTTGAATATTCACTTAACTGATTTCTAAATTAGTTACGAATTCCAATGAGGAATACGTTAATCATTTATCTGAATATTTCGATCTCGATAGATTTCTTGAATTCTCTTTTTACAATCCGTGTGAATATAAAACGATAGAAATTTCTCTCTTAGAGTATTTAATTATTCATTTATCAAATACTCATAGAATTTAAACATAGAATTTAAGAGAATTCTAATTTTGATATAAAAATTTCTTATGCATAAAAATCAACTTCAGTGGGAATAACGCTTTTATAAAAAATCCTTTTATACATCTATTTATGCATAAAATCAAATTTAATAGGAATAACACTTTTAAAATAAAAAGAATTTCTTTATGCATCTATTTATGCATAAAAATCAATTTTTATAAGAATAACGCTTTTATAATAAAAAAATTCCTTTATGCATCTTTCTATGCATAAAAATCAAATTTAATGAGAATAACACTTTTGTAATAAAAAAAATTCTTTTATGTATCTTTCTATGCATAAAAATCAAATTTAATGAGAATAACACTTTTGTAATAAAAAAATTCCTTTATGCATCTTTCTATGCATACACTTTTGCAATAAAAAAATTTCCTTTATGCATCTTTATATGCATAAAAATCAAATTTAATGAGAATAACACTTTTGTAATTAAAAAAATTTCCTTTATGCATCTTTCTATACATAAAAATCAAATTTAATGAGAATAACACTTTTGTAATTAAAAAAATTCCTTTATGCATCTTTCTATGCATAAAAATCAAATTTAAATAGAATAACACTTTTGTAATTAAAAAAAATCCTTTATGCATCTTTCTATGCATAGAAATCAATTTTAATAATTAATATCAGTGATATCCATGCATATTCATAGGTGAATATGTACATGGAGTAATTAGAATATTTCTTTTAGATGCAAAAATGGTGGGAATTACTCTTTTGGAATAACATAAAAACAAACTTTCTTTTCCACAAAATTCTGGAAAAATTTGCCATAACCTCCTTTGTATGGCTGACCATTTCTCATTTTTATCATTCTTTATTTAACTTAAATTAACCCAAATTAGATTTATAGAACTCTAATCTACACAATTTTCTAAATTCAAGAGAGTAGACAATAAGAGGAGTTTAATTAATCCTTTAGTTAATCTTTCTAGGATTGAGAAAGGTTGGAATGTAAAGAGGAGAAGGGGGTGGCCTTTTTATCAAAGGCATAGCATTTGAATTCAATTCAACATTTGCAAATCATAAAAATTAAGAAAACCATAGATTCTTCATTAAACAAGTAAGAAAATTAGCTTACATGGAGCTTGTAAGCTCTTCTTTGGCTTGAGGGATTGAGGGTTCTACTCTTGTTTGAAGCAAGAGTGGCCACCAATTCACTTTGGAGGGGATTAGGCCAAAAATAGTTGAATTATTAAAAAATTCATTGTAGATGGCTCAGGATAGGAGCAGAGTAACAGTGCATAAACACCATTATAAGCTTTTACAAAGGGGGAGGCTTCTATTTATAGGAAAAAGTGAGCCTCTAACCAAGTAAACTGATTCTAGAATTTTCTAGATCAGTTTGGTCAATTTTTGACCATTTTTGGGTTAGTTCAACTTACTTTTTGGATCTAGTTTTGAAATAGGAGAGAGGAGAGATGAAAATATCTCATTTTATTGATTAAAAATTGGGGGTAATGATGAGAAAAAGGTGCCTACTTCATGAGGAGAGATCCCCACACTCAGGTGTCAAAATTTAATTTTTTTATTGTTTTCTTTGGTCCTTAGTCCACTCTTCATCTTATGTGAGCATTTACTCATTTTTGGGGGGGTTTTATTTTATTCTTCAATTTATCTCCTCCCTACATTTGGATTAATCTTATTGGTCCATAGGAACCTTAATTGGACCATAATCTAATTTTTTTTAAAAATTTGGACCCTTAGGCTAAGGTCCTTTATATCTATTTCAATTAATTCCAATTGCACATTGGAAAGTTCTCTTTGAACTTCTGTTTCAGGGGAAACCATTTTAGACACTAGGAGGATTTTTATATCCAAAAATATCTCAATTTTGAATTACCTCCCTCTAGACATTTTCTCTCTCCAGGCCAAAACAGGGTAAAACATTTCTTTTATTTCAGAAAGGGGAATAATTATAAGATCAAAAGGGGAGGTTCTTATACCTGCACACCTCAAAAGCTAGAGGGAGGAATCTTACGTCCTACCCCACTTAAAAAACGCGAGATGTCCTCATCTCGCAAATTTTCTCATTTATCCACATCAGATCTCATCCACTCGTATCTACCCATATCCACATCTCATCACATCATATTCATTCACATCACATATCACATCTATCCCAATTTACATCACATCTCGATTCACATGACATCACATCTCATTCATTCACATCCCAATTCACATCACATCACATCTATTCATGTCCATCACATTCATTCATTCATAACACATCTCGATTCACATCACATCACATCTATTCACGTCCATCACATTCATCACATCACATCTATTCACGTCCATCACATTCATTCATTCATATCCACCACATTCATTCTCATAACCATCCCATTACATGCATTCTATCCACATTATATCACATCACTTCTATCCACATCATATCTCATTCATACGCATCTCATCTCATTCATCCTCCACATCCATCCAATCGTTCACATGTATGACTACTCACATCTATCCATACATTCATATCTATCTCATTCATCCTCCACATCCATCCAATCGTTCACATGTATGACTACTCACATCTATCCATACATTCATATCTATCACTTCACATCCACATATATTCATGTCACATCACATTCTTTCACATACACATCCACATCCATATCCATTCTTTCACATACACATCCACATCCATTCTTTCACATACACATTCACATCCATTCTTCACATACACATTCACATCCAATTATGCGAGAAAAGATTTCATAAAACCTAGTTCTTTATCTATTCTTTTGGTTAAAAAGAAAGATGGTTCTATGCATATGTGCATAGACTACCATACTCTTAATCAGATTACAATTAAAAACAAGTATCCAATACCCTACATCGACGAGCTGTTTGACCAACTCAATGGTGTACAGTATTTTTCTAAAACTGACCTCAGGTCAGGTTAGGATCAAGGAACAGGATGTTCCCAAGACCACATTTATGATTTTTATGAATAATGTTTTACGTCCATACTTAGGAAAATTCATAATAGTTTTTATAGACGACATGCTTGTTTACAGTAAGTCAAGAAAGGAACATGTAGAGCATTTATGCTTAGTGTTCGAATTACTTAGAAAGAACATGTTATTTGCGAAGGAAAGCGAATGTGAATTCTTTGCTAAAAGCAAATTCATTATCTAGGCCATATTATATGTGCTAAGGGAATGTGGATGGATCTTAAGAAAGTGGATACTATTCTCAAATAGCTTGAGCCAAAACACTTAGAAGAACTACAAATTTTTCTAAGTTTGTCAAGGATTTATCAATAGTATGTAAAGGATTAGAGTCACGATAGTCCAAGTGCTTGTCACCCTAGGGTACAAACGACCTATACACTAGTTAAAAGACAATTCTGTTGGCCTAGTTTGTTCAAGGATATCCAAGACTTTGTGTTGAAATACAAGAAGTGCCACATTAATACGCATGAGTGTCTCAAAGTAGGAGGTTTGCTCCATCCATTGGATATTCCCAAAGGAAAATGGGAGAGTATTTCCATGGATTTTCATCGGGTTACCTAAAATGAGTCTAGGATATGATTCAGTTTGGGTGGTAGTAGATAGGTTAACTAAAATAGCCAAGTTTATTTCTACTAGAAAGGAGGTAAAAACTCCTAAGCCAGCTAAATTATTTATCGAACATCTCTACAAGCTATATGGCGTGCTCATAGATATAGTTTCAGATAGAGATAGGAAGTTCGATAGCCACTTTTGGAGGGAAGGCTTCAAAAAGCTGGATACTACTCTGAGTATGAGTACGACCAACAACCATCCGCAATTTGATGGTTAGACAAAAAGAGTTAACCAAGTGTTAGAAGACATGCTTTGAGCATATGTGAGTAAAAAATAATCTAATTTAGGAAGAGTACCTACCACTTTTGGAATCTGCTTATAATAGTTCAAAACATTTAACGACGATTAGATTTAGCCCATTCCTGTTGATGTATGGTTTCCAACCGAGATCTCCTTGGTTGCAAGGCTAGAGAAGGAGAAAATTATGTCTGTCAAGGATTTCCTTGAGGATATGCAAGATATGCCAAGATCAGCAAAGAGATAGCATTCATAGTGCACAAGATCATGCAAAATGTATTTGACAAGAGCCATAGAGAAGAGGGTGACTTTGTTTTCTTGAAAGTCCCTACGAAGTCAGAGACTCTCAAGACAGGAAAGTGTTAAAAACTTTTTCTTATATATTGTGGTCCATTTAAAATTCTTAAGAAGATTGGTAGCGTAGCATAAAAACTTGAGTTGCCAAGGGAGCTCTCAAGTACATCCCATTTTTCATGTCAATAGAATACGAAAAACAATGGATTATCACAATAACATAATTACTCCTAAAATTTTGGTGGAACTTATTGAACCACTGTCTCTTCCACATGCACCTGAGAAGATTCTTAGATTTAGGGATCATAAGACAAGGCACTAATCAACGGAAGGACAGAGATGAGGAAGCGTCCACTTGGGAACGCTTGAGTGTGCTTACCAAAAACTATATTCAGTTTGTTTTCGTGGACAAAAACTCTTCTTAAGGCTAATCGGCTCTGTAGGGCTCGATCGGACATAGGGCTCGATTGTCGGAGAAGAGCGATCAGCAAGAGTGTCTGAGGTTTAAGGGTGAGAAGACCGGGTCGGAGGACCCCACGAGCAGCCAAGCAAGTGTGGGTAGGCAAGCCACTACATAAGCCCTTGGTGTAGTGTGGATTCTTATCCACATTCCTCAATGGTTGGGTGGTAAACAAGAGCCCTTCTCTCCTCCCTCATCTTGGTGTCTTCCTAATGGGCAAAACAACACTTAGGATATTCACGTGTGAAATATTTGATAGTCTTGGTTTTTTCCATGCATATTAGTACTATAGAGAATCTATATGATGGCGATATGAATGTCTTAGGATATTCCATGTATGTTAGTACTACAGATAATCTATATGATGGGTAGAGGTTAGTAGAACATGTAATGCATATGATTAAAATGACGTGAATAACCTAGGTGGCATATTCACGCATGAATTGCTTGAGAAATTCACGTCTAAATGGAGGTTACTATTATGAGGTAAAATGATGTTGGATTGGTTTTATTAATGCAAAAAAACATGTGAATAGTACATTTTCTCAATGTTCATGATGGTGTGAAAAAAACATACTTGTTTTTCATGGCATGAATATCTTGAGATATTCACACATGAACTTTATATAGGAGAGTGGATGTGGAGCACAAAAATGGTGAAGTGAGGGTATATATGTGGAGAAACATTACTTTTATTTTCAAACAGACAAGTTTTTATGGCATAAAAAACCAGCCTAGTTTTTCACACATGAGTTTCTTATAGGTTTTCACACAGAAGAAGTCAATGATTTTTTTTTGGGTATTTGAAAGGGCTGGGTTAGTGTGAGTTAGGTGAAGGTAGAAATACAAGTTTTTTTCAACAAATTTTTGGCATGAAAAAGAAGAACCATGATCACGGTTTTAGGGTTCATAACATACTGTTGCTTGATGATGGACCTTATATTGTAGAGAGAAGGTTGAGGCGACGATGACCCAGACATCATTAAAAGGTTTTCATAGATTTATATCAAGATGGAAGAGTTTCATGTAAATAGTATAACCCATGAGAGAAGACGTGGTTGAGATATCCCTACCCGATGACTTGGACATTGTGGATGCATGTGAAAACAATCATGGTGGAGAAGGGTCCAGGCAAGGATGATGATGATGCACACGGTGATGGTGTGGGCTTCGTACACAGACGAGTCAAGAATATAAAATGCAAAAGTGATGGGAAGAAGATAATTAAAATAGCGTACATTCATGCAATCATGCAGGGGAGAGGGCGTGCGACTCATTAAAAGGGTAGACGACACGTGTCAACATAAGATTGGAAGTTTCTTTTTTTGAATTGTCACACATGAAGTATAGATAATCATGGCGTGATTATCTTTTGGACTTTCTTGTTTTGGATTTTTAATTAGACCTTGGTTGTTGTTGTACGTTGGGGGGGAAGGCCTTTGTAACATTGACTGTAGATTTGAAGCTCTTTTTGGGGTGTGAAAAACTTAAGATATTCACAGCGTGAAGATATCTCCTAGTTTTTCAAGCTAAATGACTTTTTGATTTTTATGCTTTTGAGGTGCTTTAATGGTTCCCCTAGCCATTGTGAAGGGCTAAGTATGGTTCATCTTGCTTTTGGAACACCTTTTTTTAACATGAAAACTTGAGATATTCACAGTGTAAAGACTAGTTTTTCACGTGGAATGACCTTTTAATTTTTGTGTATTTTGCCTTTAATGGTTCCCTTGGCCATTGTGAAGGGCTAGCCAAATATGGTTTATCTTACTTTTAGAACACCTTGTAGTCATGGCATGACTATCTAGGGAAAGTCATGCATGAACATCCCAACTAGTTTTGTTCATGCTTGCCTTCCAAGGGTGTAGTGGAGTTTCCTAAGAATCCCTTGATTATTCCACATGATCAATATTGTTGTTTTGAACAACGTTTTGCATATGAATATCTTGAGATACTCCCAGTGTGAATCTCTCCCCTACTCATGTATACATGTTCTTTTCCTTCGTTTGAATCGTTTATTCCGCTGGTTGCTTTATTTGGAAGGCTTCCTAGTACCTATTCTCTTCCTTGGAGCTCGAGGAATATTGTTGGCAAAGTTGTTCTACTCGCTTTTTGAGTGTTGCATGTTTTGTTCCATCCATTGAATGAAGAATGTTTTTGGGTCCATGATGGATTCTGGTTCGTGTTCTTCCTCCACTTTGCTCTTTGCCTTGTCTCACTAGTGAGATTGATCATTGATGCCTTTGTTTCTTCATGTCTCATTGGTATGATTCTTTTCTCTATGTCAGCTAGATAGAATAACTCTTGTAACTTCAATTTCCAAACAAGTGGAGGGTCTTGTGGCTTTTAATCTAGCATCACCTTTGCCGTGCTAGGTTAGCTTTCTACCCTCTGCTTTGCTACTTGACATTTGTTGACCTTGTGCTCTTGGCCTTCATCTCCTCTAGCTTTTGAACTCTCTTTGGTATCCATATCTAGGTGACACCAGTATCCGTGTGCTGTTAGAGTGCTTTAGGTACCCAATAAGCATGACTTCCTACTTGTAGTTTCTTTCTCTAGTTTGATTATCAGTGAGGCATGATGTTTTGAGTCTGAGCTATGGATTTCTTCATCACTCTTTGCTTAGGTATCTAGACCTATTTCTTTCCTTCATCACTCTTTGCTTAGGTATGCAAACCTATTTCTTTCCTTCATAATATGCTTGTGGTTCTCTTGGAACACTAGGAGGGGTTACCATTGTTGTGTGCTCTCTTTTGTATTATCCTTATCTTTCCTTTAATCTATCTTTGGATTTAGAAGGCTTTTAGTATTGGCAAAAGAAGGACTTGCCACATTAGTTAGAGTCGAGGGTGACACTGTTACTTTGCACCCATCTTTTTATTTTTACGTTGTCCTTTCTTTACATTGAATGGAGCAGTCGATTGCACCAATCCATGGCCTTCCTAGTAACAATCCATGGTCTTCCATAAATCTTGGTAGGTATATAACATAAACCTTTTTGGCCACACGGTTATTTTTTATAATGATATGCACTTTCAAACTTTCTTCAACCTTTACCATACTTGCCTGGAAGAAGCTATGAGCCGTACTATCGGGTAGGTTCTAGTTCTAGTTTACCCAAAGCTTCCCATGTTTCAAAGGATAGCAAGTTATGGCCTACCCCCTATTTGTTAATTAAAGCAATGCTCATAATTTATGGTTTCCTACAAAAGCAGATACTTGAATCTTGATCTGTGCAAGATCAATATCTAGGTCATCATCCTCAAGGGAGACTAGTGTAGCCATATTTGTTACTAGAGTTTTTTTCCTAAAAGTGCATTTTAGCCTTGGTTATTCTAGGTTTAGCCTCATCTTCGATTTGTCTCCTCACTTATTCCTCTTCTATGGATTTAAGCAATCATGTGTTGGGTCAAGGGTCCATAGTAGTTTATTAGCTTTATATTAATGTATCCATCGATCTCTATGCCATCAAGGGTTTCAATTTTTATAGAGCCTTGTGGAGTGATCTCTATAATCCTAAATGGTCCCATACCCTGAAGTTTTAGATTTTTCTTTTTATTTCCCACATTCCAAATAGAAGAACTAGGTTTCCTTCCTTAAGTTACTTGTCCTTAATGTTTTAGTCGAGCCATTTTTTTTCATCAAAACTTTTCTACCATCAAACCATGCATGGCCAATAGTTTTGTTTATTGAGATCAGTCAATCCCTCAGCCAAGGCATTCTTAGTCATTCTCTCATTGATTTTATGATGCTTAAGCTTGGTACGATTTACTTCGATAGGCATCACAGGATCAACTCCATAGGTCAATCGCAATGGTGTATAACCAATTTGTAAGATGTTTGATAAATAAGCCCAAAGTGCAACATAGCTATAAGCTTGTGCTCCCAATCAGTTTGGTTGGCTTAAACGGTTTTGGTTTAAATACTACATAGAGTCTTATCGATGCTCTCTATCTGGTCATTAGCTTGTGGATAAGATAGTAAATAATTTTGGTGTACTATCAAGGGTGTAGTGGAGTTTCCTAAGAATCCCTTGATTATTCCACATGATCAATATTGTTGTTTTGAACAATGTTTTGCATATGAATATCTTGAGATACTCCCAGTGTGAATCTCTCCCTTACTCATGTATACATGTTCTTTTCCTTCGTTTGAATCATTTATCCTGCTGGTTGCTTTATTTGGAAGGCTTCCTAGTACCTATTCTCTTCCTTGGAGCTCGAGGAATATTGTTGGCAAAGTTGTTCTACTCTCTTTTTGAGTGTTGCATGTTTTGTTCCATCCATTGAATGAAGCATGTTTTTGGGTCCATAATGGATTCTGGCTCGTGTTCTTCCTCCACTTTGCTCTTTCCCTTGTCTCACTAGTGAGGTTGATCATTGATGCCTTTGTTTCTTCATGTCTCATTGGTATGATTCTTTGCTCTATGTCAGCTAGATAGAATAACTCTTGTAACTTCAATTTCCAAACAAGTGGAGGGTCTTGTTGCTTTTTATCTAGCATCACCTTTGCCGTGCTAGGTTAGCTTTCTACCCTCTGCTTTGCTACTTAACATTTGTTGACCTTGTGCTCTTGGCCTTCATCTCCTCTAGCTTTTGAACTCTCTTTGGTATCCATATCTAGGTGACACCAGTATCCGTGTGCTGTTAGAGTGCTTTAGGTACCCAATAAGCATGACTTCCTACTTGTAGTTTCTTTCTCTAGTTTGATTATCAGTGAGGCATGATGTTTTGAGGCTGAGCTATGGATTTCTTCATCACTCTTTGCTTAGGTATCTAGACCTATTTCTTTCCTTCATCACTCTTTGCTTAGGTATGCAGACCTATTTCTTTCCTTCATAATATGCTTGTGGTTCTCTTGGAACACTAGGAGGGGTTACCATTGTTGTGTGCTCTCTTTTGTATTATCCTTATCTTTCCTTTAATCTATCTTTGGATTTAGAAGGCTTTTAGTATTGGCAAAAGAAGGACTTGCCACATTAGTTAGAGTCGAGGGTGACACTGTTACTTTGCACCCATCTTTTTATTTTTACGTTGTCCTTTCTTTACATTGAATGGAGCAGTCGATTGCACCAATCCATGGCCTTCCTAGTAACAATCCATGGTCTTCCATAAACCTTGGTAGGTATATAACATAAACCTTTTTGGCCACACGGTTATTTTTTATAATGATATGCACTTTCAAACTTTCTTCAACCTTTACCATACTTGCCTGGAAGAAGCTATGAGCCGTACTATCGGGTAGGTTCTAGTTCTAGTTTACCCAAAGCTTCCCATGTTTCAAAGGATAGCAAGTTATGGCCTACCCCCTATTTGTTAATTAGAGCAATGCTCATAATTTATGGTTTCCTACAAAAGCAGATACTTGAATCTTGATCTGTGCAAGATCAATATCTAGGTCATCATCCTCAAGGGAGACTAGTGTAGCCATATTTGTTACTAGAGTTTTTTTCCTAAAAGTGCATTTTAGCCTTGGTTATTCTAGGTTTAGCCTCATCTACGGTTTGTCTCCTCACTTATTCCTCTTCTATGGATTTAAGCAAGCATGTGTTGGGTCAAGGGTCCATAGTAGTTTATTAGCTTTATATTAATGTATCCATCGATCTCTATGCCATCAAGGGTTTCAATTTTTATGTGGAGTGATCTCTATAATCCTAAATGGTCCCATACCCTGAAGTTTTAGATTTTCCTTTTTATTTCCCACATTCCAAATAGAAGAACTAGGTTTCCTTCCTTAAGTTACTTGTCCTTAATGTTTTAGTCGAGCCATTTTTTTCATCAAAACTTTTCTACCATCAAACCATGCATGGCCAATAGTTTTGTTTATTGAGATCAGTCAATCGCTCAGCCAAGGCATTCTTAGTCATTCTCTCATTGATTTTATGATGCTTAAGCTTGGTACGATTTACTTCGGTAGGCATCACAGGATCAACTCCATAGGTCAATCGTAATGGTGTATAACCAATTTGTAAGATGTTTGATAAATAAGCCCAAAGTGCAACATAGCTATAAGCTTGTGCTCCCAATCAGTTTGGTTGGCTTAAACGGTTTTGGTTTAAATGCTACATAAAGTCTTATCGATGCTCTCTATCTGGTCATTAGCTTGTGGATAAGATAGTAAATACTTTTGGTGTCCTATCATGAAGCCCTTCATGAGACATTCAATCACCTCATTAATAAAATTTGACCCTTGGTCACTTACTAGTTCCATTGGGCTCCCAAATCTAGAAATAACTTTCTCATATAAGAATTTGGTAGTAATATGAGCATCATCTTTCCTAGTCGCCCTAGTATTTGCCCATTTAGTTAATGGCTACTATGATGTAGTGGGCTTGGTTTTTATGCATGGCAGGACTAATGAGGTCCTACAAAATGAATTCCCTATTTTTCAAAATGTTGACTATTACAGGATTGAGTAGCATCCTGTCCCTTTCCTATGGTATGGTAAATCTTTGACATTCATCACTCACAACCTTTAACGAATTCTATGGTATCACCGAGTAATGTTGGCCACGATAACCATGGTTGGAGGATTTTTCCTACTGTTACTTCTCCAGCAAAGTGTCCTTTTATAACTCTAGAGTGTCCATCCCCTAAGACATGTATGAATTAATCCTATCGGAAACACCTTTGCAAAACAATGTCTTTACTAAGCTTCTACACTTGTCCTACAACCGTTGGTAAGGTGCAACTAGCTTGATGATATGTCGCATCTGATCCTTGTTCTCAACAGTCGATCTTTTGTGGAGAACAATAAGCAAGATATTGAGATATCTCATCACTTTAATTAGGCACCATGTCAATCTTGAGTAAGCATATATCTAGGAGATTGTCATCTATTCTGGTGGTAGTTTGCCATTACGAATACATGAAATGTGATATGCTAAAACATGTTGTGAACCTTTTCTATTACAAAAGTAAGGGCAACCTCATCGAGTAATTCATCCCACCGTGTAAGGCTTGTTGACAATATATAACAATGCCCCTGATGGTCCACAAAGAATACAAATTTGTTAACAAAAAGATAATGTATGAACTTTTTTATTGTATAGACCATGGCCAACCCTTCTCTTTATGTGGTTGTATAGTTCATCTCTACCTTAGAACTCTAAGCCGGTGGGGATAAAGTCAATTTTACTTAGCTTAAGCATGTATTTGTGGCAAGCTTTGCAAAAGAAGCCGGTATAAGTGGCACAACTTCACAATATCAAATAATAAGAGCATGATTCCATAAGAGATTATGTCTCATGTCTCAAACATTTAAAGTCTTAATGTAGGTTGATCGAATAGCAGTTATCGTTGTGCTTCCAAAAAGGAGTACAAGATCCAAGAATACATGACTATCTACTCTTATCTAGATTGGCTACATTGGATGCATACTGTAAGATGGCCATAGAATTCGAACATAACATGTTATAACTACCCCATCTTGAAGAAAATAGGACTCCATCTTTGTTTGCACCGTCTAAGGTGCCAAGTCATCATCATGAAATATCCTTGTGAATCACATGGCTAAACAATGACCATCAGGTGAATTAAGGCTAAAAAATGACCATTATGAGGAGCCACATGATATTGTGGATGTTAGAGGTAAGGAGCCACATGATATTGTGAATGTTAGGTAAGGAGCTCTGATGCCTATGCTAGTATTTCAAGCCTTTGTCCAATGGAAGAGCGAGAATGAATTCAACAATTCATAGACCCTCCCCACTACAATATTATCAGTGGTGGAAGGGACCTCATCGAGTAGTGGAGTGCTCACTCGAAATGGTTGCTATTGCTCTCAACAACAACAAGATCCATGAACAAGTAATAACAACTTTAGCATTCACATGTACAAATTGTGGAGTATATCACCTCATCGTGGTGGATTGTCAGTCAAGGCAAGTTTTTACCAACTTTTACCAATCCCTTATAGAGCAACAAATATTTTCTTGATAAGTATACACCTAGGATGAATAGTGGCTCCACTAAATGTATTTACTCGAGCCCAGACCCATCAAATGAATAAAGATAAGGTAGATGTTTAATTGCCAACTTTTGATTCTATAAAACAAGTAGAAGAAGACAAATAAAGAGGGTACAAAAGGGTGAATCATTGGTCCTTATCCAAGATGGTCAATTGAAGGAACCATGGAGATAGGGTCAACACGATCCAACCATGACAACACTTTGATACAGAAATCCATAACCATACAGCCTTGGAAAGGTCAGTAACCCCAAAGAGTTGCAGAGTATCCCAATACCAAAAAGAAAATCAAACAATGAAAAACTGCAAAGGCCTTAATTAGGCTTTGAAATTTGCCACTAGATGTGTGTCGACACAACTGGAGGAGTATAAATTAGACTACCTTGTTTGTTTGCTAGACACAACTCAATACAAATGTTTGGGAAAATGAATAGACTTTTGTTAGCTTATTAATAGATCCACGTGTTTCACAAACATACTCGATGATTTACATGTGTTACATGGGATCATCATCTCCATTAAGCTTTGCATGAGTTTCTCAATATGATATGGCTTTATGGGTTTTTGTTTTAGAGCATGAGCATTTCCCAACTCTCTTGCCAAACCCTACCTATTTTTGTAAAAACTCTAGAGAATCAAGCTGAAAAAATATGATTTTTCATGCCAAATGGACTTTGACCTTTTCAGTGATAAACTTTAACAGTTATCTTTTAACACTGAATCACCTTAATAATCCTAATATATGAAATAATTTTGACGTGATTTTCACAAGTAATCACAGCATGAATATCTTTGGGATAGTCATGAATACATGAATGTATTTCTTATTTTTCACACCAAGATTCTTTTTGGATAAGAAGAAGAGATTTTGAGGATAAGATTTTATATTTTGGGAGAGTCATACATAAATTTATTTCTTATTTTTCACACCAAGATTCTTTTTGGATAAGAAGAAGAGATTTTGAGGGAAGATTTTATATTTGTGGCATAGCAATCCCTAAAATCTCAGCATAATTTTGGGGACTTTTTCACAGCATTAATTATTCAAAGTTACTCTCGTTGTGAAAAACTAGTTTTCACCTTAGATCTTATTTTGGGGGTCCAAAACTTGTTTTTCCCTTCTTAAAAAGTGTAATTTGAGCCATCTTATCCAAGTTAAAGCAATGGTGTCTAAGACCCAAATAACATTACTTTTTAAGTTTTTAAGTTTTTTTTTGTAAAAAATAAAATAAAATAACAAGCATCCTTGTTTTTCATGTGAATATTAGGTATGCTTAAAGCAATAAAAATCAAATGAAAGATGATTGAGAGATTATTGATTCATTTTCCTCCAAGCCTACCAAATACTTACAACTCAATTTCTCAATAAGACAATAGAAAACCACACTTTCACCACACAACAACAATCCACACATGCCTTCACCTAAAACTTCACCAAAATTGAAAATGTTGAATAGAAACATGCAAAGAAGGTGCTAAGTGCTTAAAGAAGAAGGAAGAAGCAAGAATGCCTCCTTAACAATGCTACCAAAAATGTCATAGCCCATTTCTATTCCCTTAGGAAAAGTTTTTCTCATTCAATAAGGAATGGAAATGGGCAACAAGCATGGTGGGGATACTTACCTTGCTTCCAATCTTAAGATCTCCATGACCTCCAAGCTTTATTGTGGTAGCTAGCTCCAATATTTTAAGCCTTCCTCTAGGGTTTGCATACATTGCTATCTTGCAGTAGATTGCTTCTCTATTTCAGCTCCATCATGAGAGTGTGTGAGGCTAGCATGTTGTGGATTTGGATATTATGCCCACATAACTATTTATCCAAGCATTACTTGATACCCAATATATCCAAGACCACTCCAAGATGACAAAGGAGTGAAGTGCGAGTGTGCATAGCTTTTGCCACTAGGAGGTCAAGTGATCATCACAATAGTAAGTGCACCCTAATGATCCTTGCACCAACAAGGCTAAACATTTTTGGTTTTATTTTTCTAAGAAATACCCCCGTGATTATGCATACTTGCATTGCATATTTGGATTCGTCGTTGTGCATCAATGGCCCAGAGCTCTGAAATAATTTTGTGTTTTAATGAGAAATTGTGAATTTTGTGTTGTAATTTGCACCAAGGATAAAACCGTGTTTTGGATGTTTTCATGTTATAATCCACAACAAGGAGGATATTGTGTGAGGCCAAGTATAATGGTCAATGCTATGTGGAAAGCTTGATGCTTGTCAAATTTATTGGATTTTTTTATTTTTGCATGTGTTTTAAGAAAACACATAAAAAATAGCAATTAAATTTTTTTTCATTATTTTCTAACATTTTTATATTAATTGAATAGCATTTTCCATTTAAAATTTCAGTCTCATCAGAAATGGGAGTGGGATTAATTTAGAATCATTTGAACAAGGGAAGGTAATCGAAATTCAAGTCTGTCAGGTAAGCACTTCTATGAACATAGAAGTGGAGACTTGTCTTCTAGAAGTCTGACTTTCATGTTCAAAGACGTACCACTTCTACGTTTGAAGAAGTGACCCTCATGATCAATATTAATCAATCATTTTTTATCCATCTTGGACAAACTAGGGGCTATCACATGTATAGATTCACATAGAAGTAACACATATATGCTCGTGGAAGTCCTTAGCTTCTTCTTCCTCTATAGAAGTCACTTCTTTGCATCTTCTATGGCTGTACGAGTAGATCTAACTTCTACTTCTATATATGTATGACTAGAGCTAACTTCTATGTAAGTAGAAATCCTCACTTCTATGCATCTTATGCATGTATGGCCAAAGCTAACTTCTACTTCTATGTGTGTATGGCCAAAGATTTCTTCCACTTATATGCATGTACGACTGGAGCTAACTTCTACATTAGTAAAAATCCTCATTGAGAAATTGTAACCTTTAAATTACTTCATCCATAAAAGTCTTTTGACTTCTACATTCATAGGAGTAACCCTTCTATGTGGTATGACCAATTATACAAACATGTTCATCTATGGAAGTACTTAAGCTCAATGGTTGTAGAAGATATGAGGTGTCACATCTATGCTCATGGAAATCAAGCACTTTCTGAAAGCTTGTAGATTGGCTTAGAAAGCAAAATTAGACCTTACACAGTGACCCTCCACTAGTTTTATTCAATTCATGCACCTTCATTTAGGGAGGTTTGTTTAATACAATCTACTCTATGAGGATTGTGCACCCACTGACATCCAAACATCACATCATTCCAATTGAGATGTTTAATACTACTCAAAGAAGTACCCAAATCCTTTGTCATCTCAAGAGTTTAGCACTAGTAATAAGGACACATTAATCACAAACTTGTGTGGTGACAATAGGTAGTGCAAATTGAAACAAATCAAGTGGTCAATGTAACTCAGACCACAAGATTCCATTAAGAAGATTGGGTGAGAGGCCACACACTTGAAGGGGGCATGGTGATGAACCTAACCCAAACCCATGTTGGATGCAACAAATAATTATGCAAGAACATTTGCTCTAATCATGGTTATCAAATACAACTACCTAAAGAAACATAAGATTAATATTATAAGATAGCTGATGGCATCTTTGAATGGCAAGTTATTGGTTTTAGCTAGAACAAGATTACTAGTTGATGTGATTCCAGCTATGGTTGGAATGGCAACAATTGGATACAGTGTGCCAAAAGGAACCTCTAGATTGGACACATTAAATGCCACTCAACCAACCCTAGACCACCCTAAATCTAAATCCCTTAACTCGAGAACTAGGAGTAAAAAATAAAGCTAATCTCAATGGAGTAAGATCCCGAGGGAGGGGGTCCTGCTCCATTAGCATTACCACATCCCCATGAAGGGGATGTGGTAATCATGATATACCCCAAGTGCCCACAGGAGGAGCCTCGGCACTACTAGGCACTTGGGGATGTGATAGTCATGATAGACCCCAAGTGCCTTGGAGGAACCTAATGGATACCTCAAGAACCAACAAGAACTAATGCAACATGCCATGGAAATCTAGGCCCTTAATGCCATGTTATCCTAACCCATATGCTTATACACCACCACCACCACAAGCTTAGATATATAATATGCTAACATTGGCATAAGTTAGGAAGGGGGGTTGCCATGCAAGTAGGAAGATCGGATTCAAGAGCTGGACCTTCACATATATCAAAGCCCTTGACAAAGTTTGATGGATTGTGGCAACCAACATAACACTTGGAAGCCTTTTGAGAAAGTTAGAAGCTTCTCAGTATATAGATAACGTTTATTGGATTGGGGGAACCAACACAACACTTAGAAACCTTTTGAGCAAGTGTGAGAAGCTTTTCAGTATATAGATGATGTTGCAAAAGTGCAAACACTAGTTGTAGAGGATTAAGTTTGGATAGGAAAGCTAGCTAATGGCTTAAAACTAGAGGAAAAGGTGTTACCCAACTCTTTGCATTTCATAAATTGCTAGATTTTCATATCTGTTGTGCAAAACCTCTACAAAATGGAGTGTAGCTACGTTTAGCTATACATGTAGATATACAACATTGAGCACAAAAAGTGGGAAAGTTAGCCCGTGACTTCATTGTACATATGGAAAGTACTTAAACTCTATATGTGAGCCCCAGGAAAAGTTTAATAATATGAGATTTCAAGTGGCACAACTCAATGATTCGTAGAACGGCATAACTTATTGATTACACAAAAACCTGAATCCTTTAATGAGTGTTACTACTGGTAGGTGATATAACTTGATGATAATATGAAGGGGTGAGACGACAAAAAAATGTCCAAAACCCCATCATTGATTTGAAGAACACCTTTAGTTGTAGGAACTATTAATTCAAAGAAGAAGGGACACCAAATATAGAACATGCAATAGAGGAGTTGAGGGCTTTGCTACTAAATATAATGGAGATGAGTGCTTTGCTATTGAGAATAAATAGAGCCAACAATGGCAACTTAATATAATGGAGTTGAGTGCTTTGCAACTGAATCAATAATGGCAACTAAATCGAAAGAGTCAACAATGGCAGATGGGTCCATCGAGGGATCCACAAGGTAATCCTTACATGTATCCACATCGCGACATGGTTTGGTTAGGCACCAACATGGAGTATTCACATTTAAGATAGAGACCACTCTTATACTATGCAATTTGCATGCTGGTGATGAACCATGAGTGTTGGCTCCTCTGTAATGTACCTCGTGGAGCACTCAATCATCTGGTGATAGACTCATAGAGGGCAATGATGATCCAAACGAGGCGTTCTTAGGGTACAATATCAACAAATCTATAAAAATCCATAGATTAGTTGTTATTCTTTTGATGTCGTGCTCTACCCTCCTCAATGGTGGCACGGAGGGTGAAGATGCGATCAAGGGTAGAGTAGCTCCTTCGAAAGCTTACATGTCCTGAGGCTTTGCATCCTTGTCTCTTTGCAAATTAATTGAGCTCCACCTCTAGCACCAATCCATAAAGTTTGGCCAATTATTAGGATCGTGGATCTCTAGCCTTGAGGATGGGGCTGATGGTAGAAATCCTTCATAAAGAAACATGTAGGCTAGTAGAGGTGCCAGGGTATCATTGGCATGTGAGATGTACTTATTAATGAGTCCCTCGTGATCCTAGGCTCACCTATTATGTAGTCTATAGATGGGGCCTTGAGGACCATGCCCTAGGTGGCGGTGGTGGGGGTAAAGGTGATTGATGGGGGATATGATAGGGGGAGCATGCATATGAGTGCCATGTGTTCAAGGCAAGTCATAGGTGTGGGGGGATGATACTCTTAGAGTTTCCTCCAAGCCTCTTTTTAGTTTGGCCCTAAGAAGAGTCAGTATAATTCATCCTCTTTCCAAGCGTATAACTCCCATTTCTTACAATGGGTGAGGTGGCATTGAGAAATCCATTGCGCTCAGTGCATCATGATATATCCAATTCGTACCTGCTGATGCTTAAGGCGGGAGCGTTTTCATCATCATACAAATAGTTATGGGGAATGGAACCATAAGGTCTCTTGGTGGTTGACCATTGTGTGTAGATGAAAGAAGTGGTGGAAGATATCTGAGATGGGTTGTGGCAGGGGGGGGAGGTGGTGTAAGTCCACAACTAGTACGACCTAAGGTCTCGTGGTATGCCTTTAATAGACAAGCAGCAATCACACATGCAAAATAATACAATATAAGCACATTCTAGAGAAATCTGGCATTTCCATCGACTTCAGCCAAAATTGTTGAAGATGGTAAGGTGGCTAGATCGATGTTGTGGTCAGTGGTTTAACATGCCTCCCTTCCTGATGCAGATTCCGTTCTCAAAAGATGTCGATGAGGATAAGTCAATGCCGTATGAAGAAAGCAACATGAAGCTTGGTATCATTTACATTGCAACAAAAATAACAAGTAAGGTGTTCTTGGGGAAACAAGCAAGAATTAGCAAAAAAGAACATTCATAGTTGTAGTCATCATACAATAAAGATAAGACTGGTCAAACTTCCCAAAGATGCTATAAAGATGAAAATAAATGTGGATATAACTTTTAAATGAGTACAAAGTCTTCTATCTATGAACTTAGCGCAAGAGTATGCCTATGGTTATGACCGGAGTCTCGAAACAGAATGATGCACATGAACCATCTAAAGGAAGATGCTAGCTCTAGAAGAAAAATTGCTTGTGATTAGATAGTTATTTACATAACAAAATTTTGGTTTTGTTTTGAATGAATTTTATTTTTATTTATTGATTTATTTATTTTTTGGTACTTTTCCCCCCACAGTAAATGGAGATAAGCCACCACGTTGTGGAGATCAAAGCAATATCCCAAAGACCTCCACCACCGAGAGTATCCAAACAATTTCTAAGAACCTCCTAGGGGTGATGGTTTTCTAGGGGAGCAAAAATGTAAGGTTCCATCCCATGACAAATCAAGGCATCGGTCTAAAGTACCATTACTGGTGTCCCAAAGGCCTACCAAGATCCTATATGGAAATGGCTCTCTTCTTAGTCTTCTCTTTTCTTTTATTTTTCTTAATTAATTAATTAATTAATCTATTTATTGTAACAACTATTCTTTCACTCACAAATTTCCTAGAGTGTTAGAATATGGCTAAAGAGGGCTCAATAAAGATAGAGTTGGGTTAGTTTGTAAATATATTTCCTATAAGTATGTATAAAGGTATAACTCCACATTTTGTGGTGTTAGCATTTTTCAATAAGTTCCCTTCGTATATGAGCATGAAGAATTATCGGGGAGTAGAGATTCTAGGGGGCATAGATATAGAAGTTGATAGAAATGCCTCCCTTCTTGTCTCATGTCATCCCTAGACTTCACAGAGACTTGTGTATGCTTTATGTAGCCATCCTTTCCAACTTCAATCCATGTGGGATTCTTGCTTTAGGAGTACACTTGGCCCGTTGATGGTAGTTGGAAGTTGAGGATTAAAGGTGGCAAGGGACTTTCATAGGCACGGATTGGACTGCCAAGTTCTTGGAAAGGTGGTGATGCTGATGCAAGAACTTGTTAATTAGTAGTTCTTTCCTCGAGTGGTGGGATTTCCAGAGGCATTTGCGTAGATGGAGTATGGCTTGATGTTGAGGCACTTGTAGATGTTTCGTTGGAGTTGAAGGTTTTGTCTAACTCTGTGTCAGGACAAAGGTAGGACTAGGGCGAGTTGGGCGGTTCAGGGGAGTCCAGATTAGTGTGGACGGCCAGGGCTATAATTAGCGGCTAGGGTTCCTATATCCAGTGGAGAGTTGCCCTATTCTCTTCTAGGAGGTCTCATAGAAGCCTCTCACTGGTATCAGAGCTAGTTATGCATCCATACTTTGCTTTCCTTTGCATAGGAAGCTCTTGTATCCCACAACCAGGTTGCCACACAAGCCGTGAGGGGAGAGTAAGCTTTTTATCTCCTTCTTTTCTACTCGCACAGCAAGAGCCTTTTTTACTTGCTGCAGCACCCTCGTTGGTGGGCGCACAGGTACTCCAACTGTGTGAGGAGAGAAACCTCTCTTTTTCGCATAACACGTGGGAGAAAGACGTGTGCCGTGCGACAAAAATCATAGCATATGACTGTTTCCCACTATTGCACACAGTTGCCACATACGTATGCAGCCTAGCTACAACATAGTTGGCGGTTCTCAGCCCCGTTGAAGTCAGCGCGCACAGCAGCCAGCCGGCCAGCATAACCAAATGGCATCCATGATATAAAGAAAAAGCTGCTGTATAGAGCGGGGAGGGAGGCCAACACCCCCACAATCGTGTGAGGAGTTCATACAGGCAACAACACGACGTAGAGAGATTTCACACAACCCAATGTGACTGTGACACAACCACAAGAGCAGTGCTATAGCGCCACACATCAAACGCAAGCTGGCGGCCACTAACAGAACCAAAGGCAACTCCCGTTTGTGGGTGATTTCACGTGGGTTCTTGGGCTTCACGTAGAAGTAGCCTATGCCTACCGACACTACCCACGGGCATATACCCA
Source organism: Cibotium barometz (assembly GCF_041138505.1). Classification (NCBI taxonomy): domain Eukaryota; kingdom Viridiplantae; phylum Streptophyta; class Polypodiopsida; order Cyatheales; family Cibotiaceae; genus Cibotium; species Cibotium barometz. The sequence continues at coordinate 35,257,596 of NC_141057.1, read as the reverse complement.
CGAAGGAGAGAAGCCAACCTCTCTCATATACCCACGAAGGAGAGAAGCCAACCCCCCTCTCTCTCTCTCTCTCTCTCATATTGACGGAAGGAGAGAAACATCTCTCTCTCTCTTTCTCTCTTGTATCGGGGGAGGAGAGAAGTAACACCACAACTCCAGCACTGAGGGGTGTCCACAAGAGAGAAGAGTAATCAATAGCAAGGCCGTGCTAGACAACTTACAGTAAGGGCGAGCCGATTTTGGTCAGGTACTCAACTTCATCTTGCACTCGAATTTTATTTGTTACCATGACCTTAGATGATTCCGAGCACCCCGAGGGTCAGCAGCATAACGGTAATCCATCTTTGGATACCAATATGGTTGATTTGGATGCGGGTGATCATGGCTTTGCGGATTTACAAAGTTTACTTGTTCGTTCTCAAAGTTTACAGACCATGCAAGAGACCCTTAAGCAGTTGGTTGCTAGTTCAGGGTTTCGGAGTGTCCCGATTGGTACTTGAGGGGCATCTACTCCTAGGGGGTCAACTCAAGACACTGAAACGCCCGGGAATCAGGAAGTGACAGGTATGGTCAAGAGCATGAAGCCTCCTGTGTTCCGCGGGGAAGAGAAGGAGCATAATAAAGATACAGTGAGCACTTTTTTACAAAAGTAGACGACTTGCACCTTTTGAATCGTTCTTCTGATGCTGTTCGCGCGCTCGAGGCAAGTCTCATGCTTGAGGGCAAGGCTACAAGTGGTGGACGAGCCTAGGTGAGAGTGATTGACCTACGTCATGGGCTGCTTTTGAGACACTTTTTCGGAAAGAGTTCTTACCTGAGAAAGAGAAGGATCACAATTGGAGTGCTTGGGACAGCTATAAGATGGAAGGGATTATGTTGAACCAATATATTTCTAAGTATCACGAGATCATTCTCAAGCTTGAGGGTTTGGATGATTTTCAGAAAGTACGAGGTTTTCTACATGGTCTAGATAATGAACATAAGACTAAGGTTAAAACTCAATATCCTAAAACTTTAGAAGAGGCCATAAAAAGTGCATAGATCTTTGATGATAATATTGAGAAGAAATACATGGCTAAGACACCTTTGGTTGGGGCATCCGACTTCGATAGTTCTAAGGGGAACAAACGGAAGGGGGCCAAACAAGGTAGTGATGCGATTAAGAAGGTTAAGGGGCCAAGGGGTCCCTTGTGTCCGCAAGATTATGAGCGGGCTAAAAAGAAAAAATTATGTTTTATTTGCATGCCTGTTGATCATGATAAACAAAATTATCTAAAGAACCGTGTGGCAAAGATGTCGATAAGGGTGGTAGTAAGGCAGTGCACACGATGCAAGTCTTGCCACTTGAAGCTTCTCAAAAGTTTTATGAAGTTCAAGTATGCCATACCGATGACATGCATGAGTGTTGTGTAACCTCTACAATGTGGGTACCCTCTTTTGGGCCTTATGATTTGGTTTGGATGCATGGACACATCAACAGCAAAGAGTTCATGTCATGATTTACGATGGGGCTACACATAATTTTTTGAATTATCACTTGGTTAAAAAAATTAAGATTACCACAAAGCCATAGTGATCATAAATACATGGTATCTCTTGCTAGTGGGCATGATGAGCATGTATGGGACACGGTGGTTATGCAAGTGCCACTCACTATTCAGGGATATGAAATGCACTTAGATTTTCAGGTTATGCATATTACTAGAGCAGTTCTCGTATTTTGGGTCGTGAATGGTTGTTTCATTTAGGACCATGTCTTTCTCGTAGTTATCTAGATAATACTTTTGATTTTGAGTTCAATGGTAAACAAGTTCGTTTGCAAGGTGAGCGCGATGTACCCCCCATCTCCACTCATTTGTTTTGCTGAAGTGGACCACCTTGTACATGCTCATGAAATAGAAAATCTCTTTTTGTGTTACATGTCTCCTTTAGTTTTGTCTCATGATGATGATAGTGGTGGTGATTTTAATTCCAGCTTGAGTATTACATCTCTTAATTATGTCATATTTGAACAACATGTTAGTGCTATGCATAATAATGAGCAAACTCAAATTTTTCCTAAGCTCACTCAACAAGTTTCTAATTCTTTGCAAAGTCTTTTGCATGAATTTCATGAAGTGTTTCTAAGAGACTTGTCGTCTGGTTTGCCCCTTGAGCGCAATGTCCAGCATCCCATTCAAGTGCTCAAGGATGTTAAACTAGTCTGCAAGCCCCTGTATTCGGCTTAGCGCTAGTGAAGCAAGTGAGGTAGAGCGTTAGCTTGCTGACTACCTTGCTAGGAGCTTCATTAGGCCTAGCAATTTACCATGGACATCACCAATTTTATTGGTGAAGAAGAAAGATGGGTCTATGCATTTATGCGTGGACTATTGTGGTTTGAATGCAATCATGATAAAGAATAAGTATCCGTTACCACGCGAGTTAATGAGCTTTTTGATCAACTGCAAGGTGCACGATACTTTAGCAAAATTGACTTAAGGTCGGGCTATCATCAAGTTTGCATGTGCATGGAGGATGTGCCTAAGACAGCTTTTAATACCAGATTTGGGCATTATGAGTTTTTAGTTATGCTGTTCGGTGTCTAACTAATGCTCTAGTTACATTTATGATGCTTATGGATAGCGTCTTATGCCCGTATCTTGGTCGATTCATTGTAGTATTTCTTGATGATATTTTGATATTTAGTCACATAGGAGAAGAGCATTTGTAACGCTTACGACCGATTAGTGTTTGACTTGCTAAGGCAAAACACACTTTACGCTAAAGAGAGCAAGTGTGAGTTTTTTGCCTCAGAGATCCATTACTTGGGTCATATAATCTCGGCGGCAGAGGGAGTTCAGATGGATCTTGTGAAAGTAGAGGCAACCCTTAAGTGGCCTCATCTAACCACTTTGGAGGAATTACAGATATTCCTTGGGTTGGCAGGGTTCTATCGTAAATTCATCCGAAATTCTGCTAAGTTAGTGGTTCCCATGACGAACCAATTAAAATCTAAGGGTCACAACTTTATTTGGGGTGCTGACCGACAACAAAGTTTCGATCGTCTTAAGGTTGCCATAGCTACTGCAACTATGTCGGTAATAGTAGATTCTAATCAACCGTTTGTGGTTGAAACCGGATACTAGTGACCATGTAGTTGGTACTGTGCTTCTTCAAGAAGGAAGACCGGTAGTTTTTGAGAGCAAGAAGTTGGATAGGGCTCAGCGGAATTATTCTACATATGAACGTGAGCTTTATGCCATCATTTATACTCTAGGGAAGTGGAGACATTATTTGTACGGTGCTAAGTTTGAGATTGTCTTTGATCTCATGAGAGCATCAAATGGTTGACAACTCAAACTGATTTGAAAGGTCATAAAGCTCAGTGGGCAAAAATCCTCCAAGAATTCGACTTTCAACTAAGGTATCACAAGGGCCGATACAATGTCGTATTGGGGCTGATGCCTTAAGTCGCATGCCTCGAGTCAACTCGTTGAGTTTAACGGAGTTGAAAAGTGAATATTTATATTCACTCAAAGGCAAGTGGGAACATGATCAGTCATATGCACAGGTGTGGAAAGTTGTTACACGTAGGGATCACTCCTTCTACGCAGTAGTAGTGAGTGCAGATGATAGTTCCACACCCAACTCTTCTCTTTCTAGGGACGAGCTTAATTGTTGGAAGCATTTTTCCATCAATAATGGGTGCTTGTTACACAAAGGAAGAGTGTGTGTACCCTCAAACTCCGACACTAGGTGCCAAATACTTTATGAGTGTCATGATAGTCCAAGTGTAGGTCATCTTGGAATTAGGAAGACCTATGCCTTAGTGAGAAGGCAATTCTAATTGGCTTGGACTTCACAAGGATGTCCAAGAATATATTTTGCATTGTCAAAAATCCCAGGTCAATAAGGCTGAGCGTCTTAAGATAGGCGGGCTATTACAACCCTTAGAGATCCTTGATGGTAAGTGGGAAAGCATCTCTATGGATTTTATTGTAGGTCTACCTATAACTAGCAGAGGCCATGATGCCATTTGGGTTGTAGTGGATAGGTTGACCAAGATGTCTTGGTTTATTCCGACTAAACCATGGTGTGAACGCCAGAGTTAGCTTAGCTTTTCATTGAGAATATCTGTATGGGCTGCCAGCCAATATAGTCAGTGATAGAGATCATAAGTTTACTATTTAGGTCTATCCAAGAACAACATGTTCTTTTAAAGTTCATGCGAGCATGACCAAAAATCTACCAACCAAGTGCGTGTTATCACTGTAGATGATAGTTTCAGGTAAACCAAGTACTTTGGTATTTTGGGTACTTATACCCTCTATTCTCATGCTAGACTTTTCAAGTTGAGGTTTACCCAACTTATACCCTCTATTCTCATGCTAGACTTTTCAAGTTGAGGTTTACCCAACTGATTCCATGTAGCAAAGAAGAGTAGATTGTGACTAGCACCCGTGTCAAGCATAGCATTATAGAACACTTTACCATAGGGGCTAGGCAATTCAATGGGTGTTTTGAGAGATGGAATGTGATCATCTATGTTGTCGATTACCTCTCCAACATAAGCTTGTGCAGCAGGTCTAAGGTTTGCTTCTCGACATTGTTGAAGTTTTGCCCATATTTCCCTTGCCTCCTCTTGGGCTTGGATTTTGTTTTCAGCGGCCCTTTTCCTTGGTAGCTAGCTTGTCTGTCATGAGAAGTACATGAGGATTCTTCGGTGAGAGGTCCATAATATTTCTTAATCTTACTACCATCATTAAGGAAATTGATAGTCTCAACTCTGTCAAGAGTCTCAACATATATAGTAACTTATGGTATAACTTCACAAACCCTAAATGGTCCCATTTCAATGTATTTTGGGCTTTTCTTTTCACTATGGACTCCATACATAAGTACAAGATCTTCTACCTCGATCTCTTTGTCTTTGAGATTTTGGTCGAGCGACCGTTTTTTTACGGTCTTTCTCAGTTTTGGTATATTCTACACGGCGAGTTATCTTTCCTCCTCGAGTTGTTCCAAAACAAATAACCGGTCAACCAATTCATTACCATCAAGCTTTTTAGTTATAGCTACCCTTAAGCTAGAGATCATGAACTCCCAAGGTATTATTACCTCAAGTCCATACACCATCTAAAGGGTGTGTAACCAATTGTAACTTTGTATCTTGTGCAATAGGCCCATAAAGCTGTTGTAAGCTTAGATTCCCAGTTAGTGTGTCGAGCCTCTATTGTCTTAGTTAAGATTAAAATAAGGACCTCTTGTTGGTGCTCTCCGCTTGGCCATTGGCTTGTGGATAATACGGTGTTAATTTGCATGTGTAATCATGAATACACTAGTGAGATGTTTGATTATGCCATTGATGAAATGTTTATCTTGATCACTCACCAACTCAAATTGGCATCCAAAGTGTGTAATGATGTTTTCGTAAAGAAATTTAGTTGTTGCCATAGCATTTTCTTTCCTTGAAGCTCTTGTTTTGGCCCATTTGGTAACATAATCAGTGTGATGACTATGATGAAGCATGCTTGTGTGCCACGGGTAGCAAGACTCATTAGCCCAATGAAATCTAAGCCCCATTTCTTAAAAGGTTGGTCAACCTTGACAGGGTGCAATGGCATCATGTCTTTCTTTTATGGCTTAGCACAATGTTAGTTCTCATATCACAAGTGTTGATAAATAATGCACAGTTCTTGAAAAGCATTGGCCACCAGTATCTCAAGTGGAGTATTTTCATGGCTCTGATTTTTGTCGCAAAATGTCCACCTGCTACCCCTTGGTGTGCCTGTTCTAGGATCATGAGATATTCATCCTCCCAAGGGCAGCATCTAAGAGTGTCATCCTTACCTCTTCTATAAAGAGTTCTAGGAATAAGTTAGTAAGGTTTGCTCTCTTTTAGCAGCTTCCTTGTTATATCCTTTTGTAACTCCTTCCCTCCTGGAAAACCATTAGATATAGAAGGTTGACGATTTTCTCGCTCCACTATGGAATAGCCTCTACCTTGAATAGTGTAACATCCGATAGATTATCTCATCGACTCTTGGTGCTTCACCAGTAGGGATGTGAGATAAATGATTAGCCATGATATATTTCTTTCCAGGCCTCACAACCAGTGTAAAGTCAAATTCAAGAAGAATCAACAGCCACCTCGTGATTCTTCTTGTTGAACATGGTTTGTTCACAAAGATACAACAAGGCTTGATGATCAACATAAAATACAAATTTATTAGCAAGAAGGTAATGCCAAAATTTCTTTATAGCATAAACCATTGCTAAGCTTATGCTCAGTGGTAGTATGATTTATTTAAACCTCATCTAGTTGCTGACTTACAAAACCATTAGGATAGTCCAACTTGTGTTCTCATGCCTGTGCTAGGGTGTATCCAATTGTAAAGTTTGAGGCATCAATGTGTACATGGAAGATGACGTCCCAGTCGGGTGCTAGAAAAATTGGAGCACTTGCCAAGGACTATTTTAGTGTGTCGTAAGCTTATTGACACTTATCAGTCCATACAAATACAATCCATAACTTATACAAAGGACATGCTATCTTTGCATAGAAAAGAATAAACCGATGGTAGTAGCTGATATGGCCCATGAATCTTTGGACTCCCTTGTAGTCTTTTGGTGGGGTAATTCCAAGATGACCTTGATTTTGTTCTCATTAGTGGAGATCCCATTTTTGGACACTGTATGCCTAAGAATAACTCCGTGCTTTACCCAAAATTGACATTCGTAAAGGGTATAAGGATATGTGGTAAAATTCACACCTTTCAAATACCCTTTTTAGGCATACTAGGTGCTCCAAGAGCAATGGATGCACAAATCATCCAAGAAAGCTTCAAGAAAATTTCTTAAGAAGTCTTAAAAAAACTATTCATAAGTCTTTGGAATGTGTTTGGTGCGTTGGTTAGGCCAAATGGCATAACTCGGTAAGCATACACACCCTGTGAACAAAAGTTATTTTGGCTTGGTGCTCAGATGCAATAGAAATCTGATTGTAGCCTAAGTATCTATCCAAAAAGCTATAAGCCTCCTTGTATGCCACTTGTTCAAGCACATGTTTCAAATATGGCAAGGGGTAGTGATCCCTATGCGTGTGGTAGCATTCACTTTCTTGAGATCAACACATACTCAAAGTTTTTCATTTTTCTTGGGGCAAAACCATTCTGAGTGTTCAATCTCATAGATGAAACTGCACTCAATGAGCTTGTCAATCTCCTCTTTCACAATGCTTGCATATTTGGGATTCATCGGATAGGGTCGTTGTTGGAATGGTTTAGCACTTGGTACCATGGAGATGGTGTATTATACCACTTGAACTCCTTTCATGTCATGGTATGTCCACACAAAGTAATCCCTAAACTCCTTGAGGAGAGCAACGAGATCAACCTTCTCTTCCTTTGTGAGGCTTTTAACACTATAGAATAGCTTAGAATCTTCACTAGATTCTGCCAAGTCTACCTCCTTCACTTCAGCAGGTCCATTGTAGGTCCTTGTTTTGCATTATCAAACACTATGTAATGTAGCCATTGGGCCGTGGTTGTTCTTTCTTGTAATCTCATGTGCGTGTTTATGTTATAATGCTTTCATTTGTTTTGTTTCTTCTGTGTTCTTTTGCTGTGGTGAGAAGCTCTTTCATCCGATTTTGTTTCTATTTCACTTGTCTCAATTTTGCTTGGTTTGGTTCCACTCACCCGTGTTTGCTTTGGTATTGTTTCAGTCTCATTTCTAAACTCCTCACCAGAGGTGTAAGAGTTAGAAGTGTATGAATCAAAGTCTTTTTCCCATGTGGATTTAAGCTCACTAAACTCCCTAATTCCCTCATTGTTTGAGTACATGATGGCACTCATCATTCGCAATGGCACAACTTTGGGAAGTTCCTTGCCATCCGGTGTTACCCATGTTGATCCTCACCTTCCCCAAGTGTCTATAGTGGCCATAATTTGAATCTAATTTGAATCATCACCTTCATCTATGACCTTTGATTGGGATGGTCATTGGCTTGTATGAGTGTCCTTCTTGTATGTGAAGTAATATTGTAATGGAACACAATTGATGATGGTAGTAGCCGATTGATTTACTGAGAAGTCCACCACTACCCATAGGATGTGTACGATCAGTCATAAGGTCTACTCTAAGGATTGAATCATCGAACTACAATTAGACATGGTTCCTTACCCAATCATGGACTATTTTAGCTTCATGCATAAACGGTCTTCCTAGGATCATCTCATAAGAGTTGGGTTTTTGGAGAAATCCATGACAATGAAAGTATGCTTCACCCAATGTTTCATCACCTTGATCCTAAGATCTCGTATAACATCCCAATAGGTTTAGTGATTGTTCCATCCGCCATCTTGACAACAATGTTAGTCACTTTAAGATGAAGTTTACCCATCTTTTCCCAACACTTCTTGGTGATTAAACTCACTTCTGCATCACCATCTAGGACTCCCATTACGTTATTCCCTTGGCACGGTGGAGAGGGTTGCACTAGTCTCATCCCTCTCAAAGTATTTCCCTAGTTTGTTTAATGGTATTTTGATCATAGACTTGGTGTTGTCCTCATCCATTTGAGGCTCTAGTGTAGTCTCATAGGAAGGATGTCATTTATGCATGTCTTCTAAGGGTAGTAGCCCAACATTAAGTTCCCCATTAAGAAGAGTTTTCAATGTAACAAAGGTCTCCACACAAGCCTCCAGTGATTGTGGTCTTAGTTTTTAAAGCCATGAAATCCATCAACTTAGGAATGTTCAATGGAGTACCCATCACCTCTCTACCATATGAGGATGCTCGAGATTGGAATACCCATCTCTTGATGGGTTCAGGGTTCACGGTTTTGCCCTCATTTTCTCCATGAACACAACGTTTTTATTGCATACACATAGCCTTCTTCCTTGAGCTCTCGCTTGAGTTGAGTGACATTTATTAAAGCAAGTTTTTGTACATGATTACTCCATAATGTAACCATGTTTTCCAATTTCATAGCTCATATACCCTTGATTAAAGTCAATCATAATGGGTCCAAGTGAAGTAAGCCAATCATAACCCAATATTCCATTTGTGCCCCATTAGCAACTTGAACTTATGATGCAAATGAAAGATGAATGGGTTGAATTCTCAACCCATTATCAACTTGAACTTGCGATGCAAAAGGAAGACTAATGGGTTGAATTCTCAACTTTTGTAGTAGTGATCTTTTGTTGATGAACCTATGTGTACTTCCACAATCCACAAGTATATGTACCATTCTCCCTTCTAGGCTTCCTTTGGGATGCATAGTCTTAACACTTTTGCATCCGGCCGCTGCATCATGAGATATGGCACATAACTTGGCATCACATTCAGAAGAGTCTTTAGCACACATAAAAGAGTATCAATCATCATAACTAGCATCCCCATTGCATGTTCCACCCGGATCAAAGGGAAAATCTCCCTTAGGCTCATATAACAATCATCATCAACCATCACTTCATTGTAATCATTAAATGCTTCAACTTCTTCCACTACATCCTCATGGGTAGATTCAGTGAGAATGACACTCAATAACATTTTCCTAGCTTTGCAGGAGTATTATGTCAGAGGAGGTCTTAGATGCCCCAACAATAGTCACCATGTTAAGAGCAAAGGGTGTTGAGGACTAGAAGGCACAAAAAAAAATAGCAAGAGTTTGGCTAGGTGCAGAGAAAATAGTGGGAAATGAGAGGGAGGCCCTTTATTTTTATAATATTTTACTTAGAAACATACATTGTGAAGAAGAGTTTGCAAAAACTAGTAGTAGAAAGATCCAAAAGAAGAAAGGCCAAGCAAGCAATAAAGAAACAACAGATGTCGCATGAGAGTAAACTCAAAGAACTGAGAGCAAACATGGATTTACTAGCTTAAAAGTATGCCTCCAAAGAGAAGTAAAATTATAATATGAGGAGTCCACACAGCTAAAGGCTAGGGTTACCCAGTAAGAAATTTACATATAGGAAATCAAAGAAGACAAAAAAAGCTGCAGCTAGAGATAGAGAGATTCAATGAAATCAAGGTCTAACTGTAACAAACAGAAGCCATAAGAAAGAGTCGAGGAGCAGTTGATAGTGTTTCAAAAGATTGAAGAAATTCACAAGCAGTACATAGCACACTTGGAAGGCACACCTGGAATGTAAAGCACGAAGAACAAAGCTCGTGCTATTCGCTCCCTCCATGCTAAAGTTAAAAAGAGTAAAGAGTAGATGAAATGAACAAAGCACGAAGAAGAAAGCTCATGCACAAGCTATATGCTTCCTCCATACTAAAGTACAAAAGAGTAAAGAGTAGATAAAATGAACACAATATCAATCACTAGAAATTAGTAGCCCATATAACCAACACTTTGAATGAAGCAAAAGTAAAAGCTAAAGCCAAAGAGGGGACTTCTTCTCAGAAAGCACAACTACAACTCAAGGAGGTAACAAGGCAAGGCTAAGTGTCATTTAACTATGACAATTTACTCCAAGAAAGATAAAGTTGTGAATTAGCCATTATAGGAATCTTTAATGAAAAAGATGCAGCAAGAATTGCAACAGAGAGTAGTAATTGTCATAAAAGTAGGAGTTGTAAGCTGTTGAGCCTGATGAAAAGTGGAATAGCTAATGGAGAATGCCTCGTAGCCTGCTTGCCAGTGATTCCATGGGCCCCTCCTCATATCTTTACCTTTTTTTTCTCATCAGTAACACTCTCTTTCTTACAATATGATATAGATATTGGTGAAGATCTAACATGGAGGGATATAGGTCTAATATAACAAAATTCAAATAGGGATAATGACCCCATTATCATGGCCATATTTCATAATGTCATTTTTCTTATTGACTATACAGCCATATATACTTATGACCTACATATGATAGTCCTAAACTTCAGATCCATGTGTAGAGTGCTCATGAACTCCACCATACTACAGAATAATAAGGAGAAGATGGTAGAACTCTTTATGCTACCTAACCTTCCCTCCACACCAACAAATTGTAAAAAAACAACTAACATTTTTCCCTGGTTTCAGATAGAGGGTTGGCTTGAGGTATATCACACTCATAAGTACCTCATTTTACATGAAAGTACTATGTAGCATCTCTATGGTATACTAAATCTCTATTTAAAAAAATATAAACGTCTTGAGAAAATACTTGTATATATAGTGTATGATTTTGCTATCGAGAAAATACTTTTATCTATAGTGTATGATTTAACTATTGAGCACATCGAATATCCGTTACCCTTGAAGAGAAAATAGATATCGATATGTTCCTTAATACAACCAAGCCACCACCACCACCACCACCCACTTCCACAAGGAGGATAGAGAGGGTGATAATCCCTGCAGCTTAATTGTCCTCTCACAACTAAACTCCTCTCTTCACACACACCCCCTGACAACAACAATGAGGTATAATCTACTAAGTTAGAATCTTCTTATTTTCACTTTGAATTTTTCACTGACACTCCAGCCCCCAAAGAGTTAATGATAAGGATATTTCTAGAGGCTTACAATGTAGCCACCAAAAAGGTACCATACATGTATCCAATATCAAGGCTCCCCCAATGCCACAATGGGGAAGAGCTCATGCCTATGGCAAGTGAGGGCACATTATGGGAAAATGTAGCAATAAGCATAAATCTAGTAAATCCATAATTGTTTGACCTACTGAAAATATGCACGGATAATTTATGATAGCTTACAGCTATAACGTAGATGGAAGAAGTAACACCTAGGCCATACAAGCGGAGGCTACACAAAAATAGAGACAGATAATGACAACTTGAGAAAATAAGAACTTAGAATCCAACAAGAATGGAGAAAGGAGTTTTACAATCCAGGAATATGGGAAAATTTATAAATGAGCATCGATATATGATGCTTTGAGTGGACCCACTTTACATGCCAATGAAAATAAGGTACACCCTGACATAGTTTGCAACAGAACAAAAGATTCTCATGCTTGCTACAATTTCCCACTACTGCTTGAGCTAGCAAGGTTTAATAATAAAGCAGCAGCAGTATCTCCTACTATGGATAAGAGCATGCAAAAGAACACTTGATCAAATGTGGCATCATGTAGATTTATGAAGCTAATTGTGGTACCCCTTGACCAAAAGAAAGAGGATGTGGAGAATTATGACAAAGAAGTTAACCAAGCCCCCCACTTCCGACCAAGGAGGATAGAGAGAGGATAGAGAGAGTGACAATTCCTACAATGATACTTATCCACCTCATCACCCTCTCACCACAACTAAACTCCTTCCTTCATATACATCCACTCCTAATGACAATGAGGTATAATCTACTAACTAAGAGAGAGTGACAATTCCTACAATTATACTTCCGACACCGAGGGGGATAGAGAGCGTGACAATTCCTACAATTATACTTATCCACTTCATCACCCTCTCACAACTAAACTCCTCCCTTCATATACATCTGCTCCCCACTTCCGACCGAGGAGGATAGAGAGAGTGACAATTCCTGCAATTGTACTTATCCACTTCATCACCCTCTCTCCTCCCTTCATATTCATCCGCTCCTAATGACAATGAGGTATAATTTACTAACTAAGTGTCTTCTTCTTTTCACTTAAAATTTCCCACTGGTACTCTAGTACCCCAAAGAGCAAGGTTGACGGTGATGAGCTCATCCATGGAGGTAACACCACCCTCACCTATTTCATTGCATATGCCTTACTCTAACAAGACATCTCGGAAGATCTTCCTTTTGCAGATTATAAAGATATGATCAGAGTTGGTAATCCACTTCTGTTGCCCAAAATGTTCTTAATGTAGATAACGCCATTTAACCCTTCTGACAACAAGGATCTTTCCACATGTCTATAGTGCAACACCCTAAAAGGTACCGTACATGTTATCTAATCAAAGACACAATGCTAGAATGGGAAGCTCATGCCTATGGTAGGTGAGGGCACATTATGGGAAAATGTAGCAATAAGCACGAAGCTGCCAAATCCATAATTGCATGACCTGCACTAGAAATTTGCATGGTCTTTTTTATGATAGCTTACAGCTACCATAGATGGAAGAAGAAACACCAAATCCATACACAAGGGTTGGGGGGAGGGGGTTGGGCTATGCAAAACTAAAAGCAAATGATGAAAAGCCCAAAATAGAAGATTTTGGAATCTAATCAAAACGGAGAAAGCAATTTTTTGCCATTGAGGTATACAACCAAATTTATAAATGGGCGCATCGCTGAAACTTACACTTTGGTTGTAGCTAGTGTACATATGCCAATGAAAAGAAGGTACACCTAGTGGAATGTCGAAACGGGGAAAACACCATTCAAATTGGTGTATGGGCTAGAAGTAGTTGTGCCTCTAGAGTTCCTAGTGCCAACCATGAGAGTGGTAGTGCAAGAGTGACTTTCCCCATATCAATTTATGTAGCACAGACTAGAACAAGTGCCAGCACTAGAAAAGGATAGGAACAAGAGTGCCATTCATGTAGCATAGAAGAGAAAAGCATGATGGATAGGTAGAAACACAAAGTATAAACTGTTTTATGAAGATGACTGGGTATTGATGTTCAACTCAAGAATGAGTTTGCATCCTGGAAAATGGAAGCTTAGATGGACAGGACCATATCAAATAACAAGACAGGGCAGGGCACATTCAATCTGACCTCACCAAATGACATGCCACTACTAAAGGCATTCAATGGATTCAGATTGAAGCCAAATCATTGAATGACAAATCAACAATTAGATAATCAATTAGTAGGGGTGTACCATGCAAGGACTGAAAAATTTGATGTGATGATTGGAAAAACAATTTTATTTATAGTATTTTTTTTGTGGAAAAATCAAACAATGCAGTTACATATAGGCATAAGCGTAATTTGCCACACACTCATCACTCAGCCATGGCTATAGAGGATATGACTCATCGACATGGCTTTATTATATTAGAGTATGTAGCACAATGTCTCACAAGAAGACACAGGCGTATATGAAGTGGAGAAGAAGCCATTTGATCATATTAGAGGATCCATAACCAAAGGCGATTTAAGTTGTAGCACTAGAAGATGCAGACATATTTAAAGTGTCATCAGCCTCATGAAGGTTGGTCAAAGCCCACTCCTTAATAGATTCTAACATCGCCCATCCTACCACATGGCCAACAATTATGCCACTAATGGCTCCTACCCATGAACCCACTACTTGTATAATACTTTGTAATCATTAATCAGTTAGGATCTTGAATGTAACTAACAATCGTAGAGATATGAGCAACCTGTGTACGCTTAGATATATTGAGTTGAGAGAGTATTGTCTACTAACAAAGAGAAGAAGACTCTCACTCTAGGCACAGAGATATGTGTAGGCTTAGACATATTGAGTTGAGAGAGTAGATAGATAGTGAGTAGATATTTAGCTAACAAACAGAAGAAGAAACTCACTCTAGGCATAGAGATATGTGTAGGCTTAGACATATTGAGTTGAGAGAGTAGATAGATAGTGAATAGACAATAGTAAATAGTAGATATTTAGCTAACAAACAGAAGAAGAAACTCACTCTAGGCATAGAGATATGTGTAGGCTTAGACATATTGAGTTGAGAGAGTAGATAGATAGTGAATAGACAATAGTAAATAGTAAGTATTCATCTTGAGTATTTACCTAACAAAGAGAAGAAGACACTCACTCTAGGTGCACAGACATATAAGCAACCTGTGTAGGTTTAGATATGTTGAGTTGAGAGAGTAGTGAATAGAGAATAGCAATAGTATGCTAACAAAGAGAAGAAGACACTCACTCACTCACTTCATAGTGTATTATGATACATTAATGTACAACACTCCTTGTCTTATAGCTAATCATTTTATCATGTGCATCTACTTAATTATGTCATCTTCTTTCACTTCATATGTACTTATCTGCTTAGTTTCGTCTAGTAGTTTGTTCTCGAGGTGAGTGTGTGCATTAGAGTACTTCTCTACTTAGTTTCTTTTGACTACACTATCCCACCGACTAGTGGTCCTACACATTGGGCATCATTCAAGCATTGTTGAATCCATCCTAAACATCATACATGCATCTTGTTGCGCTAGTTGACCCCCTGACAGCATTCACGTACCTATCTCTTTACATATGCAAATTCTCACGTTCCTTCATTGGTTAGTCTCTCTTCATGCACTTTCCAAAGGGTGTTTTCAATCCATATACATGTTTCTATACCTACTTTTCCCTTTTATACACACATTTCTTCACTGCCAAACCACTCTACATGCACCTACCCAAGGGTGTTGTAAGTCTATATATAGGTTCCTATGTATATGTAAACCCCACCGTCACTCTTGAAAAATTTGGTCAGCACATTTGGTTGGATCATGCAGGCCAGAGGTTCAATTTTGAGGGGGCTCTCTAAGGCTAAGACACACTAAAAATAATACCTTTAGACCACACATTCCAACCAAATATGCTCAGATGGCAACCAAACTTTGTAAGTGTGTACATATAGACCCCACCCTCACTCTTACAAAGTTTTGTCAACATCCAAGCACATTTGGTTAGATTTTGTGGGCCAGAGGTAGTATGCTATGTTCGAATCTTGCCCTTCTTGCTTTCTTTTAAACTCTCTCTCCTCTTCTTGGAGTGATGTGATCACGCCTTCCAATGTTGGCTCTAGAATGTTCTTCAAAAAGTAGCGACAATGTGGCCTAGATATCATCGGGCATGCTCTTGAGTAGCAGGACTATGGCATCATCATTAGGCATTGGTGCACCAATGGTTGAAATTTGATTCATGAGACTTTTCATGTGATTGATGTGAGTGGCAAAATAATCATGTGTTTTCATCTTTAGCTCAAAGAATTGCTTTTAAGTGCATTTTATGAATTCTTCTTTTTTGCCCAATAGCTTCTCAAGATTCTCCCATGCATCAAATGATGATTGTAGATCAGAAATATGATGTATACGATTATCACTCAAGGCTAATGCAATGATGGAGAATGCCTTGCCATCCCTAGTAGCCCATGCAATTTCTCCCTCTCTAGTATTTGGCTTCTTTTCCTTTCCATTGGTTACATTCCATATGCTCTCTCTCATTATATGATATTTTATTTTCATTTGCTATGTATGGAATACATGCCCATCAAACTTATCTAGATACATGGAATGAGATGCCATGATGAATAATCCCAAGGGCAATGTCTAGTTCCTAGTACAAAAAATGCTCCCAATCCCTTCACCATATTCAAATGCATATTTGTACTCAAATATTTAGAAAACCCTAATGATTTTGTATCATAATAAAAATAGGGTTTTGGATTTAGCTTTAACAATTTTCTTTTTGGGCTTTGAAATGGGTTTTGCATTCCTTGATTTGCTTTGGAGATGGGGGCATTATGTAGTGAGCAAATCGCTCATTTTGGAGAGCCTTGATGAGGGTTATAATGATGAATCCAAAAAAAAAACTTCTCACAATGATGGTTATGATCCCTCATGCTATCTTGAAGCTTATAATGCCAAGGTTTAATTAGATGAGGATATGTTAATTAGTGTAATTAGCACTAATCACCCTTTGTTTTGATACAAAAAATTGATCCCTTTGGAGTGAGCAATTGAAGGTTTAAATCAAGGGGCAAGTTGATTTTGTTGAAGTAGGTATGTATAGCATTCTTCCATCTAAAGATTAGAACCTTGAGATGCCCATAAACACCAATTAATGCATTGTTAATCACTATGTCAAATATTGTCTACTAGGACCAAAACAAAGGAAGATTTGATTCACGCGGCTGGATTACTCAACCATTTCTCACCAAATTTTGTGAGGATCTTTCTTATAGTATTGCTAAGAAGGTTACACACCAATTTTGACAATGAATAGGTGTGGAAGCTTAATTACCCTTCTGTGTATAGGTTTTCACCATTTGCTGCTTAGAAGGATCTACTAAAGATTGGGCTTGTTGAAGATGATCATTAAGTAGCTTAATTAGCCTTTTGTGTAGAAGCTCAATTACCTTTCTATGTGTAGGATTTCACTGTTTGGCTGCTTGTAGAAGGATCTACTGAAGATTGTGCTTGTTGAAGATGACCATTATATCTTGGCAAGCTCCTCCATGACTCAAAGTCCATTAGAGAGCCTTCAATATATGGATTTGAGCTAATTAAGGCACGGGGATAAAGAGGGGATTTTTTTTGGCTAAGGTGATTAAATGCTAATCAAAAAGCCTAATTGAGGTGTTTAGCTTATCTAAGATATAAAAGTTAGCTCTGATACCAATTGTGGAAGATTGAAATGCATAATAGGTAGCTATGGTGGATCATAACAAGATAATAGCTTGATTAGTAACATGATTAAGAGCTAATGATGATGTTTAAAAGTTAATAGAGTACTAATCACCCATGAGTTAGATTAGAGCAATAACAAGGCCACTTTATACATAAAATGGAGCCCCTTTTATAGGCACATTACAAGCATAAGGAGCCAGTTTGATGGCCCCAAAACCGTCCACTATTCTCTCCCTTTGACCCATTTTCCTCTCCCCAGACTATAAACCTTTAGCTAGATTCAAGATGGGCTCATTTGTTCTTTCTCCCACTTGATTTTGTAGAGATTCCTAAGTATAAATTATGGCTTTTCTTTCTTACTACCTTTTACAAAGCTTAAGCAACTCTAAGGATACTAGCACACCTTTGGCTAAATGACTCCTCCTAGTGATGGGTAATGCTTGCACTCCTAACACTTGGGACTCCCAAGTGTTAAGACTCCCAACTTATTGATCAATAGTTTTTAGTGATGAATGAGTGTAATTGTTGTAATTCTTCTGAATAATACTGTGTATAAGGAGGTCTCTTCTCTTCAATTAAATCGCTTTTCGCCACTCTCTCTTGGGTGCACATTGAGCATAGTGTCTTGTCAAAGTTGCGTGAGTGTGTAGTTGAGTGGGGCAATGGAGCCACATGTCTCCCTAAACATGCAGAAACTCGTGGAGGCATACTGACATAGAGTGAACCCGTGACATAGTCTGGTGTCACAAAGCCAGGTACTTTAACATTCGGCGATCCTGCTGGTGGGGAATCTTGACAATCAAGAGTTCCTTGTGAATTCTAGAGTTTAGTGTCACATGTCCAGCACGCGCTCTCAGGTTGGGTCATCAAGTCCACTAAAAAGCCCCTTCTCAATTTGTTCTTATAGTTATAGGAAACCCGATTTTAATTTTGTTCCTACCCATAGCCCTCCTCCACCCTTACCTTTTCCTTCACTCGTGTAGCCAATGCAAATCTAGCCAGAACTGAAGGTCAAGTTGCTAACCTTCAAAAGTGTCATGCATTCTTACAAGACTACAAAGATCTTTTGACTACACCACCACAAAGAGGCTATCATATACCTCCTAGCTCTCACCATTTGCACCATCCTCTATCCTAAAGGCATCAATCCACTGTCTTCTTCAAGTTTGTTGATTGGATGTGCCCCTGCATGATCTACTTCATTGGAGCTTCGAGGTGTGCAACAGCTTGCAACACTAATCACTCGATGGGAAGGACAAAGTCCATTAGGTGGACGCTCAAGGGCATGGGAAATTGCCATAATGCCACTCCCCCATTCTACTTAAGGAGCTGCCTCCCACATGGCAACAAGAGATGTCACCACTAGTAGGCAACTCTTGTGCATTTCCCACTTGAGATTTCTCTAACACAGGGTTAGGAATACTCTTTTTTAAGACTTTAGGTACTAGAGTTTGGTCATTTGGAGTTATGTTGTTGTTCATTGAGAAAGACTTCATCAATGGATTCCCCTGGAGAAGGCATGTACGAGTCTTCTTTGGAATTGCTTTCTATGGTGTGACCACATCGTCTTTACCCTAGATGATTTGGTGTGCTTTGCATTGAGGTGCTTTTTTTGAAGCCTTCTCTCCTAGCAATTGTGTCTTTTCTTTAGCATGGGTGGATCTTATTAATCCAAGTGCTACATGTTTTAAAGTAGGCACTTGCATGGTCTGTTATGGCTTGGAATTGGGAAGACCTTTTGGCTTGTTTAGCCACCTCATGTTGCAAAAACAGCTCCTAGTTTAGCTTGAAGTATTGTTATAGCATATAATGGAACTATTTGAATAAGTCCAATTCTTACACTTAACTAGTTCAAACTTATCCTTGAAGTCACTTTATGAAACCATTTGAATAAGTCCATTTCTTACACTTAATTAGTTCAAACTTGTCCTCGAAATCAGCTTGGCTAACAACTTATGTTCGTATGGGGTTGTCCTTATGAAGGTGGTACTTTACATCCTATACACAAAGGGGTAGTCCTAATGAAGGTGGTACTCTACATCCTATACACAAAGGGGTAGTCCTTATGAAGGTGGTACACTACATCCTATACACAAAGGTGTTATGGGGACTGAGGTACATTGAGGGTTGTAGTTGGGTGCATTTTGTGCAAGTAGCTCCTTGGGGGACTTAGCAACTCTATGTAGACCTTGGCAGTGAAAGCATTGTAAGAATCTTTCTCACATTGGGTTGTTAAAGTCTTTGACTTTTTGAGTAGTGCCACATGAGTTTGATAGTACACTAGAAGTGGCTCTAGATTGTTTATCATGAATAATGACTCAATCTTGTTTGTTCCACATATTCAAATTCTTCAACCTTTGTTGTTTGTTCCACATATTCAAATTCTTGAACCTTTGTGGACTCAATCTTGTTTGTTCCACGTATTCAAACTCTTCAACCTCTCTAGACCTCTTTGGACTCTTCCACCATCACTACACTCATGAGAGTTATCCTCGGAATTGGTGTTGGGGTGGTAAAATAAGGGACAGTAGAGGTAAATTTGGAGCTCTATACTGCATATAGGCAAAAGGTTATGTGCTCTTGGGCATTTGTTGTAGGAGGTTGTGCAACCAAGGGTGTAAATAATGTTAAAAGTTATCTAGGGAGAGGGAGCAACTAACATCAATAATGGTTTTATACTTTAGTGGCTATGTATCATGGTTCTCATAATGTTGCCTATGGGCACAAGAGAACAGATTTTGGGATCTCAAATAAGGACATTCCTTGCTTCTATGCCATGCTTATATGGTTATGGTGCCACACCATAGCGAATTTCTTTAAGGATACAAATGGGAGCAACCTTGTTGGCCTTGTGATTGTCATCCTTGTTAGTGTTAGCCCAATATATTAACTAAGGGCATCAACACTCATCTCTCCTACATTAGAAGGTTCCTTTTTTGCTACCTTTGGAAGAGGATGAATGAAGGAACAAATGTCGGGTTAATTTTGATGTCCCAAGCAAGTACATTATCACTAAGGTCTAGCGCTTCTCTGCAACACTTATCAAAGGAGATGTGAACATACCTCCTAATTTAAATGTTATTGCTTCCAAATATGTTATTTCAAGAGTGCAACTTATATTCATGTTTCTCATTTTTTCTATTTGAGTGAGAGAGAGAGAGAGAGAGAGAGAGCTGTCAAATGAATAAAACAACCAAGGTCTCCTTACTGTTTCGTGCAACTCTTCTTCTTTTCTTGAACCTTTTGACAGGCTATACAGGCTCGCAAATCAACACCTTGTTACCTCATACCTTCATACCTTCATACCCATCCTCCAAAAAACCTTAATCAGTTGAACTATTTAGAGGGTGTTCCTTTCTCCAACTAGCCTCTCTTTGATACGGGTACACAAAGTCTCTTGTAGCTCTACATGTTCCCTTAAATAGTTCTTTGCATTTTCCCTACCATCACCCATTCTTTCGTCATCATATATATGCCAGTTTCCTGACTTAGTAACCAAACCATGCTTCAAAGCTTGATCCAAAATTTCACCTTCTTTGGAAATGCCCTTTCCAAACTCAATCTCAAACTCTGCTGTTTTGAAGGGAGGTGCAAGCTTGTTCTTGACCACCTTGACAAGGGTACTGCTACCAATTACCTTCAAAAGCATAAGAACACATTTCAAACAACATATATGCATATGTAAGTACATATATACACATACATATGCATACACAAAGAGAAAGACATGAGAGAGAGAGAGAGATACACATGCATGCACATGCGCACCCGTGCACGTAGAATTATATACATACATATAATATGTATATATTTATACTAGCTACAATGTGTGTTCATACTGCCGAGAATAGCAGAACTGGAATAAGACCTGTTCATCACCGTTTTTGAGCTGTGCAATTTTACGAACGTTAAGGCGGACTGATGAGTAAAACTTCAAGGCATTACCACCGGAAGTTACTTCTGCTGGACCTCCATAGCCATGGGTGCCGAGCGTTGATCTCATCTACATCCAAAGCCAAGAAACAAGCAACTTAGAGCTTTCTGAGTCCCAGTACAAGATTTATCATTGAGCTTGTTTGGACACTTACCTGGCTTATAAAAATCAAGAGTGTTTCGGATTTGGAAATACTATGGGTCAGCTTCCTAAGGGCCTGACTCATGAGACGGGCCTGTAACGCCATGTGTGTGTCCCCCATAAACTCAGTGTGAGGAAAGAGTGCTGCTATCTAAATGCACAGCAAACCAACCTTTAAAAATATATCTTCAAAAACTGCGCTACACTACACAAAAAAATCATAAAGCATATTGAGTGAAAGATCAGACTTTACACTATCAACCACCACTACATCCACCGACCCACTCCGTATAGACTGATCAACAAGATTAAGAGCTTGCTCCCCACTGTCAGGCTGGGCTACCAGCAAGTTTTTTGTTTGAACTCCTAGTGCTTCTGCAAGTGAGGTATCTAATGCATGCTCTGCATCAATAAAGACACAGTATCCTGTCGAATAAACAAGAAAAAACACAGTTTATAAACCATGGTAATCATACATGATCTGGCCTAATGACACACAATGAGCTTAGCCTTAATGATGTGACATAAGAACAACCAGTGTTTTATTTAACACAGAGCGAATGGAACACCTCCATTCTTTTGGGCTTCTGCAATGACATGTAGTGTCAATGTTGTCTTTCCACTAGCCTCAGGTCCATAAATCTCTACAATGCAACCCTACACACCCAGGGATGACACTTGAGAAACTAAAACCATAAGGACTTGCAAATAAAGCAGGTAAAAATTAAGAGATATAAAGTAAATAAGAAAATGTAAAAACAGGTAAAGTTATTCCATCAGAGTAACATCTATCATGCACAGTAGAATGTAGTAGAAAGGTAAAAAAATATGATAATAACATACTAATAAATTAGCTGTGTTGTGGATATGGGGGTGCAGCATATGATGTGTTATGTCCCATATTGTGACGTGGCTCATGTTCGAGGCCCGCCGGATAGTTCTTTTAGCAGTGTAAAATGATCAAGTGCCTATAAAGTTGGGATTATGGCTCATTTTGTGAGTAGTCCCAGTTATGGAGCTCTACCTCGAGACTGGGGCATCCCAAGGGTTAGCCCACTAGTGAGCAGTGCCGATTGAGATGGCTGGGGTGCGTGGTATGGGATGTGCATGCTTTGTGGGCACGAGCTTGCTAGGGTTGTGCCGGTGTCTAGCCGAATGGTGGCAAGGACTAGCCAAACCCTTATATTTTCCTTTGTTGTTTTGTAAACTTATGATGATATGCAACAGTGTCGACGAGCTTCTAGGATGGTAAACAATAAGAATTGGTCATGGACAAGCACACAAGTAAGTGGAACCTTATGTTGGTGTGTTTCATTTGGTATCAAATCCCGTTTATTGTTTGAAAGAGATGCTTTCTTATTCCTATGCTTGTGTGTTAAATGGTAGAGGATTGTGTTTTGAGTTTTATGTGAGAGTTTGTGGTTATCCTTTTAACAAAAATGTTCATTGAGTAGCCAATTGATGAAGAGAGAAATGAGTTTCATTTTGTTTTATTTAATTAGCCGGCGGGAAGATAGGGCATAGTTTGGCCTTGGCAATTATCACAGATTTAAATTGTTATTTATTTATTTTTCTATTGATGGTGTTCAGAGCCTCACCTTGGTTTGGCTGAAGGGTGTTGAAAGGCGTTTATTATTAAACACATTTTTTGTATGTGCTGTCGACAGTATGCAAGCGTTTAAAGTTGATGACCAGCTTTGTGATTTGGTTATGTTGATTTGATGGTACTGGTTGCCAGCAGCAGTGATCTTCCTAGTTAAAAACCAAAGTTTCATCCTCTTAATTATTTAGCCCTCCCTAGCTCTATTCACATGATGGAACCCTTGCCCGGACACTGGACAAGTAGAAGGCGGCATCAGGACAAGGACCATAAAATTTGCACATGGAAAAGCGTCAGTCTTGGTCATAAAGCAGAGAAAAACAAAAAGTCAAACTGAGTTGACCGCGAGCCAAGAGCACCACTGGCAAGAGGAGACTGAGCCGGACCAAAAGCAAAACCGATTCTACGGTGACCCCTGATGCTTGCAAGATGCTCGCAAGGGAGCATGTTTTAAATGTCACAGACAAGGCCATTATGCTTGTAATCGTCCATTCAATAAAAAGTCTTCGGGTAGTGGCAGAGTGGTAGCAAAGCAATATGACCACCAGTAATCCACTCATTCATTCTATTGATATCTATTTTTTCAATAATAGTTGTAAGAATTGTCGGTTTAACATGGAGGTATTTGGTCCACATGACCTTACCCGGATGATGGTGAAGTTATGAGATCCCCTGTACATGTTTTATTTGATGATGGTAGCACTCACAATTTTATTTATGCTTCTCTTGTCCAAGGTTACGTATCCCAATGGCGTCAAGTGACCACCATTATGTGGTCAATCTGGCTTAGGGTGTGTCCCAGTGTTGGCAAAGGAAGGTTCCTTTGGTCACCTTGAAGATCCAAGATTATGAAAAAGGTCTTTGTTTCCTTGTTATGCACCTTGATAGCATAGATGTATTACTAGGCAAAGAGTGGTTTTTCCACAAAAGCCCCATTGTAAATATTCACTATATACATCATGTAATCATTTTTTAACATAATTTGAAGAAGTTATAGGCACTAAGGTGCCCTTATCTTTAATCTCTTAATAAGAGGTGGTTCACACATAATGTGTTCACACTAAGACTTAATGTATGTTCTGCTTTGGAAACAAGAGAAATGCTCAACAACAATGAATGTGATGTTCTTTATTGTATTCTAAAGAACGAAGTATAGTGCAATTGTGGTATTTGTGCATCTTCTTTAAGAATAAATTTAAAGCGTTTCTAGATCCAAAGAGTTCTTTCTATTCTAGTTGTTTTTCTCAATATGAAGTTGATGCTTTATGGGCATCAGCTGCTAGGGCTATGAGTTTAGCTCTAGGGAAGAGAGAAAAGAGTGATTCTATTCTTCTTGGGAGATTGGTTGTGGGAGACCAGCAGACTAGTTCAAGCACTGGTACTATTGACACGACAAGCTCGAAGAAAGTGGACCTTCGGAGTGTGGATTCTCCTCAGGGACGACTCTTTCGAGAGATTATATCTGAGTTTTCAGATGTGTTTCCAAAAGAGCTACCTCTTGGTTTACCTATGTGAAGGGGTGTAGACCATAAGATTGAGCTATTACCTAGGACTCAGCACGTATTTAGGTAGCCTTATAAGTTACGCCAGATCGAGGAGGATGAAGTTGCTAGAAAGCTTCAAGAGTTCCTCCATATGGAGCATGTAAGACCTAGTAAGTTGCCATGAGGCACACCTCTTCTTCTAGTGGACAAGAAAGATAAGACTAAGAGAATGTGCGTTGATTATAAGGGTCTTAACAAATTTACTAAATATCCTTTGCCAAGGATAGATGACCTTATTGATCGTCTTTATGGAGTGCAATACATACAAAAACTTGCTCGCTGGTTCCGAGAGCCTAGGAGGAGATTTATCCTATGATACTTGGTTCAGACCAAGGAAGCTTGGGAGGGAGATTGTCCCGAAAGAAAATCTTCTGGAACTAGTCATGTAGGGCCTGGTACTTTTCAAAAGCACTAGTAATTGTCTTGGTGGTCTAAACATAGATCATCGCACGATGTGCACCTTTTCATATTTCTGGTTTAGCCTCCATGTGGCTTATGAGAGAAAAGTTAGGTATCCCTCACTCACACTTGATGATCACAGGAGAATTGGACACATTCCGGAGAATCCAAAAAGTATGCCGCTCTCGTGGTTAATGTCTGGGTGGAACTTGTGAAACAAATAAATCCCTAAGATTATGTCTCCTCCTACAAGAGGGGCAACCATGAAATTCAACACAAATTCTATGCCTCGGATGACTAATTTAGCACCACGAGCCTCAAACTTGATACTCCTGGTCATACCTGTGCTAACCTGTTTGTCTACCGAAGCTAATGAAAAACGCGCCCATTGAGCAACCTCTTCTATAGTCAGATTCTTGATACTTGATACTCGTGGTCATACCTGTGCTAACCTGCTTGTCTACCGAAGCTAATGAAAAACGCGCCCATTGAGCAACCTCTTCTATAGTCAGATTCTCCGTACTACCGATGTCAAATAAGACAACGACTCTCTAGTCATCTATGTAGCCAAAGGTCTTGAGTAACACATTGCGCTCATACTCTAGGTCATGGGTGCCCTTGTGCTTATCTTCGAGCTCCCAACTGAAAATGGCGCGTGGAACTAGGAGCCGAAGAACTAGAGGCATCCTTGGGGAACTGTGTGGGAGCCTGGCTCACCACTAAAGTTGTCGACGCTGGGGTTGCAATCTGGGTAGGGGGTTTCTTAGGGCACGCACTAGAAGTATACCCTATTGCATGACAATAGAAGCATCACCCCTTCTTTTTATAATGGGTTATAGCTTGAAGCTTTACAATGGCAATAGCCAGCAAGTAGTGTTGAACTGTGCTTGGAATGAACTACATCAAGTGAATATGAGAAGACTCCTTTTATAGTGCATATGTGAACTGGCCGACTACCCACAACTTACTAAAAAATAGGAGAAACTGATAAAAGTCCATAAAATGGCAAACCCCATAAATACACTGAGATGCACAATTCTAACACCCCCTCTGCAGCTCATAGTGTGCAAGAGTTTGAAGAAGATAAGCTCATGAAGATGCAACCATGGATCCTCCAATACTGTAGATATTGGAATCACCTTGGAGAGAGCACCCGCCAACCTATTTTCTCGAAACAAAAATGCCACCACAAATAGCAAGGAACTTTGCTTGGCTCCGAATTTCCCCATAAGTGTGGAGTGAACTCCAAGAATAAGATAATGAGTTGCTGGACACACTGAAACCGGCCTCTGATAGAAAACCAGAGTGCGGTAGGAGCAATCACCCGTCCACTTGTAGTCTAGATGAGAAACAAAACACAGATTGGAGCTAGAGTGCCCAAATCTGAAAACACAGCGACACCTGTTGGCCCCAAAGCTTGGCGCCCCTTGCGGTATTTCTTTATTCAATTAAAATAATATGGATGGCTGAGTACAACACAAAGACCAGCCAAGAGTTTACACCTGTAAGTCCAATCTGACGGCCCACAAATCCTTCTCAGCACAGAGGATCTATGCACACAGATCTGTGTCTTCAAACAACACACTGTGCCTCCCTCTGATCAGCCAAGATCACTAAGCAGGCCAGCCATGGGCATACATCTGGCATAACTCAAGTGCATGATACATCTTCTCAGCTCAAACATACATGTGCTGTCCAATCTCTGTCTTAATCCCTTGTCAATCTGCCATACCCCTCCTCTCACAAGGGGCCAGATAACACATATCTGCAACAGACATCAAGCAGTAGAAAGAGAGATAGATGAACAGAAACAGAGCTTACCAAGTTCAGCTCGAGAAACAACACTGGAGGAAGCAACAGCACCAATCTGTGCTTGCAGGCACTTGAATCCACAACCCTGCTTCACACGTGTGCTTGCACTTGCCCGTATCCTCCTCCTGATGCTCACTCCTATGCTGTCCTTGAAAGTACAGATCTGAAAATCAGCACAGTACCCGTCTGTACCGCCTCGGGATACGTGCCAGGAGTTGTACTTGCATAGACAGCCTGCTGTCCACTCCTGTACCAACCTGAATCAGAGTATTCAGGTCTGTCCAGCCACCTGACAAGCGCCGCCTGCAGCTTCAGAACTCAGAAAAGCGTGCGTCAGCCCTGTCCGTACGCTGTACGGCTGTCGTACAGGGCTGTACGGGCTGTGTACTTGCTGGTACAGCCTGTACTGGCCTGTGCGCAGAGAATTCCAGCAGCCGTTCCTGTGCGCAGCCAGCAACAGAGGAGAAAGAGAGAGAGTGCTTGCACAGTTCTGGCCGTACAGTGCTGTACGGCTGGTTCGCACTTAGAAAATCAGCAGCAGCAACACGACTTCTCCAACAGCCCTTCTCCTCCTCTTTTCCACGCTAGGAAAACATGCGCATGAAGAAACTCCTCTTTTACTCCACGACTCCCAAAAAGGGAAGAGAGAGAGAGAGGAGAGAGAAACACTCCTCCCCAAATTAATCCCTAGGGCCCCAAACTTTAATAAGTTCCTAGGGCCACTAAGGCCTAGGGGCAAACTCCAATTAAACATTAAAACTTAATGTTTCTAGTTCCCCCCTTCACACCTGGGGATGTCCACACATCTTTGACTCTGTCCGGGCACCCCCCATGTGAATCATAAAATATTCTGACTCTGCAACCACCATGCCCACACTTGTCCTGCTCCATTTTCACAGGGCCATGACATACCCCCCTCTTGAAAGATGGCAAGCGTACTCGATTGCATTCTGGTGATGCATCAAAATATGCAAAGTGAAATATACAATATGGCAAGATCAGCGTCCCAATCTCTCTGAGCCACACACATGTATCAACATTCACTGCAAACCAATGGCATAGTAATAGTCCAAGTTGTATACCACTGTGAACCATACATATCCACAACAATCTCATGTGACTAGTACACATATATCATAGAAGTCCCATAAACAGATGTACTGTCAGCCTCAGTACCTTCGGGTGAGTGAAAAACTGCACCAAGCGACCTCTAGATGTCATCTGAGCCTGTCTGTATCAAGGGAGTGGAGGTGCTACCCCCCTCTTGAGCATCAGGTAATGCTCCAGACCCATGCTCTGCTGAACCTGAATGAGCCACAATAAGAGTCGGCTCTAACTCAAAGGCATCGAGATAAAGCTGCAAAACCTGAGGTGAATCTGTTAAGTCACCTTCCTCCATCCACTTCGCATCCATCGGTGAATAGTTCTTGAACTTCACAAGATAGCGACGGGAAACTTTACCTCGTACCTTCCTTTCTTTATGTGCCAGTATCTGCTCTGGAATCAGAACCTCATCAAGTTCCTCAACTTCCGGCTGAGCCTCATCTGATACATCCTCAGGCACATCCCCACGGAAAGGTCTAAGAAGACTCACGTGAAAAGCATTGTGAATCCTCCAGTGATCTGGTAACTTCAAACGATAGGTTACCTCACCAATCTTTTCCAAAACCTGAAAAGGCCCATAATATCGCATGCTCAACTTAGGGAATAAGCGCTCTTTACCCTTCATCTTCTTGAGTCTAGCCTTTTCAAAGCGCAAAAGAACCCAATCACCCAATGCAAACTGTAAATCACGTCTGTGACGGTCTGCGGCTTTCTTTTGCTTCTGCTGAGTTTTCTGGAGGGCCAACTTAACTCTCCGATAAGCTTCATCCAAGCTCTCCACATACTGATCAGCCTCAAAGATCTTATCCTTTGTATGCAAAATGGGTGGTACCTTCTTCCCTCCTCCTACAATCTCAAAAGGCGCCTTGCCTGTCGAGCTATGTACAGTGTTGTTATATGCAAACTCCACTAAAGGAAGATACTTTTCCCATTGTTGCTTGTGCTCTGACACATAACACTTGAGAAGATCCAACACTGTAGAGTTAGCCTCTTCTGACTGACCATCTGTCTGTGGATGAAATGACGATGAAAACTTGAGAGTTGTACCCATGTTGTCAAACAACCCTCGCCAAAACAAACTCGTCATCCGTGGATCACGATCACTAATGATAGACGTAGGCAAGCCATGATACTTGAAGATGTTCGCCATGAACAACTTCACCATATGATCCACTTTAATTGTCTTCCTCACGGGAATGAAATGTGCCTGCTTACTGAACCTGCATATGATAGTCCAGATGCCATCATTTCCCGTTTGTGTCCGTGGAAGATCAAATACAAAATCCATGGCAATGCTCTCCCAAGGTCTATCCGGAATAGGTAAAGGCTGTAATAACCCAGGTGTCTTCTGACGGTCAAACTTTACTTTCTGACATACGATGCATTGCCTCACAAAGGCATCAACATCTCTTCTCAAGGTTGGCCAATAAAAGAAAGTCTCCACAGCTTTGATCGTGGCGTCAATACCTCTATGACCTGCATACGGTGGAGCATGACTTTCAATCATAACCTTGAGTCGCAATGGCCTGGTAACACACAGTCTGCCATGCATCAATAAAAACCCATCTCTGAGAGTATAATGCTCATGCCGCTGACCCTCAGACATCTGATCATACAACCTTTCAAAATCCTCATCATGGGCATACTGCTCTTTCATTTCATCAAGCTCATGATGATAAGCAAGTGAAACTGCAGAGACCTGTGGCTTGCGTGACAAAGCATCTGCCACTACATTCTTTTTGCCTTCCACATGCACAATCTGAAAGTGAAACATTGACAAAAAGTTTGCCCAACGCATATGCTTCTCTGAAAGCTTAGTCTGCGTGAGGAAATAACGCAAGGTCTGATGATCTGTCTGCACAGTAAAATCAGCCCCAAGCAAGTAGTGTTTCCATGTAGAAAGAGCGTGAATTACAGCCAACATCTCTTTCTCATACACCTGTAAATGCTTCTCAGCATCTTGCAAAACTCTACTCTCATAGGCTATGACATGTCCCTCTTGCATGAGAACTGCACCAATGCTACTTCCACATGCATCACACTGGACAACAAAAGCCTTTCGGAGGTCCGGTAACACCAATACTGGGTCCGAAGTAAGCTTTTCTTTGAGCTTTTTGAATGCTGTAATTTCCCGATCAGCCCATCTAAACGGAGTTGCTTTCTTCGTCAAAGCATGAAGAGGCGAAGCAATTTCAACAAAGTGCCGTATGTAACGCCTGTAATAGGAACACAATCCTAGAAAACTGCGTACATCATGCACGGTCCTCAAAGCTGGCCAATTAAGTATTGCTTCCACCTTGGCTGGATCCATACGGACTCCATGACCAGACACAATATGCCCCAAGAAATGTATCTCCTGCAAGAAAAACTCACTCTTCTTGCCATTAACCACCAATCTATGGTTTCTGAGTTCTGCAAACACAATGGCCAAATGCCTTCTATGCTCTTCCTCAGTTCGTGAATGCACAATCATATCATCAAAGAATGTGCCCACAAACTCTCTATGAGGCCTGAAAATCCTGTCCATCATTCTGTTAAATGTGGCAGGCGCATTCGTCAAACCAAAGGGCATAACCAAGAACTCATACAACCCAAACGTGGTTCGGAATGCTGTCTTATGCACATCCTCGGGTCTAATGCGTATCTGATGATACCCGCTTTTCAAGTCAATACAACTAAAAACTGTGGAGCCCTGTAAGCGGTCCAAGATGTCATCGATCCTCGGTATGGGGAATCGATTCTTGATGGTATTCTTATTTAGTGCCCTGTAATCTATACACATGCGCCAAGAACCATCCTTCTTCTGCACTAAGAGCACAGGTGAGCAAAAGGGTGATGAGCTAGGCTGTATCAACCCTTTATTCAAAAGCTCCTGCACCTGACTCATAATCTCTTCCTGTTGGGCTGCACTAACACGGTACGGCGGTCTATTCGGTGGAGTACTACCAGGAATCAGATCTATGGCATGATCTTCTGGCCTCTCAGGAGGTAATTCTCCTGGCAATGACTCGGAAAAACAGTCTTGAAACTCACTTAAGAAATCAGCCCTGTCCTTATCTAACATTGACAAATTAGACTTAGACTCATCATCCTGTGCATCCTTTATATAAATCAAGTACGCGGAAAGATGCTTTTTCATTACTGATGAAATCGCCGAAGCGGATACAATAGGAACAGATTCCCCTTTGAGTTTTACATCCAATACATGCTCTTTCCCTCTATGAGTCAGAGTAATTTTCCTATTGTAAGTATCCACCACCGCATGTACCCTGTGGCACCATGGCATTCCCAACAAAACATCACAGCCATCCAAAGGCATGATGAAGAACTCTTCGCTGTCCACATAACCCTGCAAATGAAGCCGAAGCTTCCCAATGATAGAAGTAACGGGTTCTGCATACCCTGGACAAGCCATATTAGCCTCATGTAACGGCCCCATCTCCTCTGCGCGAATCCCCAATCGGCCAGCCAAATCTGGTGAAATGAAGTTGGCTCTAGCACCTGTGTCAAAGAAGATCAAAGCATTCTGATCTCTCACTTTGCCCCATGCCCTGCACAAATCTGTAGCTTCACCACCTAGCTGCTCCCCCACAAGATCAGGAACTAAGCCTGCAGAAGGCTTTTGTTTCTTTGGCTTGGGCTCTCCTTTATTGTCAGGGTCCTTTTTGGACGTTCTTTTGGGACAATTGAATGACATATGCCCCTCTTCAGTACAGTAAAAACACTTTTGAGCATCTCTCAAAGCCTGTCTTTCCTCAGAAGTCCTTTTGGGCGTTGGCAACTTCTTATACTTTGTCTCTGAAGACCCTTTAGTATCACGAGAAGCATGCCCAAATTTTTCAGCTTTCTTGCTCAATTTCTTACTGCCTTTAAACCCAGATGAACCACCTGTGAGTAACGCATTAGCTGTCATAGCATTTTCAATCATCTGTGACATGTTCGTTACTCTTGTCTTTATACAATAATCTCGTACCTCCTTGGGCAGCCCACAACAATATTTCTCAACCCGCTCAGATAATGGCACGGCACGATAAGAAGTCACTGGGAGTAGAGCTTCCCAAAACTTCTTGTTATAATCCTCCAAACTATCACACTTTGAAGCATCCAGCTTGTGCCATGCGGTCATAACATCCACCTCAAATGTAGATGTGAGCCATACGGAAGAGAAAACCTGTTTGAATTAGACCCATGTAGTGGGTGCTATGCCCTGCAAAAGAAGAGTAGACCACCACTGCAAAGCATTGCCCTTGAGAAAAGTGGCAGCTTTCCTCACCTTAGAGGACTCTGTGTAATTCCCACCAGAAAAAGCAGCATCAAACTGCTGTAAAAAGGTAAGTGCCTTCAATTTATCCTTGGCCCCACTAAAAGTGTCAAACTTCACTGCTCCCCCTTCCTTGTAATCCTTCGCCTTTCCCATAGGCGTTAGATTATCATATGGAAGTGGTTTCGTGAGATTGCTGCCCCCAACATTCATACCCATCATTGGGTCAACATTTCCCATTCCCATGCCAGGCATACCATACATTCCAGCCATGTTTCCATACATTCCATTATGCATACCTGGCTACATACCACCAAACATATTGCCTTGCATCCCAGGTTGCATGCCTGCAAACATATTTCCAACCATACCGGACTGCATACCACCATACATATTCCCTTGCATGCCAGGCTGAAAATTGGCTCCAAAAGGCCCATACATACCCATGCCTCCCTGAGGGTAACCCCCAGTCATGGATTGAAACACCGAGCCACCACCAAAATAACCTGGATGCATATTCTGCTGAGGAATAGGTGGCTGTCCATAGAAGGAACTCTGAGAGTTTGCACCATAAGCATGCTGCATATTCGGAAACTGGCCAAAAGATGGTTCCTGTGGGATGGCACCACTATGACCCTGAGGAAGATTCTTCGAACGAACCTTCTTCTTCTTTTTCTGGGGCTCTGTGCGGGGCTCTGTGCGAGATCTCAAAAATTCAGCAAATCTCTCACTCTGTGTGAGCTGCATAAAAGTATCCATAACACTAGCCAAGCGATCTTTGAACCGAGCATCATCATCCTCTTTACCATGCACATCTTCTGGCTGTGTTACATCCTCATAAGGCTCAACATCTGCAGCCTGTTCTCCTGCAAAGATATCCTCAGATACATCTCTCTCAGGAGAAGTCTCTTGCTCTTCTTCTTCATGATAGAAGTACTCTTCCTCTGTATCAGACATGTTTGCTGAATTTTCAGCGATGGCTTTCTCCAAAGCAACCACGAGCTCACCCCCTTCAGAAAGTTGATGATTGGTCCCGGCAACGGAACCTTGAAACCGGCCTCTGATAGAAAACCAGAGTGCGGTAGGAGCAATCACCCGTCCACTTGTAGTCTAGATGAGAAACAAAACACAGATTGGAGCTAGAGTGCCCAAATCTGAAAACACAGCGACACCTGTTGGCCCCAAAGCTTGGCGCCCCTTGCGGTATTTCTTTATTCAATTAAAATAATATGGATGGCTGAGTACAACACAAAGACCAGCCAAGAGTTTACACCTGTAAGTCCAATCTGACGGCCCACAAATCCTTCTCAGCACAGAGGATCTATGCACACAGATCTGTGTCTTCAAACAACACACTGTGCCTCCCTCTGATCAGCCAAGATCACTAAGCAGGCCAGCCATGGGCATACATCTGGCATAACTCAAGTGCATGATACATCTTCTCAGCTCAAACATACATGTGCTGTCCAATCTCTGTCTTAATCCCTTGTCAATCTGCCATACCCCTCCTCTCACAAGGGGCCAGATAACACATATCTGCAACAGACATCAAGCAGTAGAAAGAGAGATAGATGAACAGAAACAGAGCTTACCAAGTTCAGCTCGAGAAACAACACTGGAGGAAGCAACAGCACCAATCTATGCTTGCAGGCACTTGAATCCACAACCCTGCTTCACACGTGTGCTTGCACTTGCCCGTATCCTCCTCCTGATGCTCACTCCTATGCTGTCCTTGAAAGTACAGATCTGAAAATCAGCACAGTACCCGTCTGTACTGCCTCGGGATACGTGCCAGGAGTTGTACTTGCATAGACAGCCTGCTGTCCACTCCTGTACCAACCTGAATCAGAGTATTCAGGTCTGTCCAGCCACCTGACAAGCGCCGCTTGCAGCTTCAGAACTCAGAAAAGCGTGCGTCAGCCCTGTCCGTACACTGTATGGCTGTCGTACAGGGCTGTACGGGCTGTGTACTTGCTGGTACAGCCTGTACTGGCCTGTGCGCAGAGAATTCCAGCAGCCGTTCCTGTGCGCAGCCAGCAACAGAGGAGAAAGAGAGAGAGTGCTTGCACAGTTCTGGCCGTACAGTGCTGTACGGCTGGTTCGCACTCAGAAAATCAGCAGCAGCAACACGACTTCTCCAACAGCCCTTCTCCTCCTCTTTTCCACGCTAGGAAAACATGCGCATGAAGAAACTCCTCTTTTACTCCACGACTCCCAAAAAGGGAAGAGAGAGAGAGAGGAGAGAGAAACACTCCTCCCCAAATTAATCCCTAGGGCCCCAAACTTTAATAAGTTCCTAGGGCCACTGTAAATCACGTCTGTGACGGTCTGCGGCTTTCTTTTGCTTCTGCTGAGTTTTCTGGAGGGCCAACTTAACTCTCCGATAAGCTTCATCCAAGCTCTCCACATACTGATCAGCCTCAAAGATCTTATCCTTTGTATGCAAAATGGGTGGTACCTTCTTCCCTCCTTCTACAATCTCAAAAGGCGCCTTGCCTGTCGAGCTATGTACAGTGTTGTTATATGCAAACTCCACTAAAGGAAGATACTTTTCCCATTGTTGCTTGTGCTCTGACACATAACACTTGAGAAGATCCAACACTGTAGAGTTAGCCTCTTCTGACTGACCATCTGTCTGTGGATGAAATGACGATGAAAACTTGAGAGTTGTACCCATGTTGTCAAACAACCCTCGCCAAAACAAACTCGTCATCCGTGGATCACGATCACTAATGATAGACGTAGTGCTTTGATCTGAAGTCGGCAACGGACAGGATTCCTTCCACACTGTGTTCACAGCTTGTGGAGTCACTGTTCGGGAGCGACATTGCGATGAGTTGGATGTATTTAATGCATAGGCCATTTGATGTCCCAAAAGGCATCAGGTATGACCCGCTTCTTGAAGAGGATTGGGTTATGTTCTACATCGGTACCCCTTTAGGGGCTTTGTCCGGGTGGGGAATCTTTGCATTACTGCACCACTTGTTGATACAGCAAGCGGCCTACTTAGTAGGTTCTAGGACGTGGTTCTCCAATTATGCTATCCTCGGAGATGACCTAGTAATAGGTTCGAAGAAGGTGGCAAAGCAGTACTTGCGTCTGCTCAAGGGGTCGAAGTTTCATGGCACAAGTCTCTTGAGTCATCGAACGGTTCACTTGAGTTCGCTTCGCGATTCAAGTGGCAGGGAATTGATATATCCCCGATCTCGTTCAAGCTTGTTACCACTGCTAGAGTTGCTCTAGTCCAGTCTTCTATGCTGGTGACCCGACCTAGGGAGTTCAGAGAGGTTCGCCTCACTGAAATGTTCCGACTCACAACAAATGCGAAATGAACGGAACTTCTTATTTATGAAGCATCTATAACAGTGAATTTCCGGGCACTTGACCGATTCCAAATGAGGATTGGCAGAAAATGAGCCGGGCGAATTAACCCACTCTGTGGGCTCTGAGTGACCTAGACTAATTCCTGAACGCCATGCGTTCACGGCAGGCGCAAAGCGTTTGCCTCGCCGGCGGCGTTTGAGGCGAATAGCCGCCTTGCCGGCGATTGAGGCAAATGATCTATTGTGTGTGAATTGAAGTATATATCACATACACGGTACTGATCACATATGTATTGAGAGGGAACAGTAGGAGTTAGCTATTTAATTGCTCCGCCAATGATTTACGAGACTTATTCGGGCTACTTTCCCTTCCCGTTCTGGGGAAGGCAGTGTTTCTCTATTTCATTCTTATAGGGAAGTTTCAGATAATTATGGTGAGGTTCAGGGAATACCACAACATTGGTTTTTTCATACTCAACCTCCGATCACTAATGATAGACGTAGGCAAGCCATGATACTTGAAGATGTTCGCCATGAACAACTTCACCATATGATCCACTTTAATTGTCTTCCTCACGGGAATGAAATGTGCCTGCTTACTGAACCTGCATATGATAGTCCAGATGCCATCATTTCCCGTTTGTGTCCGTGGAAGATCAAATACAAAATCCATGGCAATGCTCTCCCAAGGTCTATCCGGAATAGGTAAAGGCTGTAATAACCCAGGTGTCTTCTGACGGTCAAACTTTACTTTCTGACATACGATGCATTGCCTCACAAAGGCATCAACATCTCTTCTCAAGGTTGGCCAATAAAAGAAAGTCTCCACAGCTTTGACCGTGGCGTCAATACCTCTATGACCTGCATACGGTGGAGCATGACTTTCAATCATAACCTTGAGTCGCAATGGCCTGGTAACACACAGTCTGCCATGCATCAATAAAAACCCATCTCTGAGAGTATAATGCTCATG
This sequence comes from Cibotium barometz, assembly GCF_041138505.1. Lineage (NCBI taxonomy): Eukaryota > Viridiplantae > Streptophyta > Polypodiopsida > Cyatheales > Cibotiaceae > Cibotium > Cibotium barometz. Next base: position 35,221,255 of record NC_141057.1, on the reverse strand, counting down.
CCGCTGACCCTCAGACATCTGATCATACAACCTTTCAAAATCCTCATCATGGGCATACTGCTCTTTCATTTCATCAAGCTCATGATGATAAGCAAGTGAAACTGCAGAGACCTGTGGCTTGCGTGACAAAGCATCTGCCACTACATTCTTTTTGCCTTCCACATGCACAATCTGAAAGTGAAACATTGACAAAAAGTTTGCCCAACGCATATGCTTCTCTGAAAGCTTAGTCTGCGTGAGGAAATAACGCAAGGTCTGATGATCTGTCTGCACAGTAAAATCAGCCCCAAGCAAGTAGTGTTTCCATGTAGAAAGAGCGTGAATTACAGCCAACATCTCTTTCTCATACACCTGTAAATGCTTCTCAGCATCTTGCAAAACTCTACTCTCATAGGCTATGACATGTCCCTCTTGCATGAGAACTGCACCAATGCTACTTCCACATGCATCACACTGGACAACAAAAGCCTTTCGGAGGTCCGGTAACACCAATACTGGGTCCGAAGTAAGCTTTTCTTTGAGCTTTTTGAATGCTGTAATTTCCCGATCAGCCCATCTAAACGGAGTTGCTTTCTTCGTCAAAGCATGAAGAGGCGAAGCAATTTCAACAAAGTGCCGTATGTAACGCCTGTAATAGGAACACAATCCTAGAAAACTGCGTACATCATGCACGGTCCTCAAAGCTGGCCAATTAAGTATTGCTTCCACCTTGGCTGGATCCATACGGACTCCATGACCAGACACAATATGCCCCAAGAAATGTATCTCCTGCAAGAAAAACTCACTCTTCTTGCCATTAACCACCAATCTATGGTTTCTGAGTTCTGCAAACACAATGGCCAAATGCCTTCTATGCTCTTCCTCAGTTCGTGAATGCACAATCATATCATCAAAGAATGTGCCCACAAACTCTCTATGAGGCCTGAAAATCCTGTCCATCATTCTGTTAAATGTGGCAGGCGCATTCGTCAAACCAAAGGGCATAACCAAGAACTCATACAACCCAAACGTGGTTCGGAATGCTGTCTTATGCACATCCTCGGGTCTAATGCGTATCTGATGATACCCGCTTTTCAAGTCAATACAACTAAAAACTGTGGAGCCCTGTAAGCGGTCCAAGATGTCATCGATCCTCGGTATGGGGAATCGATTCTTGATGGTATTCTTATTTAGCGCCCTGTAATCTATACACATGCGCCAAGAACCATCCTTCTTCTGCACTAAGAGCACAGGTGAGCAAAAGGGTGATGAGCTAGGCTGTATCAACCCTTTATTCAAAAGCTCCTGCACCTGACTCATAATCTCTTCCTGTTGGGCTGCACTAACACGGTACGGCGGTCTATTCGGTGGAGTACTACCAGGAATCAGATCTATGGCATGATCTTCTGGCCTCTCAGGAGGTAATTCTCCTGGCAATGACTCGGAAAAACAGTCTTGAAACTCACTTAAGAAATCAGCCCTGTCCTTATCTAACATTGACAAATTAGACTTAGACTCATCATCCTGTGCATCCTTTATATAAATCAAGTACGCGGAAAGATGCTTTTTCATTACTGATGAAATCGCCGAAGCGGATACAATAGGAACAGATTCCCCTTTGAGTTTTACATCCAATACATGCTCTTTCCCTCTATGAGTCAGAGTAATTTTCCTATTGTAAGTATCCACCACCGCATGTACCCTGTGGCACCATGGCATTCCCAACAAAACATCACAGCCATCCAAAGGCATGATGAAGAACTCTTCGCTGTCCACATAACCCTGCAAATGAAGCCGAAGCTTCCCAATGATAGGAGTAACGGGTTCTGCATACCCTGGACAAGCCATATTAGCCTCATGTAACGGCCCCATCTCCTCTGCGCGAATCCCCAATCGGCCAGCCAAATCTGGTGAAATGAAGTTGGCTCTAGCACCTGTGTCAAAGAAGATCAAAGCATTCTGATCTCTCACTTTGCCCCATGCCCTGCACAAATCTGTAGCTTCACCACCTAGCTGCTCCCCCACAAGATCAGGAACTAAGCCTGCAGAAGGCTTTTGTTTCTTTGGCTTGGGCTCTCCTTTATTGTCAGGGTCCTTTTTGGACGTTCTTTTGGGACAATTGAATGACATATGCCCCTCTTCAGTACAGTAAAAACACTTTTGAGCATCTCTCAAAGCCTGTCTTTCCTCAGAAGTCCTTTTGGGCGTTGGCAACTTCTTATACTTTGTCTCTGAAGACCCTTTAGTATCACGAGAAGCATGCCCAAATTTTTCAGCTTTCTTGCTCAATTTCTTACTGCCTTTAAACCCAGATGAACCACCTGTGAGTAACGCATTAGCTGTCATAGCATTTTCAATCATCTGTGACATGTTCGTTACTCTTGTCTTTATACAATAATCTCGTACCTCCTTGGGCAGCCCACAACAATATTTCTCAACCTGCTCAGATAATGGCACGGCACGATAAGAAGTCACTGGGAGTAGAGCTTCCCAAAACTTCTTGTTATAATCCTCCAAACTATCACACTTTGAAGCATCCAGCTTGTGCCATGCGGTCATAACATCCACCTCAAATGTAGATGTGAGCCATACGGAAGAGAAAACCTGTTTGAATTAGACCCATGTAGTGGGTGCTATGCCCTGCAAAAGAAGAGTAGACCACCACTGCAAAGCATTGCCCTTGAGAAAAGTGGCAGCTTTCCTCACCTTAGAGGACTCTGTGTAATTCCCACCAGAAAAAGCAGCATCAAACTGCTGTAAAAAGGTAAGTGCCTTCAATTTATCCTTGGCCCCACTAAAAGTGTCAAACTTCACTGCTCCCCCTTCCTTGTAATCCTTCGCCTTTCCCATAGGCGTTAGATTATCATATGGAAGTGGTTTCGTGAGATTGCTGCCCCCAACATTCATACCCATCATTGGGTCAACATTTCCCATTCCCATGCCAGGCATACCATACATTCCAGCCATGTTTCCATACATTCCATTATGCATACCTGGCTACATACCACCAAACATATTGCCTTGCATCCCAGGTTGCATGCCTGCAAACATATTTCCAACCATACCGGACTGCATACCACCATACATATTCCCTTGCATGCCAGGCTGAAAATTGGCTCCAAAAGGCCCATACATACCCATGCCTCCCTGAGGGTAACCCCCAGTCATGGATTGAAACACCGAGCCACCACCAAAATAACCTGGATGCATATTCTGCTGAGGAATAGGTGGCTGTCCATAGAAGGAACTCTGAGAGTTTGCACCATAAGCATGCTGCATATTCGGAAACTGGCCAAAAGATGGTTCCTGTGGGATGGCACCACTATGACCCTGAGGAAGATTCTTCGAACGAACCTTCTTCTTCTTTTTCTGGGGCTCTGTGCGGGGCTCTGTGCGAGATCTCAAAAATTCAGCAAATCTCTCACTCTGTGTGAGCTGCATAAAAGTATCCATAACACTAGCCAAGCGATCTTTGAACCGAGCATCATCATCCTCTTTACCATGCACATCTTCTGGCTGTGTTACATCCTCATAAGGCTCAACATCTGCAGCCTGTTCTCCTGCAAAGATATCCTCAGATACATCTCTCTCAGGAGAAGTCTCTTGCTCTTCTTCTTCATGATAGAAGTACTCTTCCTCTGTATCAGACATGTTTGCTGAATTTTCAGCGATGGCTTTCTCCAAAGCAACCACGAGCTCACCCCCTTCAGAAAGTTGATGATTGGTCCCGGCAACGGAACCTTGAAACCGGCCTCTGATAGAAAACCAGAGTGCGGTAGGAGCAATCACCCGTCCACTTGTAGTCTAGATGAGAAACAAAACACAAATTGGAGCTAGAGTGCCCAAATCTGAAAACACAGCGACACCTATTGGCCCCAAAGCTTGGCGCCCCTTGCGGTATTTCTTTATTCAATTAAAATAATATGGATGGCTGAGTACAACACAAAGACCAGCCAAGAGTTTACACCTGTAAGTCCAATCTGACGGCCCACAAATCCTTCTCAGCACAGAGGATCTATGCACACAGATCTGTGTCTTCAAACAACACACTGTGCCTCCCTCTGATCAGCCAAGATCACTAAGCAGGCCAGCCATGGGCATACATCTGGCATAACTCAAGTGCATGATACATCTTCTCAGCTCAAACATACATGTGCTGTCCAATCTCTGTCTTAATCCCTTGTCAATCTGCCATACCCCTCCTCTCACAAGGGGCCAGATAACACATATCTGCAACAGACATCAAGCAGTAGAAAGAGAGATAGATGAACAGAAACAGAGCTTACCAAGTTCAGCTCGAGAAACAACACTGGAGGAAGCAACAGCACCAATCTGTGCTTGCAGGCACTTGAACCCACAACCCTGCTTCACACGTGTGCTTGCACTTGCCCGTATCCTCCTCCTGATGCTCACTCCTATGCTGTCCTTGAAAGTACAGATCTGAAAATCAGCACAGTACCCGTCTGTACCGCCTCGGGATACGTGCCAGGAGTTGTACTTGCATAGACAGCCTGCTGTCCACTCCTGTACCAACCTGAATCAGAGTATTCAGGTCTGTCCAGCCACCTGACAAGCGCCGCCTGCAGCTTCAGAACTCAGAAAAGCGTGCGTCAGCCCTGTCCGTACACTGTACGGCTGTCGTACAGGGCTGTACGGGCTGTGTACTTGCTGGTACAGCCTGTACTGGCCTGTGCGCAGAGAATTCCAGCAGCCGTTCCTGTGCGCAGCCAGCAACAGAGGAGAAAGAGAGAGAGTGCTTGCACAGTTCTGGCCGTACAGTGCTGTACGGCTGGTTCGCACTCAGAAAATCAGCAGCAGCAACACGACTTCTCCAACAGCCCTTCTCCTCCTCTTTTCCACGCTAGGAAAACATGCGCATGAAGAAACTCCTCTTTTACTCCACGACTCCCAAAAAGGGAAGAGAGAGAGAGAGGAGAGAGAAACACTCCTCCCCAAATTAATCCCTAGGGCCCCAAACTTTAATAAGTTCCTAGGGCCACTAAGGCCTAGGGGCAAACTCCAATTAAACATTAAAACTTAATGTTTCTAGTTCCCCCCTTCACACCTGGGGATGTCCACACATCTTAAACTCTGTCCGGGCACCCCCCATGTGAATCATAAAATATTCTGACTCTGCAACCACCATGCCCACACTTGTCCTGCTCCATTTTCACAGGGCCATGACATACCCCCCTCTTGAAAGATGGCAAGCGTACTCGATTGCATTCTGGTGATGCATCAAAATATGCAAAGTGAAATATACAATATGGCAAGATCAGCGTCCCAATCTCTCTGAGCCACACACATGTATCAACATTCACTGCAAACCAATGGCATAGTAATAGTCCAAGTTGTATACCACTGTGAACCATACATATCCACAACAATCTCATGTGACTAGTACACATATATCATAGAAGTCCCATAAACAGATGTACTGTCAGCCTCAGTACCTTCGGGTGAGTGAAAAACTGCACCAAGCGACCTCTAGATGTCATCTGAGCCTGTCTGTATCAAGGGAGTGGAGGTGCTACCCCCCTCTTGAGCATCAGGTAATGCTCCAGACCCATGCTCTGCTGAACCTGAATGAGCCACAATAAGAGTCGGCTCTAACTCAAAGGCATCGAGATAAAGCTGCAAAACCTGAGGTGAATCTGTTAAGTCACCTTCCTCCATCCACTTCGCATCCATCGGTGAATAGTTCTTGAACTTCACAAGATAGCGACGGGAAACTTTACCTCGTACCTTCCTTTCTTTATGTGCCAGTATCTGCTCTGGAATCAGAACCTCATCAAGTTCCTCAACTTCCGGCTGAGCCTCATCTGATACATCCTCAGGCACATCCCCACGGAAAGGTCTAAGAAGACTCACGTGAAAAGCATTGTGAATCCTCCAGTGATCTGGTAACTTCAAACGATAGGTTACCTCACCAATCTTTTCCAAAACCTGAAAAGGCCCATAATATCGCATGCTCAACTTAGGGAATAAGCGCTCTTTACCCTTCATCTTCTTGAGTCTAGCCTTTTCAAAGCGCAAAAGAACCCAATCACCCAATGCAAACTGTAAATCACGTCTGTGACGGTCTGCGGCTTTCTTTTGCTTCTGCTGAGTTTTCTGGAGGGCCAACTTAACTCTCCGATAAGCTTCATCCAAGCTCTCCACATACTGATCAGCCTCAAAGATCTTATCCTTTGTATGCAAAATGGGTGGTACCTTCTTCCCTCCTTCTACAATCTCAAAAGGCGCCTTGCCTGTCGAGCTATGTACAGTGTTGTTATATGCAAACTCCACTAAAGGAAGATACTTTTCCCATTGTTGCTTGTGCTCTGACACATAACACTTGAGAAGATCCAACACTGTAGAGTTAGCCTCTTCTGACTGACCATCTGTCTGTGGATGAAATGACGATGAAAACTTGAGAGTTGTACCCATGTTGTCAAACAACCCTCGCCAAAACAAACTCGTCATCCGTGGATCACGATCACTAATGATAGACGTAGTGCTTTGATCTGAAGTCGGCAACGGACAGGATTCCTTCCACGCTGTGTTCACAGCTTGTGGAGTCACTGTTCGGGAGCGACATTGCGATGAGTTGGATGTATTTAATGCATAGGCCATTTGATGTCCCAAAAGGCATCAGGTATGACCCGCTTCTTGAAGAGGATTGGGTTATGTTCTACATCGGTACCCCTTTAGGGGCTTTGTCCGGGTGGGGAATCTTTGCATTACTGCACCACTTGTTGATACAGCAAGCGGCCTACTTAGTAGGTTCTAGGACGTGGTTCTCCAATTATGCTATCCTCGGAGATGACCTAGTAATAGGTTCGAAGAAGGTGGCAAAGCAGTACTTGCGTCTGCTCAAGGGGTCGAAGTTTCATGGCACAAGTCTCTTGAGTCATCGAACGGTTCACTTGAGTTCGCTTCGCGATTCAAGTGGCAGGGAATTGATATATCCCCGATCTCGTTCAAGCTTGTTACCACTGCTAGAGTTGCTCTAGTCCAGTCTTCTATGCTGGTGACCCGACCTAGGGAGTTCAGAGAGGTTCGCCTCACTGAAATGTTCCGACTCACAACAAATGCGAAATGAACGGAACTTCTTATTTATGAAGCATCTATAACAGTGAATTTCCGGGCACTTGACCGATTCCAAATGAGGATTGGCAGAAAATGAGCCGGGCGAATTAACCCACTCTGTGGGCTCTGAGTGACCTAGACTAATTCCTGAACGCCATGCGTTCACGGCAGGCGCAAAGCGTTTGCCTCGCCGGCGGCGTTTGAGGCGAATAGCCGCCTTGCCGGCGATTGAGGCAAATGATCTATTGTGTGTGAATTGAAGTATATATCACATACACGGTACTGATCACATATGTATTGAGAGGGAACAGTAGGAGTTAGCTATTTAATTGCTCCGCCAATGATTTACGAGACTTATTCGGGCTACTTTCCCTTCCCGTTCTGGGGAAGGCAGTGTTTCTCTATTTCATTCTTATAGGGAAGTTTCAGATAATTATGGTGAGGTTCAGGGAATACCACAACATTGGTTTTTTCATACTCAACCTCCGATCACTAATGATAGACGTAGGCAAGCCATGATACTTGAAGATGTTCGCCATGAACAACTTCACCATATGATCCACTTTAATTGTCTTCCTCACGGGAATGAAATGTGCCTGCTTACTGAACCTGCATATGATAGTCCAGATGCCATCATTTCCCGTTTGTGTCCGTGGAAGATCAAATACAAAATCCATGGCAATGCTCTCCCAAGGTCTATCCGGAATAGGTAAAGGCTGTAATAACCCAGGTGTCTTCTGACGGTCAAACTTTACTTTCTGACATACGATGCATTGCCTCACAAAGGCATCAACATCTCTTCTCAAGGTTGGCCAATAAAAGAAAGTCTCCACAGCTTTGACCGTGGCGTCAATACCTCTATGACCTGCATACGGTGGAGCATGACTTTCAATCATAACCTTGAGTCGCAATGGCCTGGTAACACACAGTCTGCCATGCATCAATAAAAACCCATCTCTGAGAGTATAATGCTCATGCCGCTGACCCTCAGACATCTGATCATACAACCTTTCAAAATCCTCATCATGGGCATACTGCTCTTTCATTTCATCAAGCTCATGATGATAAGCAAGTGAAACTGCAGAGACCTGTGGCTTGCGTGACAAAGCATCTGCCACTACATTCTTTTTGCCTTCCACATGCACAATCTGAAAGTGAAACATTGACAAAAAGTTTGCCCAACGCATATGCTTCTCTGAAAGCTTAGTCTGCGTGAGGAAATAACGCAAGGTCTGATGATCTGTCTGCACAGTAAAATCAGCCCCAAGCAAGTAGTGTTTCCATGTAGAAAGAGCGTGAATTACAGCCAACATCTCTTTCTCATACACCTGTAAATGCTTCTCAGCATCTTGCAAAACTCTACTCTCATAGGCTATGACATGTCCCTCTTGCATGAGAACTGCACCAATGCTACTTCCACATGCATCACACTGGACAACAAAAGCCTTTCGGAGGTCCGGTAACACCAATACTGGGTCCGAAGTAAGCTTTTCTTTGAGCTTTTTGAATGCTGTAATTTCCCGATCAGCCCATCTAAACGGAGTTGCTTTCTTCGTCAAAGCATGAAGAGGCGAAGCAATTTCAACAAAGTGCCGTATGTAACGCCTGTAATAGGAACACAATCCTAGAAAACTGCGTACATCATGCACGGTCCTCAAAGCTGGCCAATTAAGTATTGCTTCCACCTTGGCTGGATCCATACGGACTCCATGACCAGACACAATATGCCCCAAGAAATGTATCTCCTGCAAGAAAAACTCACTCTTCTTGCCATTAACCACCAATCTATGGTTTCTGAGTTCTGCAAACACAATGGCCAAATGCCTTCTATGCTCTTCCTCAGTTCGTGAATGCACAATCATATCATCAAAGAATGTGCCCACAAACTCTCTATGAGGCCTGAAAATCCTGTCCATCATTCTGTTAAATGTGGCAGGCGCATTCGTCAAACCAAAGGGCATAACCAAGAACTCATACAACCCAAACGTGGTTCGGAATGCTGTCTTATGCACATCCTCGGGTCTAATGCGTATCTGATGATACCCGCTTTTCAAGTCAATACAACTAAAAACTGTGGAGCCCTGTAAGCGGTCCAAGATGTCATCGATCCTCGGTATGGGGAATCGATTCTTGATGGTATTCTTATTTAGCGCCCTGTAATCTATACACATGCGCCAAGAACCATCCTTCTTCTGCACTAAGAGCACAGGTGAGCAAAAGGGTGATGAGCTAGGCTGTATCAACCCTTTATTCAAAAGCTCCTGCACCTGACTCATAATCTCTTCCTGTTGGGCTGCACTAACACGGTACGGCGGTCTATTCGGTGGAGTACTACCAGGAATCAGATCTATGGCATGATCTTCTGGCCTCTCAGGAGGTAATTCTCCTGGCAATGACTCGGAAAAACAGTCTTGAAACTCACTTAAGAAATCAGCCCTGTCCTTATCTAACATTGACAAATTAGACTTAGACTCATCATCCTGTGCATCCTTTATATAAATCAAGTACGCGGAAAGATGCTTTTTCATTACTGATGAAATCGCCGAAGCGGATACAATAGGAACAGATTCCCCTTTGAGTTTTACATCCAATACATGCTCTTTCCCTCTATGAGTCAGAGTAATTTTCCTATTGTAAGTATCCACCACCGCATGTACCCTGTGGCACCATGGCATTCCCAACAAAACATCACAGCCATCCAAAGGCATGATGAAGAACTCTTCGCTGTCCACATAACCCTGCAAATGAAGCCGAAGCTTCCCAATGATAGGAGTAACGGGTTCTGCATACCCTGGACAAGCCATATTAGCCTCATGTAACGGCCCCATCTCCTCTGCGCGAATCCCCAATCGGCCAGCCAAATCTGGTGAAATGAAGTTGACTCTAGCACCTGTGTCAAAGAAGATCAAAGCATTCTGATCTCTCACTTTGCCCCATGCCCTGCACAAATCTGTAGCTTCACCACCTAGCTGCTCCCCCACAAGATCAGGAACTAAGCCTGCAGAAGGCTTTTGTTTCTTTGGCTTGGGCTCTCCTTTATTGTCAGGGTCCTTTTTGGACGTTCTTTTGGGACAATTGAATGACATATGCCCCTCTTCAGTACAGTAAAAACACTTTTGAGCATCTCTCAAAGCCTGTCTTTCCTCAGAAGTCCTTTTGGGCGTTGGCAACTTCTTATACTTTGTCTCTGAAGACCCTTTAGTATCACGAGAAGCATGCCCAAATTTTTCAGCTTTCTTGCTCAATTTCTTACTGCCTTTAAACCCAGATGAACCACCTGTGAGTAACGCATTAGCTGTCATAGCATTTTCAATCATCTGTGACATGTTCGTTACTCTTGTCTTTATACAATAATCTCGTACCTCCTTGGGCAGCCCACAACAATATTTCTCAACCCGCTCAGATAATGGCACGGCACGATAAGAAGTCACTGGGAGTAGAGCTTCCCAAAACTTCTTGTTATAATCCTCCAAACTATCACACTTTGAAGCATCCAGCTTGTGCCATGCGGTCATAACATCCACCTCAAATGTAGATGTGAGCCATACGGAAGAGAAAACCTGTTTGAATTAGACCCATGTACTGGGTGCTATGCCCTGCAAAATAAGAGTAGACCACCACTGCAAAGCATTGCCCTTGAGAAAAGTGGCAGCTTTCCTCACCTTAGAGGACTCTGTGTAATTCCCACCAGAAAAAGCAGCATCAAACTGCTGTAAAAAGGTAAGTGCCTTCAATTTATCCTTGGCCCCACTAAAAGTGTCAAACTTCACTGCTCCCCCTTCCTTGTAATCCTTCGCCTTTCCCATAGGCGTTAGATTATCATATGGAAGTGGTTTCGTGAGATTGCTGCCCCCAACATTCATACCCATCATTGGGTCAACATTTCCCATTCCCATGCCAGGCATACCATACATTCCAGCCATGTTTCCATACATTCCATTATGCATACCTGGCTGCATACCACCAAACATATTGCCTTGCATCCCAGGTTGCATGCCTGCAAACATATTTCCAACCATACCGGACTGCATACCACCATACATATTCCCTTGCATGCCAGGCTGAAAATTGGCTCCAAAAGGCCCATACATACCCATGCCTCCCTGAGGGTAACCCCCAGTCATGGATTGAAACACCGAGCCACCACCAAAATAACCTGGATGCATATTCTGCTGAGGAATAGGTGGCTGTCCATAGAAGGAACTCTGAGAGTTTGCACCATAAGCATGCTGCATATTCGGAAACTGGCCAAAAGCTGGTTCCTGTGGGATGGCACCACTATGACCCTGAGGAAGATTCTTCGAACGAACCTTCTTCTTCTTTTTCTGGGGCTCTGTGCGGGGCTCTGTGCGAGATCTCAAAAATTCAGCAAATCTCTCACTCTGTGTGAGCTGCATAAAAGTATCCATAACACTAGCCAAGCGATCTTTGAACCGAGCATCATCATCCTCTTTACCATGCACATCTTCTGGCTGTGTTACATCCTCATAAGGCTCAACATCTGCAGCCTGTTCTCCTGCAAAGATATCCTCAGATACATCTCTCTCAGGAGAAGTCTCTTGCTCTTCTTCTTCATGATAGAAGTACTCTTCCTCTGTATCAGACATGTTTGCTGAATTTTCAGCGATGGCTTTCTCCAAAGCAACCACGAGCTCACCCCCTTCAGAAAGTTGATGATTGGTCCCGGCAACGGAACCTTGAAACCGGCCTCTGATAGAAAACCAGAGTGCGGTAGGAGCAATCACCCGTCCACTTGTAGTCTAGATGAGAAACAAAACACAGATTGGAGCTAGAGTGCCCAAATCTGAAAACACAGCGACACCTGTTGGCCCCAAAGCTTGGCGCCCCTTGCGGTATTTCTTTATTCAATTAAAATAATATGGATGGTTGAGTACAACACAAAGACCAGCCAAGAGTTTACACCTGTAAGTCCAATCTGACGGCCCACAAATCCTTCTCAGCACAGAGGATCTATGCACACAGATCTGTGTCTTCAAACAACACACTGTGCCTCCCTCTGATCAGCCAAGATCACTAAGCAGGCCAGCCATGGGCATACATCTGGCATAACTCAAGTGCATGATACATCTTCTCAGCTCAAACATACATGTGCTGTCCAATCTCTGTCTTAATCCCTTGTCAATCTGCCATACCCCTCCTCTCACAAGGGGCCAGATAACACATATCTGCAACAGACATCAAGCAGTAGAAAGAGAGATAGATGAACAGAAACAGAGCTTACCAAGTTCAGCTCGAGAAACAACACTGGAGGAAGCAACAGCACCAATCTGTGCTTGCAGGCACTTGAATCCACAACCCTGCTTCACACGTGTGCTTGCACTTGCCCGTATCCTCCTCCTGATGCTCACTCCTATGCTGTCCTTGAAAGTACAGATCTGAAAATCAGCACAGTACCCGTCTGTACCGCCTCGGGATACGTGCCAGGAGTTGTACTTGCATAGACAGCCTGCTGTCCACTCCTGTACCAACCTGAATCAGAGTATTCAGGTCTGTCCAGCCACCTGACAAGCGCCGCCTGCAGCTTCAGAACTCAGAAAAGCGTGCGTCAGCCCTGTCCGTACACTGTACGGCTGTCGTACAGGGCTGTACGGGCTGTGTACTTGCTGGTACAGCCTGTACTGGCCTGTGCGCAGAGAATTCCAGCAGCCGTTCCTGTGCGCAGCCAGCAACAGAGGAGAAAGAGAGAGAGTGCTTGCACAGTTCTGGCCGTACAGTGCTGTACGGCTGGTTCGCACTCAGAAAATCAGCAGCAGCAACACGACTTCTCCAACAGCCCTTCTCCTCCTCTTTTCCACGCTAGGAAAACATGCGCATGAAGAAACTCCTCTTTTACTCCACGACTCCCAAAAAGGGAAGAGAGAGAGAGAGGAGAGAGAAACACTCCTCCCCAAATTAATCCCTAGGGCCCCAAACTTTAATAAGTTCCTAGGGCCACTAAGGCCTAGGGGCAAACTCCAATTAAACATTAAAACTTAATGTTTCTAGTTCCCCCCTTCACACCTGGGGATGTCCACACATCTTAAACTCTGTCCGGGCACCCCCCATGTGAATCATAAAATATTCTGACTCTGCAACCACCATGCCCACACTTGTCCTGCTCCATTTTCACAGGGCCATGACATACCCCCCTCTTGAAAGATGGCAAGCGTACTCGATTGCATTCTGGTGATGCATCAAAATATGCAAAGTGAAATATACAATATGGCAAGATCAGCGTCCCAATCTCTCTGAGCCACACACATGTATCAACATTCACTGCAAACCAATGGCATAGTAATAGTCCAAGTTGTATACCACTGTGAACCATACATATCCACAACAATCTCATGTGACTAGTACACATATATCATAGAAGTCCCATAAACAGATGTACTGTCAGCCTCAGTACCTTCGGGTGAGTGAAAAACTGCACCAAGCGACCTCTAGATGTCATCTGAGCCTGTCTGTATCAAGGGAGTGGAGGTGCTACCCCCCTCTTGAGCATCAGGTAATGCTCCAGACCCATGCTCTGCTGAACCTGAATGAGCCACAATAAGAGTCGGCTCTAACTCAAAGGCATCGAGATAAAGCTGCAAAACCTGAGGTGAATCTGTTAAGTCACCTTCCTCCATCCACTTCGCATCCATCGGTGAATAGTTCTTGAACTTCACAAGATAGCGACGGGAAACTTTACCTCGTACCTTCCTTTCTTTATGTGCCAGTATCTGCTCTGGAATCAGAACCTCATCAAGTTCCTCAACTTCCGGCTGAGCCTCATCTGATACATCCTCAGGCACATCCCCACGGAAAGGTCTAAGAAGACTCACGTGAAAAGCATTGTGAATCCTCCAGTGATCTGGTAACTTCAAACGATAGGTTACCTCACCAATCTTTTCCAAAACCTGAAAAGGCCCATAATATCGCATGCTCAACTTAGGGAATAAGCGCTCTTTACCCTTCATCTTCTTGAGTCTAGCCTTTTCAAAGCGCAAAAGAACCCAATCACCCAATGCAAACTGTAAATCACGTCTGTGACGGTCTGCAGCTTTCTTTTGCTTCTGCTGAGTTTTCTGGAGGGCCAACTTAACTCTCCGATAAGCTTCATCCAAGCTCTCCACATACTGATCAGCCTCAAAGATCTTATCCTTTGTATGCAAAATGGGTGGTACCTTCTTCCCTCCTCCTACAATCTCAAAAGGCGCCTTGCCTGTCGAGCTATGTACAGTGTTGTTATATGCAAACTCCACTAAAGGAAGATACTTTTCCCATTGTTGCTTGTGCTCTGACACATAACACTTGAGAAGATCCAACACTGTAGAGTTAGCCTCTTCTGACTGACCATCTGTCTGTGGATGAAATGACGATGAAAACTTGAGAGTTGTACCCATGTTGTCAAACAACCCTCGCCAAAACAAACTCGTCATCCGTGGATCACGATCACTAATGATAGACGTAGGCAAGCCATGATACTTGAAGATGTTCGCCATGAACAACTTCACCATATGATCCACTTTAATTGTCTTCCTCACGGGAATGAAATGTGCCTGCTTACTGAACCTGCATATGATAGTCCAGATGCCATCATTTCCCGTTTGTGTCCGTGGAAGATCAAATACAAAATCCATGGCAATGCTCTCCCAAGGTCTATCCGGAATAGGTAAAGGCTGTAATAACCCAGGTGTCTTCTGACGGTCAAACTTTACTTTCTGACATACGATGCATTGCCTCACAAAGGCATCAACATCTCTTCTCAAGGTTGGCCAATAAAAGAAAGTCTCCACAGCTTTGACCGTGGCGTCAATACCTCTATGACCTGCATACGGTGGAGCATGACTTTCAATCATAACCTTGAGTCGCAATGGCCTGGTAACACACAGTCTGCCATGCATCAATAAAAACCCATCTCTGAGAGTATAATGCTCATGCCGCTGACCCTCAGACATCTGATCATACAACCTTTCAAAATCCTCATCATGGGCATACTGCTCTTTCATTTCATCAAGCTCATGATGATAAGCAAGTGAAACTGCAGAGACCTGTGGCTTGCGTGACAAAGCATCTGCCACTACATTCTTTTTGCCTTCCACATGCACAATCTGAAAGTGAAACATTGACAAAAAGTTTGCCCAACGCATATGCTTCTCTGAAAGCTTAGTCTGCGTGAGGAAATAACGCAAGGTCTGATGATCTGTCTGCACAGTAAAATCAGCCCCAAGCAAGTAGTGTTTCCATGTAGAAAGAGCGTGAATTACAGCCAACATCTCTTTCTCATACACCTGTAAATGCTTCTCAGCATCTTGCAAAACTCTACTCTCATAGGCTATGACATGTCCCTCTTGCATGAGAACTGCACCAATGCTACTTCCACATGCATCACACTGGACAACAAAAGCCTTTCGGAGGTCCGGTAACACCAATACTGGGTCCGAAGTAAGCTTTTCTTTGAGCTTTTTGAATGCTGCAATTTCCCGATCAGCCCATCTAAACGGAGTTGCTTTCTTCGTCAAAGCATGAAGAGGCGAAGCAATTTCAACAAAGTGCCGTATGTAACGCCTGTAATAGGAACACAATCCTAGAAAACTGCGTACATCATGCACGGTCCTCAAAGCTGGCCAATTAAGTATTGCTTCCACCTTGGCTGGATCCATACGGACTCCATGACCAGACACAATATGCCCCAAGAAATGTATCTCCTGCAAGAAAAACTCACTCTTCTTGCCATTAACCACCAATCTATGGTTTCTGAGTTCTGCAAACACAATGGCCAAATGCCTTCTATGCTCTTCCTCAGTTCGTGAATGCACAATCATATCATCAAAGAATGTGCCCACAAACTCTCTATGAGGCCTGAAAATCCTGTCCATCATTCTGTTAAATGTGGCAGGCGCATTCGTCAAACCAAAGGGCATAACCAAGAACTCATACAACCCAAACGTGGTTCGGAATGCTGTCTTATGCACATCCTCGGGTCTAATGCGTATCTGATGATACCCGCTTTTCAAGTCAATACAACTAAAAACTGTGGAGCCCTGTAAGCGGTCCAAGATGTCATCGATCCTCGGTATGGGGAATCGATTCTTGATGGTATTCTTATTTAGCGCCCTGTAATCTATACACATGCGCCAAGAACCATCCTTCTTCTGCACTAAGAGCACAGGTGAGCAAAAGGGTGATGAGCTAGGCTGTATCAACCCTTTATTCAAAAGCTCCTGCACCTGACTCATAATCTCTTCCTGTTGGGCTGCACTAACACGGTACGGCGGTCTATTCGGTGGAGTACTACCAGGAATCAGATCTATGGCATGATCTTCTGGCCTCTCAGGAGGTAATTCTCCTGGCAATGACTCGGAAAAACAGTCTTGAAACTCACTTAAGAAATCAGCCCTGTCCTTATCTAACATTGACAAATTAGACTTAGACTCATCATCCTGTGCATCCTTTATATAAATCAAGTACGCGGAAAGATGCTTTTTCATTACTGATGAAATCGCCGAAGCGGATACAATAGGAACAGATTCCCCTTTGAGTTTTACATCCAATACATGCTCTTTCCCTCTATGAGTCAGAGTAATTTTCCTATTGTAAGTATCCACCACCGCATGTACCCTGTGGCACCATGGCATTCCCAACAAAACATCACAGCCATCCAAAGGCATGATGAAGAACTCTTCGCTGTCCACATAACCCTGCAAATGAAGCCGAAGCTTCCCAATGATAGGAGTAACGGGTTCTGCATACCCTGGACAAGCCATATTAGCCTCATGTAACGGCCCCATCTCCTCTGCGCGAATCCCCAATCGGCCAGCCAAATCTGGTGAAATGAAGTTGGCTCTAGCACCTGTGTCAAAGAAGATCAAAGCATTCTGATCTCTCACTTTGCCCCATGCCCTGCACAAATCTGTAGCTTCACCACCTAGCTGCTCCCCCACAAGATCAGGAACTAAGCCTGCAGAAGGCTTTTGTTTCTTTGGCTTGGGCTCTCCTTTATTGTCAGGGTCCTTTTTGGACGTTCTTTTGGGACAATTGAATGACATATGCCCCTCTTCAGTACAGTAAAAACACTTTTGAGCATCTCTCAAAGCCTGTCTTTCCTCAGAAGTCCTTTTGGGCGTTGGCAACTTCTTATACTTTGTCTCTGAAGACCCTTTAGTATCACGAGAAGCATGCCCAAATTTTTCAGCTTTCTTGCTCAATTTCTTACTGCCTTTAAACCCAGATGAACCACCTGTGAGTAACGCATTAGCTGTCATAGCATTTTCAATCATCTGTGACATGTTCGTTACTCTTGTCTTTATACAATAATCTCGTACCTCCTTGGGCAGCCCACAACAATATTTCTCAACCCGCTCAGATAATGGCACGGCACGATAAGAAGTCACTGGGAGTAGAGCTTCCCAAAACTTCTTGTTATAATCCTCCAAACTATCACACTTTGAAGCATCCAGCTTGTGCCATGCGGTCATAACATCCACCTCAAATGTAGATGTGAGCCATACGGAAGAGAAAACCTGTTTGAATTAGACCCATGTACTGGGTGCTATGCCCTGCAAAATAAGAGTAGACCACCACTGCAAAGCATTGCCCTTGAGAAAAGTGGCAGCTTTCCTCACCTTAGAGGACTCTGTGTAATTCCCACCAGAAAAAGCAGCATCAAACTGCTGTAAAAAGGTAAGTGCCTTCAATTTATCCTTGGCCCCACTAAAAGTGTCAAACTTCACTGCTCCCCCTTCCTTGTAATCCTTCGCCTTTCCCATAGGCGTTAGATTATCATATGGAAGTGGTTTCGTGAGATTGCTGCCCCCAACATTCATACCCATCATTGGGTCAACATTTCCCATTCCCATGCCAGGCATACCATACATTCCAGCCATGTTTCCATACATTCCATTATGCATACCTGGCTGCATACCACCAAACATATTGCCTTGCATCCCAGGTTGCATGCCTGCAAACATATTTCCAACCATACCGGACTGCATACCACCATACATATTCCCTTGCATGCCAGGCTGAAAATTGGCTCCAAAAGGCCCATACATACCCATGCCTCCCTGAGGGTAACCCCCAGTCATGGATTGAAACACCGAGCCACCACCAAAATAACCTGGATGCATATTCTGCTGAGGAATAGGTGGCTGTCCATAGAAGGAACTCTGAGAGTTTGCACCATAAGCATGCTGCATATTCGGAAACTGGCCAAAAGCTGGTTCCTGTGGGATGGCACCACTATGACCCTGAGGAAGATTCTTCGAACGAACCTTCTTCTTCTTTTTCTGGGGCTCTGTGCGGGGCTCTGTGCGAGATCTCAAAAATTCAGCAAATCTCTCACTCTGTGTGAGCTGCATAAAAGTATCCATAACACTAGCCAAGCGATCTTTGAACCGAGCATCATCATCCTCTTTACCATGCACATCTTCTGGCTGTGTTACATCCTCATAAGGCTCAACATCTGCAGCCTGTTCTCCTGCAAAGATATCCTCAGATACATCTCTCTCAGGAGAAGTCTCTTGCTCTTCTTCTTCATGATAGAAGTACTCTTCCTCTGTATCAGACATGTTTGCTGAATTTTCAGCGATGGCTTTCTCCAAAGCAACCACGAGCTCACCCCCTTCAGAAAGTTGATGATTGGTCCCGGCAACGGAACCTTGAAACCGGCCTCTGATAGAAAACCAGAGTGCGGTAGGAGCAATCACCCGTCCACTTGTAGTCTAGATGAGAAACAAAACACAGATTGGAGCTAGAGTGCCCAAATCTGAAAACACAGCGACACCTGTTGGCCCCAAAGCTTGGCGCCCCTTGCGGTATTTCTTTATTCAATTAAAATAATATGGATGGCTGAGTACAACACAAAGACCAGCCAAGAGTTTACACCTGTAAGTCCAATCTGACGGCCCACAAATCCTTCTCAGCACAGAGGATCTATGCACACAGATCTGTGTCTTCAAACAACACACTGTGCCTCCCTCTGATCAGCCAAGATCACTAAGCAGGCCAGCCATGGGCATACATCTGGCATAACTCAAGTGCATGATACATCTTCTCAGCTCAAACATACATGTGCTGTCCAATCTCTGTCTTAATCCCTTGTCAATCTGCCATACCCCTCCTCTCACAAGGGGCCAGATAACACATATCTGCAACAGACATCAAGCAGTAGAAAGAGAGATAGATGAACAGAAACAGAGCTTACCAAGTTCAGCTCGAGAAACAACACTGGAGGAAGCAACAGCACCAATCTGTGCTTGCAGGCACTTGAATCCACAACCCTGCTTCACACGTGTGCTTGCTTGCCCGTATCCTCCTCCTGATGCTCACTCCTATGCTGTCCTTGAAAGTACAGATCTGAAAATCAGCACAGTACCCGTCTGTACCGCCTCGGGATACGTGCCAGGAGTTGTACTTGCATAGACAGCCTGCTGTCCACTCCTGTACCAACCTGAATCAGAGTATTCAGGTCTGTCCAGCCACCTGACAAGCGCCGCCTGCAGCTTCAGAACTCAGAAAAGCGTGCGTCAGCCCTGTCCGTACGCTGTACGGCTGTCGTACAGGGCTGTACGGGCTGTGTACTTGCTGGTACAGCCTGTACTGGCCTGTGCGCAGAGAATTCCAGCAGCCGTTCCTGTGCGCAGCCAGCAACAGAGGAGAAAGAGAGAGAGTGCTTGCACAGTTCTGGCCGTACAGTGCTGTACGGCTGGTTCGCACTCAGAAAATCAGCAGCAGCAACACGACTTCTCCAACAGCCCTTCTCCTCCTCTTTTCCACGCTAGGAAAACATGCGCATGAAGAAACTCCTCTTTTACTCCACGACTCCCAAAAAGGGAAGAGAGAGAGAGAGGAGAGAGAAACACTCCTCCCCAAATTAATCCCTAGGGCCCCAAACTTTAATAAGTTCCTAGGGCCACTAAGGCCTAGGGGCAAACTCCAATTAAACATTAAAACTTAATGTTTCTAGTTCCCCCCTTCACACCTGGGGATGTCCACACATCTTAAACTCTGTCCGGGCACCCCCCATGTGAATCATAAAATATTCTGACTCTGCAACCACCATGCCCACACTTGTCCTGCTCCATTTTCACAGGGCCATGACATACCCCCCTCTTGAAAGATGGCAAGCGTACTCGATTGCATTCTGGTGATGCATCAAAATATGCAAAGTGAAATATACAATATGGCAAGATCAGCGTCCCAATCTCTCTGAGCCACACACATGTATCAACATTCACTGCAAACCAATGGCATAGTAATAGTCCAAGTTGTATACCACTGTGAACCATACATATCCACAACAATCTCATGTGACTAGTACACATATATCATAGAAGTCCCATAAACAGATGTACTGTCAGCCTCAGTACCTTCGGGTGAGTGAAAAACTGCACCAAGCGACCTCTAGATGTCATCTGAGCCTGTCTGTATCAAGGGAGTGGAGGTGCTACCCCCCTCTTGAGCATCAGGTAATGCTCCAGACCCATGCTCTGCTGAACCTGAATGAGCCACAATAAGAGTCGGCTCTAACTCAAAGGCATCGAGATAAAGCTGCAAAACCTGAGGTGAATCTGTTAAGTCACCTTCCTCCATCCACTTCGCATCCATCGGTGAATAGTTCTTGAACTTCACAAGATAGCGACGGGAAACTTTACCTTGTACCTTCCTTTCTTTATGTGCCAGTATCTGCTCTGGAATCAGAACCTCATCAAGTTCCTCAACTTCCGGCTGAGCCTCATCTGATACATCCTCAGGCACATCCCCACGGAAAGGTCTAAGAAGACTCACGTGAAAAGCATTGTGAATCCTCCAGTGATCTGGTAACTTCAAACGATAGGTTACCTCACCAATCTTTTCCAAAACCTGAAAAGGCCCATAATATCGCATGCTCAACTTAGGGAATAAGCGCTCTTTACCCTTCATCTTCTTGAGTCTAGCCTTTTCAAAGCGCAAAAGAACCCAATCACCCAATGCAAACTGTAAATCACGTCTGTGACGGTCTGCAGCTTTCTTTTGCTTCTGCTGAGTTTTCTGGAGGGCCAACTTAACTCTCCGATAAGCTTCATCCAAGCTCTCCACATACTGATCAGCCTCAAAGATCTTATCCTTTGTATGCAAAATGGGTGGTACCTTCTTCCCTCCTCCTACAATCTCAAAAGGCGCCTTGCCTGTCGAGCTATGTACAGTGTTGTTATATGCAAACTCCACTAAAGGAAGATACTTTTCCCATTGTTGCTTGTGCTCTGACACATAACACTTGAGAAGATCCAACACTGTAGAGTTAGCCTCTTCTGACTGACCATCTGTCTGTGGATGAAATGACGATGAAAACTTGAGAGTTGTACCCATGTTGTCAAACAACCCTCGCCAAAACAAACTCGTCATCCGTGGATCACGATCACTAATGATAGACGTAGTGCTTTGATCTGAAGTCGGCAACGGACAGGATTCCTTCCACACTGTGTTCACAGCTTGTGGAGTCACTGTTCGGGAGCGACATTGCGATGAGTTGGATGTATTTAATGCATAGGCCATTTGATGTCCCAAAAGGCATCAGGTATGACCCGCTTCTTGAAGAGGATTGGGTTATGTTCTACATCGGTACCCCTTTAGGGGCTTTGTCCGGGTGGGGAATCTTTGCATTACTGCACCACTTGTTGATACAGCAAGCGGCCTACTTAGTAGGTTCTAGGACGTGGTTCTCCAATTATGCTATCCTCGGAGATGACCTAGTAATAGGTTCGAAGAAGGTGGCAAAGCAGTACTTGCGTCTGCTCAAGGGGTCGAAGTTTCATGGCACAAGTCTCTTGAGTCATCGAACGGTTCACTTGAGTTCGCTTCGCGATTCAAGTGGCAGGGAATTGATATATCCCCGATCTCGTTCAAGCTTGTTACCACTGCTAGAGTTGCTCTAGTCCAGTCTTCTATGCTGGTGACCCGACCTAGGGAGTTCAGAGAGGTTCGCCTCACTGAAATGTTCCGACTCACAACAAATGCGAAATGAACGGAACTTCTTATTTATGAAGCATCTATAACAGTGAATTTCCGGGCACTTGACCGATTCCAAATGAGGATTGGCAGAAAATGAGCCGGGCGAATTAACCCACTCTGTGGGCTCTGAGTGACCTAGACTAATTCCTGAACGCCATGCGTTCACGGCAGGCGCAAAGCGTTTGCCTCGCCGGCGGCGTTTGAGGCGAATAGCCGCCTTGCCGGCGATTGAGGCAAATGATCTATTGTGTGTGAATTGAAGTATATATCACATACACGGTACTGATCACATATGTATTGAGAGGGAACAGTAGGAGTTAGCTATTTAATTGCTCCGCCAATGATTTACGAGACTTATTCGGGCTACTTTCCCTTCCCGTTCTGGGGAAGGCAGTGTTTCTCTATTTCATTCTTATAGGGAAGTTTCAGATAATTATGGTGAGGTTCAGGGAATACCACAACATTGGTTTTTTCATACTCAACCTCCGATCACTAATGATAGACGTAGGCAAGCCATGATACTTGAAGATGTTCGCCATGAACAACTTCACCATATGATCCACTTTAATTGTCTTCCTCACGGGAATGAAATGTGCCTGCTTACTGAACCTGCATATGATAGTCCAGATGCCATCATTTCCCGTTTGTGTCCGTGGAAGATCAAATACAAAATCCATGGCAATGCTCTCCCAAGGTCTATCCGGAATAGGTAAAGGCTGTAATAACCCAGGTGTCTTCTGACGGTCAAACTTTACTTTCTGACATACGATGCATTGCCTCACAAAGGCATCAACATCTCTTCTCAAGGTTGGCCAATAAAAGAAAGTCTCCACAGCTTTGACCGTGGCGTCAATACCTCTATGACCTGCATACGGTGGAGCATGACTTTCAATCATAACCTTGAGTCGCAATGGCCTGGTAACACACAGTCTGCCATGCATCAATAAAAACCCATCTCTGAGAGTATAATGCTCATGCCGCTGACCCTCAGACATCTGATCATACAACCTTTCAAAATCCTCATCATGGGCATACTGCTCTTTCATTTCATCAAGCTCATGATGATAAGCAAGTGAAACTGCAGAGACCTGTGGCTTGCGTGACAAAGCATCTGCCACTACATTCTTTTTGCCTTCCACATGCACAATCTGAAAGTGAAACATTGACAAAAAGTTTGCCCAACGCATATGCTTCTCTGAAAGCTTAGTCTGCGTGAGGAAATAACGCAAGGTCTGATGATCTGTCTGCACAGTAAAATCAGCCCCAAGCAAGTAGTGTTTCCATGTAGAAAGAGCGTGAATTACAGCCAACATCTCTTTCTCATACACCTGTAAATGCTTCTCAGCATCTTGCAAAACTCTACTCTCATAGGCTATGACATGTCCCTCTTGCATGAGAACTGCACCAATGCTACTTCCACATGCATCACACTGGACAACAAAAGCCTTTCGGAGGTCCGGTAACACCAATACTGGGTCCGAAGTAAGCTTTTCTTTGAGCTTTTTGAATGCTGTAATTTCCCGATCAGCCCATCTAAACGGAGTTGCTTTCTTCGTCAAAGCATGAAGAGGCGAAGCAATTTCAACAAAGTGCCGTATGTAACGCCTATAATAGGAACACAATCCTAGAAAACTGCGTACATCATGCACGGTCCTCAAAGCTGGCCAATTAAGTATTGCTTCCACCTTGGCTGGATCCATACGGACTCCATGACCAGACACAATATGCCCCAAGAAATGTATCTCCTGCAAGAAAAACTCACTCTTCTTGCCATTAACCACCAATCTATGGTTTCTGAGTTCTGCAAACACAATGGCCAAATGCCTTCTATGCTCTTCCTCAGTTCGTGAATGCACAATCATATCATCAAAGAATGTGCCCACAAACTCTCTATGAGGCCTGAAAATCCTGTCCATCATTCTGTTAAATGTGGCAGGCGCATTCGTCAAACCAAAGGGCATAACCAAGAACTCATACAACCCAAACGTGGTTCGGAATGCTGTCTTATGCACATCCTCGGGTCTAATGCGTATCTGATGATACCCGCTTTTCAAGTCAATACAACTAAAAACTGTGGAGCCCTGTAAGCGGTCCAAGATGTCATCGATCCTCGGTATGGGGAATCGATTCTTGATGGTATTCTTATTTAGCGCCCTGTAATCTATACACATGCGCCAAGAACCATCCTTCTTCTGCACTAAGAGCACAGGTGAGCAAAAGGGTGATGAGCTAGGCTGTATCAACCCTTTATTCAAAAGCTCCTGCACCTGACTCATAATCTCTTCCTGTTGGGCTGCACTAACACGGTACGGCGGTCTATTCGGTGGAGTACTACCAGGAATCAGATCTATGGCATGATCTTCTGGCCTCTCAGGAGGTAATTCTCCTGGCAATGACTCGGAAAAACAGTCTTGAAACTCACTTAAGAAATCAGCCCTGTCCTTATCTAACATTGACAAATTAGACTTAGACTCATCATCCTGTGCATCCTTTATATAAATCAAGTACGCGGAAAGATGCTTTTTCATTACTGATGAAATCGCCGAAGCGGATACAATAGGAACAGATTCCCCTTTGAGTTTTACATCCAATACATGCTCTTTCCCTCTATGAGTCAGAGTAATTTTCCTATTGTAAGTATCCACCACCGCATGTACCCTGTGGCACCATGGCATTCCCAACAAAACATCACAGCCATCCAAAGGCATGATGAAGAACTCTTCGCTGTCCACATAACCCTGCAAATGAAGCCGAAGCTTCCCAATGATAGGAGTAACGGGTTCTGCATACCCTGGACAAGCCATATTAGCCTCATGTAACGGCCCCATCTCCTCTGCGCGAATCCCCAATCGGCCAGCCAAATCTGGTGAAATGAAGTTGACTCTAGCACCTGTGTCAAAGAAGATCAAAGCATTCTGATCTCTCACTTTGCCCCATGCCCTGCACAAATCTGTAGCTTCACCACCTAGCTGCTCCCCCACAAGATCAGGAACTAAGCCTGCAGAAGGCTTTTGTTTCTTTGGCTTGGGCTCTCCTTTATTGTCAGGGTCCTTTTTGGACGTTCTTTTGGGACAATTGAATGACATATGCCCCTCTTCAGTACAGTAAAAACACTTTTGAGCATCTCTCAAAGCCTGTCTTTCCTCAGAAGTCCTTTTGGGCGTTGGCAACTTCTTATACTTTGTCTCTGAAGACCCTTTAGTATCACGAGAAGCATGCCCAAATTTTTCAGCTTTCTTGCTCAATTTCTTACTGCCTTTAAACCCAGATGAACCACCTGTGAGTAACGCATTAGCTGTCATAGCATTTTCAATCATCTGTGACATGTTCGTTACTCTTGTCTTTATACAATAATCTCGTACCTCCTTGGGCAGCCCACAACAATATTTCTCAACCCGCTCAGATAATGGCACGGCACGATAAGAAGTCACTGGGAGTAGAGCTTCCCAAAACTTCTTGTTATAATCCTCCAAACTATCACACTTTGAAGCATCCAGCTTGTGCCATGCGGTCATAACATCCACCTCAAATGTAGATGTGAGCCATACGGAAGAGAAAACCTGTTTGAATTAGACCCATGTACTGGGTGCTATGCCCTGCAAAATAAGAGTAGACCACCACTGCAAAGCATTGCCCTTGAGAAAAGTGGCAGCTTTCCTCACCTTAGAGGACTCTGTGTAATTCCCACCAGAAAAAGCAGCATCAAACTGCTGTAAAAAGGTAAGTGCCTTCAATTTATCCTTGGCCCCACTAAAAGTGTCAAACTTCACTGCTCCCCCTTCCTTGTAATCCTTCGCCTTTCCCATAGGCGTTAGATTATCATATGGAAGTGGTTTCGTGAGATTGCTGCCCCCAACATTCATACCCATCATTGGGTCAACATTTCCCATTCCCATGCCAGGCATACCATACATTCCAGCCATGTTTCCATACATTCCATTATGCATACCTGGCTGCATACCACCAAACATATTGCCTTGCATCCCAGGTTGCATGCCTGCAAACATATTTCCAACCATACCGGACTGCATACCACCATACATATTCCCTTGCATGCCAGGCTGAAAATTGGCTCCAAAAGGCCCATACATACCCATGCCTCCCTGAGGGTAACCCCCAGTCATGGATTGAAACACCGAGCCACCACCAAAATAACCTGGATGCATATTCTGCTGAGGAATAGGTGGCTGTCCATAGAAGGAACTCTGAGAGTTTGCACCATAAGCATGCTGCATATTCGGAAACTGGCCAAAAGCTGGTTCCTGTGGGATGGCACCACTATGACCCTGAGGAAGATTCTTCGAACGAACCTTCTTCTTCTTTTTCTGGGGCTCTGTGCGGGGCTCTGTGCGAGATCTCAAAAATTCAGCAAATCTCTCACTCTGTGTGAGCTGCATAAAAGTATCCATAACACTAGCCAAGCGATCTTTGAACCGAGCATCATCATCCTCTTTACCATGCACATCTTCTGGCTGTGTTACATCCTCATAAGGCTCAACATCTGCAGCCTGTTCTCCTGCAAAGATATCCTCAGATACATCTCTCTCAGGAGAAGTCTCTTGCTCTTCTTCTTCATGATAGAAGTACTCTTCCTCTGTATCAGACATGTTTGCTGAATTTTCAGCGATGGCTTTCTCCAAAGCAACCACGAGCTCACCCCCTTCAGAAAGTTGATGATTGGTCCCGGCAACGGAACCTTGAAACCGGCCTCTGATAGAAAACCAGAGTGCGGTAGGAGCAATCACCCGTCCACTTGTAGTCTAGATGAGAAACAAAACACAGATTGGAGCTAGAGTGCCCAAATCTGAAAACACAGCGACACCTGTTGGCCCCAAAGCTTGGCGCCCCTTGCGGTATTTCTTTATTCAATTAAAATAATATGGATGGCTGAGTACAACACAAAGACCAGCCAAGAGTTTACACCTGTAAGTCCAATCTGACGGCCCACAAATCCTTCTCAGCACAGAGGATCTATGCACACAGATCTGTGTCTTCAAACAACACACTGTGCCTCCCTCTGATCAGCCAAGATCACTAAGCAGGCCAGCCATGGGCATACATCTGGCATAACTCAAGTGCATGATACATCTTCTCAGCTCAAACATACATGTGCTGTCCAATCTCTGTCTTAATCCCTTGTCAATCTGCCATACCCCTCCTCTCACAAGGGGCCAGATAACACATATCTGCAACAGACATCAAGCAGTAGAAAGAGAGATAGATGAACAGAAACAGAGCTTACCAAGTTCAGCTCGAGAAACAACACTGGAGGAAGCAACAGCACCAATCTGTGCTTGCAGGCACTTGAATCCACAACCCTGCTTCACACGTGTGCTTGCACTTGCCCGTATCCTCCTCCTGATGCTCACTCCTATGCTGTCCTTGAAAGTACAGATCTGAAAATCAGCACAGTACCCGTCTGTACCGCCTCGGGATACGTGCCAGGAGTTGTACTTGCATAGACAGCCTGCTGTCCACTCCTGTACCAACCTGAATCAGAGTATTCAGGTCTGTCCAGCCACCTGACAAGCGCCGCCTGCAGCTTCAGAACTCAGAAAAGCGTGCGTCAGCCCTGTCCGTACGCTGTACGGCTGTCGTACAGGGCTGTACGGGCTGTGTACTTGCTGGTACAGCCTGTACTGGCCTGTGCGCAGAGAATTCCAGCAGCCGTTCCTGTGCGCAGCCAGCAACAGAGGAGAAAGAGAGAGAGTGCTTGCACAGTTCTGGCCGTACAGTGCTGTACGGCTGGTTCGCACTCAGAAAATCAGCAGCAGCAACACGACTTCTCCAACAGCCCTTCTCCTCCTCTTTTCCACGCTAGGAAAACATGCGCATGAAGAAACTCCTCTTTTACTCCACGACTCCCAAAAAGGGAAGAGAGAGAGAGAGGAGAGAGAAACACTCCTCCCCAAATTAATCCCTAGGGCTCCAAACTTTAATAAGTTCCTAGGGCCACTAAGGCCTAGGGGCAAACTCCAATTAAACATTAAAACTTAATGTTTCTAGTTCCCCCCTTCACACCTGGGGATGTCCACACATCTTAAACTCTGTCCGGGCACCCCCCATGTGAATCATAAAATATTCTGACTCTGCAACCACCATGCCCACACT
The DNA here is from genome assembly GCF_041138505.1 of Cibotium barometz. Classification (NCBI taxonomy): domain Eukaryota; kingdom Viridiplantae; phylum Streptophyta; class Polypodiopsida; order Cyatheales; family Cibotiaceae; genus Cibotium; species Cibotium barometz. The sequence goes on along the minus strand of NC_141057.1, from coordinate 35,193,115 downwards.
TGTCCTGCTCCATTTTCACAGGGCCATGACATACCCCCCTCTTGAAAGATGGCAAGCGTACTCGATTGCATTCTGGTGATGCATCAAAATATGCAAAGTGAAATATACAATATGGCAAGATCAGCGTCCCAATCTCTCTGAGCCACACACATGTATCAACATTCACTGCAAACCAATGGCATAGTAATAGTCCAAGTTGTATACCACTGTGAACCATACATATCCACAACAATCTCATGTGACTAGTACACATATATCATAGAAGTCCCATAAACAGATGTACTGTCAGCCTCAGTACCTTCGGGTGAGTGAAAAACTGCACCAAGCGACCTCTAGATGTCATCTGAGCCTGTCTGTATCAAGGGAGTGGAGGTGCTACCCCCCTCTTGAGCATCAGGTAATGCTCCAGACCCATGCTCTGCTGAACCTGAATGAGCCACAATAAGAGTCGGCTCTAACTCAAAGGCATCGAGATAAAGCTGCAAAACCTGAGGTGAATCTGTTAAGTCACCTTCCTCCATCCACTTCGCATCCATCGGTGAATAGTTCTTGAACTTCACAAGATAGCGACGGGAAACTTTACCTCGTACCTTCCTTTCTTTATGTGCCAGTATCTGCTCTGGAATCAGAACCTCATCAAGTTCCTCAACTTCCGGCTGAGCCTCATCTGATACATCCTCAGGCACATCCCCACGGAAAGGTCTAAGAAGACTCACGTGAAAAGCATTGTGAATCCTCCAGTGATCTGGTAACTTCAAACGATAGGTTACCTCACCAATCTTTTCCAAAACCTGAAAAGGCCCATAATATCGCATGCTCAACTTAGGGAATAAGCGCTCTTTACCCTTCATCTTCTTGAGTCTAGCCTTTTCAAAGCGCAAAAGAACCCAATCACCCAATGCAAACTGTAAATCACGTCTGTGACGGTCTGCAGCTTTCTTTTGCTTCTGCTGAGTTTTCTGGAGGGCCAACTTAACTCTCCGATAAGCTTCATCCAAGCTCTCCACATACTGATCAGCCTCAAAGATCTTATCCTTTGTATGCAAAATGGGTGGTACCTTCTTCCCTCCTCCTACAATCTCAAAAGGCGCCTTGCCTGTCGAGCTATGTACAGTGTTGTTATATGCAAACTCCACTAAAGGAAGATACTTTTCCCATTGTTGCTTGTGCTCTGACACATAACACTTGAGAAGATCCAACACTGTAGAGTTAGCCTCTTCTGACTGACCATCTGTCTGTGGATGAAATGACGATGAAAACTTGAGAGTTGTACCCATGTTGTCAAACAACCCTCGCCAAAACAAACTCGTCATCCGTGGATCACGATCACTAATGATAGACGTAGTGCTTTGATCTGAAGTCGGCAACGGACAGGATTCCTTCCACACTGTGTTCACAGCTTGTGGAGTCACTGTTCGGGAGCGACATTGCGATGAGTTGGATGTATTTAATGCATAGGCCATTTGATGTCCCAAAAGGCATCAGGTATGACCCGCTTCTTGAAGAGGATTGGGTTATGTTCTACATCGGTACCCCTTTAGGGGCTTTGTCCGGGTGGGGAATCTTTGCATTACTGCACCACTTGTTGATACAGCAAGCGGCCTACTTAGTAGGTTCTAGGACGTGGTTCTCCAATTATGCTATCCTCGGAGATGACCTAGTAATAGGTTCGAAGAAGGTGGCAAAGCAGTACTTGCGTCTGCTCAAGGGGTCGAAGTTTCATGGCACAAGTCTCTTGAGTCATCGAACGGTTCACTTGAGTTCGCTTCGCGATTCAAGTGGCAGGGAATTGATATATCCCCGATCTCGTTCAAGCTTGTTACCACTGCTAGAGTTGCTCTAGTCCAGTCTTCTATGCTGGTGACCCGACCTAGGGAGTTCAGAGAGGTTCGCCTCACTGAAATGTTCCGACTCACAACAAATGCGAAATGAACGGAACTTCTTATTTATGAAGCATCTATAACAGTGAATTTCCGGGCACTTGACCGATTCCAAATGAGGATTGGCAGAAAATGAGCCGGGCGAATTAACCCACTCTGTGGGCTCTGAGTGACCTAGACTAATTCCTGAACGCCATGCGTTCACGGCAGGCGCAAAGCGTTTGCCTCGCCGGCGGCGTTTGAGGCGAATAGCCGCCTTGCCGGCGATTGAGGCAAATGATCTATTGTGTGTGAATTGAAGTATATATCACATACACGGTACTGATCACATATGTATTGAGAGGGAACAGTAGGAGTTAGCTATTTAATTGCTCCGCCAATGATTTACGAGACTTATTCGGGCTACTTTCCCTTCCCGTTCTGGGGAAGGCAGTGTTTCTCTATTTCATTCTTATAGGGAAGTTTCAGATAATTATGGTGAGGTTCAGGGAATACCACAACATTGGTTTTTTCATACTCAACCTCCGATCACTAATGATAGACGTAGGCAAGCCATGATACTTGAAGATGTTCGCCATGAACAACTTCACCATATGATCCACTTTAATTGTCTTCCTCACGGGAATGAAATGTGCCTGCTTACTGAACCTGCATATGATAGTCCAGATGCCATCATTTCCCGTTTGTGTCCGTGGAAGATCAAATACAAAATCCATGGCAATGCTCTCCCAAGGTCTATCCGGAATAGGTAAAGGCTGTAATAACCCAGGTGTCTTCTGACGGTCAAACTTTACTTTCTGACATACGATGCATTGCCTCACAAAGGCATCAACATCTCTTCTCAAGGTTGGCCAATAAAAGAAAGTCTCCACAGCTTTGACCGTGGCGTCAATACCTCTATGACCTGCATACGGTGGAGCATGACTTTCAATCATAACCTTGAGTCGCAATGGCCTGGTAACACACAGTCTGCCATGCATCAATAAAAACCCATCTCTGAGAGTATAATGCTCATGCCGCTGACCCTCAGACATCTGATCATACAACCTTTCAAAATCCTCATCATGGGCATACTGCTCTTTCATTTCATCAAGCTCATGATGATAAGCAAGTGAAACTGCAGAGACCTGTGGCTTGCGTGACAAAGCATCTGCCACTACATTCTTTTTGCCTTCCACATGCACAATCTGAAAGTGAAACATTGACAAAAAGTTTGCCCAACGCATATGCTTCTCTGAAAGCTTAGTCTGCGTGAGGAAATAACGCAAGGTCTGATGATCTGTCTGCACAGTAAAATCAGCCCCAAGCAAGTAGTGTTTCCATGTAGAAAGAGCGTGAATTACAGCCAACATCTCTTTCTCATACACCTGTAAATGCTTCTCAGCATCTTGCAAAACTCTACTCTCATAGGCTATGACATGTCCCTCTTGCATGAGAACTGCACCAATGCTACTTCCACATGCATCACACTGGACAACAAAAGCCTTTCGGAGGTCCGGTAACACCAATACTGGGTCCGAAGTAAGCTTTTCTTTGAGCTTTTTGAATGCTGTAATTTCCCGATCAGCCCATCTAAACGGAGTTGCTTTCTTCGTCAAAGCATGAAGAGGCGAAGCAATTTCAACAAAGTGCCGTATGTAACGCCTATAATAGGAACACAATCCTAGAAAACTGCGTACATCATGCACGGTCCTCAAAGCTGGCCAATTAAGTATTGCTTCCACCTTGGCTGGATCCATACGGACTCCATGACCAGACACAATATGCCCCAAGAAATGTATCTCCTGCAAGAAAAACTCACTCTTCTTGCCATTAACCACCAATCTATGGTTTCTGAGTTCTGCAAACACAATGGCCAAATGCCTTCTATGCTCTTCCTCAGTTCGTGAATGCACAATCATATCATCAAAGAATGTGCCCACAAACTCTCTATGAGGCCTGAAAATCCTGTCCATCATTCTGTTAAATGTGGCAGGCGCATTCGTCAAACCAAAGGGCATAACCAAGAACTCATACAACCCAAACGTGGTTCGGAATGCTGTCTTATGCACATCCTCGGGTCTAATGCGTATCTGATGATACCCGCTTTTCAAGTCAATACAACTAAAAACTGTGGAGCCCTGTAAGCGGTCCAAGATGTCATCGATCCTCGGTATGGGGAATCGATTCTTGATGGTATTCTTATTTAGCGCCCTGTAATCTATACACATGCGCCAAGAACCATCCTTCTTCTGCACTAAGAGCACAGGTGAGCAAAAGGGTGATGAGCTAGGCTGTATCAACCCTTTATTCAAAAGCTCCTGCACCTGACTCATAATCTCTTCCTGTTGGGCTGCACTAACACGGTACGGCGGTCTATTCGGTGGAGTACTACCAGGAATCAGATCTATGGCATGATCTTCTGGCCTCTCAGGAGGTAATTCTCCTGGCAATGACTCGGAAAAACAGTCTTGAAACTCACTTAAGAAATCAGCCCTGTCCTTATCTAACATTGACAAATTAGACTTAGACTCATCATCCTGTGCATCCTTTATATAAATCAAGTACGCGGAAAGATGCTTTTTCATTACTGATGAAATCGCCGAAGCGGATACAATAGGAACAGATTCCCCTTTGAGTTTTACATCCAATACATGCTCTTTCCCTCTATGAGTCAGAGTAATTTTCCTATTGTAAGTATCCACCACCGCATGTACCCTGTGGCACCATGGCATTCCCAACAAAACATCACAGCCATCCAAAGGCATGATGAAGAACTCTTCGCTGTCCACATAACCCTGCAAATGAAGCCGAAGCTTCCCAATGATAGGAGTAACGGGTTCTGCATACCCTGGACAAGCCATATTAGCCTCATGTAACGGCCCCATCTCCTCTGCGCGAATCCCCAATCGGCCAGCCAAATCTGGTGAAATGAAGTTGGCTCTAGCACCTGTGTCAAAGAAGATCAAAGCATTCTGATCTCTCACTTTGCCCCATGCCCTGCACAAATCTGTAGCTTCACCACCTAGCTGCTCCCCCACAAGATCAGGAACTAAGCCTGCAGAAGGCTTTTGTTTCTTTGGCTTGGGCTCTCCTTTATTGTCAGGGTCCTTTTTGGACGTTCTTTTGGGACAATTGAATGACATATGCCCCTCTTCAGTACAGTAAAAACACTTTTGAGCATCTCTCAAAGCCTGTCTTTCCTCAGAAGTCCTTTTGGGCGTTGGCAACTTCTTATACTTTGTCTCTGAAGACCCTTTAGTATCACGAGAAGCATGCCCAAATTTTTCAGCTTTCTTGCTCAATTTCTTACTGCCTTTAAACCCAGATGAACCACCTGTGAGTAACGCATTAGCTGTCATAGCATTTTCAATCATCTGTGACATGTTCGTTACTCTTGTCTTTATACAATAATCTCGTACCTCCTTGGGCAGCCCACAACAATATTTCTCAACCTGCTCAGATAATGGCACGGCACGATAAGAAGTCACTGGGAGTAGAGCTTCCCAAAACTTCTTGTTATAATCCTCCAAACTATCACACTTTGAAGCATCCAGCTTGTGCCATGCGGTCATAACATCCACCTCAAATGTAGATGTGAGCCATACGGAAGAGAAAACCTGTTTGAATTAGACCCATGTAGTGGGTGCTATGCCCTGCAAAAGAAGAGTAGACCACCACTGCAAAGCATTGCCCTTGAGAAAAGTGGCAGCTTTCCTCACCTTAGAGGACTCTGTGTAATTCCCACCAGAAAAAGCAGCATCAAACTGCTGTAAAAAGGTAAGTGCCTTCAATTTATCCTTGGCCCCACTAAAAGTGTCAAACTTCACTGCTCCCCCTTCCTTGTAATCCTTCGCCTTTCCCATAGGCGTTAGATTATCATATGGAAGTGGTTTCGTGAGATTGCTGCCCCCAACATTCATACCCATCATTGGGTCAACATTTCCCATTCCCATGCCAGGCATACCATACATTCCAGCCATGTTTCCATACATTCCATTATGCATACCTGGCTACATACCACCAAACATATTGCCTTGCATCCCAGGTTGCATGCCTGCAAACATATTTCCAACCATACCGGACTGCATACCACCATACATATTCCCTTGCATGCCAGGCTGAAAATTGGCTCCAAAAGGCCCATACATACCCATGCCTCCCTGAGGGTAACCCCCAGTCATGGATTGAAACACCGAGCCACCACCAAAATAACCTGGATGCATATTCTGCTGAGGAATAGGTGGCTGTCCATAGAAGGAACTCTGAGAGTTTGCACCATAAGCATGCTGCATATTCGGAAACTGGCCAAAAGATGGTTCCTGTGGGATGGCACCACTATGACCCTGAGGAAGATTCTTCGAACGAACCTTCTTCTTCTTTTTCTGGGGCTCTGTGCGGGGCTCTGTGCGAGATCTCAAAAATTCAGCAAATCTCTCACTCTGTGTGAGCTGCATAAAAGTATCCATAACACTAGCCAAGCGATCTTTGAACCGAGCATCATCATCCTCTTTACCATGCACATCTTCTGGCTGTGTTACATCCTCATAAGGCTCAACATCTGCAGCCTGTTCTCCTGCAAAGATATCCTCAGATACATCTCTCTCAGGAGAAGTCTCTTGCTCTTCTTCTTCATGATAGAAGTACTCTTCCTCTGTATCAGACATGTTTGCTGAATTTTCAGCGATGGCTTTCTCCAAAGCAACCACGAGCTCACCCCCTTCAGAAAGTTGATGATTGGTCCCGGCAACGGAACCTTGAAACCGGCCTCTGATAGAAAACCAGAGTGCGGTAGGAGCAATCACCCGTCCACTTGTAGTCTAGATGAGAAACAAAACACAGATTGGAGCTAGAGTGCCCAAATCTGAAAACACAGCGACACCTATTGGCCCCAAAGCTTGGCGCCCCTTGCGGTATTTCTTTATTCAATTAAAATAATATGGATGGCTGAGTACAACACAAAGACCAGCCAAGAGTTTACACCTGTAAGTCCAATCTGACGGCCCACAAATCCTTCTCAGCACAGAGGATCTATGCACACAGATCTGTGTCTTCAAACAACACACTGTGCCTCCCTCTGATCAGCCAAGATCACTAAGCAGGCCAGCCATGGGCATACATCTGGCATAACTCAAGTGCATGATACATCTTCTCAGCTCAAACATACATGTGCTGTCCAATCTCTGTCTTAATCCCTTGTCAATCTGCCATACCCCTCCTCTCACAAGGGGCCAGATAACACATATCTGCAACAGACATCAAGCAGTAGAAAGAGAGATAGATGAACAGAAACAGAGCTTACCAAGTTCAGCTCGAGAAACAACACTGGAGGAAGCAACAGCACCAATCTGTGCTTGCAGGCACTTGAACCCACAACCCTGCTTCACACGTGTGCTTGCACTTGCCCGTATCCTCCTCCTGATGCTCACTCCTATGCTGTCCTTGAAAGTACAGATCTGAAAATCAGCACAGTACCCGTCTGTACCGCCTCGGGATACGTGCCAGGAGTTGTACTTGCATAGACAGCCTGCTGTCCACTCCTGTACCAACCTGAATCAGAGTATTCAGGTCTGTCCAGCCACCTGACAAGCGCCGCTTGCAGCTTCAGAACTCAGAAAAGCGTGCGTCAGCCCTGTCCGTACACTGTACGGCTGTCGTACAGGGCTGTACGGGCTGTGTACTTGCTGGTACAGCCTGTACTGGCCTGTGCGCAGAGAATTCCAGCAGCCGTTCCTGTGCGCAGCCAGCAACAGAGGAGAAAGAGAGAGAGTGCTTGCACAGTTCTGGCCGTACAGTGCTGTACGGCTGGTTCGCACTCAGAAAATCAGCAGCAGCAACACGACTTCTCCAACAGCCCTTCTCCTCCTCTTTTCCACGCTAGGAAAACATGCGCATGAAGAAACTCCTCTTTTACTCCACGACTCCCAAAAAGGGAAGAGAGAGAGAGAGGAGAGAGAAACACTCCTCCCCAAATTAATCCCTAGGGCCCCAAACTTTAATAAGTTCCTAGGGCCACTGTAAATCACGTCTGTGACGGTCTGCGGCTTTCTTTTGCTTCTGCTGAGTTTTCTGGAGGGCCAACTTAACTCTCCGATAAGCTTCATCCAAGCTCTCCACATACTGATCAGCCTCAAAGATCTTATCCTTTGTATGCAAAATGGGTGGTACCTTCTTCCCTCCTTCTACAATCTCAAAAGGCGCCTTGCCTGTCGAGCTATGTACAGTGTTGTTATATGCAAACTCCACTAAAGGAAGATACTTTTCCCATTGTTGCTTGTGCTCTGACACATAACACTTGAGAAGATCCAACACTGTAGAGTTAGCCTCTTCTGACTGACCATCTGTCTGTGGATGAAATGACGATGAAAACTTGAGAGTTGTACCCATGTTGTCAAACAACCCTCGCCAAAACAAACTCGTCATCCGTGGATCACGATCACTAATGATAGACGTAGTGCTTTGATCTGAAGTCGGCAACGGACAGGATTCCTTCCACACTGTGTTCACAGCTTGTGGAGTCACTGTTCGGGAGCGACATTGCGATGAGTTGGATGTATTTAATGCATAGGCCATTTGATGTCCCAAAAGGCATCAGGTATGACCCGCTTCTTGAAGAGGATTGGGTTATGTTCTACATCGGTACCCCTTTAGGGGCTTTGTCCGGGTGGGGAATCTTTGCATTACTGCACCACTTGTTGATACAGCAAGCGGCCTACTTAGTAGGTTCTAGGACGTGGTTCTCCAATTATGCTATCCTCGGAGATGACCTAGTAATAGGTTCGAAGAAGGTGGCAAAGCAGTACTTGCGTCTGCTCAAGGGGTCGAAGTTTCATGGCACAAGTCTCTTGAGTCATCGAACGGTTCACTTGAGTTCGCTTCGCGATTCAAGTGGCAGGGAATTGATATATCCCCGATCTCGTTCAAGCTTGTTACCACTGCTAGAGTTGCTCTAGTCCAGTCTTCTATGCTGGTGACCCGACCTAGGGAGTTCAGAGAGGTTCGCCTCACTGAAATGTTCCGACTCACAACAAATGCGAAATGAACGGAACTTCTTATTTATGAAGCATCTATAACAGTGAATTTCCGGGCACTTGACCGATTCCAAATGAGGATTGGCAGAAAATGAGCCGGGCGAATTAACCCACTCTGTGGGCTCTGAGTGACCTAGACTAATTCCTGAACGCCATGCGTTCACGGCAGGCGCAAAGCGTTTGCCTCGCCGGCGGCGTTTGAGGCGAATAGCCGCCTTGCCGGCGATTGAGGCAAATGATCTATTGTGTGTGAATTGAAGTATATATCACATACACGGTACTGATCACATATGTATTGAGAGGGAACAGTAGGAGTTAGCTATTTAATTGCTCCGCCAATGATTTACGAGACTTATTCGGGCTACTTTCCCTTCCCGTTCTGGGGAAGGCAGTGTTTCTCTATTTCATTCTTATAGGGAAGTTTCAGATAATTATGGTGAGGTTCAGGGAATACCACAACATTGGTTTTTTCATACTCAACCTCCGATCACTAATGATAGACGTAGGCAAGCCATGATACTTGAAGATGTTCGCCATGAACAACTTCACCATATGATCCACTTTAATTGTCTTCCTCACGGGAATGAAATGTGCCTGCTTACTGAACCTGCATATGATAGTCCAGATGCCATCATTTCCCGTTTGTGTCCGTGGAAGATCAAATACAAAATCCATGGCAATGCTCTCCCAAGGTCTATCCGGAATAGGTAAAGGCTGTAATAACCCAGGTGTCTTCTGACGGTCAAACTTTACTTTCTGACATACGATGCATTGCCTCACAAAGGCATCAACATCTCTTCTCAAGGTTGGCCAATAAAAGAAAGTCTCCACAGCTTTGACCGTGGCGTCAATACCTCTATGACCTGCATACGGTGGAGCATGACTTTCAATCATAACCTTGAGTCGCAATGGCCTGGTAACACACAGTCTGCCATGCATCAATAAAAACCCATCTCTGAGAGTATAATGCTCATGCCGCTGACCCTCAGACATCTGATCATACAACCTTTCAAAATCCTCATCATGGGCATACTGCTCTTTCATTTCATCAAGCTCATGATGATAAGCAAGTGAAACTGCAGAGACCTGTGGCTTGCGTGACAAAGCATCTGCCACTACATTCTTTTTGCCTTCCACATGCACAATCTGAAAGTGAAACATTGACAAAAAGTTTGCCCAACGCATATGCTTCTCTGAAAGCTTAGTCTGCGTGAGGAAATAACGCAAGGTCTGATGATCTGTCTGCACAGTAAAATCAGCCCCAAGCAAGTAGTGTTTCCATGTAGAAAGAGCGTGAATTACAGCCAACATCTCTTTCTCATACACCTGTAAATGCTTCTCAGCATCTTGCAAAACTCTACTCTCATAGGCTATGACATGTCCCTCTTGCATGAGAACTGCACCAATGCTACTTCCACATGCATCACACTGGACAACAAAAGCCTTTCGGAGGTCCGGTAACACCAATACTGGGTCCGAAGTAAGCTTTTCTTTGAGCTTTTTGAATGCTGTAATTTCCCGATCAGCCCATCTAAACGGAGTTGCTTTCTTCGTCAAAGCATGAAGAGGCGAAGCAATTTCAACAAAGTGCCGTATGTAACGCCTGTAATAGGAACACAATCCTAGAAAACTGCGTACATCATGCACGGTCCTCAAAGCTGGCCAATTAAGTATTGCTTCCACCTTGGCTGGATCCATACGGACTCCATGACCAGACACAATATGCCCCAAGAAATGTATCTCCTGCAAGAAAAACTCACTCTTCTTGCCATTAACCACCAATCTATGGTTTCTGAGTTCTGCAAACACAATGGCCAAATGCCTTCTATGCTCTTCCTCAGTTCGTGAATGCACAATCATATCATCAAAGAATGTGCCCACAAACTCTCTATGAGGCCTGAAAATCCTGTCCATCATTCTGTTAAATGTGGCAGGCGCATTCGTCAAACCAAAGGGCATAACCAAGAACTCATACAACCCAAACGTGGTTCGGAATGCTGTCTTATGCACATCCTCGGGTCTAATGCGTATCTGATGATACCCGCTTTTCAAGTCAATACAACTAAAAACTGTGGAGCCCTGTAAGCGGTCCAAGATGTCATCGATCCTCGGTATGGGGAATCGATTCTTGATGGTATTCTTATTTAGCGCCCTGTAATCTATACACATGCGCCAAGAACCATCCTTCTTCTGCACTAAGAGCACAGGTGAGCAAAAGGGTGATGAGCTAGGCTGTATCAACCCTTTATTCAAAAGCTCCTGCACCTGACTCATAATCTCTTCCTGTTGGGCTGCACTAACACGGCACGGCGGTCTATTCGGTGGAGTACTACCAGGAATCAGATCTATGGCATGATCTTCTGGCCTCTCAGGAGGTAATTCTCCTGGCAATGACTCGGAAAAACAGTCTTGAAACTCACTTAAGAAATCAGCCCTGTCCTTATCTAACATTGACAAATTAGACTTAGACTCATCATCCTGTGCATCCTTTATATAAATCAAGTACGCGGAAAGATGCTTTTTCATTACTGATGAAATCGCCGAAGCGGATACAATAGGAACAGATTCCCCTTTGAGTTTTACATCCAATACATGCTCTTTCCCTCTATGAGTCAGAGTAATTTTCCTATTGTAAGTATCCACCACCGCATGTACCCTGTGGCACCATGGCATTCCCAACAAAACATCACAGCCATCCAAAGGCATGATGAAGAACTCTTCGCTGTCCACATAACCCTGCAAATGAAGCCGAAGCTTCCCAATGATAGGAGTAACGGGTTCTGCATACCCTGGACAAGCCATATTAGCCTCATGTAACGGCCCCATCTCCTCTGCGCGAATCCCCAATCGGCCAGCCAAATCTGGTGAAATGAAGTTGGCTCTAGCACCTGTGTCAAAGAAGATCAAAGCATTCTGATCTCTCACTTTGCCCCATGCCCTGCACAAATCTGTAGCTTCACCACCTAGCTGCTCCCCCACAAGATCAGGAACTAAGCCTGCAGAAGGCTTTTGTTTCTTTGGCTTGGGCTCTCCTTTATTGTCAGGGTCCTTTTTGGACGTTCTTTTGGGACAATTGAATGACATATGCCCCTCTTCAGTACAGTAAAAACACTTTTGAGCATCTCTCAAAGCCTGTCTTTCCTCAGAAGTCCTTTTGGGCGTTGGCAACTTCTTATACTTTGTCTCTGAAGACCCTTTAGTATCACGAGAAGCATGCCCAAATTTTTCAGCTTTCTTGCTCAATTTCTTACTGCCTTTAAACCCAGATGAACCACCTGTGAGTAACGCATTAGCTGTCATAGCATTTTCAATCATCTGTGACATGTTCGTTACTCTTGTCTTTATACAATAATCTCGTACCTCCTTGGGCAGCCCACAACAATATTTCTCAACCTGCTCAGATAATGGCACGGCACGATAAGAAGTCACTCGGAGTAGAGCTTCCCAAAACTTCTTGTTATAATCCTCCAAACTATCACACTTTGAAGCATCCAGCTTGTGCCATGCGGTCATAACATCCACCTCAAATGTAGATGTGAGCCATACGGAAGAGAAAACCTGTTTGAATTAGACCCATGTAGTGGGTGCTATGCCCTGCAAAAGAAGAGTAGACCACCACTGCAAAGCATTGCCCTTGAGAAAAGTGGCAGCTTTCCTCACCTTAGAGGACTCTGTGTAATTCCCACCAGAAAAAGCAGCATCAAACTGCTGTAAAAAGGTAAGTGCCTTCAATTTATCCTTGGCCCCACTAAAAGTGTCAAACTTCACTGCTCCCCCTTCCTTGTAATCCTTCGCCTTTCCCATAGGCGTTAGATTATCATATGGAAGTGGTTTCGTGAGATTGCTGCCCCCAACATTCATACCCATCATTGGGTCAACATTTCCCATTCCCATGCCAGGCATACCATACATTCCAGCCATGTTTCCATACATTCCATTATGCATACCTGGCTACATACCACCAAACATATTGCCTTGCATCCCAGGTTGCATGCCTGCAAACATATTTCCAACCATACCGGACTGCATACCACCATACATATTCCCTTGCATGCCAGGCTGAAAATTGGCTCCAAAAGGCCCATACATACCCATGCCTCCCTGAGGGTAACCCCCAGTCATGGATTGAAACACCGAGCCACCACCAAAATAACCTGGATGCATATTCTGCTGAGGAATAGGTGGCTGTCCATAGAAGGAACTCTGAGAGTTTGCACCATAAGCATGCTGCATATTCGGAAACTGGCCAAAAGATGGTTCCTGTGGGATGGCACCACTATGACCCTGAGGAAGATTCTTCGAACGAACCTTCTTCTTCTTTTTCTGGGGCTCTGTGCGGGGCTCTGTGCGAGATCTCAAAAATTCAGCAAATCTCTCACTCTGTGTGAGCTGCATAAAAGTATCCATAACACTAGCCAAGCGATCTTTGAACCGAGCATCATCATCCTCTTTACCATGCACATCTTCTGGCTGTGTTACATCCTCATAAGGCTCAACATCTGCAGCCTGTTCTCCTGCAAAGATATCCTCAGATACATCTCTCTCAGGAGAAGTCTCTTGCTCTTCTTCTTCATGATAGAAGTACTCTTCCTCTGTATCAGACATGTTTGCTGAATTTTCAGCGATGGCTTTCTCCAAAGCAACCACGAGCTCACCCCCTTCAGAAAGTTGATGATTGGTCCCGGCAACGGAACCTTGAAACCGGCCTCTGATAGAAAACCAGAGTGCGGTAGGAGCAATCACCCGTCCACTTGTAGTCTAGATGAGAAACAAAACACAGATTGGAGCTAGAGTGCCCAAATCTGAAAACACAGCGACACCTATTGGCCCCAAAGCTTGGCGCCCCTTGCGGTATTTCTTTATTCAATTAAAATAATATGGATGGCTGAGTACAACACAAAGACCAGCCAAGAGTTTACACCTGTAAGTCCAATCTGACGGCCCACAAATCCTTCTCAGCACAGAGGATCTATGCACACAGATCTGTGTCTTCAAACAACACACTGTGCCTCCCTCTGATCAGCCAAGATCACTAAGCAGGCCAGCCATGGGCATACATCTGGCATAACTCAAGTGCATGATACATCTTCTCAGCTCAAACATACATGTGCTGTCCAATCTCTGTCTTAATCCCTTGTCAATCTGCCATACCCCTCCTCTCACAAGGGGCCAGATAACACATATCTGCAACAGACATCAAGCAGTAGAAAGAGAGATAGATGAACAGAAACAGAGCTTACCAAGTTCAGCTCGAGAAACAACACTGGAGGAAGCAACAGCACCAATCTGTGCTTGCAGGCACTTGAACCCACAACCCTGCTTCACACGTGTGCTTGCACTTGCCCGTATCCTCCTCCTGATGCTCACTCCTATGCTGTCCTTGAAAGTACAGATCTGAAAATCAGCACAGTACCCGTCTGTACCGCCTCGGGATACGTGCCAGGAGTTGTACTTGCATAGACAGCCTGCTGTCCACTCCTGTACCAACCTGAATCAGAGTATTCAGGTCTGTCCAGCCACCTGACAAGCGCCGCCTGCAGCTTCAGAACTCAGAAAAGCGTGCGTCAGCCCTGTCCGTACACTGTACGGCTGTCGTACAGGGCTGTACGGGCTGTGTACTTGCTGGTACAGCCTGTACTGGCCTGTGCGCGGAGAATTCCAGCAGCCGTTCCTGTGCGCAGCCAGCAACAGAGGAGAAAGAGAGAGAGTGCTTGCACAGTTCTGGCCGTACAGTGCTGTACGGCTGGTTCGCACTCAGAAAATCAGCAGCAGCAACACGACTTCTCCAACAGCCCTTCTCCTCCTCTTTTCCACGCTAGGAAAACATGCGCATGAAGAAACTCCTCTTTTACTCCACGACTCCCAAAAAGGGAAGAGAGAGAGAGAGGAGAGAGAAACACTCCTCCCCAAATTAATCCCTAGGGCCCCAAACTTTAATAAGTTCCTAGGGCCACTAAGGCCTAGGGGCAAACTCCAATTAAACATGAAAACTTAATGTTTCTAGTTCCCCCCTTCACACCTGGGGATGTCCACACATCTTAAACTCTGTCCGGGCACCCCCCATGTGAATCATAAAATATTCTGACTCTGCAACCACCATGCCCACACTTGTCCTGCTCCATTTTCACAGGGCCATGACATACCCCCCTCTTGAAAGATGGCAAGCGTACTCGATTGCATTCTGGTGATGCATCAAAATATGCAAAGTGAAATATACAATATGGCAAGATCAGCGTCCCAATCTCTCTGAGCCACACACATGTATCAACATTCACTGCAAACCAATGGCATAGTAATAGTCCAAGTTGTATACCACTGTGAACCATACATATCCACAACAATCTCATGTGACTAGTACACATATATCATAGAAGTCCCATAAACAGATGTACTGTCAGCCTCAGTACCTTCGGGTGAGTGAAAAACTGCACCAAGCGACCTCTAGATGTCATCTGAGCCTGTCTGTATCAAGGGAGTGGAGGTGCTACCCCCCTCTTGAGCATCAGGTAATGCTCCAGACCCATGCTCTGCTGAACCTGAATGAGCCACAATAAGAGTCGGCTCTAACTCAAAGGCATCGAGATAAAGCTGCAAAACCTGAGGTGAATCTGTTAAGTCACCTTCCTCCATCCACTTCGCATCCATCGGTGAATAGTTCTTGAACTTCACAAGATAGCGACGGGAAACTTTACCTCGTACCTTCCTTTCTTTATGTGCCAGTATCTGCTCTGGAATCAGAACCTCATCAAGTTCCTCAACTTCCGGCTGAGCCTCATCTGATACATCCTCAGGCACATCCCCACGGAAAGGTCTAAGAAGACTCACGTGAAAAGCATTGTGAATCCTCCAGTGATCTGGTAACTTCAAACGATAGGTTACCTCACCAATCTTTTCCAAAACCTGAAAAGGCCCATAATATCGCATGCTCAACTTAGGGAATAAGCGCTCTTTACCCTTCATCTTCTTGAGTCTAGCCTTTTCAAAGCGCAAAAGAACCCAATCACCCAATGCAAACTGTAAATCACGTCTGTGACGGTCTGCGGCTTTCTTTTGCTTCTGCTGAGTTTTCTGGAGGGCCAACTTAACTCTCCGATAAGCTTCATCCAAGCTCTCCACATACGGATCAGCCTCAAAGATCTTATCCTTTGTATGCAAAATGGGTGGTACCTTCTTCCCTCCTCCTACAATCTCAAAAGGCGCCTTGCCTGTCGAGCTATGTACAGTGTTGTTATATGCAAACTCCACTAAAGGAAGATACTTTTCCCATTGTTGCTTGTGCTCTGACACATAACACTTGAGAAGATCCAACACTGTAGAGTTAGCCTCTTCTGACTGACCATCTGTCTGTGGATGAAATGACGATGAAAACTTGAGAGTTGTACCCATGTTGTCAAACAACCCTCGCCAAAACAAACTCGTCATCCGTGGATCACGATCACTAATGATAGACGTAGGCAAGCCATGATACTTGAAGATGTTCGCCATGAACAACTTCACCATATGATCCACTTTAATTGTCTTCCTCACGGGAATGAAATGTGCCTGCTTACTGAACCTGCATATGATAGTCCAGATGCCATCATTTCCCGTTTGTGTCCGTGGAAGATCAAATACAAAATCCATGGCAATGCTCTCCCAAGGTCTATCCGGAATAGGTAAAGGCTGTAATAACCCAGGTGTCTTCTGACGGTCAAACTTTACTTTCTGACATACGATGCATTGCCTCACAAAGGCATCAACATCTCTTCTCAAGGTTGGCCAATAAAAGAAAGTCTCCACAGCTTTGATCGTGGCGTCAATACCTCTATGACCTGCATACGGTGGAGCATGACTTTCAATCATAACCTTGAGTCGCAATGGCCTGGTAACACACAGTCTGCCATGCATCAATAAAAACCCATCTCTGAGAGTATAATGCTCATGCCGCTGACCCTCAGACATCTGATCATACAACCTTTCAAAATCCTCATCATGGGCATACTGCTCTTTCATTTCATCAAGCTCATGATGATAAGCAAGTGAAACTGCAGAGACCTGTGGCTTGCGTGACAAAGCATCTGCCACTACATTCTTTTTGCCTTCCACATGCACAATCTGAAAGTGAAACATTGACAAAAAGTTTGCCCAACGCATATGCTTCTCTGAAAGCTTAGTCTGCGTGAGGAAATAACGCAAGGTCTGATGATCTGTCTGCACAGTAAAATCAGCCCCAAGCAAGTAGTGTTTCCATGTAGAAAGAGCGTGAATTACAGCCAACATCTCTTTCTCATACACCTGTAAATGCTTCTCAGCATCTTGCAAAACTCTACTCTCATAGGCTATGACATGTCCCTCTTGCATGAGAACTGCACCAATGCTACTTCCACATGCATCACACTGGACAACAAAAGCCTTTCGGAGGTCCGGTAACACCAATACTGGGTCCGAAGTAAGCTTTTCTTTGAGCTTTTTGAATGCTGTAATTTCCCGATCAGCCCATCTAAACGGAGTTGCTTTCTTCGTCAAAGCATGAAGAGGCGAAGCAATTTCAACAAAGTGCCGTATGTAACGCCTGTAATAGGAACACAATCCTAGAAAACTGCGTACATCATGCACGGTCCTCAAAGCTGGCCAATTAAGTATTGCTTCCACCTTGGCTGGATCCATACGGACTCCATGACCAGACACAATATGCCCCAAGAAATGTATCTCCTGCAAGAAAAACTCACTCTTCTTGCCATTAACCACCAATCTATGGTTTCTGAGTTCTGCAAACACAATGGCCAAATGCCTTCTATGCTCTTCCTCAGTTCGTGAATGCACAATCATATCATCAAAGAATGTGCCCACAAACTCTCTATGAGGCCTGAAAATCCTGTCCATCATTCTGTTAAATGTGGCAGGCGCATTCGTCAAACCAAAGGGCATAACCAAGAACTCATACAACCCAAACGTGGTTCGGAATGCTGTCTTATGCACATCCTCGGGTCTAATGCGTATCTGATGATACCCGCTTTTCAAGTCAATACAACTAAAAACTGTGGAGCCCTGTAAGCGGTCCAAGATGTCATCGATCCTCGGTATGGGGAATCGATTCTTGATGGTATTCTTATTTAGCGCCCTGTAATCTATACACATGCGCCAAGAACCATCCTTCTTCTGCACTAAGAGCACAGGTGAGCAAAAGGGTGATGAGCTAGGCTGTATCAACCCTTTATTCAAAAGCTCCTGCACCTGACTCATAATCTCTTCCTGTTGGGCTGCACTAACACGGTACGGCGGTCTATTCGGTGGAGTACTACCAGGAATCAGATCTATGGCATGATCTTCTGGCCTCTCAGGAGGTAATTCTCCTGGCAATGACTCGGAAAAACAGTCTTGAAACTCACTTAAGAAATCAGCCCTGTCCTTATCTAACATTGACAAATTAGACTTAGACTCATCATCCTGTGCATCCTTTATATAAATCAAGTACGCGGAAAGATGCTTTTTCATTACTGATGAAATCGCCGAAGCGGATACAATAGGAACAGATTCCCCTTTGAGTTTTACATCCAATACATGCTCTTTCCCTCTATGAGTCAGAGTAATTTTCCTATTGTAAGTATCCACCACCGCATGTACCCTGTGGCACCATGGCATTCCCAACAAAACATCACAGCCATCCAAAGGCATGATGAAGAACTCTTCGCTGTCCACATAACCCTGCAAATGAAGCCGAAGCTTCCCAATGATAGGAGTAACGGGTTCTGCATACCCTGGACAAGCCATATTAGCCTCATGTAACGGCCCCATCTCCTCTGCGCGAATCCCCAATCGGCCAGCCAAATCTGGTGAAATGAAGTTGGCTCTAGCACCTGTGTCAAAGAAGATCAAAGCATTCTGATCTCTCACTTTGCCCCATGCCCTGCACAAATCTGTAGCTTCACCACCTAGCTGCTCCCCCACAAGATCAGGAACTAAGCCTGCAGAAGGCTTTTGTTTCTTTGGCTTGGGCTCTCCTTTATTGTCAGGGTCCTTTTTGGACGTTCTTTTGGGACAATTGAATGACATATGCCCCTCTTCAGTACAGTAAAAACACTTTTGAGCATCTCTCAAAGCCTGTCTTTCCTCAGAAGTCCTTTTGGGCGTTGGCAACTTCTTATACTTTGTCTCTGAAGACCCTTTAGTATCACGAGAAGCATGCCCAAATTTTTCAGCTTTCTTGCTCAATTTCTTACTGCCTTTAAACCCAGATGAACCACCTGTGAGTAACGCATTAGCTGTCATAGCATTTTCAATCATCTGTGACATGTTCGTTACTCTTGTCTTTATACAATAATCTCGTACCTCCTTGGGCAGCCCACAACAATATTTCTCAACCTGCTCAGATAATGGCACGGCACGATAAGAAGTCACTGGGAGTAGAGCTTCCCAAAACTTCTTGTTATAATCCTCCAAACTATCACACTTTGAAGCATCCAGCTTGTGCCATGCGGTCATAACATCCACCTCAAATGTAGATGTGAGCCATACGGAAGAGAAAACCTGTTTGAATTAGACCCATGTAGTGGGTGCTATGCCCTGCAAAAGAAGAGTAGACCACCACTGCAAAGCATTGCCCTTGAGAAAAGTGGCAGCTTTCCTCACCTTAGAGGACTCTGTGTAATTCCCACCAGAAAAAGCAGCATCAAACTGCTGTAAAAAGGTAAGTGCCTTCAATTTATCCTTGGCCCCACTAAAAGTGTCAAACTTCACTGCTCCCCCTTCCTTGTAATCCTTTGCCTTTCCCATAGGCGTTAGATTATCATATGGAAGTGGTTTCGTGAGATTGCTGCCCCCAACATTCATACCCATCATTGGGTCAACATTTCCCATTCCCATGCCAGGCATACCATACATTCCAGCCATGTTTCCATACATTCCATTATGCATACCTGGCTGCATACCACCAAACATATTGCCTTGCATCCCAGGTTGCATGCCTGCAAACATATTTCCAACCATACCGGACTGCATACCACCATACATATTCCCTTGCATGCCAGGCTGAAAATTGGCTCCAAAAGGCCCATACATACCCATGCCTCCCTGAGGGTAACCCCCAGTCATGGATTGAAACACCGAGCCACCACCAAAATAACCTGGATGCATATTCTGCTGAGGAATAGGTGGCTGTCCATAGAAGGAACTCTGAGAGTTTGCACCATAAGCATGCTGCATATTCGGAAACTGGCCAAAAGATGGTTCCTGTGGGATGGCACCACTATGACCCTGAGGAAGATTCTTCGAACGAACCTTCTTCTTCTTTTTCTGGGGCTCTGTGCGGGGCTCTGTGCGAGATCTCAAAAATTCAGCAAATCTCTCACTCTGTGTGAGCTGCATAAAAGTATCCATAACACTAGCCAAGCGATCTTTGAACCGAGCATCATCATCCTCTTTACCATGCACATCTTCTGGCTGTGTTACATCCTCATAAGGCTCAACATCTGCAGCCTGTTCTCCTGCAAAGATATCCTCAGATACATCTCTCTCAGGAGAAGTCTCTTGCTCTTCTTCTTCATGATAGAAGTACTCTTCCTCTGTATCAGACATGTTTGCTGAATTTTCAGCGATGGCTTTCTCCAAAGCAACCACGAGCTCACCCCCTTCAGAAAGTTGATGATTGGTCCCGGCAACGGAACCTTGAAACCGGCCTCTGATAGAAAACCAGAGTGCGGTAGGAGCAATCACCCGTCCACTTGTAGTCTAGATGAGAAACAAAACACAGATTGGAGCTAGAGTGCCCAAATCTGAAAACACAGCGACACCTGTTGGCCCCAAAGCTTGGCGCCCCTTGCGGTATTTCTTTATTCAATTAAAATAATATGGATGGCTGAGTACAACACAAAGACCAGCCAAGAGTTTACACCTGTAAGTCCAATCTGACGGCCCACAAATCCTTCTCAGCACAGAGGATCTATGCACACAGATCTGTGTCTTCAAACAACACACTGTGCCTCCCTCTGATCAGCCAAGATCACTAAGCAGGCCAGCCATGGGCATACATCTGGCATAACTCAAGTGCATGATACATCTTCTCAGCTCAAACATACATGTGCTGTCCAATCTCTGTCTTAATCCCTTGTCAATCTGCCATACCCCTCCTCTCACAAGGGGCCAGATAACACATATCTGCAACAGACATCAAGCAGTAGAAAGAGAGATAGATGAACAGAAACAGAGCTTACCAAGTTCAGCTCGAGAAACAACACTGGAGGAAGCAACAGCACCAATCTGTGCTTGCAGGCACTTGAATCCACAACCCTGCTTCACACGTGTGCTTGCTTGCCCGTATCCTCCTCCTGATGCTCACTCCTATGCTGTCCTTGAAAGTACAGATCTGAAAATCAGCACAGTACCCGTCTGTACCGCCTCGGGATACGTGCCAGGAGTTGTACTTGCATAGACAGCCTGCTGTCCACTCCTGTACCAACCTGAATCAGAGTATTCAGGTCTGTCCAGCCACCTGACAAGCGCCGCCTGCAGCTTCAGAACTCAGAAAAGCGTGCGTCAGCCCTGTCCGTACACTGTACGGCTGTCGTACAGGGCTGTACGGGCTGTGTACTTGCTGGTACAGCCTGTACTGGCCTGTGCGCAGAGAATTCCAGCAGCCGTTCCTGTGCGCAGCCAGCAACAGAGGAGAAAGAGAGAGAGTGCTTGCACAGTTCTGGCCGTACAGTGCTGTACGGCTGGTTCGCACTCAGAAAATCAGCAGCAGCAACACGACTTCTCCAACAGCCCTTCTCCTCCTCTTTTCCACGCTAGGAAAACATGCACATGAAGAAACTCCTCTTTTACTCCACGACTCCCAAAAAGGGAAGAGAGAGAGAGAGGAGAGAGAAACACTCCTCCCCAAATTAATCCCTAGGGCCCCAAGTTCCTAGAGCCACTAAGGCCTAGGGGCAAACTCCAATTAAACATTAAAACTTAATGTTTCTAGTTCCCCCCTTCACACCTAGGGATGTCCACACATCTTAAACTCTGTCCGGGCACCCCCCATGTGAATCATAAAATATTCTGACTCTGCAACCACCATGCCCACACTTGTCCTGCTCCATTTTCACAGAGCCATGACACACACCGCGCCCAATAATTCCCAACAATGAACTCTGAACACATCACGTCCCAAAAGCTTCGAACAATTAACTCAGAACAGATCCAGTCCATGATCTCTGCTACACCAAACATGACCATGTCCTACCAGATTTTTAATGCTTGGAACTCCGACTCACGGTTCCCATGCACCAACAAATGGAGCTGCTACCAATCCCCTCTCCCGCCCACAAGTCTCCTCCGGCTAGAAGCACATGGGGGAACCTGCATGCATACTAGAGAAGTACACCATCTTGGTCCTCCCGAGCCGGAAGCACCCTGGGAGCCCTGGATGTGTTGCTGGAAGTATCTGTATCATTGTTGTGTGTCGTGTTGTTGCCCTTTTTCTGAGATGAAGACTTGCCCTTGGTCTTGTCCTTCTTCTTGGACAAACAATCCTTGGATAGATACCCTCTCTTTCTACATGAGAAGCAACGACTCCGACCTTTCTTTTGAATTAAAGTAAGTGCCTGATCAAAACTATTAAGAGACACCTTCATCTTACCCTTAGAAACAAGGACAGACTCTTCTTCCAAGAGAAGGGAGCTAAGGTCATCCTTGTTCATACAGGGAGGAGCCATATCCACAACAACAAAGTATACAAATCTCAGCACTCCAAGACTCCTCTCAAGCACTCTCCAACGAAGCAAGGCACCAAGACCAATCAGCCCCCTATCAAATCTAAGAGAGAAAGAGGATGGACGGCAACAAAACAGTCCACCAAAACTCACCAAAAACACCCAACTAGAGGGAGGTGAGGCCGGGGAAGAGGTAGAGATGTCGGGGCCGCTTGTCGGGATGCACCACATGCGAGAAAACACCTTCCACTACAGTCCATGTTGTAAGAACAACCTTCAGATTTCACACGATTGCTGTAAATGCATGTAGAAGCAAAACGAAGCCAACAAAAGCTCGTAAAAGCCTGAAGAGGAAAAACGCAGATGGGAGAAGCCTCCGGGAGAAGGAAAACGCAGCTATGATGAGGAAACACAGCCATTGTTTGATCTCCAGAAAACGCAGCTACTGTTGTGAAATCCAGGAAACGCAGCAAAGAGGAAGGATCAAACTTGCAGATGATGGCAGCCAGGTACCTAAGCGACTGATACCATGTTGGAGTATATGCACAAGCGGAAGCGTAGACAAAACAAGAGAGAGAAGAGAGAGCAAAGGAGAGAGAGCTTGTGGACAAGATCACCATAATAGCTTGAAGCTTTACAATGGCAATAACCAGCAAGTAGTGTTGAACTGTGCATGGAATGAACTACATCAAGTGAAAATGAGAAGACCCCTTTTATAGTGCATATGTTAGCAGGCCAACTGCCTCTAGAAATAGGTCGACTGCCCACGACTTACTAAAAAATAGGAGAAAATGATAAAAGCCCATAAAATAGGCAAACCCCATAAATACATTGAGATGCACAATTCTAACAGAGCTTACCTCCACTCTTGCCTACCTCAACTTTCTGGTTTGGAGTAAGTTTAGGGCCCTTGGAGAGACTCCCATGCTTTGTCCTGGGAAAAACCCTAATCAGTTCTAGCCCTTGCCACCTACAGTGGCTACGTTGGGCAATTCATATCGGAAGTCTTGGGCTTTCCACCGTTGTACTTCATTTTGGCACTTTGCGCAAGCGCGAGTGCCCGTTAGAAGGTCGGTGGTCCAAACATACGCACATCACATTGGATATGTGTGTCTAAACCATAAAGGAACTGCCCTCTCTTGTCCTCCTCATACTTGCTCAACTGTAAAGCCATGTGAGTGACTTGGCTGTCAAATTGGAGAACTGGTTGCATTTTTTAGCACAATCCCCTGAACTCGTCCTCAAGCCGCTCAAGACAATGAGATGGTAAAATCCCTTTCTTGAGGTCAGTGGTCCCATACATAGGCGGCAACTCCAAAACGGGAATTGGCCTAGGCCCAATGAGTCCACCAAGAAATGGCCTCACCCTCAATGTAGCAACTAGCTAACAATACTTTATCCACATTCGACTTTCTACCCGCAACAAAATAAGCTTAAAATTGATGAATGAACACAAAGTAGGGGGGTCAAGTTTACCATTATACCTACTGAAGTTCACCTTCTCGTGAAGATGAGTTGAGGAAGTCGCCAGTCCCACCCTTGCATCCAGAGCTGCAAGAAATTGCTCGTGTTTAATGCGCCATCTTTGGTCCCCTTGCATGGCAGCACAAGCAGCTGCTTCACTGTCCGACTACATCTGAAGCTTCATCTCCTGTATCTGCAACTTAAGTGGAGAACAGGCCTGCTGGGGGCCACACTACATATGGTGTATTTGCTTTACTGAATGAGTAGAATGACAAATTTATGGCTTTAAATAACTAGGACTAAACTGGCTTGGACTGAGATGACTTTCAGCCTGAAGATGACCCTTGATCTTCACCTTCCACATTGCCTTTGGCCCTTCTTGGCTGTCTATGCCCTTGAACCATGGCTCTTGCAGAATATATGAGATGACTGATGCAAAAGACTGAATATGCTTATATAGGCAATCCCATACACTGGTCCGTTTGATCGGCCTGCTCACAACTAGGAAAAATGGGCATTAAATGCCATTTCTTTCACATGGGTGCTAGAGGCTGCTCTTGCTGCTGGGTGGCTGACAGCCCTCTTGCTGGCCGACAGGGCTCCATAGGGCTGGCCTATGGCTAGCCCCCATACCCATAGGCCTGCTCACGACTAGGAAAAACAGGCATTAAATGCCATCGCTTTTGCATGGGTGCTAGAGGCTGCTCTTGCTGCTGGCTGAAAGCCCTCTCGCTGGTGGCCGACAGGACTCCATAGGGCTCGCCTATGGCAAGCTCCCATACCCATGGACTCTTGGAGGCTCTTGGACTAGCCCTCTGGTGGGCCATGGGCTGCCATACGACTGGCAGCCCGAGCAAAGCCCGGTCCACCTATACATCATTCTCAAGGGTTGAAGTTTTAAACAAACATGCGGGACATGCACTGACTTCATGTGTGGGGCATGCACACCTAACCACGACCCTCCCTAGCTGACTCATCCCGGACAAGGGCTCACAAATGGCTAGTTACCACTCTAAGACTTGCACCTGCTATAAAGATATGTCCATGTGGCATCCAAGTGCAGATGCATGTGACACACTGAGACGATGTTTTTCATGGTCACGTTCTTGGTGTCATTCTTCGCATTCTAAACACTATTCTTCAAAGTGAAGACAACGGTCTTCAAGTTCCAATGCTATTGGTGCCTCTCTTCTTCTGACTCCCCACAGGATAGCAACAACTGTTGTAGAAGAGCTTGAGTGTGGACGTTTTGTTTGTTGCTAAAGAAGAGCCTGAGTGGTGTTGCTTTGTTCAAGAGATTGGAGGATTGCCATGAGAGGAGTGCATCGGCAGTCAGGTGTAGAAGTACTTGCAACTAGAAATGGAGGAATCTCTACTTGGAGAACTTGGGTTGCTCTCTCCATGGTAGAATGATCATCGGAAGCATGTTGCTCTTCCAAATCCATAGTGGACAGCTCAACGAGTCTTCTAGAACACAATAAGACCATCCACTAGGTGTCAAGTAGGCTGCTCTTACAAGTTCTTGCCCGTCGGAGCACAATCACTACCTATGTGGGCTGCTCCTACGGGTTCTTGCCGAGAGCACAATAAACCAACCACAAGGCTTTTGTGGGATGCTTTCATCCAGGGAAAAAGAGGACAAACAATCAAATAACTGCTTTTCTCTTGTTTTCTTTGGGCGCCTCCTTCCAAATGGGCATTGCCCTTCACAATTTGGTCAATGGGTACCCATAGGATGCCCACAACCTTGCCCATGCTTCCATCACATTTCCATGGCCGTTCGTTACCTTGCTAGTGGCCTTGGATGGAAAACAGCTTTCGCACAGGTAGACTCTAAAATTCCTAAATGACTTACCATGCGTCTAATAAGTGCCTGGAACTCTGTACAACATTACAGCTTGCAAGTGGGTCACATATGATTGTACAGGACTCGCACACGACTTGATTGGACCCTAGAACTGGATGGCGCTTGGTAGACTGTCCCTGGACAAGGGCTCACAACATGCTCAATACCCATCAAAATGGTGTCCTAAGTGTAATGACTAAGCTGAATGTTCATGTAGCACTTTAGTACGGCAGGTGTGCGTGTGACAAGCCCAACCTCTTAAGCCACAAATCTGATAGAGGCATTGGCCTTCCCTAGCATTAACAGATCAACCCAAAGAAGGGATGGAGGGAACAAGCCTCTAAAGCTTCCCTTGTTTTGCTCCCTTTGTACCTACAAAGTAGTTCTTCTTCTTGCCTTTGACGAGGCAAGTACCTTCATCAAATTTCGCCTTGTATCTACACTTAGTCGTCTTCCCAAGACTTTGTAAGAGATGAAGTGTCCACGATTTTGATTTGTACTCATGGTAATTGGGATCAAACCAGGCCACCGAGTTTAAGTGTGCCACCTGCACTATAGTGCAGGAAGAAGAAGCTGTCCTCTCCAAGTTACTTCCTGGCGAGGGACTGTTGCTGCAAGCTCCTGTGCAGTGAAGGGCACCTCAAGGGACTCTCAAAGGGAGAGACCACCTGTGGAGTATACTACATGACAACTAACCAGCCCAATCGCTCTCTTCAATGTTTGAGTCTGATCCTTGGGTGAAGCAGTTTATGTTTGTGGTGTAAACCCTTTATTAAGCCGCACAGCGATGAGTCTGAGCATTGAGAATGTCTCCCAAAATATCCATGAGGGCCACTTAAAAGGAAAAAGCTGTTACACCTATAGGGAGAGCTGGCTATCGCAACAAAGTTCCAGGTGATCCAATCATTCATGCACAAGGAGAGAAGGCGGCATGTACATAATGGCATTACTACTCAGTCCTCAAGGTCTCAATAGCCTCCAGAGTGCTGCAGGCCACCTGGATCTGAGACTCTACCCAAGAGCTTTCTAGGGTCTGCTCTTGCAGCTGCTGCAAAGTTCACACGTTGCGCTCTTCCTCGTGGAAGACTGCCATTCTAACTCTTGTTCACACGTTAAATGAATCGTATTTTAGTCAGATGATAAGTTACCTTAGGCAAGCCACCAACCCCAAGGGCCGCATTGAGAGCTAGAGATCCGGTAGAGATGACGGGGATGGATTTAATCTCATTGCCTCTCCCTAACCACATGACAGCCTCGCCTCCGAAATTTTTGGAAATTTGTGCTAAGGTAGCCTGCAAAGCCTCTTTTTGTTTGGACACTTTCTCCCCATCAGATGAGAGGTTAGAAGACGCTTTGGTTTCTGATCTTCCACCTGCTTGCAAAACAAAGGTATGTGTTTTCAAAAACTGGTATGTAGAATGGACGCAGGAAGCTGGTTTAATAGGTTAGGTGTCTGGTGTAGAGACATACCTCTTGAAGCATAGTCCCGCCTTGTGTCCATAGTTGTCCACCTCCAAAACCGCATGCCAACCTGAACAATGTGCACACAACTTGTCAAGTACACATGGATCGTAGTTACCTGCTCCCAAAACCACTTGATTTGATCAACATTACTTCATCACGCGGCCTCACACTACGAGGTTGCTTGCAATCCCCCAACATTAAACTAGAAGTGTCAAAGCTGTGAATGGCATTTTCCAGTGGGGTAAGCGTAATTGTGCATCTGTGATACGTAAGAGCCTCTCAATTACTTTGTAACAGAAACTCAAGTACATACAGTGTAATAGTTAAAACCAACTAAGAAAACCAACACACAATGCCTTTCTGACCTCAAAGATGAAGGCTATTTCTTTCTATAATATGTGCATATCCACCCGCGCACGTGCACACACACACACACACACACACACACATGTATGGATATCAGTATGTATGTATGCGTGCACACACATGTATGTATGTATGGATATCTGTATGTACAAGTATGTATGTATGGCACACACATGTATGTATGTATGTAGAGCAAGCTTTGCAAGTCTTAGATTCGAAGTGTATTTATGTATGTATGCATAAATGCATGCAGGTATTTAAAGTAACATTTGAGCTTTTGATATCAATTTTTTTCTCCTGGTACATTTTAAATTAAAATATGTGAAAATTTGGGGCATCACTATCCTAAAGTACGTGCTTAGGATATAAATTATAGGAAGATTCATGCATTTTATGAAAATTTGAGAAGACAAGGGAAAACACCTTGCCGGGAGGAGGAGAGGTCTCTGGCAAGAAAGCTCGGCATGCTTTTTCGTGCGCTTGCAGATGGCAACAGATGCTTCGCAGAGAAATTCCCTGCATAGTGATATATTAACAAGGATGCGCCATCTCTAGTCTCTACCTTTTGAAGTGTGAATGCCTGTGGAATATCTATCTACATATATGCGTGTGCTTTTAGCACTATTTATAATATCTATGTCAAGAAGTACTTCATACATTATTGGCTTGACAATATGATGGAATTTTGGTAACTCCAACTTTTTAAAATTCGAACTAATTAATAATTCCATCAAACCTAAAATGGGCTAACCGTTCTGCCGCCTAAATGTGGTTAGGCTATGGAGTTGATATTCAACACGGCCTTAATAATTTCATCAAACCTCTCTCTCTCTCTCTCTCTCTCTCTCTCTCTCTCTCTCTCCGGATTGCTTCTTTCATTAGGTGTGTGGATAAATAAACAAAAATGGGCTAACCCTTCTACCACCTAAATATGGCAGAAGTGGTTAGTCCATGGAGTTGATATTCAACATGTCCTGTGTTCAAATCTCACTTCCCTTTGGATAGATCGTTTCAGTCTCTTGGGATTGTTCCTACGATGTTAAAAGCTTCTCTCTCTCTCTCTCTCTCTCTCTCTCTCTCTCTCCAATAAAAAATAAAAAATAAAAAAATCAACCTTTGCAATTTCACATTAAGGAAGGATGGACATTATCTTTTGCAAGCGTCCTTTCATTCCCAAGCCGACCTCCCACTACTAAGCAAAGTAAATGGGGTCCTATCCCCAACAAGAGGTAACCAAATTGAATCAAGAGAATCAAGAGCTTGAGGAGAGGCTATGCCTACTTGGTCACGATGGAAGCGTTCAAGAAAAATAAGGTCGACATAGATGCAGCTCAAGCTCACACATATGCAATATTACCTTATGTCCAGGGCTAGAAGGGTATCCTCTCAAGACTGATTGGGCCTTCAACAAGGAAGTAAAAACTCAAGTGAGCCCAAGTTCATAGAAAGTCAAAGGGTGAGTCAATTTGGAGTTTTAGGAACAAAAAAAAGAGAGAGCTTTAGCACCAAAGATCAAGGTTAAGTGTTTAGTAAATGAGATTCTAGAGTCGTTGACACACGAAAGCCACACAAAGGACACATAATCATCCCTTTTGGCATAATGCAATCCTCAAATGGCCTAAGAATATAAAGGGTGCGTCAATGATAAGCTTTAGGAGCAAAAACAGAGAGAGTGTTAGCACCAAGATCAAGGTCATAAACAAAAGCCACATTGGTCGTCACGTGGGTGAGATTACCATTAGTTTTATATTAGAGTGCACAAGGGACACATGGTCATCACTTTTGGCACAAGAGAACAAAAGCAATCTAAATATCTAAAGAGCGCCACTCTCTAAAAACCCTAGGAACTCACACTAGCACAAATTGACTTCATTGAGCCTCTAGATTTATAGGACCTTGTTTTTTTACTTTTTGTTAGTTTCATTTTATTGATATTTGTAATTCCCATAGGTCATACTTGGCCTTTAGGTCATTTTGTTGATATTTGTAATTAGTCCCATAGGTCATACTTGGCCTCTGTAGATCTCTCTCTCTCTCTCTCTCTCTCTCTCTCTCTCTCTCTCACGCGCACGCACACACACACACACACACACACATAGACAATAAGATTGGGGTCCTAAAAATATCAAACAAATTTAAGGTTTTAAAGATATGGATTGTTGAGGAACTCGCCCCAATGTAACTCAAGCAAAAGAATATTAAATTACATAAGGTCAAAGCAACTCAGAAAGAAGGCAAGTGGGTAATTTATTTGCGAAGATAAAGCACTCATTGAGGATTTTTGTTAACTTAATTAAAAACCCAAGCCAACACTTACTAGTTGATCAATAGGAGGTTTTCATGTTTTCTTATATGTTTTCTTCTCTTCTTGACTATAGATTCAACTCAAGGTCTTTCAGTATGTATTTGGGCTTATATGTCATTTTGGTCTTCTGTAGACACATTAATCTCTCTCTCTCTCTCTCTCTCTCTCTCTCTCACACACACACACACACACACTTTTTAGTTTTTTCATGTAGCTCTTGTATTATTCTTTGGTCTCATAAACTCTAGGTAGACCCTTTAGGGTCTTTTGAAGATGTTAATATATCTTTCTTTTGTCTCTTAGATTATGGAGAGCTTGGGCATAAGCACACAAGGAATACAACTAAAGCTCATTGCAATTTTTACAATTTGATGCAAGATCATCAACACAAGCTATAAATTCATTTCAAGAATTGAAAGATGGATAAGAAGGTGTAATGTATAGGTCATGGGCATGTGTAAATAATGTGCCAAAGGCTTATAGACATGGGGACCTATGCTTAAGTTAGGCATAAGCTCTAATAAGTGAGTGTGAAAAGGGCAAGTGGTATATATGTGAATGCAAGTCCCTAATCACATTTATTGAATACTAATCAAAATTTTGTGTTTCTTTCTAATTCTTGAGAGTTGGAGAGAAATTGAGGACCATTGAAGCTTAAGTAAGCACTAGGAGTGGCTAGGGCAAACCATTGAAGCTTGACTTAGCATTAGGAGTGGCTAGGGCAAGCCTTGAAGCCTTAGGAAGCATTAATCACTGACGAGTGCAAACTACTTCTTCACGATTGCATTTCGATCATCCCCGCCTGCTAATGGTGGTTCTTTCAAACCCTAACCAGCCTTACCAAAGGCTATTTGCTCTTTTACAAGCTTCTTTTGTTGCATATAATGTCAAGAACTCAAGCAAATAGCACACGTTTTTTTGAGGGTGCATATTTAGGTTTTTTTTGGGTGCATTAATTAGCTGCATAAATGCAACTATTTAATATTTTTACTTTAATAAATAAAGGTTTCAAAACTAATAATATTAAGGCTTAAATGTACATAATAAATATATTAAATATTTCAGAAATGAAAATTATTATTGCGAGAGAATTGGTGATTTTATTCATGAGAAAATACACATGTGAAAGTATAAACACACCATAGTAAAATCAACGTACAGAAAGTAACCATCTTTCTTTCGAAAACCAGCATATTACAAATGGATTCCAAAGCAAACTGTAGAAAACACGACTCTTCCTGTGCATGACATTTTACAAACAGAAGCAACGTACAGAAAGTAACCATCTTCCTTTCGAAAACCAGCATATTACAAACGGATTCCAAAGCAAACTGTAGAAAACACGACTCTTCCTGTGCATGACATTTTACAAACAGAAGCTAAAGTAAACTAGAGAAAACATCCCTCTTCCTCTGTAAGACCAACATATTTACAAATGGAGGGTGATAGTGGGACGAACTCATCACTTTCCACGATAGCTTTTTTGAAGTTTTATGTTTTCTCACAAATAGATAGATAAAATTGACTGTAGTTTGGCTCTGCTTGGGAACTACCATCATTATCATCTACAGGGTTGTTATGACTCCCAGGTCGCATATCAGCATCTCTTCCATTATTCCTTGGATTTTCATCTTCATCATTGTCTGCATGATATGCTGGATCAAAATATCTCCCTCTACCCCCAAGGTTGTCTGCAAAGA
This sequence comes from Cibotium barometz, assembly GCF_041138505.1. Lineage (NCBI taxonomy): Eukaryota > Viridiplantae > Streptophyta > Polypodiopsida > Cyatheales > Cibotiaceae > Cibotium > Cibotium barometz. The sequence goes on along the minus strand of NC_141057.1, from coordinate 35,161,410 downwards.
AAATCTCCTCAATTTCGATGCATTGTGTCAGGTGAGGCACTTTCATTACCTTCCAAACTGTTGCCGACCTCCTTCTACTCATCCCAGTCCTTGTCTTTGGTATTATCCAAGACGCAGCAGGGTAGAACTTGCCTGTGCGTACCATTTTCAGAAGTGTGCTTTCAAGCGACGCACCTACCTTGTTAGATACATAGTTGTCCATGAAAACATAGGCTCTCTCAAAAAGATTTACAGGGGACAAACAAACATTTTTAAGATCTGCATGTCTGTACAGTGCATAAAGCTATCTGCCTCTAGTTATTTCTTCTACTAATACATTGTGTGAGAAGAATTTGAAGTGTGCTTTGTGGAGATCTTTCATGCAATAACCGACGATGCCTTCGAATGTGTGCATTCAAATCTGTCGTAGCCCTCTGCACATGACTATGGCACGTTCTAGTTTATAAAACTCCTATCCTACGTATCATCTGATGGTTTTACCAATGCTAATGAGTGAAGAAGCCATCATAGTTATTACCATTTGGAAATGGAGGTGATTTAGAGTACCTCCTTTTTCAAGGGCAAACAAACCCTTGAGGCATTCTATCCTAACGAATTCCTCTAGTGGTTCCCAGGAGCAAACATTGATATCTATGTAAGCAGGAGAAGACGAAATATAGACGAACATGAAGTTCGGTTAACCTGCCATGTATAGGAGGCGGAATTTTATTACCAGTAGGAGAAGGCGAAATAACTTGTCAACACAACGATGCATGTGCATAATGTAAGCATAGAATCCAGAAACGAGCACTGATCAAAAGCAACATTATCATGGTTGCATGCCTATGGAATAGCTTGAGAATGATGCATGTGCATAATGTAACCATAGAAATCAATGCAACAATCACATACAAGTAGAAAAAGAACACAGAACAGTTACCAGCAGTGAGGAGCAGGCGAAATAACTTGTCAACAAACATATATTACCAGCACTGTTAAAATATTACCAGTAGTTACCAGCATGGCACGATCATCAAGGATCGCAAAGATTAGAGGCAGCAAATGTTAGCAACAGTGAGAAAAAGGCGAAATAACTTGTCAACAAACACACCACTCTTATTACCAGTTACCAGCATTGCACGATCGGAGGCAGGGATCGCAAAGGAATCGAAGAAGACGAGCACTCCATGGAGCATGGCACGATCGGAGCAAAAGAAGACAAGCGCTCTAAGCAATAAACGATCAAAAGACGAGCGCTCCATGCACAGAAGAAGATGAGCACTCAATACATAGAATACAAGCGCCCCATGCACAAACAATCAGAAGAAGATAAGTGCTCCATGCACAAACGATCAGAAGAAGACAAGCGCTCCATGCACAGAAGAAGATGAGCGCTCCATGCACAAATGATCAGAAGAAGACGAGCGCTCCATGCACAGAAGAAGACGAGCACTCCATGCACAGAAGAAGACGAGCGCTCCATGCACAAATGATCAACACAAATGATCAAAAGACGACCGCTCCATTAACTCCACATGTGATGACGTGTGCGAGCATGTGAATCAGCACATGCAATCACCATATTTGACACGTGTTAGGCTAGCCTTATTAAAAAAAGAGGCTACACATGCAAGTGACTCATGTTCCCGGATTCAAATCGAATTAATTGAATCGAACGAAGATTTTATTTTGGGTGCATATTGTCAAGAACTCAAGCAAATAGCACACATTTTTTCTGGATTAGGGCTGCGCTAACTATTAATAGAGAGGTTTTGATGCATATAATGCTTAAGAGAAGCCTCTTAACATTCCATTTGTGCGCTTTTGCTGCACAGGTCGTAGCTGGGGACTTGCCGGACACCGTATGCGAGCCACAAATGGCTGCAAGCATACAACCAGGAAGGCAAGCTCAAAACAGAATGCAAAAGGTGTGTCACTCACCGCTTAACTGCCGCCTTGAAGGATTCTCGCGTCGCAGCCGTGAAGGAGGAGCCGCCGTCGCCGCTCTACCGCCTCACCGCCGCCGACAGCGGCGCCAAAAATGTGCGCTTTTGCCGCACAGGTCGTAGCTGGGGACTTGCCGGACACCGTATGCGAGCCACAAATGGCTGCAAGCATACAACCAGGAAGGCAAGCTCAAAACAGAATGCAAAAGGTGTGTCACTCACCGCTTAACTGCCGCCTTGAAGGATTCTCGCGTCGCAGCCGTGAAGGAGGAGCCGCCGTCGCCGCTCTACCGCCTCACCGCCGCCGCCGTGCCGCTACACAGTGCGCTCGATCACTCTCTCACTCTCTCTCTCTCTCTCTCTCACACACACACGCAGGAGAAGGAAACCAAAGAGATAAGGCAAGAGCACTCTTCTATTCACAACACATGAGAATGAGGATTTTAGGGTTACATTTGACTCTTATAGGTGACTTGGCCGTTCACACTTGGGCGCCCATACATGGCCGGCCGACCCTAACCCTTATCCTGCTAATATCCAAGGTGCGCCTCTCATCGGCGATCACCCAATCCCTTTATCCTTAACATATGGTGCCGACAAGCCCGGCCCATGACTCAGAATATTTAAATTAATGACGTAAAACATAGTGCGTCCGCCATGGGTTAACATGCCCCCCTTCCTGATGTAGATTTCGTCCTCGGAAGCTATGGTATGGTAAGCTCGAGAGGGTTGTTGTGGTAGACCGTCTGCAAAATAGGGAAGTAGAGTGAAAGTATGCTAGAATTCAAAAGATATAAAGTGTAGAAATTCAAGCATGCTAGACCACAATGGATGATGAGAACTTAGTTTAAGGGTTACATGAATGAGCTAGTGTAGTAAATTAACAGGAGTTTAAAATTATTGAAAGTAAATCAAGAGTTAGCAAGGTGTCAAAGGTTAATCAAGGTTTATAACTGGCCTAAGTCAAGGAAAAGAACCAAGCTTAATAAATAAACAGATGACCACACTGTGTTTACTCTAAGAACAAGTTTATACCACGAGCCTAGGGACACAAGAAACATTAGAGTTACAGGAGCCTTTTGCCTTTATTTCTTCACGCACGTGACAATTTTTATACACAATGGCGACCTTCCTAAGGCAAAACTAACATCGATCCTGGTACCATGTTTAACACAAGGCATTATCCAGGAATCTATTAGCTCACTTTAGGCAAGGCTACCCCCTACCAACCAAGGCATCGGTCTGGAGTAGAATACTCCTCGCCTACCAAGTATCAATAAGGCGATAGGCCAACATTAAAGCACATCATAGACTTGTATTGCCATTTATTGTAGGCTTGTTTTTTTTTTTTTATAAAGTTTCTTTTGATCTTCGCTCCTGAACTAAAATGTGTTCTTACATCCTTTCGACAAGGGGTAAAAGCTATGTCCTAGAGGTCAACACACACACAGCCAGGTGTTCAAACATTAAGATGGTTTGACCTTAGACCTAAGACAATCGTATTCCAAGGTTAACTAAAGACGTCATGCTGCCTAGGAATATTTCCAATAAAGTTAAGCTCATTAATGATTTACACTAGCATGCAAGCAACTTCAAAAACTAAGCAGTACATTGACAATTTCCATGTGGTCATGCCTTATAGTTTATGAAATTAATTGAACAGTAAAAACGAAAGAGAGTGGGTATGGAAGAATTACACCTGTTATTGGAGATCTCCTTGATTTGACGAGACAGCTTGCAATTTGATGTAGATATATTTTGATGAACGTTGCGGCAATCTCAGGACTTGAAAGCGAACCCACCTCAAACCTTTTAACCTGTACAATCAACTAACAAGCACTATACCTCGAGAGGCACATCAGTGTGGAAAATTTCAAGACTCGTTTAAGGAATCTAAACTAGAAAAAACTTGAAAACACTAACCTACCTACCAGTCACCACACTACTACTGAGGATACGGTAAGAGGATGTTGTAGAGTCCTGGCTCTAGCCCTAAGGCTAAGCCTCTATCCGCATCATCCAAATAAATAAAATCAACCTCAGTAGTTCCATGAGTTTCATCCGTCCATTCATCATTGTCAGATATTTCCTTTTCATTTTCCCATCCACATAGACTCATCAAGAATGTAACCATGCGAGGATAGTCGTCTTGTGGAAAAGGAAAGCATTGGGCTATCGGGGATATGTCCTCTACGGAGTAGGGGTCCGTCATGGTCAATAGGCGAATTAGCCATTCTAATTCCTCAACATTTTCCTCATTGGCTAGTACATCTATATGATCCCATTCAGTTTCAATTACAGGATAGCACATGTGGAATATCTGAGAAAGGTACAGATGATACCTCTCACCAAAGGTAGGAGTGGATGAAGTGTATGATGATCGTGCATCTGCCATATCTGCAAACACAGATATAGCATCAGTAGGTTTGTGACAGGTCAATCTAGTTCTTGATTGTATACGGATATCTCTGCTCTTAACGTGCTCTTGCTCTTTTTACTATTTTTTTATTTTATTTTCTTTGTTTTGTTTATGTATGAAGCTATATATATACATCCCCTTAAATTTGGCAATTACATGGTCAGGGGAGAAGGTTAAGGAGGAAGCATTAGAATGTCGAGCGTGAGTACATGCTCCCCCTTTCCTTGGATAGATCATATTATTTGCAATGATGTTGCAGCCTCTTGGAACCAATTTGTCCAGCGGGTCATAGGTTGTGATGTGGGCAGATAGCTTTTTATGACCCTTGTGGCCACATCCAATTGTAGAGATGGTAGTGTACGCTCCCATTGACGAATGGAGGAAATGGTTTCCGACGATACTATTACAAGGGGAGACGTAGACTCATCGGTTTTTTGTTGGGTGTTGACAAGAGTAGGTGTAGAGCATGTAGAAACTTCTATATGATTGTGTGCCTGGCATGAGGAGCTAGAAGCTTCATGTGGCTCCCCCCTTCCTGAGCTAGGTGGTAATGATCGATATCGTTTGGGAATCCAAACTAACTCTGGAAGTGGTGCGGAGCACTCTGTTACCTTTCCCTTACCACGGTCTTGAATTGTCATTGGGGTGGCAACAATTGGTTTGCAAGGTTTTATAGGTGATGTAGAGGGATTCATCTTATGTTTAGGGACCCAAATCTGGTCATTCCCCTCGTAGTACCCTTGGGCTACTAATAATTTTTTAGGGATCCATCGCGATGTTACATTGCCCTTTCTCGGGTGGGTAGCTACTTTCCTTTTACGAGGCTTCTTGGTGGCTGAACGAGATTGAGCAGGGGAAGTAGCTGTTAACGAAGCTTTGGGGACCCATTTGTATGTACTCTTTGGCATAGTAAGCGAAGCTTTAGGGACCACCTTGCCTGTTTCCACTCTTGGCGTTGAAGCGTTAGAGGGGTGGCCAACAATCAAAGATGGTTTTGCCACTGGACTTTGTGATTTTTCGTTATCTAATATTTGAGTGGATGACTTAGGTGCGGGATTTTGAGCGGTCAGACCTAGTGTTGGTTCTTGCGTTGTGACTTGTCTGGTTGCCCAATCGATATTGCACTTGGTGGCCATCATCCATTTGCGCCCTAAGATTACAGTCCCTTCCATGGTACCAGCAGGCATAACCAAAAAGCTTTGAATTATGGTTCCCTTGTCATAAGCAACCGGAGTGTGCAGAATTCCTGAGACAGGGGTTTTCTTCTTGTTGATTCCTTGAACTTGGATAGAACTCTTGGATAAAGGTGGTTTTCCCAGTTGACACCACACGCCATATGATAGCAAATTGTGTTGAGCTCCTGTATCCAATAATGCATTATACAGCACCTCCCCGTAAGGACTCTGTAACTCAATTGGGTATCTTAGAGGTGGGTCAGATTCCAATGCATCCTCCTCTGCTTCCTCGAAAAATACTTGCATAATTCCCAAATTGGCTTCTCGTTGTCTCCTAGCACGCTGTTGACGTTCTTTGGCTTCGACTCTTGCTTGTATCTTTTTAAGCTCAGCCTGTTCTTTAGCTGCCTTCTTTTGATGGATTGCGTGTAACTCCTCCTGGCTCAGGGGGTCATAGTATCTTTTGAATTTACTCCCATTAAGGAATCCAATGGTTTCAACTCCGTCGAGAGTCTCCACTCTGATGGTACCTTGCGGTGTAATTTCACATACTCTATACGGTCCCTTACCAGCATATTTGAGCTTCTTCTTTTCGTTTCGCACTCCATACATCAAGACTTTATCCCCAACCTTGATGTCCTTGTCCTTTAGATGGCGATCAAACCATTTTTTCCTTCTATCCTTCTCCACAAGGGCATTGTATACAGCCAATTGTCTTTCTTCGTTTAGTCGCTCAAGGATATATAGACGCTCTACTAAGGGATTACCATCCCAACCCTCTTGAGTAGCAACACGAAGACTAGGAATGACAAATTCCCATGGCATGACTGCTTCTTGGCCATATACCATTTTGAATGGTGTGCAATTAATAGCCACTTTGTACGCAGTACGATAGGCCCATAAAGCTGTCGTGAGCTTTAGATCCCAATCCGTGCGATGAGCTTCAACTGTCTTTGTCAAAACAGAGATTAATGTCTTGTTTGTACTCTCGGCTTGGCCATTCGCTTGCGGATAATAAGGAGTAGATTTATGATGGGATATCATGAAATTTGTTGTGAGCTCCTTAATCACTTCATTTATAAAATGCGTACCATTGTCGCTCACAAGTTCAAAAGGACAACCGAAGCGTGTGATTATATTTTCAAAGAGGAACTTGGCTGTTGTCCTCGCATCTGCCTTACGTGTCGCTTTCGCTTCAGCCCATTTGGTCATATAGTCAGTGGCCACAATAATATAGCGAGATTGTGTGTTTCGGGCCGCTGGGCTAATTGGACCTACAAAGTCTAAACCCCACTTTTCAAATGGTTGGTTTACTTTGATTGGATGTAGGGGCATCTGATCTTTCCTCTGGGGTTTCTTATATCGTTGGCATTCATCGCAACCCTTCACAAAGAGTGATGCATCTTGGAACATAGTGGGCCACCAATACCCTGATTGTAAGATCTTTCGCGCAGTTAAGTCTCCTGAGAAGTGACCACCGGCTACGCCCATATGTGCCTCTTGCAAAATGTATAGATACTCATCCTCTCGGGCACAACGCCTAAGAACGTCATCCTTTCCTCTTTTATAAAGAGTCCCGGCTATCAGGCAATAGGGTTCGCATTCTTTGATCAGCTTCCGAGCTAGATCTTTACGAAGCTCCTTGGGTGGAAAGCCATTAACCAAAAAGTTAACAATTTTCTCACTCCATTCAGGCATTGTCTCCACCATGAACAGGGAAGTGTCAGGTAAGTCATCATCAACCCCCGTAGGAGCCTCACCATTAGGTATGCGAGACAAATGATCAGCCATAACATGTTTCTTGCCAGGTCTCACAACAACCGTGAAATCAAACTCAAGGAGAATCAATAGCCATCGTGTGATTCTTCCTGTGGAGCATGGTTTGTTTACCAGATACAATAATGCTTGATGATCCACATAGAAAACAAACTTGGTGGCAAGGAGGTAATAACGAAATTTCCTTACTGCATATATCATTGCCAACCCTTCTCGCTCCGTAGTGGTGTAGTTCATCTCAGCATCGTTCAACTGGCGACTGGCAAAGCTAATGGGGTAGTCTAGCTTATGTTCTCCAGGTTGAGTTAACACACACCCAATAGCAAAGTTTGATGCATCAATATGCACATGGAAGAGTAAATCCCAGTTAGGCATTCTCAAGATTGGAGCACTCGTCAAGGCCTTCTTTAATAGCTCATAGGCACGGTCACATTCTTCGGTCCAAATAAACTCAATGAGAAGCTTATACAATGGTCGAGCTATCTCGGCGAAGAATAGAATAAACCTTCGATAATAACCAACGTGGCCCATAAAGCGTTGGACTCCCTTGTAGTTGGTGGGTGGGGGTAATTCCAGAATGACCTTGATTTTACTCTCGTCCGTGAAAATCCCATTTTTGGACACTATATGCCCTAAGATAACTCCGTGTTTAACCCAGAATTGGCATTTGAAAGGATTCAAGGAGATGCGATATAATCTACACCTTTCAAATATTTTTCGTAAACACATCAAGTGCTCGTCCCAAGAGGAATGAACACAAAGATCATCTAAGAAAGCTTCACAGAAGTCCCTTAGATATTCCTTAAAGGCCGTGTTTATCAATCGTTGGAATGTTGCAGGTGCATTGGTCAAACCAAAAGCCATGACGCGGAAGGCAAACACTCCAAACTCCGTGATAAATGCTGTTTTAGCTTGGTCCTCGACTGCAATTGTGATCTGATTGTAACCCGAGTACCCATCTAAAAAGCTATATGCCTCCTTGCCTGCCACTCTTTCAAGCACATGTTCAGAATACGACAAGGGGTAATGATCCCCTCTGGTGGCTGCATTAACCTTTTTGAGATCAACGCACACTCTGAGTTTCCCATTCTTCTTTGGTACGATGACTATCGGAGAAACCCATTCTGAGTGCTCGATAGGGTATATGAATCCACATTTTACAAGCTTTTCAATTTCCTCTTGTACAATCTTTGCGTACTTAGGATTCATTGGGTAGGGACGTTGCTGGACTGGTTTAGCAGTGCTAATCATTGGAATCGTGTGTTGCACCACCGAGGGTGGAACACCCTTCATATCATGATATGTCCAAGCAAATATGTCCTTGAATTCTTTAAGAAGCTTCGTAAGTGCAGCTTCTTCCGCCTTGGTGAGGTCTTGAGCAATATAAACCGGTTTAGACTCCTCACCCGGATCTGCTAAGTCTATCTCCTTAACTACCGCAGGGCCATCGTAGACACCGCTACTCCCATTGGTAGGCGTTCGTTGGGCTTCTGTGTAGACTACTTTACGTTCCCCTGTGGTGAATGATTTGAAATGCTCGGGTGCGGGGTGTAAGTCTACTGGTTCCTGTTGTGCCAGACTTTTTTCTTTCAATTCCGCTTCCTTTTGTTGTTGAGCCAACTCTTGGTTTTGCCGCCTTCTTGCAGTACGACTTAGTTTCGGCTTCTCTTCGATTTCTAATTGGGCGACGTCATGAGGTTGCGGAATACACCACATGACACTTTGGAGGTATTGTCCCCAATTATCTGTTATCTTCCGATGAGCATCAATGGCTCCTACATAACTAAGCCATTCTGCAGTGGATCTTTCCTTGTTTATTGCAGTTCGTACATTAGCTCGATAGCGTTGGCGCTTATGTCTCGTTTTCTTCTTACCAAGTTTTTGATTTTTGTTTCTATCCGATTCGGACTCACTTGGTCGATCTTCACTTTCGGATGAACTGCAGGAGGCCACTGTCCTAGGCCTTGAGCACCTTGCTTCCACATTTGGGTGAATATTTGATTCATTTTCCCCATCAGGCTCAGGGTCAGTTTCTTCTTGAGATTCATACTCAGAGTTGCATTGGTCAGAGTCTTCGCTACTTTCAGTGTCGGTGGAGTTTGCCACTTTCTCGCCATCAGGGGTCAAGTGCATAACACCTATCATGTTTATTGGCACTAACGGTGGCATATCTTGCCCCTCAGGTGTTACCCAACTTGTGCCTCTATTTCCCCATGTGTCTATGGTTGCCGCTAGGTGTACCCAATCCACGTTATCCGACTCAGTCATACCCGGTAGGACATCCATATAAGGAGAATCTTTCCCATCATCAGTCTCTTTTTTGCATGTATAGCAATACCTTAATGGGGCAGAGTGAACAGTGGTATCCGATCGATTATCAATGATAACCTTGCTTCCTAAGGGATGCGCACGACCATTCTCAAGATCAACTCGAATGACAGAGTCCTGGAATTGTAGATAGACATGGTTTTTCGACCAGTCATGCACCATTTGTGCTTCCCTCATGAAAGGACGTCCTAAGATCATTTGATATGACATAGGATGCTTGGAGAAATCCATTACAATGAAGGTACGTCGTACCTTGTATCCCAGAACCTTGATCTTAAGGTCCCTTAACATTCCAATAGGTTTAGCTATGGTTCCGTTTGCCATCTTAACCACTATGTTTGTGACTTCGAGGTGAGGCCTTCCCATAGATTCCCAACAGTTTTTAGTCACAATGCTCACTCCAGCACCACCATCAAGGATTCCCTTTAGAGTTAATCCCTTGGTAGTAATGGGGAGGGTGGCATTAGATTCGTCACCTTCAAAGTACTGTCCCAACTTGTTCACAGGTATTTCCACGACCGAATCTTCATCAAAGTTGGGTTGTAGATCCCAATGCTCCCCTTCATCTTGAAGCGTGCCGGGTCTATCCATATTTGCAAATTGTGGTAACCCCGCCTTTAGTTCTCCATTGAGAAATGCCCGAAGAGCTAAGAATAGCTCAGGATCTCCGTATAATTTGGATATGATCGTGGTTCTGATCTCGGAGGACATGAAATCCATTAGCTTGGACACATTCAATGGTACTTTTTGAGGCATCGCCCCTTGACTAGGGACTGGTGAAGATGGAATCACTTCCTCCTCGATGGGGTCAGGCATTCCCTCACTAAACATTCGTTCAAGCAAAAAGGGTGTTTGCCCACTTCCTGATGTCCTATCCTCACTTTCTTCCCGAATGATACTAGGTATCGCTAACGGTTTATGGTTCCTATGAGGTTGAACTTGCGTAGGAAACACTGTGTCTGGAATTTTGATTTTTCTCGGGTTTGGCTCCAGTTCTCTTTGTGTTTCTTCCACCAAACCCCTTAAGTGTTGCACTTGTTCAATCTCCTCAACTGGATTTGGGTAAGTTCCAATCTTTTTCTTGAGGGTTTTTGGCCCACGTGGCTTGTCTTGGGGAGTCTCACTCAGGTTGGGTGGACGAGAGGGCATTAATTGACTTGGTTGTGGGGCCGAGGAAGTTTCCTTCTGTTTCCCCTTATTTATGTACTCGCTTGATTCTCCATCATTGAGCTCCCGAGTGGGTTCCTCCCTTAAGGTAGTGGCTTTGGTCCCCATGGTTTCTATTGAATCGGAATCATCTTCAAGATCATTCATATACACGGGGTCGTCTCCCGTCCCTATGTTAGTCTTTGAACTGGGCTTGGAGCTCGTGGCATTAAGCGATCTCTTTCGCCGTGTTTTCTTTTTCTTTGCCTGAGCGATTGATGCAGTATCCCTCTCTTCAAGAATGTAGTTTTGATTTTGAAGCATTGACCGTGTAACTACATTCACGCGTACAATGGGTGTGGTTCCTCGTGCTTGGTTGGTGACCTCAACCAAATTCAATGGCGTAATCTTGGGTGCATTAGGATTATGTGGACATTGAGCGATCAAATGATCTATGCCACAACGATTACATGTAAGTACCGGCATTCCCGATGTGCTCCCTTGATTTGGTTGCATTTGAGTAGCGATCTTCTGTAGCCTATTAGGGCACTCCGCTACACGATGCGGTCCACCACACTCATAGCATTGAAGAGGTGGTCTCCTCGCCAAGGTATTAAGGTTTTGCCCTCTTGTGGCGAGAGCAGCCGCTTGATATACAGGCTTAACTTGCCCGAAATGATCCTCCATGTAGTACTGGGGAATCATTTCAAACGTATCAATCCCGTATGGAGCAGTAGGGTCTATCTCCTCTTCATAATCCCCACATGCACTATGTGACTCACAACCCATCTGGTTTATTGGGGTAATCCTTGGATGTGGAGGTTGTGGTCCTAGCACTGGCGGTGGTAACGGCACAGACTGGACTACATTCGGATTCCTTGGAACTATGTGCTGTGACGGTTGCTCGATAGGTTGTGCAGGCATTAGCGCGGGTACTTGAGGTGTGTTTGACCAAGCTAGTGGTGCCTGGTTTGCCAACATTCGCTTAAGTGTTAGGCAATCTTTAGATTGATGGCCATACTTACCACATGCATTGCAATTCCCATTGAATTTGACTCTGAATGTGGGACATTCACTCGTGCTATGTGGTCCTAAGCACACCGAACACCATTGTTGCTCTCTCCTTGGGTACATATGGCTATTCTGAGGAGCTCGATTACCCCTGAAGTATTCTTGGAGAGCCTTAGTAAGGTCGGTCACAGACATTTCAGATATCTTGGGCTCCTTGGCAATTGGTTTTACCGTCATTGGCTCGTGCCCAGATACTTGCGAACTAACGGATTTTGTTTCTGAAGACACCTTTTTACCTGCAATCATCAAGTTGTCTTCTAACTGGATTGCATTGGCAGTGACTGCTTCCCACGTTGTAAGACCTCTAATGACTAGGCCATTGTAAATGTCCTCGTGGCGCAATCCTCGGATGAATCTATCGAGGAGTTGGTTGTTATTGAAGCGTTCATCGGGAGTGCAGCAAGAATTTAGATGCTTCCGTCGACTTATAAAGTCTCTCACTGACTCCCCTTCCTCGCGTTCAGCTTTTTGGAGTTGAGATGCTACCCCCCAAAGCACACCCTCGCGTATGTATTCTTTCAAGAACAATCTCTTGAGAGTGGGGTAGTGAGTGCGCTCTTCAACCCTTAAGGTTCGATACCAATCTCCGGCCTTCCCACTCAAGGTTAAGCCTAAGGCTTTACACTTGTGCAGCTCATTGTGCTCTTCCAAGGAATCACACACGTGTTCAAAGACTTCAATGTGCTTCCTAACATCCTCGTTACCACTGAAGTTTTGAGTGAGCTTAGCCACTTGTACTGCCTTGCTTCTAGGTTCTCTCTCAGGCATACCCCGCATGTTTTCTGCAATGGATCGTCCGATCGTCTGAGCAAATGCTGCGAGATCACCTAAGTGAGCAGGCATAGTTGGTGGAGGCACTTCTGGGATAGCCTGGCTGATAGGAGTTGGCGTTGGTCTGAGTAAGTTGGCAAATGACGTAGGATATGATATGTGACTAGGCCTAGCTCCCCTTGGATAATGGTTATGATAAGGCGGTCGTGGAGCATACGCCATTGGCATACTAAGAGGCGTAGGAGCTACCTGAGCATGAGTAGCGATAGGTACATAGGGTCGATAGGTACTGGCACGCACTGTTGTAGGTACTGTTCCACTAGGTAGCGGTGTCGTACTAACTACAGCGGTAAACAGGTGCACTTTCAGCTATGCTCATCATTGGGGTAGGCATTGCGGATTCCTTAATGGAAAGTTGAGCCAAGGTTGGAAAACTAAAGTTACTACTCGTGGGCTCAACCTGCATTGAGACTCCAGGCGAAACAACATACGAAGGGTCTATGGGACTCACCGAGGGAGTCTCCAATTGTGATAGGGTTGGTTGTTTGGCCTTGCCCGTATCCAAAAACCTCATAGGGCCAGTGGAAACTAGGTCCACTCCCCTATTTTGCCTCTCAATTTGGATAATTCTATGAATCACCTCACATATCATGTGTTGTTGCTCCTCTAGATTAGTGGCGCTAGATGTAGATCGTAGGACTTCTAACCAACCTACATGGTATGTGTAACCCGTGTATAGGTCCGTTAGCGTCTCTGTGTGTAGATCATATTCCCAATTTTCATTGAGAAATATCCCATCTAGACTTGGTGTGCCAAACGGTTCTCTTGAAGTGGACGCAATGTCACTTCTTATGGATTGGCTTCTAGGGACCTCTACTTTAGGAAGAGCATCGGAATGTGGTAGCTCAGTAGGGCCCTCATTAAACGAAGTGGGTAGAATATCCACATGGACACTCTTTGGGAGGGTAGGGTCTACATAAGATGTGAATGGCGAATCTACTACCCCTCCTTCCTCATTTACTTCGCTTGTCGCATGTTCAGAGCGTGTAGCTCTACTAAAGGTCTCTATTAGACGACTAAACATGCTAGATCCGGGTTGTGGGGCCCACACTAGCATGTTTTGGCTTGTCTCCTCAGGGTTCTTGGTAGGGTGTCCTTCCATGGCTTCTGAGTCAGAGGACGAGTCACTATCCACTATTCGTGGATCTTGGGTTGCACTCCCTTGGGTTCCAGCCAAAGGCCAAGATGCCAACGTGGAGGGATGGTGTGAGCCTGCGTAGACTGAAACGCTTTCTAGTGGTTCAGGCTCTAGCACCCGACCAGAACGTAGATGCATGTGACGTGGGTACCCTACGTGCGTTGGTAACTACCCTTGAAGCCCACACAAGTGGTTTCTTGGGTATTTTGCACCTCGTTTTTACTTGTTTTTAGATTGTTTTTAACTCGTTTTTGACCCCTTACTTATGGTCGAACTTGGACTAGGGCGTGTGATAGCTCAAAACGAGCGTATCGTTTAAAGGGTCCTAGTGTGCTTTACAGCACCGTGTTCGCCTATCTAGAGCTCCTGTAGTCCTCAAAATAGTCCGTTTCCTTTGGGGGGAAGGGGCAAAAGCCTATTTGCTTGTGGAGGAAAGGGTGAGGGCTTTATCCCACATGCTCACTTTACTCCTTGGGGAGTGGGCTACATATAGGGCACGACTTCCCATAAGCTCTCACTTGAGAGAAAGCTATGGAGGCTCACTCTCCTATATATATATATCAAAAGACCGAGACCGAGACCGAGGCCGGGGCCGGGGGTCAATTGGGGTTCTTTCTTTTCAAATTTTTTTTTTTCCAATTAGAAAATCTTTCCTCTCTTCCTCTCCACACGTTTGGTGCAGATAAGTTTTCTAGGGTTTCTTTAGGGTTCAGTCTTGGCCGCGGCGCAGTTCGCACACAGCCCAGATCTGGGGATTCAGAAACCCCCCTCACACCACGCAGAAAACCAGATAACCGATCGTGCGCCCACACGCGGGGCGGAAAAATAACAAAATAAACAGAAATGCAGAAGACAAATTGCAGAAACAGAGATTGTAAACCACAGAAACACCTCAACAGCAAACACACAGTCGCTTTCCTACAGTGTAGATTAAACTTCACGCTGCAGCCGAGCTGCAAACTGGAGCTTGGTGCAGGGCAACTCCCCGGTAGCGGCGCCAAAAATGTGCGCTTTTGCCGCACACGTCGTAGCTGGGGACTTGCCGGACACCGTATGCAAGCCACAAATGGCTGCAAGCATACAACCAGGAAGGCAAGCTCAAAACAGAATGCAAAAGGTGTGTCACTCACCGCTTAACTGCCGCCTTGAAGGATTCTCGCGTCGCAGCCGTGAAGGAGGAGCCACCGTCGCCGCTCTACCGCCTCACCGCCGCCGGCAGCAGCGGCGCCAAAAATGTGCGCTTTTGCCGCACAGGTCGTAGCTGGGGACTTGCCGGACACCGTATGCGAGCCACAAATGGCTGCAAGCATACAACCAGGAAGGCAAGCTCAAAACAGAATGCAAAAGGTGTGTCACTCACCGCTTAACTGCCGCCTTGAAGGATTCTCGCGTCGCAGCCGTGAAGGAGGAGCCGCCGTCGCCGCTCTACCGCCTCACCGCCGCCGCCGTGCCGCTACACAGTGCGCTCGATCGCTCTCTCACTCTCTCTCTCTCTCTCTCTCACACACACGCAGGAGAAGGAAACCAAAGAGATAAGGCAAGAGCACTCTTCTATTCACAACACATGAGAATGAGGATTTTAGGGTTACATTTGACTCTTATAGGTGACTTGGCCGTTCACACTTGGGCGCCCATACATGGCCGGCCGACCCTAACCCTTATCCTACTAATATCCAAGGTGCGCCTCTCATCGGCGATCACCCAATCCCTTTATCCTTAACATATGGTGCCGACAAGCCCGGCCCATGACTCAGAATATTTAAATTAATGACGTAAAACATAGTGCGTCCGCCATGGGTTAACACCATTATTAGTAATGTTGCCTATGATGCTTAAGAGAAGCCTCTTCACATTCCATTATTAGCAATGTTGCATATGGTGATTGTTCTCACATTTTCTTGCAAGATTGGAGTCGTTATCTTAAGAGTTAGGGTTCTACCATGTGCCTTTTGTAAGATTACAAGCATTTACTATTCTTCATGCCCTTCTTTACCTGATTATGTGCATACTTTGTATTAACGACATGAGATTAGGGGATTCTTTTCTTCTTGCCAAAATTTAGGGTTTCCATGAATCTTTCTCAAAAATTGGAGCCATAATCTTGTTTTTCATCAATAACAATGCATGAATGATTGGGTAATAAGGAGAATCCCCCTCCCATGATTGCCAACCAACAAAGGGACAAAGGCAAGGGTGTCTACATTGAACCCAATGTCAATGCTTGGAATCGGTTTGGTACTAACAAGCAAAGAGGGATAAATCCTTCTACCAATGTTGACAATGATGAGTTTAAAGGCATCAGGGATAAGGTGGTGTTGATCAAATTCAAAGGAGAGGGAAATACAAATGAGGAGTTTGAATAATGGGCCAAAAGAATGGATTTGTACTTTGCCCTTAATCCTCACCACCAAAAGATCCAAGGTGTATTTTGCAACATTACATCTTGAGGGTTATGCACACACGTGGTGGCAACAATTAAGTACCAATAACTACATTGTCACATCTTAGAATACATTTAAAGAAGAGATGAGAGAGGCGTTCACCTCCAAATTGTAAAAAGAGAATACAACGGCCGAGTAGTATGACTTGGATCAAGCTTCCAAAAGTGTGAGGGAGTATTCTCAACATTTTTTGAAGCTATATTTGGATGTGGAGGGCATAAATGAGACTTCAAAGATGATGAAGTTTATCAAAGGCTTGAGGTGGAACATAAGAGCGGATGTCAAATGCCAAAGACCCACTCATCTAAGTGAGGCAATGATGTTAGCAGAAATTTATGAGGAAAAATATGCATCTACTATGAGGAAAAATTTGCATCTACTATGTTTTCAAAGCCTTACTACAAAGGGGATTTATAATCTAGCCATGTGGTGAAGCCTATAATCACTTCCTATGCAATTCCACCCCAAAGTATCCAACAGCGTATGGCGAAGGTGAAAAGACAAGTTTCAGAATTGCGGGTAATTCATCAAAACCATCCTTTGTGGATCATAAGGCTTCTAGTGGTGCTAACAAGAGCATGGTTTTCAAGGAAGGCAAAATCAATGACATGAATATGGCGAAGGTGAAAAGACATGTTTCAGAATTGTGGGTAATTTATCAAAACCATCCTTTGTAGATCATAAGGCTTCTAGTGGTGCTAACAAGAGCATGGTTTTCAAGGAAGGCAAAATCAATGACATGAAAAGCAAGGATTTAGTTATTAATGGTGGAGAGAAGTGAAACAAAAAGCATGCCAACTTGGTAAGTAGGCCAAACATGCTTTCCCACATGAAAAGCATGTCAGTGCCAGGCCATTGGATGTCATACATTCAGATGTATGGGGACCGACCAAGACTGCAACAATTGCAGGTTGTAGGTACTATGTTACATTTATTGACGACCACACTAGGAAAGTGTGGGTTTATTTCATGAAGGAGAAAAGTGAGGTGTTTTCTCACTTTTAGAGATTTAAAGCCTTGGTCGAGAAGGAAAAAGGCATGCAAATAAAATGCCTAAGATCAGATGGTAGGGGAGAATATTTCTCCAATGAGTTCAGCGATTTCCTGAGAAAGCACGGAATCAAGAGGTAGTTTACGTTCAGGTACACTCCGCAACATAATGGTGTTGCAGAAAGGAAAAATAGGCACATTGCATAAGTGGCACATGCCTTGATGCTGAAAAGAATATGCCACATTACTTTTGGGCAGAAGCAATAACAAGTGCTGTGTACATTATGAGGACACCCACTGTAGCTGTTTATGGTATGACTCCTGAACAGAATTTTACAGGCATAAGACCAGATGTGTCTCACTTGAAAGTGTTTGGGTATATTGCATATGTACATGTTCCTGATGAAGTGAGAACAAAGTTAGATCCAAAGGCAGAGAAATGCATCTTCATTGGTTATGTTATGGAGCAAAAAGGTTATAGATGCTATAACCCTACCACTCGTGAGATGCGAGTAAGCAGAGATGTCTTCGATGAGATGAGTAGCTGGTATGCACCAGTAGTGAAGGCAACAAAAGATGCAGATGTAAGAAGTGTTGATGTTGGACCACATGTAAAGCAGCAATCACTCACAGGTGCTGAGTAGACCTAGGGAGTCCTCGAGCAGTGGATCCAATGTTAGAGCCCATGGTCAGGCAGGCTGAGTTCTAGTGGATGGTGACTCTAGTGGCTCTGAGCATAGTCTTGATGAGGAGCTTGGCCTTCCGTTTGTGGTTACTCCTGGTGTAAGGAGAATTAGGGCTGTTTTGAGGACACCTGGCAGATCCAGGTGTACACAGGTCTACGAGGGTTAGATACCCTGTTGAGGACAGGCTGAGATATGATGGATATACAGCCCATCATTATGCTTACATGGTAAAAGCAATACAGGAGGTTGAGCCCACTTGCTTTGAGTAGGCGATTGGAAATAAGAAATGGGAAGATGCCATGGATGAGGAGATGGCAGCATTGGATGCAAATGCAACATGGGAGTTAGTGCCTTTGCCTAAGGAAAAGAAGGCAATCGGATGTAAGTGGGTGTATAAAGTCAAGCACAATGCTGATGGTTCAGTGAGCACGTACAAGGCAAGATTGGTTGCCAAGGGCTATGCGCAGAGACTTATGGCATAGATTATGAGGAGACATTCAGCCCGGTTGCAAGAATGGCAACTGTGAGAGCTGTCATTGCTATGGCTGCAGTCAAGGGTTGGTCTCTACATTAAATGGATGTAAAGAATGCCTTCTTGCTGGTGATTTGCAAGAAGAAGTGCAAGTGATGCAGCCACCAGGTTATGAGAGTGATGCACATCGAGATTTTGTGTGCAGGTTACGCAAAGCCTTGTATGGCTTGAAGCAAGCACCCAGAGCATGGTCAAACAAGATTGGGGAGTATCTTGTTACCATTGGATTTCAGATATCCAATGTAGATTTTTCACTATATGTGAAAAAGACAGATAGAGGGATCATGCTATTAGTCATCTATGTGGATGACTTGATTATCACTGGTGATAGGTGATGCAGACATACATGATGTCAGGATGCTTTTGAAGCAGAAGTTTGAGATGAAGGATTTGGGTGAGCTATGGTATTTCTTGGGCATAGAGGTGGTGAGATCACCTCATGGCATTTTGCTATTGCAGAGGCAGTATGGCTTGGACATGATGTCCAAGTATGGTATGACAAGCTGTAAGCCTATTTCAGTGCCATTGGAGCAGAACACAAAGCTTTCCGCAGATACAGGTGAGCTTTTGGAGGTCACTACGTACAGGCGCATAGTGGGTAGTTTGATCTACATGACCATTACAAGGCCAAACTTAAGCTATGTTGTTGGACTTGTGAGTCAGTTTATGTAGGCCCCTAGGAAGCCACACTTGGATGCGGCTAGACGGATCCTCAGGTATATAAAGTCCACAATTGATTATGGACTTTTGTATGAGGCTGGTACAGAGATACAGTTGCATGGATACATAGATGCTGATTGGGATGGTAGTAATGCAGATATGAGATCTACCAGTGGTTTTATGTTCTCATTTGGGAGTGATGTTGTGAGTTGGAGTAGTAAGAAGCAGCCAACAGTTGCCTTGACGAGTACAGAGGCAGAGTACAGGGGTGCTGCTATGGCAGTTTGTGAGGTAGCTTGGTTTCAGAAGCTACTTAGTGACATGGGAGAGCCCGTTGGATAGGGCAGTTATCATATATTGTGACAACATGAGCAGCATAAAGTTGGCCAGTAACCGAGTAACCCAGTATATCATGTTAGAAACGAAGCACATTGAGGTGCATTATCACTTTGTGAGGGAGAAAGTTCTAGCAGGAGATGTAGATCTGGTATATGTCAGCACAGAGGATCAAGTGGCTGACATCTTCACGAATGCATTGGGCACAAAGAAGCTCCACAGGTTTAGGAGCTTACTTAGAGTGTAGTGTGTGGAGTTGAGCTCGAGGGGGAGTGTTGAGATATTGAGCTCAACTAGTGCATGGGAGGACATTGATGACCCGCCTGGGTAGCTTCTGCATCTACACCACTGGCATGGTTGGTGAGATTATGGGTGATATGCGGCCAGAGGGATGAAGGCTATGTGACAACCATTTTGGACTACTAGAGACTAGCATAGTTATAGCGCCAACTCATTTAGTCAGGTTCACATTATGGACCAACCCTTGTATGTTGTAGTTGAGTACTAACCCATATAGTGTGTACTCTTATCTTTATGTTAGGTTGGTTGACATTATGGACCAACCCTTGTATGTTGTAGTTGAGTACTAACCCATATAGTGTGTACTCTTATCTTTATGTTAGGTTGGTTGAGTAGAGAAGAAGAAGATAGAAGAAAATTTAGCCATCCATCTCTCTCTTGTGTCTTGCTCTCTCTTGTGTGTGTGTGTTTGCTTGCTAGGGTTTGAAGCTCTCCCTCTCCCATATTCTCTTTATTATCCAGCGTACAACAAATCAAGTGTACCATATGATGGTGGAAGATAAGCGTTGGATCATTGAGAAGGCTAACAGGGTATGAAACATCAAGAAAAGTAGGGCCTGGTGGGAGGAAGTAATCTTACAGGGCTGGTGGTCTAAGATTCCATATCAAGGGAAGGTGTTCCTATGGCGCATGCTAGTTGGAGGCCTACCATTGGGGGACCAGTTGTGAAAGCGGTGGATTGCTTTCAGTAATTGTGTGTTTTGTACTACATGCTTGGAAACATGCCCGCATCTTTTCATTTCATGCTAGGTGGGAAAGAAGGTGTGGGATTTCCTTTCTCACGTATGGATTCCGTTGACAAATAGACCTGTAAAGGTTAAAGACTAGATTTTTGGCAAGATTTCGAATGGGTCGGATAACCCAAAACATTCAGTTTTCTTTCATTTTTTTAGGTGGACAGGTTTGTGGCATATCTGGTTAACTAGAAATGTCGTCATATTTGATGTAAAAGTTGGTATTACATCTCACATAGGTCGTATAAAAGGGATACTATCGTGGCAAGTCTCTTCCTTGCTATCAGCTCATTTGTTGGAGAATGACACGACTATATGTTGATGAGGGTAAGTACCCCAAGCTACACCTGTGGTTCGGAGTAATTAGTGAGGGTAAGCTACTACAGAGAGAGAGAGAGAGA
The DNA here is from genome assembly GCF_041138505.1 of Cibotium barometz. NCBI lineage: Eukaryota > Viridiplantae > Streptophyta > Polypodiopsida > Cyatheales > Cibotiaceae > Cibotium > Cibotium barometz. The sequence continues at coordinate 35,140,521 of NC_141057.1, read as the reverse complement.
GAGAGAGAGAGAGAGAGAGAGAGAGAGAGAGAGAGAGAGAGAGAGATGTAAAATGGATGTGAGGAGGGGTGGAGGAGCAACTTGAAGGCTAGGCCAAGCTAGGAGGAGGAGGGGAGGAGTGAGGAGGAGGAAAGAAGAGTGAGAAGAACTAGGGAGGTATGGGTAGAGAGAGAGAGAGAGAGTGGTTGTAAAAAAACTCACTCCAAAGGTCACTTGAAAAAGCTCGCGCAAAACAAACACTTGGTTATAAGTAGAGGTGGCCTTTTGGGAGTGATTTTACATTGAATAAGCTCTTTAGTGACTCAATTAATAAGATAAAACAATGGATCTTAACCTTATGATTCTCATGTTTACTTATAGACTATATTTAATTTTTTTCTTGAGGTCACATTTATCTTTAGGTATATGAATATCAAATGATGTGCACTAAGATGACTATGTTTCCAAGTTGGTCATTGAGTGGATATTACCTTTTGGAAGCACATTATATCAGATAGTTTGGCGCTAGAAAAAGTTATTATTTTGCATACTATCTTTAACTCATCTTAGATCTTTTGTTCATCTTTTATGAAGTCTTAGATCTTAACTCATCTTAGATCTTTTGTTCATCGTTTATGAAGTCTATTAAAAAAAAAACTTAGCGCAAGCTTTGTAAAAACACTTATGACAAAGATATATGGTTGACGTACGTGACAATAGCTCATTTACTAAGCATAAGAAGTGGATATTGACATCATCATGCTCAATCTACACCTATATTTGTTTTCTGTATCAAACTTAATTAAAAACCTCATAAAAAAATTTAAAGCTATGGAGAGAATTATTGAGTGTGAAAAGATGACAAGAAGTTCTCTGTAGCTTGTTTTAAAGGAAAAACATTTTTAGAAAGTACTTTTACATGCTAGTTTGACTTGATTTGAGTGAGATTGTTATAACATTGTAAAATCGAGAAACCTTCTTGAAATTTTTATTAATGTGTTGCATTTTATTAATAGCATTGACTTGATTTGAGTGAGATTGTTATAGCATTGTAAAATCGAGAAACTTACTTGAAGTTCAAGATATGCATTAATTTTTATTAATGCATTGCATTTTCAAGTGCTATGTTGCATGCCATAAGTTCTTCTAGAGCATACACCAATAACTTATCAAAAAATTTTAAAATATTGTAAGAATGTGTGCAAACATGGAGGCTCATATATGTGTGCAAACATGGAGGCTCATATATGTGATATAAAAAAGGTACAAATCAATCAATTTATTCCTTTTTGTTTTTGTTTTTATGCAGGGGAATAATGTAAGGAAGTGCAACTATTTGATGACAAATGCCATGTTTGTGAGGTCTTTAATGGATAAATCCATAAGAAGGGAGTTGGCATCTTGTGATTGCACCAATTCCACCATATGAATACCTAGATATGAAAGATATCAAGGATCAATTTTACATTTTTCTTCTTCTATATAAATTCTATAGAGAATCAAACAAAGCTCATTTAAATATAGAGAAGGACCCGACTACTATGTGATATGGAAATACTTTACACTTACATATTGCTTGTGAATATGCATGCATCAAAGTGGGTGAGTGGAGCTTAAAAGGCATTACCATAAAGTACACACACTTAATTTGGTATTCACAACACAAACTTTGTGGTGGAAGAACTTTCAATACATGTAAAGAAACAAATCTTGGATTTTTGCACAAAAACATTTGGTGAAAGATTGTGATTTTCAAGAACTAAATGACAACAATCTCCTTTGTAGCACTATATGCATCCATGGTGCACATGCACATTGCACGTATTGATGCACAAGCATGCATACAACTGTCCACACTCTCATATTCATGCATGTGTGCATGTGCATATGCACACACACACACACACACACACACACACACACACACACATTGGTGCACAAGATTGCACTCATACGGGGGCTAGATAAGAAGCTTTGCCACCAGCATATTGCCCATGCATTTCTTATTAATCTAGATCATGACAGCGTGGCTTGAGGGAAACGACCTTGTATTTCCTCTCTATTTATGGTGGATCTACACTCAACATAATGGCATGCCCAATCTTAAGAGAGGCTTGATTTTTGAGCAATAATTTTAGCTTAAATTTCCATTTGTTTATCTTTCAACAAGTAATAATTTTCAGCATAGAATTCCCTTTGTTAAGCTTGAGAGGGACCTCCAAATATAACTATGATGAGATGTGGGGTGGAGTGTTTCACAAAGGTATCCTTGAATGTCTATTATAAAGTAATGTGAGGTGGAATGGGTTGTAAATTTGAAGTGGGAGCCATGAAAGATGTGGACAACTGGGACAAAGTTTTGGTGTGAGTTTGATGCAAGTCTCTCTATCTTTATGATATGTGAAATGGGAAAAGAGTTTCATGTTTGGGGATGAAACATTACAAGAAATTGTACTACCAAAGTAAAAGATGAAGGTGGTACCATAGAAATGATGAAAGCACACATAATAGAGATCAATTCATGCAAAAATTTACAAAGTTTGACTAAAATAAGAAAATGTGGTATGCGTAGAAGACAAAGTCAAGGGCGGTAATATATGAAAGAGTTGTCTTTAAGGGTCGGGTGGTGCCTTGAACAAAAAAGATGGGTGGGAGTTTGTAAAATAAAGACATTCACAATTCTTGAGTGTAGATAAGGTTTCACATGGCTAAATGTTTCACACATGTACAAATACACAAAGGAGTGGTTAAAGACTAATGGGAATGAAATAAATCTTATGTTGTCTTTTCAAGTTCATAGTAGTGTTGTAGTGCGTGCAAAAGTACTCTAAAGTGCTATGAATCTTAAATGGGCCCCAAGAATTACAAAATCACTTCCTAGTTTTGCAAGGTTTAGGTACTCGAATCTTTAATCATTTGAGGGGTGGTACTGTGCCACCCCCACCAACATCTCCTCCACAAGGGCTACCCATTTAATTATCACTTGGGGATTAAGGTACCTCAAGATGGGTCCCCTATCACATGACGGTTGGAAATTTAGGTATGCAAGAAAAGTTATACTAGGGGCCCAATTTAGTCCTCTTGTTCAATGGTTGAGAGAGCATAGGCACTGGTATATAGGCCTTAAGTTGGGTCACTCCATTTGATGAGACTTGTCCTCGAATGGGAACTAGCCCCACGTGTATTGTCGAATGCATCAAATGGCACTCCTTTCTTTTTATAAAAAAATGATAGAGAGGGGAGGGAAAAAAAAAGGCAAGAAGAGGGAGAGGTGCTCAAGGCCATGTTATTATATTCAAGTCCAAGAGTTCTTGTTGATGATAACTATGTGAGAGGTGACTAGAGGGTGAGGTGTAGCTAGCAAGGTTCAAACCCGGTCGTCATCGCGAAAAAGGATGGGTAGGCTACACATCCAAGGACTAGTATAAGCTTGCACACACACATAGAGACACACACACACACACATATATTGATACATATTTGAGGGGGGTGTTTTGTTTTTCCTTTGATTTTTGGGAGGTTGCTTGGGGGCTCACCAAACCAAAACCAGCACCAACTCCCATTCAATAGAAAGATCGTCGTTTACTCTTTGTCTTGCTTTTGCTTTTTTGCTTTTCTTCATGCATGCAACTTTGGCCACGCCGGTGGCCCAAATTGGTACAATAATACGGGCATTCAAAGGCTATGGCTTCGTCTGATAATCAAATTTTGATCGACTTTCGATCCAGCTGTCTGTAAGTTCAAATCTTCTCTGCACCGCAAGCTAACAGAGAGAGAAGAGAAAAAGCAAGGGGAAAAAAAAAAGCAAAGAGAAAAATGGGCTTGTGAAGGCTACCATGGCTATCTGACAGAAGAATTTGGCGTCGCTTTTTCGTGCTTTCCGGCAAAAAGCAGATCGCCCAAATGCAGAAAGCGCCTTTCTTCAACAAGTAGCGACAATTTGAGGTAAGACGCCCCACTCTTAAAAAAAAACAAAACAAAACAAAAAGCAAAAAGCAAAAAGCAGCGTAACACAAGCATCTCTTGAACGCCATCTTGGGCTTAGATGCTGGCTCAAAGCACGGCAAGTGGGGTTTTTTTTTTTGGGTTGCTTGTTGCCATGATGGTGAAGAAGAAGCTGTAGCACAGAACCTTTTCTTTTTCTGCACATTTCTTTCAATCCAAGAAACCCTTCCCTTTGATCCTTCTTCTGCCATCTCCAATCCCCTGCATAGAGTCTCTCCATAGCCATTAAACTTAGCATACATTAGCATGCAATCACAGTCTCCTGATCTTACCATACATATATAGCCAGCCATTCAACTAAGCATGCATCTCCCATTGCCATTGCCATTCCATCTCAACATGCTTTCTCTTTCTTAAACATTGACCTTGACAGAGGCTCCATAGCATGAGCTTCTCTGCAGATGCCTTCTTTGAACCTCCAAACAAGCTCCACCGCCGTTCCATCTCCATCCACCATCCCTATCTCTCCTCTTCATTTTCCATCCAGCACAACATTTCCTACTCGTCTTCCGGCGAAGCTAGCAGCACCATAAGCTGCTGGGATGGTAGCCGCCTTCATCACTCCCATCCCCCTCTTACAAGAGGAAAAGGGGTCAACAGCAGCAGCGGTGGCAACAACTACTACAGCAACAGCACCACCACCAACATTATCAGTAGTGATGCTTCTTCCTCAAGTGCATGCTCTGTCCTATGCTCTCTGCACCCCCCTTTGCAGCCCCACCTCTGGAGTGAATTGCCACAAGAGCTTGTGGAACGCATCCTTGCCTTCCTGCCCGTCTCCGCCATTTTCCGCTTCAGCGGGGTATGCAAATCATGGCGTGACCTCTTCTTTTCACGTGCCTTTCTGCGTCTTCTTACACAGGTTCCAACTCATGCATCACATCATCATCATCATCAGCATGGTGCATACTTCCTTGCCCTCAACCGGTCACGCTATCAACAACTCTCCGCGTATGAGGTGATCTCCAAAAAATGGTACTCTTTTCCCTTAGACTTTCTGCCTATGGTGGCATACCCAGTCACTGCTGCCGGAGGCCTGATCTGCTTTCTGAGTTCAAATCTAGACACAGGTTACATAACCCTCATCGTATGCAATCCATTGACAAGAAGGTGGAAAGAGTTGCCATCCATGCTTTACAAGAGACTTCCATCCGTAATCTCCATGGTGGTAGACAGGAAAGCAATGACATACAAGATCCTTGTAGCAGGAGGCTTGGAAGACTCAAATCTCTACAGGAGGACCACCGAGATGTACGACTCCGCAACAGGGGGCTGGGTACACTGCGGATCTCTGCCTCAGGATGAGGACATAAGCCGAAGTATGGTGGAATATTGTGGTTACTATCTGTGCCTGACAAGGGGGCCAGGAAGTGGCCTGCTTGCATTCAACCTGCAGACACAGGTATGGATAAAGATGCGGACAAGCAAGATACCAGGGTATTCGAAGTTCCGGCATCTGGTTGAATGCGGGGGCAGCATTCTAGTCATAGGGAAAGCTCTGAGGAGGTATGTGTTGGGGCTGTACATATGGTGCCTGGATCCCACAACATTGAGATGGAGGGAGGTCGGTAAGATGCCACGGGCCATTTGCGAGCAGTTCTTCAGCTCGCCTTCAGAATGCTTCTACTGTACTGCTCAAGGGCACCTAATCTTCTTCAGCAGGTACTTCTACAACCAAGGCCTTGTGTACAACACTGTGGAGAACTCGTGGCAGCAAGTCGCAGGGTGCCCTCTTCTCACACATCCACTTCTTCTTCCATTTGATCCTGGCTTGGATCCTGTGGATTGAATCCAAAGCAAAAAGCAAAAAGACAAAGATTACAGACAGTGAAGCTGTAAACCATTGTTTGGATAGTGTAGGTCAAAACACACATTTTACCCCCATTCATTCAAGGCTAAGTTAGTTTGGTCCTTGGCATATACTCTTGTGTTCTAGTATTCAAATCAATTGTGCAAGCTTTGAAAAGCTTGGAATTTATTGTGCATTAATTGGGGATTCCTTGATGTTTCTCACAAAGCTTGCCCATTACCCAAAGCTTTTGAATTAGACTATGGCTTCAGTAGTTAACTTTTGTGTCACATGCCTTTGCCCCCATTAGCTCTAAATGTTAAGAATAAGAATAATAAAAAGGTTTTTTTTTTTGGGGGGGGGGGGGTGTTATCATATAAAACAATTTCTATGATGTCAAGGATTAAAGTTGAATATAAATTAAACATATTCATCGAGGCGTATAATTGAAGCAAGATAGGCTAAATAAAAAAGAGGGGGGGATACTTATTTTCATTTAAAGGGGTGACCTTTTGTATGTCTTCAATGTGTGTGTAAGTAAAGCTTGTACTTGAATTAATTCCTAGCAAATTGCCATGCTTTGTCTTGAATGAATAGGTGAACTTAATAAAGCATGTGCCTTGTTATCGATGGATTGTTGTTCTTTGAGTTAAATTTTATAATTGTACCTAGGTGAGCGTGGAATTTTAATCATTGGAATACAAAGACAAATAAGAAGCATGCATGAAAAAGAAACATTGGTTGGATTGTGAAAAGTGAGAGTAAAAACCTTAGATATAGGTAGTTATCATTGATTTTTGGTTTGGTTTCTAAGTAGTTGGGCTCTTTAACCTATGCTATGTATTAGCAATCATTGAAGTAAAATGTTACATCCTTTTCATGCACTCTTTATTAACTACAAAATGTAGATGTTTCAACCTCCCTGCCAATGAGAAAAAAGACAAGTTGAAGTACAATTGGTTTCCCCTATTCAAAGTCTCATTATTAAACGGTTTTTTATATAGCTAAAAATCTATAAATTTTATCGGTTTTTGTGATGACAAGATTAAATTCAATTGGTCTTTTAATTTTAACCGGTGTAAAATACACTAAAGGATGGTGCTTTTCTAGCATTGGTTTCAACATTTTTTGTTACTTCCTCCCTTCCCCACAACAAGAAATCAAAACAAAAAAACGAAAAATTTTCCATGTCTTCTTCACATACGTTTTTGATGTATTTGAAATTCCAAAAACCCAAGAGGACCAAAGTTTTTGTTGTTACTTGCACTTTAATCTTGATCTATGTTCATTGATCCATTCAACTATTCATGCATGTGACTTACTTCATGGATCCTTTTATTCAATACATGTGACTTAATTTTCTTTCTTGTCATGAAAGTAAAGGTGATAGACAAACTACATGCATATCAATAAAATGTCACTTAGAATGCATACCTTTAAACATATTTCCTCACAATCCAAATTCCAATATGTATTGTTTACATCATGTGGCATGACGTCACTTCCAATCTATTGGTCCACGAGTGGCAACATAATGATGTGTTGAGAGATTCCCGTGTGTTGATTTCTGGGCAGTGCTCGAAAAAAACATATTTTTCAACCAGGACAACTCTATTATCTATCCAATTTTTGTTTCCAAAATCTCTACTATATGCCGGTTTTATATGAAAAACCATGCCTTAAAATAAGTGCTACTTAAAATCTCGGCCAGTTTTTCGTAATTCTGGCTGGTACAAATACACTAGAATGCCGTTCTGTTCGAGCACTGTTTCTGGGTGAAGTAGCATTCAACGTTTGCAGAGTTTGAAGCTAATTGAGTAGTTGGGGGTAGTGTGAAAAAAATTTTGGGATGAAATTTTGTATTTTTTTTGCTTTGAAAATTGCTTTTTAGGTGAAATTTTGTTTTTAATGAACTTTGGCTCATCTGACTTAAGGGGGGGGGGCCGGGGGGGTAGGTGAAGGGTTGGGTATGAGCATGTGTGTGGCGTGCTTCCCCTTTTTGTCCCTCTTGCATTGAAGGGGGCCATGGCGAGCTTGGGCTGCCCTCTGTCGTTTGGACTCTCTGCCGCGACTCTCGATTCAAGGTCTTCATTGCTAATCTTTATTTAATTTTTACCACCTGTGTAATTGTGTTTGAGATTAGGGTTATGGTAGCCGGTATCTTTTGTCCTTGTTTTATCAAAGGTTCAGGCTATGGCAGGGCTACTGTGAATCTCAGAGAAGGCCCTCTCTGGATCTCAGAGAGGAGAAACATTTAACCTAGGGTAGGGTCTTGGATTGAAAGTAAATCTTTATTATCCTATTTTCCGCTTAGTTCTCTTGTAATATCTTAGGGTTTTTGTCTGTGCCCATAGATTTGTCCATGTAAACATGCATGCTGCATTAACACATCACATCTCTGCTATACCAGCCTGACTAGCTCTTTGCCCATTTTGCAACTAGATGCTTTAGCTCTATCTCTATTACAAATAGAGCATCCACTAGATAATCATACAGCATTTAGCTGAGCACCCCTATCATGTGTGATTCTCTAGTCATTGCTATCTCAACCATTAGACAGTCTTCATCTTTGTAAGATTTCTCATGGATGTTCTGAAGTTTACTTGCATCTCCCACTGTGAGGATGCCATGTTTAGCATCCTTTCTCAGTTAAGAATGGAGCCCTGGCCCCTCGGATGCCCCATCTTGGTGTCTCTAGTTATGTCATTCTGCTATCTACATAATGTGACATCATCCTCTACCTACATCATCCTCAACAGATGAAAGTCCAAGCATGTAGGTATTTCAAACTCCATACCCCATACCAGCCCACAGCCACAAACGTAGTATCATTTTTCATGCCATAATCTCTTCCTCCATACATCTCACTTTACATGATGGATATTTTGAGAACCATCAACTATGTTTTGGTAAGTCTTCACATCAGCAGATATGGAACACTTAGTCCTCTAGTCTAGCCATGCCCCCAAGCTACTTTCTCATTGGTTTTTATAGAGTTTTAGATGTAGAGTAACAAAATAGCACATACTATAAGCACAACAGTTGGCCCCCTTCCCATAACATCTATAGATTCTTGCTTGTTGGTCACCTTCGAATCTATCCAACTAGAGCTTCTTTGAGACATTCACAAATTGGTGCAATTTTCATGTATTGAAGAAAACAATTGGAGAGCTATGGTGGTTTGAATAGGAACATGGCTATAGCATTTGATGAGAGAGAGAGAGAGAGAGAGAGAGAGAGAGAGAGAGAACACGACTCATAAAAACAAGAAAGAAAAATTATTTAAATGCTTACTTTATTTTCATTGAGAAGTGTTAGAACCTTTATGACATTGGAGAAAGGACTTTAATTTTCAATCACAAAAATTAGACCACCACATATAGTTGCACAAATTAATAGGATAAACTTCTCTTATGCTTCTCGAAAAGCTTAGTTTGGGCCAAAAAATGTCTCAAACTATGATGATCCATCTTCACCATGAAATCAGCCCCAAGCAAATTATGCTTCCATGAAGTAAGGACATGAATCATGACTAGAAGTTATTTCTCATAAATGTGCAAGTGTTTCTTGGCATGTTGCAACCTTCGGCTCTCAAAGGCAACCACATACTCTTCTTGTTGCAAAATTATCGCTATACAATCTCCACTTGCATTACATTCCACCACAAAAGGTTTCACTAGGTCTGGAATGGCCAATAGCGGTTCAGTAGTAAGCTTCTCCTTCAACCTTTCTCCTTCAATAGGTTGAAGGCATGTCTTTGATGCTGACACTACTTTCTTCATGGTGGTTAGATCATGCAATGGTGGAAAAGTTTCTAATGAACCTCCTATAATAGGAGCATAATCCCAAGAAACTATGCCCCTCATGTGCCAACTTCAATTCTAGCCAATTCTTGATGGCCTCAAGCTTTGTTGGGTCCATTCCCACTCCTTCTTAGACACTATGCGTCGAAGGTAATGTATCTCTTCTAAGAAAAACTCTCTTCTTTCCATTGATGAACAACCTATGCTCCTCTCCGCAATCCCTAGAATACCTTAGCTAAATGCTTTCTCTGTTTCTTTTGGAAAATTGGCATGTAAGAGATTCCGCTAATGTTGAGCAATCTACCTACAAATTTCTATTTCAAGTTAGATGGCAAGAAGGTCATGACTAGATGCAAGAACTCCTGCCTCTTATCATTATTGTGTGAATATACATGCAAGTTCTCCTCTCTCTCTCTCTCTCTCTCTCAATCGATTTTCTTCCGATGTGCGTGTGTGTGAGCTTCCATTACCCCAGAAACCTTAACAGAAGGTTCTTGTGGTCCAACATGTTTTGCACACTTGTTTGCACCTTGTGAAGGCTTAAAGAAAACTAAATTCATGTTTACATGCGGAGGTCCCAAGTGAGGATTGGCGAGTCTACTTGATGGGCAATGAATGGATACAAAGAGAGCCAACCGTGAGGATATAGTTAAATGTCAAGTGACCAAATCTAATGTTGCTTTTTGGTAATAACTTATCCAAACATAAAGTTATATGCATACTCCATAAGAAATTGTACTTCATTTGTTTTTTATGTTAGGTACTTTGTTGTCGACAAACATTATGTGTGCGATTCAAGTACAGAAGATGGAGGCTTGTCAAAGGTGATTGACTGAGCTTAGATCAAGACACTCTAGGTCCCGAGCATTTTGCGGTGGATGTCAAGTTTGGTTGGGGAGGCCGTGACACAATTACAATTGTCAATTAGTATATGGAGGGAAATTGGCCTCTAGGGGATTCCACTGATATTGAGCAATCCAATTACAAATTTCTATTTCAAGTTAGATGGTATGAAGGTCATGAGTAGAGCGAGAACTCCATGCTCTATACACAATGTATTTCTCCTTGTAATGAGTATTTAGATGTTTTTTATTAATGAAATAAATTGTGTTATGTCTATTCTCGAAGTATTTTTAATTTGTGTCGTGGTTATTTTTGTAATGTTGAGGTTTTAGTCTTAATATAAGATATTTTTAATTACAAATATAAGCATTAGTATGATTACGTATTAGTATAAAGTTTTTTAACTATAAATATAATGTTGAATTTTTAGTCTGAATATAAGATACTTTTAACTATAAATATAATGTTGAATTTTTAGTCTGAATATAAGATATTTTTAACCTACAAATATAAGCATTAGTATTAGGATAAAGTTTTTTAACTAAAAATAGGAACAAATAATATAAAGAAATCCATAACTATGAGTAGATAAGTATATACATATTTTTAACTAATAAATAAAAATAAAAATAAAATTATAACTCTATATATAATATAAGTGTAAAGATAAGTTTAACTCTAAGTATAAAGATAAGTTTAGTGTAAGTATAAATATCAATAACTAGGGCTCATTCTCATATTGTATCCTATTACTCTCTACCATCTTGCCTACACTCTAACTTTTCTAGCACTCCCTCTTGATGGTTGCTTTTGTCGAGTGGATCTCTAGCACTCGATATGCTCACTTTGGGCACTAGATCTACCCAAGGTTTTGCTAGAGCATTGAGCTAGAGAGCTTGTTTATCACTCTAGAGCCTACCAACACAGTGCACGCTATGTTTTGAGTGGGATATGATATACCATAACTCTTCCTCTTATTGGGGGCTTCCCCTTGTCCATGAAGGGTGGACACGCTATGTTTTGAGTAGGATATGATATACCATAACTCTTCCTCTTATTGGGGGCTTCCTCTTGTCCATGAAGGGTGGAGATAGTCATAAGAAGGTGGTCAAGGTAGTGCTAGCGCATGTCTCCCCACATCTTTGCACAACCTCCACCCCTACCTCCTATCTTGATCAATATCATCAAATGAGGTATTTATTTTTCTATTTACATTTTGTGCTCTGATTTTAAGGAGCAGCCTACTACAGATGAGCTATAGATGATGAGCACAATCTGACATACATAGAGAGGGAGCCAGAGATGGCTCTCGACCTTCATGAGGAGGTCGCACAAAGCTCGTGCCTTGACTTGATGACCATCCATAGCAAGCATGCCTCCCCTTAGTCTTGATATGATGGCATTAGCATAGAGGCTGTGGAGTTTTTTTTTTGGGGAGGGGGGGAGGGGGACGTGGGCCCTGTAGAGCATCATCCGAAGGTTGGCGAGAATGGCCCTGCTTTTTGAAACGTGGAGTGGGGGGGGCATCTTGGATGGTCCTACAGGACCATTGAAACTAGTATGCCGTCTCTAAAATCCATTATCCTTCCTTTCCAATGCTTTCTCTAATCTTCTTTGTCCTTAGTCTTGACTTTGAATGATCCTTTAGTGTTTGGATATATTATCACCCATTCATACTTACCATAAAGATGTTTAACCCATCTCCCTTCATTATATGTCCTATAGATAACCTCCATGGAATTTATATTACTTATTGCTCTTCGTCTGGCAACCATCTACAAGCACAAAACATAAAGCCAAGATCAATCTCCATATAGCAAACTAGATTAATAATTAAAAATCCTAACAACATTAGACCAAAGCAAAGATCAATCTCCATATAGCAAACTACCATATGATTAGATTAATATCGAAAAATCCTAACAACATTAAATCAAAAGACCAATCTTGACTATCAACCCTACACTAGTACAATACTATTTAGATTCAATACAACTTGTAACTAAGCTTATATATAGTAAAATTCTAACACAAGAAAATAAAACTTTTATTATGTGTTACCAATCCTAAACTAATGAAATAATCTGATTGAACACATCCTACAACAATGCATAAGAACCCAATATAACAACAAAAGCATCTACAAACAATAAAATTTCAATATAACAAAAATTTCAATAATAATTGTGCCAACTCTAAACTTATAAAACGCTATGATTCAACACAACCTACAACATAATCAACAACAATGCATTAGAAACCAACATAGCAACAAAAGCATCTACAATTAGTAAAACTTCAACATAATAACAAAGTAAAAAATTTATAACATGTTTCCGACCCTAAACTAATGAAATGCTCTAATTCAACACAACCTACAACATAATCAACAATAATGCATTAGAACCCACAATATGCAACATAAAAGTACTAATTATAGAAAGGCATTAAGAACCAAGCATTTATAAGCATTAAAACTCATGGATGCCATGATAAATCTACAAGAACTCATCTAAATGAGATCAAAATCTACAAGAAGATCAAGATAGAAGAGAGAGATATCTCTAGAAATTTTCCTTAGAATGCCTTAAAGAAAAAGTACATGGACGAAATGCAAAAATGGTCATAACTGAAATAGAATTTCTCCAAATGGAATGAAACTTTATCACAAGATATTTATGGTAGAAATGAAGCTCCCTGTAACTTTTGGTGGAGAAAGAAGTGAGAGATATGGCGAAATTAAATTCGGTCAAGGAAAAAGGGGGGGAAATGGAAAAGGAGAGAAATGCAAAAGAAGGGAAAGTGAAAAGTTGAGCATTAAATTATAGATATGAAATGAAATTTGTAATTCAAACTTACATGTGACATTTTGTGAGGGCCTCAGGTATATTTGACATCTCTCTCTGTTTTTAATGTGGGGCTCCAATTAAATATTCCACTTGCTTGATCTTGAGAGGTTTGGACCAAATTTGCTAAGAAGGTCTATGTTACATGGATCTAGAGTTCCAACACTCTCATTGCCTAGCCCATTCTTTTTTTAATAATTAGTTAGAGCAGCCTTTTTGAGTCCAAACTTTTCCTAATGTGTTGACTAGTTGTTTGTGACTAGACATAGCAGCTAGGCTTTGGTACAACGGCTAATCTGGTCCATCTTGGAACTAGTAAAACTCAAACAAAAACCTCAGATTTGGAGTACTGAACTATTGGGTGTTTATGGCTTAGAAATTGAGTGAGGCTATATGTTTAGTTGTCATCCTCTAGGCTACTCTATTATGTGGTCATTGTCAGAGGTGCCCTCATATGATTGTTGATCAGTGATAACTATGGTTACTAACATCTTTTATGCCTTGGTAGTGAAACTAGCGTGATTCAAATACTTGTGGGAACTGGTGTAAGCTTGCTTATATTTTAGTTGACTATTTTTTAAGTTCTTTGTTTTAGAATTGTATGTGAGATGTAACTTAGTGAGTTTGTTCCATATTTCATTCCTAGCTCTAAAGTCTTTGATTGATAAGTGAATCAAAGTCTTAGTGAGTTTGTTCCATATTTCTTTTCTAGCTCTAAAGTCTTTGATTGACAAGTGAATCAAAGACTTAGTGAGTTTGTTCCATATTTTATTCCTTGCTCTAAAGTCTTTGATTGTGACAAGTGAAGGAATTCAAAGACATGACTAGAGCTTTAACACTCCACCAAAATCAAAGAAAGTCTTTTTTTAGGAGATTTGTTTTTCAAGGGTGATAAGGTCACGTATGTTTCATAATGACTTAGTTTTTCATTTTGAGGAGCAGCCTACTGTGGATGAGCCTAGAGATGATGAGCACAGAGAGGGTAGAGATGGCTCTTGACCTTCACGAGGAGGTAGCACAAAGCTCACGCCTTGACTTGACTTGACGACCATCCCCTCAACCAACCTATGGCGTGCCAAAAGCTAGTTTTTGCTGGCCGACCTCAATGAAAGCAAATGATGAAGTAGAGAAGACTTCTTTAAAATATCCATGAAAATTTATATACGAGGTCTAGAGGCCATGGAGGGGGGGGTCTTGGCTCTGGCTGATGGTCCAGTGAAACTAGTATGGCATCTCTAAAATCCATTATCCTTCCCTTCTAATGAATTCTCCAATCTTCTTTGTCCTTAGTCTTCAATTTGAATGATCCTTTAGTTCTTGCATATATTAGCACCCATTCATACTTACCATACATACTTACCATAAAGATCTTTAACCCATCTCCCTTCATCATCTATCCTATTTATAACCTCCATGGAATTTATATTACTTATTTCCCTTCCGTCCGCTCGTAGTAGCCATCCACAAGCACAAAACATAAAGCAAAGACCAATCTCCATATAGCAAACTAGAATGTGGATGAGAACCCTGCATGTCATTGGTACACTAAGCCTCGCTCTCGAGTGTGGCCGGTTGATGAAGGGACTCTATTGCATCCTCATTAGATGCAAATGCTTGAAGCAAATGGATTTGAGCTTCAGTTTAGGGGTTCCACTATGCGGTCTACTCAAGTGAATGCAAACACAACAAGAGCTCCAACAAGTGCATTTTGGCCAAAATACAGGGATGGAAAAATTGTTAAGTGGAGAGCACACTTGATAAAAGAATTTCACGAGAGCATTCAGAAGGGGAAAAGTTTGGACACACAAGTACTTTAAGAGGCCATTATCTTGTGCAATGAATCCCGTATCTTTTAGGTCAGTAACTAAAGGCTCCACAGCATTAGGTGGGAACTACTCTGTGTCATAGACTTTCCATGATGCACATGCGAAGGATTTCAAAAAAGAGAAAGTAAGCGCTTGACATGCATGCAATGCAAGCACCTATACTTGCGAGTTCTGGGCTTGGATTCAATCACTCATGAGTTCATGCATCAGGCATCCCTCATTAAGGTTTTGTTGTTTCAAGCTCTTAGTGGTAGAAGATGCAATGTCGCTGCTTGATGCGTAGGTGTTTGTGAGGTCACTTTTTGCAAATAAGGAGATTGTGTTTAGTTGCAAATTTGGTGGTTTTTGGTCCCCTTTTATTAGAAGTCGGGTGGAAATATTTTTTGGGAGCATAGAATTTGAAGATTTCCTTTTTTCTCTAGTTATGTCATATATTTTAAAGTGTATCTCTAAGTAAAAACAATATTTTATATGCTGACACTGTTGTTATGTTGGTGTTAACATGTTTGGAATAATCAAATATTTGCTTTCTTTTTGGGGTGGATTTGGTGGGTTTTGCTCGTCTCAGAGAAGAGTTTTCCTCCTTTCAATACGTATCTATAAAAGATTTGTTAATTTCCATAGTTGCTGTCTTTCCAATTATCTTGTCATCATTATCCAATATGGCATTCCTCTTATAATCAAAATAAACTTTTATGTTGTAGTTACTACAAGGAAAAGGGATTCGTGCCACAAATTTAAGACTAGAAAGATATCATGTGACTATTTTTAGAAGCTTAAAAAAAAAGGCATTTTTCCTCTACATTTGTCTTACATTGTTCCTCTAGCTTTCTCTTTTGCTGAAAATAAAGACATTGTTCCTTTACCTTTATCTTACATTGTTCCTTTACCTTTATCTTACATTGTTCCTCTACCTTTGTCTTTTTCTGAAAGTAAAGAAATTGTTCCTTTACCTTTGTCCTACGTTGGTATCATGTTTTAATAGCACATAAAATTATAAGCCTCTAGATAGGAGCATTGAATACGAGTCTTGTTGTGACTGACCACATAAAATTCTATGCCTCTATATGAGCATTGAATACTAGTTTGATTCATTGATTATGTATTGTAAGGCTCTACTATCCGTGTACTATAAGGCTCTACTATCCATGTATTATCATTGGATTTTGTTGCTATGTAAATTTCTTGTGTAGATCCTCCACAACCACAAAGGAAAAGTTGGCCTTTGTAATGTTCCTTGACTCGTTTGTCTTGTTGACCTTGTTGAGATATCGAGCTCTAGTGAGGCGGTGGACACTGATGACCCGCCTGGGGGATAGGCCCCGCACTTACACCACTGGCATGGTTGGTGAGATCTTGGGTGATATGCGGCCAGTGGGATGACAGGCTGTGTGACAGCCACTCTAGAGACTGGCATAGTTATAGCGCCAGCTCATTTAGTCGGGTTCACACTATAGAGAACCCGTGTATGTATTTGGTTGAGTACCTTTCATATTGTGTGTACTCTTATTTCTTGTATATGGTGTGTTGAGTGTTGAGTAGAGAAGAAGAAGATTTTCAGCCTCTCACCTTGTGTGTTCTCTATTAGGGTTTTGTGAGTGTGTGTGTGTGCTTGCAAGAGCTCAAGCTCTCTTCCCCCCTGCATCTTTTCATGGTATCAGAGCCTGGTTCGTGCTAAGGGCTGAGCTGCAAGCAAGAGAACCACAGGAAGCGGTACGAGGGTAAGAGCTTCAACTACTCTTCCCTATTGTGTTGGTGACTACACCCTTGTCGGGAGCTCTACGGGAGGCACCGGCAAACGATCTCCGATTGAGGAGCTTTCTTTGCGGGAGTGAAGCTATAGGGCAACTATATAGTCCTTTGGACTGTAATTTTCGGGCCGAAAACGCGTTTCGGGCGCGTCTGGACCTCCGTTTTTCAGAAAGCAGGCGATTTCGCGCACTGCGGGTAAGTCATCGATTCTCTGCAGAACTCTGTTTTAAGAACTGCAGGAAGACAGATTGACTGTGCAGACACTGTGGGTGCTGCAAAGAGGTCTACAGTTGCCATTGGGTGTATGTATGTGCATTGAAGTCACTGGTTGTGACATTTGAGAGTACTGCAGTACCGCTGTGCAGAAAATACTGCAGGTTGTGTAGAAAAACCAGAGTGCAAGTTCTGGTGAAATTGTGTGTTTGGCAAGATGTCTAATGATGGCATAACACAGATTGTGGCTGAGAAGCTGGATAAGAATAACTTCCATGCTTGGAGGTTCAGGTTGACAAATTTCCTGATGGGAAAAGGCTATTGGGACTACATAGAAGGTGAGCATGAAGAGGCACCGGAGATACCGGATATAAATCCGACTGCTGCAGATGTGAAAGAGTTTAAAGACTGGAACCAAGGAGCTAGGAAAGTAATGTATTGGCTTTCCATTAGTATACAGGACACCATGATTGGGCACATTCAGGATGCCAAGTCCCCCAAGGAGGCGTGGGACACCTTGGTAAAGCTTTATGAAACAAACACCAAGGCACGTAAGATACAGTTGAAGAATGAACTTCACACTGTGGAGAAAAAGAGCATGTCTGTGAATGACTATGCGCTGAAGATAAAGGGTATTGTGGAATCCCTTGCATCTATTGGTGTGTCAGTAGATGATGATGACAAGGTGGAAGTCTGTCTACGTGGTCTCGGGCCACAATACAAGGCGTTCAAGACGTCTATTCAGACTCGGGAAAACATTCCCAACTTTACAGATTTGGTGTCTATGCTGATTATCGAAGAGAAGAACTTGGGTGAAGACCAACAGTCTTCACAAAGTAAAAACAGTTCAGAGCAACAAGCTTTCTACACGAGTTCAGGAAGAGGACGAGGTAGAGGAGGCCGTGGACGCGGTCAAGGAGGTGGCCGAACAGGTAATCAGAATTATGGCCAGCAGCAGCAGCAACAACAACAGTCCCAGAATCAACAACAACAACAACACGCAGGTGGAAGAGGCAAATTCAGAGGCAGGGGGAGTCAAAGAGGCCGTGGAAATTGGCAAAGGCAATATAATGATGCACGTGAATGCTATTATTGTGGTAAGCCTGGACATGTGCAGTCAGAATGTTATAAGAAGCAGGCTGACATGCAAAATGGGAAAGTGCAGCAAAACAACTATGCATCCTCAAGCAGAAATAATGAGGATAATGAAAGATTGTTTGTTATGCAGCATGTCGTGAATGCCATGTCTGAAAATGTTGATGCAGCACAAAAGGATAATGTATGGTATGTGGATTCAGGCGCTTCGAACCACATGACGAGTCATGGGGAGTGGTTCAAGGAGATGAAAAACCCGGAAAGACCAGGTTTTGTGGAAACAGGGGATGACACTGCTCATCCAATTGCCCACGTTGGAGATGTGCCATTGTCTATGCAGGATGGCAAAGTGAAGTACCTTGCAGATGTACTTCATGTACCGAACATAACAAAGAATCTGGTTTCAGTTGGCCAGATGATTGAGCAGGGTTTGCAGGTTCGGTTTAACCCTGATGGGTGTTATGTTGAAGATTTCAAAGATAAGTGCAGGTTGGTTGCAAAAGGCAACAGAGTGGGCAGAATATTTACGTTGAATGTAGACATGCCTGAAATGAGTGCTGCGATGTTTGCAAATGGTTCAGGAGTTGTTGCAGACACAGACATATGGCATAAAAGAATTGGACATGTAAATGTGCAGAGATTGAAGTCTATGCAGACAAAAGGAATTGTGACAGGGCTGCCAAAATTTAAAGTGGAAGGTATGCAGAAAATATGTGAAGCATGCCAATTTGGGAAGCAAACAAAGCATGTGTTTCCACGTAACAGATATGTGAGCAGAAATGCACTAGATGTTGTGCATTCAGATGTATGGGGTCCTACGAAGACCGTATCTATGGGAGGCTGCAGGTACTATGTCACTTTCATTGATGACCACACAAGGAAAGTGTGGGTATATTTCATGAAAGAGAAGAGTGAGGTGTTCACTCACTTTCAGAATTTCAGAGTTTTGGTTGAAAAGCAAACAGGGAAATATGTAAAGTGCCTAAGGTCAGATGGAGGGGGAAGAATGGTATTCGGAGACAATTCACATGCAGATATACTCCGCAGCAAAATGGAGTTGCTGAGCGGAAAAACAGGCACATTGCTGAGATTGCGCGAGCATTGATGGAAGAGAAGAATATGCCGCATTGCTATTGGGCTGAGGCTGTTTCTATAGCAGTATACATCATGAACAGGACTCCAACTGCAGCCATACATGATGTAACTCCAGAGGAGAGGTTTACTGGCAGAAAACCAGATTTGTCTCATCTGAAAGTCTTTGGATGCATTGCATATGTGCATGTGCCAGATGAGCTGAGAACCAAGCTGGATCCGAAAGCTGAAAAATGTGTGTTTATTGGATATTCCCTTGAGCAAAAGGGATACAGGTGTTATAACCCTGCTACACGTGAGTTGAGGGTAAGCAAGGATGTTGTATTTGATGAGATGAGCAGTTGGTATGCTGCTGAAAAAGAAGCTGTTGGGGCTGATTTGAGTGGAAGTGTGGTTGCACAGAATGCAGGTCAGCAATCACAGTCTTTGAGTGGACCAGGAGAGTCCTCATCTAGTGGGTCTGTTGATAGACCATGGAGTGGCAGGCTGCGTCATAATACCAGCCCTGCAAATGTGATTACTACATCACGTAAAGGAAAAGAGAAAGTGGTTGAGCCCCTTGGTATGCCTGACATTTCTGCAGGGCATTCTCATGTTGATGGAGAGTCTAGTGGCTCACATATGAGCCTTGATGAGGAGATTGGGATCCCAGCTATGAGAACACCTGGTGTAAAGAAGGCTATGGAAGCCATGAATGAGAAGCTGCGAAGATCTGGGAGAGTGAGAAATCCTGTGCAGAGATTTACCTATGATGGTTATGTGGCACATCACTATGCATATATGGCAAAGGTTGTGCAGGTTGTTGAGCCCACATGCATTGATGAGGCTATTGGAAATGTGTGTTGGGAGAAAGCTATGGATGAGGAGATGGATGCACTATATGGAAATGAAACTTGGGATTTAGTGCAATTGCCAGAAGGCAAGAAAGCCATTGGATGCAAATGGGTGTACAAAGTTAAACATAACAGTGATGGAAGCATAAACAGGTACAAGGCTAGATTGGTAGCCAAAGGATATGCGTAGACATATGGGATTGATTATGAGGAAACTTTCAGCCCAGTTGCCAAGATGGCAACGGTGAGAGTTGTGATAGCAGTGGCTGCGTCAAAGAAATGGTCTTTACATCAGATGGATGTAAAGAATGCATTCTTGCATGGGGATTTGCAAGAAGAGGTGTATATGTTGCAGCCACCTGGTTATGAGGATGTGGGTCACCCCGAGCATGTTTGCAGGTTGAAGAAAGCCTTGTATGGGTTAAAGCAAGCACCAAGAGCATGGTCTGACAAGATTTCTGACTATCTTGTCACTATTGGCTTTCATGTAGCCAATGCAGATTTCTCATTGTATGTGAGACATGGTGATAGAGGGGTTGTGCTTGTTGTCATCTATGTAGATGACTTGATCATTACGGGGGACCATGATGCAGAGATCTTTGATGTAAAGATCTTGCTTAGACAGAAGTTCGAGATGAAGGATCTGGGAGAGCTCAGATATTTCTTGGGCATTGAGGTGATTAGGTCACCACATGGCATTGGATTACTGCAGAGACAGTATGGCTTGGACATGTTGTCCAAGTATGGTATGACAGGCTGTAAGCCTATTTCTATGCCATTGGATCAAAATGGCAAGTTGAGTGCAGATTCAGGAGAGATCTTGGAGGATCCTACTATGTACAGGAGCATAGTAGGAAGTTTGATCTACATGACGATCACCAGACCAGATTTGAGCTATGCTGTTGGGTTGGTGAGTCAGTTTATGCAGGTTCCATGGAAATCGCATTTGGATGCTGTGAGACGCATACTGAGGTATGTGAAGTCTACTTTACATTGTGGACTATTCTATGAGACTGGGACAGAGATATGTGTACATGGGTACACAGATGCTGATTGGGCTGGTAGTATCTCAGACAGAAGATCTACCAGTGGATTCATGTTTTCTTTGGGGAGTGCTGCTGTGACTTGGAGCAGCAAGAAGCAGCCTACGGTTGCTTTATCGAGTACAGAGGCCGAGTACAGAGGAGCTACTATGGCAGCATGTGAGGTAGCTTGGTTGAGAAAGCTACTTGGAGATTTGGGTCTATCAGTGGATAGACAAGTTGTCATTTTCTGTGACAACATTAGCAGTATACAGTTGGCCAGGAACCCAGTCTTTCATGCTCGTACAAAGCACATAGAGGTCCACTACCACTTCGTCAGAGAGAAGGTCTTGGCAGGAGACCTTGACCTTGTTTATGTCAGCACAGAGGATCAGGTAGCTGACATCTTCACCAAAGCATTGGGTACAGAGAAGCTCCGCAGATTCAGGGCTTCGCTTGGTGTACATGAGATGGAGTTGAGCTCGAGGGGGAGTGTTGAGATATCGAGCTCTAGTGAGGCGGTGGACACTGATGACCCGCCTGGGGGATAGGCCCCACACTTACACCACTGGCATGGTTGGTGAGATCTTGGGTGATATGCGGCCAGTGGGATGACAGGCTGTGTGACAGCCACTCTAGAGACTGGCATAGTTATAGCGCCAGCTCATTTAGTCGGGTTCACACTATAGAGAACCCGTGTATGTATTTGGTTGAGTACCTTTCATATTGTGTGTACTCTTATTTCTTGTATATGGTGTGTTGAGTGTTGAGTAGAGAAGAAGAAGATTTTCAGCCTCTCACCTTGTGTGTTCTCTATTAGGGTTTTGTGAGTGTGTGTGTGTGCTTGCAAGAGCTCAAGCTCTCTTCCCCCCTGCATCTTTTCAGACCTTTGGTAGCTCTTAGCATTTTCTTACTTCTTCCTGCACTCCTTAGCAAAATGCCCCTTTTTACAAGAGAAAAAAGACATCAATTTTTTTAACAAATGTTATCACATGGGTTACATCTTTGCATCTTTTTCTCTTTTTATGATAGTGGGGAGACTGTCGTACTCTAAATTCCATGTAATGCTCTAATTTTTGGACTTGAAATATTTTTTACAAACTTCATATCTTTAGAGTTTAAAGTGTATTTATGAGTCTAGGATGTTATTTGGATGCTTTTTGGAATAATATGATTTTTTTGTGATTAGGAGTGATTTTTACTCGTTTGTGGGCTATTTTTGAGTAGTTGAGTCAAAATTAGAAGAAAGTTTGTATGAGAGACGTGTAGATAATTTATAAATTAGTAGTTCAGCACCTGTGGCATCCCAAACAATTCTATGCCAAGTGGGGAGAAGTTGATGGCAGAGCTACTGGATAATCTAGGATCTTGATGACCTTGGTGGCCTTTCTCTTCTTGGTGGATGCATACCGTCAACCTTAAACTTTGGCAAACCTGCAACAATATTTTGGGCCTGCATAGACTTTAGTCGTCGCTGTACATTCACATGACCACTCCACTTGTGCGATATGTCAATATCTGCAATGACACCTGTTCCATGCGTAAACATGGCTGCCTTTATCTCATGCATGTTCACATCCAAAGTAAACATCCTGCTATTTCTGTTACCCTTTGTAAGCAAGCGATACTTATTTTTGAAGTCTTCCACAAAACATCCTTGAGGATTAAACCTCACTTGCAAACCCTGCTCAACCATCTGTCCAATGGAAACCAGGTTCTTTGTAATATTCAGAACATGAAGTACATCAGCCAAGTACTTCATTTTGCCATCCTGCATAGACAATGGTACTTTACTAACATGCGCAATGGGATGCGTAGTATCATCACTTATTTCTACATAACCTCGTTTTTTCATTTTTTGCATATCTCTAAACCACTCAGACTGGTCATGTGGTTAGAGGTGCCGGAATCCACATACCATATATCTTGAGATCCTGACACATCCCCTATTATGGAACTAAGCATGTGCTGCATCACAAATAGTTGCTCACTTCTGTCATCACCTCCATGTTTTCTAGATGATGCATAGTTGCCTTGCTGCAACTTCCCACTTTTAATGTCATTCTGCTTTTTGTAGTAGTCCTTTGCCATGTGTCCTAGTTTGCCATAGTAATAGCACTCTATGCTATTTGCATTTTGATTTCTTTGCCAACCACCTCGGCCTCTTTGGCTCCCCCTGCCTTTAGACTGACCTCTTCCACCTGTGTATGATTACTGTTGTGAATCATTGGACTGTTGTTGTCTAGAATTCTAATTTCGTTGTCGGCCACCACCTTGGCCTCTCGACCACGGCCTCTACCTTTGCCTCTACTACCTGAATTAGAGTAGCAAACCTGTTCCGATGTGTTCTTGATTTGTGAAGAAGAATCCTCACCTAAAGCCTTTTCTTCTATGATCAACATAGATATCAAGTCCCGAAAGTTGGGAATATTCTCCCTAACTGCAATGGAGGTCTTGAAAGGCTTGTACTCTTTGCCAAGCCCATTCAGACAGACACTCACCAAATCATCATCCTCCATTGATACATTGATAGACCCAAGGGATTGAACAATGCCCTTGATCTTTAAGGCATATTCATTGAAAGACATGTTTTTCTTTTCCACAGTATACAACTCTTGCTTTAACTACAACTTCCTTGCCATTGTGTTAGTCTGGAACATCTGAACCAAATTCTGCCATGCAGCTGCTGGAGTGTTTGCATCTTGTATATGTGTCCTATCATAGTGCCTATGACACTAATTGAAAGCCACTACATGACTTGCACCCTAATTCTAATCCTTGAATGCCTTTATATCTGCAAGAGTGGCATTCTTCTCAGATAACTTTGGAGGCTCCTCACTGTCTCCTTCTACATAATCCCAAAATCCTTTACCCAATTAGAAAATTGGTCATTCTGAACTTCCAGGCATGGAAGTTATTCTTATCCAGCTTCTCAATAACAATCTGATAAATTCTGTCAGACATTTTTTCCTACAATAGCCTACAAACAAACAACTTTTGTGTATGCAACTTGTAATACAGCAGTATCTCCTAACTGCTATAATAGCGGTACTTCAGCATAGCCTGCGTGTCACCAAATGTGACCAGAGTACATGTAGAGGGAGTGTTGTACCTAAACCAAGAAGGGGAAAGAGATGATGGTGTCGCTTCCTTCCTTGCTTGTTCTTGCCTCTTGCTTGCCTCCTTAGCTCCTAACTGCTATAATAGCGGTACTTCAGCATAGCCTGCGTGTCACCAAATGTGACCAGAGTACATGTAGAGGGGGTGTTGTACCTAAACCAAGAAGGGGAAAGAGATGATGGTGTCGCTTTCTTCCTTGCTTGTTCTTGCCTCTTGCTTGCCTCCTTAGCTCCTACACGAACCGAGCTCTAATACCATAAAGAGAATGTGGGGGAGAGGGAGAGCTTCAAACCCTAGCAAGCAAACACACACACACAAGAGAGAGAGATGGATGGCTGAATTTTCTTCTATCTTCTTCTTCTCTACTCAACCAACCTAATATAAAGATAAGAGTACACACTATATGGGTTAGTACTCAACTATTACAACATACAAGGGTCGGTTCATAATGTGTACCCGCTAAAAGAGCTAGCACTATAACTATGCTAGTCTCTAGTAATCCAAAATGGTTGTCACACAGCCTGTCATCCCACTGGCCACATATCACCCATAATCTCACCAACCATGCCAGTGGTGTAGATGCAGAAGCTATCACCTAAGCGGGTCATCAATGTCCGCCGTAGCACTAGTTGAGCTCAATATCTCAACAAATAATGTCCTGAGGCTTTCAAAATGCCCAATCTAACCAAGGTTGTTGATCCTCCACTGAGGAGTATCACCAAATGGTGTAAGTCTTGCCCTCACCTTCTCCCATAACTATACATATCCACGTGGAACCCAAAAATATTGACGGATTTTTCGAAAAGACAATAAGAAGCCTCTATGTGGGAAAATGTGTTCAAGGTGCATGGTATGCTGCAGCAAATAGTGAGTGATCGAGATGTGAAGTTTATGGGCACATTTTGGCGTACATTGTTTGAGAGCATGGGCACTAAGTTGACTCCTAGTAACGGCCTATCATCCCGAAACCGATGGTCAAACCAAAAGGGTCAATAAGTGGCTTGAGACTTACTTGAGGCATTATTGCTATGAAACACAACATGCATGGGATGATTGGTTGCATTTGGTGAAGTTTGCCTACAAAAGCACCTATTATAATAGTATTGGAATGTTGCCTTTTTGAGGCTATGTATGGCTATAAGGTGCATGTACCGATTATAGCATTCAAGCAAGAGAACACAAATCTACATGCAAGGGATGTAGTGGAAAGAATGCAAACTCTTTTGCAAACATGCAAAAGAGAACATAAGAAGTCTCAAGAGAAAATGAACCATTATGAAGATGCACATCGAAGGCTATTGGAATTCAAAGAAGGAGACTTTGTGTTCTTGAGGATACCTAAGACTCGATATGGTTCTCTCAAAGGTAGTACCAACACAAAGCTTGCACACCGTTATTATCGGCCATACAAAGTATTGAGGAGAGTTGGTGAAGTGGCTTATCAATTGCTACTTCCATCTACTATAAGAATACATGATGTCTTTCATGTATCACATTTGAAGGCATATGTTAGGCCTGAAGTGCAAGTATTGGATGAGCTTCCACCCATGAGTGAAGATGGCATGGTGGAGTATATACTCGAGAAGGTGTTGGGAGAAAGAGAGAAGGCGTTACGCAATCGCACTTGCGTGAGTACCTTGTCAACTGGAAAGGTTTACCTCAAGATGAAGCATGGCAGCCTGCCTCTATGTTGGAGGGGATGAAACACCTTTTTGATGCATCCAAGGTGCATTCTTGAGCCAAAATAGAAAAAAATAGCTTGCTATAATTTACTGTTATATGAGGCATAAAAGAGGCTCAAATGAATGCAATTGACATATACACTTCTTAGCCATGATTAGCAATGTGTTGGGGAGCATTTCATGAAGTTTTGGAGGTCTCAAAGGCTCAAATGATGCTCTTTTGGACAACTTTGGCAAAGAAGTGTGAAATGATTCATGTTGATGCGTATGCAAACCATCCATGCTATGATTCTATTTTGAACATGTTTGAGAACGAAACTTATTTGGGTGGGGATGGTTTGTAATGAAGCTTTGTACACATAATTGTGGACACGACTTGTACATATAAGGCCAAGGGCCAAGTATAAGTGTATTGGGCCAAAGGGCCAATTGTAATTGAGGGCCAAAGGCCAAGTGGGTGTGGACACTAATACGTGTGTGTGGAAAGGGGGCCATGGTACATAGGCCAATGTGAATAGCTAATCACAATTAACTCATACTAATCAAATTTACAAGCTAATCTACTTTCATGGCAATCTTGCCCTTCCCTCTACCCATGGATGGTGCTCCTACACCCATGTTGTCACTCTATGCTTTGAGTGGCCATAGCTAGTTCTTTGTACATAAAATTATCTATGTTTCCTTGTAGGACTATTGAAAATAAATTCTTGGCTTATTAGTGTCATGTGAATATATATCAATCATTGAAAGGCATATTTGGTTTCAAAATGTAATATGACTAAACCCCAAAGCCTTATTTGTTCAATATGTGTTTTCATTGAATATGCCATAGCTCAGTAAACATGTTAATGTACTCTTGAATCTTTGCATTTTCATGTCATAGTGCACCTTCCTTGCACTATGCCTAAGCATTCTAGTTTTATGGTTTTGTTATTTTCTTCACATTGTCAAAATGTTGTATCATGTAAACGTAATCAATCTCTCTCTCATCTTCACAAGTCATACCGCTTAATTTTTGCTTATTGCTCAAAATTCTACTATATTTTGCATCTTGGGTTCCCCCTCAAAAGGGAGGGACAATGTTTGAATGTACTTTTTTGGCATTGTAATTGAATACCCTCTCTCGCATTTGAAAAAAGACTAAATTTAATGGAGAGGAGTCTCTAGAACTGCTCCAAAACCCACCAATGGAATCGAAAAGATTTAGTGATGGGAAACAAAAAAATGAAAAGGCAATGGGCATTAGTGGTATCGACATTGGAATAAAATATGTGGCCTTTAAATAATGGATATGAAAAGAGAACTACATCTATCCACACATCCATAATTATCAAGTTTTTAGAAGTAGTAGAAAAATAGCTAGATGGAGTTTAGCTTCCTATGTAGCTATTTCTATTTCATATCCAACAACTCTATTTCATATCCAACAACTCTATTTTTTTAAGTGTTAGATAAGTTGGATCAACTCTTCAACTTTCTATGTAGTTATTTCTATTTCATATCGACCAATACTATAAATTTCTAGACATCCTTAAGTTATAACATACCAAAGACACTTTTATATTAAAATGATTGCAAGAAAAAGACGTCTTTAATGAAATGAACTGGACATTGTGAATTGATGCTATGCATTGGTAGATTGCGTTGTTGGAGTGCTCCATGTCAACCTTTCAATTTGCGATCACATCCTCATGATTGGTTGAAGAGTGTTGTTTATGGGAAGATGGTGAAGATGTTGCAATAAATGTCACACATTACATGGCACCCAGTTTGTCTATGTCCGTTTTGGTGGAAGAGACGGGTGGGGATGCTAGTGAGTTAGTGTGATGGATGTTAATGCATCATTGGTGAGAGATTGCTTGCAAGTAGATCATGCATATTGATCTTCTTGAGGGTAGGCATTGCTGTACATAATAGTGATGCTTTTGCCTTCTTGATACTCGTGTGGTTTGAAGGGAAAAAACTTGTAAGTAGATCTCACATATTGATTTATTTAAGGGTAGGCATTGATGTACATAAAGATGCTTTTGCCATGAGAGGATATTGTTTTTTTTCTTATTATCATTTTGGTCTTCTCTGCTCTGAAATATATGATGTACAAGGTAAAGGATGAGAGGAAGAGGTAATGGAGGTGTGAACGCACTCAAATAACGTGGGCATATGGGTGAAAAAGGGATCTAGGGTTAGCCTTATCCTAGCCCTTGGTGGAGGGCAGGAGGCCCTAATTTTTGCAACAAGAACAAGAACCACGTGGAGGAGAAGGGTAAGCAACTTTGGAGTGGCTGAAATAGAAAGTAATACAGGAACCTTTCTATACATCTTATATCCTCTCTCAAGCTATAGAGTCTTCATGATGATTCAATAAGTTCTTTATGCTGGTTCATTCTTTTATACTTGGCTCTCCTCTTGTTTTCATTGCTTTCACTATTGCATACTTTAGATACCCATGATTCTTAACAGATACCCATGATTCTTAACATGGTATAAGAGCCATGTATGGTTAAGATTCCCCTTCATTCTCTCTCTCTCTCATAAGCCATTCACAAGCGAGAAGGTTATGGGAAGGAGGTAATGCACATCATTACCATGCGTCCGTCAACGGCGGCAGCCGCAACGACAATCGTTCCAACGGAGAAACAACGCCGTCATCGATGATAGCAACAGTGCCGTTCCTTAAGAGCTACACCATATATTGAAAGCATCCAACAACGACCTTTTGTAGCGGCACCATCTCCTCCTCACTACAGCGCAGAGCAACAACGTTCACTGCAACGCAATTAACGAACGTTGATTGCAGCGACGTCCGACATCACGAGCGACCTGCAGCCACGACAACCACACAGCGCTGCCGTCAACAACGAAGCGCAAATTACCTTTGTAGCGACGACTCTAGAGCAGAGCCTGGAAACGACAACAAATGCAAGCTTCTGCAGCGCAAGGGACATGCAGGTCATCGACGGGC
The DNA here is from genome assembly GCF_041138505.1 of Cibotium barometz. Classification (NCBI taxonomy): domain Eukaryota; kingdom Viridiplantae; phylum Streptophyta; class Polypodiopsida; order Cyatheales; family Cibotiaceae; genus Cibotium; species Cibotium barometz. The sequence goes on along the minus strand of NC_141057.1, from coordinate 35,111,659 downwards.
AACAAAACGCTTTAGCGTTTTATTTTAGAGAGAGAGAGAGAGAGAAAAAAAATCAAACCTTTCCAAGATTTCTTTCAAAACCTTTTTCTCTAAGGATTACAAAGCCTACAAAGCCAAAAGATTCCACTTGCTCTTGTTCATCAAAGTACATGAGGTATTTTTTGTAAATCTAACCCGCTTCAAGCACACCACTCTTCAAACTTGAATTGTTTTTTTTGACGCGTAAAACGGAGTAAGATATTGTCCTTGTTTTTTGCAAGTGGTAAGACCTCTCTTACCCCTATCAATCATGATGAAGGAGATGGGAGCCTCGATTGAGAAGTTTGATGGCAAGGGTTTCCATACTTGGCAAGTTCAAGTAAAATATATGCTCATGCTCAAACGTATATGGCCTTTGGTAAAAGGCACGAAGAAGGTGGACCTTGAAGATTCGGAGGTGGTAGAAGATGATGAGAGGGCTCATACCATTATTTCTCTTCATATTCATAAAAAACTCATTCATCTTGTGGCAGGTATGAAATCAGCAAAAGAGGCTTGGGATGAGCTTGAGAAGCTTTATGGTGCCAAGGCAAAGCACTCAAAGATTGCACTTAAGGTCAATTTTTTTGGTCTTGAGATGTAGGAGGGTGGCTCTCTTGGAGACTTTATCAGTGATGAATAGCATCATGGAATAACTTGTAAGCATTGATGCCACCTAATGTATATTGCAAACCCTAACTATAGAGGGAAGCCATCTCCCTACTCACACAATGCATAAAGCCATAATCCATAATAATACACAAGACACACTATGTGTTGTGTCCACACACTACTAACCCTAGCTAATGTCCACACACTATGACCAGCTGGACGCGGTCATTTATGTCTCACACATATTCCTACCTAACATGCTAGTACATAGCATAGCTGGCACACACTGACATCGAGCTTGAATCTCAACAGTCCCTCTCAAGCTCATGATGTACTGCCATAGATGATGTAGATGAGCTTAGGCTATCAAAGCTCTCAACACTCCCCCTCAAGCTCATCCCACATACTCCCAACATAGTACGGAAGTACTCAAACTTCTCCCTGCTAAGTGGCTTTGTAAAGATGTCAGCCACCTGCTCTTCAGTCTTCACATACTATAGATCCACTATTCCATCCAGCATCTTCTCTCTGACAAAGTGATAATGGACCTCTATGTGTTTGGTCCACGCATGAAACACTGGATTCTTGGCCAACTGTATGTTGCTCATGTTGTCACAATGAATGATAACTTTGCCATCAATAGGCTCACCCAAATTAGCCAAGAGATTCTTTAACCATATTCCTTCACAAGTAGCAATGGCTGCACCTCTATATTCAGTCTCTGTACTGGATAAAGCAACAGTAGGTTGCTTCTTGCTACAACTCACCATGGCACTTCCAAGTGTAAAGGCATAACCACTAGTAGACCTCCTGTCATATGAGCTACCTGCCTAATCAGCATCTGTGTAGCCATGTATATCCAAGCCTTTACCATGTTCATAAAGAAGACCATAATGTGCAGTGGTCTTTACATATCGCATAATATGTCTCACTGCATTCAAATGAGGTTTTCTGGGGCTCTGCATAAATTGGCTTACCAGCCCCACAGCATAACTCAAATCCGAGCGTGTGATAGTCAAGTAAATGAGACTACCAACCATCTTTTTGTACATAGATGGATCATCCAACTCCTCACCAAAATCAGCCCGCAACTTCACATTCTGCTCCAAAGGTGTACTCATTGGCTTACACCCTGTCATTCCATATTTTGCCAACATATCCAATGCATATTGGCGTTGCACTAACCATGTACTTGCATGGTCTTTGATCACTTCAATTCCAAGAAAGTATCTCAATTCACCCAAGTTTTTCATGTCAAACTGCCCACTCAATACTTTCTTGACATGCATCACATCTGTACCATGATCACCTGTGATAATCAAGTCATCCACATAGATGACAAGTAAGACAATCCCATGATCTGTTTTCTTCACATAGAGTGAAGAAACTGCTGTAGAAACCTGAAATCCAAGGGAGATAAGATATCGGCTCATCTTATCACTCCAAGCACGAGGTGCTTGCTTCAGACCATATAAAGCCTTCTTCAATCTGCATACATGAGTGGGATACTTTGGGTGTACATATCCTTCTGGCTGTGCCATATACACTTCTTCTTGTAGATCACCATTTAGAAATGCATTTTTTACATCCATTTGATGCATTTCCCAACCATTTGCTACAGCCATAGCAATGACTGCTCTCACTGTTCTCATCTTTGCCACTGGACTAAATGTTTCATCATAGTCCAAGCCTTGGGTTTGTGCATAACCCTTAGCTACCAATCTCGCTTTATGTCGCTCAATGGAACCATCTGACTTGCATTTCACTTTGTAAACCCATTTGCAACCAATAACATTTTTGTCTTGTGGTAATGCAACCAAATCCCATGTGTCATTATGAACTAATGCATCCATCTCAACATCCATTGCCTTCTCCCATACATCCTTTCCAATAGCTTCTGTATAGCATGTAGGTTCCACATGCTTCACCAAAGAGGTCATATATGCATAATGCATAGCAAAATCACGATATGTCAACCTGTCAATTGGATATCTGACCCTTTGGGATCTCTGCAATGCCTGCGGATCACTCTGAACACCTGTCACTCTAGCATGTGGTGGCACATATCTATCCTGGACCTAGCACCAGGTGTGCGTAAAACAGGTATGCCAAGTTCCTCATCCAAACTCTCTGAACTTGACGACTCATAACCTGTAATTCCAATTCCTTCAACCTTCTTTTTCCCTTTATCCACAGCACTACTCCCAGTGCTCACACTATCATGCCTCAAGCGTCCTGACCATGGACGTACAGTGCTACTCTCTGACTCTGCTGGCCCAGACATAGAAGTAGAACTAGAACTTGCTTGTGGCAAGTTCACATGCACATCAGCATCAAGTGACTCAATGACACCCTCATCCTTTTCTTTGTACCAACTAGCAAGTTCATTAAACACCACATCTCGTGAGATAACCACTTGCCTAGTTTGTGGATTGTAACATTTGTATGCCTTACGATCCTGTGTATATCCAACAAACACACACTTTTCTGCCTTAGGATCCAACTTCCTCCTCCTCTCGTTAGGCAGATGTACATAAGCTATGCATCCAAACACTTTGAGGTGTCCAATGTCTGGCCTAAATCTTGTAAGCCACATTTCTGGCGTACTTTCATGTATGGCTGCTGTGGGTGTCTTATTCAGTATATACATTGCAGTAGCACATGCTTCTGCCCAATAATAATCTGGCATGCTCTTTTCATTGAGCATCGCCCTGGCCACTTCAGAAATGACTCTATTCTTTCTCTCAGCAACACCATTTTGCTGAGGTGTATACCTGCAAGTTAACTGTCTTCTTATGCCATGCTTTCTCAAGAAATGCTCAAAAGCATGTGAGGTGTATTCACCACCTCCATCTGTCCTCAAACATTTTATCCAAGAGCCATATTGCTTCTCTGCAAAAGCTTTGAAATCCATAAACTTTCCCAACACTTCACTTTTCTCTCTGAGAAAGTAAATCCATGTCATTCTGCTGAAGTCATCAATGAATGTCACATAATATAAACTGCCTTTAATAGATGGATTTTGTGCAGGACCCCATACATCGCTATGAACTATTTCAAGTGGCCTACTACTCATGTTGCCTTCTCTAGGAAACCACAACCTCGCCTGCTTTCCAAACTGACAGGCTTCACAAACATGCATATTCCCATCATACTTGAATCTAGGCAGTCCACTAACAATGCCTCTTGCCTGCATGTTCTTTAACCTTTGTATATTCACATGCCTAATCCTTTTATGCCACATGTCAATGTCTTGTACCACATTTTGGCTTTTAGAGAACATGGCTGATTTCAACTCAGGAATCCCAGCATCCAGCTTAAATGGCTTGCCTTCTTTCTTGCCTTTAGCAATGACTCTACATCCATTTTTGAAATCCTCAACGAAGCAACCATGCTCGTTGAAACGAACCTGTAATCCCTGTTCCACCATTTGACCAACTGAGGCCAAACTTTTTGTAATAGAAGGCACATACAATACATCTGCCATAGATTTTGTTTAACCATTGTGCATAACCAATGGTACACTTCCAACATGTGTAATGGCATGTTGAGTATCATCTCCTGTCTCCACATAGCCTTTCACATCCATAGGCTTCATATGCTCAAACCATTCACCATGACAAGTCATATGGTTTGATGCTCCAGAGTCCATATACCAAGTGTCATCATTTTCAGCATTTGTCATCATAGATCCCACAACATGTTTCATGGCAAACAAGTGATTTGCACTACCATCATTACTGCTTGATGCACAATTTCCACCATGTTGTACATAATGTCCACCATGATGTGCTCTACCTCCTCTCAAATCATTTTGTTTGCGGAAACAATCACGTGCCATATGACCAAATTTTCCACAGTAATGGCATTCCAAATCTTGCATAGATGTGTGTTGGCCTTGCAAACATCCTCTACCACGAGGATTACCTCTGCCTCTCTGAGGTGTATATCCACGACCACCTCTAGCACCATATGTAGGCTGAAAATTCTATTGTGGTGACCTGTCCTGCCATCCACGACCATTACCACGGCCACGTGATGCAAATCTCCCCCTGCCTCTAAATCCTCTTTGTGAGTAGAAAGCCTGATTTCTGCCATTATCATCATGGCTAGTAGATGCATCATGAAAGGAGTCACTGAGTTTGATTTCCTCAACAAGCAAGAGTGAAACCAACTCATCAAAGTCTGGTAAACCTGTACTCTGAAGAACCGAGATGGATGTATCAAAAGATTTCTACTCCTTGCCAAGACCACGCAAGGTAATGTCTACCAAATCATCATCAGGCATGGGGGCATTGGTTGTTGCCAATGCATCTGCATACTTCTTTATCTCTTGTACATAATCATGGATGCTCCTTCTATTCTGTTTCACATTATGAATCTGTTGTCGCAACAATTGAGACTTGCGAGCACTCGTGTCTGTATCAAACAGCTTTACCAATGTATCCCATGCATCCTTGGGATTCTCAGCATCATGTATGTGTATGAGTATAGCATCCGAAATACATATAGACAGATAATGCAACACTTTGTATGCTCTTTCTGACCATTGCTTATGAGCTATAACCTGTTGTGCTGTGTAGTTTGTCGGGGTGGTTCCGGCTCTGGCTCTGCACCTGTAATGAGATTCCAAAAACCTTTTCCCTTTAGAAAACTTTTGATCCTGTACTTCCATGCCTGGAAGTTCTTCCTATCCAATTTTTCACCCACAATTTGTACTAGATTATCTGACATATTTGCTCAATGCAAATGTATCTTCCGCGCACGTCCAAATCTGTAAACGAGCCTTCCTCAGCTCAACCACACTCTAATGAATGTTTCAGATACTCCAAAGTAGTCAACAAACTTCAATTTTGATGTAGAAAATCAAACTGTATGCATCCAAAATGAACTAGTTTACGCAATCCAAGATACCCTGCTTTGATGCGCTTTCCAAGGCTCCAAATTGCAATGTAGTGGTTCAATCAAGTGTGCATAACTTGCATTGACACCTAAACAACCTCAATGTTGCATATCAACACTATCCAAGATGCGTACATATCAATTTTGTCAAACCCCCTTCTCTATTTTGGGTGGGTATAACAATCACCTAGTGGTTTACTTTACACAACTTTCAAGGTGATATTTGTTTCTCAATAAATGGTCACATGGAGATAAATGAACTAGAGGTGATGCTATTGGTTGTCGAGACCAAAGATACTGTATACTGAGTTACAGTGTCAAACACTAGAAACTTTTGGGACCCTGAAGTGTTTAGAATGTTTCCTTGTGGTTGGATTTTCTACATGATAAATATCTAGTAGATGAGAAGGAGTTTATAGAGCATAGAAAAGGGAGGCCAACAAGGTGAGAGAGCTATTTTAAATACTTTGGAGTATCTCCACTTCATACCTTAAGACATTAACATATAAACTTTCATAATTTGCTTAGGGTATGAAGCTCCAACGTCAAAAGTTATCATGTTTACCTTCCGTGACAATAGAATGTGGAAGACCTTGAAGAAGAGGAGCTTGAAAAGATCAATGGTGAGACAATGGATTTGACAATACATTGCATGGTGATGGAGCATCCACATCAAGCATCAACAAGCCCCCCCCCCCACAAATTAGCCAATGATCTAAGGTGTGGTAGTGTATAGTGGTAGTGATATTTAGTTGTATTAATTACAGGTAAACTCTAAATTTATATGCAACTAGGGTAAGAAGTAGTAACTTGAAGAAAGTCAAGCTCCTCCTGAGCAACATGGGGAAACTGAGACTACACCCAAGTAATAAGTAAAATCTCAGAGTCCACTAAAGAAACAAGGAGAAACTCAAGCTCCACCCAAGAAGCGAGCAGAAACTCATCGTCCACCTCCTTATCAACAACAAAAAAAGAATCTAATGCTCCACCTGAATAATAAGCAAAAACTAAGGCTCTGCCATGCACACATTGAGGTGGAAAACAAAGGTTGGCACAATCCATGGAAGCCATGTGAGTAGATTTTAAACTATGTATTCGTGAAATCCCAAAAGTAACAATAATATTCTGATTTGAATTATCTTGCTTTTTTTGCATTTTGTAGGAATATAATAATCTAGTACTATCCATCAGTATATCCATCAGTAATGTCTTATGTATACCTTGACCTAGACTATTGGAAGGCACAGAGCAAGGGAGTGTATCACTAGATGCATATAGAAGTGGATGTTTCTTCCTAATTTAGATTAATAACTTTACTTTAGAATCGTGGTGATAGCTCAATAGCTTTTCTATCTTGATAAATAGGTGGATTACAATGTAGAAAATATTTTTGGAAGAAGTTGTTGGGGTACTTGACCATTCTAGGGATGTGGTGCTAGATCTCTTTGCCTAGGATTGGAGATCTCACGAGTCACGAGACTTCTAAAGAGAGACATAGTCTATATAGAACCAGATGAGCATATTGTTAATGAGGTTTTAGTGCCATTGAGTAAATTGTAATGGATATAATGATGGACATATGAAGCTCTTCTTATGTTTATACTCTCTCAATACTGAATTATAAAATTTTCTTCTTAAAATCAACATTTAAGAAGGAGATTTTATAATTCAATATTGAGAGAGTATAAACATAAAAAGAGCTTCATATGTTCATCATTATATCCTTTACAATCTGTTTTAGTGCTATTGAGCAAATTGTAATGGGTATACTGATAGACATATGAAGCTCTTTTTATGTTTATACTCTCTCAATACTAAATTATAAAATGTGCTTCTTAAAATCAACATTTAATGCTGGGCATATGCAAATCTCTTTTGTGTTTGATCTCTCTTCTTCTTCTTCTTCTTCTTCTTCTTCTCTCTCTCTCTCTCTCTCTCTCTCTCTCTCTCTCTCTCTGTGGTTACTAATATCCTCTGTGTAATGGGCATATGGAGGTCTTTTTTTTGCATGCATGCATGAATGTTGTGTAAAGGGTATGTAAATGAAGAGAGAGAGAGAGAGAGAGAGAGAGAGAGAGAGAGAGAGAGAGAGGATAATGAGAGAGGTCGGTGTGGAGATAGAGATAATTGGAGAGAGAGAGAGAGAGAGAGAGAGAGAGAGAGGTGTAGAATGTGTGAGGAGGGGTGGAGGAGCAACATGAAGTCTAGGCCAAGCTGCTAGGAGGAGGAGACAAGGAGTGAGGAGGAGGAAATAGAAGTGAGAAGAACTAGGGAGGTATGGGAATAGAGAGAGAGTTGTTGTCAAAAAAAGGGGATGATCACCGAGGGAGCTCGATGGAGGGAGCCTTTCTTGGCTGCCCTCTCTCTCTACTTGAACAATCTCTCTCTAGCTATTGCCACCACCATCTCCCCCCCCCCCCACCATTGCCCGGTGTTGAAATATATGATGTACAAGTGATAAAGGGTGAGAGAAAGAGGTCATGTAGGTATGAACACACCCCAAATAAAGTGGGCATGTGGGTAGAAAAGGGATCTAGGGGTTAGCCCAACCCTAGCCCTTAGTGAACCCTATGTAAAGGGCAGGAGGCCTCACTTTTTGTAACATAACACAACACTTGAAGGTGAAGGTTAAGCCAACTTTGGAGTGGCTGAAATAGAAGGTAATATAGAAGCTTTCTATACATCTTGTGTTCTTGCTCTCTCTCATATATGTTGCTCTATCTTGCCATCAACTATTGCTTCCATTGTGAATACTCCCCATAATTTTGACATTGTATCAGAGCCTTGCAAAGGCTAAGTTCCCCTTCAATCCCCTTTTCTTTCTCTCTCACTATCATAAGCCATTCACATCCTCATCAAGAAGGAGAGTGGTAGAAGAAGATGAGAAGCAAAAAGGCGTCAAGAAGGAAGGCAACAAAAGAGCTGCATCAAAGAGGAGATTCTCATCATCAAATTCAAGATCTTCAGCAAAGTGAAGGAAGCCAGCAAATCTAGAAAGCAAGAAGAGAAGAATGAAAGAACGCAAGAAAAATTGGTTAAAAAATTCTGGTTTTTCTGTAAGGGTTTCCGTCAATCTAGGTTCTGTCCACCGTCGATTCCGGCAATGAACATCCGTGGGGTGGTTGTGAGTTTTGTGTGTTAAGGGCTTCTTAACCCTTGCCTAACCTCTGCATGAGCTTGCCGTTAAACTTCACAAGAAGCGACATCGTCGACATAAGTTTTTTTTTTAAAAAATAAAAACACAGCAAGTCCATTTTTGCGTTTTCCGTCTGTCACCGTCCGTCCATCTCACTGCAATTCGAGAATTTCCGTTGCCACCAAGTTTTCTATTCGGCCATCCAGTGGCTGCATTTGTGTTCTGTGCACAGTGTGGGTGATGTTGCTTTGTAATCTCAGCAGGCCGCACACGCACAAATCTCCATCCCGTCGGCACCATTGCCATTCGTCAACAGCTACAGTAACGCTCTCCTTTGCACAAGAGAGCTGCATCTTTACCTATGGCAAAGCTAAGCAAATACCAACTTAAACATCAGTGTGGCATTAGACAACACCCGGCAGTAGCGCTTCAACAACAGCAGCTTCAACGCAACGCGTTTTTCACATAAGAAGAAGAAGAAGAAGAAACGTAATTTTTTTCCCCTTAAACCTTTTGCTCTAAGGTTCTCAAGTGTTTTTTTCCTCTAAGTCCTCACAGGTTCTACAAAGGTTTTTTTTTTCATTTCTCTCAAGCTCGAGGCAAGAGGAGGAAGAAACTATTATTTTTGCCATTCTCGCTTGGAAAGTGTAAGGTATGCACAAATTTTGAAACCAAGCAAAATCGACATATCAAGCATGAAATTCGATCCTTTTTTTTTTTATGAACTCATCTGCATGGAAGTCATCTACCGTATTGTAATGGAGTTAGACACTGCCCTTGTGTTGATAAATAAGTGGTAAGACATCTCCTAAATCAATTTTCACATTGGTGTATGTATTTATGCATCATGATGAAGTGGAAGGTGGAAGCAAGAAGCATATTGAGTAGCACATGCATAAGCTATTGAAACATGGGTGGCAGCCTTGTGTTAATCTATGTGGCAGCTGGACTAAGGAAGCTAGCATGATTGGAAGGAGACATGTACGCATGAAGCGTGTCTACTATGAGAAAGGATTGGAGAAGCACGAAGATGCAACCAATGAAGCCAATGTAATGAAGAATGGTACATCCAAATCCCACTTGAAGATTGTCTTTTGCAAGAACATGGTTTCATCAAAGCAAAGGATCAAAAGGGTGGTGCACTAAGCCACTATGGAAGAGATAGTACCAAAGATGTTACTAAGGTTGAGGTGAATTTTGGAAGTTCCTCACATGATAAGAAACTCTTCTAGTTGAGGAGTGAAGCATGCTTACTAGAATTGGGAGTGAACCACATTTCTCTATAACTCATCACTTTTGTAAAAGCGTAATTTATAAAGGCTACCTACCTTGTCATCTATCCTATGGTTGAGAGGGGGTCATTTTGTTCTTGTATGTCTAATGCTCATCTTGCTCCATGTTTGGCATTGTCCCATGGTGGCATTGAGAGGGGGTGTTGAAATATATGATGTACAAGTGATAAATGGTGAGAGAAAGAGGTCATGTAGGTGTGAACACACCCCAAATAAAGTGGGCATGTGGGTAGAAAAGGGATCTAGGGTTAGCCCAACCCTAGCCCTTAGTGAACCCTATATAAAGGGCAGGAGGACTCACTTTTTGTAACATAACACAACTCAAGTAACACAACACTTGAAGGTGAAGGTAAAGCGAACTTTGGAGTGGTTGAAATAGAAGGTAATATAGAAGCTTTCTATACATCTTGTGTTCTTGCTCTCTCTCATATATGTTGCTCTATCTTACCATTAACTATTGCTTCCGTTGTGCATACTAGCCCCTTCCACCACCAACCTTGCTCCTTCCTTTCACTTTCTATCTATTAGCATCATCCCTTCCTCTCTTCTCCTCTCTCCAACCAGCATTCAAGTATTTTTGTTGCTCTTTGCTATCTATATCTATCTCTTCGCTCACTCTCTCTATCTACCATCCCTCTCTCTATATCCTATCTCTCTCTATATATATATATCCTTGGGCAACCTGGTAATGAAATCCATAGCAATAAGCATCCATTTACTCTCCGGAATGGGTAAAGGCTATAAAACAAACCATCAGGCTTGTGTGTGGGATCCTTGTTGCTGCGTTGATGACAAGGCATACACCTAGCAACATATTCTTTCCTTATGGCATCATAGGTTTTGAACAAACCCAAATGTCCTACCATGGGAGTAGAATGCATCTCATCCCATGACCTTTTTCTTGAAGGATGTGGGGTACAAGATACACCCTTTCCTTATAATAGAGGAGACCATTGTGCAATAAAAAATGAGGTAAATCATCACAAACACCATGCTGTAATTTCTGCGCTATTTGTGAAGCCTCATCATCAAGCATATATTCCTCTTGAATCTCCTCAACCCCAATCATTATGCACTTCCGTGATGGGATCCTTATTGCTGCGTTGATGACAAGGCATACACTTAGCAACATATTCTTTGACTTCCCTCCTCTATAGGCCTTTCCAATGGAAACTTTTCCTTATGGCATCATAGGTTTTGAACAAACCCAAATGTCCTATCATGGGAGTAGAATGCATCTCATCCCATGACCTTTTTCTTGAAGGATGAGTGGGGTACAAGATACACCCTTTCCTTATAATAGAGGAGACCATTGTGCAAAAAAAAATGAGGTAAATCATCACAAACACCATGCTCTAATTTCTCCGCTATTTGTGAAGCTCAAGCATATATTCCTCTTGAATCTCCTCAACCCCAATCATTATGCACTTCCGTGATGGCCGATAGAGAACATGCCCACATTCTAGAGAGTGAATCCGCCACCACATTCTCCTTTCCCTTTGTGTATGTGATCTCAAAATCATATTGTTGGGTAGCCAACCATCTTCTTTGCTTAGGTGAGAGATTTGATTGAGATAGGAAGAATTGAAGAACCCTATGGTCACTTCGCACATAGAATTTGCTTCCATAAATATAGTGATGCCACTTCTTGATTGCGTGCAAAATGGCAATCATCTCTTGATCATACACATGCATCTCCATCTTTTTGTCAAAGTTTGCGGCTTTCATAAGCAATGACTCCATGATCTTAATACAACACCGCACCAATGCCTCTTCCACATGCATCCGCCTCTAATAGTGAAGGGCTTGGAGAAATCCAAGCATACCAAGATAGGTGCTGAAGTAAGCATTCTTTTCAGCTCATCAAAACTCTTTTGTGCCGTTGCATCCCAAAAGAATGCCTCTTTCTTCAACTTATCCATCAAAGGAGCCGCTATATGTGCATATCTCTCAAATGAACCGGCGATAGAATGATGAGAGACCTAAGAATCCCCTCACTTGAGTGAGATTGGTGGGAGTAGGCCAATTCTTCACACATTCCACCTTCTTGGGTTCCACCTTTATGCCATCAATGCTTACAATGTGACCAAGGTATTCCACCACTTTTGCCATGAATGTACACTTGGTTTCTTTGGCATACAAGTGGTTGGCTCTCAATGCATCAAATACCTCCTTCACATGAACCAAGTGCTCCCCTTCACTCTTGCTATACACCAAGATATCATCGCAAAACACCAACACAAACTTGAAGAGGAATGGCTATAGCACTTTGTTCATCAATGCTTGAAAAGTGGCCGGTGCATTACATAAACCAAACGGCATCACCATGAAATGATAAAGACCTCTTTCAGTATGAAATGTCGTCTTGTGCTCATCCCCACTTTTTCATTCTTATTTGGTGGTAGCCAGACCATAAGTTAATCTTGGTGAAGAACTTGGCACCCTTCAATTCATCCAAAAAGATCATCAATTCTTGGGATTGGGTACCTATTCTTGATGGTAATTTTATTAATATCTTGATAATCAATGCACATTCTAAAAGTCCCATCCTTCTTCTTCACCAATAAAACGGGTGCTGCAAATGGCGATTGACTCGATTCTACTCAACCAATATCAATGAGCTCTTTAACTTACTTTGCTACTTCATCCTTTTCTACTTTTGACAACCTATATGGAGGTTTGTTGACCAGCTTTGCATTTGGTTCCAACTCAATAACATAATCAACCTCCCTCATTGGTGGCAAGCACTTGGGCACATGAAACACGTCTACATCTTCTTTAAGTAATTTCTTCATGCCCTCATGTGTAACTTTGCTCTCTTTTTCATTGTCTTCATCCCTACAAAGCTATAAAACATACATATAGCCACTCTTCTTCAATTCTCTCTTGAATTGTGTGCTATTGATCAAGGTTAACTTTGAGGTGCCAAAACCATGCAATGTAGTGGTCTCTTTCCCATGCATAAACCTCAAAAAGCCTTCCTTCAAATTCATGGAAAAGGTTCCAAGAGTCTCCAACACAAAGCCAGGCTTAGCATTGCACAAACACAATAAATCGTCCCATAAATGACGACGATATGCAACACCATTAGGCGCATACAACCTCACAAGCCATAATGTTTAATCCATAAACTCCACTTCCACAACAAGGAATCACCCCCGGACATCCTGTATAACCAATGAAGGCTTAAACTGAGATTTCATTGCAATCATGACCCCTGATTGTGTAGTGGGGTGCCCACTATAAAACACACGAAATTCCTTGTAATCATACACTTATCCAGCCATGAAATGTTGTTTATGCTCCACAGCACAAAACATATCCCATGGACCTTGAAACACAGTACACCACACGCAATACTTCTTGTACAGTGAACACACCCCTTTTACATTCCAAAGAGCAATCTTCATAATCCATCAAAATATAAGTCAATCATTTGAGAGGTACCACCATCGGCCTCTTTTTCCTTAAAATATTGCACAGGATCCTCAATGCCTTATCTCTCCATCTGTTCTCATAGTCTTCGCAGCAAAACATCCACCCGTTCCTTCTCACCTAAAGTATGGGCATCACTAGGTGATGTATCCTGTCTTCACTTCACATCCGGATACTTCTTATCCCAAGCTAAGACCATAGCCCCTTTTTTATCAAATATAAGAGGAAAATTTACTTGATTTTCTTTCGTAACTAGAGGTCTCAGGTTATACCGAGAGTGTGATACCCTTCTCCGCCTTGGTTATCCTTCTCTCGAGTCCATCTTATGGCACCAGGATGAAATAATAATGAAGAGGCACCATGACCAACACCCACATTTTGATTACCACTAGAAGCAGGTATCTGGCAAGCGTCTGTCTTTGCCACCACAAGCCAAAGTCTATCTTCTATATCTGGCAAAAATTGTTTACCTTTATCTGCCAAAACTTGTTTACCTTTATCTGAATTCGTGATTGCAGCCATGCGAGCACATACTTTAACCCTGTACAGTGTTTGTGTTTGCCCTAATTTTTCTATGGGTGATCCTAAAGCGATTCCAGCTGTACTAGAGTTTTACCCACCTTCCAAAGCCATTCGTGCAGATAGATTTTCCATCTGGGTAGTGGATCTTCTCCTCTTTGTTTGCAGGGGGCTGAAACGTAACTCTTCTCCTTCTGGTGGAAGCATTAATTTTCGATGTTTAGTGGAAATGAGTCAGGGAGCCATAGATATGGATTTTATAGAGGCACATGTCTCAACAAAAGATGCAAAGAAGTTTGAGGGGGGAGGGTCAGAGCCTCTGAGCCTGAAGATTAGGCTAAAAGGCATAGAATGATCGGAGGTGAATATGGAAGGAAGGAGGCTGGTTGGATGCTTTAGGATACCTTGCTTCTTGATGCACCTCAGGAAGAGAACCATGAGGTGGCTTTTAACTTTCAAGTTGCACAAGTTAATCAGAGTTTGGAGCCATATGTGATGGCAAGGGATACCAAGGTTCCAATAGAGGAAGTGGTAGATACCCGAGTGGAAACATGGCAGTTTGTGGCACGTGGAATCCTTTCATAACAAGGTGAAATGCCAAATGCACCATTACGACAAAATAATCCACCTAGCCTGGGTACTCTAATCCCAATCCAAATGAATTTGTCAGATTCATTGGTAATGATAATGTAATGTATATGTGTGGTGCATGCACTTACAAAATGTACGCTTTGTAGGAGTGTCTTGTCGTACAGCCTTGATAGGAGTCCTCGGCGTTCCGAGCGAACATCAAAGTGCTAATTCCTCTACTGTTATAGAAGCCTTGGCACTAACAGTTGTAATAATCAATTGTGACCACATGTGAAAGGATTATAAAGGTGTGTCTTTTACATCCTGTAATGATAATTAATATGTAACTCTTCTCAACATGGTGTGGCAGGACATGATTCTACAAAAATGAGGACATTTGTTGGGGATCCTTTGAAGATTGGCCGTGCTATTCGGAACTAGGCATGTCCACAGAAGCTAGTACGTTTCTTTGATATGTTGCAGATGGTCAAAGAGGGAGACAAGACCTTTAATGTTAAAGGTGTCAATATAAGCACATCGTGTGATTGTATTATAGTGAGATTGCCCACATGAGGTTCTGTTTATAGCTACCCCAATGACATTGTCCCACCATGGAATCTTTGTACATGTGAGTGATGAGATGATTTTTCCTTCATTAAGACCTTAAGTGTTGTGTATATGTTACGTATATGTCATTCTTACGTTTTTTACCTATGCCACGTAGATGGAGAGGAGCCTTTAATGCTTCAGATTTGTGAGACCATCTTAAGATGAGAATGTCTCTATTATTGTCATCGCTATTATGTGAGTGATGAGATGATTTTTCCTTCATTAAGACCTTAAGTGTTGTGTATATGTTACGTATATGTCATTCTTACATTTTTTACCTATGCCACGTAGATGGAGAGGAGCCTTTAATGCTTCAGATTTGTGAGACCATCTTAGATAAGAATGTCTCTATTATTGTCATCGCTATTATGTATCAAGTGGCAACCATTATAGCGTAGGAGGCCGACGAGCAATATGGCTTCTCCTTAGACACCATGGTGAATGTGTGGTGTACAACGCAGATTGGAAAGGCGTTTGGACAAGAGGTAAGCAACACTAACCATAGAGGTTGTCATTGAAGATCACTTTTTGCTACAAAAAATCATCTCATACTCTTGTACAGACATATATCCTTGTCATTGCTACATTCATGAGCATAGTTGGAGTAAACCATACACAACCTTTCTCACCTGATTATATCATTGATCCTTTGCAACATGATGCATTGGGGAAGACGCGTAAATGGGACAGCATGGCAAGGTATGGAACAAACATTTTTATGCTCCAAAATAAGGGTGTTACATTTTTTGTGGAAATAAGAGAGATGTTTTCTTTGTAGGTGGATGTCACCATATGGATATAACTTTTGGGATAGCCTGTTGAAGCGTTATGTAAAAAAAGGGCAAGTGATAGTAGAGCTTTCTGCTGGATGTGGAGATTGTGATATGTTAGCACACAAATTAGGCATGAACATTGTTTGTATTGATCTCGAAGAGGACATTGTTGAGGGTGTCTTGATGTGAAGATTTCATTGTAGTGCAATAAATATATTTGTTTGTGAATATTCAAGTGACTGGGTTTAGTAATTATTTATGATTATGTCATGATCTTATATTTCATATGAAAAAAGAGAGAAAGAGGGCAAGAGCAATGCATGTTGTGGTTTTGCAATAAGATATCATTGACATTTGCAACGATGTTTATGTGCAACATGTCGTACAAAGCAATAAAATATTGACATTTTCTGTATTGTGGATGAACAAAACAAGGTAGTGTTAAGTTTGTAGTCTCGAAGATCTATATATGCAAAACATGAGTTAGGTGTACTGTGTTGAGAAATGAGAAGGAAATATATATATATATATATATATATATATATATATATATATATATATATATATAGAGAGAGAGAGAGAGAGAGAGAGAGAGAGAGAGTAAAGAGAAGGACATAAAGAGTGAGAGAGAGAGAGAGAGAGAGAGAGAGAGGGAGGATAGAGAGAGTGAGCAAAGACAAGGACATAAAGAGTGTGTGTGTGTGTGTGTGTGTGTGTGTGAGAGAGAGAGAGAGAGAGAGAGAGAGAGAGAGAGAGAGCAAAGAGAATGGTAGAGAGAGAGAGAGAGAGAGAGAGAGAGAGAGGGAGGGAGGGAGAGTAGAGAGAATGAGTAAAGAGACTGATAGGAAGCGTGAGATAGCGAGGACAGAGAGAGTTAACAAAGAGAGAGAAGGATAGAGAGAGTGAGCAAAGAGAGAGAGAGAGAGAGGGGGGGGGGAGGATAGAGAGAGTGAGTAAAGAGAGAAGGATAGAGAGAGTGAGATAGGGAGGACAGAGAGAGTTAGCAAAGAGAAAGAAGGATAGAGAGAATGAGATAGTAGGAGGATAGAGAGAGTGAGTAAAGAGAAGGATAGAGAGAGTGGGATAGGGAGGATAGAGAGAGAAAACAAAGAGAGAGAAGGATAGAGAGAGTGAGTGAAGAGAAGGATACACATAGTGGGATAGGGAGGACTGAGACAGTTGTTAAAGAGAAGGATAGAGTGAGCAAAGAGAAGGATAGAAAGAGACAGAGGAGGCTGTAGAGAGTGAACAAGAAGTTGGATAGAGAGAGAGAGAGAGAGAGAGGGAGGATCTAGAGAGTGACCAAAGAAAAGGAAGGAGAGAGAGAGAGAGGAGGAAATAGAGAGTGAGCAAAGAGATGGATAGATAGAGAGAGAGAGAGAGAGAGAGAGAGAGAGAGAGAGAGAGAGAGAGAGAGAGAGGGAGGGAGGGGCTACACTCGCATGAGATAGGATTTACATATACCTCTCAATAGTACCTGGGTACAAGAGCTCGTCTGTGTTGAAATATACAAGTGAATAGGGTGTGTGCGGGAACAAGCCCTTGGTTAAAGACTGTAAAAGAGAATGTGTAAATGTGAAAGAACTTGTGAAAAGGTGAGAAGAATCTACTGGGAGAGAATAAAGGGTAGCATGAGAAGATTTAGGAAGTGTGGAGATATTTTGGGAGATATTCTGGGAAAAGTGAAGAGGTGGAGAGAATCAAGCAAGAGAGGTGGAGTGAATCAAGGAGAAATCAGTGGGATTAGATGCTTGGATGTAAACTCTATAAATTGAGGCATTGGCCTAATGAGAATTTGCTGGTTTTTTATTATCCATGCCTACATTAAGCTATTTGTTAATTACTCACTAATCACATCTTAATTATTTGTTAATCACTTTGTTAATGATATTGATTCTAGTATTTGATCCACCATAGCTCATCACATTGCTCTAATTTCAACATGGTATCAGAGCCATGCCTAGAATCCATCAGGTTTATGAGCCCATTATCTAATTAATTAGGATTAGTAGATAATTAGAAATTAATCAAAATTTTAGTTAGTTTTCAACTAGCCTCTGTACCCCCAGCTGGTGGAGGAGCTCTAGCTCTTTGCACACATCACATTAGGCCATAGGTAACCAACATCCTTGTGCTCCAGCCAGTTGAATCCACACAGCAAACCGCCGCCTACAACTCCAGATTTTCGCACATTTACAGGCACCGTCTTTTTAGGAAAATTGACATCTTGTCTTGCTCAGCCAGTGGGTCTAGCCCCGGAGGGTTTTCAAGCATGCTCTACAAGGTGGTGAAGTCAGAATTCAATTTCATCAAGTCTACAGTGAGATCCAAGCTCTTCATCAAATCTGCAGGTGACTTTGATAAAACAGAGATTAAGCTTTCAATATTTGGTCAAATCTTGTGTTTCTTGGCTTAATCCTCTACTAGACTCATTGCTATTGATGGCTTTGAAAGCATTTGAGCTCATTTGAAGTCTAAGGCACCAGATCTGGACTCCCTACATACTCTGTTTTCTGCACACAAAACAGAGGATTAATTTGCTAATCACTGATTAATCAGTGTACTAATCACTATATTTTGGTACAATTGAGGGTTCAAATTAACCATTAGGTATCTAATACAGATCCCTATAACTTCATATTGCAATTCGTAGTTGGTTTGATACTCCAACCATTCCGTACAAATTGGTTACCCTTGATTTAATGTAATTTCTAGTGATTTTATGCTGATAAATTTGTTGTAATCATCTCTTAAACACTAGATTGAGTTGTAAAAGGGTAGACACTGTCCTTGAATCTTGAAATTGGATCAAGAGGTAAGACCCCCTTCACATCACCATGAGTACAGCACAAGAAATAGCCAAATTTAATGGGAAGCAGTTTTACACATGGCAGACAAAAACCATATATTTGCTCACAAGGAAAAATCTGTGGGGGTTAGTTAAGGGAAGAGATGAATGCCCAGAGACGAGAGGGGAAAATGAGTGGAAGAGCAGGAATGAAAAAGCATTGGGACTTATTGCACTCAGTTTAAATGATGAAATCATTCATCACATCACAGGGATACAATGGGCAAAAGATGCATGGGATGAACTCAATAAATTATTTGGCACACAAGGTAAAAATTCAAAGATAAATCTGTTAATGCAATTCTACAAATTGGACATGAAGGAAAGTGAACCTTTAATCACACACTTTAACAGATATAAAAGCATTAAGCAACAAGTGGCAGCTATTGGCAAAAAGGTAGAAGATGATGAGGCACTAGCTGTACTTCTGAAGAGTGTGGACAAAGGAGAATATGAAAACATTGTAGCAACACTAAAGAATGTACCTGAATTGAAGCTACACGAGATAGAAGCAGCTCTTCTAGAGAAAGAGAGTAGAGGCAAAGAGAAGAAATAGCTCGACTCAACAGCAGGAGAAGAAAAAGCATTCTTCACCCGAGGAGGATTCTCTCAAGGATGAGGACGAGGAAGAGGCAGAGTAGGAGGAAGGACCTTCACTTGCAACAACTATGGAAAGCCAGGACACATGGCAAGAGACTGCTACAGCAAACCCAATGGAGAAGGAACGACATCGGCAAACTTCATGGAGGCTCCAAAGGAAGTGGAGTCGGATCATCTTTTCTGAGAGAGAGAGAGAGAGAGAGAGAGAGAGAGAGAGAGAGAGAGAGACCTTACAACCCAATGTAACCTGCCCCAACAAAGTAAAACCACCTCTGAGCCATCGTGATGTAGGCCACGTGGTAGATAGATGTATGTATGAGCACTTTAGTCAAGGTCGCGGGCACTTGTAGTAGCCTTGGACACAGAGAGAGAGAGAGAGAGAGTGTCAAGGACTATGGAGTTTAGGGACTTGAGGCACTGGTCACGGGCTATTAAGTAAGAGAGAAACTTGGTATAGGGTCCAGGTGTGCTAGGAGTATTCACTTAAGGGGAGGCGTTGAAATATACACGTGAATAGGGTGTGTGCGGGAACAAGCCCTTGGTTAGAGGCTGTAAAAGAGAATGTGTAAATGTGAAAGAACCTGTGAAAAGGTGAGAAGAATGTGTAAATGTGAAAGAACCTGTGAAAAGGTGAGAAGAATCTACTGGGAGAGAATAAAGGGTAGCATGAGAAGATTTAGAAAGTGTGGAGATATTCTAGGAAAAGTGAAGAGGTGGAGAGAATCAAGCAAGAGAGGTGGAGTGAATCAAGGAGAAATCAGTGGGATTAGATGCTTGGATGTAAACTCTATAAATTGAGGCATTGGCCTAATGAGAATTTGCTGGTTTTTTATTATCCATGCCTACATTAAGCTATTTGCTGGTTTTTTATTATCCATGCCTACATTAAGCTATTTGTTAATTACTCACTAATCACATCTTAATTATTTTTTATTATCCATACCTACATTAAGCTATTTGTTAATTATTTTCTAATCACTTTGTTAATGATGTTGATTCTAGTATTTGATCCACCATAGCTTATCACATTGCTCTAATTTCAACAGTCTGGACCGAATGTATATTTGCCAACATGATTTGTTTCTGCCAGAGATATTGTCCATGCAGGTGGAATATAATCATATTTTGTCAGATCATTTCTCTTTGGTATTGGAGATGTATAGCCATTCTATGGATGCTTATAGGCAGTTATTGGGAAACGCTCCTCTTAAGGTTAACCATACTTTCTTGGAGAATACTATTTTCCGTCAGTTTATGTTGTAGGTGTTAAAAAACTTATGAGGCCGGGCTAGGGTGTTAGCTTGGGAGTGTTGTATGTTCAATATTCAAAAGCTTGCTCGCCAGTATGGGATTCATAATGCATCATATTTTAGGGAGAGGTTACGGAACCTAGAATCGTTGTTGGTTGATTTAAACCAAGTGGTTGATTTAAACCAAGTGGTTGATTTAAACCAAGTGGTTCAAGAGGACGGTTCTTGCCCTGACATTAAGATAGTTATTGATCCCATCAGGTTGTAGCATTGCATGAGAATCAATATGTGAGATATAAGCTTATGGCTTGAATGGATGCCCTAATGGATTCTAATTACGTTCTTTGCTTGTTTTTAGCAAAATCATGCACGTGAGAATATTTTCAGGATGCAAGATACGCAAGGAGTATTGATTATTGATCCTACTTGTGTTTGTATGGACTTTTATCACCATTTGTTGGGTCCGCAAGAGGTCATATCTCCTGATGTCTCTGCAGTTAGAGAGTCTTTGTTTCACTTGGTTTGTCATCACTAGGGATCAAATGTTTCTACAAATGAATTGGAAAGGGATATTTCTGTGGATGAGGTGGAAGAGTTGTTGAAGCATTTGGCTAAAGGGAAAAGTCCAGGACGGGATGGGGTCCTCAATGAGCTTTTCACGAAGTATGTTGATGAGTTTAAGGTCCCTC
The DNA here is from genome assembly GCF_041138505.1 of Cibotium barometz. Classification (NCBI taxonomy): domain Eukaryota; kingdom Viridiplantae; phylum Streptophyta; class Polypodiopsida; order Cyatheales; family Cibotiaceae; genus Cibotium; species Cibotium barometz. Next base: position 35,090,406 of record NC_141057.1, on the reverse strand, counting down.
TCTCTTGTATTTTCAGGAGGTGTGGAATATAGACATCATGCCTAGAAGTTGGAAGACTGGGCTTGCACGTTTATTGCCTAAAGAAGTTCTATCCCCAGTTAGTCTACGTCAATGGAGATCAATCACATTAATGTGGGCCATGTATAAGATATTTGCAAAGGTCTTGGCCAACAGGTTGCAGCGATTTCTTCCTACTTTGATTCATCCAAGGAAATATGGATTTATTAAAGGTCGAAATATTTTGCATAATATACTGAATGTACAAATTGGAATTGATTATATAAGGGCCTCGAGGCAAGAGGTGGTTATGATTCAATTGGATATTGAAAATGCTTATGATCACGTTAGTTGGCCTTTTCTTTCACAGCTTATGCAGGCTATGAGATTTGGCCCTCGCATGTCTTCTTTGATTTATACTATGAGCCAACATACAATGGCTAGGCTTATGATTAATGTTGGGGTGATTGATCCCGTTCATTTGATGAGATCAATCAGGTAGGGATGCCCACTTAGCCCTCTCTTGTTTGCAATTGTCACACATCCAATCTTATCTCGACTAGATAAGCTGGTAAAGGATGGTGAAGTTGTAGGGCTTACTCTTCCAAGCGGAGAGCAGATGGTCGGCCAAGCATTGGCAAATGATTTTTTCATGTTCCTTTAATGCTCAAAGAGATAATGTTCAGAAGGCTATGGTTGTTTGGGATACGTTTGATCTTGCTTCAAGGTTATACATTATTTTCAGAAATTTACTCTGATAAGCTATACCAAAAGTGATTTGCTTGGTTTGGGATGGAATGGACAGGTTATACAATGGGGATGCATCACACACCACTTGGTTATCCGATTGGAGTTGATGTTGACTCACAGGCTGGCATGGATTTTTGCAAGGATAAATGATAAGTTTGTGTATTGGAAATCTCAAGGTTGGCCTATGCATGTTCGGCTCAAAGTGGCACAATCCATTATGATTAGCATGATATCTTTTTTCTTGCCTTTAGAGCAGGAAATAAGCTAGGGTAGATGTGGATTTCTTGGGAACATGTTACTACTTCGAAGAGGAGTGGAGGGGCAGCCCTATTAGATGTCAGATTACATATGGTCACTAGGAGATGGCCTTTATCTTGCAAGATATGTGTGTATCTCAAGAGCCATGGGTGGTAATGGCTAAGGCCCTCATAGAGGAGGTCGCACTTATGCACGGTAATACCAGGATTGATGGTACATGGTGGGATGTAGTGAATGGTTCCCAATAGGTTCAAGTGGTGGCTTCACCTCTCCTTTGTCATTTGATGATCTCATGGAAGGAGGTGTTGGCAATCACACCCCAACACCATATCAATGGGTCCCATATCAAGTACCAACAATTCAGCTTTGCAAGTGTACTCTTTTGAAAACATCAATTCCACATTTCTGCAGATCATTGTGCAATCCATGCTATCCCCGTTTGCTACTTCAACTTTTCTTTTCATTGCCAATGCATTTGGGTATAATTTCAGATTTCTCAATGACTTGTAGTTCACAAAACTATGTGTGCTACCGCTGTCCACCAACACAAATGCATCTCTGTCCTTGACCTTAGCCTTGAATCTCAATGTATGTGCCCCTTTGCAACCGGCATAAGATTCATTGGATATAGAACAAAGAGAAGTATTGTGTTCATATGCATTTGTAGCACCCAAAGTATGAGGTAAGCAATCATCATAATCATGAAGATCACCAAGAGAGCCACCGAGGTCAAAAGGAAACTCCCCATCTGGATCTAAAGAATAGTCGGCATCAACAAACTCACATGGCTGCACTTCTTTATCTACCACCTCTGAGTAAACCATATTAATCTTGACATTGTGGGCTTTGCACTCCTTGCTATACTTCCCACCACATTTGTAGCATAGTTTTTTGTCCCTTGTCTCATTAATGTGGTCTTCATTCACAAATTTGGTCTTGGTGACCCCATCATTAGTTGGCTTTGCACCCACTTGTGAAGGCTTTTGAGAAGTATTTCCACTTGTGAAGGCTTTTGAGAAGTATTTCCACCTTTGAAAGTATCCACATTGTATGGTTTTCCACCACTACCATAGACGGTAGGAAATTTGGGTACATTTGGAGTGGTAGGAGATGGCTTTGTGAAAGCATTTGACCCATAATCCGACCGATGGTTCACCCATGTATTTGCATACTTTTCTTCATATACTTCAGCCAAGATCATTGCATCCTTGAGTTGTTCTTTGTGCCTTCACATCCGTCCCAATTGCATTCTTTAAGCCCTTGATGTACTTGACTATTTTGAATTCCTCACACTAAAACCTTCAACATGAAGCATAAGTTTAAGAAACTTATGTGTATACTCCTTCACACTCATGTATCTTTGTTGTAGATCATTCCATTCACAAACCATTTTATCCTTGTGTATCTTGGAAGTAAATGTGTCCCTCATATCTTCTTTGAAAGCATCCCAACTTGTGGCCTCATAACCTTGTGATTAGGGATGCCTCCACCATGCATGAGCATACCCTTTCAAGTGTAAGTGTCGAAGTAAACCATAGGCTTTTTACTTCGAGGGTTCATCTCAAAATAGAGATCCAATTTGTTGACCCACTCCCCTCAAAGACATCATTATTAGTGCCTTCACCACTAAACTTTGAGAGGATGATCTTATCCTTCACATCCTTGCATTCATCTCCATTGCCATGATGGTCACCACACCTATGCATAGGCCCATCCACATAATGATTGTAATCCTCAAACTCACCAAAGAAATCTTCCTCAATATGAGGTCTTGAAGCACCGCTCGATGAGTATTCCCTTTGAATGGAACGTGACCATCACTCCTTGGGACTCTTGAACCTTCATTTGGAGATGCATAACCTTTGCCTTTGGCATCATTGGGTGAGTGTGTAAACATTGGGTTGCGCATAGCACCATGAGTAGAATGAAAATTTGGGTGATAGTTCTCCTTGTCCTCAACATGAGCTTGTCGAACCTTGTGAGACGGTCCACCCTTGTCTTTATCCTTGGTCTTCATGTCTCCATGCATACCCCTAATCTCTTACACAAGTGTTTTCGTTATAGTGCCCGTAATCTCTTGCATCATACTTTCCATCATGCTTCTCATCTCATCATCATCACTTGTGACATATCATTTGTCATTGCGGGCATTGCTTGTGCATTGAGTACTCAAAAGTCATTGGATTTGAATGAAATTTGATGTGTGGGCTTGTGATGACAAGTACTAACTATGCCTAAGAGGGTTTGACCAAAGTCAAAGTGCAGATATCCTCTGTTTTGACTTTTTGATCAAAGTCAACCATATAGGTTTGACCCCCCAACTGACATCGGATTCGGGTGTACTAAGGATTGTTGGGAAGCCCTAATGATGTACATCCCCATCCTATGATGTCATTTGTCCTAAATAGCTCGCTGTTTTTGGGTGGGCACAAGTTTGACCTCAAACAAAAAATGGTAAGTTGGGGATCCAAATGATGTCAGAACGGAGGTGTTTAAGGTTTAAGGCTTGTTGGGAAAGTATCAATGAAAACACATGTATGTCTCTTACATAGGCATGTCAAACACATGGGCAATCAACACCTCCATGTACATGTGTATTAGGCATTCACATAAGCATACCATGTGACATTACAAGTATTGATTCATGCCTTCAATGCCAATCAATGCATTCCAATTTCATCAAGAAACAAGGTGAAGCAAAAGGCATATGGATTGGCATGTATCTTGACATTCCCAAGCATTAAGATGGCTTGAATGTCACACCAATGATTAAAGAAGCATCAAATGGTTCCAATGGCATCTAATCGTGTATGGATTTGATCAAAAACTCTCAAACTTGAGACAAATGGCTTGATCATTGGTCTATTTGAAGCATTAGCTTGTGTAATGGTATCATTAGTGTGATTAATGATGATTAGACAAGCCTAATGGCAAGTTGGAATGGCCAATGTCAAGAAATTAGGGTTTTTTGGAAGAAAGCCCTAAATCTCGAAGAAGGATTCAAGAGCTCCAAGATTCAAGCAAGAAATACAAGGAAAAGCATAGCAATTGCTCAAAGATTGCCTCAAAGCCTTGCCAATGATTGTATGGTGAAGAATACCTTTGCCATGAAAAAAAACATGGACCTCTGTTTTTCAGATTTTTGGAGAGTTTATGGGCTTCAAATCTCAAGAAATAGGCCTCCAAAAAGCTTGGATATGATGAGGAACACCATTGCTAAAATAAATAGAGCATTTAGGCATGATTTGGAAGCTTTCTTAGTGGGATTCTCACACAAAAAACGGGCCAACATGGTGAATTTTACCGCTCAGCTGTGGCCTCTTCTTGGCTCAAATCATATGCCTAATGTGTCCCATAACTCCCCCATAATGTTGTCTAAGTGATGGTTAAAAGATTTGAAGTGGTAAGAGCAAGAAAGGTGATGAAATCAGGGTTTTCTTGAAGCACCTAATGGCTGAAAATTTCTGCATCAAAACATGGTGAAATTTGGAAAAAAATAGGATCAATGGATGGAAATCTCTGATACCACTGCAAAGAACTAGCTATGGTCACTCAAAGCATGGAGTGACAACATGGGTGTAGGAGCACCATCCATGGGTAGAGAGAAGGGTAAGATTGCCATGAAAGCTGATTAGCTTGTAAATTTGATTAGTATGAGTTAATTGTAATTAGCTATTCACATTGGCCTATATACCATGGCCCTCTTTTCACACACACTTATTAGTGTCCATCCCCACTTGGCCTTTGGCCCATAAGCCTATGGCCCTCAATTACAATTGGCCCTTTGGCCCAATACACTTATGCTTGGCCCTTGGTCTTATATGTACAAGTCGTGTCCACAATTATGTGTCCACCGCTTCATTACATTATGGAATAATATCATAGTAAAAAAATAATTCGGATATAGAAACAAGGAATCTACTAGAAACGCACCTGTTAGAATTTTGAGAGTAATTATCAAAAAAAGCCAAATGCTCCAATCATTGAATAGAGAAGAAATCTCTCATAGAATCTTTTTCGTGTGTGGCGTCAGTGGAAAAATAAGAGCATACACAAGGCATGGTGGAGAGTTGGCACAAGTCTCCCCTTAAAACTATAATCATAGAGAAACATGCTATTCCCGGTTAAATGAGCACTTCCATTAATGAAAGTGGAGAGTAGCATGCAATAATGAAAGTGGAGGGTGTCACTTGTGCACATAACAAATAAGAGTACTCTTACATTATCCTATTTTGAGCTTCTTCAAAGATAGAGATTGCCTTGTTCAAATACCAATACTGTAAAAGAGATTCCCTTGTTTACCCAAAGGCACGAGGTGCTTTTGAACAGCTCAAAAGCTTGTGGCAGCTTCTTTGGAGCATGAGAGGCTTGAGTAGCTAACAATAAGTTAAAAGCGGCAGAGAGTAGGGCCAAAGACATGAGGTGCTTTTCAACAGCTCAAAAGCTTGTGACAACTTCTTTGGAGCATGAGAGGCTTGTGCAACCAACAAGTTCAAAGTGGTAGAGAGCACGATCAAGCAAGATACACGACAAAGATGCCTCAGACGAGGGGTGACCAGCATAAGTGATAAGGAATGTCCTCTCAATGCAATGGTTATAGATGGATCTAACCAAAGATTGCATGTGTGCTTGGTAGCAAATGGTTTGAGTAGTTCTCAACACAAGTTTCTGTAGAGTAGAGAAGATAGCAACTACCATTTAGAGTGTCTCATACCTTGTATCCCATCAATAGCAACCCAATAGCCTCTGGCCAAGATCAACTCAAAAGAGATACCGATGAAAAAAAAAACCGAGGACATCTAAACAAAAGACACCTAGAGCAAATGTTGAAGATTCAACTAGTGTTCTGGAAAGATAAGTTCGCTTTATCCTGGAGCCTGTTCAACTTCTCAAATGGCTTCCTCCAATTTTAAAAAACACAGTAGTAATTGAATGAAATTATGAAGAAAATGCTTATTAAATTTGCCTTTTCCTCTTCAACAGATGGTGAGAAGAATTCGTGTGAGATTAACTCAAAAAAAAATCCCAATATGAGTAGCGAGACAGACGAGAGTGAGAGAAGAAGTTAGAGAAAGGTGAGATAGTAAATTAGAGAGAGAGTGAGTGTTAGAAAGACAGAGAACTAGAGAGAGAGTTGGAGATAAAGAGAATGCAAGAGAGAGAAAGAGCTTGAGTTCCTTGCAAGCAAACACACACACACAAGAGAGAGCAGGATATAAGAGAGATGAATGACTGAATTTTCTTCTATCTTCTTCTCTTCTTTACAACCATTCACATAAAGAGATACGGGTACATACTATAAGGGAAAGTACTCTCATACTATAACATACAATGGTAAGTCGGCCTCATGACTATGTTACATGCTCTCCTCTTTTTGATGGCTATGGGGCTTGGGACCATCTTGTTGCGAGGAAGCTGAGAGACTCTTAACCTCCCAAGCTCTCTGCACTCTAGAAGTTACAAGCACAGGTGAAGCTAGCTTCCACACCATGTCAAAACAAGAAGGTCGCACAGATAGGAGCATAGGCAAAGACTACTGCATCCTCAAACAGCCAACACCAAAAACCATTAGCATCTTGGAAAGAATGCTTTCTGAAGGCCTATGCTGATTGTACTAAGAAAGCAACCAGTCTACCCTTTAGCATAGAAGAGTAGCTAACTACTCACACCCTAGTTGCTTTAAAAGCTAGAACTAGAAAAAGATGCATTTTGTAGCCATGTGGATGGACATCCTTCATGCCACATGGATGAATGTCCTTCCGCCAATCATAAATTCACTACTAAGGTGCCCAAGTAAAGAGATTGATATTCATTAAAAGCCCTCTTGATAGAGAAAGGCTCTGTCCACACAATCTTCACCTCCAATCATCCCTTTATAGTGTAGAAGGCGACTTTTATCAACACATTAAGCTTCTCATTTTTCTGCCTGAATTACAAGACGAGTGTCAAGATAACTCTCTTCTTTCAAGCCGTGAACGCCAATCTCCAACTTCATGCAGCAAAGAGAAAGCATTTCCAAGCCAAGATACGCTAGCTGAAAATTCCATTACCTCTGTAGCAAATTTTTTAGATTGTTTAGGCATACCATGTTCTTTAGGTCAAATTTCAACGTTGGGTTTTCCATGTTCTTAGTAAATTAACTACATTCAAACACCTTGCAAGAAACATGACCTATTCACAAGTGTTGCTTATAAGAAACCATGTATCTTGCGTATTACCCCCTGGATAATTCTGGCCTCTTTTCACATGTGTTGCTTATAAGAAACCATGTATCTTGCACATCACCCCTCGCATAATTCCGGCCTCTTTTCTTCTGTGATAACTATAAAGTGCACACAACCTAATCTCTTTCACAGTAAAAAGCATGTCATTTTGCTTTTTTCTATGGTAATAACCTAGTGTTGCTAATTGTTTTGTCTTAGTAACACCTTTAATTGAAGGCTTTGAAGCTTTACAGCATCTTTTGCATTTACCTTCGAAGTGAGAATTTAATAGTTTAAGTCCTTGAAAACTCACAAACCAACTACAAAATAATCCATGGCCAGCCACGTCGTGAAACACCAAATTTGAACAAGTAATGTTGCCTTGATGTAGCCAAAACTGTCCTCCGCCAACACAATCGTGATTAAGGCAGAAAACACCCTTCTTTCCCTCATATCTACCTAGCCTATGCCGCTATGGCGTGTGTTTGTTGCATTGGCCATATATTTGCATCCGCCATTAATCTGTGCACTATACAAGTTAAGTACTCATACATTGTCAATCTACTTGAATTGCATACCTAGCCAACAAAGCAGCTATAAACAGTAAATGGAGCACGTTTGACCCAGCCTTTTCTGTTAAGAAAGTCATCTTCCCTCTCAAAGCTGGGAAGACATACAGTCCATGTGTTTTGGACCACAAATATAGAAAGTTCCCACACTGAAAATAGCAGTATAAGCAGGAGGCCCCCATTCCTTGATTCCTACATCACCTAGGCAACCAAAAAGATAAGGCTTTCAAAGAAATTTCTGTGTTATGCTGGGACTGTAATCCTACAGATGGTCTGTCAATGCATGAATCCGCTTGCAATTTACATGGCAACCAACTGCCTTTGTTAGTGTACATAAGGTAACAATATATAAACTTTGATGCTCTGCTTCTTGACTGTATCTCTGCTGACCGAAAACGGTTGCAGGAGTACGGCTCCCTCCTCTCCTGTCGTATGCAAGGACCAATCCTATCAAACCAGACAAGCTTTCAAATTAGGCAATGGAGAAGGGAAGGACACAGTTTGTTGACAAATAATATTTACCAATTTAGATAGAGAAAATTAGCCTAAACCAGCTGGCCTTAACTTGGAGTATGCTCACTAAGAATGGCACGGCACCACCCATTAGCAACAGAAAAGATTCTGCCAGCACCAAGGAACAGCAGACAGCTAAATAGTACTCCATCTTTCTAAGCCCAGAAGCTCATGCTTTCTGTGTGTTTTTTCTTTTAATTTTTTGCTTGGTTAGTGTACTGTGCAGGTTTGTACTGTGCAGGTGTATATAAGATGGAAGATGTTATATACACATCTTCATGGAAGATGATCAGAGCCCTCACCATCGGGGCACCTCTTCTGACTCTTAAGCTTTGAGGCCATAAGTGGAACGCACAATGAAAGATCAGAAGAAAAACAACACACACAAAGATCAGAAGAAAAACAACAGGATTTTGTTAGGCTTACCCAAATGAGAAATCTAAAGAAGTGAGAGGCACAATAAGCTGTTCCTTGAGGCATACGAAAAACAGTGATACATGTTCCATTGACTTGGCCAAGTCTTCTTGTATCTCAAGGACTCGTGTTCAATGTACATAAATTTCTACAAGAAACAGAGGGTAAAGCAACTTTTAATAACGTCCCTGATGTTCAAGGAGTTCATGAGACATTGTAAACTCTTCAAAGCTTGGGGGTTGCTTGCTCGCATAAAAGGAAGGGAGGGAGAGGAGATTAGAGACATGTAAACATCATTTATATGGAGTCTAAGACATGGGAGAAGGTCTCCATGGAAGCTTGCTAAGAAAGACATGATTAGTATTGCTCCCCAAAAGGTATATAAGATCATAAAGGTCATAAAAGGTAAAAAAGTGTACAAAAGCCTAGACCAAAGGTCACTTCTATAGTGCCTGGCATTTCACACTAGCTAATAGTATGCCATGCCCAAATTTATTGCCAAGGGACCCAAGGTCCATGTGCCTTGGCCCAAACCCATACATGTGCATGTGCATATAAAATTGCTTCATTACAAACCATCCCCTCCTACAATGATTTCGTCCTCGAAAATGAAGGGTGGTCGTGCACAAAAAGAGATGTGCAAAGGCTATATACAAAGGCCAAAAATTACATCTATGACAAAAATGTCGATGTCGTCGCCAAGGAGTATGATCCCTCCCATATCAAATGGAAAGGAATAACACCAATGATGAGGCTAAAAATGCCATCCTCCCGGATCGGATGTGAAACCAAGGAGTCGCCTGATCATAACTATAGATCTCATGCCACCTAGATTAAAAGGGTAAGTCGTATCACTCCCAGTCATGAGTGTGTGATGGCCACCTAGATCGAATGGTGATTGAACCATAGATATCTCCACATTAAAAAACTTCAGAGGAATAGCCCAACACATGTAACACCAGAACCTCAAGCCAATGCTCCTCATGGTCCATCATATGCTCATGGGTATCCTATGGAGTATCTCTAATCTCGTGTGCAATGGATGAATCACTAACCGAATACTCAAGATCCTCCAATCGGCCCTCACTATGATCTAATGCATCAATATGATCTCTAGAGAAGTAGGTAGCATTACTAGGCGTATCACCCATGAAAGACCATCATGATCATCATCTGTCATGTTGCCATGTGCATCACCAATACCAAAATCATGATCATGCATCATCCAACCATCTAGAAACTCCACATTGCTCATACCCGTGGTAAATGTGTATGGCAAAGTCATCCACGTCCTAGCAATTACAAGACACCTCCATGTCCAATGAAAGGAAGAGAGGTCAAGGAGACTTGTTTACATGGAGTCTAGAGACATGTAGACATGTTTACATAGAGTCTAAGAGGTCTCCATGGAAGCTTGCTAAGCAAGACATGATTAGTATTGATCCCCAAAAGGTATCAAAAAGCGAAACAGATCATAAAGGTCATAAAAGGTAAAAAGGTGTATAGTAGCCTAGACTAAGGTCACTTATATATTTCTAGCCACTTCACAATAGCTAATAGTATGCCCATGCCCAAATCTATGCCCAAGGGACCCAAGGTCCATGTGCGTAGGCCCAAACCCATACATGTGCGTGTGCATATAAAATTGCTTCATTACATCACAGACAATCTACAATCCACATACGTGGAAGTCCCTATTGGCCTTGATACTTCGCATTACAAGAACTACCTATGTCACAGTGAGTCCCCTGCCCCCCTACCTATGTCACACTGAGTCCTATGTCACAGAGCGAAGGGAGGTCAGTGAGATTGTGCATGTGAACTTGCCTGCTCCTAGGTTGTGGTTTGTTTGCACATAGTAAGTATCCCTCAAACACTAGGTTTATTTTAGTTGAAGCATGTTGTGGATTAATATACTTTCAGGTCCACATTATTATAAAATGGGCCGGACACTGTATAATATAGGGTGCGCCATCTTTAAGTGGGTGTGAAGGCAGCCCCTGTCATTTGGCACCCCAGCCCAAGGGCCAACATGTGTGTGTGACAGGTGCATGGGCCTGCCAACCACCCTCTCCCCTCTCTTATCTATTTGATGCACCCATCTTCCCCCTCTCTGTGCACCGACTGGCACCCCTGCAACTGTGCGCCAGAAGCCCCCAGGCCGCCCACAGCTCCCATCTCCACCATCAGAGAACTGCCTTAGCAACTCTCTTCATCGCTATATATGCATTCCGGTAGCCACCTCGCAGTGATGCCCTGTGATTGCATGCTGCATCATTGGTCTACTTCTGCCCAACAGAGCTCCCAATGCCACACAGTGCAGCCCTGCAATGCCGAGCGCCGCCATCAGCAGTGCCGCCGTCTGAGCCCTGTTTCGGCAGCACCACTCAGCTCCACACTGCTGCACCTTGATACACCACCAACTACTACTTCTGAAGCGCCTGTACCGCCAGCCGCTGCCCTCACAACCCCCAGTGATTCCAGCTGCCGCCGCTACAGTGCCCCCCCTAACCTCTATCCCAGCAGTTGGGCTGTGGCTTTTGATGCTCCACCTTGAAGCTGCCTTGGACCATCATACAGGGCCACCCTTGTATGCATCTGTAGACAAATTTTGAGTACAGATTGGGAGTTTTCTGGCTGCTCTACTAGCTTGTATCTATGTTCCAGATTGGTAGACCTCTAAGGACGTGAAGAGAGGTGTATCCCAAATTGCCACCCGTGGCCCCTGAAGACAGCTTTGGAGAGAATCTGCTGCTGAACCATCCCAACACAAGGAGGCCTGTGGACGTGGTCCTCCAGGTCAGCATTGACCTAGCACTGTTCACTAGATGCCAGAGCAAAGACCCTTCTACAGAAGGCTGTGTGGGACACCACTTCAGGCACAACACAGTTTGTGGGAGCTAGTAAAAGGAATGAGAACCCTTGAGTCTATCAGGAGTTCTTGAAGTTGGAACGTCGTATTTTATTTGATCTAGAGACCAGTTTCACACCCTCACGCTTAAACTTGAGTACCTCCTTGGATAATAAAGATATCTTATGGGATGGAGCAGGAGGAAAAAGAGAGGGAGGGGGGGATAATTCCAGCCTTAGTGTGGTATTAGCCATTATGCTCATCATTTTATTTGATTATATGCTCTTGTTCATGTCCGTCTTAAAGGATATTTAAAGGTGCATGTTTGTTTGTGGTCATTCAACTGATCATGTGGACGCCACGCCACCCGAACAAGTACAAGAGCGGTGTCCAGTAGAGCATGAGGTCGGAGATAGAGATTCTGCATGAGCAACTCCAGGCAAGGGAAGTTCAACTAAAATCTCTTCATGACAATCCTGAGCTTCAAAGGGTACTCGAATCTCAGAATATCTCTTATTCCCATGGTGAAAAGTTCATAGAATTTGCTGAGGAAAAGGTCAAGGCAAAAGAGCTACCTTTGTCTTTGCTCATAAAGACGGGATATTAACGCCAACAAAGAAGTCTTGGACAGAGTTCAAGGAAAGTTCTACACTCAGTTCCTCCTAGCTTTGAGAAGAATATTGGAAAGGAATGGGCCTGGCTCTCTCAGAAAGAGGGCTAAAATGAGGAACCCTATGGCCAAGGCCAACTACCTTACGGTAGTCTCATTCATGACCATTAGTGAAGATGAGCAGAAACGCAAGTTTGAGGCTGGATTGGAGGTGTACCCGAACCAATCTATTCAGCAGTTGACAAACTCTGGCCCCTCTGCGAAGAAGTTGCATGTCAAATGCGTGCAAGCACGCACTGATGCAAGCTTGCACAAGGGCAAGAATGAGCCTGTTTTTCAGCACAGGAAAGGTGGACAGCCACCGTTGACGAAGTCCCATGATGGTAAAATACTTCCAAAAGAAAAAAGTGGAAGAAGAACAAGCCTGAGGATCTCTCCATTGCCCAAGAGGAAGCATATTTCAAAGAAGGGAAATGCTTTAAATGCGGTAGCAAAGACCACATGTTCTCCCAATATATTGAAAGGAAAGAACATTATACAATGCAACAAAGCAAAGGGAAGGGAAGGCTCATATGAATGTAATTCCCAATATGCAAGGAAAGACAGAACACGCCCCACGGGAGCAAAGGGTATGCAAAGCATGGGGAGAGATGAAGGATTGCTTGCATTGTTTAGGTTTGATGATTAATCTACTGTGAACCTCATCTCCACCCAGTCAATTCCACCTTGGGTTTGGAAACATCTGATATGGAAATTTGACATAACTGCATGCTCAGCTTTGTGGACAAAGATGTGAAGGTCACACCTGTGCTTGGGAAGGTTCGCATTCATATCCAAGCCTATCAAGATCATGAAAACTTTTTCATTGCACCATTGCAGCGATGTGATGTATTAATTGGAATGCATTGGCATACTCGCTTGGATCCGCAAGACTTACAAAACCAAGAAAAATACCATCTGTAGAGGCTGAAAGCATGTGATCGATCCTAGCACTCACGAGGATACTATTTCCATTGTAAGTCACATTCAGATTAATAAAGCAATAAAGAAATCGCTTCGTGCATACTTCGTTTTTGTCCATAATAATGTTGAGCACCAAAATGTGCATGTTAATTCTTTTTTTTTCTTTTTTTTCAGAAAGAGACTTCTATTAAGTATGAGAAAAACATACAACAATCACAGCTATAAGCCGAAAAAATAGAATAGAATCACCCCAATATGTAAGGTGATTTCAACCACTGAGGAGCATCATGATGCCATGTAAGACCTATGGTACTAGAGGAAAAGAAGATGCCATGGTCCCATTCCCGCATAAATATCACACGCTTCGCCTGCGCAGAACGAGAGGGCCCCTGAATGCGAGCCCAAGTAGCCATAAGAGTGTGGATGATATCACCCCATATAGTACTAATGCACTGAGACCCAAAAATCTGGACACCCTCAATAGCCTCCGTGCATCTAGCTCTCCACTGTAATACTGGCAATAATCTCCCAACTGGTGTCAATCCTCTGTCTAGGGGGTGTATAATCAGAGTGAGGAACATCCTGCAATAAACCATGCTAGGCAATACCTCTACGAATGAAAAAAAACAAAATCTGTACCACTACCCTCATAAAAAAGTTGCGGACCAGACTAGGAGAGCCAAGCAACTGCCCCCCAAGTCACATGCATGGCTCGGCCACACAATTTGCCCATAAGTTGGGCTACAGGACCCCAAATCTGCTGTGCAATGCTGCACCCCCATAGACAATGTTGTACGGACTCAGAATCTGCCGCACATCTAGGACAGGAAGGTGCTACACCGAAAACTGATCTCCACTGATTGGTGGGGAGACCACCATGTAAGAATAACCAAAAGAAATGAGAGATCTGGCTCCTTCTGTATGAGTGACAGTCTATGCTAATATCTGCGCTGTATCACTGGAGAAATATCATAGCTCTCCCAATGAGGCCTGAGAGTAGGGATCCTATGCATCTGTCGAGTAAGGAGAAGCCTGGCATTCCGAACAGTGAAACTAAAAAAAGGAAGGCTTTTCAAAGGATCGAAGGCATCAATCCACTCCCACTCTCCTGGATCCCACTGAAGATATCTGAGAGGACTGCCACCATATAGCCACAAACACCAAGAGCCATGAGTCACTATCTGAGGAGAAGGGTCAATGAACCACTGCTTCCCCGAGCGACCAACAATCCTCACTGGACTAAGCCTAGTGTTTGGTATGATCTCCTCCATACTACTTCTCCTCAATCTCCCACCAGGCATGATAGAATACATGAGGAAATCTGTATCCTCCTGGCGATACTCATAAGTACCGGAGCAAACTGTTGTGCAAGAGAAATATCAATCCCAACTTGGCATCCCAAATATCTAGCAATACATCCTCTGTTGATTCAAGTAAAACCAAGCTCTGCACCCCAATCAACTCTCGGTGAATCACTAACTCAAAAACCAATAGATTTGTGCCAATTAATGAGTGCCCCTGTTGCCAAACAGAACTCCTCTAGTGCTACCCGGAAGGAACATAAGCATATATGTGAAGCCTCCAAAAACAGGGCTGTGTCATCAGCTAACTCAGAGTCAACCAACTCCTCATGACTACGAAGAGGCAACCTCAATCCTGAAATACCAGCAGTGGAGCAGAGAAAGATGCTCATGGCCTCTGCAACTATGATATATAATAAAGGGGCTAATGGGCAGCCCTGTCGTACTGAGCAAGAAATCTGAAACCGCTCTCCTCTATCACCGCAAGCAAGAACTCTACTGTGGGCATCACAATACATGCATGAAACTCCCTTGATCCATCTCTGAGAGAAGCCCATATGACTAAGAGTACCCTCAAGAAAGTCCCAATTCACTCTATCATAGGCCTTCTCAAAATCCAAGAGCAGAATGGCTAAGGGCTGATTGCTTGCTTTAGCCCATTCGTATTTTCTTACTCAAACTAAGTTGTCAGAGAAGCATATGAGGATGGCCAATTTCCTCTCTATGTTTCATTTTCAGATCTTGCACACCCCAGGAAAGAAGAATGTAGTGGCCGATGCATTGTCACGAAAGCCATATGTAGCAGCTATCTCGGTTGCCTCTCATGGGGACTTGTCTACCATGCGTAATTTGTATCATACGGATGCTGATTTTGCCACTATTTGGGCTGATTTGATGGCTGGTCATGCACATGCCTCATATGTGATCAAAGAGGGTTATCTCATGAAAGATAATTGCCGCCTATGTGTGGTGTCTGACATGAGGCAAAAGGTTTTGGATGAGTGCCATGCTCCTCCATATGCTGGTCATAGAGGCATAATGCCTACTACGCACATGATTGAGCAGTATTTCTTTTGGCCAGGTATGCGGAAGGACATAGAGGCACATGTACGTGCATATATCACCTATCAAAAGGTCAAATTTGATAGGCAAAAGGCACCAGGTTTGCTTCAGCCATTGCCTATTTCCACGCAGCCATGGGAAAGTATTACAATGGATTTCATTATGGACTTGCCACGTACCCAACAAGGTAATGATGCAATTTGGACAATTGTGGACAGGTTTAGCAAGCAAGCTCATTTCTTGCCGGTCAAAAAGACCATCAAAGCTGAGCATATGGTTAAAATATATCTTGCACAAGTGTTCAAACATCATGGAATGCCGAAGTCCATTGTGGGGGATAGAGATCCCAGGACTACAAGTCTCTTTTGGCGGGCCTTATTTGATAATATGGGCACCAAATTGGACTTCTCATCAGCTTATCACCCTCAAATGGATGGGCAAAGTGAGGCTGCAAATTCAGCCGTGTTGGATCTCTTGAAATGTTATGTGGCGGATCAGAAGTCTTCTTGGGAGAAGTACTTACCGCTTGTGGAATTTGCATACAACAACACGGTGCATGCATCTACGGGAAAGGCCCTGTTTGAGATTGTTTATGGTAAGGTGGTTTTGCCACCCATCCTTCGCACAAAGGATGAGATATTTGCAGCTGATGAGTATGTAAGAGACTTGGATATTGCTTTTGCTTAGGTGCGGACAGCCATTGCAAGGTCAGAAGACAAGCATAAAAAGGCTGTCGACAAGCATAGAAGGCAATTGGATGTTAAAGAGAATGATTGGGTATTGCTGAAATTTAAGAAAGCAAGACTTGCAAAGAGGCCAGGCAAAGAGGGTGCATATCCTAAGCTTGCAACCAGGTTCTATGGACCTTTTCGAGTGATCGAGAAGATCAATGAAGTGGCTTTCAGATTGGCATTACCTAGTCATTGGCACATACACAATGCTTTTCATGTGAGTCTCCTTCGCAAGTATGTAGGACCGGAGCCCAGTGAAATGGTCATTGAGGATCCACCAGAAGTGGATGAGCTTGAGATCTTGCAGCCAGAGCAGATTGTGTATCACAAGGAACGCAAGCTTGCTGCAGGCAAAGTTGTGAGGCGTTACCTTGTGAAGTTTAAGAACTATCTTCCCATTGATGCTAAATGGGTAGATGAAGAGTTCTTCAAAGATTGCCCGCATGTGCTTCAGACATAATTGGATGCATTTCACTTGCGGACAACTGTTTAGAAGCGGGGGGGAATGTCACCATTTGGCCACCCAAATGGTTCACTCTTGCTTTCACACTATGTACATATTGGATTCGTGTCCATGGCTTATGGAATATGCCTATGCAGGTGATTGACACGTGTCATGCTGTATAGTTGGATATGATATTCCGCTGGGACTTGATGTTATCATGCCCGGAATATAGGGAGGACTTGGCTTTCTGCTGGGACTTGTGCCTTTGTGTACATGCCCGGAAACGCCTGGAGGACTTGGCTTTCCGCTGGGACTTGTGCCTTTGTGTACATGCCCGGAAACGCCTGGAGGATTGGCTTTCCACTGGGTCTGGTATTGCATATACTTGCCTGGAAACGCCTCGTCTTATATGGTTTCATGAACGGAAATTGCTCATGCCAATGCTGCATTGCATAGCATCTTTATGTGCTTGCCTGCAAATGAAATTGCATGCTGTTTTCATGCCTGCATGACCTATGTGTAGTTCCGGGCTAGGAGACGCCCGCCCGTGAACCGTGCGTGTGAAACTGTTTGCTGACATGGTTGTGTGGCATGTGAACAGGTGGTAAGTATTACCCAATCTAGGCTCAAATAGCCCTTAGGACTTAGCCAATATTTATAAGTGAGTGCGTTCCCATTTCATTAAAGTTTGGGCGCCCAAAAGTCACTTATAAATTATGACCGCTTCCAAGTTCACACTCACTGAAGTCCCGAGGCGGACAAGACTCAATGTCCAGGACCTGATCCTCCCCTTTTACTCATAATGGGCATCTCCCCATGTCCCTTCACCTGATTGGACCCCAATTCACTTACTTATTAAGAGAAATTCGTGTTTTCTCTCCATGAGGATTTCTGGAGGCTGAAAACTCTGTTTTTCCACCATTTCTCTCCATTTCCAAGCTCTCCATAGCCATACCCAACTTGCTAGGGTGTTTTCAAAGCTTCCAAGAGTGTTTCCAAGTGCTAATCACTCTCCTCCTCACTCCCAATGACTGAAATTCAGCAAAACAGCTCTCATTTTTTATATAATTTCTGGTCTTTTTGCTGAAAACCCTAATTTCAGCCTTCCTTTCTCAAGTTGAACCATAGGGGAAGCTTTCCCAGGGTTCCCTTCATCCTCTTGAAGACTTTTGTCGCGAAGGATTGCGGCAAATCGAAGATATCCACACTTCTAAAGCTTCCAATGCGAAGGCTTCCGCTTGCAACAACTTCTATGAAGACTGGTAAGCTAATTGGACAATGTGTTGTCATTACTTACTCAGTAGAAGGGCAGGACTCCTTGTTTAGCCGCCCTGTGTAGTATTTCTCTTGTCCTATGTGCTCTTGAAGATGTTGCTACCTTGCTTGGTAGAACATAGAGCCAATGGTAGAGAATATGGGCACTGAAGTCGGGCCGGGCATCAAGGCAGCTCCTTGGTGATCTACATCGACATACCATTGTTTTCTAAATGCTGAATTTCATATGCATTGGCATGGAGGATTTGGCAATGGATGCCCGTGAAGCTATGTATTGAATTTCTCCAATAGTAATACAATTTACTCAAGGGAGGGGTCGGCCGTTCCGGCTCATTGTGTGTCTCTTGTCAATTCTGCAATTTACTTCTTGTATTTGAGCAAGTGTCCTTCAAATCTTAGTGTATTTACGTGTATTGATTAGCATTGTGTTCAACCAAGTTGCAGTACCAGCCCTTGTACTGGCTGTACTAGCTTTAGTACTTGCTGTACCACCCATTCTACCGGCTGCATCAACTTATGTACTTGTTATACTTGCTATACTTGCTATACCAGCCACCGTACCGGCTGTACCAGCCACTATACCTACTGTACTGGCTGAATGGATAGTTGTACTTGCTGTACCCTCTTTATTGCATGAAGACCTGTGGTTTTTGGGGAAGAATCAGTACCCACACGGAGGTATATGGATTATATTGTTGGCTCAGCATTTCTACAGCCTATGTTCCGGCTTAGTTGCCTCGTGTTGGGCTGTGTTATGGCATTTGTATATGGATAATCCGGCATCTCCCGTGGGGAGAGTAAGGCCCTCAAAGCTTGTACATGATATTATTCTCCTTGGGTAATAAAATACTCCAAGGGGGGGTGTCGGCCCATTCCGGCCTCTATGTGGTGTCACACGTGCAAGCTCCATTTTCAGCATTTGTGGATGTTTTGTCCAGCTTTATGTTTTATGCAAAGTGATGATGGATATGTGTTAAGGCTGTGGCCATGTTTAAATGTTTTAATATGCATTGATGGTATCAACAAGTGTGTCAAAGGACCTAGTCTCCCGGGCACCCGCCGCGAGTTTCAATCTCTATGAAGATCCACCGTATCTCAGGTGCCCAAGTGCCCCCTGCTGGGGGAGCTCTAGCCTGCAGCAACTGCTGCAATAGAAGCTCCTTTCAAGGCTCAGCGCTTGGAAGCAGCCCCCGAACAATAAGCTTCCCCAACAAGGCTCTACTCTGATCAGCTGGATCTATAATGCCCTTAGCCAGAGCAGATTGTGTTTCACAAGGAGAGAAGGCTTCCAGCTAGAAAGCTTTAAATCAGCCCCGAGAAGGTAATGTTTCCATATAGTAAGTGCATGAATTACAGCCAAGAGCTCTTTCTCATAAATGCCAAGAGATAGCTCTGCATCATGCAATCTACGACTCTCATAAGCCACGGCATGTCCCTCTTGATTAAAGACAGTCCCTATGCAATTTCCAGATGTATCACATTCCACACAAAAAGGCTTTTGCAAATCCGGAACAATCAACACTAGACCATGAGTAGTTGCATCTTTCAATTTGAGGAATGCATCTCTCTCTACATTAGTCCATTTGAACACGGCCTTCTTCTTTGTCAAATCATGCAAAGGAGAAGCAATCCATGCAAAGTGCCGAATGAACCTGCGGTAGTAAGAGCATAATCCAAGAAAACTGCGGATCTCATGCACCGAACTCAATTCGGGCCAATTCCGGATTACATCAATCTTTACAGGATCCATTCGCACTCCATCTTTGGACACAATATGCCCAAGATAATGTATCTCCGACAAGAAGAACTCACTCTTCTTTGCATTTATGAAGAGTTTATGCTTATGGAGCTCTTCAAAAACAATAGCCAAATGAGCTTTATGCTCTTCTTCGGTCTTTGAGAAGACTAGGATGTCATCAAAGAAGACAGCTGTAAATTTCCTGTACCCACGGAATATGCGATCCATCATTCTATTGAATGTAGCCGAGGCATTTGTAAGACCAAAAGGCATAACAAGATACTCATAAAGCCCAAATGCTGTCCTGAAAGCAGTTTTGTGTACATCCTCAGGCACTACACGCACTTGATGATATCCACTCTTGAGCTCAATTCGGCTAAAGCATGCCGATCCATCCAACTTGTCAAGGATGTCGTCTATGCGTGGAATCGGAAACCTATTCTTGATGGTAAGCTTATTCAAAGCTCTATAATCCACACACATACGAAAGGATCCATCCTTCTTTTGAACCAAGAGAACGGGTGAACAATATGGGGAAGAGCTTGGCTGAACCAAACCCTTCTCAAGAAGCTCATTCACTTGCTTCATGATCTCCTCTTTTTGGGATGCACTTACACGATAGGCTGGCCTATTAGGTGGTGAGCTACCCGGTACAAGATCAATGCGATGATCTTCCGGTCGTACAGGTGGTAACTCATTTGGTAACTCATCAACAAAACAATCATTGTGCTCTTGCAAAAATTTCAGTCTATCATTACTAAGAGTGTTTATATATACATTATTTTTCTCAACATGATCTCGTATAAAAATCAAGTACGCAAAAACACACTTTTTCATTACTTTCTTAATTTGTACATGAGATACAAGGGGAATGGTATCACCCTCTTCACCAGCATCAATTACATGTTCTCGACCTTTATGCATGAAGGTGATCCTGTTAGTCTTGTAGGCCTTGCACGGATCAATACGTGTATGCCAAGGCTTTCCAAGCAATACATCACAGCCATTCAAAGGCGCCACAAGAAAATCCTCATGATCCACATAGCCTTGAATGTGTATGCACAACTTGCCAAAAATAGGCATGACCTGCACTTCTCTACCAACAAAGGCAGCCCCTGCTTCAATTTGAGGACCCATGTCCTCCACTTCAATACCCAAAGCAGCTGCCATCTGAGTGGATATGAAATTCTCCGATGCACAATCATCAAACATGAACAAAGCGGGTTGATCTTTGAGCTGTCCCCAAGCTTTACATACAACCCTATCTTTGCTATCATGTGAAGTGTTGCCCTGCACATCCGGAACCATATGCACATTAGGCTTCGGTACATTAGCATTTTCAGCTTTGTTCTTCTTATTTGGACATGCTCTTGCCATGTGCTCAGTGCTGCCACAAGTAAAGCATTTGCCTTCACGCATATATTGCTCCTTCTTCTCAACACTAAGACCAAAGTTTGCCGGCTTATAAGGGCGCTTTTTAGCAAACTTATTTTCAGCTTTTGGACCTGATTTGGCTTGGTTTTGATCCCTTTTAGGTGGCTGTCCATCATTTTGCAAGTTTTGGACAGCCCACTCTTTGCCTTTAAATGAGGGTTTAGCCTTATTGGATCGACTCAATTTGAGTTCCAATTGCTTGGTGGCGGTGGCGGCTGCGATTAATTGGTGTAAGGTATGACCAGGATACATTTGTAATCCCGCTTTGTACACGGGTTGCAATCCCGATTGAAACCTTCTCTTCCTTTCCGCCTCGGTGACATGCATAAATGGAGACACCTCCAAGAGCACTTTCCAAAACTTTTGTACATATGCATATACCGATTCCCCCTCATTTTGCTTTACCCAATCCCACTTCATTGTTATCTCATTCAATGCATTGGGAGGCAAGAATTGAGCATAGAACCTCTCCTTGAACTCTTCCCATGATCTAACAGGATTCGGTGAGAGCTTCTCCGTGAGCCACCAATGGGCAGAAGTGCCTTTCATGAACATGCTTACACGCCGGATCATGGATTTCTGAGTGAAATCCTCATCTCACTGAAAGCAATATCAAACTGGGCAATAAAAGCAAGTGCCTTTGATGCATCATATTCTCCATGATATGTGTCAAACTTCACAGATTTGTCTCCGGCTTTGAAGTCACGAGACTTTGATGCATCTCAACATGTTTTCCCCCATGTTTGTCCATTGGGACAGCTCCTGTGACTGGCATCATTTTTGGACCAAAAGGTGATGCATAAGGCATAGATACATGTGCCCTGTAAGCATGAGGCATGGCTGGCCCCTCAACATGCATTGATACATTTTCAGCCATAGCTTCTCCCTCACGAGCACACTCGAAGGCATGAGTGGCATGAGAGATACGCGGAATACTTACACCAACAGAAAATTGCAGCCCATGTTGCATGTATTGTGCATGTACATTTTCAGCCGGCAATGGCATTTGACATACATTTTGACCACTGCCATAAACATTGTATCTTTCACGGGCTACATGAGGTATTCCTGCATGGCGTGAAGTCACTGATTGTTCCTCTCCCATCGCATGGAGATTTATCCTTTTAGACATAAGTTCTTGTTCGGGCACTTGTGGGGATTCCAAGACATGTGGGATGGTTGCCTTTTCTGCATAGGCATCCTCGGTATGAGCCAAGTATGCACGTGCTGCATCCCTCGGTTCCATGTGCAACTCTTGAGCAATCATTGCCATTGCATGATCCATATAAGATTCAGCTTTCTTGGCCTTCAAACAATCATGTACCAATGGGTCCTCGCGGCGATAGAGATTCAATTCTTCTTGTTGTGCATGGAGAAGAGCCTGCATACGAGTAAGTTCAGCCCTCAAGACTATGGACTCTTCTTCTTGCATCTTTTCTTTGCCACGGGACGGCTGTCCCACATATTCATGTTCCCTATTGTGCACCACATGAGTTTGCTCATCCTGTAAAGCATTGGAGGCATGCATTTCATTGTCCCTGCCTCTTGTATTAGCATCTCCAACATTCATTGTATGGCTGTCCATAATGTTCTAAGTGTAGAGATAGCTAGTGTTCACAGTGATCGTCTCTCACGATAGAAGTGAAAGAGAACCGTATGCTCTGATACCAATGCAACTTGGTTGAACACAATGCTAATCAATACACGTAAATACACTAAGATTTGAAGGACACTTGCTCAAATACAAGAAGTAAATTGCAGAATTGACAAGAGACACACAATGAGCCGGAACGGCCGACCCCTCCCTTGAGTAAATTGTATTACTATTGGAGAAATTCAATACATAGCTTCACGGGCATCCATTGCCAAATCCTCCATGCCAATGCATATGAAATTCAGCATTTAGAAAACAATGGTATGTCGATGTAGATCACCAAGGAGCTGCCTTGATGCCCGGCCCGACTTCAGTGCCCATATTCTCTACCATTGGCTCTATGTTCTACCAAGCAAGAGAAATACTACACAGGGCCGCTAAACAAGGAGTCCTGCCCTTCTACTGAGTAAGTAATGACAACACATTGTCCAATTAGCTTACCAGTCTTCATAGAAGTTGTTGCAAGCGGAAGCCTTCGCGTTGGAAGCTTTAGAAGTGTGGATATCTTCGATTTGCCGCAATCCTTCGCGACAAAAGTCTTCAAGAGGATGAAGGGAACCCTGGGAAAGCTTCCCCTATGGTTCAACTTGAGAAAGGAAGGCTGAAATTAGGGTTTTCAGCAAAAAGACCAGAAATTACATCAAAAATGAGAGCTGTTTTGCTGAATTTCAGTCATTGGGAGTGAGGAGGAGAGTGATTAGCACTTGGAAACACTCTTGGAAGCTTTGAAAACACCCTAGCAAGTTGGGTATGGCTATGGAGAGCTTGGAAATGGAGAGAAATGGTGGAAAAACAAAGTTTTCAGCCTCCAAAAATCCTCATGAAGAGAAAACACGAATTTCTCTTAATAAGTGAGTGAATTGGGGTCCAATCAGGTGAAGGGACATGGGGAGATGCCCATTATGAGTAAAAGGGGAGGGTCAGGTCCTGGACATTGAGTCTTGTCCGCCTCGGGACTTCAGTGAGTATGAACTTGGAAGCGGTCATAATTTATAAGTGACTTTTGGGCGCCCAAACTTTAATGAAATGGAAACGCACTCACTTATAAATATTGGCTAAGTCCTAAGGGCTATTTGAGCCTAGATTGGGTAATACTTACCACCTGTTCACATGCCACACAACCATGTCAGCAAACAGTTTCACACGCACGGTTCACGGACGGGCGTCCCCTAGCCCGGAACTACACATATGTCATGCAGGCATGAAAACAGCATGCAATTTCATTTGCAGGCAAGCACATAAAGATGCTATGCAATGCAGCATTGGCATGAGCAATTTCCGTTCATGAAACCATATAAGACCAGGCGTTTCCAGGCAAGTATATGCAATACCAGACCCAGTGGAAAGCCAATCCTCCAGGCGTTTCCGGGCATGTACACAAAGGCACAAGTCCCAGCGGAAAGCCAAGTCCTCCAGGCGTTTCCGGACATGTACACAAAGGCACAAGTCCCAGCAGAAAGCCAAGTCCTCCAGATATTCCGAGCATGATAACATCAAGTCCCAGCGGAATATCATATCCAACTATACAGCATGACACGTGTCAATCACCTGCATAGGCATATTCCATAAGCCATGGACACCAATCCAATATGTACATAGTGTGAAAGCAAGAGTGAACCATTTGGATGGCCAAATGGTGGCAGGTACAGCAGGTACAGTGGCTGGTACAGCCGGTACGGTGGCTGGTACAACAAGTATAGCAAGCACAGAAGTTGGTACAGTCGGTACAATGGGTGGTATAGCAAGTACAGAAGCTGGTGCAGCCAGTACAAGGGCTAGTACAGCTTATACAACGAGTACAAATGGTGGTACAACAAGTACAATGGCTAGAAATCATAATAAATGATTAAATACCCTTGCCTTCAGTATTTCTTCGCGCGATGGAAGCCTCCAAAACAGTCCCCAACAGCCGGTATTCTTCATGGGCAGCCTTCGAGTGAGAGAGAAAGAGAGTAGCCATCATTAGGGCAACCTGTAACGGTAGTAGAGGCTAGTGTGGAGCAAGAGAGCCTCCATTAATGAAGAGAGAGGGCTCCAATTTATAGATTTGGTCCTCCCATGAGCTAAAATGGCAAGAGAAGGCTACAATGACAAGTGCAGAGCCACACAATAGCTGAAGTGACAAGTGTGAGGCCACTTGTCTCACTTTGATCCACTTTCTAACAAGTGTCAGGCCACTTGTCTCACTTTGGTCCACCTCCTTGCCACCTGTCCCAATCTAAGAGATGGGTCCTTCCATAAACTTTCTCTCTAAAAATATCCCAACTGGTAGACATTCTGTCATAGACACTTTGCCAACTCTTGGTATCTGCTCAATTCCAGATGTAATGACGCGAACAGAATTTCCATCGGAGTCGGACCAAAAATAGCAACTCTCCTAAATTCTAGGAGTGTGGTCCTTTGTATTCTAGGATAATCCCCCATTCCCAAAGCTTGTACATTTTCAAATATTCAAACATCCTGGAGTCCACCAGATCCCTTTCAGACTGGGAAATGTCCAGGTTGGTGACATCCTCCCCAACTTCTTAAAAGTTGTCCGCAACTTTAAGCTTCAAGCCATATATTCAAGATATATTCATGTGCCATCGATTGGGCGAGACGAGACACTCTCAAAAATCCAATATAACTGAAGAATCCATGTCCCAAAGAAATGGATGAGACTAAATAAGTCTCCATAATACCAATATCAAAATCATGTCCCAAGATAAATGGGCAAGACAAAAACAGTCCCATAAGTCCAGATATCATAATCATGCCCCAAGATAAATGGGCGAGACAAATCAGTCCCATAAGTAATCCATGTCCCAAGTAAATGGACGAGACAAAACAGTCCCATAAGTCTGGATATCATAATCCATGTCCCAAGTAAATGGGCGAGACAAAATAAGTCTCCTGCCAACAAGACATCGATCCACATGACCCTTGGCATAGATATAAGTCCCGTCATGTCCACTTTACCACTTGCACTCCGTGTTGGTACTCTGACCACACACCTTGGATGAGAGTGGGCTCAAGTAATAAGATAAAACAATCACTCGCAGGCATAGATAACCTGGTGTTCCATAAGCATTTTTGCTACACATAGTTTATAGGCATTTCGGCCACCAATAGTTTGTAGGCATTTCGGCCACCAACTCACACTACCCTCTCAAGTGCACATGTTCCCTTCCATCTGCTCTCTATTGTTCCACCCACACATGGTAGAAACAATCTTCAAGAGAGCACGTAGGACAAGAGAACACTACACAGGGTATGTTGTGCTTGTCACTACCCTTTGAAGTGCCCATGTTCCCTTCCATCTGCTCTCTATTGTTCCACCCTCACATGGTAGAATCAATCTTCAAGAGAGCACGTAAGACAAGAGAACACGACACAGGGTATGTTGTGCTTGTCACTACCCTTTGAAGTGCCCATGTTCCCTTCCATCTGCTCTCTATTGTTCCACCCTCACATGGTAGAAACAATCTTCAAGAGAGCACGTAGGACAAGAGAACACTACACAGGGTATGTGAATCATGAGTTTCATAAGTCCAATGTATCCCAAATAAAGGGAGCCAAAAAGAATAATCCATCCCAGTAAAAGGGAGCCATAAACATAATCCATAAACCTGAGAATGGCTCCAAATCCCTAGAAAAGAAGTCCAGGAATCCATAGACCTGTATACCATAATCCTTGTATACCATAACTCTTACCACATACTCTGTGCTAACCACACACCTTGGAGTAGAGGTGGACTTTATCCATAAAAGCATCATATCCATGAGATATCCAAAGATTTCTTCTCTATAAACTCGGACAGATTCGTCCATAGAAATTGCTTGTGAAGCCCAATATCTATACAAATCTCGTCCAAGAAAGAAATCTCCATAGATATAATCCATCCCTATAAAGGGAGCCATAAACAATGTTTCCCTGAAAGCATCTCAAGGCAAACAACAACACCTTTCTCCTTGCATAGCTATACAAGGGTTAGTGAACATCAAAAACACTTCATAGTAAATGGCAAAAGCACCGACTTTGCAAACTCAAAGTATACTTAGCTGTTCTTTGCCAGGTTGGTCATGAAGCCAAAAGAAATATCTCCTCACCATATTCTTAAGATATCCCGAGATATATCTCCATATAGCTTGCCTGTAAGCTTGATAATATAATCCACAATATCCATATGGAAAGTGTGCTAAACGTGTGCACATAAAGCCAACTCCATACTTCCAAGATAAATTTTGTGAATTCATAAATCCTTAGATCAACAAGCTGTCTACTAGTAGCTCACGCTCTTGCTTCATAAGCTATGAAGCGGCTAGCCATGCTTAACAGCAATGATGGTAAGTGTGGTCCCCACTTGAGATCTTTTCTCTTCCTTATTGATAGAAGGAAGCCTCCGCTTCCAAGAAAGCCTATGCTCTGATACCAATGAAACTCGCGGCGGGTGCCCGGGGGACTAGGGCCTTTGACACACTTGTTGATACCATCAATGCATATTAAAACATTTAAACATGGCCACAGCCTTAACACATATCCATCATCACTTTGCATAAAACATAAAGCTGGACAAAACATCCATAAATGCTAAAAATGGAGCTTGCACGTGTGACACCGCATAGAGGCCGGAATGGGCCGACCCCCCCCTTGGAGTATTTTATTACCCAAGGAGAATAATATCATGTACAAGCTTTGAGGGCCTTACTCTCCCCACGGGAGATGCCGGATTATCCATATACAAATGCCATAACACAGCCCAACACGAGGCAACCAAGCCGGAGCTATAGAAATACTGAGCCAACAATATAATCCATATACCTCCCTGTGGGTACTGATTCTTCCCCAAAAACCACGGGTCTTCATGCAATAGAGAGGGTACAGCAAGTACAACTCTCCATTCAGCCGGTACAGCAAGTATAGTGGCTGGTACAGCCGGTACGGCAAGTACCGCAAGTATAAAAGTTGGTGCAGCCGGTACAATGGATGGTACATTAAGTACTAAAGCTAGTACAGCAAGTACAGTGGCTGGTATAGCCGGTACGGTGGCTAGTACAGCCAGTTCAGCAAGTACAAAAGCTGGTACAACCGGTACAATGGGTGGTATAGCAAGTACAGAAGCTGGTGCAGCCAGTACAAGGGCTGGTACAGCTTGTACAACAAGTACAAATTCTGGTACAACAAGTACAATGGCTAGAAATCATAATAAATGATTAAATACCCTTGCCTTCAGTATTTCTTCGCGCGATAGAAGCCTCCAAAACAGTCCCCAACAGCCGGTATTCTTCATGGGCAGCCTTCAAGTGAGAGAGAAAGAGAGTAGCCATCATTAGGGCAACCTGTAACGGTGGTAGAGGCTAGTGTGGAGCAAGAGAGCCTCCATTAATGAGGAGAGAGGGCTCCAATTTATAGATTTGGGCCTCCCATGAGCTAAAATGGCAAGAGAAGGCTACAATGACAAGTGGAGAGCCACACAATAGCTGAAGTGACAAGTGTGAGGCCACTTGTCTCACTTTGATCCACTTTCTAACAAGTGTCAGGCCACTTGTCTCACTTTGGTCCACCTCCTTGCCACATGTCCCAATCTAAGAGATGGGTCCTTCCATAAACTTTCTCTCTAAAAATATCCCAACTGGTAGACATTCTATCATAGGCACTTTGCCAACTCTTGGTATCTGCTCAATTCTAGATGCAATGACGCGAACAAAATTTCCATCGGAGTCGGGCCAAAAATAGCAACTCTCCTAAATTCTAGGAGTGTGGTCCTTTGTATTCTAGGATAATCCCCCATTCCCAAAGCTTGTACATTTTCAAATATTTAAACATCCTGGAGTCCACCAAACCCCTTTCAGACTGGGAAATGTCCAGGTTGGTGACAGAGATGAGGAGGACATGCCTCAGTAGAGGATGGGACGACAGATTTGCCTTGAGCATCCTGCGAGCTTGGGAGCTGTTGAGACTGGGGCTTTCTCAGAGACCTCCCACTTGTGATTAGGAGCGGGCCAGACAGCCGCTCATCTAGAGCCCCGCGGTACGCACAGAGCAGGGTCATATGCTGGGTTCTCAGCCTCGTCTAGCCTGGGGACCATTGGCGGCAAGCCCAGCACGCAGTTTTGGAGATTGGCAAGCCTTTTGCAGTCTCCTGGAGGAGATCCAGGCGGAGAGGCTAAGTCACTTCAGAGGGGGGCTGATTATGAGGGATGACATTCAGGAGGCACTCACTGAGGAGTGGTTCGCACCTTTTGAGCCAGCGGCCCCACGGTGGTGGATGGGAGCCTTTACACAGTTGGAGATCCTGATTGCTGTCAGAGCTTGCACTGAGGATGGTAGATGCCTCTACTATGAGATACAGGATGAGGGCAGACTTCAGAGAGTGGAGGCGGAGTCGCCTTTGGTTGCAGAGTGCATCTTTCAGAGGATACGGGTAGTGGCCGCCGCTTCTCGGAAGTGGCATATTGATCCAGACCCTGCAGATGTGGACTCTGATTGGCACATATGGGCATATGCTGCGTGCCCCTTGGCCTGGCTCCAGTGGGACCCTGGCGAGTACGAGTGGCATGATCCTTATGCGTCCCCCGAGGCCACAGAGATCACCTTTTTCCAGTACACTGTTCGGTTGGGGAGGCATATTTTGACTACGAGGAGGATGGTCTCTCCAGCTGCATCACAGCATTGGCGGCTACAGGGACTCTCACAAGAGTTCCTGGAGGATTTTTGGACCAGGCTCTGGGCTAGCCGACAGGCACGCAGGATCTCAACTTTCCAGTGGCTGGTTGCCCACAGGGGCTCTGCAGTTGGCACCTGGCTTGTCTACAGTGGCCTTCCATCGGCCTGCGTCCGATGCGGCCACCCATTGGAGACACAGAGACATTGCCTATGGGACTGTCCACAGGCGCGGCAGATTTGGCTGAGGATGTATGTTGGGGTAAAGGCGTTATGCCCACCCTTATAGTGTGTACAAGCCCATAAGTTATAGCACATAGTACACTTAGTACTTTTAATGTACTAAGTGCACTATGTGTACTAGTGCAATATACATGTGTGATAGGGGAGTCACACACTCATGCCTCATGAGTTGACTTATCCCCACAACTCTCTCTCTCTCTCTCTCTCCCTTGTGCTTCTCTGTGTATGTCTCCCATGAATGAACTCTAACCCTAATTCTGGTTTTCTCCCCATCAACTGGTATCAGAGCCTCGTCTGGCGCAGGCAAGTAGCTTGCAGGTGTGTGTCCAAGCAAACATGGCTGAAGGCCGATATCCTGTACATGTGAGCATTGGTATGCTCAGCGCTGGACTTGGGCGTGAGAAAATCACAGAGCAGATGTGCGCTTGCAGGCAGAGCCGATAGCCTGGAGTAGAAGTGCAAGGAGTAGGCGTGTGCTGTCTGGCTGAGCGTTGAACGCTAGACGCCTGGCCAACTGGAGTAGAAGCGAAGGCTGCTGGGCATAGTCGTCGACTGAGCGGTGAATCACACGTGGGGCGAAGGCTTTAGTCGACCGCTGGTTACCGAGCGAAAACGCAGCGCCTGGCCATTAGCGAAGGGAGCGACCCGGCGAGCGGCAGCGTGTTAGTCACCGGCGCCACACAATTGTGAACAGAGCGGCAAAGACCAGTCGATACGTTTCTTCTCATCAGCGCACTATATCAAGTTCTGCCATGCAATGGAGATGGTGAGAGTTGCGCCTGTGCGTGCTGCTGTCCAAGGTCTGGGGTGGTGCTTCACCGGGAATGAGCACTCCAGATACTATGGAACCTTTCGACAGCACTGCTGAGGAGGCTATGCATACTAGAGCGGCTGTTAGCAGAGGTGAAAATCGACGCCTCCTTTTCTGCAGCAGCATCATCATAACCCCCCTCTTTTCCTGCAACAACAAAAATTTAGCCTGCAAATTGCAACAGAAATCAGAAATCAGAGGTATTTTGCATCAATTTTGGATTTTCCTTGTCAATTCAATCAATTGAGCAGGTTCAGGTGCTGAATTGCTCAATTTTTGAGCAAAATTGGCAAAATTGGGTGACATTGGTCACAATCAAGATCAATTTGCAGGAAATTGGTCAAATCAAGATCAATTTGCAGGAAATTGGATGTCGAAATTTGGGGCTTTTGATGTAATTGTGCAATTAAGCACTCATACATGCTGTATGATGTGAAAAATCGCACATTTGGGCAAAATTGCAGCAAATTGCAGTGCAAATCAAGGGACTTTTGTGCCGATTTGGTTGATTTGCATGCAGGCAATCGCATTTGATGCTGTGGATAATGTGTTGATGCCTTACAAGCACTCAATGTGCCTGTAAATCAAGGGGCTTTCATGTATTTGATGTACATGTGGCCAGGGGGAAGCATCGTGAACACTCTGGATGCCTTCATGTGCGTCAATGTACCTTGTATGATCAGAAATTGATCTCAAATCAAGGGGCTTTTCAAGTTTGTATGCTTGTTGAGCTTGGCAAAGCAGCAGGCAAGACATTTATGCCTTGAATCCTCAAAAATCAGCTTCCACTCAAGGGGCTTTTGCCCAATTTCTGTTCGGGACTGTTTTATGCAGTGTACAGGACTGTAAAAGTCTGATTTTCACTCATTTGGACAGCCAGGAGAGCATTTATTGCTATTGTACCTGCTGGTACAGATTTGGCACAGCTTTGTGCATGTTTTGGCATGGCTGTACACTGTTTTGAGTGACCAAAAGGTTCAAATTCAGCTGCTGTACTTGCCGGTACAGGTTTGGTACATCATTGGTGAGCACTTGGTACTGCTGTACAGTACTTTGGAAGGGCAAAAGAGCACATTTAAGGTGCTGTCCAAAATCTGCAGCAACCAGATTTTGGTGTTTTCATCACATAAAGTGGGAGAAAAGTTGCATTCTTGCTTCCGCAGTGGGAGATAAAGCTTGGGAGAACATTTGTGAGCACTTTGTGTGCTTAGGGTGCAGTGTTTGCACATCTTTTGGTGCAGTGTTTGCACATTTTGCAGGGAGTCAGGCATTGACAGGTTGCATTTTGCTATGGCAACCACAAGTGAGAGCTCTTCATTGCTTCACATCAAGAAGCTTGAAGGCTCGCATAACTATGATATTTGGCAAACCCAGTGCTACAATGTGTTGCTCCAGAAAAAGCAGCACAAGCCTATCAAAGAAAGGGGTGTGATGCCCGCTTCTCTTACTGCTGAAGAGTGGGAAGATATGGATGAGCTGGCAAGATCTACCATCATGTTGTCTGTGTCAGACTCATTACTTTTCAGCATTCGTGAAGAGAAGACAGCTTGGGGAATGTGGCAGAGATTGCAGGACTTGTATGCCCAACAAAGTGCCTCAAGCAAAGTGTATTGGTTGAAGAAACTCATAGGCCTTCAGATGAAGGAAGGGGCTTCTATGACAGCCCACCTAAATGAGTTTAATGGTATTGTCAGCCAGGTCATTAATCAAAAGTTGGCAATGGACGATGAGTTCAAAGCCACTTTTCTGTTATGCACTTTGCCAGAGAGTTGGGACACATTCAGGACAGCCACTAGCAATTCGAATGCTATGCTGTCATATGCAGATGTTGAGGGTGCTCTTCTTCAAGAAGAGATGAACAGGAAAAACAACTCTGTTGGAAAGTCCAATGCAATGAATGCACGTGGGAGATCCCAGCAAAGGGGAAAAAGCCAAGAAAGGGGAAGGAGCAAGTCTCGCTCCAAAAAGGATTTGGAATGCCATTATTGTGGCAAGAAGGGACACGTTAAAAAGCAATGCTACAAATGGAAAAATGATCAAAAGGAAAAGGGAAAAGGCAAAGACAAAGAGAAGGATGAAGCCAAAGATGTAAAGCCAAAGGGCAAAAGTGGAGTCAAGATTGAAGAAATCAATGTGTCACATGCAGGTGGCAGTGAGGATGAGGTCCTCTTTACGTCTTCACTTGATGCCCATTCACTTCTTACAGGTGGTCATGGTATGCACTCATGGATCATTGATTCAGGTGCCTCCTTTCATGTCACAGGTTGCAGAGACTTGTTTGTCAGGTATACTGCTGGCAATGAAGGAGTGGTTTATTTGGGTGATAACCATGCATGCAAAATTCTTGGCAGAGGTGATGTGAGGCTTGTATTTTCAGATGGCTCACAACTTATGCTCCATGATGTTAGGCATGTGCCTGAGATAAAAAAGAATCTGCTTTCTACTGGACAGCTTGATGATGCTGATTATGTTACCACATTTGGTAGTGGAAAGTGGAAGATTAGTAAGGGCTCACTGGTTGTTGCCAGAGGCTCTAAGGTGGACACTCTTTATTTTATGCATGCAGGTGTTTGTCACCATGCTAATGTAAATGCAACCGAGCTGCCGGAAATTTCTGTGGCATAGCCGGTTGGGACACATGAGTGTCAAAGGAATGGAGCAATTGTCTCGTTTGGGTTACTTGCCTTCTCTAAAGTTTTCAAGTTTTCAGTTTTGTGAGCATTGTATATATGGTAGGCAACTACAGTGCCCCCACAAGAAAGCTCTTGGACAGAAAGATGCTCAGTTAGAGCTTGTGCATACAGATGTATGTGAAATGCCTCAGCTTTCTTTGGGAGGGGCAAAATATTTTGTCTTTTATTGATGATGCCACACGCAAGGTGTGGGTCTATCCTCTTCGTTTGAAGAGTGATACATTCTCAGTGTTTCAGAAGTTTGTTGCTCTTGTTGAGAATCAAACTGGCAAAACACTGAAAGCTTTGCGTTCCGACAATGGTGGAGAGTATATGTCCAAACAGTTTCAGGACTTTTGTGATGCTAAAGGCATCAAGAGGGAGCTCTCTACTCCTTATGATCCTCCACAAAACGGGACAGCAGAGAGGATGAACAGGACCATACAGGAGAAGGTCCGTTCTATGTTGTCACATGCTGCATTATCTCATGGTTTTTGGGCTGAAGCTGTTATGACAGCCGTTCACCTTATAAACAGGTCACCTAACACGAGGCTTGGTGGGAAAGTGCCAGAAGAAGTATGGACAGGGAAGCCTCCGTCATACAAGCACTTGAGAGTGTTTGGTTGCGTTGCGTACGTGCACATACGCAGGGAAATGCGCACCAAACTTGATCCTAAGTCTCACAAATGCATATTCCTAGGATATGGTGACAGAGGTGAAATGGGGTATAGACTTTGGGATCCCATAAATAGAAAGATTATACGCAGCAATGATGTCATTTTTGATGAAACATGCATGTATAAGGAGCCTGCAAGGCAACAGGAGCCTGGCAGAGTCATCTTTGATGATGATGGACATCATGGACAACAACAAAGGGCTGTAAATCAGCCATTACAGTAGGAAAACCAGCCCTTAAATGGTGCTGAAAATGGTCCAAATGGACAGCCAGAGATGGCAGAAGATATCCCTATGGATATACCACAGTTAGAGGATATACCGGGCATGATTTTTCAGCCTTATGGCATGGAACAGGAGCCACCAATGGGTGATATGCAGACTGGACAGCAACCTGCAAATGATGGTCATTGGGTACGGAGGTCCACTAGACCCTCCAGAGCCCCTGACAGGTTTGTTCCAGGGGTTGACTACTTGATGCTCACTGACTGTGGGGAGCCCTCATGTTATAAAGAGGCTTTACAGAGGGCAGACAAAGCTCTATGGGAGCGTGCCATGAAGTCAGAGATGGATTCTCTGCATAAAAATGGAACTTGGAAGTTGGTGCCTTTGCCTGCAGGCAAGAAGGTTTTGCCATGCAAGTGGGTATACAGGCTCAAAGTTGCACCAGATGCAAAGCCAAGATACAAAGCCAGGTTAGTGGCTAAGGGCTTCAAGCAGAAATATGGTGTGGACTTTGATGAGATCTTCTCTCCAGTGGTCAAAATGACCACACTTAGAGCTGTGTTGGCTTTGGTTGCGCATGATGATCTGGACTTGATTCAGATGGATGTGAAGACTGCTTTTCTTCACGGTGATCTCCATGAGGAGATATATATGCAGCAGCCAGAGGGTTATGCAGTAAGTGGAAAGGAGAAGCTTGTATGCAAGCTAAAAAAGAGTCTTTATGGGCTCAAACAGGCACCAAGAGAATGGTATCATAAATTTGATACATTCATGAAATCTCAAAAATTCAGGAGAAGTGACATAGATCACTGCTTGTACACCAAGAAAGCTTTGGATGGCAGTCTATTGATCCTCATCTTATATGTTGATGATATGTTGATTGCCGGGAAATCTCGTAAAGAGATGGATGCATTGAAAAAGAGGCTGCATGAAACCTTTGATATGAAGGATTTGGGTGATGCAAATCACATCTTGGGTATGCGGATACTTCGGGACAGAAATCAGCATGTGTTGTATTTGTCTCAGAAGGAATACATTGGCAAAGTCTTGCAGAGGTTCAATATGGACGGGGGGAAGAAGACTAGTACTCCTTTGCCTCCATATGTGAAACTCAGTGCTATGGACAGCCCACAGTCAGATAGAGACAGGGCTGATATGGCCAAGATTCCGTATGCTTCAGCTTGTGGCAGTCTTATGTATGCCATGGTTGCTACTAGGCCGGACATTGCATTTGCAGTGGGAGTGGTTTCTAGATACATGGCCAACCCTGGCAAGAAGCATTGGGAAGCAGTGAAAGGTGTCATGAGATACCTGAAGGGCACACAGGATTTGTGCATTAGCTTTGGCAAACAGGATGCATTAGTGCATGGTTACACGGATTCGGATTATGCCGGTCATCCAGATAACCGGAAGTCTACTACCGGTTATGTGTTTACATTCACAGGAGGTGCTGTGTCATGGATATCCAGGATGCAGAAGTGCACAGCCTTATCTACTACAGAGGCCGAGTATATTGCAGCCACAGAGGCTTGCAAGGAGGCATTATGGCTATCTCGGTTAGTGGTTGATTTGGGTTATACAGGGGATATTCCATTGTTGCATTGTGATAGTCAGAGTGCCATCCAGTTGGCAAAGAACCCTGTCTTTCATGCAAAGACGAAGCATGTGGATGTGAAGTATCACTTCATCAGAGAGGTGATAGAGAACAAGCAAATTCAGCTTGTTAAGATTCATACGGATGACAACCCGGCTGATCTGTTGACGAAGAGTTTGCCTCCGGAGCGGTTTGCTCATTGCAGACACTTGATGGGCATTGGATGAGGCCATTTTCAGCCTTGATATGGCCTTGTATATTATCATGTACATGCTGATTTTTTTTCTTTTCCTTCATTTAAGGGCACTTTGCCTTTAAGTGGGAGGTTGTTGGGGTAAAGGCGTTATGCCCACCCTTATAGTGTGTACAAGCCCATAAGTTATAGCACATAGTACACTTAGTACTTTTAATGTACTAAGTGCACTATGTGTACTAGTGCAATATACATGTGTGATAGGGGAGTCACACACTCATGCCTCATGAGTTGACTTATCCCCACAACTCTCTCTCTCTCTCTCTCTCTCTCTCTCTCTCCCTTGTGCTTCTCTGTGTATGTCTCCCATGAATGAACTCTAACCCTAATTCTGGTTTTCTCCCCATCAATGTATGCATTTTGGCCCCCCTCTCTCCAGAGGGCATGTATACGTGGGGAGCCGCTGCTTGGTCGACTTCGTCACGGCCTACTCTGGGATACGAGACGGAGCAGGACAGCCATGCCATCAGATTCATTAGGAGCCATCCTCACCTTGTTCCTTCACCGGATTTCTCGTCCGCCGGCTAGACATAGAAGAGGGATCTACGATGGGAGCTCCTCA
This sequence comes from Cibotium barometz, assembly GCF_041138505.1. Classification (NCBI taxonomy): domain Eukaryota; kingdom Viridiplantae; phylum Streptophyta; class Polypodiopsida; order Cyatheales; family Cibotiaceae; genus Cibotium; species Cibotium barometz. Next base: position 35,053,960 of record NC_141057.1, on the reverse strand, counting down.
GCAACCTCACCATATGGTTCACCTGGAGAGCCCGTTGTTTCAGGGCCTTTGAGGGGAGACTGGAGCCACCAACACAGACTGTTCGAGGGATCTGGCAGGAGTTGATTCACACCCTGCGAGGACAATATGACCGCATCCGGGGCGACTCGGATCGAGCGATCTTGCGGCGCCAGGCCTTCCACACCACTTGGCGCAGCGGCCCCTTCTATACTCTACACGCGGGTACCCCCCGCTGACACTACAGGCCACCTATTTGGATTTTCCCCCCTCCTATTGTATGATATAGCCTCAGTTATTTGTACTGTTATTTGTACTTTTTTGCACCTAGGGAGAGTCTCCCTAGCTGCCTTGATTGGCTCTCTGCTCTGCCTTCTTATGAGCAGGAGAGGGTTTTGTAGCCCAGTGGGGCGTTTTTTTATAACTAATGAAAGGATCTTTTCTCGAGAAAAAAAAAAGACTTGGGTACTAACGTTGGTGCTGATATATGCCTGAATAATACTGATATATACCTGAATAATACTTGGATTAATGCTTACTATCCTGATTAATGTTTATGGATGCTTGATGATGCCATGCCACTTGTACACCTGATAGGTGTGCACATGACATTCCCCTCTGCTAAACTGTTGCTGGTGGTATACCTGGCAACCTTTCGACTCCTCTGGTGATCCTTCTCCAGTGAAACCACTGCCTCCTTCTGACTTCTTCTGCCGGGATTGAGGTCAACTGTAGGAGTTGAATCCTTTGAGCCATAGACTTGTCTACTGCGGGAACTGAATGGCAAATGCTGCTAAAACTGCTTGGAAATACTTGAGTCACCCCTGATTTGTCTGTGGAATCCTTTCACCCACCGTCTCCGTCGTTCCTGAACCTCTGAACCTCTTGAGGCGATGTTGGAGCAAACTTCCGTCTTCTTATGTGGAAGAGAACTCCTTGCTGCTGCCAGTCGAAGCCCAAAACTTTATTTACTCCTTTGATGATGGTATCATTCTTCCCCAGAGAACTCAGGGGAAAACATGTATGCCTTGCAGATGCAAGACTGACTGCTAGGATGACTGCTATGCAAGCCATGTGCAACCCTATATGCTGTGCAAGAATACAGATGGATGGGTTACTAATGCATGCCTAAGGGAAAATCCCTAAGGATGGCTTGCAAGATTTTGAGAACGGGATTTAACTGTGCGGAAGCGATTAACATGATGACTGACTAAATGACTGATGATGGAATGAAAATGATCAAAGGCTGGTTACCCTGTAACGCTCTAATACCAATGTGACATGTGAGGGATTGATCGTAGTAATCACAATCTTAGGCTAACTAAACTTCACTTAATGATGCTTAAGAGATAGACAAATAGTGTCAATGCAATGCAATGCAGCTATATTAGATGAATGGGTTACAATGAGATCTAAGTAGATCTATGATGCTGTCCTAGATGAAGATCCTTCTCGGGATGAGAGGGATAGGCTGAATGCTGATGATGACTGTTCCTTGCTCCAATGCTGAGGTCCACCACTTGAATGCCGGTTTTCCGATTAAAAGAACTGGCTCGCTGAAGCTCCCGCCGTCACCCCCCTGCTCGCGCTGCTCGCCTTCGCCTCCCCTTCCTCGCGCCCTGTCCCCCGCCTAGCAGCGCTTTTGCGCCCCCCCCTCTTCTCGCCATCGCGCCCACCCCTTCTCCTCGCTTTCTCTCCCTCTCTCGCGCTGAAGCGCCCCCCTCCCCCCCCCCTTTCATTTCGCCTTCGCTCCCCCCCCCCTTCATTTCGCCTTCGCTCCCCCCCCCCTTCATTTCGCCTTCGCTATCCAGTTCGCCTTCGCTCTCCAGTTCGACTTCGCTCCCCCCCCCCTTCAGTTCGCATTCGCGCCCCCCCCTTCAGTTCACATTCGCGCCCCCTCCCCTCGTCAGCGCCCCGTCCCCCCCCCTCCGCCAACCCTCTCTCCCCCCGCCGCCTTTCCTCTCGCGCTGCTCCCACCCCCCCTGTTTCTTCGTCGCCTTACCCCCCCCCCCGTTCTAGCTGTTTTTTCCGCCCCCTGGGGTTCTTTCTTTTTCTTTTTTCTTTTCTTTTTTTTTTCTTTTTTTTTTCTCTCTTTTTTCTTTTGTTTTAAAAAAAAATCCTCCCGCCTTCCGTCTCCGCCCTTCGCGTGCAGCTCGGTTCTTGCAGGTATCGCATTCACTCCACCTTCGCCACAGCTTCAGACTCTGATGGAGGCTCCTCCCGCCCCACCTCAGAGGGACTCTTCTGCAGCCCCCTCGACCGCCCCTGAGGATACCCCCATCAGGCTTTCTCTTTCGCCAGAAGAGGAAGCGAGCCTCGCCGCAGAGGTGGAACGCCTCCAGGCACATTCCACCATCTGCCGTATAGTCGGCACTCGCCCCAGCAGAGGGGAGATCCGGGATCTTCTTCAGGCCCGCCTTCTTGCAGATGTGGGCAAGATCCTGGATGTACAGCTATTGGGCCGTGGACATTACCAGATCGAGTTCGAGGCCGCCCAGAGTTTTGCCAAGGTCCTTGCCATGAGTCCCCTTGACATCAGGGGTGCTCGGGCTTTCTTCAGACCTTGGCAGCATGGATTTGACCCAGCAGCGGCGGAGCAGGGAGAGCGCCTTTTTCATGTTACAGTTTGCTTCCCTGGACTCCACCGGGAGTATCTTCCGCTCCTCCCCAGGCTCGGAGCATTGGTGGGCTCGGTACTAGAGACTGGCCCCTCAGCTGCTTCAGTGGTGGCCAGAGCAGCTGGGCTACCTTCGGTCAGAGTGTTGGTGTCTGACATCTCCTCCCTTCCTAAGGTCATTCAGCTACTTAGGATAGGGAGGGGATGGATAGATCAGAGAGTGGAGTTCTCGGGGCTCCCGAATCAGTGCTTTATTTGCAGACAGGTCGGCCATCTGGCCAAGGCCTGCCCTCGCAGGAGACCCCGACCCTCACCACAACAGGCTACTGATGGCCCGCCCACAGATTCGGCTCGGCAGGCTGCCTCCGGGACACCTGCTCAGGCCACAGAGGCCTCAGAGTGGCAGCCTGGACAAGGGCGCCGCCGAGGGAGACAGCCACAGCAGCACGTCCAGAGACCGCTGCAGCAGCAGCCACAGCCTCAGCCTCACTGGGTTCCCGTGAGGAACAGCTTTTCTCCCCTCCAGGAGGAGACCCCCGCGGCGACGACTGAGGACCAGGAGATGCCAGCACCCCCTCCTTCACCCCCCCCACCCCCTTCCCCCCCACCGCCTCGCTTCCACCATCGCCTCCTCCCGCCTCCGCTCCGGTTTTGGCAGCGGCTCCCTCTCCACCCCCCCCCCTCCTCCCCCTCCGCCCGCCTCACCTTCCCGGGAGGCCCTGGCAGTTCCTTGGCGTTTACCTGCAGTCCGGAGAACGCTGAGCACTGACCTCGCTCGAGCATCACAGAGGAGACCTATGCCGATTAGGGCTTCACGGATTTCATCTATCCGCAGTCGGCTGAGTCGCCTTGGCATTAGACAGCGCTCGGAGGCTTTTGATTATACCTTCACACGGCTTTTTGGAGCAGAGGGCCCCCGTGAGCCAGCACCCATCCGAGTTCATGTAGTGATACCTCCGGCCCGCGGGGAGGAGGCACTAGACTCAGTAGTGGCCTTCTCGTTCCCTCTATGTGGCCCTTGCGACCGGGAGTGGACTCTAGAGCTCGCTCTCAGCACTTTGAAGACTCAAGCAGTTGAGTTTTCTCATCACATGAGCGATCTGGAGGTGACAGATGTGATAGGCCGACTTTGGGAGTTGGCTCATTTTTTCTTGGATCCCGGGAGTGTGGATACCTCAGGGATTTGGCATTTGGTCGTTCGCATAGTGGCAGACTTAGCACGCGACCCTGGATATGTGTGTATACACGAGGTTGCTTTGTCAGGGCAGGAGGCAGTCACCATAGGCCACAGCCACTGGCGCCTGATTCGGGATTCTCGCAGCACACCGGGTGGGCAGATTCGCAGCCGCTCGGATGGGGACTACTCTCCATCCAAGCCGCTTGCGAAGGCCCGCCGCACGGCCGAGACAGCATCCACCTTAGCAGGGCATCCATGAGGATCATCTCATGGAATGTACAGGGCCTTGGCGGAGCACATTTTATACGCTATCGTGGTTGCTTGAGGCAGGAGCTTCAGAGATGCCTGGTTGGTGGCAGCATTGATATTTTGATGATGCAGGAGCACCACTTGGGTGAGAGCAGGATCCGGAGATATGGTTCGGTGATGCCTGGTAGATGGGACACTTTTTGGTCTGCAGGGTTTGGTCCTTTGGGTGGACAGGGAGGAGTATACATGGTCATTGCAGATGTATGGCGGCAGGCCATTGTGGATCGAGGGATCATTGTGCCTGGCAGAGCACAGTATGTCATTCTGAGGATGCATGATGAGCTATTGGGCGTGCTCAACGTCTATGCGCCCAATCATGCTAGTGCCAGAGCAGAGTTCTGGACCCAGGTTACGGATGCATTGCCAGAGGCCGCACATTGGTGTGTCGGGGGAGACTTCAACATGCTTGAGGACCCGGCAGATAGGGTGGGAGGCAGTCATGTTACAGTACACGGCACGGAGCTTGCAGCTTGGGACCGGTTGTGCATGTCACTGAGGATCACTGATGCATGGCAGCATGGGGCTTTCTCCCGGTCTCAGGACAGTCTTAGTTTCTCCCGGTCGGATCGCCGGCAGGGAGGGACTAATCTATCATGGATTGATCGCTTTTATGTGGGTGACTGGTTAGGGGAGCGAGGGGGCTCCGTCGGCATTCTCGCTGGCACCTCATTTTCAGATCATGCGCCAGTTATCTTGACATTGGAGGAGAGGACACGGGAGCCCAGCTTGCAGTTGAGGATCCCAGAGAGGGTACTTACAGATCCCAGTCTCGCTGAGGACATTGAGAGGATCTGGCATGATAGTCAGTGCTCTGACCAGGATGCAGCGGGCCAGTGTGCCCAGGGACTCATCGATCTTAGCTCTTTTCTGCATGCTGCAGCTTTGACACGGTTGGGAGAGATTCGCGAGAGGGAGCATCGGCTGAGACGTAGCCTTGCTTCGCTACAGCGCCTTCAGGAGCAGCAGCCTGCATGTGAGTGGGTGGCGTCCCAGCTGAGCCAGGCACGCCAGGAGGTTCGAGAGGTAGAGGAGCAGAGACATGAGTTTTACTATCGTCGTCAGGCCTCTCAGTGGACGCAGCTTGGCGATAGAGTGACTGGAGAGTTTTTTGAGATCACTGGGCCCCGACATGCGCGAGCAGGAGTCCGCCAGCTTGGTAGACCGGATGGATCGGTAGCTACTGAGCTCGGGGAGATCAGAGCCATTGCCACTGCATTCTATAGAGACCTGCTTTCAGCGGAGCCTGCCACTGAGGATCGAGATGTTTGCAGACAGACTGTGTGGGCCCATGTGTAGAGGAGGGTCACAGACCGTATGCGTACAGTTCTAGGTGCGCCTCTGTCAGAGATTGAGCTTGCCGAGGCCTTGAGGGTCCTGCCGCGACATAGTTGCCCAGGGGAGGACGGACTGACGCCGGCCTTTTTTATGCGCTATTGGGACCTTTTGGGGCCGGGCCTCCGCAGGGGCTTTCAGCATGTTTTGGACACTGGGGGGATGCCGCAGAGCTTTTCAGAGGGCTTGATCTATCTTATCCCCAAGGGGGAGGGAGTATCAGATGATATTAGGCATTGGAGGCCTATTACGATCCTCAATACTGGCTACAAGGTCTTAGCAAAGGCCTTGAGTTTGAGGATCCAGCCGTTCCTGGGGGAGTTGATTCATGCTACTCAGACAGGATTTGTCAAGGAGCGCAGTATCCTTGACAACATCTTTACTTTCTGGGAGGCGACGGCCCGAGCTAGATTTCTTAGCGAGGACTTGGTCGTGATGCTTCTCGACTTTGAGAAGGCATACGATAGAGTTGATTGGGGTTTCTTAGAGGGCACTATGCTTCGCCTGGGCTTTGAGCCAGGATGGATCAGAGGGGTGGCGGCTCTGTATTCCACAGCTCGCAGCCAGGTGTTGATTGCAGGAGGACGGGGGCCGAGTTTTGAGCTGACCAGATCAGTCCGTCTCAGGGGTGTCCCCTCGCCCCTTTTCTTTTTCTCTTCTTTGCGGAGGCTATGAGCATGTATTTGACGACAGAGGAGGTCGGTTTGGGACTTCAGCTCCCAGTCCGGGGGGAGGACCTGCTTGATGCTGAGTTTGCAGACGACACGGGCTTATTTTTGCATGGCCAAGAGGCCAATCTTCTTCGGGCAGAGCAGTCGCTCCAGGTTTTTAGTGCAGCTTCGGGAGCATTGATCAATTGACGCAAGACAGTGGCCTTTTGGATCAGTAGTGCTCCCACTCCGGCATGGAACCCAGACCCCGGTTTTAGATGGATTCCTCCAGGCACAGCAGTGCGGTATTTGGGATGCCAGATTGGCCTAGATTTGTCACCTGAGCAGCAGATTGCCCCGCTTCTTCTGAGCATTCGGAAGAAGCTTTTGTATTGGAGTACAGCTCGACTATCCTTGGCTGGGAGGGTGGTGGTGGCAAATCAGGTGCTGTTAGCGACCATGTGGTACATTACGTCTTGCTGGATCTTCTCGAGCTCTTGCATCAGCCAAGTACAGAGGCTGATCAGGAACTTTCTGTGGTCTGGGCGAGACGGTCAGCCAGCTCGGGCAAAGGTTGCAAGGGCAGTTATTACACTTCCGCTTGCTCAGGGAGGTTTGGGCATTATAGATCCAGTCGATCAGAGTAGAGCTTTATTGGGGAAGCTTATCGTTCGGGGGTTGCTTCCACGCGCTGAGCCTTGGAAAGAGCTCCTCTTGCAGCGACTGCAGGCTCGGGCGCCCCCAGCAGGGGGCACTTGGGCACCAGAGATTCGCTGGATCTTTATAGAGATGAGGAGGACAGGCCTCAGTAGAGGATGGGAGGACAGATTTGCTTTGAGTATCCTGAGAGCTTGGGAGCTGCCGAGACCGGGGCTCTGTCAGCAACCTCCTTCTTGTGTTGAGGAGCGGGCCAGACAGCCGCTCATCTGGAGCCCAGCGGTTCGCACAGAGCAGGGTCATATGCTGGGTTCTCGGCCTCGGCTAGCCTGGGGGCCTTTAGCAGCAGGCCCAGCTCGTAGTTTTGGAGACTGGCAGGCCTTCTGCAGTCTACCAGAGGAGATCCAGGTGGAGAGGCTGAGTCACTTCAGAGGGGGGTTGATTATAAGGGATGATATTCAGGAGGCACTCACAGAGGAGTGGTTCACGCCTCTCGAGCCAGTGGCCCCACGGTGGATGGGAGCCTTTACACACTTTGAGATCCTGATTGCTGTCAGAGCTTGCACTGAGGATGGCAGTTGCCTCTACTATGAGATTCAGGATGAGGGTAGACTCCAGAGAGTGGAGGTGGAGTCGCCTCTGGTTGCAGAGTGCACCTTTCAGAGGATTCGGGTAGTGGCCGCCGCTTCTCGGAAGTGGCATATTGACCCCGACCCTGCTAATGTGCTCCCGGATTGGCGCATATGGGCATATGCAGCGCGTCCCTTGGCCCGGCTACAGTGGGACCCCGGGGAGTACGAGTGGCATGATCCTTATGCATCCCTTGAGGCCACAGAGATCACCTTTTTCCAGTATACTGTTCGGCTGGGGCGACATTTTGACGGCGAGGAGGACGGTCTCTCCAGCGGCAGCGGGGCATTGGCGACTACAGGGACTCTCACAGGAGTTCCTGGAGGATTTTTGGGCTCGGCTCTGGGCTAGTCGACAAGCCCGCAGGATCTGGACTTTTCAGTGGCTGGTCGCCCACAGGGGCTCAGCAGTTGGTACTTGGCTTGTTTACAGCGGTCTTCCGGCGGCCTGCGTCCGATGCGGCCACCCTATGGAGACACAGAGACATTGCCTTTGGGATTGCCCTCAGGCGCAGCAGATTTGGCTGCGGATGCTGCGTATTCTGGCCCCCCTCTCTCCAGAGGGTATGTTTACGTGGGGTGCCGCTGCTTGGTCGACTTCGTCAGGGCCTGCTATGGGCTATGAGATGGAGCAGGGCAGTCAGGCCATCAGATTTATTAGGGGCCAGCCTCGCCTGGTTCCGGCACCGGATTTCTCGTCCGCCAGCTGGACACAGGAGAGGGATTTACGATGGGAGCTCCTCAGCAGCCTCACCATCTGGTTCACCTAGAGGGCCCGGTGCTTTACGGCCTTTGAGGGGAGATTGGAGCCTCCAGTAGAGACTGTACGGGGGATTTGGCAGGAGTTGATCCACACCCTGCGAGGACAGTACGACCGCATCCGGGGAGACTCGGATGAGGCGATCTTACGGCGCCAGGCCTTTCACACCACTTGGCGCTGTGGCCCTTTCTACACCTTACACACGGGATCCCCCCGTTGGCACTACAGGCCACCTGTTTGGCTCTTCCCCCCCTCTATTGTATGATTTAGCCTCTCAGGTCTTTGTACTGATGCTTGTATTTTGCAGCACCTAGGGAGAGTCTCCCGGGCTGCCATGCTGTATTCTCTGCTCTGTCTCTCTTATGAGCAGGCGAGATCTTTTGTAGCCCTACGGGCGTTTTTTATATAACTAATGAAAGGATCTTTTCTCGGAAAAAAAAAATGCCGGTTTTCCTCTATGTAGGAGGTAGGAAGATGACTTGAGTGCTGAATATGCTGCCTGTGGTGCTGAATATGCTGATTTGATGACTATATGCTGGGTGACCTGTTGTCCCGCTGACTTCCCTTATCTCCTAGGAAGGAAACGCTGAAGAGAAGATGAGATAACCATGCTGAAATGATGCGTTGCTTATATATGAGAGCATGGCTGCTGGTCGGCCAGTGTGCTGCAGTCGGCCAGCCTATCTGGGACCTCACGACCTCATAAATGCATAATCGCTGTTGTCAGCTGCCCATAATACGCTGTCGGCTACCCATAATATGCTGTCGGCTGGTGCTAACAGCCCCGACCTGATGCAAATAAATGCCTTACATGCTAATGAAGACTAAGGTACTGATGTTGGTGCTGAAACAGCCCCATATACATGCTTATGCTGATATATGCCTGAATAATACTTGGATTAATGCTTACTATCCTGATTAGTGTTTATGGATGCTCGATGATGCCATGCCACTTGTACACCTGATGGGTGTGCACATGACACGCTGCAGGTACAGGTGTCAGCACGCCATGCCCTCTCTCTCTCTCTCTCTCTCTCTCTCTCTTGGCAAACAAGTGGCTGCAAGCAGCGCTGGGCAGAGCAGTGCACGCTTTTCTCCACGCACAAGAGGAACTGTAGGCGGCTGCTGGACAGAACAGTACACGCTTTTCTCCATGTGAAAGGGGGATCGCAGGAGAACTGAATTTGCTCTCTCTCTCTCTCTCTCTCTTTCTTTTCTTTTCCAGACAATGTATCAGATGTCACATGGTTGTAACTTTGTTCTCATAGGTCACTTTGGCCTTTTGAAGACGTTAATATAACATTTCATTTCATTTCTCTCTCTCTCTCTCTCTCTCTCTCTCTCTCTCTCTCTCTCTCTCTCAAAACGGGGAATTCTGCAGGGAGGGCTGGTCAGGCAGATCTAGCACAGGTACGTGCTCTCTTGGGAGGACTGGCGGGCTGGTCGAGCTGCAGATGGTTGTAGGAAGGGAGGCGCAGGACTGCACGTCCCTGTCTTTCTCTTTCTTCGCCAGTAGGTCGGGCTCAAGGATGCGCAAAGCCAGGACTTCTTTGAGGCTATCTATGGGCTGTTTTGGTTGGCTGCAAGTACAAGTCACTTGGATGTGTTTCTTGGCATGGGAGTGATGCAAGCTCGCATGGCTGCATGCTCATTGAGCATATTGTTTTCTTCCTGCTGGAAAGAAGCTGGAAAGGAACAGAGGGACCTACAATCGTGGGCATATCTATGTTTCCAGATGTTTCATGAGGGAACAAGTCACTCGATGTATGGCGTTGTTAGCACTGTCTTTGAATGGTGTTGTGTGGAAACAGGACAAGTGTTTCAAGGGGAAACAGGCCTAAGGGTTTCATGCGGAGACAGGTCATAGGTTTCTCGAGGAAACATGGTTTCTCGAGGAGATAGGTCACATGCAAGTAGAGGGTACAAGAATGGACACATGTTTGGCTTGTTACTACTGATTGGTCAAGGGTTCAGGAATCCATGACTGAGATGGATAGTACTCTTGGAAGGCAAAGAGGGTTGGTACAGGTGTGTCAACTGTATGGTATGTTGTGCTGTGATGCGAGTTCTCTTTTGGGAAACGGTTTGGAGTCGTCATCATGATGCAAGAGCACTGTATGTGTCAGGGTGTGATGCCGTTCATAGGGTGGTGAGAGGCTATGGATGGTTGTGGCAAAGATTCTGTATGCACGACTCAATGTGTGGGAGTCTTTTGATGAGAACAATGGCTGGACTTGTTTGTGGATGCTGAGTGGACAAGAAGCCATGATACATGGTCTTTGCAGGCTTTAGGAGTTATACTGCGATGGCCGATTTCTAGCCTTATTGTAATCAAAGCTCTTATAATCAATTAAAGAAATACCGCAAGGCGCGCTACTGCGTTTTGGGGCCAATCGGTGTCCGTGTATTGTTTGCAGGAGCACTCTAGCTCCCCTTGTTTGTTTTCCTTTTCTTGGTCCTCAAAGGTGTTGAAGTGTTTTGTATGCAAGTTTGTTTTTGCACCGCCCTTTGGTTTTATCTAAAAACCGAGGCCAATTTACAAGGTTCCGTTGCCGGGACAATCGCCAACTTTCCTAAGAGGGCAAGCTCGTGGTTGTCTCATGAGAGTCACATCAAAAGCTTTAACATGTGGAAAGTGAAAAGGAAGTGCAGGAGGCAGTGCAAGACTGTGTGTCTTTGCCTGTATGAGGCGAAGAGAAAAAGCTAAAGATGTAGCTCAGGAGAAAAGACACCAAAGATAAGAAGTAGTCGGCCAGGAACAAGAAGCAGTTGAAGTGTTATGGTGCAAAACATGGGTTGAAGACTATGGCTTTCGACAATTTGTCACCGGTGGTATCTTCACGGAGACTTCATGGGTTCGGTGTTGGATATGATAATTCAACTATGAATATTGATCAAAACATACTCAAGGTGGATCAAAGCTTGTACAAAACATCATGAACATGAGGGACAAAAAACTAGTATATGTAGAAAATTGCTTTGAGATTAACACAACAAGACACTAATTATGATTAGGTATGAACCAAACTTACATAATCACTTGATCACGACTTGTACCTTATTTAGAGACCCCTCTACCCTATTTTTAGTTGCATGAGTTGCATGAACCATATGCACCAACCATTTGTAGGCTTTACACCAACCACTGACCACTAGCCTAGCCACCACACAAACCCAAAGACCATAGCAAGTGCATTAGATGAGATGAATAACTTACTTTTTTCTGTGGACTAAGGAATTGGGATTACATTTATCCAACATTCGGAAGGCAGCTTCTTTCTATGTTTAGTAGTGGTGGTGTATTATGCTTCATCAGGGACTTGGGCTTACCACTTGGGTGGAGTGCAAGCAGGTTTTGGGTGCCTGAGGATGTATGAGATGAGGCTCAGTCAAAAGCGGAGAAACTTGATGAGGTTCTTATTCCCAGGCAGATATTGGCACACAAGGAAAGAAAGGTACAAGGTAAAGTTTCATGTCGCTCGCTATTCTATGAAGTTCAAGAGCTATTCACCGATGGATGCGAAGTGGATGGAGGAGGGTGACTTAGCAGATCCACCTTAGGCATTGCAGCTTTATCTTGATGCCTTTTTGAAGCCGACTCTTGCTACGGCTCATTCAGGTTTAGCAGAGCTGGGATCTAGAGCATTGCCTGATGCTCAAGGAGTCGCTTGGTGACATCTTTGTATTCACCTGAAGGTACTGATAGCTGACAGTACATCCGCTTATGGGACTGCTATGATATAGTGTACTAGTCACATGTGATGGTAAAGTTGAGTATGGTTCACAATCTGCCGCACTATGGACTATAACTGCAACTATGGATAACTCTGTCTACACCTATGGTTAACAGAGATGGTTTTTTGCCTTTGGAACTAAGGTATGACTGAGGAAGATTGAGACATTGATCTTTGTCATATGGTTCTGGTTGTTCTTGACCACAGGATTGGTCAATTGGATATTGAGATGATGCTATTTGTGGAGCTGGTCTCCTTTGGAATGGCATGATTTGGTTGAGGTCAAAGTCTGCGACAACCTAAGCTAACACTTCGAGACTCTACGGAGGGCATAAGTCTTGCGAGCAGTCCTAGAGTTGGTTTGGTTCATGGATATATGGATCGAAATCTATTTGTACATGTATGCATGAGGTATTATTGTATTCTGGTGCCATTGGATCCCGGTACCCTCGAGAATACATTGGGAATATCCCAAATTGTGTCATGTGCGTCATGTATGTTGGTATGATACGTCAAGTACTTTATTATGTTCATGGATGCACCATTGGGTGTGGCTCTTGCGGGAAGGCCATAAGCAGAGTGGGTAAAGCATCAAGAGAGACATATGTGGAAAGTACTTGGTGGATGTATTGTTTGGATGCATTGAGTGCTTTCATATGCTCATGTTGTACCACCAGTCGTGGGTCCTGCAGGATGCCCTGGGCGTAAGGCTTGCGAGCAGCCCTTAGACTCTTACTTTAGAGTAGGTAACACATCTTGAGGAGCATATTACTTGCGAATGCATATGGGTGTCATATGTAGAATGATGCATGGTTTTGTTTTTGGCTAACACACGTTGACGTTGGTTTATAGCATAAGATCTCCGGTTTTCTTTCTTAAATAGATTTTGTTTCCAAGAGTGAAAACGTCGGAGGAGAGGAAGCATATTATGTACTTGGTTAATAATCCTCGGATTAGTGGGCCTAATCCAACAAGGTTAGGGGAGCCCTGGGATTAAAAGAAAGCAAGCAATATGGGTGGCAAGGTTATTATTAATAAATCCATGTGTACTAGCTATTTATAACAGTTTGGTTATTTATAGCGAGAGTGGGCACTATATAAGTGAACCATGGATTATTGTTGTTGTAACCTCACTGTTGGTCAGAGTTTGACCAAGACTCCAGCTACATGTGTAGCAGAGCATAGATCGGCATGCAGAAGGACTAGCATGGATCTATGGGAGTCACACCTTAGCCTCTGGCTCGGGGTGGTTCAATGCATAGAACCTATGGTTGGGAGGTGAGCTAGCCGGCACCCCTCTTAGGAGGTTTGTACTAATCACTCGTATTTTTTAGTTTACGAGATCCGTGGGGTTGTAACACCCTAGGTGATTCACACGTAAAAATTCCAGTGCAACTAGGCGCTAGAGAGAGCTAGAGAAACAATGAAGGAAGCCATGACTTCTTCAAATGAGGAGGAAGATTTTCAGGATATGGCTGAGGAAAGTGACTTCAATGACATTGATGTAGAGGTGTATTCCCCTAACCATGAAGTGGACACGCATTACAAGAAATCACACAAAAGTAGTCAAGCACGCAAATATGTGTGCACATTCAACTTTGCCATGGAAACACCTCCCTTTCATGAAACTTGTAAAGCTTCGGCATTTCCATGCACAAATCTGGCTCTTTGGAAAGCACAAGTCAGGACCCTGGGCACTTGGGTCCACATAGCCACAATAAAAGCGACACAAGGCTGGGGAGGACCACTACGGTGCCAAATGATGACATAGACTTCCACAAGACACTATGGTACCGATCAAGTGGTCCAAGATAAGGATAAGATGTTACAATATGAAGTCATCTTCAAGTTGGAGCTACCAACGAACAATTAGAAAATGCATCCAATATTTCATTCGAGTAATCTTGTGGAGTACCATGGACCATAGCTGAGTACTCCGTCAAATCAAGGCGAACCCCCAAGTTTGGTGGATGATGGACTACAAGAGGTGCTGGTGCCAAAGCAAGTTGTACTACATTGGAACAAAAGGAGTTCTCGTCAAAAGTAGCTCCAATACCTTCTCAAGTTCAAAGGTTGTCTGATCTAGCAGGCAGTGTCATTTGATGAGGATCAATTCACGTACAAGGCTCGGCCATTGTTGAGGGCTTACCAGGGGGACATGCAGCTGAGGACATATGTGATGCAAGTGGGGGAGAGTGTGACACACCTCCACAAGGGGACCAGAAAGTAATGCGCAGCGAACGGGCAGGCTGGAACAGGGCCGGGCTGCAGCACATACAGGTCAGGAAGCCCTGAGTCGGGCAGCCTGGGCAGTTGTCTGGCAATTCAAATAGGCATAAGGGCAGGTCGTACAGCAGTTGTACAGGTTGGCCAGCCACCCATTTTACTATAAATAGGGTGTTTGGGTCCTATTTCAGCATCTCAGGATTCTGGGGCGGCTCAACCATCAGCAACACAAGACCACGGAGGATTGGATCTCCATCCTGCATTTTCTGATGAGAGACAGCCATCTACAACAAATCTGGGCTGAGATCAAAGGAGATCACATTCTAATTATCTTTTCTATTTTCAAAACATTTTGTTGTTCATTTCATTGTACATAATAATAGGGTTAGGTCTACTTCAGTGTGCTTATTTTTTAACGTTTTCTGCTGCTCTCTCTCACACACACACATGCACACATAACACTTGCATAGCATTAATAGTCACTCATGACCAACTTTCCTCCCTTTTCAGGCCTCACATATGGGCCTGTAATACTTTTGTCTTTTCCCTTAGCACAATCGTGTCACCTGCATCAAAGGGAGTTATGTGGCAGGGAGTTATGAGGCTAACTTGCCACATCAATGCCTGTGTAACAATTCAGAGACTCAATCTTGACACCACACCATATATGCAGTTATGTTGAGACACAGCAAGTCTAATTCTGATAATAAACTCATATAAAATACTGCCTGTATGTAGTGTGAGACTAATACCTTTTCAAATCTTTCAAAAAAATTGCAGACATTGATTGACCCTCGTGATCGCATCAGTGATTTATCCAAAACAACAGTTGCACACAGTTGTCCCCAGTTATCCGTGGCCTCTTCAATCTTCTTCTCATACCTTCAAGAATTTTTCACACAGATAATTAAAAGAAAAGAACCACTGCTGTTAAGCGCTAGCTTGAAATGAATGGTGTACTAAGATAAACACACCACAACAAGATAGACAAGGCATACAAAGAAAACATACCAACCATGTGCAAAAAGAATGAGAACTGAAAGTGTGGCCGCCGTTGTCATCTGACAAGAGTCACCTTAGGCTTACATCTGCATACAGCCAATGCACTAGCAGTGCAAAAGGGGCTGTTGCATTGCAACTAATTGCAGGTACAATTAAGCCGTTGAAGTTGGAACTAGCCACTTAGAAAAAGACATATAGAGAAGCATGAAGAAGCTTTCTTCTGCATACCAAAAACTACTTCTCTTCTGAATTGGCCAGTGCATCCTGAGTACAAGTTGCTATCTTTGAACTTGACCTCTTAGCTATCTTAAGGAGTGTGTGCTTTATCTGTATAACTTCCATCTTCTTCTTTTCATCCAGCTCAGAGCCCCTTCTGAGAAAGTTGTCAAGATAGCTTAAGAAACTCGACAAAGCAGAGAGATCATTGCTTTCCATCAGGGAACCATGCTGCTCAAGGTTCACAGATATCTCTGGCTTAGGCTGCAAACTCTCTGATGCCAAAGCATTCAGACAACTTAAAAATCTCAATGTATACGCTGACACCCAGCTCACAAACACTGCAGCAACCAACCTACCAAATTCTTGGGGTAGAAGGAGCACTGTTGATATCAGATGTGATGTGGGGCACTGCATTCTTAGAAAGAGGAGGAGACCAGAGACTGCGTCACAGTGTCGTGAGGGATCAAGGAAAATTGTACAAGACTTGACAAAATCTGTAACAAAAATAGGTGCAACATTCTGCATCTCAGCAACAAGCAACCGCCACAAATACTGCTGCTCAAAACAGTCCCAAGAAAGCGAGTTCTTTATCAAATTTGTTATGCACACTGGCTGTAGTCCAAAAACTGACATCTCTTTGAGACTAAGCTTCAGCTCAAGTTTTGACAGCTCCACTGGATCCAAGACAGATACCAGTAACTTGATAACTTGCTCTTTCCCTCTGCACAGGTCTGAAAGGTGACTAAAAACCAGAGAAAGCACAAACAAGAGCCTGTGGATACTCCATGTTAAGCATGTCTCCAAGTCTTGGAGTAGCACTGGCTGCAAGTCATCATCTGCTTCCTCTTTGACTTCCTCTTTCAGTGTACCATTGGCAAGCTTGGAATCATCAGCAGATGGTAAAGCTCCAGAGCAGGCACTACCTTTCTTCTTGACCCCCTTCAAATACTCCTCATATGCTTTGAAAGCATTTGCAACAGCAGGTGGGCAGCATGCCTGTACATTGCTTGTGACTTCTGAAGCTTGGCTTGAACCCATCTTCCATAACTTTGCAGGTAATTCATTGATCTGCATTCCCTGATGCCAAGAAAGAGCAGAAATTCCTCCAGTTTCACTCCCTTTTGACGAGGGTGATTGTCCATTATATCTATGATCAGATTTTACAGAAACTTGCATGGCCACTTCTGATTTCAGTTCCACATCAACAGAGGTATAAGATTGACTGGGATCCTCTGCCAGCCTGCAGACATAACAAAGGAAACGAGCACCAACCGCAAAACCTCCATTGTGCCAGGATAATAGCATTCGCAGCAGTTGTGGATGGTGAGACTGTGAATACATGCGGAAAACTGCAGATGTGACTGACATTATCTCATCGCTTTCAAGGGATGATGAATGTCCACATAGTGGTGCAAATAAGTCATACCCACTGCCTTTCAACACACCAGAAACCTTTTGTGCAAAGATTTCAGAACTTTCTGCACCATGGTCAGCCATTTCACTAAAGCTACCCTCAGCTTTTGTTAGATCCTTCCTCATATCTGTGGTAACTTTGTCAGCCTCAAACAAAAAAGATAGTATTAATTTCTCAAAAACGTTAACAGCCTCTTCTTGGGACCTTGTCAGCGCTTTAGCAAGATCATCCAGGGTTACCACATCTATGCGCCTCTTCTTGCGGGCTATGTTGTCCATTGAACCATCACTCAACTCCATGTCAGGCTGGCCCAATGATCTTGACTCAACCGCTTTATGATGGTTTCCAACGAAAATCTCATCTGCAGCACAGTTCACTTCTGATTTGATAGGTGCTTCAATCTGCGATGAAAATGAACTCTTTGCACCGGCCATGGGAGCTGGACCAACACCGGGAAATTCCTGTTGAAAAACTTCCTGCTTCGTTCCCTTGTAAGCTTCAAAAGAATCTGCTTGGCAGTGCATTGGGAAGTATGCAGCAAGTTTCTCTCTGAGCCAAGGGACAACATGAGGACTGGATGATAAAGGCTCCAAGGACCGCACTACACCTTTGCCTACTAGGATGTCCACTGATGCCACCACACCATGAAAGATCAGGTCTTTCCTGGAAGGGTCATAGTGCTCCATACAGAGGAACAAAAACTCTAACAAAGAATGTGTTATGTCCATGTATTTGGGAATGGAGTACACCATGAGAAGAAGAGCTGGCTCGATATTCATTATGTTGTCTGTCTTGCTCATGAAGAAAAACCAGTCATAGAATAAAGCTAGTTTTGCATTAGCCTCTGCATGATGGCTTTTGCAACATTTCAAAAGCCACCCTACTACTGCCCACCTTGGCACAATATCAGATTGAAGGATCTGGTTTGTTGGATGGTGAACACAACAAATAAAGCGAATGAGATCACAAACCAAGGTCTCGCTTCCTGGTGCTGACAAGTAGCGCTGAGCAAACCATGCCTGATACCGTCTCTGATTTCCCATTCGGACATATGTGAGCATGAACCTGATTTGTGCTTCCATCTCCAGGGTTAGGCGAGAAGCTAGGTACCGGGCCGGCGTTCGCACAACATATAACTGTGCAATATCTGCAAACCCAGCCGCATTGAAAGCAGAAGGATTTGAGAGTAGATCTTTCCATACAGGCTCAAAATCTGGAATGAAAGCCACATCCTGCAAGAGGCGCACCAGGTCCCGTCCTATGACAAGACAATCTTGAAAGCAATCTCGAAGTATCTTTACACAAAAGGCCGCTTCATCCTGCTTCAACTCATTTAATGCAGAGTTCTTTGCCATGAAATGGTCTGGTAAGAGCCGAAGAAAGGTGAAGAGTGCGCTTGTCAGCAGTCCTGGGTTCCCAGTCAGCCAGATCCAATTGCTGCAAAAGATATCCAGCATTTGACCAGACAGCCACACATTCCAGTGGCTGATGTCCCCACCGACAATGCACCGTAGCAAACACTGGCACAAAGTATCCACTTCCGAAGCAGACAAGCTTATCAACTGCCTCACTAGCCACAGAAGTTGCATGCGGGACTGGTCAAGCAGCTTCGGATAGGATTCATTCACAAGGCGGAGGAGGATCGACACAAAGCAAGCATACCCATCACTGGTGACTGCTGCAAGGTGTGTGATGAGGGACTGCTGCATTCGGGGCTGCGTCAAGACACCATAAACTAGCGCTTGGTTCAAGTGCACAAGATCAGCAGCCGACTGCGAGAGAAGCTGATATGGGGGTGCTAGCTGGGATTGCAAACTTGTAAAAGACTGAAACAAGCTACTTTCAAACTCATCCTTTGCATCATAAGGACCCTTTTGCATCAATTTGCTCTCATCTGCTGCCTCCTGGGGATGTCTATGCATCGATTTTGATGCCATCACAATGAAATATACGGCACCTCCGTCTACAAAGAGGTGTCAAGGAGCACTTAAACATCTGACAAGCAGACTTCAAGGGCATACTGAGGCCCTTTCTTTTGCCCTTCTAGAAGCTTTTAGAGGCCATCCAGATGCCATCTAACCATTACAATAATGAAAAAGGGTTGCAAATGGCAACTAGGTGTGCTTTTGCTGATCAGTCAACTGCAAGCAAGTGAAAAGAATGTGTGTGGGATAATAATTCTACAGCTTGAGGAGTTTAAACCTGGGTTTAACCTGAACAAACTGCATCCAAGTTTCCCTGCAGGCACAAAATGAAGAATTTATACAAAGCAGACTATAACTTCACCTGTGTGTGCAAGAAGATTGTGGTGCTGGTCATGTGGGTGTGTGGGTCTGTATGTGGGGAGGGCGGAGAGGGCCCGGGAGGGGGCGGGGGGGCCGGGGCGGGGGCGGGACAGGAGGGGGGGGGGGGGGGGGCGCGGGCCGGGGGGTACGCTCTAAGAGGGTATTCTTGCAAGAAGTAATGAGGAAAGAAAGGAGTATACCAGGATCGCCCACACGAAGGGGAACTGACCAGAAGCTTCACACGGTGAAGGGGCAGCCCCCTGCCAAAATGTAACCTTGGCTGAAGAAGAGCATGAAGTAAAACAGCCCGTGATGGCCTATTTATAGGAAAAGGGAACCCAACAAATTTCCCACGTGTGCTTCCAAGCCTTCAAAAGTTCAAACGTGTGAGATGGGATATGTTTCTTTTGTCTAATGGGTCTTCACACACACCACGAGAAGGTGGCGCGTGGGAGGGTTAAGACGGGGGGATGGGCAAACGTTATGTATGTAACCACCTTAACAAGTAAACAAAAAGGGCTTATTGCCAATAGCCCAGACCTCGTTGGTTTCTTTTCGGAGTGTATCAGTCCAACAAGGTCTAATGGACATGCAAGCTATTGTGCAGTAGAGATTATTGCACTATGTGAAAGCCCATATATGTACGCGTGTATGTACTTACCTTTATGAGTGTAACTATACGTGTGCACGTGCATGCATGGTGGGTGCATACATGCATGCGTGCATGAGTGCATGCATGTGTGTGTGTGTGTGTGTGTGTGAGAGAGAGAGAGAGAGAGAGAGAAAGAGAGCGAAGAAGAAGAAGAAGAAGAGAGGAAGAGTTGCTAACATATAGCACTCTTCTATATTCAAACTCAAGATCCCAACAAATTCAGTATTTGCCCCA